>NC_141691.1:878516079-879736026 GCF_964263255.1 Lissotriton vulgaris
ATATTGCATAGAAGGGGACTGCTCGAAGTTATGCAGTGTGCATGCTTGGTGCCCAATGCATTCTTCCTCTTACTTGCATGGGAATGCCCCCGGGTACACTGATACTGGCTGGTGGTTTTTGACTTAACGAAAATATTGCTGGGTGCGATTTGGAGTGCTCGCCATGCGGTGCTTTGCTGGGCTATGTCAGGGACAACCCACTGGAAGCAGGCAGACTTGTAAGGCAGGGTGGCTTCGAGATGTTGCTTACTGCCAGGAACAGCTGTCCGCCTGTTATGAATTGATGCCTGCATAGTCTTGACCCAAAGATATTTAGTACCCCTTGGAGTTATGTTTGCGTACACACGCTGAGCTGGGCGAGGGCGGAGGGTCCCTCTTTAGATGGCTTGGCCCCCAAAGACCTAGTGGGCGTTGATGTGATGGGAGGCTGCGTTCGGGAACACTGCTTTGTGCGACCTACACCCCTTCACACCAACCTTATTCTACCTATTCCTGGCTGAATGGCTTCACCTCCCCCCTCACTCCTCTTCCTCCCACCCCCCGCCCCCCAGTTCTAGCAGGCGAGATACATCTCATTCAGATACCTGTATTATGCCATCCATATATACTTTGCTTTTAGCCTGTTTCTGTATTTTAGAAAAATGTAATAAATTGATTTTTTTAAACTATCCGGAGTATTGATCATTAGCCTTATTTTGAGCAGAATTAATTTTATTTTTACAATCTGAATATCTTCAATTTCCCTGACTAACGTTAACGTGAAAATGTGGCTTTCCTGATGTCATCACATACCCCACCAAATCAGTCAAAATAAAAGACCTCAGTGATGGTATCGAGCCAATAGGTAATAAAGACCAACAATCGAATTCTGACTTATGCCAGCCCTCTGAACTATAGGCTTTGGCGAAATACACAGCTGTAACTAGTGACTCTACTGAAGCCTCCTTTACAAATCAGTTGATTCAAAAGAGCATGAAAGCTGAAAATATATGAATCTATCACAGAGGCCACCTATTGCTAATGTGTTCAATTTGTGCACACATACTGAATTATAGATGGGTAACAGTGAATAGGGATCATGTTTTCACTTTGAGTTCTCAGTGAAATCAAATAGACAAATAGAGCAAAACATGAGTTGTCTATGCAGTAAATGAGAAGCCTAAGGTGTAAAATATCCATTATTTACATTTTTGTCTATCTATATTTTTATTGTATGTATAACATACAACATTAATTGTCCCTGCTTTCAACGGCTAAGCAAGGGCAGAAGAGTAATGGGGAACCATGGATAACGTGTTCTCTCCTCTCTGTCCGAAATTTGAAAGAATAATATGAAAGTGCCCGGCACCTCACCCCCTCCTGTGCCTTCCCTGGCTCCCCCACTACAAAGCTCAGCTCTCTGTTCTCCATCAGAACAAAGGATTGGAGCTACACTGGCAGGATCTCTGACAGCCCTGTCAGAAAGGCTTGTAATCCCCTTAAGACATAGCAACAGTGGGAAAAAACTTTTGTGTCCCACTCTTGATATTTCATAACAGAGAATAAGAACCAGATTTAAAATCTGGTAATCACAATAGTGGTGCTAATGGAGAGCCAAACACAACAAAAGAGTTGGCAGTTGATCAACTGCAAGAAAACAAACCTGCATCAGACTCTACTGTCAACAACGTACAAGTGGACTCATTTCTAACTAAACTTAAAAGCAATCAACTCACATGTCTCCAAGTAAAGTATTGTTGAAGTGTCTTGGATCAGCTGCCCCTGAACCATTTGTGGTAAAGTCTTGACCCAGCGATCTCCTCCCTGAATGCTTTTCAGACTAAACTCCAATTGGCATTAATAGCAATTGAAAACATGTCCTATTTCACTTCAATGTATGTATATAGTTCACACCAAATTGTTGTTAGAATCATACTGATATCACCCGAAGTACAGTATTATTTTGCAATTAATTCACTCAATTCCAATGTACGCTTATGTCATCTTATAAATATAATAGAGCATCTTTTTAAGCTATCACAAACTTTTGCTTAGTTATCTCCATGAAATTCATTTTACTGGTAGCGACTCTGTGATCTTATAAAGTATTTAGCTGATGAATTCGTCCCCTTAATTAAAGTGGGCACACTTCTCCATGGTTTTGGTATGACTAAAAGGGGCTTAGTCATGCAGCACTCCTCGCTTTTTTCTGAATTCCCGAAATAATTCACGAGTAATGCCGGCGAGCACCTTGTGCTCAGGAGTAAGTCATGACTACTGCAAGAGTA
The DNA here is from genome assembly GCF_964263255.1 of Lissotriton vulgaris. NCBI lineage: Eukaryota > Metazoa > Chordata > Amphibia > Caudata > Salamandridae > Lissotriton > Lissotriton vulgaris. Next base: position 878,518,347 of record NC_141691.1, read on the forward strand.
AGTCATGGGTCCTGGCCAGTCAGTAGCCATGATGGCAACAATGTTCCTGTGATCCCCAGTTCTCTTCTTGCCATGCAATGTGGGCCCATTGGGCTTCTGAATGGGGCTCAGTAAACTACTGCAGAAGAAGCTGGACGACCCAGATGATCCCTTGTGGCTACAATCATCAGATATGATTGGCCTGTCCCTCTTCACTTTCACTGCTGTGTGTGTGTATTGTTGAGCACAGAGGAACAGAAGCAGCAGAAAGGGTCTGAGGAGATTGGAGGTACTCGTCGCTGCAAGGGGTAATGGCTAAGCTGAAATATCTGTTTAGTGGGAGGATTTGCCAGTTGATGTTTTTGCAGTTGTCACATCTAAATCACACCTGTGGTCCCAAGGGAGCTGAAGGCTAGGAAGGAGTGTGACTGGGGAGGAGATGGCTGGTGGTCCACACCAATGCCACATTCTGAAATCATGGGCAACTTTCTCCTCCAGAGGCAATATGGCAGCTGCATCTGTTAGAGGTTTGGTAAGCAACCTTACCTGGGAGGGGCATGACTGGTAGTTTTTGCCTTCCACTTCCCGTGCGTGGAATGCACACTAATTTCAGAATGTGCGCTGTTCTTTACAGTTCCACAGGTTTGAAGTTTGGCATCTCGGAATAAAATAAAGAGTTTTTTCAAAAAAAGAAAGCCAACTCTCAGAAGAAAAGCCTTCTTGAATCATTACAGACATCCCTGATAAATCCGAATTGAGTCAAGGAGATTAAATGCTGCAAAGCTCCATCAATACATACAATAATGACCTGGCACAGAAAATATTGAATATTTAAATTGCAGTGCAGGGCCTTGATGTAAACGTCGAGGGGCTGTTAGACAAAGTAGTCCAAACTGACTAAGATCTTGTTTTAACGGGCAAATGTTGGACTTGGGAGAGTGACACAGACGTGACTAGGAAGACTCTGGCCTTACTGATTTTCATCAAAAACTGCATGCTGGACAGTCTGCTAAATTTGAATTCGAGAAACTAAAAAGTATAAAAATATTCAGAGGAGTGCGGATTTTAGAGTTTTGGGGTTTCCTTCCAATATAACTGTAAACACCTTCCCATTTGTGATAAGATATACGTTGAGATATTTCTTGCAGTCACCAAAGGTAACCAACTAACAAGTAGTGGTAGCGCAAATAACTTGCCCACAGTGTTGAATATTGTAATACTTTTTTTGCCAGAACAATGATGGTTATGTACACTCCTGAGTGGCATGAGAAAGTACTGTTGGCGTTGTAACAGAGGCAAAAATACTTGTCTGAGGGTCAATGTGTTTCCGCATCTGCGCCCAGATTGTCTTGCAAGAAAATTGGTCTTGCTGAACGTTCGACCTCTGTGGGATTGGCTGCAAATACAAAAATTAATTAATGGGGTTAGAGGCTGCCAATGCTTTTTAAGAGGCTGGTTGACTTGTTGTCTTTTGAATATATCTGATTGTTGCATGCCTGATCTTGGACCTCCATACAGTTCTGCTCTGAGGTTTATTATTAGAACTCCTCAGAGTGTTGACTAATGTTCAAGTCCGTGTGCATTTCAATATCAGTGATGCCTCGTTGTTTTTTTCTATGTTGTCAGGCTTTTGTCGAGTAGCAGAGTTCTTCTTCTTTTTGACATGAACTTTTCTTGCTCTCATATAAAGTGGTGAAATATATATATATTTCTTTTTCATCTCTCAAAGAACTATGTAGACTGCATTTATTATGTAGAGTGTATTTGTTTGTTAGAAACCAATTTGTTATTGATTTTACAATAAAGATCAAAGCAGCGCACAGTTGTTGTATAGTGAAATCACAAATGTGGAACAAGGCAAAGAATGTATGAGAGGCTCGCATGTCAATCAACATCAAAGTCATAAAGATCCCACCACCATCCCCAAATCTTTACATGCTTCCTGGGGCACATTTGGCTGAGTAAATGGGCCCTTGAGCCTTAGCGCACTAGTCCATCAAGGGCCACCTCTCCTTAATAGTCGGTGGCATGGGGAATATTCTGAGGCGATCAAATGTCACGCTTAGCCATAACAGCGCCAATACCCACTAGCCCATACTCGCCCCTGGGTCCCCTGTCATCCTCCAGAATACCCAACAGGTCACACGAAGGGAGCAGTCAACGGCTCACTCCAGAACCTCAGATAGAGTTGTAAAGATGAAGGACCAGTAGTTAGCAATGACTGGACAGGCCCATACTACATGGAAGTAGTTGGCATCTTCGACCACACACCAAGGGTAAGCAGGCGTAGGAAGCCAGAGCCGTCTCGGGGTACAATATGCAATGTGAAGGAACTTGAGTTGGATGAGGCATAAACGAGAAGGGATGACCAAATCACTCTGGGCTATCCTAGCATCCCGCCAGGGCACCAATCCACCTATGCCACTTGGGCGGTATGGCCTAAAGATTTCAGAGGAGTTCACAATCAGGGAGCGGTATATCTGTGAAATGCAAGCCCAGTCCAGCGGTGCAGAGAGGATTTGGGCCTCCAGGGGAATGCACTCAGGTCTCACAGCAGCGCGTGGCATTCTGTCAGTGTGAGGTGCAGCTTCAGATACCAGTAGAACTGGGGTTAGGAAGATTGAATTTTCCTGGAGAATCCAGAAGCACTTCATATGGGAGCCCCTTCAGATGTACCTAAGGTAAGAGATGCCAGTGAGGTACCAGTGAGTGATCCCCTGTTATTGCATAATACATTGGTGGCCAAAAAGGGAGATTTACAGGTGAAATGAAGAGACATTGGGATCTCCAAACAGTCATTGACCATGAGGAACTGTGTGGCCAATAATATAGCTGAACATTGGACATCCCCATATTACGGTCATAGGGCAACCAGACACAATCCGAGAGCGCTATTCGCAGAGTCTCTTTCACCCACAGAAAGAGACATATCGTCCTGGATTTACCACTTAACCAGGATTGAAGGATAAAGAGGGGGAATTTTGCTGGGTGGAAAGTAACTGTCAGAGTGAAATCCTTTTGAAAAGTGCCACTCTTCCCGGGACATTAGGAGGAAGGGCGGCCAATTTAGCCAAGTCGCAATGGGTCCAAAATAACAGCGGTGACAAGTTCAAGCTCCAAGTGAGCTAGGGCTCCAGAGCAATGGTCAACCCTAAATAAGGAAAGCCTAATCTACTAACAGGAATGCAGTCTTGCCAATCAACTACCTCCTGACCCTGTTGAACAGGAACAAGGACGGATTTACCCCAATTGACCACCAGTCCACCAGTCCTGAGGCATCACCATAAGAGCAAAGTATCTGGAGGAGCTGGCGTCCAGTAATATTAGGCTGGCAGAGGAATAGCAGAACATCATCGACATATATTGTGATGCAGTCTTAGGGGCAGTCCAGCCACTGGAAGCCCTAGATTTGGCCAGCACAGATAACCCAGCCGCTAGCGGTTCAATAGGCAGAGCAAACAATAACAGTGAGAGTAAGCAGCCCTGCTTGGTGCCCCTGCTGATCTCAAAGGGAGAGGATACAACACTGTTAACCCTGACTTGTCTCCCAGAAAAAGCATAGAGCACGCTAATTAAGGATTGTAAACGAGGTCCTAATCCCAGAAAGGAAAGAACCTGAACCAGAAACTCCGAATCCAAGGAATCTAATGCTTTCTCAAAATCTAGAGGCATGAGTGTGGATGTATCTGCGAAACGTCATTGGTTCTCCAAAGCAATGTATACCAATGATTGAAATATCTAGGACCTCCAGGAGGCATACAGCCACACTGATATGGGTGGAAAAGCAAGGGTAGCAATGTCAAGAGTAATTTGGCAAGGATTTTAGCAAATAAATTAGTTTCTGCATTAATGAGATGGATGGGATAGTGTGCCAAACATATGTCAAAAGGTTTACCCAGGTTCTCAAGGATGACAATTGTAGGGAGGTTGAAGGTTCTTAGGGAAGTGGCACTTCTCCACAAACTCCAAGAAGAAACTGAGAAGGTAGGGCCACAGAAGTGGAATAAATTTCTTTTAATATTCACATGGGAAACCAGCCACTTGCCTGAGTGGAGGGCATTGATAGCGTCGGCTATCTCCTCCACAGTAACAACATGTTCAATGGCAGTCCAGTCTACTTTTGTCAGGGAGGACAGCGGCAGATCTGTTACCAGTGTACTATAGTCCTCCTGGCTAGGATGGGGGGGATGGTTGTATAAGGTGCTCTAATAACTGGCAAACTGTGAGGCACGCTCCACTGACAAGATAAGCTGTGAACCTGAAGCAGTATGGACCATCAGGATCAGTCTAGATGTGGCATCATGGGTCGCCAGCAACCAGAGGAGCTTCTTGGACTTATCTCCCAATTTGGAAATCCATCTGGCAGAGGCCATCTGGCAATGTCTGGCCTCCTCCATACATAATTGACAGAGGATGGTTCTGCATTTTTTCAACAATCTCAAAGTGTGGGCTTTCCCGGATCCCCAATACCGACCCTCTAGGAGTAAGTGTAGCACCTCCAGCATCTCCACCTGCTCAAGGCAAGATTAAGTCTAGTCCCGGAGATATCCCGTCCCTGCCCTCTATTACAGCCGTACCAGCCATCCACATGGTGCAATTAGAAGTCACAGAGTTCTTATTAAGATCAAAATAGATGCAAAGTACACATGGGAGAGGTGATCAGTACAGTGTTCATCAACCATGCACCAGGCATTAAGATGCAAGATAGGCCTAAGGTTTGCCACGGGATGGCCATATTGCATTACCACTAGGGAATAGCCAGAGATGCCCTGGGGCATGATGCATGCCGAGTGAACAGTAGGGAGCTCTTTGGCTGGGTTGAAGAAATATCCACTTCTGGATAGGCTGCATAGATGAGCAGAGTGTGTATTCTCTCCGTTTCTGGAGCCGTGTCTTCCAGGCATCACAGAGGCTTAGGGACGCCGCCCAGTCAGACAGTGGGGCAGAGGGGTGAAGAGTTGTCACCCTGGCTCTTTTTGCATCAAGGCCAAAGATAGTGGAACCCAATGGAACATCTAGCATAACATTGCAGATGAGGGATGAGGACACAAGGAGGTAATGGGGTTAGATATTGTAGTGTCTACCTTCCAGTAGACCCTCCACATGCACATACATCCCCTCTATGTCTGAAAGTGAGTGAGTAACTGAAAGAGGGAAGGACTTATGTAGAAGGATGGTGATACCCCAGGATCACGCTTGTGACCAGAAAGATATACTCTATCGTAACCAAACCGGGGGAGGGCTGGGCAGAGAGTTCCGAGAAGACCAGTCTCTTGTAAAAAGAATGGTGTTTAACAAAATGGAGGACCTCAGTGCACTTAATACAGTTGGTGAGACCAATAACATTCCAAATCGTAATCTTAAATGACACCATGGGTCCATGGGGGTCGTGGTGAAGTTAATGTAAGGCGATTAGAAGGCCACAGTGAATCAAGGAGAGGTCGCAAAGGTGACCAATAGTACCAAGTCTACATCGCAATGGTGAAAGTAGAAGTGTGTACTGTGCCAGAATGAAAAGCTAAGAAGTACAAATAACACAACCAAACCACTGAAACAAAGCCCCAGATCATCCCCCAACACTCCCCGTTCTATACTTCAACCCTGGATGAATCGGTTATCCACATTGCTACAAAAGAACAAACAGAATTAAGAGGGCCAGAGGTGGTCACCAGAGCCTCCCTGTATCAAACCATAAAAAGGAGGATGTGCTTCTGGCTAAGCAAGTAAAAAGCATGAAACTGTTATGCAAAGAGGTAATAATAAAATATTGTAAGTTTAGAAGGCTTTTCCCTCTAAGGCTCAATTACTGGAAATCAGTCTGAGCCGAGAAGACAGTGGGAGGGCTGGTCTGCCTCACTCTCCAAGTGCTCTCGATGGGTACTCTCTCCATCAGAGGTGCTCCAGCCACCCACCACTGTCCCCCTCAGCGGGCACCCGCTCCTGTGCCCCCTGCGATGGGGTAGACTCATGCCCGACGCTGGAGCGTAGGGCATGCTGAATCCCCAAAGGGGGCATAATATGGGGCAGAAGCACCTTGTACCAAGCCACCAAGTCCAGGGCTCCCTCTGGAATACAACAAAAGAAGGAGTGGGAGTTGTGAAAGACCTTCAGTGGCAAGAAAAAGAAGCATGTATGACAAATTCAGTGCTTGAAGTTTTAGCTTAACTGCCTCGTAGGCCTTGTGCTTTTTCTGTATGATACAGGTGTAATCTAGAAAAATGAGTATGTGGGTGGCCTTGAATGGTATGGGTCCATGTGATTGCGCCCTTGGGATGATATCATCTCTTTCCTATAATTAAGGATTCTGGGTATGAGGGGGCCAAGAGGGGGCTCTGGTGGAGTTCTTTGCCCCATGTATCTATGGGCCCGCTCAAAGACAAGGGAAGAAGACAAGGCATCTTACAGGAGCCAGGATTTTATCCAATCTTTAAAAAATCTTTCAGGGGAAGGACCCTCCACACCCTCTGGGAAGCGAACAAAATTGAGGTTGTTCCTGCATGCACAGTTTTTAGCATCCTCAAGCATATCTCTTAGAGTTTGGTGGATGCAGAAAGGCAGTGGACGGTGGAGCTGAGCTCCAGCGCAGTATCCTCAAGCTCTGGGCTGTTCAGCTCTCCAGAGCCAACCATCTTGTGCCCCGTGGCCAGGCTGGGCACCTGCAGCATAAGGTCGATCAGGCACCACAGAGAATAGCCAAAATGAACTAGTGGAGCTCCATGTAGTCCAGGATGCCCTGTTCTGCCAATTTGTTTTACAACAGCTGGTCCAAACTCTGTGCAAGATACTTTTTAAACGTATGCCTTATATGTTCCTAGTGCTTTAACTCACAAGATTGAATTTTTTTGCAATATATAAACACATCACTATATCCCCAGTGCACTGAAAATGAGTCAAATCAGTGACCGTCAGGTAACTCCCACAGACATCTGAAGTGATTTTATTAAAACCAAATGAGTTTTCATACCGGAAAAATGCATTTACCACAGATACATTTAAGTGTATTTTATTTTTCATTTAAGGTGTGTGCATTATGTTTTATATGAAATTACGTGTAAGTAAAAGGCCAACAAAATACTTTCTGAATATTATGTTCTTTTTAGCAGGTCTCTGATGCTGCTCTCACTGTGCTCAGAATCCGTTTCCATACTTTTCTTTATGCACTTCGACTGCTGATATTGCTGTACAATGTTTTACTGCATATATGGGCAGTCCATACATCCTCGATATTGGTGGGCCTTTCTCTCCGGTATCTCATCACTCTTCAGCTCAGGACTGGCAGCACATAGTTGCTGTTTTGCATCATTTGCTTTGGCAAACCTTATAACACTCTAGGCCAAAATGTGTCTTTGTTATCCTGGAATAGTGCAGGTCTGTCCAGGCAATTTGTTAAAATCTGTGTTTGGATGTAATTTTTGATCATGACTAATTATCTCTAATTATGAATTAGTGACATTTCAAGGGACGTGGTTCATTAATTCCCCTATTGCCATGTATCTACCAGTGCCATGCACTTTTTAAATCTGCTTCACAAGCCACATACAGTTGTCCAAGTGACAGCGTTGCTACATGCGATTGGTGAGAATGTGATTTCTGTCAACCTAGTCAGATCTGCCAGTCTCACAGCTTATGTTGTGTTCATGTATGTTTCAGCAGTATGAATATTATGGCTATTAAATTGTGTTTTGCACCTCCCATCATTCAGGTGCTCCTTCTATCAAATTAATCTGAGAATCTGGACAAGGCTGTTTTTCTGAATTTATCAACTGCTTCTTTTCTGGGACAGAGAACTTGAATACTGAAAAAAATATGGATAGAGTACTATTAACAAGTTAGGGCCTCATCGCGATGCAGTTTCGACCGCAACCAACAGCTTGTCGGTTGTGTCCAAACTGCATCTACTGCCACAGTATAACCGACACATTACACTGCTTGCAGTCGGAGGCAGCAGTCAGAGGAAGCAGTCAGAGGAACTGACCAATGCTTTCCGACGGGCTCATGGTTGGTTGGTCGGAAACTCCTCATAATCCTTTAAGGACGCCATTTCCGCCGTCAAGATTATGATGTCGGTTTCCGACAGCCTTTCCATGTCGACCTTTCCGACATGGAAAGACTGTCAGAATGAGAAATTGGGGGCCCCTAGCAGTGCTCCCTTCCCCCCTGGCCCTCTGCATCTGTACTTAGGAGGCACCTCTGGTGCCCCCTGATCATCCCAGCTCCGTGTGTGCAGGAATGTTCACAAACTCCCATTTCTCAATGAGAGCTTGTGCGGCAGGCGGTTTGTGCCCGCTGCACAAATTCCCCTTGAGAAATTAGAGTTTCAGACCACACTATGTGCAGTTGGATCGTAATTTGGTGAGAGGAACCGCCGACCTATGCTCGGGCGGTGGTTTCTCCCCAAAACGATGTTGGTCGAAGGCAACTCCAACTGACATCATAATCATGCCCTTAGTCTCCTGTACGGATAGTGGTTGACCTATTCCTTACCTTGGTCCTCACTCAAAGGTATACTTCAAATTAAAAAATCATGTGAAATGCCGACCTGAGTCTGGTACGAGGAGAAATTGTCTCCCGGCAAACATTTTCTGCTTGAACTAGTCTCATGTGACAGACGTTATGTAAAATTTCTTATCGGCCGATAAAGCGGCGATAATGGGCTTGATAATATGCTCTGTGGAATTCCAATCGAAGCCCATGTTAGATGTCTTCACATCTAACATGTGCTTCGATTGGAATTACGTAGAGCATATTATCAAGCCCATTATCGCCGCTTTATCGGCCGTTTTCGGCCGATAAAGCGGCGATAATTTTAGCGCACAGGCTTGATAATATGCCCCGCAGTTAGATAAAGTAGGGTTGGGCCCCTCATGGAGGGACGCTGTAAACAACACAACCATTGCAACCCTTATTGGAGACCTCCCTCAGGCAAACTGTAACACAATATTAGTAAGAAATACAATGGGCAGATAGCCATCAATTACTAATATACAATGCCACCGAGAAGTGCCGGAGGGCTTTTTCTTCCACAAGGTACTTTTTTCACAACATGCCGCCCAGAAAATGGTTTCCTATGTTGGCTCACCACTGTTTTCGTCCTTGTATTACTGCCCTAATGATTCTTTCACAGGGAGTGCAACGGCAATGGCCTCAGGCCAAGTAAGTCATGGGTTTTGGTTGTTTTTATTTATTATTTATTTATTTATGAGTTTTATATGGCGCAAACTTGACCCGAGGGTATCAGAGAGCTTAACAGTTTATTTACCATGTATAAGGAATACAAAATATTTGTTAGGTAAATGCGGTCTGGTCGCAAGAATACAGAAAACATCCCAAAGTAGGTCGACAGGCTGTTATAAAACAACATGACATGCTGTTTTTCAGATTTACACGTATTTGTTAATGCAGTGTGTGCACAATCCGTTTGCATGCAGTAACACTTGCTTATCTCCCCTTTGGTCACTGCAGCTCCACTCCGACCAGGACAAGGGGGACAGTTCGCTCAAGTACATCCTCTCAGGAGACGGGGCTGGAACTCTTTTCGTGATTGACGAGAATACCGGTGATATCCACGCGACCCGGAGAATCGACAGAGAAGAGAAGGCTTCCTACACCTTGCGCGCCCAGGCGGTGAACAGGATATCGGGCAAACCGGTGGAGCCTGAGTCGGAGTTTGTCATTAAAATCCATGACATCAATGACAACGAGCCGACATTTTCAGATGAAGTCTACTCAGCTTATGTTCCTGAAATGTCTGACATTGGTAAGTGTATCTTCCCTTGCTAAGGTGTGTTCTAAAGTTTACTTGTAAAGCCATTAAACACCTAGCCGATAAGTGTACATCTATACATATTTCCCATTGTTTGTTTTCAAATATGCAGGCTTTTGAAGGGTGAATAGTTTTTAATCTCCTCCACAAGAGGTCGAATTCCATAAAAGGAGTTCCTTTTTAGTACCATATTGCAGGTGACATTTAGAAAAAAGACAGCAGTAATGAAAACGGTCGTAATGCTAAGGCTGGCAGCCATAACCGCTGTGTTTAGAGCATGGCACTTAACTTTTGTAGAATATAAAGTTACAGCTGGTCATCTCCATATCCTCATTCTGCGTGCCGTTGGGTGCAATAAAGTTATGCATAGATTACCTGAAGTTGTGCCGTATTTTCACCCTGCCTTCCAGTAATTTCCCCAATTGTTGGAATGTTGCAGAGCAGAAAAAATGACCTGAAACAGGGTTAAGAGACATTTTTTCCACCTTTACATTATTATCGGTAGATTAGAAAAAATAACCATATATTACCCTTCCTATATTTATTTATTTCTTTTGATTGGGCGATTTGTCTTGTTTCATGTAAAAAATAATTTTACATGTTTTATTTTTCTAGGAACACTAAATATAAACAATGCATTTTGAGCCAGGATATGGCATGAGCGAGCACCACAAAAAAAACTACACAATTGCACAGTTGTGCTATTTAGCTCCAAATTACATATTGTAATGATCCTTTAATGTGTAGGGCTTGGTGAAATTAGCACCGTTTCTTTTTGTGTAATAAAAACAAATTTTGGAAAACTTACGCAAAATCACGCAAAATGAAAATCCAACATTTAGCATTGTATTTGAGTGCAAAATGTACATAGGTCGACATTTTAGAAGCTTACTCATTTTGAGCTCAAAATAGTAAATACAAAAAACACAAGTGCAGTGAACAGCAGCTGCTCGCGTTCTGGTCGTTCACCTTGTTATTGTGCTACAGCAATAGGCTATTTACCTGAATGGTGTTTGATTTTGGAACCAGGCATAATGTTGAAATTTCTGTATATTCACATATCAAGCATAATATGATGTGCCAGAAACTATGAGCGAATATGTTGGCGTAACAAAAGTTGAATCCAGGACTACTTTTTATTTAGCTGAAATCAGTGCTCCACGTGACATAAAAAAGTCAGGGGCCTATTTATGAAAAAAGTCACGCAGAGCATCGCAGCAAGTCACCCATAGGCATATTCTCAAGGGCCTTATCTCTGATTTTTTGGCTTGAAAATCCAAAAAAGCAGAGATGATCTTTTCGCCCTATTTACAAGGCGGTGCTAACATGCATTAGCGCATGTTAGCAGCCGTTTTCCCGACGCCCCGCTTTGCATCTCTAATGAGATGCAAAGTGGGCGTCACTGAGCGTACCTAACACAGAAAGACATGTATAATATCGCTAAGTGCACATCACGATATTTACAAGGGGACCCACAGCATTTCATCAGATGTTAGTTTTTGTCAAAAGCCGCGGATTTCGCCAAAAACTAACGTCTGATAAAATGCTGACTTAACCTAGTTATCCTATGGCAGGTGGATCATAAGGCTAAGTACACCTTGGCCTATTAGCACCGTTTTTGCCATCTATGTAGTAATTTCACTGGATTTCCAGCGATATCCCATCGATAAAGCCGCTATCGCTGGAATTTTTATGACCTCGGTGATACACGTTGTTAATAACACGATAACCGTAAGATAAATTCCCGCGATAGACGGCGATAAATAAAAAAGCGCTCTATTGATAATATGCCCCCAAGCCACACACAGAAAGAGGAGGTAACGAGGGGAAATGAATACATTTCTCCTCTTTATGCCTCTCCTGGGAAGGCTTATGTTTTTGGCACATTCCCAGGTTTACCAGTTCTTAAAAATCGGCAAATGTGTCAAAAACCATGGGAGTTGCATGGAAACACCCATGCAAAGTCCATGGAACGCCTTCCAATGGCAGAGTGAGGCTATGCAGCAATTTGCGCTGTGTTGCCTTATGCCATATTTATGGAGCCATTCAGGGCCATGCATAGTGACCTTGCATGGCTTCATAAATCGAACTTAGGGTTTGCGTCGCTATTGCACCATGTTGCGACACAAACTAAATCTTAAATAAGCTCCTTAGTGTTTGGGTTATATATGTACTGACAAAAAACAAACATGTATTCTTGCTGCTGTAAAATGGCACAAACCATGGAAAAAATAACCAGGAAATAACAACAGCACGGAGGTAATGTGTTTCTAAATGACATATCATTGTACATTAGTTAAGGCAGTTAATGAAATTCTGTTGTGGTTTGATGGAAAATCCAATGGTAATTCTAGATACTCATACATTGACCTAAAGATAAAGCAACCTCGAACACGACCAAGAAGATTATGGGGCCTAAAAGCATTATGCAAAACATATCTATTACTCCTGTAATACTCTTTTATCTACTTTTACATGTTTTTTATGAATTGGCCCCAAAGCATTTAAAATGGCAAAAATGCATATACATTAAAACACATTATTTTCGCATCTATTTCCTATGGGGCAATTCTTTTTTTTTTTTAATTCTTTTTATTTTTTGCATCATGTGGAACATCAAACAAATTATACAACAAGACATAAACAGAAAATACTAGAATTAATCTTCATCAACATGATGAGACAAAAGAATAAGAATTAAAGAAGCAATTTTATGACATAATTAATCCCCACATTCTGTCCACTTTCCGTTTAGTCTGTAGACCCCTTGTATTTGCAAGAGAGTGTTCCATATTATGTATCTCTTTAACAAGACTCCACCACTCCATGACTTTTGGTGAATTTTGTTGAACCCAGACTCTAGCAATAGTCAGTCTAGCACAAGTGATTAAAATATTCAGTAAATCACATAACACATTATTTTCCCCTGACACTCCTACAAATACATCTTTTAATGAGAGTATAATAGGAGTACCGAGTTTAGTAGAGATAACTTTAGTTACTCCATTCCAGAATTCAACAAGATTTGGACAAGAGAAAAACATATGAGTGATATCAGCCCCCCTTAAATCACATTTTGGGCATTTTGTATGATCACTGAAGTTATTATTTACTGCCCATTTAAGAATCCGATCCGGTGTATAGTATAATTGACATATAGTTTTAAATAACTGTAATTTAAGATTTGAGGATTGAACAGCAAGATTGAGGCTATTTAAAGAGGAGGTGATAAAATCTGATGTTATTTCTATTGTCAGCTTGTTATCCATTTTTCAGCCAATTTATGTATATCATTAGTGTTATATCCAGAATATATTTTATACCCTATACTAATCAGTGCTTTATCTTCTTCCTTCTAAATACAATTCCAGACTTCAGATTCTGTCAGAGAAGTAAGTTCTATCTTCCTCAGGAACTTATCCCTAATCTGATAGTATTTAAATCTTGCCCCTTCTGGCAGTTTATAGCAGATTTTCAATCTTTCAAATGAAAAAAATCCCCTATGATCATATAAATCTCCGAGCAGATTAATGCCGCATTTTGATAATACGCCAACTACTGTATCTTGAAAAATTTCAGGGAAACCTGGGTTAAACCATAGAGGAGTTTTATCATGAAATAAACATATCTTTATCTTAGTAAGAATGGAGCGCCAAATATAAACGGTATCCCGCACCGTCTTAAACTTAACACGTTTAAAATAATTGGGGTCATTTAATCTGTAAAAAAACATAGTTGCGTCTTCTCCTAGCATGGGGTAATTCACAAAAGTATTTATGATTATTTGAAATAATACCAGCTGGAGAAGACACACTATGTTCCTCTATGTCACACTGAGCAGGCCGGCGTTGGAGCTGGAGTCGGGGCACAGGAGCTGCGGTCACAATGCTCCCCAGCATTTTACGGGGGTAACCTACCGATAGTGACTGCGGCTGGAGTCATGCAGAGCCAAGGTCTGCAGTCCACGACACCTCTGGTGGTGCATGTCTCCCGGCATCTTAACAGCACACAAACTGCCACCATTAATCAGCCTCTGTGTGCCTGGTCTATTTCCCCCTGTTTGCCTCAATCTCCATCTAGCTCACAGCTGTAGGAAGCCGCATAAAGCCTCAGGAAATCCTCAGGGAGTGCAGTGTGCCGCATTGCGATGCAAGGGGCTCCAGGGGGCATTATGCTGTAAGCAGTGTAAGGGGCAGCAAGCAGCCCCGCTAGTTGGCGAGGTCTGGCTAGCTCTGGCTCTCTCCAGCTTGCCCTACCACTGCAGCTACACAGCCACATTGAGGGGCTAAGGCTTCATAGGGCCCTGCCTTTTACCAGCTGGAGCACCAGAGCTAGTGCAGAGAAACTGGGAAATTGACATCAGCAGCAGGTGGAGGCGGGCTGTGAGTGTTCCCTTAAACAAGCCACACTAGATTAAGGAAAGGCAGCAGAAGTGTCAATTGCAGCAAGGGGGCAACAAGGTAGGTTGTGTTGCATGTTTGAGCCCAGGGGCCTGAGGAAGCAGCCCGGTTAGGTTCAAGTGCGGCTTGCGGCCTGAGTGAGCATCCTCTCCCAGCATGCATCATTGCACCATTGTACTTTCCATCGCAAAATATCAAGCAGTGCTGTTCCACCTCCTGACTGACTGACTGGATGATGCCTATGCTAATTAAAACACCGCGGTATGTGCCAGCACACTTGACGGAGCGAATAAGGCTCTCAAGCAATATACGCAAGACATGACAGCAACCCTCTGCCTTTTGTACATTAGCCTGAAGCTCTCCCGCAGGATATTTGAGTCTCATAGGTACACTGCTTAGTCAAGAAGAGAACAGAGAAAAGCAGCGCAGAGATCCATAGTAAGACAGCACAGCCTACATCAATGGAAACTGTAGAAGTTGGGTCGAGGCAACAAAAGGCTCACAGAGAGAAGCATGTCAATGCATGAGCCTGGAACTCGCTGCACTACAAAGAGAGGATCGCTCCAGGCTGAGGAGGGGAAAGTAGGCCTTGAACATTTTAAGGGCACATTCGTCCAAGCTCATGGCTTGGTTACAACCAAAAATATCATTCATAAGTATTTCATGAGGATAAGGGTAGGCATGGGGAAAGCCGCACAGCATTTTTTTTTTAACGGACTTTTATATAGCGCAAATTTGCCCGAAGGTATCGGGGATCAGAACACTTTACATAGCACCAGTTGTGTTACATGAGGACACACATTCATTTTTGTTAGGCACAGGGAGATTAAGAGATTTGCCTAGAATCACAGGATGTTCAGCATCTTTGCAGATAGTTAAACCCAGTTCCCCAGATTCAAGGTTGACCGCTCTAGCCGTTAGGCCAACCAGAAGTACTGCGGAAACATGAAGAGCTACACTACATTTCCGATAGTTTACCCAGTCCCAGTCATGAGGAATCAGTCATTTCAGAAATGGTGGAGTTGGCAAAGACAGTGGTGGAAAAAAGCAAATGCACACTAAACTTTCACAACCCAAGCACACCCTCAAGAAACATAGAGGTCCTCGAGAGGACATCAGCTATGATCACCCGGGTAAGCAGGAAAGACTATTACACAAATCAGGCTTAGACCATACAAAAATATGGACTAAATGCGCCTATATACACATCCAAAGCTCAGATAGATGGCTAAGATTTAGCTAACTCTGCAAATCCACAAAGAAAGGCAGGAATTCTTAGTAGAGTCGATGATTCATATGAGCCACAAATTGAGACGATGAGCAACATGAAACTCATGTGAAAAAGATTGACAGTTTGCAACAATTGGGGAGGGATTATTAGAACACCAAATGACATGAAATGAATAACATATACAGGATGGTGGAGATGCAACCTTAGTCTTAGGAAAAAAAGATCACAATATGACTGACATGTGGAATAGGGGACAGCTTTCCTTCTGGTGCACCAAGAGCATACACCACTATCCGCCTCACATATGAGTGTGATGGTGCATGGCAACCTGCGGCCATGGTAAGAAAGGGGCTTCCCAATTCTTAGAACTAAGGGAAAACATGAAAAAGTACACAATTAAGATAATAAGCTGGAAAGTGTTCTTTAATGGGCACAACATTCCATGAAATATCAGTTTGCTAGTGACAACCTATGCCTGCAAGAAACGTGGCCAACTGAGCCTATCTCCATTCCATGGGTATTGAGCAATCCCCACAGTAGCTCAAAAGACAAATCTGTGTGGGAGACCAATAAGTGATCTCTCCTTCTATGTGAAGCATGATTTACAGATAAAAGTGAAGAATTGAAGAATTCCACCTGCTAAGTGCAAGCCCTGGAACTCAAAAGTCTGGTAATGGATGCAGAAGCAACTCCTATCATGGTGGTAAATCTGTATATATCAATTCATGCAAGGATGTGAAAATTGAGCTCAGTAGGAATATCACCAATTTCATTAACTCTCTCCTTTATGATCACCCATGATTTGAGTGCATAGTTCCAGGTGACTTTAACACACAAAACATGTTTGACCAGGGGAATACTGCAGGGATCGATCCTGCAACATATTAGAAGCTTGCATTAGTGAACATGAGTTGGGTTTGGCTGGTCAAAAAGGCATCGTGTAGGATAAACCAAAGCCCACTTTCAAAAATATATCCACATTGGACTACATCTTCTTAAGCAAGATCATGCTAAGCAGATGTGAGAGGTATCAAGTCCACCATAATTATGGCCAAAGTGAGTTCGATGATGCACAGAAGACACAAGCCTGTTGGCCAAATGCTAACAACAAATGTTGGACCACTTATAAAAAGAGTTAAATGAGGCTCAGTTTGTAAAGCCAGATATTCACAATGGAAATCAGCCTTCATTCCCCCAGCTTCAGAACATAAATTGAACCTTGTTAAGAAACATTGGGACAATAGTAACAATGCTACATGCAGCCCTAACAAAAAGCATAAAATTCAAATCATAGGTCAATAAAAGGAAGGCCCTCCACTCATTTCGCGAACAAAGATTTCAAGGAAAGTAAAAGGATATTCCTTCTCGCAGAGCTCCTTCACAGAAGAGGGAAGGGCTCTGTTAGAAATTGGGTTTTAGTAGGCTAGGGCAGGTGCCAAAGCCAGGCAGAAACCACCACTCTAGTCAGGATAAGGGAGTTAGACTCCTAAAATAACCCCTGCTCACCCTCTTGGTAGCTTGGTACGAGCAGTCAGGCTTATCTTAAAGACAGTGAGTAAAGCATTTGTACATACCCAACAGTAATACAGTGTAAGCACTACAAAAAGACACCACACCAGTTAGAAAAACATCCAATATTTTTATATATTTAAGGCAAGACCAAAAATGATTAAAAACAATCCACAATACAGTACTTAAAATTCTTTGGTTATCAAAATATGCTTGAAAAACAGTTCCTTGATGCCGATAGCTCCATCCGGGACTATCACGGCGTTGTGAGCAAACAGATCCAAACAGTTCTGGCTGACCGCAGTGTCGCGGGCCAGCTACAGTGTCGGGAAGACCCACAAACAGTACCTTTTGGAAATGCAGGATGTCTGCGACATCTCGTTGAGCTTCCGAAAGCACAGCGTCCACAGGCATCTGTTCTGGAGGTCGGTACAGGAGTCGTCGGGGCCCTCGAAGTCGCACGTTTTGCAGATCGAACTCCTCTCTGTTGAAGTCAGGAGTGCCGACGTCGACAGGCGTCGAGTGCTGCAGTGCGAAGTGCAGCTGTGCGGAATGCATTGCCCTCAGGTCACGGTGCGCGCAGCGGCTCGGTGGTGGCATCAGATGGCGTTGTCGGTGAGACCAAGGTCGCGGTGCGAAGTGAATGTGGTGCTGGCAGGTCGCGGTGCAAACGGAGGCGTTGTCATTGCTGAAGCGCTGTTGTCTGGAGTCGATGGCACCGGCGTCGGTAGGCCAAGGCTGCGGTGTGAGATGAGGGCGGTGCATCGTGTAACTTTACGAGCAGTACCCTCGAACCACGTTGCAAGCAGCAGCATAGATTTCAGCGAGGTACGTTGTCGTCAGGGACACCAAGGCGTCGTCGTGAAGTGAAGCAGTGTGGAGTGCAGTGCCACAGGTCCCGGTGCGAGCAGCAGCTCAGTGGCAGCGTCAGCAGGCGTTGTCCATGAGACCAGGGTAGCATTGCGGCGTTGCCTTCAGGACACGAAGTCGGTAGCAGCGTTGTAAATGGCGTTGGGTTTCTTTTTATTCTGTTGCAGCACAAAACAGACAGGGTCCAGTGCTGAGGGCAGAGCAGCTTGAAGTCTTTGCTGTTCCTGAGACTTCTTTAACAGATGGCAAGCTCTACCTCAAGCCCTTGTAGACTCACAAAAGTAGATTGCAGAAAGTTCAGTCCAGTCCTTTCACTGCCCAATACAGAAGCAGCCACTGCAGGTCAACATAGCAAAACACAGAGCAATGTGGTAGTTCCTCCTCACAGCTTCTCCACCTCTTCTTCTTGGCAGTCTTCTTCGTCCAAGAGTTCTAAAGTTTAGGGGTCTGGCCCCCAACATTTACATTCCAAAATCCTTTTATCTCCTAGGCAGAGAGTGTCGGTGCCCAGCCAGAACCAGTTCTGCCATCTCTGGTGTGACTTCCGGGCAGGAGGTGGAGAGGGCATGGCCGGAGGCAAACCAGGCTCTTTGAGGTGCAAGAAAATCTCCTCCCCTTCCCCAATTGCAGCCCAGGCCTATTCAGCCCTTTCAGTGCTGCAGGCCCACTAGTAGCATTTGACTCACAGGCCCTGGCACACGCAGTGCACTTTACTAGGGACTAACAAGTAAATCAAATATCCAATCATGGAAACACCAATCCATAACACATTTTACCAGAAGAGCACTTGCATTTTACCAATGATTAGCAGTGAGAAAAGTGCACAGAAACACTACTCCTGCAAAAACCGAGTCAAAATCGGAAGGTCAGAAAGCAAAAACTTTGGGGAAACACGCCAAAAGTTGCCAAGTCTAACAGGCTCCAACATGGAAAACAAGCTAAAAGACCCAAGGAAACAACATCCAAAATATATTTGGGCACTAAAGCAAAAATATATAGAAAAGAAATGGAAACACATATACTCTCTGCTAGTCCCTAGCAAACCCAGGGAATTTTGAGGGTATGTCAACAGCCTGACAAGCATAACCACTGGCAAGGAGAATACTGCTCCAGCCAACAAATGGGTGGTTAATGTTACAAATCTTTATGTAGACCAGCTAAAACATGGGCCACTATCAATCAAGTACTCACTCATTAATGCCCTAGAGGGCCTGGAAGTGAACCCAATTGTAGTCTCCGAAAAGTAGACACTAAGCAGCCGAAAAGATGGAGCGCCAGGCCCAAATGATTCACCTTCCAGCATCTTTAAGTAAGACTGGGCATTTTAGGCACCCTACATCCATAATCTGTTCAATGAATGCCTTCAGCTATCTGCCATCCCAGAATGATAGAAAGGCTCCATTCTGAATCCAGTTCATAAAAAAGGGGCCAACACTATACCAGATAATGATAGGTTAATAGCCCTACTGGAGGTAGATGGTAAGGCCTTTACAAAGGAGCTCCTACATGAGCTGGAGAACTAGATCAATTACAACAACATCATAACCTGCTTTCAGATTAAGTTTTGGCCAAACTCTTCAACTATGGATAATGTGATAGCTCTTTCCTATTTGGGGGCCAAGACCACTGAAATATCTTTGCCCTAGCGTTATGCCTGTTTACAGTGTTACTGTCGATGGAATAGACCCGAACATACACTGGACCAAACTCGCAGTGGGGGGAATATCAAGGCAACTCCCTGCATCTATCACAGCATTGTACACTGACACCTGGGTCCAGATTAAAATAACTCAGACCCACGCTACGGCAACAATATATACAAAGAAAGGCTTGAAGCAGGGATGTATCATTGCTCTTTACTTGTTCAATTTATAGACAGCGGACTTTGGCACAGAGTTGCTGAGAGGAAACATCTTCCTACCTAAGTTAGACCATACCAAACCACCAATTATCAAGTATGCGGATGACATTGTATTGTTGGATCAGACATGACTTGGGATGAAGAGGACCCTGGGCATACTACACTCTTATAACACTGAGAACTCACTGCATGTATCTGCTGCAAAAACCAAAGACCTGGTTTTCAGCCAAAGAGCCATGAAACATCAGCTAGAATGGCAGTTGGGCCCCTTAAAGATAAGCACGACCTGTAAATTGAATTATTGTGGCATCTGGTTGTCAGACACTGGCAAATCTTTCTAACAAGCCAAGGCCCTGGCAGAAAAAGCAGCCAAAACAGAATTTACTAAAAAGTATCACAATCTACAAAGTCATTCGGCAGAGGGCATTTGAAGAGCAACGCAAGTGAAACTACTGCCCACCCTAAGTTATGGACACCTCGCATTTCCTGGTGTGCTCATAGAGTAATTAGAGCACTACAACACAGCTGCATACAGGAAAATAGTCACCCTCCATACGCACATTGATCCGCCTAGAATTTGGCCTAGTGAAAATGGATATGGAATGAAAAAAGGACTCAATTAAACATTATCACCACGTGGACAAAGCAGATCCAGACTCAGTGAGAGGTGCCTTGGACGAGATATTCCACAATAAAAAGAGCAGCTGGTCAAGTTACCTTGAAAGTGCAAGAGACAAGGGGCAGACGTATCAACATCCTGATTTGTGAATCTAAAATAGGGATTTTTTAGAAATCGCTATTTGAGATTTGCAAATAGGGATGTATGTAGAAAATCGCATTTTGTTTGCGATTTCTTTAAATTCCTTAATTGCGATTAGCAAATTGCGAATCGCAATTAAGGAATAATTTCCCATTCATTTCTATGGGCCAGGAGGCCCATAGAAATGAATGGGAAGTTATTCTCAATTTGCGATTCGCAATTTGAGAATCAAAAATTGAGAATAATTTCAAGGGTGCAAGGGTGACATAAGGACACCCTGATGCACCCCTGAAATTCACATGTTTGCGCATATGGCGCACATACATGCCCTAAGGGCATGTATGTGCGTCACATGGCACCTTCACAAATCCAAAATAGTACATTTGTGAAAGAAATGGCAAATTACCACCAACTTGAAGTTGGTGGTAATTTGCGATTCCTTAAGGCGGAATTGCACTTTTCTGGTGCTTCTTACATTGCGTTTAACGAATCGCAAAATTTGCGATTCCTTAAATGCAATTGCAAAATAAGGAATCACAAATTTGCGATTCCTTATTTTGCACTCAGATTTGCTACATACATACCATTTAGCAAAAATGCGTTCGCAAACGCCGAAATTCTGCGAATTTCAGCGTTTGTACTTGATACATATGGCCCTTACTGAATGTGACCTCAGAGCATCTAATCGACCTCCTTGTAATACCTCAGCACTTAAAAAGAACCCTGAAAGAGCAAGACAAAC
The DNA here is from genome assembly GCF_964263255.1 of Lissotriton vulgaris. NCBI lineage: Eukaryota > Metazoa > Chordata > Amphibia > Caudata > Salamandridae > Lissotriton > Lissotriton vulgaris. The sequence goes on from NC_141691.1 coordinate 878,539,462, forward strand.
TCTTATCAAGGGAACAGTACATTAATGAAATCAGAAACTTCCCAGGAGCAATGAGGCTCAATACATCACAGAAAACCTCTACATGCCAGCCATATCTGAAAGCAGCCCTGGGAAGGCAAGCTGTAAAGAACATTCTGCTGACCAAGCTCCTATCACTGTCTGTATGGGAGTACAGGCCCCATTAGAAGAACTTTCCCCCAGGTCATGTTCATTGCAGGTTGTGCCTATACCCTTTTGAATCTGGTGCTTGTAGGATGTTGCCTAGGCCTGCTCCTTCAGAGGCCAGGTTACCTGAGGGCAAGTTTCTTGCAACATGGAATAAGAACATGCAAAGCGGTATCGATATACATTTATGCATTTGATGTCCGATGGAACTAGCATGGATTGGCAAGTTCTTCACTACTGCTGGAAGACTGTTGCAAGAGGCTTGCCCACCCTCGGGGAGTTCCACCCAATAGCCCTAAGAACGTATTCTCGAATAACATTAATTTGACATGGCTTGACAATTTGACCGCTTACACTTTGAAAGAAATGTCTGCCTCTAAGCATTGCCGAACCCGCACCTTGTATTTTTGTATGCCATGTTCATTTACAGTCTTTTTTGCCCTGGCAACTTGTAAATGGTACAAACAATGCTAAAACAAGCAGACGATGGACAAAACACTGAAACTTTTCAGACGCTCACCCCCAGTCACAGATCTAGGTTGAATCCATCCCCATTCTTTAGGTCACTTTCCCACCCCAGTTCAGACCCAGCTATATGCAAATCAGTCTTGACCCTGTACCTCATGGGAGTAGTCCAGCCCGAACTGCCAAGCCATGTCTTCCCTGGACAGGAAACAAGCATCCTGGGACTGGTTTTGGGCTAACAGCCCTCATCAGCCAGGCTAGCTTGAATCCAGTGGCAAAGTGAGCAAGGGACATATGTCTGGGCATACCCTGCCAACTTAGGGCAAAAGAGCAAACACAAGGAGATGATGGCCGGAGCACTGAAACTTTTCAGACACTCACCCACAGTCACAGATCTGGGTTGAATCCATCATTGTTATTTATCTCACTTTGCCATCCCAGTTCAGACACAGCTATATGCAAATCAGTCTAGACCCTGGGCCTCATGGGAACAGTCCAGCCCGAACTGCCAAGGCCATGTCTTCCCTGGACCAGGAATAAGCATCCTGGGACTGGTTTCGGGCTAACAGCCCTCATCAGCCAAGCTAGCTTGAATCCAGTGGCAAAGTGAGCAAGGTACCCATGTTTGGGCATACCCTGCCAACTTAGGGTGAACAAAGCAAACACAAGGAGATGATGGACGAAGCACTGAAACTTTTCAGACACTCCCCCCCAGTCACAGATCTTGGTTGAATCCATCATCTGAGGCCTGAGTTGTTGGCACCTTTGCATCTTAATGAAAAGTCAGTCCACAATCACATACAAATCAACATGAGGCTCTTTAATTAATTTGCGCCTTTGTATTTTGAGTGGCTGGTCTTTTTGTGTCACTTGATAAGTTTTGACTACTTGGGACTTTGCACTTTGAATGTTATCCGTTTGTGTTGACCCTCAGGTCTGGCACAAGGTCCGAACAGGAAGCTGCTTTATAACCGTTCCAACAGACATGAATTACTCAGTATGCTCCACCCAACATGGTATCTTGCACCTTGAAAGAAATGCCTTTTACCTTCCACATTACACCCAAATTTGCATGTGGCACTTTAGTGCATGGTCTGCAATTTGGCACCTTGCACTATGTAAGGAATGCTTATTCACAATCTTAGTCAGTGAGTTTGCACATTTGCTATTCACGCTGCTGGCTTTAGTCGGGCTCTGCCTTGAGCCAAGGGATAAGCCTTGGCACTTGACATTTGAAGCACCTTGCACAATAATTACACTCCACGCTGTACTTACAGCATTAACAGCCATTTATTAGGACAAGGTTGTAAAACACAACCATTTAACCAAAACATCATTTAACTATAACAATCCCCAATGACAAACCTTTCATTCACACCATCCATTCTCCCCTCACTCCTGTTGCTCTCTTCCTGTTTCACTCTGTGACATCATCGATTTCTCCATTCTCCTCCGCACTTACCTTTCAACATCCTCTCCTGTATCTCCAGCCGTTGCACTGTGTGCCGTCAGTGACTCCCCACCCGTCCAAAGTACTGGCAACCATGGAATCCCCGTAGGGCGCTTACCTGCCCCAACCCTTTCTACTATGCACCTTTCACCCTCATTCCTTAACATCCCTGCAACACCAATTGGATTCATTCACACAATTCTTTTTCTAACGTCCTGCATCTCCATCATATAGGTGCTCTCCCTCATCCCTAAACAGCAAAGGCTTCTCGAACCGTAGCCCAAAATGAGCAATCACTTTAATGTCTCTAGAGGCACAAAAAAATCCCATTGCCCTGTTTAACTTACTGCGGGCTTTTTCCACTGCAGCAGGCTTCACCGCCCCTTTCCACACTTTAATCTGCACAAATTCAGTCCCCACAATGCACGTTCCAACCAGATACCTTTTCATGACTTCCAGATCCCTCTGCAGCTGCTGTAGTATCAGCAAACCTGACAAACGTATCAAGTCATTTTCACCCAGGTGCAGGACCAACATATCAGTTCAGACCCTCTGCGATAGCATTTTTGTCAGCCGGGGCATTAAAGCCCCCCCAACACATTCCACCTTTACCCCACCAATGCACCTTGTGATGGCTGCTCTTCAGACCCAGGTTACGACTGTAGACCTGTCGATCTGTATATCTGGCTTCCCAATGTATGAAAGAGTGTCCAACAATCCAGGTAACCGTCTTGGTCCCTAGGCCACCCACACAACCTATGACAAGAAAAAAATGTCAGTGCACAAATTGAGGCTTCTTTTCTAGTCGCTGCAGTACCCCCCGAAAACCATCTCATCCCTAATTGCGCCCATATCTCTTGCAGCACCTGGACCTCCGCCTCCCAATCTGACGTATTCTGTCCCATGACCAACCCAGACGTGCTTCCGCCGTAGTGCTATACCGCCAACAACTCAAATGCTGTCAACCTCTCCCTGGGCGCGTGACAAAAGATTTCACCTGACAGTCCTCCTGACCTACTCAAGAAAATTTGCAATTCTTACACTGGGCACACTCCCCTGCATCCAGTCTCATTCAACCACACCCATTTACCCCTACCTGACTGGTCCATTTTTGAATGCCCCAGCCGAGTCCCCAGTCAGTCCCCATCCAATCGTATTACCTCATAAGCTCTCCCCGCCCACCCCTTCATGTCCAACAACTCCGAAACACCCCAAAAAACATCCACACCATGCATAAACGAAATACTGAAACCTCATACCCGTCATAACAACAATTGGGCAAAACACCCAGCAAATTCTGCAACAATTCAAAGGTAATAGCCTCCCTGGGTGCCCCTCCATCCCCTCCCCCCCTCTCCCGACCTCAACTTTTTGATATTTAACTTAGTATCTCATCTTTTGCCGGGTCAACCCCATGTACAATTTACTGTAAAAGGAGATCCCTGCCAACTTCCAGGCTATCATTATCTGTGACAAACCTTTATCATTTCAACTGAGAACAAAACGTATAACTCCCTGCTCAGTGTCCTGATGTGACATATTCCTTGCATCCATGGTCCAGCCCATAAACAATCCAAATTCAGCCTAGGCCAAGCCAGCCTGTAGCTGCGTCTTGTAGATTCCGCTATAGACTTCTCAATCAGGTGTATCACTCTCACTTCCCCCAGGCCCAGATGCTATCCGGCAGCTCAGTCTTGCATGCATCCATTCCAGGTGCCAATCGTCAGAATCGCCACAACTGCAAATGAGATAAAGCGTCCGCAATTTCATTACTTGCCCCTGGAAAATGCTTTGCATGAAATTCTACATTCAGTTGCAGGCATTTCAGCAACAGCCTCAAGTAGTCTTTAGCTTTCTGTTTGTTCACTAGCTCTACTATTGTCATGTTGTCTACATGGAATAGCACGGACCTGTTCTGAAATTCTGGGCCCCACACCGCTAACGCCACCAACAACAGGCAAAACTCCTGTAAAGCTATGCTCCTTCCTTGTTTTAACCAATGTCCCGTCCATTCTTCAGCACACCATCCCAAAAGACACCAAAACCAGAAACCCCTGCTACATTAGAAGAAATGTGCATTAGAAAAAATGTTAACCTGCCAGATCGTCCTGTCTTCCACAAAAATCCAAGGCCATTCCACTACATTCAGTCAGAAATGTCAGCCATACCCTCAAATCCACCCTGACACCCATTGAAATCCTGACTCTGGTGTGGTAGCACTGCTCCATACATGACCATGCAGAGGCGTTGGCAGACCGTCTTCCCTCCTCTCACCATCCGGCAAGCAAAATTCAGGAAACCCATGAGTTGCTACACTGTCCGCAAATCAATCTTCTTTTCTCCAATCACCCATAACAGGAAACCCTGTATGCTCGTCACCTTCCCCGCAGGCAACCTGGCCATCCACTGGACTGAATTCAATTAGATGCCCAGGAACGTTAATCTATAGCTGGGCCCAGCGGTTTTCTCTGGCGCTAGGGGAACCTTAAAACACCGCGCCATAGCCTGCAACTGTTGTAATGCTTCCCACAATCTCCTGAATTTCCTTTTCCGATGAATAAGAAATCATCCAGGCAATGAGAAACTTCCAGATGACCACTTATCCTCATAGAAGCCCACTGTAGGAATGTGCTGAACATCTCAAACAATGCTCAAGAGATCGCACATCCCATTGGCAAGACCTTATCCACGAAAATGCCCCCCTCAAACTACATCCCCAGCAACGAGAAATCAGCAGGGTGTATAGGCAGTAGACGGAAGGCCCATTTCACATCACATTTAACCATTTTCTCCCCAGCCCACATGACCTCACTAGGCGGATCACATCGTCTTCTGAAGCATACAGCACCCTCGAGTCCTCCACAGCAATTAAGTTGTTGATGGACCTCCCCTCAGGCCAGGATAAATGATGGGTCATTCTGTATTCTCCTGGCTCTTTCTTAGGAACCACCAATAGAGGTGATATAATCAAGTCTTCTACCAGCCAATCGGCAAATGGGCCTGCTATCCTGCCTTCCTCTGCTTCTTTTCTCAATTTTTCTGCTACCACTTGTGGCAACTCTCTGGCTGATTTCAAAGTCTCTGTCCACCTCTTTTACCTGGGACCCTGATAACCCACCTGAAAACCTTCAGTAAATCCCCATTAAATCGTTAACGCCACCTCTCTATCAGGGTCCATCGAGAGCCATGGGCCCATAGCCTCGATCCTAACTGGTGTAGGAGCCCTTTGGTCCGCCTGTCCTCTGCCCATAGTGACCCGCCATTGCTCTGACGGCATGGCCAAGGTATGGCACTGTGTGAGCGGGTTTCTTCTCCCACATTTAAAGCATTCATGCTTAATGTTGCAAGGGTATCTTGAACAGAAACCCTTTGTTCAAATTCTAACACGCTCCTGAGGTGCCCCCACGCTTAGGTGGTGGACCGGTACTCCCTGCGCTAACATTGCCCCCTACCGCCCTAGGCTGGGCGGGAGGTGCCGGAAAGGACCGGTACGTCACTTTGTAGGCCACTGGCTGCGTGTGATGATGCTGACGATTGCATGCATAACATCCACTGCATCCACAGTTCCTGGTCCATCTCACCCCATGCTTTATCCAGGTTAATGCTGATTTTAGCCCTAAATTCCTCATCATAGCTTCACCATGCAAACCCCCTGAATTGCATCTGTGCCTTCCGGATAATGTCCATGTATTTCAATAAAGCTATGGCCCTGTTGAGATGCTTTTCACAATAAATACTGGCATATATCAGAAAAGCAGAGGTCCAGTTCTCCATGTTAACAGGTACCCAGGGCCTCCTTGTCTGCTCCCACTCCTCTTCTTTCAACCCTTTTTTTGCCTGAATCTCCCTATGTAATAGTTTGAAAACATCCACATACTCATGCTTCAACATCCTATTCTTGTTTCATCTGATAAGTGGGACCCCAACGACATGGCCAAACCCATATAGGGAAGTTTCTTGTGGTGTTTGTCTTCCCCTTTCTCGTCCTTCCCTTCTGACCCTTCTATTGTGTCTGTCTGTATACTGGCTCCAACCAAATGTTTTGTCCCATTCTCCTTCACCCCTGCCGCAGGTGCCGCTGTGCGCTTGATGGCACTTCCGTGTTCTACTCGGACCCCTCCCCCACACCCACCGACCGGCAGGCTTTTTAGGTCGAGGGACCGTCGCACAGCGAAGCAGTGGGAGGAGTCCCGAAGATTTTATGTTTTGGAGTTGGGGGGCTTAAACCCGCCTCTCTCCCCCATTGGCTGGCTTCCTAAACGGAGGCCAGCCATTGGATGAGAGGGGCATCACTCAGTTCAAGCCCGGTCTCGCTCGGATTTGGGGGCGTGTTTTTTTTGCGTTCTTTCGACTGTGACGTCATCCGTCACTCAGAACGCCAAAACACGCCCCCGAATCCGAAAATGGCCGTGTGTTTCTCTGAGGCATTTCTGCCTCGCCTCGGAGAAAGATGGTGGTGATAAGCCAAAGCTCGCACTGCCCTGTAACTTGCATCTGTTCCACAATGCTTGTTAACGTCTTGTGCCCTGGTAATGACCTATTGTGTTAAAAATCCCAGCTGCTTAGAGTCCGCTTTGCTGTAGTGTTTTCCACTTCATTCACCACTGCCCTGGCTAGTTTCCAGCACATATGGCAGTCGTGTCTACTGCACGGCCTTCCAAGCAAGCTTCGTCACCTCACATCGGGCGATCTACAGCAGTTTTTCTGAACTGAAACAATGCCCAGCTGCATTTTCGAGATAACCCTGCCAGGATAGCATTTTTTTTTTAAACGCCTTGTCCCCTCCTTGGAAGAACTGGAGCAGATGTAATGCCCGGAGTGCAGCTGGGGCGCTTGTACGTTTGCCCAAAGATGAAGGGAGCTTCGAGAGAGCTCGGTGTGTTCCTTCTTAGTGCACATATATTCGTAAGTCAGACGCGCGGTTGTGCTGCACTTACGCTTCCCGAGGTATGCACCATCCTACCCCGGATATACTAATGCCTTGGGGAGACCATAAAAGCACTCCTTACAAGAAAGCACAATTGTTGACTCCTCTTCTGACAATACTGCCCCCGGTCAGCACCGTTAAAGTAGCACTTTTCTATTTACAATGCCACAGACTACAAAGAGGGGAGACCCGGTGCACAGCACAGGCCCTGATGCAGCATCACCACCCCACCCCCCAGCCCCTCCCCCTTGCACGGCTGATTATCCACCCGGAGGTCGCGTGCATCCTCAGACAGCTGTTCACTATCTATGGCTGCAGAGGCTCTCCTTCACCCTTTTGCTTTTCAAACACATAGCCTGACAACCTAGTCCCTGCCTTTCTGTCGATGCTGCCGCCTCTGTCTCAGAGCTGAATTAGTATATGAGCTTTTCTGCTAGGTGATCCATAATTAAGCGTGCAGCGCCAATGCGATTGCAGACTGTGCTTTTTGGACAAATGTAAAACTGAGATAAAGTGCCCCCTTGTCTACCCAGGGCCGCTGTTTGTAGAATGAAAATGAATGGCGTGAACAGGAAGCAAACACCTATGTGTGAAGAGACACTCGCTCACGCCCATGCTTGCTCCCTTTCCTTGGCTGCAGCGGATTTCTCCTCCTCATTCACTCCCTCTTCCTCCTCACTCCGACTTGTTTTATTAATGCTACCGGTAAACCCAAATAGCAAAGAGTGGGATGCCACAAAATCACGGCACCTATAGGTTAAAAAACTTCAAACGCATGAACTAGAGTCCCCATCCCTACCTTCTTATAGCTGCTGACACCTCTGTCCCAGGAATGAATTAAGTTTGCAATCTGTGGTTATGATGCTACCAGCTTTTTTATTGGGAAATCAGTAAATAAGTGTGCGGCGCCAATGTGCTTGCAGGCTATGCTTTTGATACTGATGCAAGGGAGACATGCAGGGGAGATCGAGGCAGCTTTGGTAGTGCACACCGGCTGACCTCGGGTAAGCTGCTTTCTTCAGGAAAGTCAGAAAAGTCTTCAGGCAGCTTTGCCCATCTCCCATCATACACTGGCCTCCCCCCTCTGCTCTGCTTTGATGACTTACCGCGGCTTGCTTTACGCAGCTCCAGATGAAAGTTGCTTGTTGCAGGGGCCTTTAGGGTAATGCAGGCATGCAAAGGAGCACACCGTGTACCCCGTGACATTTAATTGGGAACTTTTTGCGATATTGACACTATGTCATCATTTGTGCTCACAGTCTGAGCAGTCAACAGCATGAGTAGTGAGTGCCAAATTGTTTCTTAGACTATCCAGAAACTGTAAAATGTGTGACAAGCATAAACCCTGGCCAAATCACAACTTCACGCTACTGATGCACCACCATATGCCTGTGACCCACGTGCCCCTGAGTAACACTGGTTATCATAAACCACTATGTTCTGCTAATGTTGTGCAATTACCACACAAATCACGTAATGCTGTTTTACCAGAACCAGGTTGACAGAGATGTGTCAATGCCACATAAACAGTGGTGTGAAAATGCAATGTAATTTACCACCCTCCATATAAATGTACCCAACAGCATGCAGATAGAATTGCCCGTGTAAACAATGCCATTTGAATGCCATGTAAATTATGAGGTGCAATGTTAGTATTCCAAAACATTATAAATAGCTTTATAATAACGTGTGTTAGGGTTATTGTTATGTTAAGAATATGCAATACTGGCATCCATGCCCCATTAAAAAAAATGCTGTACAATTCTTAACTTTATAATTGCTCTCTACTTTTTTTCACACTCTTTCTTATCTCTCTTTCCCGTCTACCTGCCCCTTCAATGTCTCCCCACCCGCCCTCTTCACTTTTCCTGTCTGCCTTCCATTCCCCTTCCCTCTAGAGAATCCTTAAAACTGCTGAAGTTTACTTTGTATGCCATGTCTTTTCTTTCCTTATCATTTCTTGGGATCCCTGACAGTGGTTGAGTACAAAGTCTTAGATAAAGGCACATTTCATGTCTGCAGGGTAGGGTTTCGCCTAAAAAGGTTAGGTTAATCTCAATATGTGAACCATGATTAGTGAAAACAATGAATAGATCTTTCTGCACTTACCCAGCCCCCTCCAAACATAGTGGTGTAACACAGGCCCCCACAGGCCCCGTGGTGCTGTGGCCCGCAAGCTGCAGGGGGCCCACTCAGCACAATACTCTGGCCTGTGAGCTCTGGTGCACACACAACATAAAATAAAATAGCTACTAGCTTTTTTTTAACATAATTTTCTTGGTTGTATTCATGTAATCATTACAATCGAGCATAGCATTATTATAGGTTTCAGGAATCATCAACATAATACACAGTTGGTCTTCCAATCTTACATTCAGTGACATATGACTTTTCCATTGTACTTGCTATAGTCAAACAGTTTATGTATGTTTAATAACGACCATTTTTATCAATTTTGTGTCTCTACATCTTCTTGAGGACTCTGTAATAAGATAATCGAACCTGGAACATCATAAACTTCCCCAACGCCCCATTATCCCATCCCCTTCCCACCAATCGCCTCGATGTACCTGTCCAATATAGGATGGCTGTTTTGAGCAACAAGGGTATTTTAGAGACTGGCTAAAGCAGTCTGTGCTTGCTACAATGCCCCCTGGCTGTGCTTGCTCCCCTGCCCCCTGGCTGTGCTTGCTCCCCTGCCCCCTGGCTGTGCTTGCTCCCCTGCCCCCTGGCTGTGCTTGCTCCCCTGCCCGCTGGCTGTGCTTGCTCCCCTGGCTGTGCTTGCTTCCCTGCCCCCTGGCTGTGCGTGCTCCCCTGCCCCCTGGCTGTGCTTGCCCCCCTGCCCCCTGGCTGTGCTTGCTCCCCTGCCCCCTGGCTGTGCTTGCTCCCCTGCCCCCTGGCTGTGCTTGCTTCCCTGCCCCCTCGCCGTGCTTGCTCTCCTGTGTGTGTGGCTCTGGGTGTGTGTGTGGCTCTGGGTGTGTGGGTGTGGCTCTGGGTGTGTGTGTGTGTGGCTTTGGGTGTGTGTGTGTGGCTCTGGGTGTGTGTGTGTGTGGCTCTGGGTGTGTGTGTGTGTGTGGCTCTGGGTGTGTGTGTGTGGCTCTGGGTTTGTGTGTGTGGCTCTGGGTCTGTGTGTGGCTCTGGGTGTGTGTGTGTGGCTCTGTGTGTGTGTGTGAGTGGCTTTGTGTGTCTCTAAAAATGCAATAGGTCATGCATTTGCGAGCGATTAACCTTTATTTAACGATTAAGCTATTGGCAATGTAAATGACAATGCCATTTATTTAAGATTTAAAAAAAAAAAAATGTCATGAGCAATGCCAATAGCTCTACCTTTAATAATGCCGAGACCATTGCATTGTAAATGCTTGTTTCCACCCCCTTTCGGACCACCGTCCCAAGCAACCCACCAGTCACCATCACTGATAGGCTTACTCGTGCCTCCCGGTCCTTCCCCTTGGTGCCGAACTTCTTGTGCGTCCTGCAAAACACAAAGCTTCCCTGTTGCCATCCCCGATTTGCCCGCCAGCTCCAGCGTCAAATCCTCATCATCCTCTAATTCACCCTCCTCTAACTCATGTCTCTCATCACCATAATCCAACTGCAACTCTGACTCAATCTCCGCAGGCACCCATATAATTTCATGCACCGATCTCTTCTGCCCTTTTCCTTTCTTTGCAGACACTCCACTACCATTCTCTAAGACCGCCCGATCCCTCAGTGGAGGGTAGGCCACCGCAGACCCCCCTGCTGCTTCCTGCAGGCATCTTTGGACCGTTTTACACCCCACCCCTCCTGTCTACCAGCCTCCAAATTCCAGTTTGCACCTGCGAGGTCCTCTAAACTGAGGAGGCCCCGATACCACCAGGTCCCTCTGCCGTCTTAGCTGTCCCTAACCCAGTCTTGGGTTGACTCTACTCCTCCACCCATACCCACTTGCCTTTAGGCCCCTTAAAACTGGCTTCCTGTACTGCCATGGCCTCTGGGGGTGGGTGGCCCCTTTTCCCAGGGGTCGAATCCCCCATCTGCGTTAGCTGCGCACAGGTCCTCCCACCTCTGCTCAAACTTAGGGATGAAGCTGCGCTGGTCCCGGATCTTTTCATCAAGAGTCATCCAGACTCTTCTGGGAGTATGGGTGGCTGGCTTCTGCCTCTGCTACTCATCTCCCTTGACCCTGCCTACACTGTGGTGCTACCCCTGGGCCCTCCCCTATGGGGGGCTTACCAATAGGCTGGGGCCCACAGATCCCCTTGGTTGCTGTGGGATTCCTGCTACTGGCCTCCACATGAGGTCTATGGGAGTCTCGTCCCATTGCCCAATCTCCTTTCCTTGTCTTCCATTTTGGTCTGACAAATTCAGGGCCTGCACCTCACCAAGATTCCCCTCCCCACTCCACCCCTCTCCTCCCTTGCTCAAATCGTAGTCATTGCCTTCCCCAGCATACTGCCAGCCTGGCTCCTTAAAGCCCCGCCCACCCCCTTCACTCAGGCTTGGCTCACTTACCTACTCGGCAGCGTCTTGCTGCCATGCATGAAGGCGCCCTGCTAGCCCCTCCTCCAGCCGCAACATGCTGAAAGTGCGGGCATCTTCTATCAGACGTGCGGGCAGGCTCTGACATCTGCCCTCTCTTCCCGGTCTCTTTCTTGGGGTGCTTTCGCCCCCTGCCTGCCTGACTGACCAATTTTCTCTGTGGTGGCTGTTCTTGGCAGGCCACCACTGCAGCAGCAACTCCTCCTGACGCTGACCTTGGAGTGCGGGCCATCCCGACCCACGCATGGTCGAGAACACCAGACCGCCAGAGGTCTTCCCAGCCTACTGGCCCAGCATCCTAAGCGCAGCCCGGACGGCCTCCGCATTGGGTGCAGTCATTGCCGGTTCACATGGTAAGGCGAGTTCTTATTGAAAAACTAAACCTGGCTAATAACCTGACCTGCACACACCAATCGTCGGGTTGGCTCTACACTCCTTCAGCCTAGCTAACACCCCAAAATTCGTACTCCCCAAAAATGGATCCACCCTCCCTAGTGGTGCTGGGTGCAGGAAGAGGAGGAGCCTCCTCCCCTGCACCCTTATTTCACCTGCCCTAATCCCCACCCTTTGACCAACCCCCTGACCCCACACAGCTTGTCCTTCTGGCCCCTCGCACAAAAACTCCAGGGAAAGACTGGTCTGTTACCATACTTCTCCCGGGGGCCGGTAATGTGGCACTTTAGTGAATGGTCTGACAATTTGGCACCTTGCATTTTGTAAGAAATGTTTGTTTACACTCTTTGTTGGTTTGACAAGTTTGTACATTTGCTTATCATTCCTCTGGCCTTTGTCGGCCTCTGTCTTGTGTCAGTGGATAAGCCCTGAGAACTTGGCTCCTCACACACAGAAATTATATCTGAAATGCCGTATCCTAATTGCAGTTTAGTGACTCATGCAGCTGGTATTTGTTGGGCTCTGTTTTGAGCCATATGATGTGTCTTGACAACTTGGCATCTTGTGCTTTGATCTTTATGCCTGTTTCCTAAAAAACATCTGAAATGCTTATTCCAATGTATTCTAAAATCTCCGTGATGCATTGTTTTTAGACTAAATGTCCCTTGCCTTTTATCTTGCCTATTTTTATCAGCGACCTCATGGCCCACAATTTTATTGGTATATTTTTGGGGTGTGTGTTTTGTCTGTTCTATTGCATTGTAAAGATTTTCAGTACTCACACAATAAAGTATCACTTGTTCATACTAGAAGAGTGCTCGTTTATGTATTCCTCCTATATGCTTTCGTGAACTGGATATGTAACCTTTTTAACTTCCTATCACAAAACAATATGAGAAGAGGACGCATAGGTTTGTATCTGTAATAATTGACTATCCCCTTGAAATTCCCATTTCCTTAACATTTTGGTAATTTTGAGGCAAAATCACAAAGAACTACAAAGTACCTAAAAAGGTCACAGAACTACTTCACATTTTTAGGAATGCCTTTGTTAATGTGGCCTATATACATTTGGGTCATGATTCCGTGTCTGGTGCTAAATTCTGATACCTTCCCATATTTCTGAATTTTTGACCCTTGTAGAGCTTTCTGCTTCATGTAATTAACAAGTGTGTTAAAAATTGCACCCCTCAATTTTCCCTTGATTATTTTGAGGGGCCAAGCCTATTGATATTGACCAGGGGAAAACTGTCTTGGAATTACCGAGCCATAGTAAGTTGGCGCACTGAATTTCACACTATGCTACATTAACACATTAAAACTCAGAATAAAAATTATTAATAGAACCTGGTAAATTTAACCCTAGAGTTTCTGTTTTATGGGCTTCTGATAAATGCACCAACCATTCTGGCTCAGTCCATTACCAGAGAGACTATTGTAATTGGGTTCATTTATTTCATCATGTTCTGAAGCACTTGTGACATATCCTTTAAGTGATATTCAAATGGGTGCAATATGTTACATAATAGATAAACAGAAATGTACTTTAAGATTTTAAACAGCTTCTTAACTCACAAGGATCTAACCTAATGGCTTACGCCAAAATATCTCTACAAAAACAACTGGGTAAGTGCTTGTCCAACTCAAATAGTTTCCTATGCGTTACTTCAGCAATCCTGTGATCTTTAAATAGTATTCATAGAGAATATACAGTCAAATAAACACTTTTAAACAGTGGTAACCCTTACGAGTACAAAGGTCTACATAACAAAGTAACAATAGCCTAGTGTTGAACCATTTAGTACACACTATGCCAGTTCTTAATCTGAAAAATAATGAGAACCGGTGCGCAAAGCGCTGCTCAGAAGCCTGAGGCCAGTACTACCAAATGTCAGTGCACCAAACAGCAAGGCTAGGCAGTCCTGAATTCACTAAATACCAAATTGTACACCTATAGTCTCAGACATGTGTGTGTAAGCAAATACGTAATGTCTCTCTCAAATGTAATACTACAAGTGCAAAGTGACTGGGGGACACATCCCTTAAGGATAAGAACCCTCACTCACCCGAGGGTGACATGCTTCATCATATGGGTCCTCCTTACCAGTGTGGAAAACCTAGTCACCGCTGGGAGGTACTACTTCGGTGTTTAAAGAAGGAGCTCAGAGATGTTTTGTCAGGTAAGGGACAGGATGATAATCCCATATGTGAGATGATGGATGTAGTGAGGTATGCAGCGCTGTGTGAAGGAATGGAAATGTGAGATTAAAACTGCCTAAGTAGAATCACTGCTTAACTTTATTATTGTGTTCTACCTGACAGGGTTAAAATAAAACAGCACAGTGGTATGGATATAGAACCACTGTCACTTGATGGTCAACATGTTTCAGCCTGTTGATCTATACCAGAGTATCAGCGGCTTTCTTCAGGACCAGATTTAATACGTGCTAATGCTGCTGCAATTATGTGAGAAAATAATTATAGTAAAATAAAGTAAAGTTTTATACAACACCAGTATTCCTGCTTTTCTTTTGTCTGTCAGGTCATACCCAGATATCTATGGATAAAACACAAGTAGCAAGAAAAAAGGAGAGAGAGAGACAAGAACAATTTGCTAAATTATCACATGAAAACCTTGCATATTATGTGCATCTGTCACTGTATTGCAAGTGTGCTAACGCTTATAACTAGTCATAGGTAATAGGGACTTACCCTCGACTGTAGGATAGCCTACAGTCGAGAGACAAAAGAAAAGCAGGAATACCGGTGTTGTATAAAACTTTACTTTATTTTACTATAATTATTTTCTCACATAATTGCAGCAGCATTAGCACGTATTAAATCTGGAGCAATGGACCCAGTCGGTTCTGCTCAACAAGAGTATCTTAAGTCCTGGTTGTGGAGTTTTGCAAGGGCTGGCATCAAGGATGTAACCCTCAGCCTAGGAGATGCATTGGTTCCAAGTAGCTATACAGCTGCAATGTGAGGTCCTAAGTTGTCATTGTGGATTCTGTTATCAAGGATTTATGATCCAAAGTCCAGCATTGAAGATGCGTCATGTAATTGGGGCTCCAAAGAGCTTTTAAGCTGCGATATAAGAACCTGCATCGCCGTTGAGAATGCTATTGATAAGATATGTGCAATGCAAGGGCCAGCATTAATGAAGCTTTGCACAGTGGTGGTTACAATAAATACAATGCACTCTGCCCTTTTGGCTGGTATGGGCACAACCTAGGGGTGGCATATGTATTAAAAAGGAAGGTTTTGGCATAGCAAAAGGTATAATTTGCCAGGTTAGTAGGGCAGTTTTAAACTGCACACACTAACCGCAATGGCAGGCCTCGGACATGTTTAAAGGGATACTTATTTGGGTGGTACAATACGTGCTGCAGGCCCACTACTAGCATTTGATATACATGCCCTGGGTACCTGTAGTACCACTTTACTAGGTACTTATAAGAAAATGAAATATGCCAATGGGGTATATTGCCATGTTTAGAGTCCTTAAGCAACTATAAATGGCTTCTGAAACCAGTAAGAGTGAAGGCAAAAAGTTTGGGGGTGACCCTGCAGAGACGGCCAGATTCAACATACAGTAATTCAATATTGCTCTTTAAGATATCATTAGTTTATAGCTTACCCAACACTGTGACTGCCACACAACTGTGTGCTAATTATGGGTGCATGAATAAGTATGAGCAAACCCAATACACCTCAGTAGGTATACCAGTATTGACTCACTTAATAGGTTAATAGCTATTTAAAACACTCCAGGCATTAGTTTTGTTTTTTCCTAACACCCAATAAAGTTTTCTATTTGCTACATTTTGAAGGACAAGTTTAATTATATTTAGGCCTCAAGAGAAATAATAATTTGTTATCTCATGCATGGTTAACCCTAATTCACATAGACAATTATAACCAGAGTGTACTTAGGGCCATTGTGTGTTATTGTATAAATATGTTTCAGTAAATTGTGGGTTTACCTTTGTTGTCAAGAACTATATAACAGAGTCTGTTGAGCCCACAGAATATACATTTGAGAGCATTGTGTAGACAGACTAGTATAAACACAAAAGTATATTGAAGCAGCTCAATAATGACATTGATGTAAGGTGAGCATTGTTATTTTTTGTGGTTCACAGAAATTGAACATTAAGGACTCATTGTGAGTACAGCGTCATGAGATGGGCGGAGCTTGAAGGACACAGCGTGTCCTGGTTCACCTTGCCCTATGGAGTACCTCAGAGCTCCTCACTGAGTCCTCCACTTTTGAATCTATATGTTAGCCCCCTCTGCCTGCTCTTAAAGTCCTTTGGCTTTAAAACTGTGTCTTATGCCGATGACACACAAATTGTAGCTTCCTTTTGCTGGAGAAAACACGGACACCGCGCTAAGATTTCAAGAATGTATGCGCAAGGTTGGGCAGTGGATGACCCAAAACCACCTCAAACTGAACACAGGAAAAACTGAGGTACTCCTCTTAGGAAGTGACACCTCTTTCTGGGGTCCCAACTGGTAGCCACAGGAAATGGGCGCAATTCCTACCCCAACCAACAAAGTGAAAAACCTTGGTGTCATTTTTGATTTCCAGACTATCTTTTGAAGGGCAAATCAACGCCATCACCTCTTCTTGCTTTTTCTTAATGAAAACTATCAGCGGAGATCCTTCCCTACATTCCGCTGGAGCTCCAGAAGGCAGTAGAGACAGCACTTATACTGTCCAGACTGGATCATTGTAATGGACTGTTTCTGAACATATGTACCGACCTCCTAAATAAAATGCAAGTCCTACAAAATGTATGTATGTATGTATGTATTGGCATTTATATAGCGCACTACTTACCCGTAGGGTCCCAAGGCACTTCGACCGCTGCGAAACCCTTCCTGGCTTCCCTGAGAGATGGTCCCTTAATGGGTATCTCCAGGGTGAGACCAGGCATCCCCGGCGGTCTGGTGGGCCGTTAGTGAAGATGAGGCAAGCTAATGCCCAGAGTTGCCGAGTGTGATCGCTGATCAGAGTGGGCACCGAGGCGAGAGAATTATCAAGTCCGCTGACCCTTGTCCAGAAACCTGCCGCGCCGGGAATCGAACCCTGGTCCCGGGACGTCCTCTGCTCTTGGGTCTGCCGCCTCTAACCAGTGAGCCACACTACTTCACTGCAGTAGCTCAGCTGCTCCTCAATATCCCTCAAAAGTAATCAGTAGAACATGCACTTCCTTCCTTGCACTGGTTGTCGGTGCAAAGAAGGATAGAAATCAAGGCTCTCTGCCCCGCCTTCAAGGCACTCCATGGACTCAGACCAGTCTTTCTGACAAACAAATTTCAGTGGTATCTACCTGGAAGGGAGCTTCGATCTGCAACCTCTGCCAATCTGGCTACTTCCAAATTCAAAAAGGCAACATGGGGGGTGGGGGAGGGGGGGGGAGAAGCATAGTAGTAGGGACAGTGAAGCTGTGGAATTCACTCCCAATATGGCATTTCGAAAATATTTAAAAATCTTGCTGTTTAATCTGTAGTGGCTCTCTCATCTTGATCTACCCATGCAGGCTCACTCTTTAGTTCTGAGCCACCACGCCTAGACACCTCCGGGTATTAGTCCGCGTTATAAATATACATTTCATTTCATTTCAATGGTATAGTGCAAGAAACAAATGCCCCCTACCCTTTTTGGGATAAATTCTTGGACATTATAGTATTCAGACCCAATAATCAGTGGGTCATGCCTGCAATTGAACACAACATTCTAAGACTTGGAGAGCAATTTGACAAGGCTAGAAGTAAACCATGTTAAGGGTATCATTAACATTTTTGAGGATGTGAAATCCGACTTGAGTCTAAAAGCAAAATGATATCCAATACATCGAGTGTCCGTGACCTTAAGTCTTAGCCTGCCAAGAGATCTGTCAGGGGGTTCTGATCACTGGCAGGTGTGCACTTGCGTGTGGCAGTAGTCAGTTGAGCAACAGCTGAAGTGATCCAGTCTAGGGTGACTGCATCAGGAGCACCAGCACAGCGTCTGGCTTTTGAAAGGCTCCGGGCTAGGTTTTGAGGTAACATATTGTGCATTTTCGAGAATGTACATTTAAATAAGGCACAGGTAATAAAGAACTGCTTCATTCAGGATTCCCCTACACAAATCTCATAGAAAAATAGATGTGATGTAACATGATCTGGAACAGTCCTTTTCCATACAGTTGCCATTCATCTTTTATAGTGCTAAAAGTACTCTATTGTAGGCATGCTAAGGGTGATTTCCAGGTACCTCAAATTGAATTGTAATAATTTCAGATGAAAGGTAGCTTGTTATAATTTTTTCACATAAAGCATCATTTTAATGGGATGAATCCATTGCCTGGCCCACTGACAGTACACTTCAAAACAATTTCTACAAAAGGGAAGTCTGTGTACAGTTCCTGCGTGCAAAATAATCCCTTGTTCCTTGCATTACTCGATGCCAGAATGAGGATTTTTTGTTTTTCAGGACATTTTGCCTACATTCCTCCTTTTTCCCATCCAGAGTCAATGGAAATGGTCAAAAATAAAATATTGCCTTCATACTAAATGAGGAATTTTGATATTAGTAGGCACATGTAATGCCTGCTAGACGTTATGCTTGATTCGTAACAAGGGCTAAAGCAAACACCTCAATACTAAAACATCATGCAATGCAGCAGGGTAACTAAACTTGCTATGCTGCATTGTGTGAAAGAGAGAAAGTAGAACAGTGCCACATCTACTAAAATGTGGCACTGTTCTCTTCTCTGTCTGTACTGTAGCTCTATTGGCAGCCATGGACCAATGCAAACACTCTTGCCCCATATTGCATGCGTAACTGAGAACTCTAAAGGATAGGTTTTGTATGGAAAGGGATCCCTTCTAGCACATAAAATGTGGTTTAAGGCTTTCTGCCCTTTTTATATATGCAGTACAATACAGCACTCATCGAAAGTAGGAAAAACGAGGAGATATTAAAACATTTTTCCTCGTTGGCCTGCCCCGAGGAGGCATCGGATTTTGGTACAAATCCCTGTATATGATTCTTTGTAGACAGGGATTTGCAACAACACCACAGGGTGATTGCATGGGAATGCCCATACACCACCCAAGGAAAGCCCTTGATGCGAAGGAATGTAAGTCAGCACAGTGCACAACTTTGGTTTACCTTCGGAGACTGGCCAAGCAAATTCGGATCTGTTTTGGAACATAAATTTCACCGAAACACTTTGCATCAGCCTTGAACTACAAAAGCAATTCAAACTCAACAAAAAGCCTTAGTACATCTGGGCCCTAGAGTTTATGGAAAAAGCAGGTCTTAATGGCTTTCCTAATAAAGTGTCAGGTTGCCAAGGCTGGAGAAACATGATTCTTTGATTTTAAGCCCAGTACATGCCACGCAGCAAAGTTCTGAATGAGTTGTACTTCATAAATTATCCACTTAGGCTCTTCAAGATACACAGCGCTGAACTAGTCATGCTGAACCAGAGTAAGCGGTACAAAAGGGGGTGGTGATGGACCAATCAAACACTCACACCCAGTCAACAGATCTGGGTTTAATCCAACACCGTTCTTTAGCCCACTCTGCCACCCCAGTTCAGACATGGCCACGTGCAATCAGTCTGACCCTGTGCCTCATCCGAACAGTCCAGTCTGAACTGCCAAGCTATGCCTTCCCTGGACCGGAAACAAACTTCCTATGACCGGTTTCTGGCAATACAGCCGTCTTCAGCCAGGCTTGCTTGAATCCAGTGGCAAAGTGAGCAAGGGACTCACGTCTGAGCATACCCTTCCAACTTATGGCGAACAAAGCGGTACAAAAGGGGGTGGTGATGGACGTAAGAGTAAGGGCATTGAGAATCTGGACTTTATACAAAAATTGTACAGATACAATTTGTGTTTCGATAGAGTCAGCTGAAAAAGACAAGATTTACCAAGGTCTGAGATCTGTTCAGAAATGGTGAGGGCAGAGTCAAACACAAATTTCATTCATATGGCAACATGGCAAGCTTGGAACTGAAAGAAGAAGGATATAAAGAAAGATGCAAAAGGGTGAGGGTCTAATAGGGAAACATTGATTAATTGTATCACGATTGAGATTAAAATGCCAGTCACTCATCCAGCACACAGCTTGAGAAAGAGAATAATGCAGCTGGACAACAGCATAATGACGGGCTCAGGTGCACAAAATTGATCACGTAAAGCTTGAACAAGGGAGACAATACAAATCCCTTTGGAATTCCACAAGATGAAGTGCTTGTTGATGATGAGAAAGGCGACCACCATACTTGATAAGTTTGCTAAAAACATGGTACAACATGCATCTGTTTGGCGATAAAACCGACTTTAACCTGTCAGAAGCCTGAATCTGTGGGATCTCTGTAACCTGCAGCAAAGCCCCCTGTCTGCAGTTTGGACCTGTATGGTTTTTGTAACCTGAATGATTTGTTCTCGAAGGCCTATGGATATGTCTTTGGTAAGTCTAAATTAGCATTGGTAATTGAGGCTTTTCATATTTATTTGATGAATGAGGCTTGGCACTTGAGGCTGCCACTCAAAATATACGGTTGTCATTGGGCAGATGATGATGATGGCTGGCCATTTGAGACTATGCCTGGAGATGTGCTGACTGTGTTTAGGCATATGAGGCTGTACACAGCCTTACATTGATTGCACCAGGCTGGGTGATCAGCTTTATATCAGATTAGACTTTCTGATACCTGTCATAACATCACCCTAGTTAAGAGATGGATAATCATTGAAATGTACCTGCATTAGTAAATGTCTTGCTATGCTAGTAACCTCGTCATTATTCTTTCTGTGATATCAGTAAGGACAAATATCAAATGTAAACACTTTCTTTGATGTCATAAATCATTTGATGTCACTTCCTGTGACTGTGCCATAGGGCAAAGGAATGGATTGTGATGTACCTTTCTGGTGCGTTGACATCCATGCAATCAGGTAAGAACTATATGAGGTTCAAAAAAATTCAAATGATGTTCAAGAACTGGTTAGTGATGCTGACTAATATTGAGATAGGAGAAAATAATTTTTTTCGTGATCGCTAAACAGACAAATGGATGTTAACGTTGAAATCATTTTCCAGATTCCACTTCAATAGAATATACATTATGATTTGCATAAGAGGATGGGATTAATACTCTAGGGCAACTCTGTTGTATACATCATATGTTCACCTCTGAAACTTGAGCTGTTATGTTTCGTGTTACATTATTGCATTGTGCTGTTATTTTGTACTGTGGTTGTTTAGTTGCATTCTGCTTAGGCTGTTCTGATGTTTTGTTTTATAGTTATTTCAGTATGTGTATGTTATTGTGTTTGTTAGAAATGGGGGCTCTAGTTGGCAATGGTATACACCTTTGTCCAAATATGGATCCTTGCTTCTAGTCAGGGAAAGGGGGATACACTCCTGAATAACTCCTGCTCACCCCCTTGGTGGAGTGGAACGAGCAGACAGCTTTATCTCAGAGGTAGTGTGTAAAGCATTTGTGAACACATACAGTAATACAGTGAAAACACTACAAATGGACACCACACCAGTTTAGAAAAATAAGTAATCTTTACTAGACTTAACACAAGACCAAACGACAAAAATCCACAATACTGTAATAAAAATATGACTTTAAAATGGTAGAACTAGCTTAGTATATTGTAGATGGTAAAAGCAACACTTTACTCTCAAAATACCTTGGATGCATCATGGAAAACATACGAAAGGGTGCTAATCCTCCCACCACTCCCAATGCAGATAGGCCTATTCAGCCTAGTGCTGACTCACCCTGCCTCCTGGAGCCACCCCAGCCCATATCACTCACAAACCAGACATGGAATACACAACCTAGCAGACACAGGCTTGGATGGTTAGGCAAGAAAAAATACCTACTTTCTAAAAGTGGTATTTTCAAACACAGAATGTTAAAATCAACTTCACTAAAAGATGTATTTTATCATTTTGAGTTCAGGCATACTACATTTGTTTTTCTACATTGTTGCCTGGGTCAGTTAGGAATATAAGATGTTATAATCAAACTCCACATTCTGGCCTATGGGAACAGGTAGTCCTGCAATAGTGAAAAACGAAATTGACTGTAATTCACTATCAGGACATCCCACACACATCAGGGCATGTCTTACATTTTACAAACAATGCATCCTGCCGCTGGGCCTACCTTAGGGATGACTAATATGTTGAAAAGGGAAGGTTTAGGGACTGGAAAGTGGGTGCACTTGCCAAGTCTTTATGGCAGTCCCAGACTGCAAACAGGCTCTGCAAGGGCGGCCCTGGGCCACATTTTACAAGCTGCTTCTGTGGGTGGCACAATCAGTGCTGCAAGCCCACCAGCAGCATTTGATTTACAGTCCCTGGGCACACATGGTGCACTGTACTAGGGTCTGACAAGTGAAACAAATAACCAGTCATAGAATCACTAATCCATTAAATCATTTTACTATAAAGAGTACTTGCACTTTGGCACTGATCAGCAGTGGCAAATTGCCCAAAGCATCTAGACCAAGAAAAACAGATATGGCAGTAGCAAAAAGTGGAAGGGAGACTCACAAGAAGGGTGCCAAGTCGAACAGTGTTGGATTTTGCTCTGTAGTTACTTAATAGCCTTTAGCAAAGGATTCTCTTTTCTAAGCTACAAGCAGCACATGCCTTTAATGTTACATTGAGAAAAGACAATAGTAATATCTTAGCGGTAAGGATACTCCGTGGCTATTGTGACGGGGTATCCTTATAGCCAAGATAATGGTATGCCCGCCATATGTATATGTGAATGGACCGTAGGCCTAACCATGGCTGAAACAGTTCTGTCTCCACTATGGTTACACCCTCTAATGGCCCAATGGAGTAAGGACAGTTGGAGGCTGATTTCTTTGTGCAGAAACCTCATATCAGTGGGCAGACAAAAAGGTCATTTTTCACTGCCTGTCTAAGGCTCCCCTTGCCATGGGAGAAAACTCTCATAGTGAGAAGAGCATTCATGTTGATGGAGCCATGAGTCAAACTTAAATAAGCAATGACTGAAACCTATGGCAGGCCAGCAGAGAATATTCTGTCTGCAAAAATTGAATTCAGACACTAATGGGTAGATGCATCAACGTTGTCATTTGCGATTCCTTATTTGCGAAAAATAAGGAATCGCAAATAAGGAATCGCAAATGGCAATGCATCATTTATTTCGCAATTTTATTGAGATTCGGTAAAAATCACAATTTTTACCGAATCGCAATAAAATTGAGAGTTTCAAATAGCGAATTCGCAATTCCCATTCATTCCTATGGGCTGAAATGCCCATAGGAATGAATGGGAATTGCGAATTCGCAATTTGAAATCGGAATTCAACAAAGCATTTCAAGGGTGGAGAGGGGGGTCCAAATGACCCCCCCCTGCACCCATGAAATGCACTTTTACCTGTAAGTTACATACACACATGTCCTAAGGACATGTGTGTCTGTAACTTAACAGTTTAAAAATGCATTTTTGTGCGTTTTTAAACAATTTTGCAAATTACCACGAGGTTCAACTTCGTGGTAATTTGCACTTGCAATTTGTAAAATTGCAAATGTTTTGAGAATGATGCATTGCATTTAAGGAACCGCAAATTTGCGATTCCTTAAAAGCAATCGCATTTTGGGAATTCGCTAAAAATAGCGATTTTCCAAAAATGCTTGATGCATCCCAGAAACCAATTTAGGAAGTGCAAACGGCCGATTTTTGCGATTCGCACCGTTTGCACTTCCTAACAAGGTTGATGCATCTAGGCATAAGGGCCTTACCTAGATCTAATCTAATGGAATACTCCATCACAAATGTAACACATATCCTGTCTAGTGTTTTACAATCGCCATAGGATATAATGGGATTGTAATATGGCAGATTGACTATCCATCACGTTCGTGACAGAGTATTCTCCTCTTTCAAGATCTAAATCAGGCTCGGAGTCTACAAATTATTTAACAGTCTGGAATTAGCTGTGCAAGAACGGGAGGCAGTGGAGGTGTTAAAACCATGTGTCAGGGCGAATTATATGCTTCTGACCACTCCACTTATCGAACCCTACCTAAAGATCGTTACTCTCCCGTTCCATCGTCACCTTCTTGTCAGATTTAGATTCAATATTAACCTGTTCTCCCTGGGTCATTTTCCAGTATGGGGAAAATCAGATCTGTCCATTCCCTGCAGTTGTGATAATTTTTCTGATTAATCCTTAATGCACTTCATCATGTTCTGTGACCATTATGCTGTTATCAGAAAACAGTTTCTGGTACCACTGCTGAGAGAGGCGGGTTTTACACAAGTGCGGCCTGCACTCATGTATTTACAACTGTTGGGCAGCACCCGGGTAATATTTGGGGTTGCCTGCTTCTTGGTTGCAGCTATGCGTATTAAGGCCAAAAGATTGATGGTGAACGTCTCTGAGGTGTGATTCTATTTTAGCTATTATTTTATTCTCCTGTGTATGGTGTTATTTAGCCATTCTAAATGTACATTTATGATGATGAATTGGTCAAACTGTTTTTTAATTTTGGAATAATGTATTGTAATTGATTTTATGATTTTAATTAATCGAATAAAGTATGACATGACTACACTTGAACAGTTTGTAAGGTGGTAAAATACTGCTGCTCTACCTCTCTTACCTATTTAAGACGCCAGTCAGAATTAAACTGTGGCAAAGACCATGATACAAATTAGCACCGCTAGTATAGAGCCCTAAGTGATGGAGTATTGGAGCACTGTTCATCCATACACAAATGTCATGACCAGTGCAGACATATCAATGGGCTACAGTGTGCTTTAACTGAGAGTTGTAAGGTACAGAAATGCGTGACTCTGTGTGGTACATCCTTCCATATGTTATTACTCCATACATCTATCAGTATGCATTCACACCTAGACACTTTTTAAATATAATGAGGGTATTTCGAAGAAGTGTTTGTGAGGAGGTGGGTGTATTCCACTGGCCCAATTAGGTATTGTTCAAAGATGTTATAGTTCATTAGTCTGCAAAGTCTCACATACTTCTTCAACAAATGTCACACTGAATAAAAATGTCACACCTTCTCAAGGGATGGAAAGGAAGGCCGGAGTAGGCAGCTGCAGGAAAA
Organism: Lissotriton vulgaris; assembly: GCF_964263255.1. NCBI lineage: Eukaryota > Metazoa > Chordata > Amphibia > Caudata > Salamandridae > Lissotriton > Lissotriton vulgaris. Next base: position 878,564,520 of record NC_141691.1, read on the forward strand.
GACAAAGGTGTGGTTTTAAAAATAAAAGGAATGAATCAGAGTATAAGATAGATTTCCTAAACATGTTTAGTTAAAAAAATGGTATTTAATTCATTTTTGTTTACGTTGCTCATCATATTTTTTAGTGTTAGGAACAATGCATGCACATAACAGTGCATTAGAATGTTGAGAGCTGCATTGAATACAATGAATTAGCCCAGGGCTGATAAAGGCTGGTATAAGCCTTCTGCTTCAACGTTCCAATGTTTGTCTTTCTGTTGCAACCTTTTTGATTAAAAACATTCTACACTCTGTGGGTGGAATGCTCTAACAGCCTTATAGCCCTCCTACCTTGGGCTCTAAAGGTTGTTAAAAGTTGTATCCCTTGTTTTAGACCTGTCATCCTTAGGGTGGTTTCCCCCCCAACTTTTTAACTTTTGCCTCTCATTTCGCAGATTCTTTTTATTGGGCTTCGGATACTGAACACTTTACCACTGCTAACCAGTGCTAGAGTGCATGTGCTTCTCCCCTAAACATTATGAGATTGGTGTATACCTGATTGGCAGATTTGTTGTACTGTTACGTTCCACGTAAAGTTGAATACTGTTAGAACCGGGATCCCTGGTATGTACCTTAGGCCAAGTACGGACCCTCGTTACCAAGTCAGGGAAAGGAAGGACACCTTCTCAGATAACCCTTGCTTACCCCCTTGGTAGTATGGCATGAGCAGCCATTCTTATCTTCAAGGCAAATGTGTTAGGTATTTGCAACCATGCTCCCCGTGACACAATGGTGACACCACAAAAGGACTACACACGAGTTTCATATAAAAACAAGTATAAGTTTATATATAAAGATATACGATGAGACCACATGATAAAAATCCAACATATGCATATTTGTAATATACCTACTGGCCAGTTATTAGGTCAGCCAGCTCTGGTAAGTTCTGATGGTATTAATGAGCACTTCTAGGGGATCCTATGCAGTCCTAATGCAAGGCTATGCAGTTCGTAATGCTAGAATCAAGCACTTTACTATGTGAGAATAATGCAGTTTGTGATGCAAACGAATGCAATGCGTGATACAACCATCCAGCAGTTCGTTATGCAGAAATAGTGCGGTGCGAAATGCAACAATCAGGTAGCTCGGTCGACAAACTAATGCAATGCATAATACTATAATCAGGCAGATTGTTATGCAAAAATAATGCAATGAGTAATGCAACACTCAGGTAGTTCATTCTGCAAACTAATGCAATGCGTAGTATAACAATCAGGTAGTTCGCTATGCAGAATTAATGCAATACATAATGCAACAATCAGGTAGTTTATTCTGCAAACTAGTGCAATGCGTAATACTCTCCGGCACCAATCACAGTCCTTCAGGCTGTCTCTCCGCCGCGCTGACTCGCAGTCAGTTTCCATTACCATATGACCCCAACACAGATCTGGTGTAAACCACAGTGCAGCTCCCAGCTAAGGCCCTGTACTGCCAATCCTTGGCACGTACAGGCCCCGACACGACCTAGGACAGAGTCTTGCGCTGCCAGAAGGGGAGAGGCAGAGAGCGTCTCTTTCCGAGCCCGCACCCCGCCCCAGGTGCCGACACACGTTACCTGGGGGGGTGCAACCTCGCTCTCCTCTACGCCTCTCGTGACTTGGGCCTCCCATGAGGCTTGGTTGATTCAGGGACGATGACGAAGATCTCAGGCTGCAACAGGGTTCAAACACACAAGGTCGCTGAGACTCCCTTGAGTCTCGGGTGTGCACAGTCACAGGGCAATCCTCACCAAGATCTCAGGCTGCACGAACCACATGCAGACAGCATTGCTGAGACTACCTTGAGCTCCTGGCACCCCCGATCACAGGGCAATTCTTCAGAGGGTCTCAGGCTGCAAAAAGCACACGCACACAGCATCACTGAGACTCACTTGAACTTCTGGTGCCTATGATCACAGGGCAATTCTTCTGAGGGTCTCAGGCTGCAGAAAGCACATGCACTCAGTGCTGCTGAGACTCACTTGGACGCTAGGTGCACACGATCACGGCAGTCCTCATGAAGGGCTCAGGCTGCAAAAAGCACACGCACACAGCGTTGCTGAGACTCAATTGGACTCCAGGTGCCCACAACCACAGGGCACAGCTTACAAAGGTCTCAGACTGCAAAAAGCTAAGACGCTTCTGGAAACTTTTGTGGTCTGAGTTCCCACAACAGGGAGCCAGCTCACCTCGGGTCCTTGGTGTTAAGTTACTACAGGACCCAGCACAGCAAAGTCCTTTCAAGCAGGGGGACCCAGCACACAGCAAAGTCCCTGTAGCCTCTTCCTTGGTTAAAACAACAAGCTCCAGGACAGCCTCAGAACACACAGCAAGGGTCAGTCCTTTCCTTCAGTCTCTTCAGTTATTTCTTCCTTGGCAAAGGTTCCTCTTGACCACGAAGTAGCTTCAGTCTTGTTTAAACGTGATCAATCCATTTCTCCCAAGTTCAGGGGCTTCAGCTTTCATAGTTATACCCCTAAATGTCTTTGAAGCCCATGAAAAGCCACACAGGGTGGCTTTTGGAGGCCTTGTAGATATGTCTACGCCCTGTGCTGCACTGGAATATTACAAAAAGTTATGTTCCAGCACAGGCCTTGTAAATACGTTCCCAGGTCTCTGACCCCCCTTATATCAGACACTTCTGGATATTGATCTGTGCCAGCTGTGCTGCTTAAAGGACTCAACTGGACTGCTTTATTTGGAAGCACTGCTTTTCTGCTTGTTTCACTGCTGAGGCTGCTGCTCCTTGACTCTGCTGGAAGGACTCTACTTTCCCTCCAAGTGATCTCTAGGAGCTTGCTATCTTGCCACCTGCTTTTTGTAGTTTCAGGGACACAAAATACTTCCTACAATTATGCTGGTGCTGCTGGACTCTGCCTTCTGTGAGTCCTACTCTTGCATGAGGTCCCCCCTTCAGGTTCTGGGACTCAGAAGTGAGTGCTGCAGCATGATTTTTACAAAAACCGATGCATTGCAGAGACTGTATGAGAAATTATGCTGCATTGCCCTTCGTTAACGATGCAGAAGCTACCCGATGACAGTGGTACCACAACCTGCATGGCTCGACAATGATGCTCTGTGTGGCTCGATGACGACACATTGCATTCATTTCAATAGAGCTCATTGACGACGACACCACCCTTTGTGTGGCTCGACGATGATGCAATAGACTCTCAACGTAAACAAAGCTCCACCAAGGTGTTTCTAAGTTGGATTTGTCTGGATCCTGTAGCCTACCTGCCATCCATCGCGGTCAGCCTAGACTTTGGATCTGCACCGCAGCAGCTGCAGGTAAGAGCAGTGTGGCGGTGGCTTCGGCTGGGGGGTATTTTGGTCGTATCTCGAAATCGCCCCAGCCGGCCCCACCGCTCTTACCTGCAGCAGCCACTACTGCTGCACCAGTCCTTAAGAACCTCAAGTACCCCTTTGACGGCAAGTAACTTCTCAGCACTATTTTTTAATTTAATCTTTAATTATTTATGTCTCTACTTCTACTGATTGGATGTTTGTCTTCTTGGTCTCATTTTGCTCAGACAAATATTCTCTATTTTTCCAAATCGGTGTGGAGTTTTTTGTGGTGTATTCATTGTGTTACTGTGTGTGTGTGTTACAAAAATACTTTATACATTGCCAGTCTCCCCTGCTGCTTCCCACTTCTTTCAGTTGGTAGAGTCATTTTTAAATAGTCCTCTGTGTTTTTATGTTTTTATGTGTGCACTACTGTGTGTTGCAGGGTGCACAGTACGGAGTGTGGGACTGCCCTAGTTTTGCTGTGTAATGCTCAATATATTTTTAATTGCACCTACCTTGAGCATCTCTTCTTTCTAAATTCTGCTGTGCAGGACATACTTCTGTATTGAACCTACCCCTACTAAGGTAGACCAGAGGGCGAGTGCTCCTGTGGGTGGAGACGTCCTATTTGGAGTGCCATTTTTCCTTTGCTTCATCAGGACATTCTCCAAAGCCATTTTGTGAGGGGTTAGCAGACCAGTCTCATCCTGGCTGCTATAATTAGACCACCCTTACGTGGCAAGCCCATCTGCACCCATCAGCGTCCGGATCGCAGCCAGCGCCAGCCATGCTGCCCAAATAGATAGAGGCAGAGTGTCAAGATGGGGGCGCAATGAACTAATGGCTCTAAGATGGAAAAATGCACAGGTATGCCTGTCGCCGATGTTGGGGGAGGGTTCAGAGTGTATTGCTGCCCGGCCTGGGATTTCACTCTTAACCCTAAGCTTGCAACTCAGGCTACTGAGGCAGCTAGTGGCACAGCCCACACCTCCAGACATAGTGACATAAAAGCTTGCCTAATCAACTGCAGATCCCTACCCAAGCATGCACTCAATGTTTATCCATCTGTAGAGGATAACAAATGGGATATCATGTTCCTCAAGGAGACTTGGCTAAGGGAGGACACAAACCCAGTTGTGACTTTGGTGATACCCTCTGGCTTTCGCATAGTGTGCACCAATAGGGGTGGTAACAGGTATGGGGGTGTTGTGGCCATCTTCTACAAGGACTCTTGGGAGATTGCCACCTTCAACCTGGACCAAATAGGCAACATTGAAGGGCTCTTCTTTTCTATTAAAATATCCCTCTCCTTCTCCCTTTTGGGGCTGCTGCCCTACAGGCAACCAGACCTGCGCCCATAGTTTCACACTGAAATTGACAGATTCCATCGCTCAGATATCCACACGCTATGCTGATTTTACTGTATTGGGGGATCTCAACCTTCACATCGATGACCCCCCATGCCTCCAAAGTGCAAATTTTATAACAAAACTTGCAGGCTTCAACTTAGTCCAGCAATTTACCTACTCTACTCATACGGCTGGCCACATGCTCAACCTCATCTGCACAAATATGCAGGAACTGAGGGTTGATAAGCTGCTGCATAAGGCCTGGACGGACCACTTTCTGGTCCCTTTTTGGTTTTCTCTCAAGACCACACCGATGGCCATTACAAGATCTAGTGAAGTCAAAAGGAACTGGAGCAAGGTCACCACTGAGACCCTAGGCCCGGTGCTCGATGGCTCAAGACTTCACTTAACTGACAATCCCAAATGTGACGCTGCATGATTTATTACATGTCTGACGGCAGCGCTTGACAAAACTGCCCCCCTAAGATCTGTTACCTTATCTAGATCAGCCCCGCCTGCCCTGTGGTATTCAGAGGAAGTTAGACCAGAATAAAGCAAGTGTAAAAGACTAGAACATGAGTGGAGAAAGTAGTATTCGACGGACGAAAAACAATCTACAAAAATACCTTGAAAGAATATCATAAATTAATAAACTCTAAGAGGAGGGAATCCCTGTCCGACCATATCGCCAGCTCTAAAAACTCCTCAAGGGAAGTTTTTGGGATAGTTAATTTCTTTCAAAACCCACCCCATTAGAGCGCGGTTTCCAACCCTTGCAGGATCTATGCGCCAGTCTTTCTTATTTTTTCAAAGAGAAAATAATGCAGCTCTACTCCTCTTTTTCCCCTGCTCAGAACCCAGAGTAATGGGAGAAGACCAAGGCCCCCCCCCAATAACTCACATCTTTTTGCGACATTCCTTCCAATCTCTATAGAGGTGTCTCTAGCTGACCTTCGGAAATGTAAACCAGGTTCCCCAGGGGACCCCTGCTCGGTGCAACAGTTCAGGGTGTTGGCCGAGTGGCTTAATCCGGTCCTTAATCACATTTGGAATGCTTCACTTAGGACTGGAATCTTCCTAGCCTCATTGAAACATGCTTATTTGTTACCTCTGTTGAAGAAATCCAACACCGACCCGGAAGAACTTAGCAACTTCAGGCCTATCTCCCTGCTCGTGGCACCGGCTAAGGTGCTTGAGAAGATGGCTCACCAATAATTAGCCAACTATGTGGAAGATAATGATCTTGTACACGCCTCTCAATCTGGCTCCCGCGCAGGGTACAGCATGGAAACTGTGTTGCTCGAAGTTGCAGACTCAGTTCTATTGTCAGTGGATGGCGCTTCAGCCTCGCTTGTTTTATTCGACCGTTTGTGGCATTCAATACTGTGTCACCTGCAATTTTTCTGGAAAGACTTAAATAGATAGGAGTACAGGGGACTGCACTCAATTGAATTTCTTCATATCTTAAAGGCCGTGGCCAGCAAGTCTTTCTATGCCCTTTCATCTCCTCAGCTAAACCACTCAGATGTGGAGTGTCACCGGGCTCTGCCTTAAGCCTACTGCTTTCTATTATCTACCTGGCTGCTCTGCTGGCAGCCCACATTACTAGGAGAGGGGTTAAGGTGGTCTCCCTACCAGATGCCACCCAGCTGGTGTTCTCCTTCAAAGATCACTCTACGGCAGCTTTTGATTCTTTTAAAGACTGCCTGAAAGACATTGCCGAATGGATGAATACAAACTGCTTGAAACTGAATGCCGATAAGACGGAGGTCTTATTCTTTAATCAAGCATTCCCCCCCACTCCAGGCCTATGGTGCCTTTGAAGCTTGGCTCCCTACCCATCCCTAAGGACTCAGTCAAAAACGTTGGAATCAGATGGGACAAGGAATTGTTTGACCCTTTCGGCACAAGTCCGCAAGTCTAGGCCGCCTGCTTCGGTAAGATGACAGCTATCAGGAAATTCCTTGGATTCCTGCCGGAAGAAAGCTGAAGTATCACGCTTCATGCCCTGGTGACTTACCACTGTGACTATGCCAATAGTCTCTACTTGGGAATACCAGGGTTCTTGATCAAAAGGCTGCAGATAGTGTAGAATGTTGTGGCTAGGCTTACACACAAGGGCCCGCTGCACCAGCACATTTCCCCTCACCTTAAAGAAATCCATTGGCTCCTGGTAGCCAGGAGGATCAAATTCAAGTCCCTCATCTTTGCCTTCCGTAAGGATCCGGCTACCAAAGGAAGCGGCTTACCCTGTACCGCCAGGAACGGACATTAAGATCCAACCATCAGCGTTACATTGCTGTCCCAGGTTTCTCAAAAGCAAAGCAATGTGGTAGGTCTTTCTCGGTTAGGACCACCAAACTTCGGATTGCCCTTCCTCACCATTTACGTATGCTGAATTCAGAGCAGGATTTCAGAAAAGCACTGAAAACCTGGCCTTTAAGCAAGGGGAATAGTTCCTGGAGCATCAAACTCTGTAGTCTGCTGCACTAGCACCGGGACACCTTGTCCAAGGTAGCTGTGTGCTTTATAAATGTTCTTTTATTTGAATAAATTACCTTGGTAGTTAAACCTGACTACTCTGTGCCAAGCTACCAGAGGGTGAGAATAGGTTATCTTATTGTATATCTAGCTTACTGTGACTAGATTGGTGGTTCCAGCCAGAGTGTATACCATAGCCAACTAGAAATCCCATTTCTAACACCAACCTGTGGTTCGGATTTAGGGCAGTTAACAACAAATATCATCCTTGGCAGAAGGCATATGTTTACATTGTTTATTTAGGGCTTATTGACACAGCATTGCAGCATCAAAGTACTCTTATAGACTGAGTTAGTTTTATAGGATACCTTATTGGTCTTAAAAAAGAAAAAAGACCGTTTTGCCTTGTCAATATTTGAACTTGTGACTTAATAGTCTCAAGCTCAACAAAAACAAGACACAAGTAGTGTTCTTCGGTAAAAACGCCTCACCGTGGGACTTCAACTGGTGGCTTGCCGAACTTATACCCACACCCAGAACTCACACTAGAAACCTCAGAATAATCATCAACAGCAAACTGTATATGAACGCACAAGTCAACGCTGACACTGCATCCTGCTTCCACACCTTAAAGATGCTGAGGAAGCTCTGCAAATGGCTCCCAAGCAACACTAGGAAATTTCTCACTCATTCCCTACTCACCAGCAGGTTGGACTATGGGTGCACCGTCTACACCAGAATAACCAAAGACTATAAACTATCCAGAACTTGGCAACCAGACTCATCCTCATCCTCCCACACAGAACTTACATCACACCTCAGGGAACTACACTGCCCCTGATATTCAAATGCGCTCAATTCAAACTCATCCTGTATACAATCACGGCATTATACAACACACTTCCCACTTATCTGATTATTCACATCTCCTTCCACGAGGCACCTCACCTCCACAGAACTCCTATTTACCCACATCCCATACATACACAGAAGAACATATGGAACACAGGCAATCCTTCTCACATTTATATATCATAGTTAGAAAGTACTGACAATCTAAGCGTTCTTCCTTGGGGGCAGAATTACAGTTCAACATCATAGTATGCTTCATTAGAGAAGGACGTTACTCTTCAAAGTCAGTTTCTATGTTCGCTAAGTAGTGAAAGGCTGTCTGTCTTCATCTACATATTTCTAGCCGCTTTTTTCTATTCACACTATTGCTTTAGCTCTGGTTTCCAATCAATCCAAAACTCCATCATACATTACATGGTGCCTACTGATATCAGCATTCCAAATCTAGTAGGAAGGCAATATTTTCATTTTGACCGTTGTCATTGACTCTGGATGAGAAAAAGAGAGGAATTCAGGTTAAAGGCCCTGCAAAACAGGAATTCATCATTCTGGGTATTGAGTAATGCAAGAAACAAGGGATCTGTTGGCTTGAAGGCACTGCACAGACTTCCATGTTGGGGAAATTGCTTTGAAGTGTACTGTCAGGGGTCCAGGCAGTGTATTTATCGTAATGCAGTGGTGTTTTACTTGAAAACATTATACCAAGCGACCATTTCAATTTGTGGTACCGGAAAATCACTCATAGCATGTCTACAAATGTAGTACTTTTAACACTATTAGATATGGGTGGCAACTGTGTGGAAAAGGACTGTTCCATATCATGGTACATTATATCCAGTTTTTTATGTGACTGGTGCAGGGGATTCCTGAATGAAGCAGTTGTATATTACCAGTTTCCCTTTTTAAAGCCCATTCTAAAAAATGTATCATATGCTCCCTCAAAAGTTAGAAGTCAAACCGACTAATTTATGAGGGTTTGTGGGGCTTCCTTATGAGTGGGCCTGCATGTTTCTATGAGAGTGGGTACAATCATTAATGCCAACAAATAACACTCAACAAGTGAGTGTAAGGGTTCTCCAGTAGTGACCCAAATAGTGCTTTGCTGTCTCACTTTGATTAAGGAACCTCAAATGTAACTTTGGGTTGAGACAAAGGTCTCACTGCCTGTGAGAAACCTCTAGAGCCCCATCCAAATTGTTTATGGAAAATGTAGACCTCCTCCAGGGAGCACTACTCTCCTGGATTGTCTTAAGGATTTGTTCCTCCTGCTTTAGGTGCCGTATTTGGAACATGTACAAGACCAAATGCAATGATCACATCACCATTGTTATGACTGCCAAGTTTCCGGATTGCTTATGTGTGACATTTCTATGAGTTTAGTATGTGTACGAGCGATTTTCTAACACCAAATGTGTAATACTTAGAGTGGCAGTTTCGCATTAGAAAATCAATGCAATTATCTGTATTTGGGTACCTTGCTGAGAGTTAATAAGGCCTGGGGAAGGGGTAAAGATCTTCAGAGTGTCTCAATCACTCATGTTCTCCTCTTTACATTAATTTCTTCTCCAGTTTCTTACTGTTTGCCAATTATGTCCTTTTTCTTCCCACATCTTTCTGACATTTTCACCTTCATATCCCACACACCAATTCATTACTCTTTTCATCCTGTCCTACTGCATGTACTTTCTTCTGTTTTCCCCCTTCATCACACACCACCTCACTCTCTCTCCTTGCCTTTAAACATACCAATTCTCCTTACATTCAGCACTATTAATATTTTGACAGTTGCCTACCTCCTTCGCACACTTTCATATAAAATGATAAATTGAATTGGCCCATAATGTGGCCACTGATTTGTGTCATCTGCAGAGATGCTAAGGACTGGATGAGCAAGAAATTTTAACACCTTTATGACCCTCCCTCCCCCAAAAAGCACCTTAAGAACTCTCATTGCCTTCAGCTTCCACTCCAGACCTCTCAATCTTGCCCCATCTTGCACATCCACCCGTAACCTGAATTTTCCCAGACCCAGGTCACAGTATGAACTATACAAGAGTCACATGTTGCACAGGGAAAAACTACAAACACTCAACTCAGTCTAGGCTGTGCTGTCTAAGTCCATGCTGCAGTCTAGGAGTGATGGCCGGCTTACACTGTCACTTCTCTTCCATTTAGAGAGTTTCAGATGAACTGGATAGAGGGCTGAGCTCAGTGGCCTAACACAACTTGAGGGGAGCCCCCTGCAAAGTACATGCAGGAGGCCCCCAACATTGCAGATGCAGTTCAGAGCTCTCAGACCAGGGAACTGCCTGTGCCAAAGGGGGTCCCCTGGAACTTGGTGGGGGGGGGCTGCAGGGACTGTGGGTGCTTTTGTTATGCCACAGTCTGAGCTGGGCCCAGAGCAGGTTCCAGGGCAACACAAGTCACTTCTTCTCCAGACCTAGCGCACTCGGCCAAGGGGACATTAAAAGAGCTATCAAATATATGTTGGCTTCACACATTCTGTGCTGAAATCAAAGCACCTCAGGCAATATAGAGGAGCTAACATTGTGTGAAAAATGTATTTTAGTGCAGTGATGCAGGAACACCCATTTAAATGTGTTAGACTACCCCTAGAGGTGTAGCCCTTGGCTGGGCTGTGCAGGTAATGCCCCAATACAAATAAGAAATAGTCCTTTGTAAACCCACTGATTTGTAATACTGAAAGGATTTGAACTACAAACACTCAACTCAGTCTAGGCTGTGCTGTCTAAGTCCATGCTGCAGTCTAGGAGTGATGGCCGGCTTACACTGTCACTTCTCTTCCATTTAGAGAGTTTCAGATGAACTGGATAGAGGGCTGAGCTCAGTGGCATAACACAACTTGAGGGGAGCCCCCTGCAAAGTACATGCAGGAGGCCCCCAACATTGCAGATGCAGTTCAGAGCTCTCAGACCAGGGAACTGCCTGTGCCAAAGGGGGTCCCCTGGAACTTGGTGGGGGGGGGCTGCAGGGACTGTCGGTGCTTTTGTTATGCCACAGTCTGAGCTGGGCCCAGAGCAGGTTCCAGGGCAACACACGTCACTTCTTCTCCAGACCTAGCGCACTCGGCCAAGGGGACATTAAAAGAGCTATCAAATATATGTTGGCTTCACACATTCTGTGCTGAAATCAAAGCACCTCAGGCAATATAGAGGAGCTAACATTGTGTGAAAAATGTATTTTAGTGCAGTGATGCAGGAACACCCATTTAAATGTGTTAGACTACCCCTAGAGGTGTAGCCCTTGGCTGGGCTGTGCAGGCAATGCCCCAATACAAATAAGAAATAGTCCTTTGTAAACCCACTGATTTGTAATACTGAAAGGATTTGAACGAAAAAAAATAGTGAATTCTGTCATGTAAACATGCAGCTATTTTTTTTAAACAGGACCCCTGTTCATCTTCTTCAGTCTCTAATTTTGCCCTTCTCAATTGCCTTTCAAACATGTTCCCCATTGTACTAGGGGAAAAGGTGAGGGCAGGAATGTGCATATCTATTAAGATGTGGCACATTCCTGTCTTCTGCCTGTGCTGGCACACAATCTGCAGCTCAGTGCCAATGCAGGCACCCTTGTGCCATGGTGCAACTGTGCTTGAATTACAGGCAGGATTGTTTTTGTGTAGGAAGTGACAACTTTAAAGTAATGTTCCTCTTTAAAAGTATGCTGCACAATGCAGCACACCTAGAAGGAGAAAACAACAAGGACAAATAAAGATATTTCCCCTCTTCACACCTCTGGTGGAAAGGAGTCTAATTCTGAAGCATTCCCAGTTCTACCAGTGTCTGTAAATCTGGGACTGCTTTTGAATACATGGGTGGCTTGATGAATCTCATTCTATGTTTTGCATATCCCGCGTGTTCTTTTGTGTCGCAAGGATGACTTAAAACCATAATAAATTCAGGCCTAAGTGTTTTTAAGGTGAGTTATGTATGTTATGAGGTTTTCTGTTTTCTTTCTGTAGTTCTCTTTGAATGCCTGAGTGGTGTAGAGCGAGACTGAACTGAAGTGAAACAGTAATTTATAAATGTAGAAGAAGTCATGTGTAATGCAACAGTATTGGACTCCACCAACGAGTGATTAACAAGTAATTGAGAAGCAGAAATATATGGACCTTTTAACTAGAGTGATTTTATTGAGAGCTTCGTTGCAACCTCACAGTAATTATTGTGTATTTACTGCCCTCCTTACTTAAAAGTCTGAAATATAAATTGTTAATATATATAACACTGTATACATCATTCATGTCTTCAACAGGAAAGGGAATGGTATTGCTAACACACTCTACAGAAAAATGCACTGTGTCAAAGTTATTTGCATAGATAAAACGTCTGGGATGGAAAGTGACTAATTAGAAACGAGACGCTGAAGTGAATGAGAGATAAGTTTGGGGACCCAAAACAATCACAAGGATAGCAATTAAGTAAAAGAAAGTCAACACTGCACAGGCCCAGGGAAGCAAAACAATCACAAACACCTGGATTTTAAGCTGGCTGTTATTTTATTACGTCTGCCATGTATTGTTAAAGGTTCTTTCGATATTGTACTTGCTCTTTCACACAGAGAAGTCAGTTATTACCACCCAGGTTCCCAAGAACGCTTGACAGATGGACAATAAGATCATTGGCTAATACAGCCCTTTGGGCCTCCTGTTTTTCATTTATTGTGATAGGCGTTGTATTTTAAATTTGGCACGTCTAAAAATGGACATCTTGTATCCCCATTAGTGCTCAGTGCTTGAAATCTTTGGAAGCATTAGCAAAATGAGCTCAAACAATCATCCCCCACTCTGAAGTTCCACAAAGGAGACAATTCAAGTGTGTGCAGGTTAACATGAACAAAATAATAAAATGAAGAGGAACTGGCAGAAAATGACAAGAGAAAGCAGTCTTTATCCATAATCAATGATGGTTAAAGACTGTTTCCTATTCTCATTCTATTTGCCAGGTTATATATATTACTTGTAGTTACAGTTGGGGGCCTAGTTTCCATAAGAAGAGCATTTTTTGTTTTGCCAATAACTTTGGCACTGTTTGACGAATCTTGACGAAATTTTCAAAACTAGTTTGACACTTACTTTAGTTTGGTATGTCGAAAGTTTTAGGATGCTTTGTCAACCAGGGGCTGAGAAAAAAGGGGGACAAAAACACGTTTTCCTCTTGCAATTTCCCATAGGCATTTCAGACACAACTACAGTTCGAGCCTCTGGATGGATTTACACCTAATTTGGCAAAAAGCTAGATCATGGTCCACAAAGAGAGCTTTTTGTGATTTGATGTAAATCCTTTCAATAGTTTTGGAGTTATTAAAGAAAAAAGAAATTCAATATCTAGGGACATGAAGTCTATGCGGACCCCTGCGGGGATTGCCACGCCACCAGCAATGCTGTGATTGGCTGACAGTAAACTGAAAGCAAAGTTGCAGCCACCATTTTAGATAGGAGGGAATGGTCATTGGTTGTGGGAATTGACAAAAAATGGAATAGAAGAGGTTAGGGTAGAGCTAACCCAACATCATGTGCGCAATATAGGAGTGTATGAGGGACCCAGGATTGAAAAGAAATTGGCCAATACATATTTTCCCCCCTTGTGCGTGGTAGGTCAGTAAATTCGGCTGTGAATTAAAAAAAAAATACAAAAATTCACTGAGCCACTGAGATACTCATATGCCCACTCACAGACACTCAGGCACTCAATCGGAGACCCACATAGACACACCAAGCACCCACTCAGAGACCCACTCACTCAAAAACACCCACTCAGACACTTTTGCACCCACTCACATACCCATTCATACACTTGCACATCCATTCACTGACCCACTCAGACACTCACACACCCACTCACACATTCAATTACTCACCCAGATACAGAGCCATTCTGGCACAGCCGCTCACTATCTGACACAGCCACTCACAGATCCACTCAGACACTAACGCACCCACTCATAAACCCATTCACATGCTCAGACACACTCACAGACCCACTTACACTTTCACACACCAACTCGCACACCCACTCAGACAATCATACACCCATTTGAAGACCCAGTCAGACACTCAAACGCCCATTCAGAGACCCATTCACATACTAAGACACCCACTCACAGACTCACTCACACTCTGACACACCCACCCACACAGACTCACACAAACTCACTCACAGATCCCCTAGCAGATCTGCTCAGACAGTATTGCACTACTCACAGACCCACTCAGGGACCCACACACCCACTCACAGACCTATTCCGAGACTTATGCATCTACTCAAAGACCCACTCAGGGACTCATGCACCCACTCACAGACTCACATACCCACTCACATACCAACTGAGACACTCATATACCCACTCACAGACCAACTTAAACACTCCTGCACCCACTCAAAGACTCAGACACCGACTCACAGACCCACTCAGGCACTCACCCACTCATTCACAAACCCACTCAAAGACTCATGCACCCACTCACAGAGGCAATCAAACTCCCACACACACATACAAAGCTACACAGACCCTCATGGCTCACCCACAGACTGACTGACTCACCCACCCACTCTCAGACCCACTCATAGACTTTTACACCCCTCACAGACCAACTCAGTGACTCATGCCCTCACTCACAAACCCACTCGTAGACTCATGCACTCACTCACAGACCCACTCAGAGATTCACACACACTTACAAACCCACACAGACTCTCATGCACTCACCAACAGACTGACTCACACACTCCAGCACCCACTCACATATCGACTCAGACTCATGTACCCCACTTACATATTCACTCATTGACTCATGACCTTCTCACACACCCAGTGAGACACTTCTGCAGCCAGTCCCAGACCCATTCAGATGCTCACACGCCCACTGACAGACCCACTCAAACACTCTCACACCCACCCACAAACCTACTGAGACACTCATGCATTCATACACACTCCCTTCAAAGGTTACTGGTTACAGTTAGGAAATACATTTTCTTTTTAAAACTTAGAAATGCACTTCAAAAGCCAAAGGATACATTCACATTATAGTTTGGGAATAACACTAAAAACTATAGAAATTCACAACAAATAAACCACCGTTACAGGGACATTATAGTTATGGTAAGATTCCACTCATACAAAACCAGAGAAATTTAGCAATTATTGTGAACTGAGCTAACTATAACTTCCGCCCCTGTAGTGCACTGCTAATGACCTAACATATTACATCAATCAAGACATGGTTAGTGACATCACTGAGGGAAATCGGAGCTTAACTGTAAAGTCATTGTGACCTTTGTTTTTTTCAGTGAAAAAAATAATTTATATTTATATATGTAAATCAGAACTCCTGCATCTTCAATACAGTGCAGGACAGATGACTCGCACTCCCAAGGATTAATGCCTTGCATTTTTATTCACGTGGCATGATACGTGGTAAGCTTGCATGAATACACCCATCACACGGGTCACCCATAGGGCGGGTTTAGCACATAGGCCCAATCAGATGAATCACCACTGGCTAATGCCCCTGGAAAAAAGGGGCCTCATACACCCAGAAGTAACGTAATGAAATCGATAGATTCCAAAATACATGCCCTATGTGTGGCCCGTGTGATGGGTGTATTCATGCAGGTTTTCCACGAGTGCCTTCAATATATTGCTGTTTTAGTATCAAACATTGTGAAAGTGCAAGCACGTCATGTGCAACATGTTTTTCTTTGGTGTCCACAATTTATGTTAATATTGGGGAATGTGACTATGTGAGGAATGTGATGACGTTTTTGTTTAAAAATACACTTACATGTTTTTTAAAGTTACGGCTTCTGATAAAGACCACATAGGTCGATACGTGTCAGCTGTGTGACTAAAAATGCAAAGGCATTAATCCTGATGTACTGAAGACTCAGGCTTCTTGATTTATTTTAAGAGGGTCCTGTTCTCACTGACTCACACCCACTCTGTGTGTTGGACGTGGTCGGAGGATGACAGGAATACTACCTATATGTATATATCAGATGATCAAGGCCGCTTGGACGGCCAAAGCACGTCTTGACTGGATACAAGAAAATAAAATAATGCTGGCACAAAAAGTTGGTCTGCGCCCATGATTCCGCGTCTAAGTGGAAGAATATTGCGAGCTGTTCCTGATATATATGTATATCTGAGATATATATATATATATCAAAATCGAAAGGTAACCCTCTTATGAAAGAATCCTCAAGGTAAATTAATTTCTCCGCCTTTTATTTCAAGCTGCTGCATACAGGGAACTGGCAGGTAAATGACATCAAAATTACATCAGCCAGACCGGTTTCGGGACATTAGCCCTTCTTCAATGGCGTTGTGTTGATGAAAAAACAGGTTTTCCTCGCGCACCTTTAATCTCCGAGAGCCTGCCTCAGTGGGTGTGGCCATATGAATGGCCTTCTGGTTCTCGTAGTGCCACGATGTCTTCCTCATGTGAGTCTGTCTTTTTTCAACCAATAATTATAAAAGTTTTTCAAACCCATGTGGGTCGATGTTCAGTCCTGCTCACAAACCCTGATGTCTTACTCAGCAGTTCGAGGGAGATTACCTTCCCAGTGCAGACAAAACCGAATTGGCATCATCCTGGGTCCGCGTGCTGCAGCGGGATTCTTCCGCGACTGGGGCTCAGCCGCTAATAGCAAAATCGAAAGGTAACCCTCTCATGAAAGAATCCTCAAGGTAAATTAATTTCTCCGCCTTTTATTTCAAGCTGCTGCATACAGGGAACTGGCAGGTAAATGACATCAAAATTACATCAGCCAGACCGGTTTCTAACTGCTGAGTAAGACATCAGGGTTTGTGAGCAGGACTGAACATCGACCCACATGGGTTTGAAAAACTTTTATAATTATTGGTTGAAAAAAGACAGACTCACATGAGGAAGACATCGTGGCACTACGAGAACCAGAAGGCCATTCATATGGCCACACCCACTGTGGCAGGCTCTCGGAGATTAAAGGTGCGCGAGGAAAACCTGTTTTTTCATCAACACAACGCCATTGAAGAAGGGCTAATGTCCCGAAACCGGTCTGGCTGATGTAATTTTGATGTCATTTACCTGCCAGTTCCCTGTATGCAGCAGCTTGAAATAAAAGGCGGATAAATTAATTTACCTTGAGGATTCTTTCATAAGAGGGTTACCTTTCGATTTTGATATATATATATATATATATATATATATATATATATATATATATATATATATATATATATATATATATATATATATATATATCAAAAGGAGTTCTCTTCCATTTCAAAGTGACAGATGAGACGCACACGGTATTCAGTTTGCAGGCATCAATTTATTCACAGCGTGAGGCACCTGACGCGTTTCGTTTAGGACTTTAAACTTTTTCAAAGGTGTTGCCTCAGTCCATGCAGGTTTGGTTGTGGGTTCAGGTGATTTTGTTCACATTATTGCCCCGCCTCTGATGACTCTGGAGGTTCGCCGAGCATTGTGGTTTCTGAAGCTCCACTCGTGTGTTTAGTCTGTAAATGACACGTTTGCTGCAGGGAGAGGGTGTTGGGCCACGGTGTAGCAGAGTGTCTTTTAACATCTTGCAGTCAAAAAGTGTTCCTGATTTGCCGGTCCCCTCCTTCGTGGTTGACTCGGCATGGTGTTTGCTGCATGTATGCTACCATTAGTTCACTCGCTGCGCAGAGGTCGATGGGGTCAACACTGGGGTTCCTAGGACGTGTTTTTCTGCGTTCCCAGGTCTGAATTACCTCCCAAGTTTGCTTCCCAGTCTTTTATGGGATTGCTGAGGGATCCTTACCTGACTCCGGTGTCAGGCGGCAGCCGATTTCCCCTGGGCTTCGGTTTGTCCAAGACGTGCAGATAGTGGTTCAGAGGCGGGGAAAATGCTCGGCGCTCTTTGGAGGTGCGTTATCTCGGCGACAGAACCAGTCGCTTAATATCAAAAGGAGTTCTCTTCCATTTCGAAGTGACAGATGAGACGCACACGGTATTCAGTTTGCAGGCAGCAATTTATTCACAGCGTGAGGCACCTGACGCGTTTCGTTTAGGACTTTAAACTTTTTCAAAGGTGTTGCCTCAGTCCATGCAGGTTTGGTTGTGGGTTCAGGTGATTTTGTTCACATTATTGCCCCGCCTCTGATGACTCTGGAGGTTCGCCGAGCATTGTGGTTTCTGAAGTCCCACTCGTGTGTTTAGTCTGTAAATGACACGTTTGCTGCAGGGAGAGGGTGTTGGGCCACGGTGTAGCAGAGTGTCTTTTAACATCTTGCAGTCAAAAAGTGTTCCTGATTTGCCGGTCCCCTCCTTCGTGCTGCATGTATGCTACCATTAGTTCACTCGCTGCGCAGAGGTCGATGGGGTCAACACTGTGGTTCCTAGGACGTGTTTTTCTGCTTCGGTTTGTTCAAGACGTGCAGATAGTGGTTCAGAGGCGGGGACAATGCTCGGCGCTCTTTGGAGGTGCGTTATCTCGACGACAGAACCATATATATATATAAGCTGTGTCCATGCTTGTTTTCTGTGGAGAGAAGCAGTGGTATGGATTTATAATGCCGGTTTGCTGATGCCGGCTTAATGGACACACCCTCTCGTTCAGGTGCTCCGCAATCATTCAGCAAATCCTGGGTGTGAGTACTAACAGTGCTAAATTGCGGCGCCCCCCCAAACGACAAGTTATTGCCAGCTGGCGGTTATTGCAGTGAGGGGAGAGAGTAGGCAGTACCTATGCTGCCTGATAAGGATACCAGCAGAGGTAGAGCGGGACGATTCTATCAGGACATTGTCTGCGAGTGCTGTGCCCAGCGCCATGAATTTGGGACATCACTTGGTGTTTTGAGTCCGCTTCACTGTATGCTTGGACCGAGTTGGACCACAGCGCCCAGCATGCACTTTGCCCTGATCCCCAACCACACCGGCGCAAAGGAGGAGGAGCCGAGAGACTACCTTAAGGGAGGGGTCTCTGAGTCCAAGGAGATTACCACCAGCCTGTGAGACCGGCACTGATGACGGCCGAATCCGGCTAGAAACGCGTCTGCCACAAGCGTTTCACGGACTGCGAGGACTGGTTGTGCTGTGCTCAATAAATCCCCTGTTTGGTATCCGGAGCTGTGTCCATGCTTGTTTTCTGTGGAGAGAAGCAGTGGTATGGATTTATAATGCCGGTTTGCTGATGCCGGCTTAATGGACACACCCTCTCGTTCAGGTGCTCCGCAATCATTCAGCAAATCCTGGGTGTGAGTACTAACAGTGCTAAATTGCGGCGCCCCCCCAAACGACAAGTTATTGCCAGCTGGCGGTTATTGCAGTGAGGGGAGAGAGTAGGCAGTACCTATGCTGCCTGATAAGGATACCAGCAGAGGTAGAGCGGGACGATTCTATCAGGACATTGTCTGCGAGTGCTGTGCCCAGCGCCATGAATTTGGGACATCACTTGGTGTTTTGAGTCCGCTTCACTGTATGCTTGGACCGAGTTGGACCACAGCGCCCAGCATGCACTTTGCCCTGATCCCCAACCACACCGGCGCAAAGGAGGAGGAGCCGAGAGACTACCTTAAGGGAGGGGTCTCTGAGTCCAAGGAGATTACCACCAGCCTGTGAGACCGGCACTGATGACGGCCGAATCCGGCTAGAAACGCGTCTGCCACAAGCGTTTCACGGACTGCGAGGACTGGTTGTGCTGTGCTCAATAAATCCCCTGTTTGGTATCCGGAGCTGTGTCCATGCTTGTTTTCTGTGGAGAGAAGCAGTGGTATGGATTTATAATGCCGGTTTGCTGATGCCGGCTTAATGGACACACCCTCTCGTTCAGGTGCTCCGCAATCATTCAGCAAATCCTGGGTGTGAGTACTAACAGTGCTAAATTGCGGCGCCCCCCCAAACGACAAGTTATTGCCAGCTGGCGGTTATTGCAGTGAGGGGAGAGAGTAGGCAGTACCTATGCTGCCTGATAAGGATACCAGCAGAGGTAGAGCGGGACGATTCTATCAGGACATTGTCTGCGAGTGCTGTGCCCAGCGCCATGAATTTGGGACATCACTTGGTGTTTTGAGTCCGCTTCACTGTATGCTTGGACCGAGTTGGACCACAGCGCCCAGCATGCACTTTGCCCTGATCCCCAACCACACCGGCGCAAAGGAGGAGGAGCCGAGAGACTACCTTAAGGGAGGGGTCTCTGAGTCCAAGGAGATTACCACCAGCCTGTGAGACCGGCACTGATGACGGCCGAATCCGGCTAGAAACGCGTCTGCCACAAGCGTTTCACGGACTGCGAGGACTGGTTGTGCTGTGCTCAATAAATCCCCTGTTTGGTATCCGGAGCTGTGTCCATGCTTGTTTTCTGTGGAGAGAAGCAGTGGTATGGATATATATATATATATATATATATATATATATATATATATATATATATATATATATATGTGATCAAGGCCTCTGTGTAGGCCGAAACGTCATGCTGTGTGCCGCTTCCTCGAAGGTACAATAAAGAAAAAGATTGCTCACTGCACCTGAGGTCTCCTTCCTTCTTCCTGCGCAGCGGTCTCCTGCATTTGGGCTCCGGGCGAGAGGTAGCTGAGGATTGTTCCATATATATATATATATATATATATCCATTTACCAAGGTGCCCCGGATCATGAGAACGCCACTCAACAAGGATGAATTCAATTCCTTTAGTTGCAAAATCACTATAACAGCCCCAACTGATATGAGTCCCTGGCGCGTTTCGTTGCAACATGCAACTTCTTCATAGGGAAAGGGGAACATGCAAAATCTGGTATGTACTTCAAACTGCTTTTAACCTTGCACTTTTTCCCATGGTGCAAATGTTTTCCATTAAACTGTAGGCTGGGATTTGAAGTACCAATTCCTCCCTTTCAGTAGGGTCCGTTTTTGCTGCCTCGATATTTTTAACCCCAGTGTTTCATTTAAAGTTCATAGCCCTCCAGTGGGCCTGCAGGGTCACCACAGATATGCTCCTTAAGATGGACACAGTAGATTGGCAGGAAGATTGTCTTATGGCTACAATTGATGTAGTCACTGTAGTCACTTTATGTACCTCTACAAGCTTTTACATTAATATTTTCCCTTACAGAATGGAGTTTTGGGAAGGGGTAGGTATTTCATCAAAGTGAGCCTCCTGGGATCTCACAAGACTGTTTCTTGATATGAATGCCTGATTTGACCTTGGTAGCATGGAATTACTTCTTCATTGGAAAATATGCAGTGCAAGTACAAAAGAACAGAAACAACAATACATTACAAAAATAAACACTTTTTTCAAAATCTAACCCAATGAAGTTAAAAAGACCGATACCTAGTTAGACAAATGACAAATAAATTAAGAAAATTGTACGTAGGGGACACGTTACAGTGGAAAAATGCTCCACAAGATTGCGCTGGAAATCTATTCAATGCTATTCTAGGGGAAAGGAAAACAACTATGTGTACAAATATTAGCAATAGATGCTGAAGTCTATAAAATAGCTATGATTATTTATACAGATTAAGCACTACAACACCTGCTAGGTGTTCATATCATTTTAATTGTATACATAAAAGCAATGATTCAGCTAATGAGCTACAATAATGCTGCTTATGACTTGTCAAATCATTCATAATCTTTGTGTGTATACATATACATATGTCTACAGAGTCAAAATGATTGAGATAACGATATAATTATAGCATGACCGTTATATTCTTATTCCAGAATGGATAATAAATTACACAGGGTAACACGTATTTGAGTACATCTGCTACAGTTCCAATATATTTGGATGGGGGAGGTTTAGCAATGTATGCCTGAATACGAAGCATTAGGCACTGAAACTTGCGACGAGAAAAAGTACATTATCAGAGAAATATCAATGATGAGGACATGTTATTGGAGAATAGAGTACCATATTAGACTCAGTAATAAATGAGATGCCAACAGTTTAACAAATCACAACATTGTAGTAGTATGTGATATTAATTTACCACCTGAAAAATATTAAGCAAATATACTGGACCAGGTTAACAGGGGAGAATTGCAAAGAATGAAACATTAATTCATCTTAACAGGAAAAAACAAGTGTTTAAGTGACATTATCATTTGGTAGAAAGAGTTAAAAGAGGGTAACATCCAGCACATGTAGGTGACTTGACAGATATGCTGTGTATCTAGCATGAGCTTAAATGTTATCACACAATTTGTGATGGAAAATTGGGAACAGGTATTGCTTGTTGAATTAACTCAAGTCCACAAACCCTATATGAAGGTGCCACAATGACTGCATGATGTTATCAGTGATGTTATTTATGATGTAATTTGAGATGTCAGTGATGTCATCAATTCTGTTGTTTAACATTTCATGAGTGATGTAATATGTAAATTCATAAGCAATGCATGATGGGGAACAAGTTACAATGTCAGTGATTATTCCGTTTTTAAACATTAGTTCTCATCTCATTTCACACCTAACTTCAATGCCACTTTAACGCTTCAATGTTTAACTCAATTTCTGTGTTTTCTTTTTTAACATATGCTAAGATCTTATTACCATACCTGCTAGAAATTGGGTTACTGGTTGACTAGGGCGTGAGTCCTGGTCAAACAATAACCACAATCCTAGTCAGGGTATGGCACAAACAGACCCCGAATTAACCTCAGCTCAACCTCCTGGTATCCTGGCGCAGAGCAGTCTGGTTTGAATTAGAGGCAAAGTGAGAAGCCTTTGTGAAACACCGCAAAACAGTAAAAACACCATGAAGCAAGACCCAACACTAAACTAGAAAAAAAGAGCTTAGTTTAATGAACAAAACAAGACAAACATGTTAAAAATGCAATCAGTAATATAAAATCAAAATATTGCCTAACAGCATTGTTAGAACTGGGATTTCTGGTTGGCTAAGGCTTGCGCCAAAGCCAGGCAAAAACCACCTCTAGTCAGGGCAAGGGAGTCACACGCCAAGATAACCCCTGCTCACCCCCTTGGTAGCTTGGCACGAGCAGTCAGGCTTATCTCGGAGGCAATGTGTAAAGCATTTACGCACGCACACAGCAACAACATCTCAGGCACACTACAAAAGAAACTCCACACAAGGTTATATAAAAATAACTTTTGTATTCTCAAAACACATCCGAAAGTAATCACACAATATACATTGTGCCAACTGGCATGGGCAATATTCACAAGGGATTATTTACACAGGACAGGGCCACGTGGGTCACTGTCAAGATCAACACTTAGCAGAAATTGGTACATGAAAATAGATCATAAACATACAACCAGTAACTACTGGTAATCACTGTACTCCATCTCAACCTGTAACATAAACTACATTATGCACAGTCACCTCAGGTGCGAATTACATTCTGCGCCAACCTCACCAGCATAAACACATTATGCAATCTCTCACTAGTCTAAACACATTAGACCCTACCTCCTAAGTATAACTCACATTAGGGCCGTAAATCACAGAGTGAAACATCATCTCACTAGCATAAACCTACATAGGTAAAACAACCTCATAATCCTAAATCACAGTTTAGAGGTATAAAACACAGGGTGCGCAAAACATACTAAATGCAATACATTTCCTAGCACCACATCTCTCTAGCACATAAATCACATTAGGGCCTTGAGCCCTATCCATCTACCAGCCCCCTGGCCAACTGGCCATCCAAGAAGGGGCTCAAATGCCCTGTGTCCAGAATGTCAGGGCGCGTTGCCAACACAGCGCCAGTCAAGGGTGCGCCATCTGCTCAAACCTAAACGTTGCAGCTGCCCGCTACTTGCTGGGCAGCTGAGAACAAGAACAGGGCCTAAACTCTGCAGCTGGCACTAAGTGATGAACAGCTGTGGAAGGCCTGACACCTCTGTTCCACCTCTGTCCCTCTCAGGGATTCTCACTCCAATGGCGCCTAAACCGTGCAGCTGCCCACTACTCGCTGGGCAGCTGTAACATAGCAAAATTGCGGCATGGGCTCTCACTAGCCCTGGAAAAAAACTGCACCCAAACGTTGGAGCCCTCTAGGCTCTAAAAATATCAAGCCCCCTGGGAGCGCAATGGCTCCGAAAACAAAATATGCCCATGAAGTTGGAGCGGCCCACTGCCATCTGGGGCAGCTCTAAAAATAATCATGCCCCCAAACACTGGAGCGTTGAATGAATGGGCCCCTGGGAGCCATCTGGGCTCTGAGAACAATAGTTTCCCAGCGTTGGAGCCACCAAGGCTCTAGGAGTCAACATGCCCCCTAGAACTGGGGCTTTAAACAACATATGCCCTCAATTAAATAATCACATGGCTTTGCGACACAGGGCCCTTAAAATAAAGGGGCAATGCGTGGGAGCCATCTAGGCTCTAAAGACAGAAAGCTGGCCCATTAAAGAACAGTGGCCACAAAGGAACAGAACTTGTCTCCACTGCGGGAGCGGCCCGCTGCAAGCCGGGATGCTCGAAATGCCTCACACCTCACATAGTGCTGTGCCTGTACCCGGCAGCACCGATTGTCCCCATGGAGCCCCCCAGCCCTTTCATACTCACCGGGCTGCTCGCGGGGGACTCCTCTCCTCGGGGACGGCATCACTTCTCCTGCGGCGGCACTTGTGGGGCTCTCTCAACTCACGAGAGCCCCGCCTTCTTGAGGCGCCAGTCTTCACCCGGTCCTTCACTTGCGGGGGTGGCGGGCATCGGCATTGTGCCTTGCGCCCCCTCTGGCTTCTGCTGCTACTGGCTGGTGCCTGCGGGGCTCTCCCTCAGCAATTGGAGCCCCGCACCGGCAGGCACCAGCCTCCATCTCCCCGGCGGCTTCTTCTTCGCAGGCTTCCTCCAATCCCAGCGCGGTGGGCGGGACTTCCCGTCTTCCAGCGGAAGTCCTGCCCCGCTCCAGGCATTGGCTGTCTGACTTCCCATTTTGCCCAGGCAGTGACAATTTCCCCGGGCACAACGAGAGGTAGGCTCCCTCTGTAAGGATAAACAGCGGGGTGGGCACCCGCTTTGGGCTCCATTGCAGAAGCAGCCATAATCGGGGTGGGCACCCGAATCTTAAATAATTAAATAAGTGCGGTGCCACCTGCACATCCATTAAAAATGCAGGTTTTGACGCAGGGTGGCACCTGCATTTCACACGCAGGCAATCTCGGGGGAATCCCTCGCCAGGGATTCCCTTTCCTTTCTAGGCAGAGTTGCCGCGCCGCCAAGCCCACGCATTCCTCCTTCCCTGAGGCCTTAAAATACAGCGCTCCCAAGGCGCCTAGGCTCTAACAAGCCTTGGTAAAAGCAATCCTGTAGAGCCAATGGTCCCAGCTGTCCTGAAGGCATCAGGGGAAGCAAAAGGGGACCCCAAACAAGAGATCCAAGGCATCCAGGGGCTGGGCAGGGCCCAGGGTGGCAAGCCTTCCCCTGGGCCCCAGCAGCAGCATGCCCTTGGTAGCTTCAAGTTGCAAAAACAAGAACAACATCATGGGGCACAGCCCCTCTTTTATTCACCAATTCCTTTGTCTAGCAGGGTGCAGTCAATGGGGAACCAGCTACAACTGGTTATGGGGAACTCCTGAGCACTTTGTTTTGCTCAGCCCCTCTCTCCCTTTCATTGGCCAGGCTAGGGACATCAGACACACCACTGGGGGTGGAGCCAGCATTGTGGAGGGAAGATCCAGCCCTATTCAGGTCCCAGGTACATTCCTCCCTCCCATCAACATGCAGATCTCTCCATTCACCACCGGGGCAGACCCATCCTGACTCCTGGAGCCAGGCACACCAGCCAGCTCCAACCAATCACAAGCCAGACAGCCAATTCACATTCACTGCACAGACATGCCAACTTCCAGAAGTGGCACTTCCACACTAGACACATTAAATCCGCGCACATCATCGCACAACATTTAATGTCACGAGTTCGCACATACCAAACTCGACCCTGCACTCCCCACACATTAGGAACTATCATGGACACACATATTCCCCATGCATTACTATCGGAGGGCAGGCCACTTACCACACATACACAGAGAGCGCACGCACTTTACACTGGACCACAGTGAAAAAGTGTGCAGAGGCCTAAAATCACCAACACCAGGTTACAGGAACAGGCTAGGCAAAAGCAAAACGTTTCGGGGTGAACCTGCCAAAAGGGCCAAGTCCAACTAGCATAAAGCATCAACCACAGCTATCAGGTCACACTGAACCGGGTCAAAGTCAGGTTCAGGCCAGCTCCGATGGAGTGAAATTCAGATACAGTCCCAGATTAGGCCTGCTGAAGTTTAGTTTTCTCAAGTTTTGTACCAAGGGTCCTGTTCACATTGGAGAGGGTTGTGACAAGCAAGAAGAGCGTCACTGGTGGTGGTCGGTGGGGTGCAAAAAGCAGGCCAGGCATCATGGATGGTTGGGCTGGAGTTTCATACTGGGGCCCACATGGGCGAACAATGCTTGCTGTGTGGGGAGACAGGCTTGAGATGTGTCGCGCTGATTTTCGGTGTGAGTGGCATGGTTCCTGTATGATCGGGCCCGTTAATGGTGATGAACAGCCCAAGAGTTTGACTGTAGGAGCTCAAGAGCCACACCAAAGGTCCAGGAACTGAGAGACACCTCTTGGGGTCTGGAAGTTGATGAAGATGCATTCAGGAGCTGTTGGGGAGCCTGGTAAGTCTCGAAGCTCAGATCAGGAGGCCAGCAGACTATCCCTTTGAGTCTCTGTGGGGCTCTTTGTTTGAGATGGGTTGAAGGTTCAGGTCTTCCTCCCTAGGCAAGAGAGCAGCAGGCATCAGGTCAGCACAGAGAGGCAGCAGTTCTTTCAGAGTAGCAGTCCAGCAGAGTGGCAGTCCTTCCAGCAGCACAGCAGTCCTTCTTCCTTGCAGGGGATTCTGTATTTCTTTTATACCCTGGTGCCCTGGTTCTGGAAAGTGGGAGAAGCTTCTAGACCTTGTCTTTGAAGCACCTGGAATTTCCTTTCTCCCCTGCCCTGGCTCCAAGCTGGCTGAAGTGACAATAAAGGGTCATTAAGCTTGTTGGGTGAAGACAGGCCACCAAAAAATCAGGGGTAAGTGAGGCTGGGCTCCTTCCTCTCATCCTGTCAGTGATGGCCCATCAATTAACACCTAGGCATATATTGTGTGTGGCTGTCTTGGAGGAATACACAACGCCCAAATGCCAACTACACCCAGTCATGTTTCAATAAATTCTCCAAGCACTCAGCACAATTACTCGTGCGATCGTAGTGTCAGTAGTTGAGTTCTTTCATTTCAATTCTTTATCGTCATGCATATGTTGCACTTGCCCACACGTGTTTACCTATTTTCTGAAAATTAAATTCAATGATATAGAAGAAAGCTTGAAGGACTGAGAGAAAAAATAAGAAAATGAATTGAGAATAAAGTAAAACATAATTACTTTCGCATAATTTAAAACAAAATCATACCTGAAAGATAAGCTTACTCTAATGATTTATATTTCTTTGGGGGATATTCTAGTGGATGTATTTCAAACCTATGCATGTTTATAGAAAGGAGAAATTAAGAAATGTTCTTACTATAGTAGAGCTCATTCAGAGTCCTGCAAAATTCATATTTGGGCATATACAAGAGTGTGTGCCGAATCAGGAATTCTAATCTTGCCGTATTTATCACACCTTAGAGAATAGCGAGCAAAATGTTGTGCTTAAATATGTTTTCCTTGATTTGGTGTAATTACTGCACATCCTTTATGTACAGGGACACATTGGGACAGGGAAATTTGTCATGAAATAAACGATGGGCTATAGACCAAATACAATGCCACATGTTACTCCACATTTGAAATTGCCGATGTTTGAATGAATAAATAATACTACATCAAGTAAATTCTGAACCCCTACTATACATGGACGTCATTTAGGGGTCACTAGGGGTCGCTGATGTGAACCCTGGATTGCCCCTTGTAACCCCTGGCACAGCCTTTGCGACCCCTAGCGTTAGCAGTGGCAAAATGAGTGGCAGGATCAGAAGCAGCTCATCCTTATGGACGTCAGTCGCTCCCTTCGTTTTTGGGCTTTTGTCTATTTTTTCATTATATTATACTAATAGTGCATAATATTACATTATTCACTATTCGTTGAATAAAAAAGTGGAGTGCAAATATTTGGAATAGGACTCTTCCTGGCAGTTGAGTAAAGTAAAAAATATGCTTTTAAATGTATGTATGTCGTTTGCGTTTGCAGTCAAGAGTATGTTTATGTAAGAGAGAGTGCGTGTATGTGTGAACGTATGTGCATTTATAGGCAGAGTGTGAGTGTATGTGTATGTGTGAATCTGTGTGTATGTATAAGCATATGTAAGTGTGAGTGAGTGAAAGTGAAGGTGAAGGGGCAAGTGAAGTCACTTCCGCTACCCCAGGCATTTTGGTGAATTGACGTCCATGCCTTTATATCAGAATTCAACTAATCCAAAATGCTAGGCACTCTGGCTTGTTTACAAGCTCCTTAAGCCGCCGGTAGGTCACTTTTTCCCATTTTAAAATTTACGTACCTGTGGAGCAAGAGCCCCTCAGTTTGAGGCCTTATATAGTATCAGCGGCATTCAAAGCTACTATATGCCATGATGCAGAGTAAAAGTTAGAGATTCTTTTCAGATGCTGATTTCCTTTCAGCGTACTTAAATTTAACAAAGGCTCACACTAAGAATAGGTGTTGAATTGCCCTTTGCTATTAGCATGTTTAGCTTTGCATAATATTTTCACAGTGATCTTTTCTATTCCCCTTGCGTGTAGGCTGGTGGTTCTCGTGTTAATGTTTTAGTTTTTAAACATGTTTTTGCAGTTGTGCAGATAGTGTCGATATTTGTAGCATTGATGTATTTTGTTGTGAATTTTCTATTGTTCATTGACTATATTGTTTAGATGCCAGAATGTTTGAAGCTGCTAGCGTTCAGGCTTCTCCCAGTGTGATACCACTTCATCAGCCTTCCTCGCGAGCCCTCGGTGCTCTCCATGGTGGAATCACAATGTGAGCTGGCCCTACTACAGTGACAGCGCAGCAGCAAGCAATTAGCTTTGTAAAAGTAGAACAAAACAACATGCAAGGATATACGTGAAACGATCAATAGTGACATTTCCTAAAATCAATTAAGGAGGAAAATAAAAAAGCAAAAATAGAAGAAAACATAAATACTTTTAAATTGTTGTTTATATAAGATCAGCAGCCGACATGCCAATGCAGGCATATTAAATGTAGTGGATGATCAAAAAAAACGTATAAAGCAAATATATTGGGGCATATTTACCAGTATGTCACTCAATGCAGCAAGTCACCTTACAGAGCTGCGTGACAGGGTAAGGGCAGGGATGCGCCGTATTAAACACAATACAGCACATCCCTGCCTTTTACCAGTGCTGGTCCACAATGTGCTCCCTAGCACTAACACAGGCACTTTTCAACCATGGTGCAAAGGTACCTGTGTTGTAAGGAGGAAAGTTTTTATGCCGGAAGGGGCACCTTCCGGCACAAAAACCAATTTGCTGAGACATTCTTCTCTTTCTTTGTGTGCAAAATGCAGCACACATAGAAATAGGAAAAATGACGAGGAGAAATAAACATATTTCTCCTCCTGAAGCCTCACCTGTGGAGGCGTAAACGTTTTGGTGCATTCCCAGGTTTACCACTTTTGGTAAATCTAGGAATGTGTCAAAATTCATGGGAGCTGCCTGGGAACACCTATGCACCACTCATGGGATGCCTCCCTGGGCAGAGTAACACAATGAAGCAATTTGCACTTCGTAGCGTTACTCTGGATTTATCAAGCCACTCAGAGCCACTCATGGTGGCCTTGCTTGGCTTAAGTAATTGCATTTAAGGCAATTGCCATAGCGGGCACTGGCCAATCCCCCAGTGCGCTGCACCGGTGGGGGCAGGTTTTGGGCCCCTGGGGGCCTTTTTTGCAGCATAGCTGCAAAATCGGCCCTGTACCAAACTCGGCCAAAAAACGGCCCAGGCAAAGAGCTTGGCGGCACCTCCAACCCCCCCGAGTGGGGAGGGGGGGCGGCCGAGCACTTTGCCAGGGTGGGTTGTGGCTCCCAGTCTGGCCCTTATTTAAGGGTTTAGACACATAAGCACCCCATTGCATGGTGCAAATGTGACGCAACCCTTTCATAAGTATGGTCCATAATGTATCAACTAACAGCTGGCAGCAATAGGGTGTCTTCTCCCCAACCTTCTGCCTGCCTCCACCTCTTTTCTGACCACTTTTTGCTGGATTTAGAACTCTGTGCCCTTTACCACTGCTAGCCTAATACTGTAACACTGGGCGACCTCCTTCCAGGCAGTGTGCTCCAGTACTGTTTTTCTAACCTGGTGTGGATTCTTTTTGCATGGTGTTTTCACTGTTTTACTATTTGGAGAAATACTTAACACATTGCCTCAAAAGGTAAGCCTGACTGCTCAGTGCCAAGTTATCAGAGGGTGAGCACAAGCTAATTCAGGGTTTGCCTCCCTCTTACCCTGACTAGGACTATGTTCGCTGCTTGACTAGGGCTCATACCCCAGTCAACCTACAACCTAATTTTTAACAGTATAGATTTATTTTTCTTGTGAAAACTACATGTTTAATAAGAAAAGAATGTTCAGTGTGGCAGAATAATATGCCCCCTTTAAGCCACCGATCATCAAGCTTAGGAAAGAAAGACTTCAATGAAAATATCCAGCAGAACAACCCTGGAGTCGGTGAGGGATCAAAGATGGAGGTGGTGTTAGACCATTTTCTTTCTTTTAAACATGCATTATTTTAGTAGAGATAAAACAATAAAAACACTCTGCTGCCTCTGGGTGTTCAAATCTGAGTCCTCGATGGGATCTACAGTGCAATATTAAAAGGGACGGTGGTCTCACCCACTTGACACTATATTTATAGCAGATCGAAGTGATACAAAGTCATATAACATTAACTATACATAGTCAAGGCCACAGTTCCAGAGGACAGGAATGTCTTTCTTTGTATCACTTGTTCATGCTTGTAACCATGACATCCAGCCTTAGACAAATTGTGTTTTGTCCTTGGGACTTTCTCATGGATGCAAGAGTACATACAAAATATATGTGAAAAGCTAAACAAAAGTTAAATTGTACTTCCAAGGTTTGAGATTGTGGTTGGAATTAGTGAAAGCAATACTAACAATATCGATAATGAAACCGCAGTACAATTAAAATAAAATGCGGTACATGTCTTTTAACTAGTATTAATGGGCCATGTCCCTGAACAAAATTGCGCAGTGTGCCAAATTTAGACATGAAAGGACTGACTGAGAAAGAGTTCTGCTTGATATTATTGTGCTTCTGTGGTAACACCTCAGCTCTCTTAGCTTTATATCCGGTATTAAGTACACAGTTGCAATAGCTGTCCTATGATCTGAGTTAAATGTCAAGGTCACGAGTAGTAGTAGTATGTAGTATGTAGGTGATTTGTTTATGGATAGTATTAGTATATGGATTTATGGATTAGTATTAGTTTATGGATAGTAGTAGTATGTAGGCGATTGTCGAAAGGTCAGTGTAGATGGTCTCCCTATGATGATGTTAATAAATTGGCTGCACAGCTAGATATAACGGTGCTAAGAAAGGATGCAATAATTCTATATATGTCATCTTGTGTCTTAGCCATGCCCAAAGTTTAATAAATGCTGCATTACCTGGGAATAATGTGGCTTACTTTTCTCTGCTTCTCAAGGTAATATCCAGGGCATGCACCTAATATCGCCTTTAATATTGTGAGTTTGTGCCCCCAGTGAGATACCTAAGTGGGAGACATCAGCTCTGTAAAATGTAATTGAAAAAGTTCTTGACTAAATACAATGTTATATCAGGGTGACGTGCAAGTGTCTGCTGGTGGCTTGAAAATGGTGATTATTTTTGATTGGTTAATCAATGTTTGAAATTTTAGAGGCTCCAACCAGGAAGTGGTTTCCAAGAAATGCTCCACAGAGTCTATATTCTTTAGTAGGAGACCACCTGGTTCAAAGTTAGAATTCCTGATTAAACTTTCCACCAAACGCTCAGTAGAAAATTCTGGGGACAGGAACCCAGGGACCAGTCCTTGAGGAAGCGTATGTGTAGGCGTGCTCCTTCACTGAATCTCCATCCCCACAAACTCCTTACATCCCATGAGAGTATGCCTGCAGGCTTTGTCTGTTCCATGGTCTATTGTTAAAAAAATATATTTGTTTTGTAAAACATTTTAATTGACCTTTAAGATTATAGCATATCACATCTTTCATTGCCAATGGTATTGGCGTACAAGTGATCTCGCATGGGTACATCATAATTTGACATAAGAGCATATTATTTGAAGGTTATAGATCCCTCTTGCTCAGTCTCTTGGTTGGCGATGACCCTCAGAGGTCCGTGTCCATACACCATTAACATTTGAGCAGAACGACCACTGCATCACGCTGGGGGTTGTGAAGGGCATTGTCCCCCCCACACATGTTCTCATAGGGTTTGTGGAATGTCAGCCATATTCTAACCGTGAACATACTTGGGGTATAAAACTGGGATGCAGTGTGTCTTATGTTTGCGATCACGTGTACATGGGCACCTGAAAGCTGCACTATTGTGTGACACCATGTTGGAGTTGCGCTGGTGCGGGTAGGGGAGAGGGAGGGATATTGCTAAGAGCTGTCAGTATGAGGGTGTGGTGATTGGTCGTTGGCAGCCATTAGGTCTGGCCTGTTGGGTGTCTGGACCCATTCCATTCCCTCCCGAGCATCCACTGGGGCTATGTGGGCCGTGGGGGAACCACCCCTCTGTGTTTCCGCCACTGTGAGCATTTCTTGTGTAAAGGAGTGGAGTATCATGGCCCAGGGCATGGAGATTGGATGTTTACGAAATCCCCGGACTTTCTCCCCTCAAAGTATTCCCTCTTCTGCTGCGCCCCATTTCTTGACTGCACCCATCCAGGCCGCCAGGGGAGGGCCCTCTGGTGCCTTCCAGTGCATAGTTATGCATTGTTTGGCCAGGAGGAGCAATAAGGATGCAAAGCACATTTCTACTTTCATGTGCTTGTGATGCTTACAGATACCAAGGGTGCTAGCCTCCCTTGTGTATAGGTCTCGTAGTCCCGTGACTGCTCTGAGAGTATTATGGACTGTATGCCAGTAGCTGTGGAGGAAAGGACAGAACCATAGCATGTGTAAAAATTAGTCAGTGGGCTCTTGGCATCTGGGGCAGGTGGATGAACTATATTGGGGAAATACTTCTGGAGTTTTTCAGGAGTAAGGTATTCCCGATGCAGGATATGCAATTGTATGTTTTTGACGCGGTAGTTGCAGGATATCTTCTTCGTGCATGCTAGTGCTTTGACCCATTCCCTATCATGTAACGGCCTGCGAAAGTTGGTTTCCCATTTTTCCCTGAGGGGTGCAAGAGTGGGCTGCTTAAGAGATTGTATGGCTGTGTATATCCAGGTGACTGGATGTTGCCTGGGGCCCATCTGTAGGATTGCGTGGAGGACCGGGTGTGTAGGGGGTTCTACATCAATTGCCTGCCATAGTTTACGGCAGTGATCTAGGAGCTGCCTATGCAGCAGGAACTGTCCCCTAGGGAGTTCAAAGTCAGTCATGAGTGCCTCAAATTTTTGCAGTTGTCCATTAAAATATAGCGTCCAAGCGTTCGTCAGCTTGGCAGCTCGGTCTGGACTGTTTCCATGAGGTACAGGGTCAAGACTGATTTGCATATGGCCATGTCTGAACTGGGGTGGCTTGGTGAGCAAAATAACAATGGATTAAACCCAGATCTGTGACTGGGGGTGAATGTTTTGCCATTGTGCATCATTCCGTCCATCATCTTGTGTGTTTCCAGCGTCCGTCATGGCATGTTCAGTCCATATGTTCAGCATTCTCTCTGTATAATGTGTGCGGCCTTTGGGGAGCCCTACCAGTGGCAGGAGAGGGGAGTACGGAGGTGCTGGGCGATGCATTCTGTGTATGCGTGCGAGACAGGCGCGCGCCATCATCAGTTGGAGTGGCTAGGTCAGGGGTGGCGCAGCCCTTGGTAGCAGCATGCGATGGATCACGGGAGTCTGAAGTGTTCCAGCCGCAGTGATCAGTTCTCTCTGCGCCCGGCCCGCTGTCCAGTGGGACACCCATTGTAATTGGATGGCCAGGAAGTAAGCCTCAAAGGATGGGGCAGCTAGCCCTCCTTGGTTGAGAGGCAGCTGCAGTTTTGCCAGGGCGATACACCTACGGCCAGAGACCCAGATGAGGGTCCCTAGCTTGGCATCCAGTTCGCTGAAAAACGAGTGGGGGTACCACTGGGAGATTGGAAATAGGTATGCCCATGAGAGAGTATCGAAGGCTTTTTCCAGATCCAGGAGCAGACACGCCACACAGGGGAAGCGGTCACAGATCTGGTCCTGTACGTGGAACAGCCGCCGTATATTATAAGATATGTTTCTGCCCAGCACAAATCCATTCTGATCCGGGTGGATCAGTTGAGGAAGGATAGTGGCGTATCTATCCGCCAGGATTTTACCTTATATTTTAGAGTCCATTTTTAACAGTATAGATATAGATGTATTGCACTGTGTCAGTTGACACTGTGTAGTTGTAGTTAGGTCAGGGTTTTCACAAAAAGAGCATTTTTAGGTCGAGCTTCGATCGACCTGTTATTTCTCTTCTGTGGGGTTTGGCACAACCACCAATTGCCATTGGCCGTTATATTGGTAATTTACAAATTACAAATGCTTGTTATTGGTGCATTTGTTTAACTGTCCCTCCTTTGTAGACTTGGCTCCCTTGCTGGCAATTTCACTAAGGGAAGGTTTTGTTTGTCCATCACACTGTACAGTGTGTGATGGCCGCTCCTCCCTCCTCCTGTATGGGCATTGCAGCCTAACACTGCTTGGTTCCCTCCCACCTCGATGCTCCTAACTGCACGGTTTTCTTTGTGTTTCTCACAGTTTGTTTTTGTTTCCTTGCCTTGCAGTGAGAATCCATTGGGTTATGTTTTATTTATTTGCTGTGTGCTTTTTGTATCCTCGCAGCTGCACTCAATGGCTGGCCATCACAATGATTCCTCCTTGCACAGGGCGAAGCCCTTCTCCCCTCTGGTCTCCAGCGTGTTGGCGGAGACTGCTATTACAGGGGAGCTCAGTGCTATGTCCGCGGCAGCCGAGAGGTGATGGAAGCAGGTTCAGGAAACCAGGGATATCATACCCCCACATGACCAAGGCTAGCACAGCAGATGCTGTGATCACGCACACACCCAAAGACTAAGGGCAGGCACAGCAGATGTCAGCAGGCAACGGAGGTGCAAGCTTACCTGGGAAGTTCTGCTGTAAGGGTAGCCAAACTGTGAAAAGGACAAAACTGCAATCCAGTTTTTTATTCTTTTTATCCACCATAAGTCAATATTTCCCCCCTATCGATGAGAGACTAACCTGCCCCAGATGCTCCCACATATGGCCGCTTTCTTTTGCTCAACTATAGATGAATGCACTTAAGCAACTGGCTCGGGCACGCTGCTCAGAGCTGAAATACAAGGTCCCCCTTCCTGTACTTTGACAATGCTAAACCACTAAACCAGAGACTTGGCCTAGGCAGGAGAGGGGTAACATCACCAACCGCTATGGCAGGCAAGGCTGGAGCAGGATTGTTGTATTATTTGCAGCTTGTGTCCTTTTTTTTGTTCACGTAGTTTTTATTGACATTTTCAAAAAAAGATAAAAAACACAGTAGTAAATAAAAAAATAACAAAAAACAAACACAAAATACAATAAAGACAGGAAGGTTCCATTATGCAGACATGCTATGAGGAAGAAACTTAAAGTACAAAGTGGAGACCATGATGAAATGTGACATCTGCTTGACCTAGGACAGTTGAAAAAGATGACATCATGACATTGTTGATGTCACCCCGTGGAAGAGTATAAAAGTGATGTCATTCTAATCCCGAACCGACGGGGCAGTTTGGATATAATAATGTCTTTGCCAACAGGGCTTTAAGTGGAACGAAAAAACAGTTGAGAATCTCTCGTAGGGGGCATGGCCGATGTAATTAAGGGTGTGGCTTAAAACAATTAAGCTAAAAATGTGTAATTAGCATTGACCCTGCCTGACTGGTATTTTGCTGCGTCTGTTTATTCATCCAGATATATAACACATCAAGTAACATTACACCTAAAACAAGCCGGGTCTACTGGCTTTGTCAAGGGTTGTAAATTGCATAAGGGAAATAAGCATCTACTATGACATTGTTGTATATGAAATTGAAAATTCTTCTGTTCTTGTGAGCGAGGTTGGGTCGTAATGCTAGAGCAGCCGATGTTTGAGCTGAGAAAACAGGTTTGAGTCTGACATTGTTTGATTCAAAACGTGAATATGTCCATGTGCAATGTAACTGGTGCTCATGAAAAGCGCACCAAGATTGCAATATATAAAACGGAAAAGGTGAGTTTCTCTGAAGTTACATCAAAAGCAGCAATGGGTTTTACAATTGCAAAGATAAGCTTTTTTCCCTCCTCCCTGAAGGTAAAAATGGAGAGCCCGATACGGACCCGTCTTGGCACCTGAGCACTAACAGAACCCGGCGCACTTAAAGCCCTGTTTGGCAATCATATTCCACATCTAATATCCTGAAACGTTTCATGTTGTTTTAATGTTGTGCTCTGATGCACATCAAAGGCAAGAGACCTGCAAGGCTACCTGCTTGCTCTTTTAAAACACATTTTAAAAAAGCCATCATATTATAGTTGGAAAAAGTTATGGGGGGATTCAGACACGGCTCAGTGTCCTTATTTGGGGCATTGCCAGAAAATGGAATGTTTAGAGGAAGTGGTCTCTCTGTGAATACTTTTGTACAAGATGAAGTGTGTGTATAGTAGGGGCTTGGACACCTAATTGGGCTTGGATGTCTGGGGGGAGTGGACTCTTTGTCAAGACTACTGTTCAAGAAGTGTGTGCGTAGTGAGGGCTTGTCAATTTCATAGGGCTTGGGTTATCAATAGAGATTGGGCTCGCCAGCAAGGCAGCTGTGCAAAGTAAAAACTGTGTGCAGTAAGGTCTTGGCATATTAATGAGGCGTTGATGTATGATTGGAGTGAGCTCCCAATGAATACTTCTGCTCAAGGTTTAGGCTATGCCTTGAATAGGCCTCTCCATCTAGTAGGGTTTGAGTGTTTGGAGGGAGTAGGGTCTCCCTCACTTCTGGCCACAAGATTTATCATACTATTTTTTTCTTTTTGGGTCCTGAAGAAGCCAGTGCTGATCACTTGTGCTCTTAGGGGAGCCTTGTGGGACCATTCAGCTTCTTTGTGGTTTCTGCAAGATTCCCGTAGGATTGTGCCAACATGAAAAAAAAACAGATTTTTTATAATGTAAATGGGGTTTCCTCGATGACCACTACCACCACAAGGCCCAGGGGTTTGTGTACCCTAATCATGCCCCCTATCATCTTTTTAAACAATTTTGAAGACGTGGGAATGGGGCACATGTCCTGTAATGGCGGACGCAAACTGTCTAATCAGTTTGCATCCAGCTAATCAGTTCACTCTCTCCCAATGGACCATAGCTGTCCTGTAGGAGCAAGATGGTTGTTGGAAAAGGCCTTTGTGACCAATCAGGTTTCTCTGTTTTTTTTAACTTTGTAGTCCCACGGGTCCCAACCCTCCAGAGCCATATTACTGAAGGTGTCACATGCTCAATAGGCATATGCACCCGCTCTAAGCATCCCCAGAACACTATGATATCACAGAAGGCACTGCAGATTCTTGTGTATCGCTTTTTGTAATACTGAGAGCACTGCCACTCATGTATCATTCCACCATTTGCATGGGGGCATGGCCCCATGGAAATGAGGCAACCACTTTACCTGTGCTCCTATGCACAGGTAAAGAATTCCGTTCCCTTGAGAAATCACTGTCGACGGGAGTACCTCAAGGTTCTAGCTTGAGTCCGACATTGTTTAATGTCTACACCGCACTCCTGATAAAGTTGATATCGTCATTTGGCATGGATGTAATAGCATATGCCAACGATACCCAACTTATCCTGGTAATGGATAAAGATAACCAAGTATGGGAGGAAAAACTCAAATGTTGCCTAACGGCCACTTTTGACTGGATGCGGAGAAACCATTTAAAATGCAACACATGCAAAACTGAGATCATGCCAATAGGCCCAAAAAATGATTTAATTCCCAGATTATGGTGGCCTAAGAAGGCAGAAATACCGCCCCACACCACCATCTCGGCCCGCAACCTTGGGGTACACTTTGACGCCGACCTGTCCTTCAAACAATAGGCGTCAAAAGTGGCAGGCACCTGTTTTGGGGTGATAAAGGGGCTCTGGAAGTTCTTCGACTTGCTGCCCTTTGAAGCAAGGAAAACAGTCATGGTTGCATTAGTGACATCACGCATTGATTATTGCAACAGCCTGTATGATGGCACTAATAAAGCTGTCACCCACAAACTCCAGATGGTGCAGCATGCGGCAGCAAGGCTGGTTTTAAAATGGCCAAGAAAATCTTCAGCAACCAAAGCCCTTAACGTACTACAATGTCTGCCTATAATAAAAAGGGTCTTGTTCAAAGTGCTGATAATTACCTTTCGAGCTGCCAATGACCTAGGCCCTCTATACCTAAGAAAAAAATTCATAAGATACTGTCCAACTCAAGCATTACGATCCTCAAATGCCAATCTACTGACCGTCCCAGGGTTCAGACTCAAAACCCGAGGGGGCAAATCCCTGGCAGTACTAGGTGCAAAAGCGTGGAATGTCCTCCCTCCGCACCTGAGAACATTGGACAGGGAATCAGAATTCCGTAAACAATTAAAAACCTGGATCTACAACCTTCAAGACATGACTGCCAGAGCTCTAGTGTGATTCCGGTCCTGGTTAAACCAAGCAGTAAGGCAACATGACATCAGGTTGACAATACATGGGCGCCGAGATGCTCCTTGGAGCGATTGTTGCACGGTACAAATGGGCTATTACATTACATTACATCACATAATACAGACACAAATGCAGAGCCAAACATGTACTTAGGAGGTGCAGTGAAAGTCCGCCACAAAAAGGTGCCACACTGTCAGTGCAGCACTGAGGGCAGAGCTCGGTAGGGAGTAAAGTGAGCCACTTCTGATCTAACCAAAAACACACATTCTAAGAGGTTTGGTGCACTGTAGTATCCCATTGCTGCCGAGTTTCTAATGTGGATATCTTCTTTTTCCTTAATATAGCGCTGGCCCTGCAGCATTACTTGAAAATAGCATCAGTAAAATATATTGGTAGATTTGTACTTGGTAGTATATTAACTTCACATTAACAGGCCCCTCATTCACAATTCGTGCAGTTTGTTTATCTAAACATTATTTTGCTCCTCTCTTTTGTACACTGAATTACTAAACTGTGTTATTTTTCCTGCAGGGACGTTTGTGGTTCAGGTTACTGCTGCAGATGCTGATGACTCTTCATATGGGAACAGTGCCAAAGTCGTTTACAGCATCCTTCAAGGACAGCCGTATTTCTCTGTGGATCCTGACACAGGTCAGTAATTCCTCTTTACATTGCTTTGATATCTTTTGCTCGAATGGGAAGGATTAAGTTGGCAAGTTCCAGTTTTTTTTTGTAAGGCATCCGATGTCCTGATGCACAAAGAATTTGCCTTGATGTACTCTTATAGTAATGTTGTTTTACTCCTGAATTTCAGGAGTAAGCCAGGAAGGAGTACTCATTGCTTACTGCTAGAATTGAATTATAAGCCAGGTGTACAACAAAAGTAATTCACATTGCTTCATAGCAAATGCCTTGTGTATAGAAACCTTTGGTCTTCAGCTGTGCTTAAATAAGGGTAGAGTGCAAACAAGTTGCATTAAATCGAAAATATATATTTTTATTATGTCTTTATTGGTCTTGGTCTAACTGGGCAGAGGGAAAACTTTGAGACAGGTTCAAACTGTCAACTCAAAAGAGCCCTGCCTAAAAATGATAAATTCAGACCCCATGTGCAGACAGCCGTGGCCCATGCAGGTAAGAGCGGTGGGGCGGGATTTCGACAGACGACGAGGGAAAATTAATTATTTGTTTCATTTTCCCTTGTGGTCGTCTGTCAAATCCCCCCCTAACCCGGCCCCACTGCACTCACCTGCACGGGCTGCGGGGCCAGGGGCGACCGTAGGCATGTGCAAGCTGTGCACCTGCACAGGGCCACCAAACCCCAGGGGCCACCACGCCAATATATATCCTTAATATAATAATCCTCTGAGGATGGATACATATTTGCGTGGTGGGCACTGGCAGGAATTTGGCAGCCTCCGGCTCTGTTTCACTTCCAAACACCCTGACCCCCCCTCTTCACTGACCTCCGCGCTCCACCCCACCAGGACCCCCTCTTCCGGGGCCCCGTACCTACGCTCCCTGCCCAGGGCCACCATGAGCCTAGAGCCGCCCTGCTGCGGCTGTGTGCAGACATGCTAGAGCAAGCTAGACCCAGAGCAACTTTTTCATGTTGTCTCCGGGATTGCGTAACGTGCACTACCACTTCGGGAGGCCGAGACCAGACTCAAAGTGTCATAACCGGCCTCCTGGGGCTTCAGCCTCCCCTGGGATTGTCCACTTTCCTAGCTCTCCGACCATGGTACAAAGATATAAGCAGGGCCACTGGAACTAAGCGATTTTGCGGCTGTGCGGTTTTCCTCATAATTATAGAAGTACTGCATTTGCCTTATAATCTATCATCTGCCTCATAATCTGCAAAATATTTATTTATTTTTTCTGCTCAAACGGATCAAAAGTTACTAAAAGATTAGCAACACAAGTTGCCCAGCAGTGAGAGGACCTTTGCAAAATTTGACTTGTTTCCTTTCTGTTGTTCATTTAGTATTTGGGTGGTAGACTGGTACTAAAGAGGTGAAACCTGTACCAAGACAGTGTTAACCTGTGCAAAATTACAACATAAAGGAGTACTACTAAAGCGAAATGTGCTGCATTACGCCGCATAATTTGTCTTACTTGCTGCATAATTTAGTCAAACCTGACACTTAATTAAGCCCTTCCATGACGCATAATTCCAACGGCCCTGGTATAAGAAAGAGTTTCAAGTCACTGGCTGGAGGAGCTTGGGGGGACCTTATAGTCTACGCTGTGCCCTTTAATTATCCAGGTTTCACGATCATTTCTGGGGAAAAAAATCATACCAGTGCATGGGATGTATTTTTGGAGTGTATCCATACCTAGGTTCACATGGGGAGTCAACTGTCATCAGTCCATACAACTATATGCATTATTATCATTACATAATGCTTTTTACTGTCTGTGGGTTTTTTTGAAATTGTGTCTGTATTTAAGTTTGTGTTGCTGGTCATTAATGCGGTAAATTCAAATACAGCAGGGTGCAATATTTACAGTATTGCCACTTTATTCCGAGTTCTGCACCTTGGAATGGGGTGTAAATAAGGAAGAAAATGATGCCCTACTCCGAGGTGCAACACCCCGAATCTTGCTGTATGTCCATGCATGCATTCCACCAGGTATTGCCCGTAAAAAGTGCATAGGAACAACGTCCAAATTATGGACTGTTCTGCATTGTCAATTCAGGTGCAAAATTCAGTTTTTGGAACGAATCTGAATTGCTAAGGTATATGGAAATAGGGATTTGTGCTTTAATCTTCTACATGACTGGAAGGCCATCAACATTTAGATAAGATTGGAAGGCCTTTAACACGTATTCTCTCTGCTTCATACTTAAAACGTGTTTTTGCTTTCAGGAATCATCAGAACAGCTTTACCAAACATGAACCGAGAGAACCGGGAGCACTACCAAGTGGTCATCCAGGCCAAGGACATGGGCGGCCAGCTGGGCGGATTATCCGGCACCACGACAGTGAACATCACGCTGACCGACGTCAACGACAACCCGCCTCGATTTCAGCAGAGTAAGCAGCCTTTTGCAGCTCTTTAATGTGCTGCGTGCGCGTTCCCGCTCCAAAATGGCAACTAAGCTGTTGCTATCAGGTTTAATTTAAAGAGGTTCTAAATTAAGGGGATGCATGTTCGTCGCAGATTCAATTTCAGTGTACATCCTCATTCAGCTGCGGCACAGGAAAAGGTAACGGCAACAATCAATGAAAACTGCAAACATTTTATAGCTGAATTTCCTTTTTCTGTCCGCCTGTCAGTTCATCTTTGTTTTTTGTTTTTTTTTAATCTGTGTGCCTGGTTTACTGTCTCCCTGTCAGTTGTGTCTTCCTCTTTTAAACTGTATGTTTTAGGTCATATCCCAAAGAAAAGTGTTCATTCTCTGGTTAATATAAATGTAAACACTTCGGACCAAAGTTCGGAATTTTAAAGTAGAACAGCGTGAACCAAAATTGACTGCTGTGAGAAAAAAGCCTTTAAATTCATAGGAACGGTTTGCTGAATGTCTTAAAGGAATTTAAATGATGCTTAAGGTTTCTCTATTTGACAGCGTAAGCTTGTCA
Source organism: Lissotriton vulgaris (assembly GCF_964263255.1). NCBI lineage: Eukaryota > Metazoa > Chordata > Amphibia > Caudata > Salamandridae > Lissotriton > Lissotriton vulgaris. The sequence goes on from NC_141691.1 coordinate 878,606,945, forward strand.
CGGCACCATTTGGATTTTTTCTAAGCTCACTTTGACATTGCAGGTTCCATTACCTTCTAGCCTCACAGCTTCGCACGACTCAATAATAATAGAGTGTCTGGTGAGGTAACCTTAATTTTCTGTAGTGTAATATGCTGTATGTAGATCAGAAGTTCGACAGCTGGGAGAAGGACAAATATAACACGAAAAGCCTTCCCAACACTTAAAATATAGAACTAGTTTGGCACTTACATTAAAGTCGAGTCCAGACATAACAATGCCTGCTGCCAGTAGCTGAGGTGAAAGGTAGGTCAAGTCACGGAGCAGCCGTTTAAAGCAATGTAATGAAAAGTTGTTTTTCTTTCTTCTGCTCTATATTACTTACTTAAAGTGACTAACATTAACAACATGAATATTGCTTGCACTCTTTAAATAATTATAGAAAATGTTGAATCTTTCTGCATGTTTCTAGATATCTACATGCAAAATGCAGCACACATGGAAAAAAGAATAAAGAATGAGAAATGAAAACATTTCTCCTTGTTGTGCCTCCCTAACACCACCCCTGGGGTGGCGTTAGAACCTGACGCATTTCCAAGTTTACGATTTCTCGTAAATGTGGGATGGCTTCAGATTCCATGATTGTTGCCTGGGAACACCAACAGCAACATCCAGGGAACCCCCCCTTTCACGCAGTTTCTGCGTGCAAGGGGCACATATTCATAAGGCCATAAAAAGCGACTTAAAGTGGCTTTATGTGGCCTTGTAAATATGCTAGAGCACAATGAGCCACCGGAACGTCACAAACATTACGTTCTAGAGCCACAAGGGGCCTCATAAATGAGGCCCTAGGTATCACTCCAACAGATGGCATTATGGCTCCAAAAATGTCTCCCACTACTTCACTAATACTTGCACCTCTTTTAAACCTACGATGTGTCACTTTGTTGGTTTCATCAGATTGACCCAGAAGATAACGTTTTGGAAAAACTGTTCCTGTGTAACAGGATCCATAACACTTTTTAGGCACCCTACAATAGGCATTTTTCCCAAGGAAACACAGGATCTATACTTCCCAGGAACAATCCCCAATTTCCTAAGACTTAGAATGTATGGTCACATTTGCTGGAACAAACAAAGTTAATAATAACTTCAGTTTTATGTTGTATCATACATAGCTTTCCACTATGTTGCCAGTCTAAAGCTATAGCAGCTTGGTTTCCCATTATTCTAAACTCTGATGTTTTAAGCGCCCAAGATGGAATTTTAGAATGGTTTGCAGCTTTGCTCATAATTTCTCTTCATCTATCTTCTATAGTTTCTGCAAATTCCTTCTCTACCTGGTGCAAAATAGAGGTTAAAAAGTGCTTAGACTGTGTTTAACCTTTGTGTAGGCTTCAAATATTCTCCGATCATTTCTGCGGTTTTAGTGTCAGGTACAAGACTTATTTTCTCACAAGTACCAAAGAACCGTCATACAAGCCTTCACCACCAGTCGTCTTGACTACAGGAAAGTCCTCAACACCGAACCACCACCCTCCTCCTCAAGCGCCTCCAAACTTTCCAGAAAGCAGCACAAGAGCAATCTTGGACCTGCCAAGATGATCCCACATAATCCAGACTTCCGCAGCCTGCACTGACTTCCCGTCAAGAAGAGATGCCACTTCAAACTGCTCACCCATGCCTACAAGGCCCTCCACAACACAGGGTCAGAATAGCTGAACACCCGCTTGATGTTCCACCAGCCCATCAGACACCTGCGGTCTGCCTTCCTGGCCCTTGCCACATCCCACACATTCATTGCACCCGAGCTGGAGGAGGTGCCTACACCCACCTTGTTGCAAAGGCCTTGAATGACTTTTCCATCCATGTCCAAAACTCCACCACCCCTCGCAGAATTAAGGAGAATTTAGGAGAGCCGGGATACACCCGGGGATTGGTTAGTATGCTACACAAATGCTGATTGATTGAGGTATTTCAGACAAGATTAGATCATACTTAGAGTAATAATACTGAAATTGTCCTTTACCATAAAATAAAGTGCTTAATACACTACAAGAAATTCCATGGGTCACAGGAAGGTGGTGATAAGTCACACCTTCATATACCGATGTAGGCAGCTGCATGCACACATAACAATCATGAGCTTCCATAGCCTCCACATATTCGAATAGGAGTTTTGTACACACATTCATTGAAAAATTACCAGTGGAAACATCTCCATGTAATAGTTTCTCATTTGAAAAGTTTAGACTGTTTTGATTAATTGAAGGAATTCTACCCCCAGCCGTAGGCTCAGTTTTTATTGTGTACAGATGATGGGGTAAATTCACACCTATAAGAAGTATTACAAACTTTATGAAAAAAAACGCATGTATACATGCACATACACAGTTGTGTTTCAATCCTATAACATTTGGAGCCAACATATCTTTAAAACCAAACCTCCCAACTTCCGATAAAATTTGGATTAGATGTTTTGCAGCACAGGCAAAGATCAAACAGTTTCTGGCAAGGTTTTTCAATAAAGACTCTTTAAAGCACAGTCCACGTTTCCTTTATAGCCTTGTAAATGAATATCTCAACAACATCACAGTCCTTGTTTCCAGTAAAATATTACCAGCACAAATTGACTAAAATTCTTTTTTAACCGTAAATCGATCTCAAGTTTCAATGAGAACACAACATTATCTCAAGGCGGCTCATGCAAACTTGAATTGCTGTAGCAAAACCCATGATATGCTTTCTCCCAGTCTTTTATTGCCAAGTAAGTTCATTAAGTTGCAGTGTATATTTAACTTGGTATTCTAGCTCTTTTGGACCTTCTCACTGACCGGCCTTTACCATCACTGTCACTTTGATCTGACTGACTAGAGACTTCTGCAATTATTTGTGGTGATTTTCTCTCTGTTAAAATGTATCTCAATCTTTCTGGTTTGTATGGCCAGAGTTCTCCAGGTACTTCTTGCATTTTAAATACCTGAATACCTTCAACTTGGTCAAAATCACGTTTAGTTAGCCCTTTCTCTTGTGACCCTTCTGTATCTCTCTTGGACCCCCTGGAAAACCAGTGCATGATAACCCAGTAGCTTGTGTGCCAACAACAGCTTGGCTGACCTGAGTCAGTTGTCTCTGTAACCACCAGTACATCCGAAACAGGTGCTGTATCTTCAAGAGGACATGGGACTCTGCGAGTATGTGCAGCGTGCACCTAATTCGGGAGATCACAACACTAAGCAGCCGTTGTGGTTACCAGAATCATCTGGGACGGCCCACGCCAATGAAGCTCCAAGCATGATTGCGTACATGCTTCTTCGCCAAGACCCTGTCACCAGGACTAAGGTGATGGCACAGCTCCTGTTGAGGTGAAGTGGCAGTTTCCCTAACCTGCTCAGACACAGAATGCACCACATCAGCCAGTCCTTTACAGTAGTCGAGCACCAAGTCATCTGTAATGCAGGCTGTCCCATAGCCCTACCCATAATTACTTAATGTGGGGATAATCCCATTCTTCTATTTGGGGTACTTTTCAAATTCATCAATACAAGAGGCAATGCATCAGGCCATTTCAGAGAAGTTGAAGCACACACTTTTGCCAGTCTGACTTCAGTGTCCCATTCACATGCTTATACTCCAGAAGCCCCAGGTCAGTAATGTATAATGGAGCTTTTGGTCAATTTGTAATGCTGCACATAACATCTTCAAGACCTCATTATTAAAATTAGTTCCTTGGTCTGACTCAAAAGAAGTTGGAAATCTGAAATGCAGTATCAGCTCCCTCAACAACAACTTTGCTACAGTTAAACTGTCATTTCGTCTAATAGAGTAAGCTTCTACCCAATGTGAGAAAATATATAGAATCACAAGAACAATTCTCAATCCAGCCGAGTTGCATTAGATTAAAAGGACCTCCCTACATAAATCATTGTCACTGGAGCCCTTTTTCCTGCATTTTGTTGTTATCACACCATGCACCGATGACACAGAGTCTCCGCAACTGACCTGAATCTTGGATTAAACCATGTCTGGGGAAAGAGATGCATCATAGCATCTCTCCCAACGTGTGCATGATCATGATATTATCGCACCATAGGTGACATCAAACTATCTGGCAACACAGGTCTTCCATCAGTGTATACCCATACCTTCCTCTCCCTGTCCCCTAGTGCAACCTGCTCTAACCCATCCCTATTTCTCAGCTTCTGGCACTTCATCTTGCAATGCTTTTTCCTCCTCCCATGTACCTACGGTGGATAACAACAATCTGTGATCTGTGACTTCAGAGGTTTCTCCCATTGGATCTCCATTGTGGTATAAGTATTTAGAGCGCAATACCATGCAGTCTCATCCACATAACTGTTGCCGACTGTAGCATAATCATTGCCCTGCTGATGGGCTGCATACTTTACCACAGCAATTTGGGCAGGCAATTGTAGTGACAGCAATCGGTTCAGTTATGTATAGGGGAACCAGACATCGTCATGAACCCCCCTCTGTGACCCCAATTGCCCAAAGTCAAGTACAATGCCAAATCCATACTGACTGTTGGTAAAGATAGTAACTCACATTGGGCCATAGATGCTAGAAGCTCTTGTCAAGGCTACCAACTCAGCCAGTTGTGTAGAAAACATTATTTGTAACCATGAAGCTTCAACCACACTTACAACCATAGAAATGGCATATGCCGCTTTCAGATTTCCTTCCACATCTCATAAACATGATCCATCAACAAACAGCACATGATCTGATTCAAACAAAGGGGTATCAAGTATATATTAGGACGGGGCTTTATTCATAGCTCAGGCACGTCCTGACAATCATGAACAGCTTCATTAATCACAATCTAATTTCTAGGAAGGGGCTTCAAAGTTGAAGGATTAAAACTCGTGCATCTCATCAACGTAACATTCCTAGCTCCAAAAATAATCTGCTCATACTTTGCGAGGCGGCTACTGCGTTCGATTACGAGTAAGCAACACCTCCACGGAATGGGGCACATGTACTTTTAATGGATGTCCCATGACAATGTTCTCCCTCTGTTCCATACTCACACATGTGGTAGCAATGTCTTTCAGACATCCAGACAATGCAGTGGCTTTAGGATCAAGAGTAATCAAGAAATGAAGCCACAAGCCTATGTGCAGTACCATATGTTTGAGCTAGAACTGACAATGCACAACCTTCACACTCCCTGCAGAGCACAGTAATAGTCTTATTATAGTCAAGCACTCCCAAAGCTGGAGCTCGACAAAGACTCTCACAGTTTAGTAAAAGATGCAATTGTCATCCCAAGGGACCAGGTCGGACAGATCTTCGTGTTTTATAGTTGACAATGGTCCTTGGCTTCAAATTAGGAAAAGGATGAACACAGGCTAAAATAAGGACTGTGTGTTTTTCTTCAGTGTCCAGCCGGACATAGAAGTATTTATTTAAAGGATTTAAGGAATTTATACATTTGAGGTGAAACAAGTCACACAATAATAGCCGGGCACAAGCCTGTACCAAGTCAGGAAAAGACAATACATAGGGGAGAAAGTAACAGGCAAAAAAGCAGGCGAGACGGCGGCTTACAATACAATAAAATCTTAAGTAAGCTCTATCCCACAGTAACTGCGACACAAATCACAAATTGCAAAAAGAGCAGTACTGTGTAAACAGTCGACGAACGTTTCGATCCCTATCTCCAAGAATTATGTTGGGATCATCTTCAGGACTACAATAAGAGAGCTTTGCCTGATTGAATACAATTACAAGGCAGTGGCACTCTGGCGTAATGCGTACACGTCTTGATGGTGGTGAATTGATTGCACTTCTAAAAAGGCCGTGCTCCTGGACGTAGGCAAAGTCCCAATTGTCGCCGGAGCAAGAGGCATGTATCTCCGTGGTATCGTAAGAACTCAGTATTCCTTGGCAACCCGCATGATGGCGTGAGCCTTCCACATGAGGAACCGCTATTATAAGCGTCTCTGGATGAAACGATGGGTCCCGTTTTGGTCAGCGTGGTGACTGGTCAAGCACTCCCAAAGCTGGAGCTCGACAAAGACTCTCACAGTTTAGTAAAAGATGCAATTGTCATCCCAAGGGACCAGGTCGGACAGATCTTCGTGTGTCAGCCTCTGAAGAGGCTTGGCTGTCAGAGAAAAAATTGGAATACATTGACGACAATAGCCAACCATTCCCAGAAACATGCAGACTTCCTTTTGTGTAATGGGTGGACTCATGTTCAGAATCATTGTGATTCTGGCTTGGGACACCTATCGTGCTCTTTTCTCAATATGGTGACCAACATACAGAACGTCTCTTTTGCAAAATTGCAGTTTGGATGGGGACACTATATTTTCATTCTAAACTAAACGGTTCAGTAAGGCAATGGTATCACATGTGCAAGTCTCCTGTGTGCTTGACGCTATCAACAGTTCATCAATGTATTGGACAAGAAAAGAATGATTTGGCATCTCCAAAGACTCTAGACTTTTCTTCAATATCTGATTAAATATCGAAGGGCTTTCTGTATATCCTTGTAGGGCTCTGCACCATTCCAAAACATGACTACCACACCAGAAAGCAAAAAGATATTGGCTAGTCTCATGCAATGGGATAGAAAAGAAGGCTTGGCACAAATCAATGACAGAGAACCCTTCAGTTTCACATGGAATTTGAAATACCATCACAGCTGGATTCTGTACCACAGGACAACATGAAACCACAATATGATAAATCCGGCGCAAATTCTGAACAATACAATACAGTACTTACTATTTGGTTTCTGCAAACCATAATAGGAGAGTTAAATGGACTTTCCATTATTCCTTGCTCAACCATCAAATCAATCAAGAGAGTAATCCCTGAAATAGTTTCTGGACTTAAATTATGTTACGGAATATGTGGAAATTTAGCATTGGGCTTCACAGTGATTTTCACTGGAGCAACACCTTTAGACCAATATTTTTTCCCATAAAGTCCCATACTTCTGATGATACGATATCTCTCAATTCCAGGATTAAGTCATCTTGTGTTACCAGGGAAATAATCTTTCCGGTTCTGAGTTCTGTTTAGTGAATTTGAAAACAACATCCTCATCATTGGTATGACATTTAATTCCCTTTGGAGTACAATAAATTGAACAGTTGAGTTTCCATAGCAAATCTTGTACCAGTAGATTAACTGAACTTGAATCGCACACAACAAATTTGTGTAGATCCTCAAAGGAACCTATTTTTACAAATACTGGTCAACAAACAATCAGATTGCAGTCCCATTCACTTTACAGTCCACATAGGGACCACACTGGTCAACAGCTGCTGATGCACCAAGCATGCATTCCTCCTCCTGCCTCAGGCACCATCATAGGAACAGGTCTGAGTCTCCATCAGCTATCTGATTCAGGGAATATTGATGAGACAAATCTGATTCACTTGCATTGAACCCTTGATTTCAATTGTATGTCTGAACCTGGCCATTCATTCGAGGCAGCAGGGCTTGTGGCACATTCTGAGCTTGATTTCACTGTCTGTAACCCTGTTGGGTCAGTGTCATAGCATTTCCTTGTGATTGTGCATATCCAATATTCTGAATTTGTAATCCATGTCCCTGATTAACTAGATTAAATCCATATTCATGCTTCCAATGCCCTAATTTACCACAAATGTGATATGGATTTATATTTTTCAATGCTTCAATTGAAACACTCCAACCTCTACCTTGTGACTGACTACCCTGTTGTTTAAGTCCACCTACCCCTCGCATCACAGGGTTTGCTGATAACCTCCCTACACAGCAGGCATGTGATCAATACCTGATATATTCTGGTTCTTCTGAACAACCTTCATTTGTGAAACCACCAATTTTTCCTTAATCTTTCAATGTGTCATTTCAGTCTCATCCCCAGAATATTTTGCATGCCAGAGGATTTCATCCACAGGCTTTCCTTGCCAACAAATCAAATGCTGCTGAATCATGTAGCTAATCTCTGGTCTCAATCCATATACAAATCGATAAACAAAATGTCCCATATCTTTCTCAGACACATTTTCCATTTCACTGTACTGCTTGAACACCTGCATCAATCTTTCATGGTCCGCATGAACTGTTTCCTTCAATTCATGCGTTTTCTGATCTATTTTCACCCAATGAATTTCCTTAGTGGAAATGTTCCCTTTTAAATAGGTGGTGACTTGATTGTACAAGGATGTCTAGCTGGTTCTGTTTCAGCCAATCAACAGCAATTTCACACTCTGTGCACAAATCACTTGAGACTACAATGTCAAATAAAGTATCCAAATCCTTCAGCAAAACCTTTGAAACCTTCACAAACCGTTCAACCTGTTTGTACCATTGAGCAGGATTTTCTCCCAATTTTGGAAATTAATTTGTAAAAGACAATATGTCTGTCCTTGTCCAAGGAACGTGTACATATCCTCCTCCAGGTACTTCACTCATAGGGAGCATCCTTATTTCCTCACCTCCATCGTCTTCGATCGCTGGTAGCGTCTGCATTGTGGCTCTTTTCTTTTCCTTTTTCTTAGCCCATTGGCATTCCCATTTTCTAACTCTCCCAATTTCCTAAGGATAGCTAGCAACTCCTTAATTTGCAATCTCATTCCTGAAGGTGCTATGTTTCCAATATCTTTATTATTGAAATCTACTCTGTAAGGTTTCTGTAATGTTTTTGATTTTTGTACATCCACTCTGTATTTCTGGGCCTATTCAGACAATTTTTCATGAGTGCTCCAAGCACATCTGTAAATATCTTTGCAGATGAACAGTAATTCATCACCCTGGTAGGCAACTATTCTGGCCGGACTTATTGTCCCTATATTCATCTCTTCCAGCTCTACCTTAAATCTCGCTACATCAAGGAATCTAGTTTTATTCAATCTTGGGGAATTTGCTCCATTATTTCCTCAACCGTTTTCTTTTGCAGAAGTGTCAATACTTCTAAGTCAATCATCAATTTCTTGAGAAGTCGGACCTGGTTTTTCTTTTGGCATATTCAGAAATATATATATCCCCATGACAATCTTACTTTTGCAATAGATGTTGAATGTAAAAGGGATACATTATAATCTGTCATTCCAGTATGAAGAGCATTTTCCATGGCACTCTGATTTGCCACATCATTCTCAGATATGTAGAAAGGTTGAGCTTGCCTCGATTTCACTGTTGAAGAATTAAGTTGTGTAAAATGTACCATTGACTTAACATTCATTCCATTAAAAACATCAGCTGGAGTTGAATCCAATGGTGTATGTGTAGACTGCCTCGATCTTAAGTCAACAGGAGTGGAGGTTGGGCCATTTATCCCAGTAGGGACGGCTAAAGTGTGTACCTGGCTTCCTTTGTTGTCGGATTGATATAAAGGGACCACAGGACCTATGGATACTGGAACAGTTAACACGTCTGATGCATTATGAATAGTCTGATTAGTAGAGTTTGCCATTTTGGTATTAACTCCCATTGGAGAGAAAAGTGTGAGTGGAACTGGATCTATAAGTAGAGCAGTTGCATCTGGAATTTTCCCAAGATATGAATTTGTCAAATTTGGGGGCTGACTCTCATTATAATGTAGTGGATGATTTAACATTTAAAAAATCATCCTCAAATTCACTATCACTACGTCCATCCAGAGCTAGTTTTATTGTAGCCTCGAGGTGTTTCTTCTTTCCCTTTGCTTCCCTCCACCCTCTTTCTCTGCAACTAGTACAGGATACATTTTAGTTCCTTCTACTATGTCAGTTCTCCAAGCATTTTGTTGTGCATCCCATCTGGCCTCAACATATCTATCCAGGGTATTCTTGTAACTTCCCTGATAATTCTGTTTTTCTTTTTGATAAGCTACAAGGTGGATTGATCTCATACAATTGTTCCCTCAAATTTTCAAGAATTCTAAAATTAAAGGTTTCATATTCTGGAAAGGCTAAGGGACCATTATTCCCAGTGCATTTCATCGAACTTTCAAGCCATGTACATTTATGATCCCTTTCCTTGTGACATACGCAGTACTGGTGTAACCTTGGGTGATATCAGCACGCCTCCTCTATTTAGTACGGGCACATCTCCCTGCATCAAGTTTTTCAAATTATTCAGGGTTTTAATTTTTGCTTAATTAAATTGAGTCATTTGTTAAGGATTCTCCACAAATCAATGTCTCCTACCCTCCCTAGTTTAGTTTTCACAACCAATACCAGTGCAGCACCCTCTGACGTAGTCAACCTATCAAAGCACGATGTTACACCAACTGACAAATACCAGGGCGGCACACTGTGACGTCAATCTCACTCCTCATAGCGGCTACCCCTCCTCTACATTCCTTCAAGCGTGTACTTCCTCTAAGCAAAAATCCTCACACAATGCAAGTTATTTCAATAAACTCTGTTATAGATCCTTTCACGCATGCGGTCTAACCAGATACAAGGATCCAATTTACTGAAACATCTACTTCAAGTGTAACCTTGACCAGTGCGATCTCACTCTGGATGATGCAATTACTCCCCGTACACTGAGAACAATTGTAACAACCATAACCTCAATCTCACAAAGAAATTCCTCTTCTCTTGGTGGTACTACCGGCAACGTCTCACAAACAGCATCTTCGAAACACAGCAGACAACTTACTCAGACACACTGAGACCTCCCGTAGGTGTATAACATGGGATCTTAGATAACATTGGACCAAATAACAGCTTCAATTTCTTTGCATTAAGCACAACACCCAAACATGGACTTTAACCACTTCGCATAACATTGTACTGTCATGTCACAACATCCCAATCTAAGCTTAAGCATTTGCAAAGTGCACCCCTATTAATACTCACACCACTACTTCAAATCGTCTTCACTCCATTCCACTGGAACTCAATCTTCTTGAGTTGAACCTAGAGTATTGGACTTGGGTGGGGATGAACAATTTTTCTATATGCTAATGTCAGTGGACATTACCAACTCATGTGCTACCTGATTATTGTTGCAGTGGATTTTTGGCCCTTGTTTTCTCTGCTCCCATCATATGTATTATTTCTTCTGACACTTACTTGATCCTCCAATGGATCCTGTACTGTTCCACTGAGGGCTTGGATATTAGAGATCTAGCATTGGATATACAATTGAGGATCATGAATTGGGTAACCTATTCACAAATTAATAATTAAATTCATGTATATGACTCTCAATACCAGACTATATAAATAAAGAATTAGCACTGCTAGTCTGAGCCATCTAAATAAATTTAGCCAGACTAAAATCATGTAAACTAATAGTTCTGTTAAAGCAATATAAAAAAATAACATTAGTGCCTGATGATTAGAGATCACTCTATACTGATCTTTCCCTGTCATTAATCAATTAATTGGAATGCACAATCAACTTAAGGAGACAAGTCATGATAAACAATAGTCGTTGTTTTAGTTAAATGTACATTTTATCAAAGGTATTCAAAGAGTATTACATCATAAATAAACATTTAGGATATAAAAAGTGCAGGTCAATCTAATTAGTTTAGGGTTGTCATAAGGTGCCAAGAAGCTCTGGAAAGTTCAGCAACAACATGAGTTATAACAGCTCATGGGCACTGTCACATCGAGAAAGAGTCTACGAATGGTGTACACAGTGTATGCGTTATTCCGAGAGGAAAGTAGGTAGAATCTTCAGACGTTCCCAAAAGGCAATCTCTGAGGTCAGGTTTGGTTCATTTGTGTTCAGTTTGGAAAACGTCAGAGAGCAATCCAGCAAGAAAGAGAAAAATTGGAAAAAAGACAGAAAACCTTCCAAGTAATGTATATTATAATCTTTTAGTTACAGGGTGACACCACCTTGGTCACCTAAACGTGTCAGACCTCTCAGTCCATTGGGAAGTTTGTGAAGGATGTTTGTCGTGAGACATATAGGAGACATATAATATAGTACGAGAAGGTGTTGGTCATGTAAGTTGTCAGACCATCAAGTATATGACTTTTCGCAACTCGCAATTTGTGACTCGCAAAATGGACTATACAACAGTGTCTCAGACACTGTTTGCGATTCCCAAAAGGGCCGCAAGGGACCTGCCTTATTACTATTCATATGGCAGATCACAATTTGTGACCCATTGGCCATGGTCCTCACTCACAGGGATGGTGGCCTGCTGGGGTCAGCAAACCACCATGTCTCTGACTGATTGTTCAATAAAACTGTTTTCTTTTTTAAATGCAGCCCATTTTCCTTAAAGGAAAATTGGATGTGTCTCAAAAGGAAAAATGAAACGTTTTGGCTTCATTTTCCGTGGGACACTGCCTGCTCTTAAAAAATATTTGAACCCACCTTTGGAAAGGGGAAGGGGTCCCTTAGGGACCCCTTCCAATTTGCAACTGGTCAACCACCAACTTTCCATTGGCGGTAAAATACAAATGTTTTGAAGCATCATTTGGGTCGCAAAACATGGCACTGTCAGTCGCTATTAGGAAGGAACGCCCTTGACACAACCCTTCCTAATAGCGGGTTGCAAATCCTATTTTGCGTGTAGGTAATAGTTTACATCAACTCGCAAAATGGGATTTGTACATGCCACAGACCTATTTCGCAGTCAAAAGCGTACTGATTGGCCATTTGCGACCACTAAAAACAGTCATACATGTGGCCTAATGATCCTTTGGCAGTGGCACATGAATGGGTTTAAGAGGACAGCTTCCTATAGCAAATGTTGCCAAAGTATCAACTTTTTTCCAAATAGTCCTTGTTAGCGAGTAAGAACTATTGTAGTAAGACACAGTTTTGCTTCACATTGTAAATGTATGAATCTTTCTCACAAGTGTAAAGCAGCGTTAAATAGGGAAAAAGGCTGGCCTATTATATTCACTTTTAAAAGATGTGCAGAATATAAAGTAATAAAAATATACATTTCATGAATAAAAACAATTCTCTAAGAGTCTTTCAATTTTAAAGATATCCAGAATGCATTATTAGTTGTATTGTAAAGATCACATATAGCTATGGCATATTACTGCCTTTCAAAGTATCAACGTGAAAAACTAGTTCAAATGATAAAATAATAATATTGCTTCAAATGATTAACATTAATACATATATGAAGATCATCATCTGAAGGTTTCAGAGCAGTTCCAGTAAAGATGGCAATGCAACACCACTTTTTCTCTTGTCACTTTCGGTAATTCACATATGCAATGATGAAATTCAGATGACCCGCTTCAATATCACACATAAAATTATCTAAATCATGTTAGATTTCATTAATTCTAAATACACATTATTATTTCAATGAGGATAGTTAGGAATCTTATAACACATGAGTACATCACTTAAACGTTTTAATACATGTTGAAATAACAATTAAAACTGGTTAATAAAATAGGAACCTATAATATTTAATGTACATGACTTCATCTAGCCTACAATTTATCTGCATGATTTTACAATGCACAAATAAGTTCTCTCACATTTTATTTTTCATGACTCTTTACCGTGTGATTAGTGCACGTTTATTCATATGTTACTCAAGATGTCTCATAATGAGTTTAGATATGAATCAAGGGATCTAGCTGCTTATCAGATGCATCAATATCATATGTATGATAAAAAAAACAGGTGTAGCCACCTAGGATGGGAACATTATGAAGTGTGTGCGCAGAAAGAAGAAATGCAGGTTATTTTATTTTTACAAAATTGCTGTGTTTGCTTTACCTAGGTCTTGTAATGTTAGCCACAACAATTCTAAACATGATGTGGCCAGCCAATCAGGGCCTGGCCACATCATGGAATTGAAGGAGCTTCTCACTTTCATGGGTGCAATACTGCTAGAAGGCAAAAATCCCCCTTGGCCCATCAACCTTTCAAATTGTTTAAGGTCGCCGGTCCATGGGGCTCTCGTGAGAGTTCCATGTACCTAATCATCCAAATATCTATACATTTTGAACCTTAATTGGTCAAAAACTATTAAATGAATTCACACCAAATCACAAAAACATGCTTTCTCTGTAAAGATCTAACTTTCTGCCAAATTTGGTATAATTCAGTTCAGCTGTTTTATCTATAGCGCTGGGTAAAAGTCCCTATGGAAAATGCATGAAGAAATTGTCTTTTAACCCCGGCCCCCTTTTTCTGGGCCCCGCTTGACAGAACGGCCCAACACATTCCTAGAAGGCACTAAGGTAGATTATTTTTTTATGGGAAAGTTTGGCGAAGATTTGTCAAACTGCGACAGTTATTAGCAAAAACAAAATCCATTTCCTATGGTAAATAGGGTTTAACTATTGCTACTATATATTTTTCATGGAAAAAATATGAGGAGCAGGCACAGCCCGTGCCGGGCGTTATACTGGGGCGGTGACGTCAGGCAGGGGAGGGTCAGGGTGGGGGGATGTAAAATACTGGATAAGGACCATTAGAGGTAAGTATCGAAAAAAATAAATAAAACGAATTTCGTTGCCCACGCTGCATCACATTTGGCGATGCAGAGTGGGCAACGAAATTTGTTTTATTTTTTTTTTTCGATACTTACCTCTAATGGTCCTTATCCCGTATTTTACATCCCCCCACCCTGACCCTCCCCTGCCTGACGTCACCGCCCCAGTATAACGCCCGGCACGGGCCGTGCCTGATGTGGAGATAAGAATAGTAATTCTATGCATATTGTCCTTCACAGTGTTTTGTAGTGGATATTATATTTTGTGCAGCAATATATTTAAGGCTTGATATTTTGGTAGTATACCCACAAAACACCATTGGCATATCTAATGCATTTCCTACTTTATATTGCTGATTGAAATTACTACAACCACTGCACTCATAAAGCACAGACCAAAACTTACTTCTTAATGAAAGAGTAGTGCTTCTACATTTGCACAACTGTCTGAGTTTTTGGAAAATATTGGATGAGCACAACACTTGGGGTAGATTTGCGATCACGGTGCGCTGCAAGAGCGGCAATTTTTCGGACTCTCTGCTGGCGCAAATCACAAACTCATATCTATGAGGACATGCAAAGCCACCATGCGTGGCTTTAGAATGGCCTCATAGATATGGAATAAGGCAAGGCAGTGCAAATTGCTGGGTTGCCTTACTCTGGGCACAGGAGGCATTCCATGGATTTTCCAGTGGGTTTTCCCATGCAACACCCATGGATTTTGACACTTCCCAGACTCACAAGAGCATGTAAACCTGGGGAACCGCCAAAACCTTACCTCTCCCGAGGGGAGGCGTAATGAGGAGAAATGTCTTTATTTCTCCTTGTTTTGTCCTCTTTCCAAGGTAACCCTGAGGTAACTATAACTTGTAAAATGTGGGGTAATTAGCAGTGCATGGAGAGGGTGCAAGTTATAGCTACCTAAGGGCACGAGTTATAGTTTCTTGAGATAACTCGAATTATAACTGCTGAATTTCTATGGTTCTGTGTGTGTTAATTGGGAACCTAACAGTAACGTCTCCGTAACCTTTGTTTTTTTGTGAAGTTCTAAGGTTTTTCAAGTTCTATTTCCTAACTATAATGTCCCTGTAACCTTTGATTTTTTCAGTGAATTTTTAAGGTTTTTTAATGCAATGAGGGCACTGTGGCCAACCCTCTACAGACAGCCAATCTGGGTGGGGGTCACGCAGCCTCCCCTCCTCAGGCTGATTTTGGCCCCCGGACCTGATCACCAGGGCCTGCAATTTTTTTTAGTGGAGGTGGTATTTGGCCTTCCTCCCCGGGCCATATTTTGACCCTGGGTACCCCATCTCCTGGGGCTGGCCTTATTGTAATGGCATGGGGACCCTATCTCCCAGGGCATGAGATTCTATGAAGGATGAGAGTGGCAGGCAGCTCCCTCCCTGGGCCAATATTGGCCCGGGGACCTCATTCCCTGGGATGCAGCCATTATATGAAGGGAAGGGGTCATGCAGCCCTTCCTCCGGGGTAGAAATTGGCCCCAGGGACCCCATTGTTTGGGGCCTAGCCAGTATATGAAGGGGGAGGGGGATGCTGCCTCCTTTCCCAGGCCCGCCTAGCCAATAAACAGTGGGTGCCCTGGACCCCTCCCAGGGAACCCACTGCCTCTTTGTTTGAAGCTGCAAAGGAAACCTCAATGCCCCCGTGGCCAGAGCTTGTTATCCGCCTCAAGCGGTAACCAGCATTTCCCCCACCTGCAGGAGGCAGCTAAAATGCGATCCTTCTTCCAGTGGGTAGGATCAATTTGTTCATCTGTTTCCCTGCCCGCTTAACAGCAGCCAGGGAAACAGATGAAAAGTTCACTGCCAGTGGGCGGGAGCATTTTCAGTGCTCCCGGGTCAGTTGGAACGGACTTAGTGTTTGCTCTCAATTAGCAGGAGTTTAAAATTGAACCAGTGCAGTAGTGAAACTGTTATGTCCCACTTACATTTCTTGGTACGGCTGGGCTCTGGGGGTTGGTCCCCGGAGCTGAAAACGTCATGAAGGTCGCCCGCACGGCCGGCTCCCACTTAATTTGCTATGGTGTGCCTCAGGGGATGGGGTCTCTGGAGCCAAAATCGAGCCTTCCGCCACCTTCTGTGTTTGCCAGGCCCCAGGGGATGGGGTCCCCAATGCCAAAATCAGCCTGGGGTTTTGGGCTACGCACGCCCTCTCCTCCAATTGTATTAAAAAAAATCCACCCTCCCCGGGACCTGACCCACCTGGAGGGCACATAAAAAAACTATTGTATTTTCCTGCACTGGTTCTTAGCGCCTCTGTGAGTGAAAGTGACATCTTGCCTTTTTTGGCTTGAAAAATACAGATTTCACTCTCAGCAGTTTCTACCTGTATTTCTCTGATGCAATTGACGAACCTGCTCTAAATAACTGAATACCTTTTCCTTTCATCTGAAACAGATCAACAACCATCTTACATTTCGCAATGGCTTAAGATCATCACAGTTTCCTTGTAGCCTCAGGTAGCTTTTCTTTTATCTACGCACAAAGGTACAAATGTGCAGAGGTATACTGGCAAGAAATGTTGTCATGCCAACTGATAACTCTAGAGTGACTGCTTTGGTTCATGTCTGATGGAGTTACTTCTCCGAAAGATTGCCATGGAAATGGTAAGGGGCTTGTTGTGAACATGCCCCAGCATTTTAGGGTGATTAGATATTTGGCATAAAAAATGTGCCCCTGTTATGGCAGTACATTTCTAGTGTCAACACATACTAGTGACAATTTGGCAGCAGGGACATAAATTTGTGGACTTTCTTTTGGAGATTTCTCTTGTTGACAGCCTCCTGCAATTATAAGATAAAGCTCCTTTGGTAGACACAAATTTCTGCTGTCCTGTCTGAGAAAGCTACGAATGGCTGATTTAAATACACTGCATTGCAAAGCCTCAACAGCGGATGGGAAAACATACCAGCCAAACTGTACAAAAGAACTTACCAATAGTATGGACTATTGTTCTTCTATGCAGAACATGATGTTGCTACTACCACACAAACATTTCTCTAAAGGAATGATATTTTATATGGTATATTTAAAAGTAAAGACATGCCAAGTTTTGCACTGAATGTCTTTAATGATAGTCTAACCACTAGCTGACAATGGCCCAATGTTTCATTGATTGCACGCATAAAATTCTCTGTATTTTTTTTTTTCAACACACTCAATTTTATACATTTACTTGTTTATGACTTCATGATATTGGAAACCACATTAAAACAAGCTACTGATCAAATGCATTTAATTTTTAATGAGTACTGTGCTTTGTCTAGTAGATTTTAACCACAGTTTGTTTCACTTCCTAGATAGCCATATTACCTTACCTTTCATTTGAATGTCTACGTTTGTGCAAACTATGAAAGATTAGCTTCTCATATTCCTTTTTTCTCCTTGTATCTGCAATTTAATTCCTAAATGCATTCACTTTAGGTTTTAACTTATGGTTGCTAAATATGTCTGCAAACAATGAGTAGGAACAACAATTTGTTGAAACAAAGTTTTATTGCCAGACAGAGAGGCACTTTCTCTCTATATTTCATATTTATAATCAAATCTTAATGTCTTTGGTAGATACTTACCATTTCAGCATCCCTGAATCTTCACCAGTGGGAACAACTATTGGGCGTATCAAAGCAGCTGATGCCGACATTGGAAAAAATGCTGAGGTGCAATATCGGATCACAGATGGAGATGAAATGAATATGTTTGATATTGTGACTGATAAATTTACTCAGGATGGCATCATCACAGTGAGAAAGGTGAAGAATTATTTTTTTATTTAAATAATATATTGTGTTTTTCATAAACCAACCATGTCATGTCCTTTGCAAACTACTCAGGGACAACTGTTGGAGCAGCACGGTTGCATTATCCAATGTTTTACAAGCTGGAACTAGCATGTATGGTTTCAAAGAGCAGGGGTAGATTTTGTCCTATACAAGTGGAGTTCAGTGTAATTTTGTGTACCATTGAACAGGTTTTGTGGAAGAAAAAGTTGCCATACATGTATAAATACCTTATTAAATTATTGCATGAGTTAATGTGGTACAACAAGAGTTCCATGTGTTGTAATGCAAGCAAGGATAGTGGTATTTCTTCCTCCAGGTTGGAGGGTGTAAGGCAGTCATATTTGGGATGCAGAGGACACCTCAAATGTCTGGGCTCCATTGTTACTCCAACTTTCGTTCTATGATTAGCTACTACCCCAGGCTGTACCTACAAATTATTAAAGCTGAAGTGTTGATAGTTTATCACGGACACCGGGTGTCATGAGACGCTAGAAGTGACCAGGTTAATAAACGATAATATCAAGTGCTCTATTTAGACAGCTCATTTTTGATAGCCCTTCTGAAAGAGAAGTGTTTTTGAATTTTTCAGATGCAGGGCGCTTAAGAGTTTCATAGTGTAGGACTGAACGCCACAAGAGAGGCTACTCCAACAAATGACTTGTAGAAGTTAATGATCTGTATCTGGTGCTGGATCTTTTGTTTTAAGATCACACCTAGATAGAAAGGGAGGCAATTTCCATTGTAGGAAAGTGATCTCAATTCCATGGAGAGCGTGATACGCAATACACAGACCTTTCGTACAGACTCACCAGCCAATTGGCAGGCAGAGGAGACCTTTCAGTGCAGAAGTAGTGTAACCCTCTGGCTTCAGAGTTAGAACAAGTCTAACAGTTTAATAGCACATTGAATGAATAAAAGAATAAATGAAGAGTATTTCTAAAATATAGGCTTTGCCAGGCATTACTGAGGCAAGAGAACCACAGTTAACAGAGATAGTGCAAAGAAGTTTAAATAAAAAAATAAAGGTTTTAAGTGTTATAAAACAATTTATGGTTGGTAGAATGCTTGATGTTAAAAAGGATTGGAGTTCCACAACTGAGGGGCAATAGCGGAGATTGAATAGTTGCCCACTGAGAGCATTAGTGGGCAAGAAACAGTACTTAGAAATGTTTTGTTCTAATGATGAGCCTGTGAAGAAAATTAGAGCTGAAGGTGCTCTTGCAAGTAAAATGGAGCAAGGCTCCTGAGTGTTAAACAATGTGTGTATAAAAAAGTGTGTTTCAATACATCACTGTTCCCAAATTCTTCATGTATCCACTATGGATTGTGAGGTCAGTGGTATTGTTGTAATATCATAAATGGAAAGAAACTTTGTCCTTAGACTATGTCGCTCAAAAGTGGGATGGGGAGACAAATTAAGACATGGGAGTGTAGCTTGCTTTCTGTTTATCTGTTTACACAGTGCAAGAAAAAAGAGTTGCTTGCTATGCAGTAGAAGGACATTTAGGCCCTCATTGCAAGGGACCTGGTAATAGTGTTGGCATTTCTTTATTGTTGCCCTGTTGGGCTTGGCTCTTTCTGCTGGGTCATCCTGTTTTTTGATCCCGTTTGTGTTGGCTTTTAGGACTCTGCTCACTTTACCACGGCTAACGGGTGCTAAAGAGTTTGTGCTCTATCCTTAAAACATGGTAGAATTGGCTTACACCCATTTGGCATATTTAATTTACTTGTAAATCTGTAGTTAAGTGTCACTACATGTTCTGAAGGCCTGTAAATTAAATGCTCCTAGCATGCTGTAGCACTCATTGTGCCTACCACTTAAGTTGCCTTTTAAACATGCCTTAGGTCTGCCATTGCAGCCCATGTGTGCACTTTTAAACTGCCATGGCGACCTGGAAATTCCAACACTTCCTTTTTATTACATAAGTTGCTGCTAGAGTAGGTCCTGGACTGCCCAGATGGCAGGGTGCAGTATGCTTAAAAGGTTGGACATGTTCTTTTAGGTTTTACATGTCATGGCAGTGGAAAAACTCTGACATTCATTTTTCACTACTAGGCTTACGTCTGCTATAGGATAACATTGGAGTTACCGTATTCCATGTAATAGGATGCAGCATCCAATTGGGTACAGGCAACTAGTTCATGTTTGGTGTCTTTGGAATTGTAATGAAAAATCCTCTCTTATTGGTTAAATGTGCCTGGATTGGCCATCACTGGCAGGATGGGGGTACTTAGCTGGCACAGCCCTACTTACACTTGAATAGTCTGTGCCCTGCCTCCAAACAAAGAGCTGCATACCGCCTATAGTTAGAATGGAGCAGGGACAGGGAAGACAGGAAACTTGTTCACTTCAGAGGGAATCTCTAGAAGCTTCTCCCACTTCAATGGAGGCACTTGGTATACATTTGGCGCTCAGACACCAACTTTCAGTATATTTCTGTAACTGTGGCCAGAAAGATGGGCTGCTGTGCTGCTGAAAGAACTGCCACACTGCTGGACTGCTGCCTTGCTGGATTACTACCCTGCTGGACTGCTGCCTTGCTGTATTGCTTCCCTGCTATCCTCCTGCCTGAGTCAGAGGGATTGGACCTGCACCTGAACCCAGGACTACCAGCGTGACTTTGAAAGCTAGTCTGCTGGTCTCCTCTTCACAGGGACCAGAACCCAGATCGAGCTGTACTAAGCCACTGACCCCCAAGTGGTGTCCCTCTGGTCTTGGACCGTTGGTGTGACCTCAGTAGAGCTGAATTGCATTTTTTGGGTTCTTCACAACCCCAAACATGACATTTTGAGCCCAAACCTTGATGCTCGCATCAGCCCGACATTTCAAGCTGCAGCATCAACTGCTCACAGGGAGTACCACCACAAAGCTCTGGTCTGACCTTCCCCAACAACAACAGGATATTTGCGGTACTGCAATGACCATCTGCAATGCTAGGCCTGCTCTTCCCGCTGCAGTGACAACCATTGGAGACACTACCTTTCTCTTTGCAGCCCCCTCTACTACAACCCGGACTCTTTGCTCTGAACTGGGAAGGTAACATTTCAGTGGGTCTAACCTGCTCCCTGTATCTGGCCCACGCTCCATCATAGTCAACCAGAACCTGTGACTTTCTCCCCGTCTGGCACGACCATATAACTGCACGTAGCGCTTTGGGCTTTTTACCGCTATTTTCCCTAACATATTTAAAAGTGCATATTTCTGGTTCTACTGATTAGATTTTTGTTGTTTCAGTCTTTATTTAGTAAAATTTGCTTATTTTTATGACTTGCTATGGGATTTTTCCTGTGGTGTTTTGTTTCACTTTATTACTGTTTGAAGTGCTGCATACATTGTTTACATATTGCCCCTAAGTTAAGCCTGACTGCTCTGTGCCAAGATTCCAGAGGGCTGAGCACAGGTTAATTTGGGGTTTGCTTATGCCTCACCCTAACAAGGATTGTGGTTGCTGCCTTAGTAGGGCCCCCCTCCTCAACCAATAACCCGATTTCTCACAGCCACAGCTTGGGTTACAGGTACTGGAGTACCAGCAACTGTATGGGCAGATAAAATCTATCGCTGAATGACATGGACCCAGAGTGTACACTTACAATTGAGGAAGTAGTAGGAAATGTTGTTATTACAGTTCAGATTCCCATGGTAAGTCCTCACTTTGGCCTGGCCTTTCGCACAGGAGAATTTGGCTCCTTAGAGCAGCCAAAATGTTTGGGTGAACATTAACATATATGTGGTGTTTCCGTAGATCTCATAATTCTTCAGGGGTTAGTTACGGTCCTCGCCAGTCACCTCAATACAGAGTCGCCACTCACAATGATGGTATTATTGCTTGTGTTGTAGCAGCAGGGACCTTTAAGTCTTCGCCTACTAGTTCAATTTCCATTGGTATCCCCTGAATGTATGTTATATTAAAGAAAACAAATGTGCATATTGTCAGTATGGCCTCAGTGCCGATGGTGGTGCCTTCAAAATGGCAGCACACATTAGTGCTTAACATCTGCGAGAATGGGTGTGGACAATAGGATTGGTGAAAAAGTGCCAGAAGAGATGCCCATTTACAAGAAAGGACATAAATGAGTTTGGTCACCTGAACATGTTGCGAAACAGTTGATGAAATGTTTGACAAGCATAAACAAAGATGATGATGGAAATGGAAATAAGATATTTCAAACAATAGGAAATACAATACTTGACTGACTTGATCGATGAATACCTCCACTAAATCGCTGCTGCTTTACAATGATTAGCCTAGCAAAGACTCTCACTGCAGAGTTACCCCTTTGTTTCCTCAATATATTTTCATGGGAGATTGTGTTGTCATACACTCTTTTCACTGGTTCATACTCATTGATGCTTGCTACTTACAGTGATTGCTGTCTTGCTACCAAAATTGCTGTCTTACATTTAGGGCATAAAAACCCATCTCTCAAGGGATACCTTGACTTCTTATTTTTCGGTAATGCATATTTATCTGCAACATTTGACCCTAGAATATTTAAAATCTCTGCAGAAGGAAAGAACATATTCCCACTTGTGCCTTCTTCAAATATTACGCATTACAATGATACGTGTAAAACGATATAACATTAAGTGCAAGACAAATGCTACATGTGACTCAAGCTCAGCAATTCGGGAATTCTTGCTGAGTTCACAATATTAAACTAATGGATAACAAAAAGAACACAGGGTTCCTCATTTCAAAGGCATACTTTGCTGTATAGACATAGTCTTTAGAAATATAATTAAGTGTAAACGTTAAGTGCACAAAAGACCAACTAATGTCACACATAAAAGAAGTAATATTCTATAGACCCCCTTTTTCTTTCATCACTTACACAGCATTTTCTGTGTAAGTCATAAGAGGGGTACAGTAATAGGCTAGTGGAGATTTCAGTAAGACTGTTTAAGAAGAAAATTAAGGGCAGTTTTACTATGAAGTGGTGGAGCACGGCATTAGCCACATTGGCTTAACGACGCGCTCCAACACTTCCAAAATGCAGGTCTGCATTTACAAGTATATAGTGCAGCCCTGACCTGCATTTTCGACTGCGCTGGTGATAATTTAAGCTGCCTAGTGCCAACACAGGCACCCTTGCACCATATTGCAAGAGTGTCTGCGTTGTAGGGGTAGAATGTTTATTTGCAGGAAGGTTTTCCTTCCTGCACATAAACAATCTGAAAGGGCATTTTGAAACTTCACATGTGTGCTGCTTAATGCAGCACACACAAAAGTTGCAAAAAGTATTTTTTTATTGATTGTTTATATGCAGGAAGGGGCACCTTCTTGCACATAAATAATCAATGGCCTTTTGCTCTTTGTGTGCTGCACAACGCAGCACACATAGACACAGCAAAAACGAGGCGCAATGAAACATTTCTCCTCATTGCACCTTTTTAAGATCAGGTTTTCCCTGGTCTTAATTTTGGCGCTACCCTTGTAACTATGAGGCAGTGTCAAAATCAATGGGTGTTGCGGTGGAACGCCCACTACAACACCCATTGCCCACTCCTTTCACGCGAAGTATAGCGTGAAAGGGGGCCTTATTTACAAGGCAGCATTAAGACATGTTAAGTGGCTTAATGCTGCCTTGTAAATAAGGCGAAGCCCATATCACCACAGGAACGTCACTAAAAGTGACGTTCCTTTGGCAATAGGGGCTTGTAAATATGCCCCAAAGATTTTAAGAACTGCGCAATAGTATTGGCTACACTTTTATAGTAACCAGCTCTGATTTCATCAAACTCACAGTTTCCACCAACTTTTTCTCAGATGCTGTCAATCAAGTCCTCACTTGTTGTTGACAAAATAATACCTCCATGTTTGTTCACAACACCATGCCAGATTAATAGCTATCTTTTAAATACAGGGTCCTCAATAGGATGGTGAGAAATTTCAATTACATCGGCATAATTTGCATACTTTCTGGGATTTCAGCTATGCTTTTTACATGAAATTCGGGGAAATTCTGACATTAGGCCACATGGCATAATTTGAGGTCACTTAGGTAAAAAAAGCTGAATAGAACTCAAGTGACTCCTGTTCGTGGCATTTTTTAGTGCAAAAACACACATCACGCAAAACATTTTTACAAAATGCCACATATGTATTTAATGCACTTTCGAGTAATTTTGGCTACTTTTTCTGAAATTTCATCTAAATATACAAAAGAATATTACTCGAGTTTCATGCATGCCTAGTCCTCAAGCCTCATTTATTTGCTTGACATTAAGAACTAAATACATATATTAAATTAAAAAAGCAGTAAATTTATATAATCTCTAGGCTAGTATTCATTGTCGTAAAAAAAAATTGAAGTGTATACATTTATGGAAATGTTATAATATTCATCTTAAAGGTAAAAAATGATCTGCCCATATATTCACTCTTGTAGTTTGTCAGTGTATTATTACTTTCTATTAATGGTTACACTATAACGTTGTTCAAGTATCCCTGTCTCTAAAATATGGGTATAGCTGCACTTTAAATCTTTCCCTGGTGCACATTCTTCTTTTGTACGAGTAAAAAACATCTATTCATAATGAGAGCGGCATAATGGTCAATTTGAATATAAAGTATCCAGACACCTGCATGAAAATGTGGAACATTCTAAAACAAACATGAATAAACATATGCTAATGTTTTGTCATGGATACAATTTAAATGAATCTGAGGGACTTATTATGCAGCTGCAATGCATGGCAATTCACTCTAATTTGTTTGAAGTTCAATTGGATTGTAAGATATAACCATAAAACCCCCACCTAATGTGTTTGCATGATAATTATATGTGTAGGAGGAAATAGTACAATTTATGCGGTGATTCTGAAAGGTAAACTTACACTTTTGTGTAAGTTTACTAGTTTTTTTGTCATACACAAATTACATGTTTAATTTTTGTGATAGTCATTTTATGACTGTGAGACTCCTGACTTGGGGAAGAGAACCCCGCATATAAAAATATAGGCCAGGCCTATCTTTTTATGTGCAGGGTCTCCACCGCCTGTGTCTTCTCAAAATGCTGACAAACGTGTGAGGGCACATCACATTATGAGATGTAACACACTGCAGGGGTGGCAAAAGAACTCATGAGCATGCTGTCCAAAGCCCATTAAATGTTAGTGACTAGGATTCTGAGACCAGATTAAACCTCAATCTTTGACTGTAGTCGCACTTTTCAGAATCAATGTAAACAACAAGCCCATACTTGAACTGTTCTTTATATGGACATTCGTAAAATATAAACAGTACCAGCCATAAACTACAGGCAAATGTATTTGGTGACAAGGTGCCCTACTTCACATTATTTCCTGTTGGGCCACAAATTTCCTGCAGTGTTCTTTACCATCTGAGTCTTTCACCCAGCCCTTAGAGTCTCCCAAATAAGGTGAAAAGAGAGAACGTCTGCCGTATGCTATCTGCGATAGATCTTCACACACTGTAGAAGTATGCATGGTGGGATTTGCAGGCTGCACAGCATTACTGTCTGTGGCTGGAGTGGGGCAGCAGGAGCAGGTGGCACACTGCAGTGTGGGGATGAACAAGCCCCTCCCAGGAACATATTGTGGCAAAAAAGTGAGTTGTATGACGTTACAACGCATGCTTTTACCCCGCAGGCCGTTACAACGTAATTGTATACCCAAATTGCTGTTGGGGGTGCACTGGAGTTTGGAATAGTATAATTTACTATTCCAACTCCAGTCTGTGCAACAGTAGGGAAGGTGTTGGAGTTAAATCCAACACCTTATACCCCTACAGCAAGCCATTTGTGTTGTAATGGCATGCGGGGTCAAAGCATGTGTTGTAATGCATGCGTTGTAATGGTTCTTTCACAAAAAGGTGAGAATACCAAAGGCATTAGAGGCAACAATAATGTGTGCCAAGGATTTGGTACTCCTGGTAAATTTCCTTTGCCTACCAGGCCCATGGAAAATGTGGGTGTGCTGAAAAAAAAGACAGAGGCTTTCACTAGCCCACCCATGCTCTGTGCCATATGAAGATTCTGTAAGACCGGCCATGAATCTTAACCTTTTCCTATTGCATTAAAAAGCAACAGATTATTATGAAAAGTGTAATAGCAAAGTCTAATAAAACGAAACTTAAAGCAAAGAAAGCACCTAATATTATAAAAACAACCTAACACAGCCTTACATTATAGTCTGTTATTCTGGGGTAGTGCACCTAATCCCTGTATACATCAGCTGTGTGAGATGTGTGCTGCTTTAACTTTGTCAGCAGTCTAGATCCATGGGCATATTGTTCTTTATTCCTTAAAAGAGCACTCTCAGTATCACATATTCCTTTTCTACCTACCAACTAAAACACATATTACTAATACAGTTCATCTGAACAAACAGTTCAGTTTTTTAAAGTTGTTTATGAGAATGAATCAAGGGAATCTCACAAGTGTGTGTCACGGGACTAGCAATGAAATTGTGTTTCCCAGCGTAAACCACATTGTATCATGCCAACATATCATTGTTAATATATCATCTGACATAGATATTGTGTCGTAAATATTTTTTTTACAAAATATCACCCCTGTAGAATTAATAAGGAAAAATGTACACCTGTAGAAGCATTTTTTTAATCATATTTGGGACACATTGTTTTTGTCAGAAATATTTCTGTAGATGATGTAGATGATACAATCATCATATTCACACTATTGCTATCCAAAAGCATTCAGACTAATAAAAGCTTGTTAATGAATTTTATAAGCAAATAAAGATCTCATGAGCCTACAAGACTGTTGAGTGCTGGCTGAATTAACCACTGGTGAAGTTTTAGAGTCAATACAATTCTGCTTATTCGTCTTTGACCCCCCCCCCCCCAGTAGGTACAGGAACGCTGCATATGTATCTTTTAACCAAAGCACTGGAACCATGTGCTCAGGGGGCATTTTCCAAAGATTCAAGTGTTCTCTGGTGTTTAGCAAGTCCTTAAACAGATCAAGAGACCAGGCTTGTGCTGGAACTGCAGCTGGAACCATCAGGTGCAAGTTTGGGGAGAGGATGTAGTCTGACGGCTAGATTGCCGACTTTGGAGCTGGAAAATCAAGATTCGAGCCTCTGGGTCGATTCTACAGCCTGTGATTCTGGGCAATTCACTGAATCTCCCCGTGCCTTCCCAAAAAATGAATGTCTCCTTGTGTAACGTAACTGGTGCTCATGTAAAGCGCTCCAATACCTTCTGGTCGCGTTTGCGCTATATAAAATCTACAAAAAAAAGGGACAAGCATTAGAATGCCAAATAAGATTTTTATGGAATGCATGTATGCTATACACATTCTAAAGTTTGTTTAACCATTATATAATACCAGCGTGTGCGCTCAAAACCTCAAAGCATGCGGAAGAGTCCTGATTGCTCTCTTCATAATTTAATTTGTTTCTGGCTGTATAGGATGCCCCTATAACAGTCATTGCCTCAGCTAAATCATTTGCAGTAAAGCCAGGCCATTATCTGGGTGAAAAGTGCAAACTGTGTCCATCACAATCAGATAAAGCAAATAATTTGCAGCCCTGCGAGTGGCTATATAGAAATATATAACTGGAATCCCCAGCAAATAAAATGTATTTGTATTAATTCGCTGAAGGGGGTGAGCCTATATGATTCAAGTGGACAACTTTGAACAGCCGGGAAGCCTATATGAGATTATTGGGTTTGGCTCCGGAAATAAAAGATGATTTATTTAATTGGCTCTGCAATACATAATGGTTACTTTATGTGTGTGTCGACAGCCACCCGTATATTTGCTGAAGCAGTGTTAACTTACCAGCTGAAGCATCATCAAATGGGGTACTGAGTTAATAAGATTCCCCACTCTCAGTTTAATTTCAGTGTATCAGCCCCAGATTCCAGGTGTAAAAACTTTTGGTTTGCCCTCAGGTTGCAGAGTAAATGTATTCTTCAGTGGACACATGATTGATGTCTTCTGTGCAAGCTAATGTGATTTGTGAGTCAATTTTTGTTTGCCTCTAGTTATGGCTGTGACCTTGCACACTGTTACTGCTCTTTTCTCAGTTGTATCAGCTGTGGCATTGTTTTTAGTGTACATACCTTCACTCTGATATGCCGCTCGTAGTTTTGTGCTGTCACAGGACCAGTGGAGTTCTTGTTCCCTACCTGTGCCCCGGGCTGCATCGGATCATCGCTGGGCGGAAGAAGCCGGAGCGGGACTGCGAGTCCCAGGAGTGTCAGTGGCGTGCTCACTAGCCGCACCTGGAGACTCTTCCCGACCAACCCCGCCTCCCTCCTGGGCGTTCTTAACCACGACTCGCGGCCTCCGCTTCGCGGGAGCCGCTCGTAGTTGTGTGCTGTCACGGACCAGTGGAGTTCTTGTTCCCTACCTGTGCCCTGGGCTGCATCGGATCATCTCTGGGCGGAAGAAGCCGGAGCGGGACTGCGAGTCCCAGGAGTGTCAGCGGCGTGCTCACTAGCCGCACCTGGAGACTCTTCCCGACCGACCCCGCCTCCCTCCTGGGTGCCCTGCCCCCAAATAGACTATAAGTTCACGCCCCCTGACGCGCATCGCGGAACGCGCGCGGGACGACGCCGGGCGAAGCCCGGGCCAAGGGCGGGCCCGTTGTAGCCCGTTGTAGCCCGAGAGAGACCGGACCGGGCCACCTCTCTAAGTCCTTGCCCAGTTGCCCTCGGACTGTCAGAACCACACTTTTGCAACCTGGACTGGTCTTGTGTCAACTAGGATCTGACCAATATGGCAACGAGGGAGACGAGGAGTAACGTGGCTACTCTGGTAACAGGTACTTTGGATAGCTTTCTCATTAAAGCAAATACTGTGGTAAACAATGGACTCACAGCTCTGGAAAAACAGATAGTAGAGGGGATCGAAAGTACACAGAGATCCTCCATGGGCGTTACCATGAATGCCAGATCCCCAGAACTTTTGGACGTTACCCACCTATCCCTTTTGGATAGTATCGATCAAACAATCGAATCAGTGTTACAGCAGCTGAGGACACCCTCCAATTCACACCGAGATCGAGACTCACTCCTCACTATGCCTGAGACGACGCCACCCTCAATATCCCATCCAGTTCTGACTCGGGAAGAGGGGAGTGATACTAACCCAACACATCTAAGGGGTCTTCGTGAGGGCGCTGTCCCGAAAAGAAAGAGACCTAGACAGTCAAAAGGTGTAAAGAGGGCAAAATTGGATTACATCCCAAACACCACTGTTAATATCACTGATGTCACGGAAACTTCCTCCGCCGTGATTGTCAACGAAATGGTAAGCCCAATGCACCCTGCCCACACTCAGACGCCACTTCAGCCTGGCCCGTTCATTTTCGGAGAGGGGTCTTGTAGTAGTATGGACCATTCCATCCACCTCCTCACTAATATCTTTAAAGAATTATTAGACCCCCTGTTGGTTAGGCTTGATTGTATTGACGCCAGACTCCTAGCAATAGAAAAAGCAACTGGGGGTATGGATGATCACCAGGGATTGCGGACCAGCACCCAAGGAGTTACTGCGATAAACACTGGGATTTCCCCTCCCCTTAGTGTTCCTAGAACTGTGATTCCAAACCAGCCCACTTCCACTGCTAATGGGAATGTTCCTATAGCTACCCCACCTCAACCCAACCCATCACCCCCTCCAAGGCAACTCCCCCCGTGCCTTTAGTCCGGAAGTCAAAGTTGCCTAATCCAACTACTACAACGAGGCAGGAAAAGTCGCCCACTAGAATGGCTGAGCGTCCTCGACCAATTGTAGTCAATCTGTAATCCTGACTGGGGTACCTGAGCTCTCTAACTCTGCGGTGGAATCTTTTGACTCCTTACGCAATAAAGTTATTAGTTGGTTGAACATTCACAGGCCATTACCATCAAATTTGAGAGGGGAAGTACTGATGGTCAGGAGGGATCAATGGGTTGGTCACACGGTAAAGAAAAAAGGGGGTGATTGTATCCTTGTAAGTTTTAGGAATTCCCAGATTGTCCCCATATCTGTAACTGGCTGGGGTACACGGGGAATACATCCATTGAATTGGTCCCGCTGTTGTTTTGTTACCCAAGAAGCAATGACTCGCATCTTGGGGTAAATGACGGCTGGACTAGGGTGGGATTTGCCATTGATGGTTCAAGGTATAGGCCCACACGACATGACACATTTACACATAGTAATTATGTTCATGCTCACAGACATAGCTGCCTTGACCAGGTTGACTGACTTTCGAGGGCTGCATGCTATGGGAGTACCGAAGGGGTGGTCCCTCATTCTGTTCAGCTTGGGACAGGGATAGATGTCACTGGAAATTGTACCTCTGACCCTCTATCACCAGAACGGCCAATTATTGTTAGTACGCAGGGCTTCCCTACTGATCAACCACCAAGAATCCTACACCAGAATATACTACTCCAAGGAGTAACAGATTCGGGGGTCCAAGAGGGGCATGTAACTTTGGACGGGTTTCCAGTGCCATGTACAGATATAGATGGTGAGAAAGTGAGGGGAATAGCACCCAAGCCAGGTCCGAAGAGGATGAAGGTCCTTTCATGGAACGTTGCAGGCATCGCCAATAAAGTAGATTCCAGCGACTGGGGGTCCCTAGTAGATAATAATGACATCTGTCTCTTTCAGGAGACTTGGGCTAGGGAAGCTTACCCCAGGGTGGGTTATGCAACTTTCTATGTCCATGCTAGGTGGTCTCGCTATCTGGGTGGCTAGCCACATAGGTTGTATAGCAGAGATATTACCAACCCATTCGGAGGACATACAATGTGTTCTTCTTAAATGGCCAGACGCCTACAACCTGGCGATTGTGAATGTGTACTCACGTCCAGTAAGTGTGTCCATGGAATCATCCACCCTAGATGGTCTATCTCTGTCTATCTTCATTTCTAGGACAACTACCCGCTGATTGTAAGATATTGATGGGTGGGGACTTCAATTGCCACTTTGAACCACTAAAAGGTTTAAAGGAGGGTGCCTTAACAGCTGAGGATGATTACTGGGGGATTCCCCCCTGCCAATCTCCAAACCCGAAATCATGGTCCCCCTTAGCGTTGCAGATCACGTCCCTTACCTTGAACCACGCTCTGAGGGCCTGTAATGGACGCACACCATCTGATGCCCCTTCAGTGTGCACCTTCAATAGGAAGGACCAGGAATCGCGTTTGGACTACATTTTTGAAGAAACAAGCGTGTGGCCCACGGTTTTGGACTTCAGGGTGATTGAAAGAGCAGACAGCGATCATAATGCTCTCTGCTTGGATATGGTACACCTAGGGCCCAAAGAAGGCACGCCACTTAATGACCCAAAGCAAGACACAGGGACCCTAGTTCTATCTAATAATAGACGTAGGGTAAGATGGGGGAAATTAGTCAGTTCAACAGAGTGCATCACGAAAATCTATGATTTTGCGCTCCCTAAGTTAGTTGAAATGGATGAACTGATTAATAAACCCAAAGCTACTGACTTTAACGAGAAACTAGGTCAAATTCATGTAGACCTAGTGGGAAGCCTAGGAGAGGTTTTTTACCCCGAGACCGTGAGCAGGAAGAAGAGGACACCAACCTCAGCTTGGTACAATTCCATGTGTAAAAAGATAAAATCAGAGTTGATCTTTATGGTCAAGTCTGGCACCGATAAACATAAAATATCTGAGATGAGACGGAAATACAGGGAAGCCATCGCCCATGCAAAGTCCGACTGGGATTGGGATAGATGGCATGACCTATCATTGGCACTCGAAACCAGGGATTCAAGAAAATTTTGGTCACTAGTCCATACAGGTGCAGGGGAACCGAAATCAGCTGTGGAGCCAAATATCGCTGCCTCAATATGGGAATCCCACTTCAGTAAACTGTATCAAGATACTTCTGTAATTCCCACAGAGCCAGTTCTTGATAGCCCCTCTGAGCCCAATGAAAAACTAGAGTTGAAACTGGGTGAGGTATTAAATGCTATAGGGAAACTAGCGTCAGGTAAGGCTCCAGGTCTCGACAAACTCCCTGGAGATTTGTTTAGACACCAACCAGAGATCTGGGGGTCCCTATTTGCCTATTATTTTCAACTCTATTCTAAGAGGGATGGAGTGGAGATCCCTTGTACTTGGCTGGGGGCAGAGATAGTACCGATTTTTAAAAAGGGCTCTCCTCTGCTCCCAGCCAACTACAGGCCGATCAGCCTTATAGATGTACCTCAAAAACTCTTCGCCCATCTCCTGCTGGACCACCTCCTGGACTGGATGGAGGACAATGCGATTCTTAGCCAGCTCCAGGCGGGCTTCAGGAAGAACGCGTCCACCATGGACCAGATTTTTCGCCTTGTCCTTCTCTACTGGAAAACGGTGGGGATCGAGGGTGGGAGTCTGTACATGGTGTTCGTGGACCTGAGGTCCGCATTTGACTTGGTACCACGCAAGAAATTATGGGCGGTCCTCAGGGAGCTAGGTGTTCCTCCACAGCTACTACAGGCAATAATTAGGCTTCATGATGGAAATTTTGCCCAGGTCAGGTGCGGGAGGGAGGGGGCGTTGTCATCTAGATTTCCAGTCCTCAGGGGGGTAAGACAGGGTTGTGTCCTCGCACCGACCCTGTTTTGCCTCTTTGTTAATGGTGTAATATCTCACCTTGACAATGTCAGGAACAACGATGCCCCCAGGCTGGCAGGCAGGAGGGTTCCGGCAATTATGTTTGCCAATGATACCCTCCTGCTCACCAAATCCCCGATGGGGATTCAACGGATACTAGATGGGTTTGGTGATTTCCACAGGGCGCATGGCCTTGAGATCAATGCAGAAAAAACCAAATTCATGGTATTCAATCCCTCGACAACCACTAGGCCTAATCCAACCTTGGGATCTGATAGGCTGGAAAGGGTTAGAACGTTCCAGTATTTGGGGGTAACTCTACACGAAAATCTATCCTGGGGTCCACAGATAGTAAGATCCCGTTTAAAGTTATCCCAAATGGTGGGGGCAATTCTGAAGGTCTCGAATTCATCAACCTTCAAACCAGTTAGTCCAGCCTTGGAGATGTATAAAACCCAAGCCAGAGCAGCTTCATCCTATGGTGGTGAGCTGTGGGGCCACAATGTTGGGACAGAACTTGTCAATGTGGAAAACAACTTCCTTAGACGTTTGCTGGCTCTACCACAAGGTACACCCCTGTTACCACTGAGAATAGATCTGGGGCTCCCTTCAACAGGGGATGAACTGGCTCTAAAGCCATTGAGGTTTTGGCATAGGCTTTGGTCTACTAGTGAACTCTCCCACTATAGACAAGATCTGAAGCACGTCCTGAGTCTTAACTCCTGCGACAGAATTCCATGGGTGGCATATGTAAAACGAGAATTTTATCGACTGGGACTGGCTGATCTGTGGGATGATCCAGAAAGAGGCTGTTTAGGGGTGTCCCGCAAAACGCTCACCAAGACTTTCAAGGACAAGAGCCTAACTTCACTTGTGTGTACCCTGAAAACCGGCTCCCTCACTGAACAATTCCTGGCCACCAAAAGTTCTTTTTATTTTGAAGGATACATGGATATTATATTCTCTATCACTGCAAGGAAACTTTTTATCCAGTGGAGGTTTGACATACTGCCCCTTAAAGCCTTTACAAGTAAATGGACAACGCTGGACGACAAACTCTGTCCTGGGTGCTGCACGAATGTGGAGGACGAACTACACGTGCTGTTTTTTTGCCCTGCTTACATCAGACCGAGAAAGTACTGGCTAGTGCCACTATGTAGGAATCTGGGCTTCAGAAACTATCTACAATCATACAGAATTCTGAAGACAAGCACCCTGCACTTTATTGTTTGTGCTGTAGACAAGTATTTAATGGCTATGTGGCAGATAAGGGGAAAAATACTGAAAGGGTAACTCTTAACTCTAAATGTGAAATGAACTGTTACAAACTGTAGTTAATAGGGTTTTTAGTTTCCCAAATTCTTGTATGCACTGAATTAATTAGTCCCTCGCTTCCTTGAATTGCTTTTATATTGTATGTTTGTATGTCTTTTATATGTTTTTATTGCATCTTTTATGGTCTTAAATGGCCGAAATAAAGAATTTTGGATTGGATTGGATTGGATATGCCATAATGTGCAGCTCATACACAAGATGTAGACTGTTCCATAGCTGTTCCCCTTTAATTGGCTTCCCTTTTGTGCCTATGTAATCATTTTGCAGTGGGAATAAAGGGATCCTCTTTCTACAGGGCCAATAATAATGGCCTATTTCTACTATTTGGGTGTTGGAGTCACACAGTGTTTTAGAGTTAGGGCCTATTTACGAGTACAGCGGTCCTGGGACTGGATGGAGGGTGGTACGGCCATCGCTTTCACGTTGAGCCTCCCACCCAATTATGATGGTGGTGGTGGGACTACCACAAGACTGCCCCTCCGCCGGGATCCTAGATCCTGCAGTAACGGTGGTGAGAGGGGCTGAAAATGGTGGCAGTGCCGATGCCGGTAACGCCAAGCTGATTACAACCTGAATTTTTCAATGCCCATTTTATGGTGATGACCCTGCCATGAAAAGGGTGGTGGAAAGGCAGGGAAGGGGGCACAAACAGGGCCCTCGGGGCGATTCTGCCCATTGTTGTGCCACCCTAGTGTTGCACTGTCATGCATTCACTGTGTGGCATGCATGGCATGGTGCATGCCACACAGTGCACCTGACGTGGCCACGGTCCCACGGCATTGGCATGACTACTGTCTGTAATCTTCAGCCGAAGCATGCCACTGCAATGAGACCACCACCGCAGCCCCACCAACCAAGACAAAAAATCGTAATTGGACAGCAAGATGCTGGTCTCCCTCGGACCACCATGGCGGCAGTCTAGCTGGAAGGCCGACAAACACGTCATCAGGCCCTTAGTCTGCAATGGCTTACATACACCCTCAACTGTTCCTTAAACTGATGCACAAGCAGCACAATATGTATGTTTGATCCAAATAGCACAATATGTATGTTTGATCCAAATTCCTGGCCTGAGAGGCCTTTTCGTATTTCAAGCATTTGTGTTTCTTAGTGTAGCATCATGCTGGGTGTATATGTCCCGATTGAGTATAGACTCTTTGCATGCATTTTATCTGTAAAGCTCTGGAATTAGGTATACTAGCCTTTGTGGCAGCCTCAATATTATTTTGTTTCCCTGGGCTGTTTGCTTTAAACACCATTACTGGATTATTGAATTTTGTATTCTCTTGGTATTTTTTATACAGGTACACATTTCTCTTCTAAAGCCAACCATGTATGTGATTTAAATACAACGGATGTTGTTTACCCTTTATTATAAAGAATGTATGTGCAGCCTGATGTGTTCTGACCCACATGTATAACTAACTGAGGCCCATATTTATCATGGGTTTGAATCACCCTTGCATGGCGCTCAAGTAGACTATAAGTTCACGCCCCCTGACGCGCATCGCGGAACGCGCGCGGGACGACGCCGGGCGAAGCCCGGGCCAAGGGCGGGCCCGTTGTAGCCCGTTGTAGCCCGAGAGAGACCGGACCGGGCCACCTCTCTAAGTCCTTGCCCAGTTGCCCTCGGACTGTCAGAACCACACTTTTGCAACCTGGACTGGTCTTGTGTCAACTAGGATCTGACCAATATGGCAACGAGGG
Source organism: Lissotriton vulgaris (assembly GCF_964263255.1). Lineage (NCBI taxonomy): Eukaryota > Metazoa > Chordata > Amphibia > Caudata > Salamandridae > Lissotriton > Lissotriton vulgaris. The sequence continues at coordinate 878,642,715 of NC_141691.1, forward strand.
AGACGAGGAGTAACGTGGCTACTCTGGTAACAGGTACTTTGGATAGCTTTCTCATTAAAGCAAATACTGTGGTAAACAATGGACTCACAGCTCTGGAAAAACAGATAGTAGAGGGGATCGAAAGTACACAGAGATCCTCCATGGGCGTTACCATGAATGCCAGATCCCCAGAACTTTTGGACGTTACCCACCTATCCCTTTTGGATAGTATCGATCAAACAATCGAATCAGTGTTACAGCAGCTGAGGACACCCTCCAATTCACACCGAGATCGAGACTCACTCCTCACTATGCCTGAGACGACGCCACCCTCAATATCCCATCCAGTTCTGACTCGGGAAGAGGGGAGTGATACTAACCCAACACATCTAAGGGGTCTTCGTGAGGGCGCTGTCCCGAAAAGAAAGAGACCTAGACAGTCAAAAGGTGTAAAGAGGGCAAAATTGGATTACATCCCAAACACCACTGTTAATATCACTGATGTCACGGAAACTTCCTCCGCCGTGATTGTCAACGAAATGGTAAGCCCAATGCACCCTGCCCACACTCAGACGCCACTTCAGCCTGGCCCGTTCATTTTCGGAGAGGGGTCTTGTAGTAGTATGGACCATTCCATCCACCTCCTCACTAATATCCTTAAAGAATTATTAGACCCCCTGTTGGTTAGGCTTGATTGTATTGACGCCAGACTCCTAGCAATAGAAAAAGCAACTGGGGGTATGGATGATCACCAGGGATTGCGGACCAGCACCCAAGGAGTTACTGCGATAAACACTGGGATTTCCCCTCCCCTTAGTGTTCCTAGAACTGTGATTCCAAACCAGCCCACTTCCACTGCTAATGGGAATGTTCCTATAGCTACCCCACCTCAACCCAACCCATCACCCCCTCCAAGGCAACTCCCCCCGTGCCTTTAGTCCGGAAGTCAAAGTTGCCTAATCCAACTACTACAACGAGGCAGGAAAAGTCGCCCACTAGAATGGCTGAGCGTCCTCGACCAATTGTAGTCAATCTGTAATCCTGACTGGGGTACCTGAGCTCTCTAACTCTGCGGTGGAATCTTTTGACTCCTTACGCAATAAAGTTATTAGTTGGTTGAACATTCACAGGCCATTACCATCAAATTTGAGAGGGGAAGTACTGATGGTCAGGAGGGATCAATGGGTTGGTCACACGGTAAAGAAAAAAGGGGGTGATTGTATCCTTGTAAGTTTTAGGAATTCCCAGATTGTCCCCATATCTGTAACTGGCTGGGGTACACGGGGAATACATCCATTGAATTGGTCCCGCTGTTGTTTTGTTACCCAAGAAGCAATGACTCGCATCTTGGGGTAAATGACGGCTGGACTAGGGTGGGATTTGCCATTGATGGTTCAAGGTATAGGCCCACACGACATGACACATTTACACATAGTAATTATGTTCATGCTCACAGACATAGCTGCCTTGACCAGGTTGACTGACTTTCGAGGGCTGCATGCTATGGGAGTACCGAAGGGGTGGTCCCTCATTCTGTTCAGCTTGGGACAGGGATAGATGTCACTGGAAATTGTACCTCTGACCCTCTATCACCAGAACGGCCAATTATTGTTAGTACGCAGGGCTTCCCTACTGATCAACCACCAAGAATCCTACACCAGAATATACTACTCCAAGGAGTAACAGATTCGGGGGTCCAAGAGGGGCATGTAACTTTGGACGGGTTTCCAGTGCCATGTACAGATATAGATGGTGAGAAAGTGAGGGGAATAGCACCCAAGCCAGGTCCGAAGAGGATGAAGGTCCTTTCATGGAACGTTGCAGGCATCGCCAATAAAGTAGATTCCAGCGACTGGGGGTCCCTAGTAGATAATAATGACATCTGTCTCTTTCAGGAGACTTGGGCTAGGGAAGCTTACCCCAGGGTGGGTTATGCAACTTTCTATGTCCATGCTAGGTGGTCTCGCTATCTGGGTGGCTAGCCACATAGGTTGTATAGCAGAGATATTACCAACCCATTCGGAGGACATACAATGTGTTCTTCTTAAATGGCCAGACGCCTACAACCTGGCGATTGTGAATGTGTACTCACGTCCAGTAAGTGTGTCCATGGAATCATCCACCCTAGATGGTCTATCTCTGTCTATCTTCATTTCTAGGACAACTACCCGCTGATTGTAAGATATTGATGGGTGGGGACTTCAATTGCCACTTTGAACCACTAAAAGGTTTAAAGGAGGGTGCCTTAACAGCTGAGGATGATTACTGGGGGATTCCCCCCTGCCAATCTCCAAACCCGAAATCATGGTCCCCCTTAGCGTTGCAGATCACGTCCCTTACCTTGAACCACGCTCTGAGGGCCTGTAATGGACGCACACCATCTGATGCCCCTTCAGTGTGCACCTTCAATAGGAAGGACCAGGAATCGCGTTTGGACTACATTTTTGAAGAAACAAGCGTGTGGCCCACGGTTTTGGACTTCAGGGTGATTGAAAGAGCAGACAGCGATCATAATGCTCTCTGCTTGGATATGGTACACCTAGGGCCCAAAGAAGGCACGCCACTTAATGACCCAAAGCAAGACACAGGGACCCTAGTTCTATCTAATAATAGACGTAGGGTAAGATGGGGGAAATTAGTCAGTTCAACAGAGTGCATCACGAAAATCTATGATTTTGCGCTCCCTAAGTTAGTTGAAATGGATGAACTGATTAATAAACCCAAAGCTACTGACTTTAACGAGAAACTAGGTCAAATTCATGTAGACCTAGTGGGAAGCCTAGGAGAGGTTTTTTACCCCGAGACCGTGAGCAGGAAGAAGAGGACACCAACCTCAGCTTGGTACAATTCCATGTGTAAAAAGATAAAATCAGAGTTGATCTTTATGGTCAAGTCTGGCACCGATAAACATAAAATATCTGAGATGAGACGGAAATACAGGGAAGCCATCGCCCATGCAAAGTCCGACTGGGATTGGGATAGATGGCATGACCTATCATTGGCACTCGAAACCAGGGATTCAAGAAAATTTTGGTCACTAGTCCATACAGGTGCAGGGGAACCGAAATCAGCTGTGGAGCCAAATATCGCTGCCTCAATATGGGAATCCCACTTCAGTAAACTGTATCAAGATACTTCTGTAATTCCCACAGAGCCAGTTCTTGATAGCCCCTCTGAGCCCAATGAAAAACTAGAGTTGAAACTGGGTGAGGTATTAAATGCTATAGGGAAACTAGCGTCAGGTAAGGCTCCAGGTCTCGACAAACTCCCTGGAGATTTGTTTAGACACCAACCAGAGATCTGGGGGTCCCTATTTGCCTATTATTTTCAACTCTATTCTAAGAGGGATGGAGATCCCTTGTACTTGGCTGGGGGCAGAGATAGTACCGATTTTTAAAAAGGGCTCTCCTCTGCTCCCAGCCAACTACAGGCCGATCAGCCTTATAGATGTACCTCAAAAACTCTTCGCCCGTCTCCTGCTGGACCACCTCCTGGACTGGATGGAGGAGAATGCGATTCTTAGCCAGCTCCAGGCGGGCTTCAGGAAGAACGCGTCCACCATGGACCAGATTTTTCGCCTTGTCCTTCTCTACTGGAAAACGGTGGGGATCGAGGGTGGGAGTCTGTACATGGTGTTCGTGGACCTGAGGTCCGCATTTGACTTGGTACCACGCAAGAAATTATGGGCGGTCCTCAGGGAGCTAGGTGTTCCTCCACAGCTACTACAGGCAATAATTAGGCTTCATGATGGAAATTTTGCCCAGGTCAGGTGCGGGAGGGAGGGGGCGTTGTCATCTAGATTTCCAGTCCTCAGGGGGGTAAGACAGGGTTGTGTCCTCGCACCGACCCTGTTTTGCATCTTTGTTAATGGTGTAATATCTCACCTTGACAATGTCAGGAACAACGATGCCCCCAGGCTGGCAGGCAGGAGGGTTCCGGCAATTATGTTTGCCAATGATACCCTCCTGCTCACCAAATCCCCGATGGGGATTCAACGGATACTAGATGGGTTTGGTGATTTCTACAGGGCGCATGGCCTTGAGATCAATGCAGAAAAAACCAAATTCATGGTATTCAATCCCTCGACAACCACTAGGCCTAATCCAACCTTGGGATCTGATAGGCTGGAAAGGGTTAGAACGTTCCAGTATTTGGGGGTAACTCTACACGAAAATCTATCCTGGGGTCCACAGATAGTAAGATCCTGTTTAAAGTTATCCCAAATGGTGGGGGCAATTCTGAAGGTCTCGAATTCATCAACCTTCAAACCAGTTAGTCCAGCCTTGGAGATGTATAAAACCCAAGCCAGAGCAGCTTCATCCTATGGTGGTGAGCTGTGGGGCCACAATGTTGGGACAGAACTTGTCAATGTGGAAAACAACTTCCTTAGACGTTTGCTGGCTCTACCACAAGGTACACCCCTGTTACCACTGAGAATAGATCTGGGGCTCCCTTCAACAGGGGATGAACTGGCTCTAAAGCCATTGAGGTTTTGGCATAGGCTTTGGTCTACTAGTGAACTCTCCCACTATAGACAAGATCTGAAGCACGTCCTGAGTCTTAACTCCTGCGACAGAATTCCATGGGTGGCATATGTAAAACGAGAATTTTATCGACTGGAACTGGCTGATCTGTGGGATGATCCAGAAAGAGGCTGTTTAGGGGTGTCCCGCAAAACGCTCACCAAGACTTTCAAGGACAAGAGCCTAACTTCACTTGTGTGTACCCTGAAAACCGGCTCCCTCACTGAACAATTCCTGGCCACCAAAAGTTCTTTTTATTTTGAAGGATACATGGATATTATATTCTCTATCACTGCAAGGAAACTTTTTATCCAGTGGAGGTTTGACATACTGCCCCTTAAAGCCTTTACAAGTAAATGGACAACGCTGGACGACAAACTCTGTCCTGGGTGCTGCACGAATGTGGAGGACGAACTACACGTGCTGTTTTTTTGCCCTGCTTACATCAGACCGAGAAAGTACTGGCTAGTGCCACTATGTAGGAATCTGGGCTTCAGAAACTATCTACAATCATACAGAATTCTGAAGACAAGCACCCTGCACTTTATTGTTTGTGCTGTAGACAAGTATTTAATGGCTATGTGGCAGATAAGGGGAAAAATACTGAAAGGGTAACTCTTAACTCTAAATGTGAAATGAACTGTTACAAACTGTAGTTAATAGGGTTTTTAGTTTCCCAAATTCTTGTATGCACTGAATTAATTAGTCCCTCGCTTCCTTGAATTGCTTTTATATTGTATGTTTGTATGTCTTTTATATGTTTTTATTGCATCTTTTATGGTCTTAAATGGCCGAAATAAAGAATTTTTGTATTGGATTGGATTGGATATGCCATAATGTGCAGCTCATACACAAGATGTAGACTGTTCCATAGCTGTTCCCCTTTAATTGGCTTCCCTTTTGTGCCTATGTAATCATTTTGCAGTGGGAATAAAGGGATCCTCTTTCTACAGGGCCAATAATAATGGCCTATTTCTACTATTTGGGTGTTGGAGTCACACAGTGTTTTAGAGTTAGGGCCTATTTACGAGTACAGCGGTCCTGGGACTGGATGGAGGGTGGTACGGCCATCGCTTTCACGTTGAGCCTCCCACCCAATTATGATGGTGGTGGTGGGACTACCACAAGACTGCCCCTCCGCCGGGATCCTAGATCCTGCAGTAACGGTGGTGAGAGGGGCTGAAAATGGTGGCAGTGCCGATGCCGGTAACGCCAAGCTGATTACAACCCTGCCATGAAAAGGGTGGTGGAAAGGCAGGGAAGGGGGCACAAACAGGGCCCTCGGGGCGATTCTGCCCATTGTTGTGCCACCCTAGTGTTGCACTGTCATGCATTCACTGTGTGGCATGCATGGCATGGTGCATGCCACACAGTGCACCTGACGTGGCCACGGTCCCACGGCATTGGCATGACTACTGTCTGTAATCTTCAGCCGAAGCATGCCACTGCAATGAGACCACCACCGCAGCCCCACCAACCAAGACAAAAAATCGTAATTGGACAGCAAGATGCTGGTCTCCCTCGGACCACCATGGCGGCAGTCTAGCTGGAAGGCCGACAAACACGTCATCAGGCCCTTAGTCTGCAATGGCTTACATACACCCTCAACTGTTCCTTAAACTGATGCACAAGCAGCACAATATGTATGTTTGATCCAAATAGCACAATATGTATGTTTGATCCAAATTCCTGGCCTGAGAGGCCTTTTCGTATTTCAAGCATTTGTGTTTCTTAGTGTAGCATCATGCTGGGTGTATATGTCCCGATTGAGTATAGACTCTTTGCATGCATTTTATCTGTAAAGCTCTGGAATTAGGTATACTAGCCTTTGTGGCAGCCTCAATATTATTTTGTTTCCCTGGGCTGTTTGCTTTAAACACCATTACTGGATTATTGAATTTTGTATTCTCTTGGTATTTTTTATACAGGTACACATTTCTCTTCTAAAGCCAACCATGTATGTGATTTAAATACAACGGATGTTGTTTACCCTTTATTATAAAGAATGTATGTGCAGCCTGATGTGTTCTGACCCACATGTATAACTAACTGAGGCCCATATTTATCATGGGTTTGAATCACCCTTGCATGGCGCTCAAGGGTGATATTTACTAGGCCACCCAAGGTCACCTTGCATGGCCCTGTGTGGCTTGGTAAGTTTGGAGTAATGTAAGCCGGCCCAAGTCACTGCCTTGCATTACTCTGCCCCAGGGAGGTGCTACACAGGTGGAGTATTGGTGTTCCCACACATCCACCCATGTATTTTGGCACATTCCCAGATTTACCATTAGTGGTAGACCTGGGAGTGTGTAAAAAAGCTACACCTCCCCAGGGAGACGTAATGAGAGAAATGTGTTTATTTCTCCTTGTTTCTTCCTCTTTCCACATTTGCTGTATTCTGCAGCACACATTGAATGTGGAAACTGCCTCTGAAGATTGAGTTTATGCAGGAAGGTGTCCCTTTCTGTACAAAAACAATGTTTCCTACAATGCAGGAACCCTTGCATCACATTGCTAGGGTGCCTGTGTTGGCGGTAGGCAGCTACTGTGTGCCAGTGAATGTACTGTATAATGTAAAATACAGCACATTCCTTCCTTTTCCCTTTCATGCAGTACAGAAAGATGGCTTGTTGAGTTGAGTTGGGTTGTGTGAAAATTCGATTTTTAATAACTTGCAATCTTGTACTTTCTTCTGGTACAAGGAGGTACTGTACTTGTTGTTCTAACACTTTCCGTTTACTGGACATTGGGTAATAGTATGTTGGATTTTCTTGAATGTATTTTATATCTCGGTCCTGAGAGAATATTGACTTTTTTGTCTACCAGATTAAGATGTCCTTGTAACTCATCTCTAACACATATGCCATTGACACATGAAAATGAAAATCCTTCCAATAGTCTAGGATTCTTTAGGCAAAAGCGCTAGGACTGTTATGCAGGTTGGACCCAGGAACTGTAAATGTGGTGATATATTTTGATTCTGGAACTATTGTTGGGCAGGAGAAACCAAATACCATGTCGAAAGCTGTTTCATATATTTTTTGGGATTTACCATTGGCCCTGTGCTCTATGTATGCTGCAGTGCAGAATACTTCTTTTGCTGATAACCTTTGTATAATCCAATTGTAAAGGATGGGTGCCTATGAGCTTAGATACCTGGTACTTTGGGCTGTTATGGAGAAGTAATGGGGAACGATCATTCCCTGCTATTTAATTTAAGTTAATTTTATATCCTGCTTAGCACCCAAAAACAACTAATGTAGCATCTCAACATATTCTACTGAAATGGAAGCTGAACTTCCGTCAGTAACTAATAATCTTACAGAAAATATATTTAGCTGCATCTGAGCAAGGCTGGGGACCGGTGGACTGTTAGTATGAGATGGATCAAAGTGTTTCATCGAGCCTGAGGATATCAAAAACTAATTTGCACCTGCACAGTAACCAGCACATATTTTGTACACACCCAGACTGGGCCAGATGTATCCAATTACCGGTGTGCCCATGGACTGTTTTGGAAAATATGCCGGATAAGCAATATGGTCCATTGGGTAGTCCTGAGAAATGTAATTGAATTTCTGAAAAGTCAAAATGTTTTCTAAATGTATGAGTCATCCTTAGAGAGCAAATTTCACGGTTGTTCTTTGTGGATAGGGTCCGCATTCTTTTAAAAAACACTGCTTTAGCAGTGCTTCTTAACGTGAGCCTGTGTTTGGAGGTGGGGCCATCCAGCACTATTGTTTGGGGCCCAGCACTTGTGTTGCCTCATCAGGCTATCACTCAGAGCAATGGAGGCAAAAAACACAGGAAGAAAAAGACGGAAAACAGAAACAAGGGGAGAAAACATGGATGAAAAAGAACCTACAAGAGTAAGATAAAGGGGAAGGGAGTGTCTGTTGGTGAAAGAAAGATGCATAAGGTGAAATAAAGACTATGCAGCCTTGGTATTCGGCACCCATATATTCTTCTTAGGAAAATATAGCCCCATTCACTTTGTTATACAAATTAAGCACTGTATGGACATTCAGGATGGTGAATGTTCCAGTCACTGAAAGAACTAGTTACATGTTGACAATAAGATGATTATTAAGGGAATAAACACAGAGCTGGAGAAAATGATGAGAAGACCTTGTTGGAATGACAGACAAGCTTAAACAAGCAAGTTGTAAAGGAAGAGAAAAAAGGTAAATGTGGATGAAGTAAAAGGTATGTTGAGTTGTGTTAGTTGCAAGATCATTTCTGAAGTGCATGCATTGAATCCACATGAGTTCAAAGAACACAAAACCATGTTTTTCAAAAATACAGTGTGAGTATTTTGAAGCAGGACATGCAATCCACTTATGCGAATAGAGCTTCTAATACAATTAAACATTTTGACACAAAGCATCCAATTTGAACAGAATAGGGGGGAACATTTGGTTTGCCCCAGTTATTGTGATGCAATTGAGACTGAACAATGAAGTTGGTGCCATGTGTATATCTGAGATGGTTAAAGTAGGTTTTCCTATTCAACTAGAATTGGATAGATGGCACTTTTACTGTGATGCACTCTCTACTAGAAAGTTATAAATTGCATTTTGTCATTAACATGAATTTTATTACTACCACCTCTTGTCCCTCTTCCGTGTAATTTAAAGATAGTAAGTAAAGCACTGGTTAATAGGCTGCTGCTGTGCTTGATGATGTACTAATTGTGGACCAGGGGGCTACATTACACAATCGTCTCATGGGGCACAACGGACGTTTGCACGTTTTATGCGCCTCCGGGGAACTTTGGCATTACAAAAGTGGCCGTAGATGCTTGTGCGGCTCCTGTTGTAATACAGATAGCGTAAATTGTGACAGGAGCTGACGGCTTCCAAGCACTCACTCTCATTTTGGACCCACCTTCTGCTGTCCCCAACGCAAAGGGCAGCTGTGATCAAATGCTGGTGCTCGCAAGGTTACTATAATTTTTTTTATCGGCATTACCAATCATTACCATAAAGATTTTTTAGGGAGCTTCACCGAATGCCATCCTCACCAAATAGTTGGAACCGGAAGGAAATGTGAGGCACTTGACAAAGCCCGCGTGAGAGTGGCCTGGTGGCACCTCCTTATGAAGTATATCATCTGCCTGTTCAGCTGCAATGGGTGATGAGATGGACAGATGAGAGTGGGCCCACAGTCGAGAGGGAGGATATGCAGGCAGTACTACTGGAGGTGGATGTTTAGTCATGACTTCTTGGTTAGGCATACTCCTTCGCTCAATCACTTTGTTGTTGTGCTTGGCCCAGGCATGTTGGGCATAACATAAAAAAATGGAATAGTTATGCTACTCCCTACTAGCTCAGAATATCCCTGTAGTTCCATCCTGCATTACATAGAATAGTAAAAATGAACAATTACAGCTAAGATAGTGGCTATTGGGGATTTATTTACCAATGGACTGTTGTGTCCTATTGTTGAATGATGAGAGTCATCTCTCGGTTGGGGGAAGGCCTTTTTTTAACACATAGAGCACTTGTTGAGGCAGTTAGATGCACATGGAGTGTGTGTGAAGTGGGACTGTTATGTTCCCCAACCTAGGCCTAAGTAGTAAAGCAACCTTTCACCTACATTTGTCCTACCTTGCACTACATAACAGTTCCAGCACTGACCTTTTAGCCAGTTATATGCTGAATAAATATCGATTGGTTTCCTTGAAACGAGCATCATTTATTATGCATGAGGATTCTTAGTAAAATTTCCTGCACATGACGTACATAACAGGATTAACATAGGCTGTATAAGTCATGGTGATCTTCATCCTAAGGCGACAGAACTACTTGAAATTATTGATTTAGGCTAATTTACATAATCATACTCACAACATATTGATTGTGGTAGGAGCCCAACAGCTATATTTGTGGTATAAAAGAACCTTGATTAGGTAACCAGAGGAGACGGTTCCATGCTGAATCAAGACACTGGGGTCCCTGCATGCTGAATCCTCAACACACAGCGGTCTGACTTCCCTTGCAGGGTGTCCAACTCGAGACCAAGGCGGGGTCCTTCATTCTCTCCCATCAGGTAATGAATTTGGCTCTTTCCTAGGGGATTCTTGGTTTTACACCCACATACATGCTAGGTTCACCTAGGAAGGGTCCGCATTGTAGGAGTATGCGTGATTACTGTTATGTTTATATGCCTGCATATATTTACTGTTAAAGCATAATGGTAAAATTCTACCTTCTATTTACTCTGTTGGTGCTTGTAATCTTTCACATTTGCGTCTGTCTAATGATTGTCTCAGCAAATTTGTTTTATACTAGAATGACGCTGGTTCAATAAATGCCTATTGAAAACATCCCGACGTTTATTCTGTGTATCTCTCTGAGACTAAGTGAGCACAATTGACTGAGCGAAAAGTACTGTACTATTTCCACGATCTCTGAAGGGTCAAGGGTTGTCATGTTCGATGATTGCCAGAAACTCTTCGCTCCTTGGTAAGATTAGGGGGTTTATGGTGGCACTGTGAGCTAGCTGGTCTATAGGCTGACATATCCTTTGGAGGTGTCCAGAATAAGTCTAGACACCAATCCCTAAGTTTATGTTGTCCAACAAAGCGCAGATCATATGTATTCTTAGGAAATAAACGACAGAACCACAGGAAACACCTGCCTTTATATTGTTGCTGTCCCACAGACCTTCGAGGAAGGTTATAACTGTACTCTATAACACACTGTTACAGGACTATGCATGTGTCAGTAGCATTTTGAGGACAAGGTGGAAAGTCCAACTTGACCAACCCCTGAGGAATAACCAGAGGGTGCGCTCCTTAGAATATATACAGACAGCCTCATGTAACCCACACTTTACGTACACTCAATTTGATTATGTGAACCAAATATATTTATCTCTTCAGCACATCAATAGAGCATACAATGGTGCATCCTCTGAGTGTTTATGCTATGGCTCAAAGGATGCAGATTTCTATTATATGGTCTTGATGTGTGCATCTGTTGTGAAATTGGGCAACAGTGGTGAATATATCTGGGAGACCTATAGCACAGGTATGTTTGCTGGGGCAGTCACACACCAAAACCTATTAAATGTATCTGCAGATTTCTTCAAGTGAAATTGATATTAGAATAAAAGATATTGGCTATGTCTTGGAAGGTGGTCGTTGTCCTGAGCCTTGGGGGTATCTCTCTCTGATCATTAAACTATAGGCACAAGTTGAAGTGGACACACAAATATGTCTAAGGGTGGGCGTAAAATCAGTTTAGCGGGCGAATTTGCGGATTTTCCGTGATTTCGCGATCCGCGAATCTCGCGAAATCGCGGTAAAATCCGCGAATCAGCGGGGGCGAATTTTCAGCCAAGCAAGGGTTACAGCAGCAGGTGCAAAAGTTGAACCTAATTTCTTTGTAACCTTTTACAAAAGGGTTACAAACAAATTAACTTCAACTTGGACACCTGCTGCTAATTGCTTCCTGGCGCCTCGTTGCCTACTTGCAACTATTCTCTGACCCTGCTCTGACCCTTGAAGCAGGGTCAGAGAATAGTTACAAATAGGCAACCAGGCACCTGTCCAAGGAATTAAACCTCATCAGGAAGCACTTACAGATATAATAAACAGGAAGAAGGGAGAGGATGGCAAATACACCCATTTTGAGTTGTCAGGAGGGGTTAAACTAAAAGAGACCTTTACAGCACAATTTTCATATGCATTTTGCTAAAAATAAAAAGCTGTATGTTCTGTAGGGGCAACTCAGGAATCTGGCCCTTCAGAGATCCGGCCTCTCTTTCTTTCTCTCGATCTCTCTCTCCCTCTCTCTTTCCCTCTCTTTCTCTCTCTTTCTATCTATCTATCTATCTATCTATCTATCTATCTATCTATCTATCTATCTATCTATCTATCTATCTCTCTCTCTCTCTCCCATAAACGACTGCATGGGCTACTTCGCTATGCAAGCGGCTCGCGAAGACGGAAAAATCCCCGCGAACACGCAAAAAACCCTCGCGAATTCGCAAATCCGCGAATTCGCGGATCGCGAATTCGCAAAATTCGCCCATGCTTAAATATGTCTCAGAGCACAGGGTTTTTAGCGAAGAGTATGTGATGAATAGCACATGGTCGTGTTCAGCTTTGAAGCAAAATCAGATGAACGGCCCACCCATGCACCCCCACACTGATGATAATGGAATTGATATAATATGGGAGAGCTTGTCTTGCAGGGTCGATTAACTGATGATGTGGGACCCCATTCCTAGTGACCAAATGCTAATTGTGTAGGTATTCTCCCTCCCTCTCCTCCCACTGACCATGTCTAACATAAAACTATTAGTAACAGTTCTCGGGCAGTAACACTTGCCTCTATGACTATAAGTGGATATTGTTGCTTGGCTTTAGTAACCGGAACCATGTGTTTATTAGGTGTAATGTTTATTAATATGGCATTGTACAGTTTGAAATTTCTGTTTTAACCATAGATGCTATACTAAGCTATTGTGCATGTGATACATCAATTTGTATGTGTTAGCACCTACGTGTGGTGCAACTATGACTTGGTAAATTAATAAAAAACTAATTAAACAACAAAAAATAATAATTACAAATTCATAAATGTGATCTTCTTCAAACACTTTGAATGGATCCTTTTGGCTGTATCCAAAATGGTAAAACAGTTTGTTAGACAGCCGCTCGTGGTCAGTAAGTAATATCTGACAAGGTCCACTTTAAGACTATGCATTATGGCTTTACTTAAACTTCTATGCTGATGAGAAGAAAGGCATCCTTTTGAATGGTGGCTACATGCATACTTGATTTAAATATCATACTTTTTCCTTCCAAAGCTATGGTACTTTTAAGCCTCACAATATGAGTGACATAGAAGATGGCACAGATGTTCTCCTTCCTCTGAGTTACAGGTATCCAGGGTATCAGTAACTCCTAAGGGTCTCTTTGGAAATGGGGAATTATGGGCTGAATTATACCTGGAAATACTGGCTTATTGGTAATACCTAATTTTCTCCAGGGCATTCAGCATCCAAACTCTCAATCTGAAAATAAATTGATCTGCGGAAACACTTCATATCTCATAATTCAAATGGGACCCAATACCGTTATTGCCAGCCCCTCGGAATTAAGAGGCTACTCGTAATGATGGCCGAGGCAGTCTCCCTGGTATGCTCTGCAGTAGATGGTTGAACAAAACAGCATAACCTTATCTTTGAATAATTATTTTGTTAATAGCTCTTCCTCCAGAATGTCTGAATTACCTTTTATTCTACCAGCCATTCTATTTTAGAAGGGCTTAAATATTTTATGGTTTAGGGTGTGCACTGCACATTCTTGTAAACCTTCCCAGAATTTGCCTCATGATTATTCCTATGTTTCTTTCACAAGCTAACTATCTTCAGTGTGAACTTACCATTGCATAAATACCCTGATGTGTATTCAATTATATTCAATTCAATATAACTTTATTCGGTTTAAATAGAAATAGACCATAAAAGTGCAAAGAAACATTGCACATAGCTATAATCACACATAATTTTTTTTAAATGTTCATACATTAAAAACAGATAAAAAACATCTGAGTGAATAAACAACTTTAAAATTCCTCAATACATCAAATAACCATGTTTAAGATGAGCAAAAAAGTGCAGGTCATAATCAGATTTCAAAGCTCCATTACACTCGTATAGAGAGTGGCTGAGATTTAAAAAGAACAAAAAAGGGGAATAGAGAGAACAAAAACCTCAAGTAGGTTCCGCTACACCCTCCTACTAACCCCCAAAATTAAGCTAAAACATCTCAACTAAACTCCAGATGCTAAACCACATTGCACATACAATTCTAACCAGGTAACCTATCATGGTTTGTCTAGCTCTAATAGGTGCTGTCAAAAAGGTACAGACACTGAAAACAGTTTCAGGTAAACTTAGGGATTGTAAATAAAGGAGAGCTGGTCTACATTGTTGGAAACGCAACCTCTGTAACAAGGGCACCAGAAAGTGCTGTTGTGCTGGGCTGTGCAATTTGCAGAAAAACATACAGTTCAATAGTGATTGTGTGGATTGATTTTCACAGGGGCCGGTGAAAACTGTGTTCCCCTCTGGGTCTAAAAAACGTTTGAAAAATGGGTACCGAAAAATTGACCTTGCTCTGAATTGGAAGAGAAGTGACCGCTCCCATCTTGACAAGTCCAGAGATAAATACAAAGGGGATTCATGTAGAAGGCTATAATAATGCAACACTGAGGGTTTGGATAGCTCATTTTCTTGCCTAGTGTTTGCACAGAGCTCCTTAAATAGTGTTTTCACCTCCATCGTGCCCGTTAATACTAGTTTGATTTAATCTTAGTTTGCCTGGGCCACCAGACATGATGTGTGACTTAGTATAATTGGTTTTTAGGTTCAGATTGTGCATACAAATAGCAAAGCGGTCCACCTGATGTCTCAGTGTATTTGGAGTGAGAGCTAGCAGTACTGCATCATCAGCGTACAGTAAAGCAGGAATTCGGGAGCCTTGGATTCTGGGTATGTCTGGGTGGGAGGTGGATAAGTGGGTTTTCAAGCCACTAATGTATAAAATAAATAATAAATGTGCCAATATACATCCCTGCCTCACACCACTCTTCAATGGAAAATCAGAAGAAATCTCCCCATAATAATTTAAACGGACCACACTGAAAGGTCTGAGTGTAGGCAGTGCAAAAAATTCACCAAAGAGGGTCCACACCTTGATCCAGCAACATTAGCCAAAGTTTGGTTCTGTTCACTAAACAAAGGCAGTGGATAAATCCATGAACGCTAGGTAAATGGGGGAGCACTTGGCCTGAGAATATTTAGAAATAGTCAGTGCCACGTTTAGGCATTCATCTTGGTTCCTAGTTCTGAAAGGGGCAGAGCATATCCTTGTACGCTGCCCATGTAACCAAGCGATCATAGAAGACTCTTCTGATGATTTTAATAGTGCTATTGATGAGTGAAATAGGTTGATCGCACTTAGGCAGCATACGGTTCCCCATTTTGAATATCGGTACCATTTTTGCTGTAGTCCAAAAGGGAGGAATAGTAGTTGATAGACAAGCGTTAAATGTATTCGTAATAAGGGGACGCTATATTGCTGGCATGGATTTCAATAGATCAATAGGTACCCCATCTGGACCTGGAGCTTTCCCACCTTTGTTATGATGGATGGCCAACTCCACTTCCTGCAGTGTTAGTAAGAGTGGTGGGGAGTTCTGCAATCTATTATGGAGGATAGCTGACATAATTGGTATGTCCTCAATGTGATATATAGAAGTGAATAGGGGTTACCGAGTTTGCGTCCAAGATGTTGTTTTGGAGAAGGGTTGCTGGGGGAATTTCTAGATCTGATTAGCTTGACTAAATCCCTAAGGAACATGTATTCAGAAAGCATAGGAAATCTCATTGAATAATTTAGAGCATTCAATATCCAGGGGTGAATTATTTCTGATAAATTTCACATTGAGTAGATTTCACTTTTTCTTGCATTTTCTACAGTTGGTAGCCTGGGTTTCTGGTTAATCTCACTTTGCAAATCTTCCTGTATGCATTGAGATCCGCAGATTGCTCTCATTACTCCACTTTGAAGATAATACAGTTTAAACATATTAAGATGCTTCATTAACAGCTCGCAAAGAATCCTCAAGCAAGCATAATATCATTTGTCTGCTGCTGCAATAAAATTCAGATTTTCCTAACTAATATAAGAGGAAATTAACATTTCATCATACTGCCTTAAAGGTGCAGATTTATATACTTTTCCTCACTATCTCAGAGGGCACAATTTGATATTCTTTATGCAAGAGAAAACTAGAGGCCACTATTGAGGGGATCAATTTCAGCAAGGAACTTCACAAAACTAGAATAGTTTAATACAGTTCATGTACATATTAGCTTCATGGGAAGACATAGCGAAGGATCCTGAGAGAGAGTGTAACTAATTACTGAGTCATTTGCTGTTACACATTGACAATGAGGCAATGGAAATTAATCTTTGTAACATTATCTAAAATGCAAAAAGTTAACTTTTATAGTCTTAACTTGAGTAGTGATAATGACATTCAACCATAGCTTGGTTTTATATCTCAATCGTCTAAACTGGAAAACAGTGCTAAAACATGTGTTTGATGTCACTATAATCCATCTATGTTGTACACCTAATGCCAAATTACAGGTCCCCACTCATCTCAGCATCCCTTTTAAAAAAATGTGGAAATCAGTTTGTGGTGTAGAGAATCTTTGGATTCCATCTCTGAAAAAAGTCTGCCAAACTTTACATAAATATTTTGGGAGTGGTCCGAGCTATAGAAAAAAAGTGTGCAACAACACCCTGGATGTTGCAATATAATACGTAATACAAAAAGTGGCATTTTTAAATTCCAAATAGTCTTAATAATATTTATTTTTCCTTTCATTTCTATTGTTACATTCCTGGAGCAAATTGTTTTCATCATTCAAATTTGCTGTTGAACTATTATCATGTGGTTAAAAATATACAAATTGACAAATTTAAAAGGCAAGAGTATGTAAAGAATATGCAATGACACTCACAGTAATGTACATTTAAATAGCATGTATTCTTCCCCCTAACCAAATGTTATTTGTTTAAAAAGCATAACATTTTAAAACATAGGACAGATAGTTAGAAACCCTGTTTTATGAATATTTGTATGATGCATAGGGAGAGGACATAGATCTGACATAGGTTATGCTATACCCCACAATGCTTTCTCTGTCAGCACATAAACAAAACATAGAAAAGTTTGGATGTATGCTGTAAATGACGAACGCACATCTCTGTCACTCAACAGGCATGCATACATATTTCTCTAGAACCTCATCAAGATGGTCAACAGATTAGTGAGTGTACTGTAATTATGGTCCTAAGTAGCTGATTTAGAAACAGTTTTTAGATGTGGCCATTTGAAAGAAACAGATCAGGAAACAGCACCTATGTACCGCAGGAAGTTGGCAATCTTTGGCGGGTTCATATTAGTGCAATTAAAAATTCTGCATGTAATCTACAACATCTCTGCATTTATATCTCCCTGCTAAGAATGATACTAGCAAACCAAATGTAACCCAAAAGAGACGACCATAACGTTAGATCGTTCAAAGACTTCTCCATTGACTACTTAATGCATGAACTAATTTCTCTCCCTGAAAACAACAGCAACCAACAAATTATTTCAATGTATTTTTGGGGAAACTATGTAAATATCCATGCTCCAATGAGAATTCCTGTAAACTAAAACATTCAGCATGCTGGTATTTTAAAGACCTTGCTGACAATAAATGTTCCATCTACAGACAGGAAAGAAAATGAAGGAGAAACAGCAACTCAAATTAACTCCAGATAAACTCATGATTTTGAAGTCACTCCAAGCAATATGCAGACAGCTCATCCCAGCTAAGTATGATGCCAACAGCAGCACAGAAGTAACCAGCAGAAGCAGAAAACATTTTAAGACCATCAAGCACTTCGTCAAACCCTTGTCTGTCTTACATATCCCATACTCCACATACGGGCGCAAAACCATCAACCTCATCTTCATTGAAAAAATTAAATGTAACAGCACATCAACAGCACCAAGTGTGCTTCTGCTCTTATTCCAACCCGTTCTCATGCAGTCCCATAATGGCCATCCTTCAAAGCTCTATATCACACAGATCTCAATGGCACACTGAACACCCTAAAGCCACTTCCATTGAAGAAGATATCTTACACTTGTCCTCCATCTTCATCATCTTCTGGAGAACCTCTGTCACTCCTACACAACATAGTCATTGCTTCTTTCACTCAAGGGATTTTCACAGTAGCTCTTAAGATAGGCCAGACTCTCCCACTCAAGAAGCAATCTACATTAGACCCTGATGATATCACCATCTAAAGGCCTATCATCACCCACACATTACTGGCGAGATCATTGCAAAAGCAATCTCCTACTAATCTGGCTTCAGATCATGCAGCAGCACAGAGGCCACTATCTTACACAGTGTAGATGCTGTAGATGATACCTTCTTGACCACAGATGACGATGACCCTGCTTCTTGGTATTGCTGAACTTCTCAGCTGCTTTTGACATAGTTGTCTCAGATGAGATTCATTAAAACAGTTCTTCATTGATTTTCCTACTGCCTTTTCAATCAGCATCAGTTTGTGTCACAATAAGGGTCACTCACCTGCATTCCCAGGACTTTTGTGAAAGTGAAAACCATCCACCATTTCCCCTGGAGGTTCATTCTTATTAACGGAAGTGTTGACTGATATAAATAACCATGATGACTAACCCTAAGGGGGGGAGGGGTTCGAGAGAGAGAAAGAGAGATAGAGAGAGAGAGATCAAGAGGGAGGGAGAGCAATTGTTCTGGTGTACTTGGAGCTCTAGTAAAAAGGATGGTGGGTGAGTGTTAAACCTTCCCACCAGGACCCTTGAAGTTCAAGAGGCAAGAAGCAGTCCTTCAGTCAGGAGTGGCACTCTGCAACAAGAACGCAATCATTTCATGAATGTTCTGCAATCAGCCCAAGTTGAAATTCCTAAATATAACACACCAAACAAGAATTGATATAGGAAATTTGAGTCCATCTGAAGGGCACTGAGCACTGACCCCTGAGCTGAATCGTGAGTGTGTGTCCTTTAGCCTCTGCTCAGATCATTCAGAAATATTTAATTGTCCTGAACATTGTGTTACCTCAAAAAACTAGACCTTTTCCTTTAGTCAAAGCTTTCTTATTCAAACTCAGATTGCTAGGGTGTCCTTGAAGTAAAAGGGATACCAAAACTTGAATTGTCTGGTTTATCCACTAACCTGTGTTCTGTGTAAAGGGATGGAATAGCTGGAGCATTAAGAAACAGAAAGATGATCACTGTCAAGGCAAGGGAGCACAGAGGTGCCGGCTGATCAACCACGTTCCAGGGTTCAAGAGTGGCTGCTGACCCCCAGCTTCCAGTCAAAGATGTCCAGGTTATTCTTGTTGCAGGTAGCGGGGCTTGAACATTGCTGATGGGAGACACAGCTCTCTCTCAAGATGGATCGACAAAGCCAAGCAGGAGATTGAGTTTGAAAGCAGTATATGTAGCCTGTCATGCAAGTGTTCTTCAGGAGACTTCTTTAAGACTACTAAGTGTTTCCTGTCAATTGGAAAGCTGTCACCAGCAGGAGACTGGGGAAGGAAATAGAAGGTTGAGTAAACAAACACATTAGGTGCTGGATCCTTCTGGAAAATTACTGAGTGTTTCTTGTCAAATAGAAAACTCTCTCTGGCAAGAGACTGAGGCAGGAAAAGATGGCCTTGAAGGGCTGTTGAACAAATAAACAAACAATAATATCAGGGAACCTTGAGGTCTGCAAGAAACAGAGGCTTTTAACTAATCAGCACCACATGTTTGTTCAGAGGGAATTCCAACCATTTGCACTTAGTTAAACAGAGTGCACTCAAACTAAAGTGCATAGCATGTCAAACTAAAGTGCATAGCAGATTACATTGCACCTGCCAAGTAGAAAGCATCGAAAAGTGAAAAATAGAGTACATGGTACTTGCTCAACTGGAAACCAGTGAAAAGTGCATAGCAGAGTGCTTAGACCTGCCCAACTAGGAAGCAGTGACAACAATAGGAAAAAACAGCTCAGGTAGACTGTGGTATAACTTGCATTTCTACAGGTTGAAAAAGTTTCCTAATGCATGCAGAGTCCCCCAGGGTTTCTTTGTGCCCACTGTCATCTTCAAATTGTAAATAGAACTACTTTGGTGCTCAACTCACAAACAATAGTATCAGGATTCACCAGTATTCCAATGATACACAATTCTACTTGGAAATCTCCTCTGCTTCAGATATCCAGCACCTCAAACACTTGTTGCACCTCATCCAGACCTGGATGTCCAATGCCTACCTGATGTTCAACCCAAACAAGACAGAAGTCCTGTTATTTGGAAAAAGAACAACTAGCAATAAAAAAAAGTATAAACCTAGCACAACGGCATGAACCATGATGGCTTCAAACCCTAACTTTCACTGAATGCAAGACACTTGGCACCATCCTTATCCTCAAGGAACACATTACCTTGTACCAGCTCTCTCTTATAAAGAAAGTGAAACAATTGTTTTCATAAGGTAACTGTCGTTCAAGTCCTAGTACTCTCAAATCTGGATGGTGGTCCTGCTCCAGGACCTCCTAGACTCCACACTTGCCCCTCTTAAGGATGTCCTACATGGCAGAGCATGTCTCATCTAATGAATGAAATGAAATGAAAAGAGAGTTTCTAAAGCGTGATAGCTGCCCTCGGGTGTCCTAGCGCTAAATGAGCGATGCTTTCAGGTAAGACGGATAAAAAGAGATTTTATTCGGGTTTCTTAAAAAGAAAGGTTTTTAGATGTTTGCGGAACAAGAGTAGGTTGGGCTCGGATCTCAGATGGAGAGGGAGGGAGTTCCAGAGTTTGGCTGCGTTATACGAAAATGACCGGCCCCCGCATCTGGATCTCTTAATCCTAGGGACTGTGGCAAGGAAGGAGAGTGCTGATCAGGGCTGTTTGGTTTGGTGGTAGGGGATAATTTGGGAGTGATTGATGGCAGCCCCCGTTTTCCAGAACACTCGGTGGGAGATGCAGAGGGTCTTGAAGTCGGTTCTCTCCCTGACTGGAAGCCAATAAAGGCTTTTTAGACCGGGCTTGGCTAGAAGGCGACGGGGGATCTGAAGCAATTTTCGAGCAGCACAGTTTTGTATAATCTGAAGCTTCCGTAGGGTAGTTTGGGGGACTCCTAGGTAAAGGACGTTACCAAAATCAAGACGGGACAGAATTAGACCTTGGACTATGATCTGCTTTGCCCGAAAGGGCAGGAGGGATGGATCTTCCGAAGTAGCCTGTGAAGCCCGAAGCAAATGGCTGATAGTTTAGCTGCCTGGCAATTGAAGCTGAGTGATTTATCCAGCCAGATGCCAAGGCTCTTTATAGTATCTTTGGGTGTGGGGGGGGGGGAGCCAAGGCAGGCGGGCCAGAGTGAGTTGATCGTAGAAGCAGGGGGGTTGCCTAGGAGCATTAGCTCCGTTTTGTCTCTGTTTAACTTAAGACATGAGGAGGTCATCCAATTGCTGACTTCTTCTAGACAACCCCTAAGGTTGTCCTGTGCTTTGTGTGTATCTGAATGATTGAGGGCCACCACTAGCTGAGTGTCGTCGGCATATGTGATGATTTTTATCCCGAACGGACGGACTATCTCAGCTAGTGGACTCATGTATATATTGAATAGAGTAGGGCTCAAAGAAGAGCCCTGCGGCACCCCACATCCAAGGGGCTTGCTGGGGGAGGTGATGTCACCCTCAAAAACCTGGAATGAGCGATCATCCAGAAAAGATTCAAGCCAGGCAAATGCTGTCCCTGAGACTCCTAAGCTGGTGAGTCGGTGCAGTAGAATTTTGTGGTTCACAGTGTCGAAGGCAGCACTTAGATCGAGGAGGATGATTGCCACCGATCCTCCCCGATCCAAGATCCTCCTGGCTTCCTCTGTTACTGCAACAAGGGCAGTTTCGGTCCCGTGCATGGGACGGAAACCCATCTGGGAGGGATCGAGTAGGTGGTTGATCTCGAGAAACTCTGTCATGACCTTATTGACATGTTTCTCCAAGATTTTGCTCACCCAGGGTAGCAGGGAGATCTGGCGATAATTGCTGGGATCATCTGGGTCTAGATTTGTTTTTTTGAGAAGGGCTTTGACCACAGCTTGCTTCCAAGGAGGTGGAACGATGCCTGTGGAAAGGGAGGTGTTAAGAAGGTCCAGAACGGTGGGGAGAATATTGGTGATAGCAGAGACCAGGGTGCGTGGAGTTGCCGGGTCATTGGGAGAACCAGACTTTACCTGATACATGATGGAGTCAAGCATCTTTGGGTCAAGGGGAGGAAGGTCTTCAAGAGTGTTTGGGAGGTGCTGCCCAGATTCCAATGGAAGCATAAGTGAATGGTCAATGTCAATGTGGGTGGGGGAAAGGAAATGTAAATACTTTGAATTTTTTTTTGGAAGAAGAACTCTGCCAAGTCGTTGCAACGAGTTTGTGTGTTGTGGGAAGGGGTTTTTTTTTCAGGAAGCTTGAGGAGGATTTTTGCCATATCTTTTGGCTTAGAAGCGGCTGCAGTAATTTTTTCTGCGAAGAAATTTGATTCTGTGGTTTTAATTTAGTTTTTAAAGGACCTTATTGCTTCCCTGCAGGGGGCTTTCCTTGAAGGGCAGTAGTCTAGGCGCCACATCCTTTCAAGTTTTTTACAATGGCGTTTCATCTCCCGAAGTCCGGGGGAATACCAAGGGGCAGTTTTTAGATTACGCTTAGGCTTGGTGCAGCTTATAGGAAGTATAGAGTCAAGTGATTTAGAGATTCAGCTGTTATAATTTTCGTTAGCTAGAGAAGGATCTTGAGTTTTTGAGGGTCTGGAAGTTTCTAGGACTGTTAGCCAGTTCTCTAGGGGAAGTTTTGACCAATTGCGTAATTTACGTGCGGTTATGTTGGAGGGGGGGCCTTGGATGTGCCAAACAAGGGGGATCAGGAAATGATGAGTCCACGGAAGGGGGGAGGGGGAGCCCACGGTGAGGTCTTCGCAGTTACTGATGACAGGGTCTAAAAGGTGACCTTTGACGTGGGTAGGTGTAAGCACAAGTTGTTTCAATTGTAGTGCAGAAAGATTAGCTATCAGTTCCAGGGCGGAATGATCTGAGTTATCATCAAATTGAATGTTGAGATCCCCTAGCAGAGTGTAATTGGACGGACTTCATGCTAGATCGGCTATGATGGAAGGCAAAGCATTGCGAAATTGTTTTAGGGTTCCAGGTGAACGGTATATAAGTGTCCCAGAAAAACTGCTGGTGGGGGAAAAGTCAATAGCGAAGAGAGACTTTCGCAGTCTGGGATCGAGTTGGGAGAGCTACGGCACTTATAACAGTCCTTATAAATTATTGCTAAGCCACCCCCTTTCCCGGTCAAACGGTCTTCCCGCAGCATCTGATACCCTTGGGGGAGGGCTTGCACCAGGTTGGGTTCTGACTCTCTGGTCAACCAGGTTTCTGTTAAATAGAGGGCATCTGGACAGAGTTCCTCCAAGAGCATAGAGATTTCTGTAGAGTGCTTAGGGAGCGATCTGCAGTTCAGGAGGTACATTTTTAACTTAGGTTTTTTCTTTTGGAGTAGACTGTACTGAGCTTGAAGTTGCACTGAGGACAGGAGGTGTGTGGGTCCAGTGGGTTCCAAGAGTGAAGGCATGGGGCATTTGTTGTTCCTCTCAGATTAAAGAGAGAGTTGGGGCTGTAGCTCCTAATGTGAGCGAGAGGACGAGCAGGGGTTGTGGCCCCTAGTCCCGGCTGGCCGGCCGCGGACGGGCGCAGATGGGCTTGCCTTTGGCTTGCTGTTGGCGCGCCAGCGGCGCGCCCGCTGCTGGGTTGCTGGCACATTAGGCTGAAATAGCAGCGATCGTGGGAGCCTGGCTCCGCCCTCCCGATTGGAGGTGGCTAGTGATTGGCCTGCCTGCTTCCTGGTATGCTCTCCATTCAAACGGCACACAGCCGCAGTGGAACGGGGCGAGAAAGCGAGGCAGTGCAGGACGTGTGGTGAGGAGTGAGTCGAATACTGTACTAAATATGATTGAATTGCCTCCATCCAGAGGGAACTACACTGGTTTACCTAGCCTGCCTGCGCCATCTTTAAAACTAGCTGCATCATTTACAAAGTCTTCATGAACAGCACTCCTGCTTTTCTTGCAGACAAATTCACAATATCTGGTGACTCTGGGCTCACCCACAGCCAGGCTGCCATGGGACAGCAAACTAAGAAGTGTAAAAAAGAAAAAATAAGGCAGCAGGACATTACCATATATGCACCCATGGTCTGGAAACATTGTGGTATCCATAAGGACCCCTTCAACACATTTAGGAGATATTTGAAGACAAACTTCTTTAAAGAACACTACATCGGAATACACTAATATCACTCAGTGACAATATGCTTATCTTTGACTCTTTACAGAGCTGTGCTGCTTTTTTTGGAATAGTTCAACCTATACAAATAGCACATATGCACATACATGCATATACAATTATATCAATTTATGAGGTCCCAGCTGTAGGAGGTAAATGTTGGAGGATGTGGACAACAGGGGCAATTGTGCAAAACCTTAATGACTGTCCACAAATTTGACTATCTTGGGGGACCAATAGCGCTTCTGGTGAACCTTGCCAAAATCGTACCTGCTGTCACTGGGGCCATATTCTCTACCGGGACTGCTGCTTTGTGCTGCCGTGTTTGCTCACCCCCCGCCGCTGCATTTCTACAACCTAGTGCAGCCGCTGTGTGGGGGAGAGCTTGAGGGGTAGGAAACATCAACCCCCAGCAGCCCTTGCGGCCGGAAGCCGCATGCCGTGTGAACGCGCCATGAGGCGCTTAAAATCATGCATCATTTGCGGTGGAGCGGGGACCAATAGCGCCACTGGTGAACCTTGCCAAAATCGTACCTGCTGTCACTGGGGCCGTATTCTCTACCGGGACTGCCGCTTTGTGCTGCCGTGTTTGCTCATCCCCGCCACTGCATTTCTACAACCTAGTGTAGCCACTGTGTGGGGGAGAGCTCAAGGGGTAGGAAACATCAACCCCCAGCTGCCCTTGCGGCCGGAAGCTGAACGCCGTGTGAACGCGCCAGGAGGCGCTTAAAATCACGCATCATTCGCGGTGGAGCTGGGACCAATAGCGCCACTGGTGAACCTTGCCAAAATCGTACCTGCTGTCACTGGGGCCATATTCTCTACCGGGACTGCCGCTTTGTGCTGCCGTGTTTGCTCACCCCCCGCCGCTGCATTTCTACAACCTAGTGCAGCCGCTGTGTGGGGGCGAGCTCGAGGGGTAGGAAACATAAACCCCCAGCAGCCCTTGCGGCCGGAAGCCACACGCCGTGTGAACACGCCAGGAGGCGCTTTAAATTACGCATCATTCCCCGCATCGCGGGAGCGTCCCGGGAGAAGCCCGGGACAAGGGTGGGACCATTTGTGACTGTTCGAGGCTGGGCTGGGCCATATTATTAACATCTCTCAGGGTAATGTACATTCCAATATACCTCTTTATTTAATATCAACTGTATGTTATAGGGACCATGAGTACATGGAATGACACAGTGCGAAGGGGAGGGGTTGGAGGCAGTATCACGGGGACACTGGATAACTTTATAATCAGAGCAGCTAGTGTCCTCGAAAAAGAAATTGCTCTAACCGAGAGACGCCTGTCATTGGAACCATTATATAATAGGCGTTCATCTATGGGAATCATAGCAAACTCTAGTACACCACACCAAGTTAGGCTATCAGTGGGGGTAAACAACTCGGTAACTAATGATGAGGGCTCTCTCACTTCTATGCCAAACTTGGAACTAATACAAAATAATGGATCTGTTGTAGAATTGGTGGAGTCTAGTGATTCAAATAGCACAGCCACCAATAATACCCCACCCCCCAGGACCAGTTCTAAGACTAAAAATATCCCAAACACGGAGGGAAAACTAAAATGTGTAAGGAAGTTCCCATCAACAAGCCCAAAGCACACAGGAAACAAAGGGTTGATAAGACAAAAAGCATATTCGGGAAGGGAGGAAATAAGGTCAAAGAACCCATGAGTGCCAGTGTAGCTGTAAAGACCACAACAACTACAGATTACACCCCGCAAACAACTATCCAGGGAACTATAGTCCCCAATATTATCACGGTACAACAGGCAATCCAGGTATCGGATAATACAAACTTTGAAGAGGGGCTTTTGTTAAAGATAGAACACCTGATGAAATCGATTATATTACCGTTGCATGATAGGGTAAAAGGGA
Source organism: Lissotriton vulgaris (assembly GCF_964263255.1). Classification (NCBI taxonomy): domain Eukaryota; kingdom Metazoa; phylum Chordata; class Amphibia; order Caudata; family Salamandridae; genus Lissotriton; species Lissotriton vulgaris. The sequence continues at coordinate 878,669,059 of NC_141691.1, forward strand.
TAGGGGTTAAGCTGGCAAAAATGGAGGAAGTCTCGAAGCTGAACACCGAGCTGTTGTCGAAGTGTGTAAAAACAACACAGACCTCAAATACCAAGACACCAGTTAACCCGCCTAAAAATGTGAATAATTCAGTAGTTGCACCAGGTATACACAAGCCCGCTAAATGCTCTCAATTGTCTGTAACACTTGCTACCGGGCATACGGACGCAACAAATAATCCCCTAGTAATCCCAGGGGTAGAGAGAAGGGAGATACCCATTATCCCCCAGACTAGGGAATTAGAACCTGGTAATAACTATGGGAAGAACGGGGAGAAAAGGGTAGATGAAGCCCAGGGCAAGAACCAATCGAAAGAATCAGATCAACTTGTTAGGGTAAGAAGAACGAACAAACACACACGCATTAACCTGCCGCCTGAATCATTCCCATTTACTACAGTCTAAATAGGGGTACCAGTTTTAGGAGAGGGAAGGTCAGAAAATTACTTTGAATTGAAAAATAAAGTTAGCCATTGGTTAAATAGGTATAGGCCGATTCCCCCATTCTTACACGGCGAAATTCTCCATGTCCGCAGACTAAGTTGGGTGGGGCAGGGGAAAAAAGATCAAGAAGGTGATTGTATTGTAGTAAATTTTAAAGATAGGCGGATGGTAAACCACATCAGTGGTTGGAGGGTAGGAAACTTCGAGAGTAAGATACGAACAGTAGACCTGAGTTATTTTTACCCTCCACCTCCCATGGCCCAACGCAATATGCATTTGCAAAGCACGCAGGGAAAGTGGTATAGGGACTCCTATAATAACCAGTTTCAAGTCCCTACTCAAAACCGATTTGATGTTCTATACGCACAAGAAGGTCTCGAGGGAGTAGACTGACAGTGTGAGGACACTCCCATCCCTATCACTCAGTACTCACCTGATATATGCAGAGATGTAGTAACTATGGGAAATGGTGAAAATGAACTGCCCCCAGTAATAGTAATAACCGCCCCAGGAGATAGAATAGGAACATCGTTACCAAATATTCCATGGGACATGCGGGACGCTAGGAATCACCCAGAGCAATTGGTAGTAGAAGAGGAACTATACAACCAAAAAAGTCTAGTCAACGAACCAACCATATTAACTGGTGTGCTAAAAGGACCTAAACCAATTAAGCCCAATAATGATCACGATCTTAAAATACTTAGTTGGAACGTTGCTGGCCTTGAACCCAGATTAATGGACAAAGACTGGGTACACTTAATTTCTATGTATGACATAGTGATGTTCTAAGAAACCTGGGCTCCACATGATCTGCATATAGATGGGTTTCACTGCTTTAGTATAGCGGCTCACAAGTCACATTTTGGACTGGCAGTAGGAGGGCTGTTTGTTGGGTTCAGCATAATGGCTGGGGGGAGTTATAGGAATATAATTACCAATAACCCCAATATACAAGTCATTGAATATAAGCGCCAAGTCCCTTTTTTCTTAATACATTTTTATAATAATGATTTTATTTCTGTTCCAAATAAGAATTTTATTGCACTTTTTAAATGTATTTCCAAACTAGAGGACAGCAAGGGTAAAGGTGAAGGTTTGGAGATCGTATTGGGCGGTGATTTTAATGCAAATCTTTCAAAAGACACGTAGGAAATGGGAACAAGACAGGGGGACCCAGCCAAGCGGAGGGGTTTTGAATTGAGAGCCCTGATAAATGAACATATCATGAGTAATGCAATGGACTTTGGTCATCAATCGACTGCCCAGTTGGCCCCCACACATAGAGGAAGAGTCAGTACCTCGACCATCGATTTCATTTTTGTCTCCCCCGGTCTGACGGACCGTATATTAGTAACAGAAGTTGTGCCAACAGATTTTGGGGACCACTACCCAGTGACAGTCATTCTAAGACTAGCTCAACGACCTGTTTATGTTACCATGCAGGGGGCAAGGGACATAAGTGTATCTACGGATAGATTGAGGCCGAAATGGAGAGGCATAGATAAATAAGAGACTATTAAGTCCTTATTAAGGGAGGAGCAGACATCAATCAATCTATGCTCCAATACAACAGCCAGAGGCCATGAAGTTATCGTCCACTTTATTAAAATATGTACTACGGTTAGATCCCTTTTATCAGTGCCAGCACCTCAGGCCCCAAAAGACCCGAAGTGGTTTGATTATAATTGTTCAAAGGCAAATAGGAATTTGCGTAAAGCTCTTACCGAGATCCCTCGAATCAGGACAACTGTTAGCATGGCAAGGAAAGCCTATAAATTAGCACTAGACAAACGGAGAGGCACACTCCTGTGCGAACGCTGGGAATTCCTGGCCGAAACCGCAGGGGGGAAATGTAGCAAGTAGTGCTTGGGAACTACATTTTGCAAAAATGTATGCCTTTCCACTAGATAGTTCGATTTACGACATGCCAGAACAGTTTAGTAGTTTACAGATAACCCTGGGGGAAGTGGAGGAGGCAATCGCCCAGAGTCTTGGCAATAAGGCGCCCGGACCTGATGGGCTACCCGTAGACCTTATTAAATGGAAACCTGACCTTTGGGCCCCTATGCTCGTGAATGCTTTTAATAGTTTACCTCAAGCAACGATGCCCGAAACCTGGGAAACTAGTATAATTGTCCCTATATATAAAAAGGGAGATAGGTCTGATCCCGCAAATTACAGACCGATCTCGCTGTTAGATAACACTCTAAAGATTTTGGGCTGTGTTATCTATAATAGAATAATTGTCTGGACAGAGGAAAATGGCATTTTATCACCATGTCAATTGGGATTCAGAAGTAGGGTCGGCACAGTCGAACAATGTTTAAATCTTAAATTAATTATCGATAAGTATAACATTGCTCGTTCTGCCCAGATCTACTTAGCATTTATGGACCTGTCATCCGCTTTTGATTTAGTTAACAGGTCCAAGCTTTGGTCTATTTTATTGGGTTACGGACTGAATGATACACTGGTTCATTTTATAGCCTTTTTACACACAGATCTAAAATCAAGAGTGAGAATAGGAACGGAAGGGGAATTATCCGGGCTAATAAGAATAGGAAGGGGAGTTAGGCAGGGGTGCGTTTTAGTACGACTGCTTTTTATTATTTATATCAATGGCCTCAGTAACTATCTTGAAAATTCTACACCGGATGTTCCTATAATAAATGGAAAATTGCTACCCGCTCTTCTTTACGCAGATGATGCGGTCCTAATGGGCTGCACCCCTAACTCGCTGCGTATTTTAGTAAAAAGTTTTAAGACATTAATGGATGAATTAGATCTGCGGGTTAATTTAAAAAAATCTTTTATAATGTCCTGTGGCCCAGGGAAAAGACCGCTGAACTCTATACAGGTAGGGGATGAAAGACTCACTGCTACTCAAACTTTCCCATATTTAGGAGTGGCCTTGGCTGCAAATGGCTCGTGGTCTGGGCATTTGGCCCAGGCCACGAGCAAATTCTCAAAGGCCATCAACTCTATTTTAAGCATCCCCTGACCGAAGAGATCTGGAGCCATTCAAGCAATTGTTAACATTTTTAAATTACAATGTGTGCTTGTAGCTACCTATGGGGCAGAAGTATGGGGTATTGGAAATAATTGTCACATACAACAAGAAGAAAACCGTTTTTGCAGAAAGTTGCTAAGCTTACCAATCTCCACATCTTACCATATTGTGCACAGAGAATTAAACTTACATTTTGTTTCAGATTTTATTAGTGCACGACCGGTGCTATTCTGGCACTCGGTATGGAGGAATAGCTTAGCCACTCTGACTCAAGAAATAATAACCGCCTGCCTAAGTTGTGAAAGGGGGATGGAGATCCCATGGCTCTCCTTTGTCCACAAAAGTTTGTGCAAGATAGGGAAAGATAACATCTTCACCAATCCAAGCAATGTTAATATGGTGAAAAAAACTGAATTGAAGGAAGCACTTTATGCACTTTGTACAACAGCTCGAAACAGGATAGAATCAGAGAAAACTACAGTTGTTAGGTATATGGATATGGAATTATACAGACATCCCCTAGCACTGTACCTAACTGTACCAATGACGCATTGGGAAAGAAGTCTCCTGTTTCGATTAAGGGCTGGATCCATTAGATTCTTGTTAAACTTTCCCCTGGGTTTCCACCCCAGTCTAAATAAAATAAGCTGCCCCTGTAATGGGCTAAGTAAACAAAGTGACATACATTTTCTTTTTTCTTGCAATTTTCATTTAAAATATACCAAATGGCTTTTAATCCCATTTTTTTTATAAACATAGACCTATTACTTTGGACGAATCTTATCTGTTGTTGCTGACCTTGGATAATGAGGAGATAATTTGCCGCATTTGCACTTTCCTAAAAATTGCAGTTCATGCTCGTAAGATGATGGACAATGCTTAAATTTGAATCACCAGTGCTTATTTGTAATAATATTATTATTTCTTATGGATTTTATGAAACTGTATAATTATATATGTGCTTTTATGAATTCTTGAAATTCGAATAAAGAAATTTGAATTGAAAAAAATTGACTATCTTGGAATAGGAGAAAGATAGAGGTATCTTTGTTTCTGGGATTCTGCTGGTAAGCAGAACTGTGCTTTTGGATGAAAGGATGTCAGAATGTAGGGACTAAGTCTCTCTACAATGTCAGTATCTGTTGACACAAATCCTGGCTAGCTCACTGTGTCTCACCTGAACTCCTAACCTTCCCCTAGTAGCAGGTGATTTTGTAAACCTAGAACATGGCCCTCTGGTCCCCAATGTAAAGATGGAAGCAGTTCATCACCTTTCGTCTCTCACTCATGCATGCCCTTAGTAAACAAAAGAAAGATACAAGGAAACTTTACTATACAGTTATTGAAACTATTATGAAGCATAGGTGCTGTGATCACTAGGCAGATTAAACTATACAAAGTATTTAGTATTACTGTTAGGCTGCATAAAATGAAAATCCCCACCATGGCAAATAATCTATCTGTCTAGGCCTACCCTTACTGTCAGCAAATTGCAAGATACAATGTATTAATGCTATTATCAACAACAGCTAGGACTTTATCCAAATTATCTTAAACAATTTGTCTTAAATGTGCAGCTGCTTCCATTTGTGACATTTTCCAAATTTCATTGTAAGTTGCATAAATAAATATTTTAGAGCACGGTGACTTAGGACCCAACACAAAATCAAATAGGTCAGTGTCTTCTGACATAAGGGAGAGATGCTGTTTTACTGTAGACAGTGTGGAATATTTCAACAATTGTTGGTACAATTTCCCTACTGAATAGGTGGTGACTATACCTCAGTGTTGAGACTCAGAATAATGAAGGTCGGGCCTACCTGCCTTAAACGCTGGTGTGGAATTAGAAAAATGAGCATGACAGCCATTTGTATCCACTGACAACAATAACCACCCATTTGGATCAAGAAGTGTGGAGGTAAATGTACCATTCTGCTCGAAACTATGGAGCTTCTCTTTAGTATAATTTGTTAAATGTAGCCAGTTACCAAACCAGGCAATGGAAGGAATGTTGGATGAATTCATATTATCTATAATTTTAGCAAATGCTAGACAAGTAGACTGTTAAAATGTGTAATTTAAAAAATAATTTGTGTTTGAATTAAGCAGACTCTAAATAAGGTGTCTGTTCGCTGAACCTGCCAATGTTTGGTATCCCAAATTGATTTCTTGTCAATCCTATCCTTCCAATACTCATAACCTTTTAAGGATAACTGTTTGACCAACCAATCTGTATATATTACCTTGGTTTGTGTCAGCATATATTTCTTTGCTGGAGTAGGGACAAGTTTAAAATAAAATGATTTTGGGTCTAATGAATCATGGGCAGAAAAAAAAATTAAATTATCCCTACATCCTTTTGAACTCCCTTGTGAGGGAGACGCACAATGATTCCATTGTGTGTAACTAAAAAATGTGCATTGAACACTAGTTTAATGTAAATAATTATGTGCATAATGCTGATAACAGAACCTTTCTCCATAATTAGCAGAATTTAGATACAGGTCTTCACTTTTAAAAACAAGATAATTTTTCAGCTCTGAGAGCATGGAGTTTACAGTGCCAACATCTCAATCATCAGCCGATGGGCCAAATTCCTTTTTCACCACAACATTTTCTCAAACTAGATCCCCCATTTAGGGAATCCAGCTGGAAGGTGCTGGCTGCTTCTTGATTCTGGTTGAGGCAGACATTTTCAACTGTTTTCTAGATTGGCTGTCACAGACGTTTTGTAAATCCTGTAAGGCCGCACCACAATCATTCACCTCAAAGAGCATGGTTGCCGCCACTATGTCTGGACCGTCAAGGTTTGAAAGATACATTTTTATGCCAAAAATGACCTGATATGGGGGCCGGCTACCCAAAGATCATTTATGGAGATTGTTAAGTGCTCTTTGTACCCCGTATAGGTGATGGATCCAGCTTTACCCTCAACCTAACACTATATCTGTTAGGGATTGCTTTAACTCACTGTTCATCTGCTCCACTACCAAATTTCTCTCAGGACGATAGAGGGAAAAGTAACACAACACCTCTACACCCAGGGAAGCCTTGGTATCCCTTTAAGCCTTAGAGGTGAAATCATGGCTCTGACTGAGTGGAATGTAGTGCATACATGTGTTCCGATAAAATATTTTCAGATCTTTAATAACAGTGCCAGTGTCAGTAGAACATTGTGGCCACACCCAGAGGAACCAGGAGCAAGAATCAACTGTAAGTAGGATAAATATAAACACTCCATCTGAATTAAGAGGACCACAAGGGTCCAAAAAAATGCAGCTGACAGGTTTGTGGGAAATCAACAGGTATGTCTGCGGTAGGTGTACCATGGTAGAACTTGGAATTTGTTGACAAATGTCACAACAAAGGACATATTTCTTGGCCTATTTATATAAGCCATTTGACCAATAAAGTTGCTGTGGTAACGAAATTATGGCTACCACACCTGCATGTACAGAAGTAACACCATCATGTGCAGCCATCACTAAGGCTAGCTGGCGATCTAGGTTGGGAATCACATGATCACCAACTCCTGGAATCGTAACAAGGGAACATTTTGTTCACTTAAATTGTATGTATATTTAGCTGAAAAGCCCCTAAGCAAAGCGGTGCTGTTGCATGTAGCATTAACGGCAGCCAATATATAGTCATCTACCCTCATAAGAGAATGAGTAATCCAGGAAACTGTTACAGTTGCAACAGTGGATTTTGCTGCTTTATCTGCCAAAGAAGTCCTTACTATTCATGTTCCCACACACTGATGACTCAATATATGAATGATATGAGTCCATAGCAACCCATCTGTTAGGTCTGCCGCCGTAACCCAAAGTAATTTATGCTTTATAGTGTTGCCTTTAGAATCAATTAATACATTCTGGCACCAACAATGCAAATTATCATAAATGACTGGACTCAATAATACAAATCACACACTCTAATTGTGGGTTATTCAGGTTGTGTAAGTTCTAGTGCGAGAACCAAGGCTTTCAGTTGCGGTTGGAATTGACCCTCCAACATTACAACAAGAACAGTGGTGCATGCCTCTGAATATTGCGTGCTGGGTCCCTATGGCAGGTTGGGCTGAACCATCAGTATAAATAATATATTTATTCTGCTCAAGAGGCAAAACATTGCTGGGCACAGGATAAACATGCTCATATTGAAAAAATTCTGTTAAGGATGTTGCCTATTGCATCCATCTGGGATGGAGGGCTTTAGCATTTGTAACGCTCGCTTTTGTGACAGCCTTTAAGGCTGGCATGGTAGTAAGGGCAATAATGGTTTCCCTTGTGCAAGTGGCCTCTCTTTAGGTATAGCCATCTGCACCATATTCAGCATTTTTTCAGTGGATTCAAAAAGCATCTCCGCATTAGAATATAAATACGATTCATATGCAATTAGCAATGCTTTACTTTAATTAAAGGTGACATTTGTAAAGCCCATGGCACCCGCGACCGGATGAAAAGGTTTGTAGTAGTTACACATGTATGTAAGTACTGTGTAGCAAGCAAGTCAGATTGGTGTGACCTGAATATGTCTGTATGATCTGATGTCCAATGTGAACTGAAAAAATCAAAATGAATGAATTCATATATTAATTTAATGCACTGTGCATAATGCGGTATGTATGTTCGGTAAAAATTAAGGAATCCTAATGAGGATAAAAGTTTTCTAAGAGTGTTTGGTGATTGTAGCAGAGCGCACTTTTCTAGGAAGTGAGGTGCAAGGCTTTTTCCCGTATGGGTACATTTGTATCCTAAAAATAGGGCACTTAGAAATACTATATTAAATTTCTTGAAGTTGAACTTGTAACCAGTAATTCAGTAATTCCCAATATTATGTGATCCACTCTGGCCAAATGTGTATTTAACTCATTGTCCATCAGGTAGATATCATTTACATAGGATAGTGGGTCTGGGTCAAGATCATAAAGAATTGACATAATACGTGCAGCAAACAGTCATGGACTCTTCTTATACTCTATGGGGAGTCAAGCAAAGTGAGGTTGAAAGCCTAATGAAAAGAAGGCAGCCTAATCTCTGCATTCAGATGCTATATTCTGTCAGAAAAAACATTCCAAACTATCCAAGAGTGTTTTAAATTTTTTACTAACTATATTATTTATAAGGGCCATACTGTCTGTATTTTGCATTACAAATGTGTATGTATGACTATTTAAATGTCTGTAGTCTAAGACTATACAATATGAATGACCCAGGTTTAAGACAGGAAAAAGGTGAATATTATTATTAATTTGGGAGACACAGGGTTCAATTACTCTCTAGAACTATAATTGTGAGAGTATTTCTCTAACAGGTGCTTTAGCACCCCGTTTTATTTGGTACTGTGGTTGCACTTGTGGGCTGGACCGTGTGGGTATTATATGATAAGGAGAGTCCTTATCCCAGCTGACATGATTACGATATAACGTTGGGGCTGATGCAAGAGCCCATTCTGTGGCATTAACTTGTTTGACCTCATCAGGGACAAGCGCAGAAAATGATGGCTTTATAACATATTCACCTTGTGGACATGTTTGCACAAACTCCGGGTGCCAATCGACCTCTGCTAAGAGAATGCATTATGAAAATTTTACATTTTCCCAGAATATTATCCAAATGGTGCATTGCATGTTACCCTCAATTTAAATATCTAAATTACATTATCTATCTGGAGGGGGTAAGCGCCTGTCTGGAGTTTCAAATATTGCATATTGATCAGTTGCTTTCGCTACCAGAAATTTCTGGATATTCCGGCACACTGTAGTGACGTCTGCTGTGCTTTCAAGGAGAATAACTGCCCACCTCCTGTTCAGGAGGCGAGTTCTCTGTGTTTATGGCATATTTTGTATCAATAGGCAAAACTTTCATTTTCTGAAATTAGGCCTTAAATTGCAGAGTAATAATAATAATGATTAGTCTTTATTGTCTGATTTCTAAAAATCATTACAATCATTACAACATGGAAAACCAAATGTGTATTAGTTCAAGATAAGTTTAATAAAATTATGAAAGCAGAGCCCACTAACATTTCATCAATTTCAGCAATTATGCAACAAATATTGTAATGATTTACGAATAACACACTGTACTACACCATTGATACCACAGAAATGCATCCTAAACATAACATTTCAGTTGTCAATGATCACCATAGAATCAGTGGCCATTTAGATGGCCAATAAAATACCTCTGTGCTTACATATCATCATTATATTATTCCACTGTTTTTAAACTGAAGGTCAATAAAGTGCCTCTGTGCTTAATTCACCATACACCATACTCGCATAAATCCCAGAGGTTTATCCTCCTTCTTTATCTTTACGTCAAATGAGCATTGTGAGTCCTATTTCAGTTTCACATACTCCTCTGCCTACACTCAGAATGCCCTTCTCTCTTTTATTGTTTTTCAGCTGAGTTCTGAAAGGAACACGAAGGATGTGTGTCAGAAAGCTGATGCCTATCATGTTCTTTCAACTGTGCGGAATCACACAAATTATAGCAACTGTTAGAGGGCTCTGGTGGTGGAGACACACCTTGAGACCTAGCTTTTTCTTTAGGTTTTGGTTTGTCTCATCGTTTTATTTCAAACTCCAGGTCCTGCTTAGCAGTGTCCTTGTCGGAACCAGGCTTGCCAAGATGTGATTTATTGGGTCTGGCTCCGACAGTATTGCGACCTTTAGCGTTTATATCTTTTTTTATTTGTTTTCAAAGATGCATTAATTAACATTAACCTCCACCTACATCCAACGGCCAGTGTGGTGCAATAAAAATTTAACAATTCAGAGAAGGCGAGAAAAGACAGAGAATAGAATACAGATGTGGATCAAATAGAGATTATGGTGCTCAGAGAGAGTCCTTGGTTTCGTGTCGCTAGCCCGTGGCCACTTGGGGGGAGTTATTCCATATCCTGGGGGTGGTCTAATGTGAGGGATTGTGTGGTGGGGAGTCAGAGTACTCTGAGGTAATTTGGGCTGGTGAGTTCCCCAAATTCTGAGGAGAGGAACTTGTTAGTGTTGGCCCATGTTTTATCAAATCTGGGTAAGGCGCGAGCCAAGCCCGCAGTGATTTTCTCCATGCCCAGTATCTCCCAGACCTTGTACAGCCAATCTAGTTTGGTCGGGATCTTGTCTGTTCCCCAGCGGGACAGCAATGCCTGTTTAGCGGCGCCTAACATGAGAGTGATTGCCCGCCTTACATGATTTAAGAGGATAGGTAAGGGGGTTCGGTAGTCCTAACAGGATGAAGCTGGGAAGTCTGGGTATTTCTGTGTGGTGGATGGAGTTGATGTCTTGCATGATTGTGTCCCATTATGACTTTCTTTTCAGGCACTCCCAAAGAATATGAGTGAGTGTGCCCAGTTTCCCACAGTTGCGCCAACACAATTTGCTGCCACTGGGTTTCCATCTCGCAGTTCTAACCAGGGTGCAGTACCAGTAGTGAGAGATCTTTAAGAACATTTCTTTTTCCACCGTACTGCAGAAGGAGGCTCTGGCCCTGTGGATTATATCCTGTCACTCCTTAGGGGAGAATTTGTAGTTTATCTCCGATTCCAACATACTCTGCACTGGAGTCTTAGTTGTGTATTTGGGCTTATTCAGGAAGGAGTAAATGTCTGACAACAGGCGCTTATCGGAAGTGCGTGTTATGTACTAAAGCTCAAATTTAATAAGGAGGTGGCTAACATGGGGTTGCACCTGAGGTTGTGTCACCCAGTGGCGGATCGTTAAGTACTGCCAAAATGCATCTGTTGGGATTCTAAAGACTGACAATAGTCTATAATACCTGTGTCATCAAATAAGTCACCAATTCTTTTACAGTTAGCTTCTTGCTTCATGTGCCTGTTCCCTTCCATTGCTGGGGGAAATCTGGGTTGCCAATAACAGGGATCAGTGGAGACACGGGAGTTGAGAGACCACAGGACTGTAGCCCATACTCCAATAGTGTCTCTCGGTATCGCCGATATATACACTCCAGCCGGTCTGTGCCATCTAGGGAGCCAAGGCTCCTTCCATATGTGCATCCCTGTGATTGCTTGGTCGATGAAGCACCAATGTTTCTCAGATTGTAATTTATACCACTCAATCATGTATCTTAATTGTGCTGCTTGAAAATATCTCTTCAGTTGCAGGACCCCAGGACCTCTGTTTTAGATATGTTTGATGCAGCACCATATTGGTTCTCTTTCTTTCCTGTATAAAGTTCCCAATACGGTGTTGCAACTGCGCCAAAATTGAGGTGGGGGGATGGTGGGAGCAACTGCATCTCATATAAGATGCGAGGCAGAAGGGTGATTTTGATGGCTGCTAGCCTGCTGCAGCTATGACACTGCATGTTTCTTGCAGGTGAGGAGCTCATGACGAGTCTCATCTAGTAAGGTCACATAGTTCACCTTAGCTGTCTATTCCATCTTGGGATATATTTGCAGCCCAAGTAAGAAATTCCCCCCTGAGCCCAAGCAAACAGGAATTTCTGCCTCAGTTGTTCCTGCTCTACCCCGGGGAAGGTCATACTGAGAGCCAGTGTCTTCTGCAAGTTGATTTTAAATCCCGAGACCTCGCTAAATGTTGTGACCTCTTCCAAAAGGGGGCAGGGAAAGTGATGGTTGTGTAAGGAAGAGCACCATGTCGTTTGCGTACAGAGATATTTTGTGTTCCCTGTCTCCCATTCAGATCCCAGAGACCGTCTGGAGGTTTCTCACTCTCTCCGCAAGCGGCTCCGTATAGAGTGCAAAGAACAAGGGTGAGAGCGGGTAACCTTGGCGTGTGCCCCTCCCTATCACAGCAGGGCGAGAAATTAGACCGTTCACTCTAATAAACGCTTACCGGGCTTGTATATACAATTTAACCACCTCAGGTTTCGCTCCCTAATCCCAAATCAACGCAGGACGTGTCTCAGATATGGCCAGTGTGCACAGCCAAATGCCTTCTCGTGTTGACCAATAGAAGCAGTGTAGGCTGCTGAGTGTGCTGAGTTTGATCTATCCTCGTCCCGTCACTGCAATTGCGTTCGGGAATAAAGCCGGATTGGTCCTGGTCCGCTGGGCCCTGCATATGTGGAGCGAGGCGGGCCACCAAGATGCTACTGAAAATCTTTAAATCAACATTCAGTAAGGATATCGGGCGGTTAGAGGCGCAGTCCTGCAGGTCTTTACCGGGTTTCGGTAGAACTACCACCTCCGCCATAGACATTGTGGGGGTTAAGGTTCCTGGTTCGCTGAATGGATTAAAAAGTCACACAAGATGCAGAGTAAATTCAGGTGCAAATGCTTTGTAGAAATCTACTGGGAAACCGTCTCCCCCCAAAGCTTTGCCTATCCTGAGTCTCTACCTCATAGTAGTGCTGCTTAGTGTGCAGGAGGGCATACCCCACACAAGTACTGTCCAGCGCCCTCAACTGCTTCCATACGGTATTAAGTTGTCTTCTAGTCTGAACCACACCCGTGCGTCGGTGCACCCCTCCGATGCCCTTATTTCGACCTTTAGAAGAATACTTCAGCAATAATTATAGGTAGCTTACATTCCTGGCTGGGTGGTGCAACCTGCTTGAGCTGCTGGTGTATAGCTAAAGATGCTGCTTCACCGTACATGTTTGACAGAACCATTGAGGAGACCACATGAAAGTTTCCCATTAATTTCATCCCCTAATCCAGGGCAGCAGCTGTCACATTTTCATTTCATATTTGTTTTAACACCACCGGCAAAACTGAAATAGGAGGAGTACCATGCATGGTGGTAACAACTGCAGCAAAGACTGTGCCCCAAATGTCACAGTCACATGTTTGAGGTACTATCCCATTGAGTAAGCACATAGTCAATATTCTGCACTTCTCATGTGGTCCCATAAGGGGAAACAAGGCTTCAATTTGATCAATTATTTGGGTTATCCAAAAGGAATTTTCTCATGGTTTGTGTTAATTGTATCCATAATTGAATGAATAATTACAGATTTTTTTTTTTAGTTTTATATAGTGCGAACTAGACCCGAAGATATCAGGCATCAGAGTGCTTTACATTAGCACCAGTTGTGTTACAGATGGACATATCTATTTTCGTTAGGCACAGGGAGATTAAGTGATTCGCGCAGAATCACTGAATGTTCAGCATTGTAGCCGAGTCTCTAACCCAGTTCCCCAGCTTCGAGTTGGATTGCTTTAGCAGTAAGGCTACACTCTCTCCCCTAACTTATTGTACATACTACAGGCAACTGTGGTTGCCCTTACTGGGACAGCCATCCAGGTGCACAAAACAAATCGAGTTAAGCATCTCTATAGTCTAACTAGACCATTTTATAACTGCACTAGCTCATTAGCATTTAGATTTTGTAAATTAGGGAATGATGTGTGTTGGACTTGGCCCTTTTGGCAGGTTCACCCCGAAACTTTTTGCATTTGCCTAGCCTGTTTCTGTAACCTGGTGTTGGTGATTTTAGGCCTCTGCGCACTTTTTCACTGTGTTCCAGTGTAAAGTGTGTGCGCTCTCTGTGTATGTGTGTTGAGAGCGGCCTGTCCTCCCATAGGAATGCATGATGATATGTGTGTCCATGGTAGTTCCTGATGTGTGGGGAGTGCAGGGTCTAGTTTGGTATGTGCGGACTCGTGAGATTGAATGCTGCGCGATGATGTGTGAAGATTTAATGTGTCTAGTGGAGATGTGCCACTTCTAGAAGTTGGCATGTCTGTGCAGTAATTGTGAACTGACTGTCTGGCTTCTGATTGGCTGGAGCTGGCTGGTGTGCCTGGCTCCAGGAGTCAGGATGGGTCTGCCCCGGTGGTGAATGGAGAGATCTGCATGTTGATGGAAGGGAGGAGTTCACCTGGGATCCGAATAGGGGTGGGCCGTCCCTCCGCAATGCTGGCTCCACCCCCAGTGGTGTGTCTGATTTCCCTGACCCATCCTGTGAATAGGCAGAGTGGGTGAGCAAAACAAAGTGCTCAAGAACCAGTTGCATCTGGGTCACCCCTTGCCTGCACCTTTGGAAACAAAGGATTTGGTGTATAAAAAGGGGCTGTGATCCCATGAAAAATGTTCTTGTTCTTGACTAAAATCTACCAGGGGCTTGCTGCTGCTGGGGCCCAGGGGAAGGCTTGCCTCCCTGGGCCCTGCCCTGCTCCTGGGCAGGCACTCCTAAGATTTAGGGCAGGCACTCCTAAGATTTAGGGTGCAGAAAAAAACTGGGGTGGAACTCTAGTTGAGCTGCATCAAGCAGGAGGAGGGGGCTTCGCCGGTAACAACATATTAGTTGGATGTGGCGAGCAAAGGCGAATCACCTACGTCTCCCTGTCGCTGCACCCTAAATCTTAGGAGTGCCTGCCCAGAAGTATATTTTCCTTCTGGATGACCAAGGATTTAGGACTGGGTGCGTCTTTTAGGGGGCGCATACCACCCACTTCCTTGTTTTGGTCCTGAAGAATACCGGGGATTACCCCACATGGTAGAAACATGTTGACCAACACATAAGCTGAGATATGTAGGCCGTAACTTCCCTACTACTATCTCACCCACATTTTTAATATTGTCCAGTTACTTTTTTATTAAAATCTGTATAAAAGCATTAACCAGGACAATTTTAACACTCACACTTTTTTTGTTCACATCCCACACTTCACTACCTGCTCCACTGTAACTCAGGTGTTGAAGCACACCCAAGTGACGCTAGGCCACTTGGGTGGGCCCCGATGATGAAGCAAGTCACCACCAGGTGGTGAGTGAGGGGTTTACTAACAAAGGAACAACGTTTCCTTAGTTTGGACAAAGCCTTCATTACCCTCATCGGGTAATACTCCTTCTTTTGTTCTTTTCTATACCTCGACCAGGGAATCAGGAGTATTCCCCGTCCAGTAACCACGGACGCAACTCCTTTCTCTCTCTGTGTTTCCAAGAAGCAGGTTTAATTAGGCCCGTGGTCCCCATGGGGGGGGGGGCTACTTTATCTTTAAGAGCCAGCGCGCTCTAACAAGAGGGGCCCATACTTTGTTGTTTAGGGGGGGTGGTGTCTGGGCACATTGTCGGTACCCGCCCCACAATGCCCATAACAGTGCAGTGCCCGTTTTCAGAGCAGCCCTGATGGCAGCGGGCCGCTCCAGCCTATGGGGGCATGTTTTCTGGTTCAGAGCCTACGTGGCTCCAACTGGGCAAATGTGGGCAAATGTTTTATTGAGTTCAAGAGCCTATGCGTGGCCCCAACGTTTGGGGGCACCTATGATGGTTTAAGGAGCCAATGGGCTCCTGGGGCGTAGTTGATTTTAGAGCCAGATGACTCCAACGCCCCTAAGCTGTTTACAGAGCCTTGGTGGCTCCAACCTTTTGCCAGTGATTTCAGAGAGCCCCAGAAGTGGCACAGTGGTGCCAGGCCTTCCACAGCTGCACAGCACTTAGTGCCAGCTTCAGCGTTTAGGCCCTGTTCTTGTTCTCATCTGCCCAGCAAGTAGTAGGCAGCTGCAACGTTATGGTTTGCGCAGATGGCGCACCCCTGACTGGCGCTGCATTGGCAGCACGCCCTGACATTCTGGGCACAGGGTATTTGAGCCCCTTCCTGAGATGGCCAGTTGGCCAGGGGGCTGGTATGTGGATAGGGCGCAAGGCCCTAATGTGATTTATGTGCTGAAGTAATTGTGATGCTAGGAAATGTAATGCATTTAGTATGTTTTACGCACCCTGTGTGATACCTCTAGATATGGTTTATGATTATGAGGTTGTTTTACCTATGTAGGTGTGTGTTAGTGAGATTGTACTTCACTGTGTTATTTACGCCCCTAAATGTGAGTTATACTTAGGAGGTGGGTCTAACATGTTTAGACTAGTGAGAAGATTGCATAATGTGTTTATGCTGGTGAGGTTGGCGCAGGATGTAATTCACGCCTGATGTGACTGTACATAATGTAGTTTATGTTACAGGTTGAGGTGGAATGCAGTGATTACCAGTAGTTACTGGTTCTAGGTTTATGATCTATTTTTACTTGTAAGAATTTCTGCTAAGTGTTGATCCTGAGAGTGGCCCACATGGCCCTGTCCTGTGTAAATAATCCCTTGTGAATATTGCCCATGTCAGTTGGCACAGTGTATGTTATGTGTTTACTATCTAATGTGTTATGAGAATACAAAAGCTATTTTTAAATAACCTTGTGTGGAATCCTTTTGTAGTGTGCCTGGGATGTTGTTACTGTGTGCGTGCGCAAATGCTTTACACATTGCCTCCGGGATAAGCCTGACTGCTCGTGCCATGCTACCAAGGGGGTGAGCAGGGGTCATATTTGGCGTGTAACTCCCTTGCCCTGACTAGAGTGGTCGTTTCTGCCTGGCTTTGGTGCAAGCCTTAGCCAACCAGAAATCCCAGTTCTAACAATGTATAACCACCTAACGATGGCTAGGTGGCCCCTTCATTACTAAGGGGACCCATGCATACATGACAAGTACGTGTGTTAGGGTACCTCAGAACCAATTTAGATGTTTCCAATGAGAAAGATACATTTCTAAAAGCTACTACACACTGTTTTGTTATGGTAGTGCAACGTTAGTGTCTTCATGAAATTTTCCTGTATTAGCATCCACAGCTGGAAAATGGACCAATTAAATACTTATTAATAATAGATATCGTGGGCTTCAACCATGAAGATTATGTCACCGCCTGCATAGCGAAGGCCATATAAATTCAAAGGTCTGCAATTGTCAGCTATTGTTGGAAGTTGTGGTGCCGCCACTAATAAAACAGTGATGGAAACAAAGTGCAATCACTAATATGGGTAATTCTTTTAATGATTCAATCTTGAACAAGCAACAGGAAAAATTAGGTACTTTCTAAAATACTGTGGAGGATGAATCCTTAACACCACAGACGTCTCCGTAGGAGGTGTAAGGGTACTATGGACACGCACAAGTACACTTGTTAAATAAGTACCTGACCAATCGTTGGTAGCACCACGTTGCAGGGATTCTGCTGGTGAGCAGAACCCTGCCTTGGGATGGTAGGACGCCAGAATGTAGGGACTAAGGGCCTTATTTACAAGAGACTGATGCATCTGCTCGATGCATCAGTTTCCTTGCGCCTGCATGAAATGCCTTTGCGACACCATAGATGTGCTGTATTTACAATACAGGACTACGTTGCACAAGAGTTAACAGATGTATCAGAAATTCTGAGACATCTATTGGTGCAAAAGCCACGTATTGTTGGATTTGGTTGATCAACTGATGCAACTCAAGCAATAAACACATTGGTGCGTCCCATTGTAAAAGCCCTGCCTTACATCTAGTTTGAGCAGGCGTAGAGATTTTGATACAGTCAAGTTGTATAGTGATGCAGTGAAATGTTGTAAAATTTCACTGCACCACTTC
Organism: Lissotriton vulgaris; assembly: GCF_964263255.1. NCBI lineage: Eukaryota > Metazoa > Chordata > Amphibia > Caudata > Salamandridae > Lissotriton > Lissotriton vulgaris. The sequence goes on from NC_141691.1 coordinate 878,686,886, forward strand.
TATGTGGCTTTTAGCTTGGGAACGCCTACCCTGCATACCTTATACCTGGTGCAGGGAAAATGAGAAGCAGTTCTCGACAAACTGACACGTTGGACCCAATTGAAAAGCCACTTCACTGGACCCAATTGAAAAGCAACTGCATTAAAAAAAAAAAGTGACTCAACTGCAGTGCAAGGGGCTTGTAAATAAGCCCCCAGTCTATCTACAATGTCAGTGTCTGTTGGCCCCAATCCTGGCTAGCTCACAGTGCCTCACCTGAACTTCTAAACTTCCCAGAGAAGCAGGTGATTTTTGCAACCCAGAACATGACCCTCTAGTCCTCAAGGGAACCATGGAAACGATTGTCACCTTTCTTCTCTCAATCTCTCAATCTCGTACAGGAGCAGCCTGTGCAGGTGAGAGTAGTGGGGCGAGTGGACCTGAGTCCGCAGACGACAACGAGAGAAAATTAAATAAAAAGTAAAGAAAACCACTTACCTTGCGGTGGCTGCATTTCAGAGTAGGCGATGTGGAGAGCGCAAGGTATGTGGTTTTCTTTATATTTTATTTTATTCTCCCTCATTGTCGTCTGTCGACTCCACCCACACCACCCCACTGCTCTTACCTGTATGGACTGCTCCTGTTCATGCATGCCCTTAGTAACCAAAAGAAAGTCACGAAGAGAGTTTACAATACATTTGATGAAACTATTTTAGTCTATTATGAAGTATATGTGCTGTGATCACTAGGCAGATGAAACTAAACAAAGTAATTATCATTTCTCTCAGGCTGTATAAAACTTGGTTTACGCAAGACTGCACGTATGGCTCGGTGTGTGCATTTGTACGAGGACAGGTGTCTCTGCTGAAATTCCTCTCTCTGCCCTAAAGGGGACGAGACACAGTTTACATCATAAAACTACTGTGTTGGAAAGCTGCAGCTGTGTTAGAGTGTTATGTCTAAAATGTTAGGAGCTGTTTGTGACTCAAACAAACAAACAGTGCACCATGTTCTTATGTATTCCAGGCAACCTTGTACAAAATGTGCAGACTGACTCCCAAGAAGAATCACTGAGAAACCAACAACATTTACAGTGTATCCCTAAATAATAAATAAACAAAGGAAGAGTGTCCGTCAGAGAAGCGTTCAGAATGGTTATAGCACGTGAGATTGAGGCCAGTTGTAAGTGGTCGTATGAAAGGACCAATTTCAAGAAAAAATGCAAGATTTTTTTCAGGAAACCCTCACTCACCCTAGTGGTGACATGCTTCATCATCGGGTCCACCGGGAGAGATCGAATACCTCCCCGGTGTGTTGCGACGCCAGGAGACTGCGGAGCAGGTTCTTGTGAGGGTAAGGAGTGAAAAAAGTGTAGTGAATTTAAAAATGTCCAGGGTTGTACCAAAAAATCATTTATTGGCTGGTCAACCTGACATATTAAAAACTTGCTATGTGTAGGGAAAACTAACCAAATAGAGTATACTGGTGTTTCCCTTTTAGAGAAAGGTCAACATGTTTCTGCCCGTGGTATGTGTGACTTTACAGGGCTTTCTTCAGGACCAGTTTGCGAGTGTCACCTTGACAGGTCTGGGCGCACTAAGGCCCACCCTTCCAAAGGCGGTGAAAGTTAAAAATAGCACTATGTGTAAAAAGGTGCATAAAAAATACAAACTTGTAAGTCTGGGGAATTACCTCTGTTATGAGGAACCTAGAAGTCTGTGGACAAATGGTGAGACAAACAGACAAATAAACAGACAAAGAACATAAAATCAATCGATATTAATCATTTTTAATGGCAATTGATGCAACTTGGTGGCGTGACACGTGCTGGCATACCTATCAAAGGCCGTGGCCGAGATGAATGGGATGCGAAGAAAAAGTTGTGCCACAAGCCGGGGTGGTGGGCCTCAACTAGCGCTGAGAAGTGTAGTCCAGCACGATCTGTTGCACGTTTGAATAAGGCAACAGACTGATAAATGGAGACTTACAGTGTTAAGTCCATCCGTGCGGGAGGCCAGGAATGGCTACCCATTGTTACATGGCTACCTATAATCGGGCGGCGAGGAGTTGGTCCCCGAGGTGTTAAACGAGGAGGCAAAGCTACAGTGTGAATAACGGTAACTCTGCTGGCCGTGACTTGTAATTTTGATCAAGCACACAAATATATGAGCGTGAAAGGGAAATACTCCTCACTTGTAAAAAAATTGAACCACGCCCCATAGAACTCAGGAGGGGGGTGGGAGCGAAAATGGCACACCCTATTTGGGAAGGAAAAACACACACAAAGAGGATTTAGAGATCTGGCAGAATCTCGAACAAAAGACTTATCTTAATAGAAGATGTCCGGAGAAAAATTCCTTACGCCCGCAACGCTCTGCACCCTCTCGGTACCTAGCTGTTCCCTCACTGGATCTCGTGGATCCTGAGCGAAGGGCGAGCCCGGTGTTATGAGGGAGGTGACAGGGCACGGGCCAATGGGAGCCGATTTTCAAAACGAGGCTTGGAATACAAGTCCCGTAATCCCGCGAGAGGTGGGTTCAAAGCGGGGGTTGATGACGAGATGAAAACGAGGCTTGAGAAGCAAGCCCTAGGCGACCTTGCGGTAGGAAAGCGCAAGCTTCGCAATGTTTGCAAGGATGGCACTCAGAGAAAATTATTTCGAATACAAAGGACAACTGTACCTCCAGTGCACAGGGACTTCAATGGGGAGTACCTTTGCTCCCAGCATAGCGGGGTTGTATGTGTATGATTTCGAAACCAAACATATTTTACCTACAACAAACCCCTTTGCCTCCTCCATAGGACTATGGAGGAGGTACATTGATGACATTCTCCTCCTGTGGACAGGGAATGAAGACAGTCTCACACAGTTCCTGAGCTGGGTCAATACCCTTGACCCTTACTTGAGATTCACCCACAATCATAGCAAAGAATCAATTGTCTTCCTTGACGTAGTGATAAGGATAGAGGGAACATCTCTCACCACTGTGACTCATCATAAACCAACAGCAAAAAATAATCTTTTGGAGTTCAGCAGTTTCCATCCAAGACCTCTGCGAGAAAATCTGCCCTATGGACAATTCTTGCGCCTGAGAAGGAATTGTAGTAACATCACTGACTATAAAGTTCAGGCCAAAGAACTGACCGAAAAATTGAAACAAAGAGGATATCCGCAAGGAATCCTCAACAAAGGCCAGACCCGGGCACGCAATCAACCCCGCGATGCCCTCCTTGAGGAGAATGTGAAGACAAACACAGAGGTACCACTCACATGTGTAACCACCTACAGCACCCTCTCAGACAACGTCAAGAAATCAATCAATAAAAATTGGAGAATAATCACAAGTAACATGAATGATTGGGAGAAACCCCTCTTCTCCTTCAAAAAGGGCAGGAGCCTCAAAGATGCCTTGGTACATACAAGACCCTTACCATGCTCAACACCAGCTACACTTACTAGGTCTGTTACAGAACCCTGGCACCTGCCTCCCATTACTGGTCATTTTCCTTGCACTGACTGTAGTGTTTGTCACCTTACCACCCACACCACACAACTCAATTTGGAACCCGGTAAAGTGTGGATTCAAAAATCCCATACCAACTGTAACTCTGCTAATGTTGTCTATCTGATTACCTGCCCATGTGCGAAACGCTATGTGGGAATGACAACACGAAAAGTAAAAACACGCATTGGCGAACACCGTAGCAACATTCGTTGTAAAAAAGTCACCACCAAACTCAGCGAGCATTTTCTGCAGGCACATCACACCCCAAATGACATGACCTGGACAGTCATCGAGCAGGTCAACAATCCGAGAAACAGAGACAGCATCCTGTTTGAGAAGGAACAGCGCTGGGTATACAGAGTCAGTACCCATATCCATGGGCTGAACGATCAAATTCCTTGGACTAGTGTCTTAAAACATTAGATTTAACACGAGTCAGAGCTGTTGTACTTTCTAGTCTAGCACTCCATTTAACTCTCTTGAGTACCTTGAGTCTGGGCTGAACCCTAGCACCATGTGACTTTGTTTCTTGAATCTCGAAGTTATAGGGCTCATGGTATACTGAGTATCATCCACTCTATAGGAATATGGAATAATTTTCTCTATACCATACCTGACAAATCCTGCCCCACTAGTGCTGAGACACTAAGCTGAAACTCCAACATCCTTGGCGTTATTATTCTAATACAAATTCAGAATATAATAACCTCTTTTTGTATCAGTACCTTTCTTCAGTCACAACCATTTGTACCACCTCTGGTTAATGTACTTTGGCTATGATTGTCATTACACAGTAAATACAGGACCAACTTCGCTCCAAACATTGCGAAGCTTGCGCTTTCCTACCGCAAGGTCGCCTAGGGCTTGCTTCTCAAGCCTCGTTTTCATCTCGTCATCAACCCCCGCTTTGAACCCACCTCTCGCGGGATTACGGGACTTGTATTCCAAGCCTCGTTTTGAAAATCGGCTCCCATTGGCCCGTGCCCTGTCACCTCCCTCATAACACCGGGCTCGCCCTTCGCTCAGGATCCACGAGATCCAGTGAGGGAACAGCTAGGTACCGAGAGGGTGCAGAGCGTTGCGGGCATAAGGAATTTTTCTCCGGACATCTTCTATTAAGATAAGTCTTTTGCTCGAGATTCTGCCAGATCTCTAAATCCTCTTTGTGTGTGTTTTTCCTTCCCAAATAGGGTGTGCCATTTTCCCTCCCACCCCCCTCCTGAGTTCTATGGGGCGTGGTTGAATTTTTTTACAAGTGAGGAGTATTTCCCTTTCACGCTCATATATTTGTGTGCTTGATCAAAATTACAAGTCACGGCCAGCAGAGGTACCGTTATTCACACTGTAGCTTTGCCTCCTCGTTTAACACCTCGGGGACCAACTCCTCGCCGCCCGATTATAGGTAGCCATGTAACAATGGGTAGCCATTCCTGGCCTCACGCACGGATGGACTTAACACTGTAAGTCTCCATTTATCAGTCTGTTGCCTTATTCAAACGTGCAACAGATCGCGCTGGACTACACTTCTCAGCGCTAGTTGAGGCCCACCACCCCGGCTTGTGGCACAACTTTTTCTTCGCATCCCATTCATCTCGGCCACGGCCTTTGATAGGTATGCCAGCACGTGTCACGCCACCAAGTTGCATCAATTGCCATTAAAAATGATTAATATCGATTGATTTTATGTTCTTTGTCTGTTTATTTGTCTGTTTGTCTCACCATTTGTCCACATACTTCTAGGTTCCTCATAACAGAGGTAATTCCCCAGACTTACAAGTTTGTATTTTTTATGCACCTTTTTACACATAGTGCTATTTTTAACTTTCACCGCCTTTGGCAGGGTGGGCCTTAGTGCGCCCAGACCTGTCAAGGTGACACTCGCAAACTGGTCCTGAAGAAAGCCCTGTAAAGTCACACATAACACGGGCAGAAACATGTTGACCTTTCTCTAAGAGGGAAACACCAGTATACTTTATTTGGTTAGTTTTCCCTACACATAGCAAGTTTTTAATATGTCAGGTTGACCAGCCAATAAATGATTTTTTGGTACAACCCTGGACATTTTTAAATTCACTACACTTTTTTCACTCCTTACCCTCACAAGAACCTGCTCCGCAGTCTCCTGGCGTCGCAACACACCGGGGAGGTATTCGATATCTCCCGGTGGACCCGATGATGAAGCATGTCACCACTAGGGTGAGTGAGGGTTTCCTTAAAAAATCTTGCATTTTTTCTTGAAATTGGTCCTTTCATACGACCACTTACAACTGGCCTCAATCTCACGTGCTATAACCATTCTGAACGCTTCTCTGACGGACACTCTTCCTTTGTTTATTTGCTAATTGACTGGGGACTAAGAGTGCCCTAATCCCTTTCTCTCCCATTTGTTGATTGGTATCCCTAAATAATGTCATGAAAACAAATGTGCTATGTGAGGCCAAGCGAAGCAGAGGCAGCCTAAAAGAGCTAATAAGCAAAACTAAGGGAGAACCAAAGTGGGCGTAGAAGGGAAATCACTACATCTGCAGTGAATGACACAGAAATCACCCCAAATTCGAAAATAACAATGCTAGGTAAAAAGGAAGAATTTAGCTTTCCAAAATACCCTACCTTTTTTATGACTCAATTTTAACAAATGCAAGGGGTAGCTGTTCCAACCTCTGAACACATTCCTTCAGTTGTAGGTCATTTTGGTGTATAATAGCAGAAGAATCAGTATAAATGAGCAGAGCATGCTTACACAAATGTAGAAAGAACTGGGGGCCTATTGGGGTATTTCATGGTATTTGTGGGACTGTACTGCATTCTCCCATTCTGTGAAAATCAATGTTTGTTTTGCTAAAAGAGGGGCATTGATAGAAATGTATGTTTCTGTTGTGGTAAAAAGCTTATGTGATTTTGTTCTTGTGTGGGTTTTTATATAAAGAAAAGTTTTTGATGTGAAATTTACCACACAATGTTACCCGACGGGGTACTATTGTTGTTTGTTAATATTTGGAAATATAAACAGTAAAATCATTTTTTAATGGCAATATTGCTGTATGTGTTGTTCCTGGGCAAACTTACCCTACTTAGAATTCAGTAGATGGTAGGCATTTACGTGGAGAAACGTACTTCATGTCAGTCGACAGGTCCACTGAAGCACAGAGGTACCTATTGAATGATCAAGAATGGCATATTCACGTACTTTTTTGGGGATGTTCCCCTCCATGGCAATCCACCATGGAAACAGGGAAAAACGCATGAAAGGTTACATATTATATACCCAACAAGCAGTAAATCACCTGCATGTTTATGTCCACATTTGTGATAGAGGTTTCACCAGCTGTGATGTACATTGTTCAAAAGTATTTCAAAATGTTTTTCCATTCAAGTGGCTCCTCGTCTCAATCCTCGCGGGGATGCCTAGGGAGAACCACACCTCCGAGTTGCCACAATTGACCCTGCTGCTCCACCCCCAGTAATGGAGATTCGTACCTGGCTGGCGTCCTGTTGATTCCGCCGGGTGAAATCCTTGAAGCTGTCTCGAGTACCTGAAGGTCGTAGACACCAAAGATGCGAGGTGAGGCGCAAGTCGAGTGCAGGAACAGGATCTTCTCTGCTCACACTGAGGAGGCGAGGCGAGGCGATTGCAGGAGGTGGATGCCATCAGTGGAGGCAGGCGGCTGCTTCTGCTTTCTGACCAGCGGGGAAGTCTTTCAACGGCTGCTTTAATGATCAACGGCCACTTTGTGGAAATGTTACGGGTTTCTGTGTCGCATTGCCTGCGGCACCAGCGCAGCAGGGAGCTGAGGCCATTTGGATGCCAGTTTGTCTCCCCCTGAACTCGTTGCTCTGTTGACGGGCGGAGTAGAGCGCTGGCACCGTGCAACGAGACAGCAACTGGACGTACCCCGGAGCATGGTGAAGAGCTTTGTGGGGAAAAACAAGCCCCAAAAATTTAAGGTACAGAGGATTCAGGGGGTGACATCTGGAAGTAAGAGTGATATTAGAGGCAGAAGTGGGACACGAATGGACATGAAAAAAAAGACACGAAAAAATGGGCAAACTTTTGAAGCATGCAAACGTAGTCACCAAAGTTGACTCAGCAGCTCGTCTTAAGGCTAAAACACGCCTAGCTCAGGCAAAAGAAGCTGTAAGACTGGCCAACAAGGAGAACACCATCAACTCCCATGGCTTCGATAGCACCCTTGAGAGCTCGGAGGAGGAGATGCCCCCCACCACCTCCCCGGAATGCGCGGTATCGGCGAAAGATAAGACAAATGCTGCATCAAATTAGATAGAAGGCGCAGCTTTGTCATCTAAATCACAGCAGGACAATTCTGTATCAGATGTCCCAAAGAAAGGATTAAAAGGGGCAAAGGAATTTCCGTTGTTTTTGAAAAAAGCAACCTTACAACCCCCCTAGCCAAGTCCAACCTCAAAAACATCAAAAGGCCTGTCAGTGGTACCAGTGCTGCCCGTATCATTAGTAGATCCAGCTTTAAAAGATCAGGAGAGACCTCACTGCTATCTTGAACCCGATCATCTGGTAGACCAGGAGTCATATCAAGATCAAGGCCAAAACCAGGTGGTCTTGTCAGCACCAACATTATTAAGCTTAGGGGAAACAACTGTTTCTAGTACAATTCACTCAAAGTTCAGAGGAACATTTGATGAAGGCAATAAGTCAGCAATAAAAATCTCTTTAAACCCGATGTCACCTCAATCTAAACTTCAGCCAAAACCCCACCCACTGTCTCAGGGTCAAGTATTGGTAGAGGGGTTGTTGGCCCAGGGGGATACCATGGTTGTAAATTCGAATCTTGGTACTACCGAATTGCAAAACAACCCCAGCCAAGATACAGAGAAATCGGGGGTTTATCAATTAGACATCAGAGATATGCTCAACTAAATATTGGAGGAGGTTTGAGAAATGAAAAAAGCTAAACAATTGGAAATTGCCTCTCTGTACCTAGGGCTAGGAAAAATTGTAGAAGTAATGTCTTGCTTCCCTATAAAACTACAGGAGGCGGAAGCTAGAATTTCAGCATTAGAAGATCAAATGAATATGGTTATCAGGAAAGTGAAAGAGGCAGTTTAAAATAAGAACCACATGGAGAGTAAACTGGAGGATCTTGAGAACCATTCCCACAGGTCAAACCTCCGAATAGTTGGGGTCCCCGCAGGTATTGAAGGTTCTCAAACTCTGCAATGGGTCAACTCCTTCATTAAGCAGAAAGTTCTTCCGGAATTTGAAGGAGATCTTACTATTACTAGGGCACATCGAGTCCCAACCTCCCCTTCCCCAGCTCCACTATGCCACAAACAATGTTGCTGTACTTTGCAGACTTTCGAATAAAGGAAAGAATCTTGACAAAGGCGATTCAGCAGAGGCAGTTTTTAGTAAACGAAAGTATCAAGTGTTGCATATTTTCTGATATGACTGCCGCTGCTGCACGTAGATGAAAATTATTTCTTAAGATTCTTCATTTGTTCAAAGCCCATGGTACCCAAGCAACAATTGCCCAACAATCGTAACTGCAAGTTCTAGTTAAGGGAAAGTTTTTTATGTTTTCTGATTTGGAAGAAGCACAGGCATTATTAAAAGAGATGTTGCATGGATCCGGAGCTTAAGGGAACTGTTTAAAATACTCGGATCCGCTATATATGAACAAAAAGGGCTTCTCTTGTTTTTGGTGCTAAGTGTGCTCGTCAACCAGATAATTTTGATTGGTTTTTCTTTTTTTTTTGCTGGGGTCAGTGGTATCTCCTAGGGTGTAATTTCATGACACCAAGGAGGCTAGATGGGTGGGACGAAATGTGGCTAGCGTGGCTAGTGGGGGCATCTCCACATTTCAATTTGTGGGTTTTCTTTGGGGTGGGGTTGGGAAAGGGTTAACTGCACGAAAAAGAGCAGGAGCAGAAGGTACAGATAGTAAGCAATTTATACATTTGTCACTGAATAAACCAGGAGTTTACTCTAGAGATAGAAACATCAATAGAAATCGGTAAATGTAAGATCCTATCAGTCAACGTTAACAGAATTTTAAATAAACGAAAGTACGGCGCTCTTATTAAATGGCTGATATCATTCAACCCCCAAGTCTTGTTTTTTTGAGGAGACACACTTAAAATCCAATTCCTCTAAATTACTTTTATCCAGGGTTTTTTCTAATGTTTTCTTTGCGTCTGCAGGCATTGCCATGAGAGAAGTTGCCATCTATTTTTCTAGAAAACTACCCTGGGAATTTTTACAAGTTCATAGGGATCCACAGGGGAGATGGATATGGGAGGCAACAAGGTTAGAGGGGAGGACCTTGAATTTAATAAATTACTCTGGCCCTGTCTCAGATGACATCTCAGGGCTGGTTAAAATTAATGAGCTTTTGAGGGGAGCCCCTGGACAGTTTATTGTAGGAGCGGATTTTAACTTTATACAGGATTTAAGAGAGAATACTTCAAATAAAAATAAAAAACAACTGAAACCAAATACCAAAAACATGGTGGAGACCATTAAACAAGAATATCAACCAGTAGATCCTTGGCGAAATAATAACCCTGATAAAAATGTTTACCTGTTACTCGCACCGTTTTCAAACTGCATCCCGAATTGATTTTTTTCTTACATCCAGGTCTCTTCAGGTTTTCAAAGCAGATATCTGGTGCAATCCCTTCTCGGACTACGCGTATATTGGGCTCAAACTCATCTTTTGGGGGGAGAGCAGAGGTCAGCATAGGTGGCAGCTAGACCGCCTCCCCATCCAAGACCAGGATTGGGTGAAAAACTTTAGAGACTGGATTTCCGAATACTTTAAGATTAATGAGAACACTGTGGATCCTTTTTCCGCGTGGGGCGGGTTCAAGGCGGCAGCTCGCGGGCAAATAATTGCCTATACGGCTGCTTAGTCAAATGCTCGGAGGCCTAAAATAGCTGAACTACAAACAGCAGTTGAAAAAAGAGTATGTCCTCCAGATTCAGCGGCACCCCAATCAACTCGAGCAGGCAAGAACAGCTCTGAGGGATTTTTTTGTTTTAGAAGAGATCTGCAGTTCTAAAATGTATCAACAAAAGGTTTTCGAGGACAGTTGGTACACTTTTGGCTAATTCGACAAGAAAAAAAACATAAAGCAGCCATAATATCTAAAGTTCTTGACCCCCAGACCGGTCACGAAGTTGTCAATGGCGACGAGATTCCACAGATCTTCTTAGAACATTTCCACCAACTTTATTCTACAGAATATTCGGTGAGGGAGGAGCTGATCGAGGATTATTTTTCAAACGTGAATATTCCCAAACTTTCAGATAACCGGATCAGTCAACTAGGATCTGATGTGGAATCAGCTGAGATATTGGCATCTTTTAAAGCAACAGCCAGGGCAAAAGCATGCGGACAGGATGGTTTCCCCATCGAATTTATAAAACTTTTTCAAAAGAATTAATCGCACCTTTGAAAAAACAATTTAATTATTTTAAAAAGGGTGCTTTGGTTCCTGCACTTTTTAAAGAGGCGATAATTGTGTCCTTTGTTTAAAAAGATAAATATCCTACGGATGTTAATTCATATAGGCCCATCAGTCTCTTGAATTCAGATTATAAGATTTTAATGAAAGTATGGGCGAGCGCTTTTTATTTGCCGCCCAAGAGACAATTCATAGAGACCAGACTGGTTTTATAGCAGGTAGATCTATGGCGGCCAATATCGAGTTTTTAATACATGCCTTGGACTATTTTAATACCAATCTTATTCTGGCATGTATTATAACGGTTGATGCTGAGAAAGCATTTGACTTGGTTAATTGGAGAACACTGTTTTTTGCCCTCGGTCAATTTGGCTTTCCTTCTCAGGTTATTAACATGCTACGTAATATTTACAAAGGGGCTTCGGCCCTGGTAGCGATAAATTTGAAACGAGCAGGAATTATAAAAATAAACTGTGGGACAAGACAAGGTTGTCCGCTTTCGCCATTGCTTTTTACTTTTATTATAGAGCCATTGGTAATTAAAATGCAAAATAATGCTGCTATTCAACACCCCATCCCTGGCATGGCGAAGCTGAATCTTTTTGCGGACGATATTATTTTATATTTGATGCCCGACAAAGATAATCTGGAAATGGTATTAAGGGAATTTAGGAATTTCGAGCTAATTGGCGGCTATAAAATAAACTCTAACAAAACTAAAGCCTTTGCCCTCAATACAGATTCAAATCTTTTTCCATCTTGTTTGAGGGCTCAAGCCTCAAAGTTAGATCCAATTAGATATCTTGGGATATTCGTGTCCAGCCAATACCAACAGCTATATACATTGAATTATATATGAAATGAAAAAAGAATGAAAGATAAAATTAAGAGACTTTTAGAACAGTGGCTTTTAAACCCTTTATCATTGGTGGGTAGAATTTCAATAATTAAAATGTCCATACTTCCGTTGCCTATATTTATTTTTATTAATGTCCCTATAAAAATAAACCTGTCTTTTTTTAAAGAAATGGAAACGTTGTTTAGAGAATTTGTCTGAGGAAAAAAAGTGTCAAGGGTTAAGCTGACTAGGTGCAATTACCTACTGCACAGGGGAGTTTAGCTTTGCCTCATTTAAGAACTTATTATGAGGCCGCATTTTTAGACATAGTGGCTGGCTTGATGGGATCTAAATGTACCCGAGATAGCTTCTTTATTTATAAAATGATACAAGAAATTAGTTCTCAAATTTGAGTGTTTTTAAAAACCTACAAACCTCCTAAAAAACTAGATACAAGACCTTAAAGTATTATTCTTTTAGACTTCAGTCCTTTTTTAAAAAGACGGGCTCCTCGGGTCTGCAATATGTGAGACTGAGAGAGTTTACTAGTCTCGGCCTCCAGTTTCGAGAAAGCCATCTAAATAATTGGGAAGGTTGTAGGCTACGGGAGCTAAGACATTTTGTTATTCAAAATAGGGTGACCTCCTGGCAAGAGGTAATGGCAAGTGCTGAAAGCCTTAGGAAACCTACCTTTTTTGAATATTTGCAAGTGGTTCATTTTCTAAAAAACACTAATGGCATTTTTGATGCTCCAAATGAACTTGTGGTTGCTCTCTACGGGACCAAAGTTAATGGCGTAGGGAATTGGTACCGCTTGCTACATCATCAGGGACAAGTTCCCTTGATAGAGAGCCATTTGGCTAAAATCGGTCGCGAGACACAATTTATTTTTTCTCTTAATGACTGGGAAGCCCTAAGCAGCCTAGGTAGTAAATCCCTGCGCGCAGCTCATTTTAAAAGGATGGCCTTCTTATCGCAATGACTCTCCTACTTGACTCCAGAAGCTCTGGTAAAAAGATATTTGGAGGTCGAAAATAAATGCTTTCGCTGCCAGGCCGATAGAGAAGGTGGGTGGCACCATATTTATTTTACTTGCCACGGTTGAGGCCCTTTTAGGAGGCAATTTTTGTAGACATAGAGCTGACAATTGGAAAGAGAGTTCAGCTTGAGGCCGAGGCTGCTGTTTAGATTATGTAGCGACAGAATGATGTTACCAGAGGCCGAAAAAGTTTCTCTATTTATTTCTTGTACTGTAGCCCGTTCTCTAATTCTTCAGAATTGGAAATCTAGTGACACTCCCTCTCCTTTGAAGTGGTATAATAAAATGAAAAGGACACAACATTTTGAAGAAGCTTATGCAAGACGGGTGGGAGCCACTAAGAAATTTGAAAAAAAATGTACGTTTTTTAGTAATTTAGAAAAGCTAAAGGAGGTATAGTAACACTCAATATTGATGTAGAAGTTGTAGCAGTTATTGTGATAAAAAGCACTAGCATTTTTCTTGCTGTTGCACTTTAGAAGCACTTTCCTTGCTGTTGCACGTTATTAAATGTTTTTGCACATTGGTATTTTTTGTAATTATTGTTGATGTTATTAGCTGCTACAGCTATATCTTTTTAAATTTTGTCCTGGAAAGAAGAAGCTATCGTATTTTTGTAAAAAATGGTTTCAATAATTATTTTAATCATAATATGTATATCATGTACTTAATGCTCTGCTCAATACAAAAAATAAGTGGCTTCTCCAGTGGCAGACGCAGGCCCTTTAGTAGAGAAAGATCCACTGACTTGCAGAGAAATCTAAATTAAAAAGAATTGACAGAGGAGGGAAATTTGTTGCAAGGGTGGTTGGAAAATCCACTGTCCCAACTCTGAGTCTGTCCATATAAGTTGGTGAATATTACCTTGCCTTACATAATTAAATGCTCAACTTTCAATTTACTGTAAACAATTGTCAACCCTTTAAAGTTGTTTTCAAGAGTGGTTGTTCAATTTATAAATCTTAAATTGTGAAACTATATCAACAGAATTTTTAATACACCAATTTTTTTTTTAGCCCCAAACAACATGTATTCAACAAAGAGAAAAACAGCTCTCATAAAACTTTCAGAACCATGACAAAATGATGCCATTCGACAAAAAAGATAGGTAGCACAGATGCCGAGGGATTTACCTAAAACCAATCTTTCCGATTGATTTTTTATTCATTTATGATGCCTAGAAATGACATCTCAAGTCAACTGAAGATTATTTAAGCTATATAGAGTAATTAGAAAAAAAGAAATCAATCTGAGATGCAGGTGTATGTGTTTTCATATTTATATTAGAAAAAAATGATATTTAAACAAATAATCACAGGGGTACAAAACATAAATCTCATTGTACATAGACAATGTTTGTTCCAATGTATTTTTAGTGTTATATAACATATGTTGATGTACGTTATGCTCACTTTCAGACATACAACTAGAGACTGTTTTTTAAAAATACAAGACTCTTTGAAGGTGTTAACAATTTTTAAAAAGATAGTTGGGTTATGCGTCAACTTTTCAGTCTCAGTTGTTGCACATCTGTGAGACCATCTTCAGGACTGCATCTTTTAATGAAGATGAAGGACCCCCGCATAAATATTTAAAAAGGGTATAGGACAAACTTCGAAGTATCTCATCAAGCTTTAACCTTTAAAATATACACCTGTAGTGAAACGAGCAGAGATTGCCTGAAAGTACGTGAGGATAGAAGATAGTCACCATATTTATAGTTCATTATCTATACATTTCTCATGATAGATAATAATTGTGCCCAGTACGTAAGATTTATCAGAGCAACATTTAGAAGGAAGCCAGGAGAAAGACCTTATGGTGCATAGCTTTTTAGTTTTCAGAGCTATAGCCAAGTAAATGAATAAGAAAATGAATTTGAAGACCTTCGCCTGACTACACCAGCCCAGATCCATTTCATATTATATTGTCGTGTAGAGTGTGTTGAGGGCAAGGAGACTGACAACCGCATTAACTGCTTATGTGTTGCTTCAGTGATTGCTATATCAGGTGATATGAGAAATCCGGGCCATACATGTCCCAAAGTAAAAGCGATTACACTGTCTTCTTTACCTCAGCATTGTCAGGTGTTTGAAGTATTAGTGGAGAGAGGGAACAGTATGGGTTTAAATGGTTACAACACTATGGTAGGCCATTTTGGAAGTTTGTTTTTAATTCAACAAAGTATTAGTGGAGAGAGGGAACAGTATGGGTTTCAATGGTTACAACACTATGGTAGGCCATTTTGGAAGTTTGTTTTTAATTCAACAAAAAGAAGCACTGTGTGGGAACTTTCCTGGGACCTCACTTATACGTGAAAATACTTTCAAAGTTGCACCACACCTATTTGTTTTTCTGAATACTTACCTGTCAGGAATGAGAACATTGCTCAGTTCAAAAACTGGATTTGGTGATTTAGTGCTTTACTTAATTATGAAGGTCAATAACTGGATTTGTGTATCTATGACATCACTTGCAGGATTGTAGAAGGCACCTTAAGTTGTTTATATGTTTTGTGGCAGTCATTGAAACTGGATTAACTGCATGTTGGCTTTGGTGTTTTCTCTGATACCCACTGGTATTGATGAAAGTCGAGAACCACCCATTGGTATACTATTCTGAAATTGTTTGTGTTGCCTAATGAGTGAACTGCATTTCTGCTTTAGACCCAGTGTGTAGGTCCCCTAATCCATGGGAACCCTTCAAACTGAGGAGAAGTAGTTCTGAAGAGACACACTTTAGAGTGCACTGAGATGGGGAGGTCCACAGATGTACTCCAAATAGTGCAATCACAAGGACTAGTCTTAGCCTCCTCTGCACAAGCCGTGGCGGATAGCTGCATGATTATGTATCTTTGTCCTTTATCTGGTGTACTGAGAGAAGTTTCCTATGTGCTTCCCCTGTGTAAATTAAGTTAAGAGAATTGTAAAAGACAGGATTCTCCTCATTGTTTTTTATTGATTATTTCTTTGAGACGTGTGTGATTATAATGAGCATAACTTTTTGGAATGTTGATTGTGATCACTGGAACATGTATGTAGTGTACATGCACTGTTGTCACAGTCTGTTTGCCTATTTGTAAGATAACCATACCTAAATGCTACATGCATTTATTTAAGAATGACAGTTGAAAGCATGTAGGATTGATGCTGTCCAGACAGAGGACAGTCCATCCACACTTCTTTGTCCTTTGCTACTGAATGAAATTAGGTTGTTAGTTATGCAGGATGTGAGGCCTGCACAAGTAATAGGTCCACAATTTCCCCTTACAAAGAACCAAGCACCCCATTGTTTCACTTTCCTTGACAAAGCAGAGCAGTCCAAGGCCTACTCAACGGAGATGGTGTGGAATAATAAACACTAAAAAAGGAGAAAATATATGCAAGGCATTTTGGGGTGAGGAACATTGAATATTTAAGTAGGAGCACACCCACTGAGTTGGAGAGAGACACAAAGCGGAAGGGAGCATCTCCTATATCCTTTTATATCTTGGGGTGCTCTGTCCCACCTGGGCCCCTTGTATGCCTCCATTTGTTGGGGAAAGCTGGCTGCCGTGGTTGGGTCTCTGCACAAGCAACGTCTCCTGTGATACCATGGGAGCCATCAGCTCTTCTCCCCTGCCGGCTCCAGTTGCCCAGGGAGTTCATTTGTGGTGGATGTCCTGCTCACCTATGAGCCTGCCACAGGAAGTTGGGAACAGGCCCACTACTGCTGAGGGGAATGTAGCAGCACTGCACCTGCTCCAGTTGGTGTTGGGAAACAAAAGGGGATGATGGACGGAGCGTTTGAGCAAATCAAACACTCACCCCCAGGCAACTGATCTAGGTTTAATCCATCACCATTCTTTATTTCACTCAGCCACCCCAGTTCAGACATGGCCATATGCAAATCAGTCTGACCCTGTGCCTCATGGGAACAGTCCAGCCCGAACTGCCAAGCCATGTCTTCCCTGGACCGGAAACAAGCATCCTGGGACCGGTTTCGGATTCATAATCCTCATCAGCCAGGCTATCTTGAATCCAGTGGCCAAGTGAGCAAGGGACTCACGTCTGAGCATACCCTGCCAACTTAGGGCGAACAAAGCAAAACAAAAGGGGATGATGGACGGAGCGTTTGAGCAAATCAAACACTCACCCCCAGTCAACTGATCTGGATTTAATCCATCACCATTCTTTAGCTCGCTCAGCCACCCCAGTTCAGACATGGCCATATGCAAATCAGTCTGACCCTGTGCCTCATGGGAACAGTCCAGCCCGAACTGCCAAGCCATGTCTTCCCTGGACCGGAAACACATCCTGGGACCGGTTTCGGATCATAATCCTCATCAGCCAGGCTATCTTGAATCCAGTGGCCAAGTGAGCAAGGGACTCACGTCTGAACATACCCTGCCAACTTAGGGCGAACAAAGCGAAACAAAAGGGGATAATGGACGGAGCGTTTGAGCAAATCAAACACTCACCCCCAGGCAACTGATCTGGGTTTAATCCATCACCATTCTTTAGCTCACTCAGCCACCCCGTTCAGACATGGCCATATGCAAATCAGTCTGACCCTGTGCCTCATGGGAACAGTCCAGCCCGAACTGCCAAGCCATGTCTTCCCTGGACCGGAAACAAGCATCCTGGGACCGGTTTCGGATTCATAATCCTGATTAGCTAGGCTATCTTGAATCCAGTGGCCAAGTGAGCAAGGGACTCACGTCTGAGCATACCCTGCCAATTTAGGGCGAACAAAGCGAAACAAAAGGGGATGATGGACAGTTGGGGTCTGGAGTTGGGATCCCGGGCCCCTTTTTTTGCTTCCTGGACGGGCAACAGTGCTCCACCTTTCCGTTTTGGTGTTGGGGGCCCAGAGATGAGGTCCCAGACCACCATGATAAAACAACCAGTCCTAGGGCTCAGATCATCAGGCCTCTGGAGCTCTGGCTATGGGGCCTCACACAGAGTCCCAGCCAGGGTTTTAATTTTCACATGCTCTATGTGTCGCCCTCCGGGCCCCGGCTTTACCCTTTGAGAGACCCACTGGTCCTGGGTCAACTGGGACAGAGTCCTTAGTCCTTTTGTGCATCAGGGGGTTTCTCCTTCCATTGGTCCATGGCTGTTGCAATCCCATGGTTCAGCAGCAAAAAGAAAGTTCTCCACTTGTGCCAGATTTGTTTGCAGGGGCGTGGATGGTTCTAGAAGTCGGGCACCCCTGGCCATCCCTACCATGCCAAATCACCCCACCACCCCTGTCTCAACCCTTCTGCACAGCATCCTGGGACAGTTGAATATGATGTCATCCAGGAGTCATAGTTCACATTTTCTATGGGGACCTGAGCTCTGCTCGTCACTGACATCACTGCCACGGTATTTCCCCTCAAAGATCCCAGTTGTCTTGGCTTCCCCCTTTGTACAGTAGGCTTATGCTGTCGCCATCCCTGGTAGAGTGTGGCAGGTAATTAACAGATGTAGATTTTCATTCCGGTCCCTTTCTCAACAGAAGCTGAAGGAAGCCCTATTAATTACTTCTTTCGGGTGTGGTGGCTCATCAGCCAGGCTATCTTGAATCCAGTGGCCAAGTGAGCAAGGGACCCACGTCAACCCTGCCAACTTAGGGCGAACAAAGCAAACACAAGGAGATGATGGACGGAGAGTTGAAACTTTTCAGACACACACTCCCAGTCACAGATCTGGGTTGAATCCATCATCATTCTTCAGCTCACTTCGCCACCTCGGTTTAGACCCAGCTATACGCAAATCAGTCTTGAGCATGTGCCTCATGGGAACAGCCCACCCCGAACTGCCAAGCTAGGTCTTCCCTGAGCTGGAAACAAGCATTCTGGGACCGGTTTCTGGCTAACACCCTTCATCAGCCAGACTAGCTTGAATCCAGTGGCAAAGTGAGCAAGGGACCACGTCTTGGCATACCCTGCCAACTTAGGGCGAACAAAGCAAACACAAGGAGATAATGGACGGAGCGCTGAAACTTTTCAGACACTCACCCCCAGTCAGTGATTTAGGCCCAGATCTCTTTACTGGGGTTAATGTACGACATTATTCTGCATTTGGTCCATCAATTGTTCTTTTTGCATTTGTCACCCCGAGTGAGACGGATATGCCCAGACTTGGGTCCCGTGCTCTCCATGCCACTGGAGTCAAGCTATCCTGAAGGATGAGAGCTGAAAGCCCAAAACCGATCCTACAATACTTGATTCCAGTCCAGGGAGGACCTGGCCTGGCAGTTCGGGCTGGACTGTTCTCATTGGGAGCAGGGTCAAGACTGATTTGCATATGGCTGGGTCCAAACTGTAATGGCATGGTGAGGAAAAACACTATGGATTTAGGCCCAGATTTCTGTACTGGGGTGGATGTACGACATTTTTCTGCATTCTGTCTATCAATTGTTCTGTTTGCACTAATATTGTAAGGCTTTCCCCAGGGCAATATGTGACCCTGCAGAGTCCCATACGCACCAGATTACCTGTAAAAAGTTCCTGGCTGTACATGACAGTAGTCTCATATGCCGAGTCTGCACACTTTTTCACAAGCATGTACACACGTGTTTATGTGTAACCAGGCAAGTGCCCCTTACCTTTGCCTTATCCTAAAAGGCAGACACTGGCAGAAAACACACACAGTCCATTTACAGTGTTCTTACCGTGGGTGAAGCTCATATAGTTAGAATCGCCCACAGTAAAATGTCCAAAAATGGGTGATCATAAAGGCTAACAAATCTGGGTTCATTTAATGGTCAGAACCGATTTTGCAACTGCTGATACACTAGGATCCCACCACACCAGTCCCTTGGAAGCTGTCCCTGGATATATGCACATAAACAGAGACTACGTCATGCATTCTGATTAAAAGACATTACCAGACTTGTCTCTAAAGAGTAAACTGTACCTCAGCTTGATTCTTTGGGTACTTGGAATCCAGAGAATTCACTGGATCTGATTTCCAGTGAATAGCTGGTTTACCCAGTGAGTAGTTGATTGCATAGCTGAACTAGAACGTTTAAGACGGAGTTCCCCTCTAGCTTGTCAAACATGTCTGGACCTGGACGTACAAGGAACCATCTGCTGTTGGCGCATAACAACACAGAAATGTGTTCCGTCCTTTTCTTCATGGAAAGCAAGGTGCCTGAAATCATGTGCTCTGCTGAATTGCCTTGGTGCGGCCCTTGTCTACACAGAAGCTACCAGTCATATCAAGGAGTTCAGAGCTGCAGAAACCATTTCTTCAAATCCTTGGAGGTATTTACCACAGAAGAGAACAGAAATGTACTGCTACAAGTGCAGGTGGGCTACATAGTGTCTCTACATGACAGACATAGTCTCTTTTTTATTTTGCTCTTCATTTGATCCTAATTCTTTGGCGATGGTAACAGCATTCACTGGGCTTACAAGCTATCCATATTGAGAGAGACCTGCATGGCCTTATAGAAGCCTTTTTTGCAACTGTTTCTGTGTTTTGGAACATGATCTACTTCACATCTTCATTGAGTTTGGTCTCTCCAGAATGTGGAGTTACTGATCCAGAGCCACTAGGGTAGTTATCCACATTTTGAGCAGCTAACTAAAATGCAGGAGATAGACTTCCCTCCTTGGGATCACTAAATGCCCTTTGTTAAATCTCTCACCTTGTGCTCTTCTATTGTCGGTTACCAAGTAGTTTGTTGTCCTTGCTCTTTCTTAGTTTTGGTTTAATTTTAGATGTTCATGAACACTAGGTTTGAGTTCAGCAAATGTTACTGACTTGTAACAAAGTAACTCCATTTTAAGAGGAGGATGTTAATCTTCATTCTTGTAATGTATTGGTCATTGTCTGGTAATGATTGCAATCATATGTTTACAAAGATTCCATACTTTACAGAAGTTTCAGTGAGTACATTGGTCCGGTATACTTATTATAATAGTGTTTTGCTGATGTTAACACACTGTAAATGTACTTTGCCTTTGATACCATTTAGAATCCTATTTATAACCAGAGTTAAATTTAAATATTCCAGGGGTACTGTGAAAGTGTTGAGTAAAAACTGTTTGAGATGGAAATTCACATTTTTATTGCAACAGTGATTCTTGTGCTTTACTTTGCATGGATCCCTATTACACCATGTCTCTTGATGTAAGCCATGTGTACCTAGAGTCAAAGAGGTTTAGGTGATGCAACTTTATTTTGTGATCTTAGAACCTAGTGGATGGTTAGTAGGGACAACCATAGCATTCTTACTCAAGGAGTGCATGATAGATCATATTTGTAAATGAGGAGGTAATTTCTTTCGATCTTTAGCTAGGTGTTCTCTGCACCGCATAAGCCTTTTACCATTTACCCTTCCCTATTTTCTCAATTATTGATCCAACTTGCTTTGCACCTTCCTATATGTTATCCTTCTCTTGGCATTATTAAAGATATTTTATCCATCTCTTCTTCTATTTATTTCTTTCATTTTTTATTTTTAGTTACGGAATTTGTAATTGATATGGCATCAAACAGAAAACTATTGCTCAATCAGTTGTTATGTGTTTTAATTTTGCTTTTTTTAGTGTATTGGTTGAAGTTGTCCAGAATACACTACTATCTATAATTAAGCCTAAGGCTACAAATTTCTTAGCACTTCAGCATATGGGTGTGATTACTCAGTTGCAATCCGATGCTCCTTATCTTTTAGAGCACTTTACAGCAAGCATGTCATTATGTCTACACCTTTCCTGGACATTTGCATATAGCTATCAGGATTTTCAAAAACGCTGAATGTATTTTAAGTCTATTCAGCATGATTCATTACCATTTCTAGAGGACAGTTAGGTGTGCATAATCGGCAGCGGATTTTTCATGAATAGTTTCCTAGAAAATATAGGGGAAAATTAAACTTCTATTAATGAGCACATAGGCAGATAACACCTCTGCATTTCCCAAACACCATCACTTGACTTTGTCTTTTAGGGGCACTTTTCAAAATCCCTTTTTAGTACAACTAAATGGGGAAAAGTAACTATGGAGCTAATTCACTCAGTAAGGATACTCCATCCCAATGGTGATGGAGTATTCTTACCACCGAGAATGCAGTCCACCCCTCAAATGCATATGAAGGTAGAATTTCGTATTAATCATGGTGCAGTCTACTCTGGACAAACATAGCATACATTTATTTAATATATTCTTTCCACTTTTCAAAAAACAACAATGGGATATGTTTTTAATGTTTGAATAAATAACCAGAAAAAATAGCAAACTAAAGTATTTTCTTTGAACAAAGAATATTCATGCACTGAGAATGCATTTGTAATATATCTATTAATCATTAAAATAATTTATAAGCTATGTAATTGTTACATATGGTTTTACAATCTGTTCCATTCATATATGACTTTGTGCACAAATATGTTTGCTCAGTTACATTTATTTATGTTATTCATTAACAATTTGAAATAGTAAGTTCAAAACCACTAGGAGTCAAAGGGGCATATGTACATCACCTAGAGTGACGTTGTGGTGGCGATAGGGGCTGCGCCTTATTTACAAGGCAGCGTTAAGCCACCTAATGTAGCTTAGCGCTGCCTTGTACATAACTCCCCCTTTCACGCTATGGGTAGCGTGAAAGACGTGGGCAGTGGGTGTTGCAATGGGTGTTCCACCGCAACACCCATTCATTTTGACGCTGCCCTCTATGTACAAGGGTGGCGTACATAGGAGGCAGTGCCAAAATTAAGACCATATAAAAACTGGTCTTAAGATGGCGAACCAAGGAGAAATGCATTATTTCACCTCGTATTTGCTTTTTCCATGTGTGCTGCCTAGTGCAGCACACATGGAAAAAGCAAAAATGCCATTGTTTGTTTATGTAAAAGGTGTCCCTTCCTGTACATTAACAAACTTAAAAAAAAATCTATTTTGTCACTTTCAAGTGTGCGGCATAAAGCAGCACTCATGAAAGTGACAAAATTCCATTTTAGGATTGTTTATGTGCAGGAAGGAATACCTTCCTACACAAACAATCCTCCCCTGCAGGCAGACACCCTTGCACTCTGGAACAAGGGAGACTGCGTTGGCGTTAAGTTACTAAACTTAGCGCCATCGCCGGGGGAAACGCAAGGTTGCACCACATTCTTGTAAATATGGTGCAGCCTTGGGTGTCAGAAGTTGAAGAGAGAGGCGTTAAGCCAGGAAAACTAACGCCTCTCTCCTCCACTTCCTTATACATATCCCCCTAAGTACTTTACCAAAATCGAAGTAAAGAACAGGAGGCATATTATTTATTATAGATAGAGCACCACAGAGTGCAAAAGTAATAGCACGTCATATTACACAAGCAGCAAAAAAGATGGGAATGGATTTACCTTGTATTCTCATCAGTGTAACATTTTAGTAATATGACCCTTGATGTCTCATCACCAAATTGCTCTAGTTTCTTACACCCACTGCACATATAACCGGCTAACTCATCTTCGTTGCCTGTTACCTCTAACAAAATCAGTATTTTTTTCTAATCATACCCAACTACATTATTTGCATTTCAAATGTAAATAATAATTATGTCCCGAAATTCAGAAGCCCATTTTTAAGACGTACCTTATAAATCAGGAATGTTTAAAATGTGTCCATGTGGGAATAAGTCATACCCGATTTTACCACGTAAATGTTTTCGATTCAGATTCATTATATCTAAATGATTATTATATAGCTATCCTAAAAAGGTACCAGGGCTTCGACTTCTCTGGATCTATCTTGGATATGCCACCCTTAAATAATATTTTAAATCTGTTTCGCTCAATGAAGTCTACATCTTTCAACATGTTCTCTGTCTGTCTTTTGTCATGCAGTACCTGGATTATGAGACACGAAGGCTTTACACCCTAAAAGTTGAAGCGATGAACATCCATATGGATCCACGTTTTTACTATCTAGGGCCGTTTAAGGATACAGCAGCTGTGAAAATCTCTATTGAAGATGTAGATGAACACCCCATTTTTAGCAGACCATCATATTTGTTTGAGGTTCTTGAAGATATCGACATCGGAACCATTGTTGGAACAGTGATGGCCCGAGACCCAGATGGTGCTTCAAGTCCTATCAGGTACATTTAAGAATTTTTCAAAGTGAATCAAAAATGCTCTGCATTGTTCACAGTCGCAGGACCCGACTCACAAAGGGACTTATGGCTCGTAAAGTTATGAGTGCAGTCGAAGCGGATTCTGCGCACTCGGGGCAGAATCTCCGCATTGCAGTGCTCAGGGCAGAGATTCCGCCCCAAGTGTGGAGACTCCGCATTCATAACTTTACAAGTTGGAAATCCCTTTGTGAATCGGGCCCACAGGGTTTAACATTATATTGGATGTCTATGGGCTGTACTGGTCAAATGTCCCAATTGGGTCAATATTTCGGGTCACTAGGGCATTGCTGTAATTACTGACTGTTTTACGAAGCATACACAGCTGTTTCTGTTATACTCATTGCTTAGGTGTGCAATTTGCACCCACACAATACCAACAGTGTTACACAATCAGTGAAACCTGATGGTGCCTTTTAGGAGATGGCTTAGTGTGTACATGGAACCTCCCAAGCACACCCTGCTGGTAGCTGCACTGCGTACATTTTGTAGATGCTGATCACTTCACCTTTCACTGATGCATTCACTTGAAAAAGATTCCTGCATTAAACGGGGGTATTTTTTGTAATAGGATGTATGCTGTCCACCTATTCTTTACAATCCCATTGAAGGTACACACCAACATATACTGAGTCACCCGGTTATGTAACTGGCCACAATATGATGGGTTTCACTATCGCATTTTAAAGAAGCTAGTCATTGTTGTGATATTTTCCATTGGAATATAAATATACATTAAAATTGTGTCAAAACAAAAAGTCCTAAATTAATCATTGCCAGGGTATTTTTAATTTAATCTAAATGCATGCCACATTTTCCAGGAAATCATTTAATTGCCTGCTGCCTACTTTGGATTCGTTTTCTAGCAAGGTTGGTCAGTAGTCTGTAGCTAGAAATCTAAAATGTCTCCGTTGTAAACCATTCACTTAAAGTGAAGCGAGTGAGTCTGACCATCTATACAGGTGTGTACTGACCTGGTGAGAGTTTTTCCTCACATGACTTTAAAAACAAAAATGGAGCATCTTATAACTAATTTCTAAAATATTTGCGCTGAATTGTTTTCCAAGAATTTCTGAAGGGGCACTCATGAAATAATCCAAAATACAAAGGGCCTCATTTATGAAAAGTGATGCATCGCTGCATGAAAACAGCGCTGGGTCACTTTTCATTGCGCCCTCCTTGCGACATGCTGGATGCGTAATTTTTACAATATGACGCATAATGTCGCAAGGAGTTACAGATACGTCAGTATTTCTGATGTATGTGTAGGCGCAAAAATGACGCATTGCTGGAGTGTGTCACAAAAGGGACGCAACTTCAGCAATGGGCCATTTAACATGGGCAAGTCCCATTTCGATGTGCCAGCGTTAGTCTTACACCTGCTGTGAGGCAGGCGTAAGATAATGACGCATTTGCGTCCTAGATTTCACTGCGTCATTTCTACGAGGCTTACTAGCATCAAAATGCCCACTCTGCATACATTATACCTGGCGCAGGTATAATGTGGCGCAGGGGCTTACAAAGTGACGCATCTACCTAGATGCGTCACTTTGTAAATATGACACAACATGGCGCATTTTTTATCCTGCTGGTGTGTCACAAAAAGTGACACACCAGCGGGGCAAAAGTGATGCAAGGGTTCATAAATAAGCCCCAAAGTACTTTCAATATGTTGAGGCTGATCTAGCCCTGAGTGTGCGTTGGGATGGCATTCTTTTTCCAACTTTATAGCTTTCCTCTTTATTTCTCTCTGATTTTTTTCTTTCTTCACCTCCACATATTTCTTAGTTTCATTTCTATCTATCCCTTTTTGTCTCTATTCGCCTCCTCTATTACTCTATTTCACGCAGTCTCTCTCTCTCCTTTTCATTGCATCCTACTTTACACCATGTCTCTTTCTATGTCTCCATTGCTGTAATTAGTTCCTTTCCAAGCCGCAACCCCTAACTCTTAGCTCTGTCATGTCAATTCTTTGAACTACTATTAATGAGTATCCATCTAAAGGAGGACCATAAAACATTAATTAGACTCAAGTTGTGAATTAGTATGTCTAGGACACAGTGTCATCTCTCCTTAAAACCTGACATGTGGGTTCACTACACCAAGTTACGTACCTCGCATATGCATTATAAAGTTTTCAAACAGGATCACAATTTTTGTTTATTAATTTCTACCTTAGCTCATCTGTGGAGAAATTTCATACCTGAATTTTGTGTTGTAAGAGACCCCATTGAGGACCCACACTCATGACCATCATGAGAGCAATACCTTTATAATTATTTTTACCTAGTTGAAATAATTATCTGTATAGCAAGAATACCCTTATTGTGGGCAGCCATGTTAATATTGGTCCCCAAGAATGGGGGGGACTAATATTGACAGGCTGCCCACAATTAATAATGCTTTTCAACCGATTGACAAATATACAGCATTGTGCTCAAGTTTTCACACCACAGGTGCTCTAATCAGTTTGTATCAAGCAATGAACATGCACACTAACATTCATTTATACACTTCCCACTGACCTGGTAGTAATAATGGCAGGATCTGAGCTGTAGAGCTAATAATTATTATTATTATTATTATTATTATTATTATTATTAACGAATTTTGTACCGCGCACGGTTACCCAGGGGCATCCCAGCGCTTATAGAGACCTAGAGCGAGCTGCACATGCAGAGCAAAGAGCTAAAGTTATACCGGGAATAAATAGGTTTTTAAATGTTTCCGGAACGTGAGAAGATTTGGTTCAGAACGTAGTGAGAGTGGGAGGGAGTTCCAGGCCCGCGCTGTATGGATGGAAAAGCTCCTGCCGCCTGCTCGAGCTCTCCTAACTCTCTTCGTCTGAAGGAGGTGTTTGTTGTCAGAGCGTAGAGCTCTTGTAGGCTTATAAGGCAGGATCATATCCTTCAGGATGGCTGGTCCTGTCCCCTGTATGCTCTTGTGGGCAATACAGAGGGCCTTAAAGGTGACTCTCTCTCGGATAGGGAGCCAGTGGAGTGCTTTTAAAGCGGGCCTGGCTGACTGCCTGGCCGGAACGTTCAGCAGCAACCTTGCTGCCGCATTCTGCACTTGTTGCAGGATCTTGAACGTTGACTCCGGCGCTCCGAGAAAGAGCGCATTACTGTAGTCCAGGCGCGAGATGATTAGACCTTGGACTAACAGCTTCAGAGAGAGTTCTGGTAACAGGGGAAGAACCTTACGGGCCGACCGGAGCATTCCATAACACACGCCAGCGGTCTTCTTGGCGTGTGTCCTAAAGGACAAATCCGGCTCCAGCCAGACCCCCAGGCTCTTGATCTCCTTCTTTGGGTCAGGCGGGGTGCCCATGCAGTTGGGCCAGCTGCTCGGCGAGAGGGCGAAACTTGACTGGCCCAAGATCATCAGCTCTGTTTTTGAGCCATTCAGTTTGAGCGATGACCTGGACATCCAATCAAACACCTCTCCCAAGCATGAGTGGAGCATCTCAGGCTGTTTCTCCAGCTGTGTCAGACCCACCACTAGCTGGGTGTCATCCGCATAGCTTATGGTCTTGAAGCCAAATGGAGACACCACACCCTCCAGGGGTGCCATATACACGTTGAATAACGTGGGGCTCAGGGATGAGCCCTGGGGCACCCCGCAGTGAAGTGGGAGGGGAGGAGATTTTGCGTTTCCTTCCCAAACCTCGAAGGTACGCCCCTCCTGAAAGGAGGCCAACCATTCCAGGGCCACTCCTGTGACACCTGACTCTGCTAGACGTTGTATCAGCACTCCATGATTGACCGTATCGAAGGCCGCACTAAGGTCCAGGAGGATCACTGCCACTGACCCCCCTGCGTCCAAATTGCTTCTGGCCTCCTCTACCACTGCTAGCAGAGCCGTGTCTGTTCCATGACCCGGTCGGAATCCCGTCTGGGAGTCCCTCAACCGGCCATTCTCCTCGAGAAAGTTGAATAGCTGTCGGTTTACCAACCTCTCGGCAACCTTACTAACCCCTGGTAGCAAGGAAATGGGCCTGAAGTTGGCCAGGTTCAGCGAGTCCAAGCCGGGCTTCTTCAGAAGCGCTTTGACGACCGCACTTTTCCAGTCAGGCGGCACAGTCCCGTGGGCGAAGGAGAGATTGACCAAATCGGTCAAGGGCTATCCTATCGACAAGACGGCCTGCTTTAAATACCGCATTGGGACGGGGTCCCGGGGTGAGCCACTTTTCAGGCTCCCGAGGACCTTCAGTACTTCGCCTGAGGTTACAGGGCCAAATGACGTAAGTCGCTTTTCCGAGATGCTCGAGTCCCCAAAAGAGGCCGGAGTCCCCATAACCGGGGGAAGAGAGCTTACAATGGTGTCAATTTTATTCTTAAAATAAGTGGCCAATTCCAAACATTTTTCCTGTGGTCTGTCGTGGACAAGTGGGGGATCAGGCGGTTTAAGAAGCTCCTTCATCACTAGAAAAGCTTCCCTGGATGAGGACGCTGCGTGTTTAACTCTCTCCCCATAAAAGGAGGCCTTTGCAGCACGTATTGCAAGTTTGTATGTCCTTAGTTCCATGCAATATTTTTCCCTGCTATCTGTCCCCAAATTCCACCTCCATGTCCTCTCAGCCCGTTTACAGTTCTTTCTCAGGGTTCTGAGCTCTAGGGTATACCATGGGGCGGGCCCCACTCTCCTATCCCTGATAAGCATCTTCTTAAGTGGAAACACATGGTCCACTGCATTGGTCAGCCAGTTCCTCACAGTGGCATCTGCAGTCACCGGATCCCGACCCTTCTCAGGCAGGGTGACCTCCAAGCGGGCATTCCAGGCCTCTACAGGGAGCCTTGACCATGCCCTGTCTATTCTAAATTTCCTGGATGGGAGAGTGTCGTCACACTTTACTTCCCAACTAGCCATAATCAATGAGTGGTCGGACCAGGGAAGAGCGGGGGGGGGCATAGCTGATATACCCACCATATTCGCGAAGAAAGGGTCCAGAAGGTGACCCTTAACATGTGTGGCCCCAGTGTTCATTAATTTAATCTGCAGGGCGCTCAGCTCGCTCATCAGATTAGTTGCCATTGGGTCAGTTGCTTCATCAAAGTGGCAATTGAGGTCTCCCAACAGGATGAAGATGGACGAGGCCGAAGCCAGGAGCGTGGTAGTTTCCATTAGTGAAGATATAAAATCACCCGCACTCCCAGGTGGCCGGTAGACTAGGAGGCCTGTCAGCGTGCTGGTAGGGGAGAATTGAAGGGAGAATTGGCAGCTCTCACAGTCTTTCACCCCTGCCTCCCGTGCCTTACAACCCAGTGAATCCCTGTAGATAATGGCCAGACCCCCCCCCCTCCCTACGCCTCTGTCAAGATAGTAGATCAAATATCCCGGGGCCAACGCTGTAACCACGTCCGGACCCGAGGTGTCAGATAGCCAAGTCTCAGTAAGAAACAAGGCATCAACCTTGTGGTCCAGGACTAGGGAGTTAATCTCCGTAGCATGGCAGGGGAGAGACCTACAATTCAGCAGGGCGAGACGACGCAAGATGGTAGGGGTAGTTTCTCCTATTCCTGGTTGACAGACTCTACATCCCCTAAAGCGCTTTCCCCCTTTTGCAATATAGCAGCATGTGTCAAACTTAGGTAGTCTATAGGATAAAAGATCATTCTTCGTGTACCTGATCCTAGCAGCTTGTTGGGGGCTCGCATCAGGCATAGCAGCTGGCCCTAGTCCCGTCTGGGCCCGGACGGGCACAGACGGGCTTAACTCTGGCGGAACTCCGGCGCGAATCCGGCGCGTCCGCTGTACGCGTCCGCTGCGCGGAGCCATAAGGGACCGTTTATATAGGGCGACTAGACCGCTCGGCGAATGTGACCCCACCTAAGATGGCCGCCAAAACCGGATCGAGCCCGGGACCTGGTAGAAATGCACCACCCAGGGATCGGGGACCGAGGGAAATGCCTCGATGAAGTCTAAGCCCAAATGAGGGTAGGAGCGTTCAATTAAAAAGATTTTTAAAAAGAATTTTTAAAATTTCTTAGCCTGAATCCTAAGTGTAGTGCAAATGCAGGGGGGGGATCGGACACAAAGGAAAAATCAAGAGCAATAATTTTAAAAGCTAAAAACGACTGAGCGCTCAACTAGCAGCCTCTCAGTAAATCTCTATCTCCCGGTCTGGTCGCTAAGCCCTCCTTTTATAGGGCGACTAGACCGCTCGGCGAATGTGACCCCACCTAAGATGGCCGCCAAAACCGGATCGAGCCCGGGACCTGGTAGAAATGCACCACCCAGGGATCGGGGACCGAGGGAAATGCCTCGATGAAGTCTAAGCCCAAATGAGGGTAGGAGCGTTCAATTAAAAAGATTTTTAAAAAGAATTTTTAAAATTTCTTAGCCTGAATCCTAAGTGTAGTGCAAATGCAGGGGGGGGGATCGGACACAAAGGAAAAATCAAGAGCAATAATTTTAAAAGCTAAAAACGACTGAGCGCTCAACTAGCAGCCTCTCAGTAAATCTCTTTAAGGCTCCTAGCTGATTTATTTACATTTCTTTGTCAATGTATTGTCACATTTACTGTCTGTTATATGTTGTATAGAGGTACTATTTATTAGTATACTTTGCCTCTGTAGACAAAATAAGTGCAATTCATTTTGCTGCCACCAAATAGCAGATAACCTAGGACCACACTTTATCGTGAGGCATGTGGTGGGAAAGATGTTAAAATGTGTCATTAATGTAGTATAATTGAATTTATGTTTTATGTATACTGAGGCTGGACCACTGAATGTGACTGTTGTATTAGTGGAAGCCCATCTTTAAGATCAATGAGCTCCAAGCTATTTTTATAGTTATCAGATAGTTTAATTTATTATGCGATTTTGAACCCTTGCCGAGCTTTAATGATCGATTGCAGTATAGGTTTAAGTTTGTACCATTCTTCCCATATGAGGTTCTTTTTTTCATGTAGGGTGACTGCAGTGAGCAGGATCTGTAGATGGGGTTGTACCTGCTCATCCCTGCTCACTGGCCCAATGTGGCAAAATTGGTTGAATTCAACCCTTCCCCAGTGAATACTAAAGTCTGTGGCATAGCCAGTTTAGGGAGTTGAAATTCTTCCATAAGGATATATCTGTGCCTCTCCATCCTGCCAGGTTGCACAAATGTCACCCTGAACTAAAATACCTGCCTGGCTGAGAAAGTTATGAAAAACTCACTCCCACTGTGGCCTGGATGCAGAAGACAATCTGATCAGCCAAAAGGAGGTAAATCAGTTTGGTTAGAACACCCCCAAAATCACCCAATCTAATTGGATGTCGTGGGACAAATACGAAGTGACCATGCATTCAGGAAACCCAGAGTGGTCATATTGGCTGAAACCTTTGCTGTTTTTATTGACTGGCTTAAGGGCACCTGAATCACATTTATGTTCATTTGAGAAATGTGTCATTAACTATCCGTTTCAGCTGGTTCACCTTTTTTCTGCATGAACATGAATATTGCCTTCATGCAAAAGTGTTGTATGTTACAGTTAGCAATACGCACTACAAACGATCATCATTAGAGTAATTATTAAATAGTGACTTTCAAAGTCAAGAATTGTAAGAAAAGTTTTTCAAATAGTATTCAGGAGATGTATATATTTCACATTATTTTTGCTGCATTTTTTAAGACCTAAGTATTTTGGGTTAGTCTTGCCTATGATTGCAGATTTGCACTTCTGTTTTAATCTGAAAACCAATATTCATCCGCTTTTCTTTACGCAGTCATAGTTTGTGTTAGCCTGTACATAGCATATTCTGTTCTTGCTGAATATTGTTTATTTCAAATGTGTGTGATTACATCTCTAAGAGTCTACCGCTGCATTTTGTGCTGATACCCTTTGTCGCCTTCTTTCTAACTTTATCAGGTGGTACCAAATATGTAGCACTTCCTTTGCTTAAAAGGCAATTAATTTATATTCCAACTTTGTTGTGTCCTAATAAAAAATCCCAATCGATATTCATGCTAGAAAGATTCCACGGTTTAATATTAAAATACTCATCTATATCTTCGTCAATACATTTTTTACAAATTCTGTGTTGTGTAGCAGTAAAACATAAAATCTCCAACTAATTTCACTAGACAGGACGTTAAAAGGTGTGTAGCATACTTACACAAAAATGGCATGATCTGTAAAACAGATATTATTAATAGTTGCCTGTACAAACGAGTTTGCATATTTTCAGCACCCAAACATATCAATTCTGTAAAAGAATTACTGGGTGGTGAAATTAGGTAGATTTATTATTAGTTGGGTGCCAACACGTTCAAGTACTCATTATACCAAAACACCTATCATTTTCTGGAGAGCCTTTTTTTGGCAGTGATGAAAAGTAGCAAAAGTAATAGTGCAACACAGCAAGTACCTAAGCAAGAGATGAACCAATATAATACACTATTCCAATCGTTGACTATGCAAACCAATATATGAACAGAAATATAATGGTCACTCTGTTGTTTTTTGGCATCTGAGAAGCCTTTAAGGTGTTAGAAATTCTTGTCTTGTCTAATGAACCCTTATCTCGAAGCATGTAATGGCATATTAAAATCTTCTGTTGCAATTGGTAAGAAGAATACTACAGGTCTGAAACAGAATGTGAAAAAATAGCATCTTCTTTGGGGACTAAACTGAACCCAGTATTTTTTCAGTGTCTTCCAATGTTGTTTCATTAATAAAAATCATTGGGATGGGAATGTTCCCCTGCAAGGTACCCCTCCCTGGCAGTTGCAGTTGGTAATGGTAGTACCTGCTGGGTGGTGATGTGGGGAGGGGGAGGGGCAGGGTGAGGGTAGTAAACGAATTTCGTTGCGCGCACTGCGTCGCATTTGGGGATGCAGTGAACCGAACAAAATTCGTTTTATTTATTTATATGTTTACTTACCTGTAAACCTCCGTAATCCATAGTTTACTACCATGCCACCCTGCGCCTCCTCATCCCCACGTCACCGCCCGGCAAGTACTCCCACTACCGACCGCGGCTGCTACCTGGGTGACCGAACTGCCAATAAATCTGTTATGCTGACTTCATTGTGGACTCATATTAATGATTGCATAGGACAACATTGAGGCAGTTTTAAAACCATTCACAAAGTCACACCCACATAAAATAAAATAAAAATAAAATGCAGCTCCCCTGTCATCAGGCATTGCAGCACTCGGCATCTTGGGTGGAAACCCATTGATGAAGCATGCCACCAACTAGGGTGGTGAGAGAGGGTTCTTCTAAAAAACTTAATGGTTCCTTGAATGCATGATTGAAGAAAATTCATGACAACAGAGCCTATTGGTAGCGAACTTGTTCTGTTTGTTTTTGATGTATTAAGGAGGAAGAGGAAAGAGCCCTTACTGCGTCTTCTCGCTCTCTTATTGGTTATTTGGTTTATTGTAGTCTCATCATAAACAAACTCTGTTTTCATGCTACAGTCCTGGAATTGACATAGGGGTCTAGAGCCGGATCCTGAGGGCCTGTTTGGGCACCTTAAGCATACGTTTGGATGGGCATCAGTATCCCTGTACCATGTTTTAGTGATTACAGGCTGTTTTGGCAGTTCAAGGATATGAGTGTGATGCTTACAGCTTTATTTGAGTAAAATGCTACTCATGTGGCATGACCAGACCCTGTAATGACATCCCTGTGTGACTGTCAATCACACATGTATGTATGGTGCATGATAACAGTGTGCTAGTATGCTGTTACCAGTTAAATCTATTTTGGATTGCCCCTGGTCTAACATGGTACTAGAAGGTGATTGTGAAACACCACTAGATGATTGAAGTCTGTCGCCTGCATTCCAGAATAGAAGTGGGTAATTCTAGACACAGACATGTGAAGGGATAGAGACAGGGCTGCCTTTTAGGAGTTCTGTGCAATCTTTTAAGCAAGGGTTTGCAGATTACGTCTTCATGATCATTTCAGTTTGCTTAATGGTGGGAAAGGGGGAATGGTCAGCAGAGACAGTTGCTAATGAAAGAGTCATTTCGGGGGAGAGGCTGGATCATTTGTTTTCCTTTGAGTAGCCCATCCTGGAACACCATTGAGAGCCTGATACAGAGATTCATACATAACATACTCATATTGTGGGTACTCCTGCTTGGAGCCAGTATCATCAATACCTTCTGTGAGGACCAATCACTGTGCACAAGTAAACTGCCCGCCCAGCAGTGGATAAGTTTACTTTGAAATAAACCAGGCCAAACTGGTTTATAAGTCCAGACTGTGGTTTCACATCTTCTCTCTGAATATTCCGTATAAAAATGGGTCCCAACATTTTCTCTTCAGGCTGTTTTATTGTAGGAGGAGAAGAGCAGATGTGTTCCAGGATGGGTATGGCATAAAGTCAGTCACCTGAATGTGAGGAAACATTGTCTGGTTTCTGCAAGCCCTTATGGAAGCAGATGTGTGTCTGCCAGTGACCTTGGGAGCTGCCTGCCTGCTGACATGAAAGAGGAGAGAGCCTTATCCAGTAAGTGTCTACCTACCAATGAAAGAGATCCTGGTTGCTGAATCCCATCTGAGAACCAGCCCAGTGGGAGAAAAGGGATCATGGGAGATGATAAGGAGACCCTTGAAGTGCACAGGTAGTACTGTCTCCCTGCCCATATGCCAAATCATATGTGACTTGCAAATGTCAACTGGAAACACTGCACTATTTTGAGACCACTCTAAGACCCAGACAACGTTATTCTGAATCTAGATTCATTGTAGTTCAGCAGTTATACCAGCACCCCAGACTGAAAGTGAAAGAACCTTTCACTTCAAATGCTGGATGATCAGACTGCTATAGGTTTCATCTTGGAACCACTGAGTTACCAGCCAACAGACTGCTGTGAGAAGGAGGCAGGATGCCCAAACTAGTCTCGGTCTGTGCGAAGGCTTGCCTTATATCCCCTCCACCAGTACACCCACACTTTCTAATCCCATATGCACTCCACATGAGAGAATTCCATGCACTTGAGATTCTGCTCAGTTCATGTTTTTGATTTAATAACAAACTATGTGAAAAAAAGATAAAAAGTCCCCAATCCAGCCTGATATATGGAAACAGAAATCAATTTTAGCCATGGAGTTAGAACTAAGAACCTATAAAAATATTTAGAAATGCATAGAATACAATCAATGTGGTAAATTTGTTGTCAACACCCAACTGTTGTTTGATAGTCTTAATTAAAGAAAGTTTTGTGAAAGTTGATGGGCAATGTTGTACAAATGGGGAACCTCAAGTTTATTTTTCAATTTGTATGAACTGTAATTCATGAAGATGCTGTCGCAGGCCTATTTTAATAAGCTGAAAGGGTAAGTGTACAGT
This sequence comes from Lissotriton vulgaris, assembly GCF_964263255.1. Lineage (NCBI taxonomy): Eukaryota > Metazoa > Chordata > Amphibia > Caudata > Salamandridae > Lissotriton > Lissotriton vulgaris. The sequence continues at coordinate 878,722,074 of NC_141691.1, forward strand.
TTTGAAGGAAGGGAATATGCTTTAGCATGCCAAGGTCCCATGCCTCAGGATAGGGATTAAACATAAGGGCCTCAAGCATGCATCCTTGTTTTTATTCTCTATTTGTTCTACTTTAATTTTAGACATTGGAATTGTGGCCAAGTGGCCCGTGTTCTGCTCTTTTCAACATCACTATTAAACACACTGGTGTCAACGAAAATACATATTTTAAAACTTGAAAAAAACTTACTTGTACTGTAAGGAACCTATTACAACATTGGAGAAAAAGTAGGAAAGGGTACATTAACTGAGAATCTGACTTGATTAGCCGATTTGGAGAAGGCTTCTTGCAGCATGTTTAACTAAGTTGTTGAAACAGCATTATTGAGGTGCTTGGTGAATTTATGATATGGTAATTTCACTGGGAGTAGATTTACCCTCATCTGTCTTTTCCCGAATGTTTTTCCATACCCCTTTTAATCTTTTCTCTTTTTCTCATTGATATGCTTAGATATTGATTTTCAAAGAATGAATCACCTGATGAGACAAACTATTTCCAAAATGAGGGTGATTAGCATTATAAAGATTGAATTGTATCAACTTTTTCTGACATGTATTTGTGATATTCCATGCCTTGTATTAATATTTACCATCATTATAAATACTCCAATAAAAATATGTATTTTAAAAAAGAACATCACAATTTACTTGTTCCTAATTGAGGCCTCAGCCCCCTAACTCAATGCTTTTCCTCAACCAAGGTCTACTCTAAACTCAATCTCTGCAAGAGATGTGTTCTCCAAAGGTTTACTTTTACAATGGCACCTAGTCCATGAGCTGCTTGATTAAAATATTAAATAATTAAAATTCCCACAACTAATAAGACATAACCCTAGCAACATTCATTTACACTGCTCCATGTCATCAAATATTTTCTTAATGAATCAGACCCCAGAAATGGGATGCTATTCTTGGACCTGGCACATCTCATTATGGGCAGTGCTCTGCTTACTGGTGTCCTGGTGCACATCTAACTCCACTGAAGATTAATCTCCGTGTTATGACTGGTTGGATCAAAAGGCTGAAAAAGTATGTCCAGACATCCCAGGTGCTCAGACAACTCCAAAGGATCTCTCTGCCTACCAGATCATCTTCAATGACAGAGCAGTGAACGTACGCACCAGAACAAACTTCCGAATAACATTAAGTTCTCCAGGTATCTAAGCTGCACTTACAACAGGTAACTGCTAAAAACAGGAAATAAAAAATGTGAAGACAATATCAAACCTTCTCCTGCCATGTAGTAAGGTTTTGGAGTTTTTTACACTCCTTGCACCATTTTTAACCCGTTCCATGCTGGTGACGGAACCATTCTGTCACCAGCCTCGGACGCGCTGTGCTGGTGACGGAGCGGTTCTGTCACGGCCCACCCGGCACGCCTGCGCAGCGCTTTCTATTGAGCGGGCGGGGCCGTGACGCAACCGCTCCGTCACAAGCACAGCGCGCCCGAGGCTCGTGACGGAGCGGTTCCGTCACAAGCACGTTCCCCCCTCCCCCTAGCGCTGCGGCGGAATTACCGCCGCAGCCAAGGGGTTAATTCACTTGCAGAAGGAATTTAAGACATATCTCTTTACAACACTTCTCTTTCTTGTACATGGATATATGTTTAGACAAACAAATACATGCATATCTAGACTTCTATGTGAAGACATACTATAAATGTTAACCAGATATAGCTACACAGCAAACTCAAAAAAATAAAAGACTCCTGGGTGCAACCCACTGTGCACCTGAAAGTTCCAGCAGGATTTAGAGGCACCAAGATATATACATATCTAACATATCTTTATTTTCATTCTCAGTAACGGCCCTTGACTTCTGTCTTCCCCGAGCAATGGATGGTGATTGTATTATTTAAAAACACTGTAAAATCATTCATCTGCAGTTGCGGAACCTCCGGTCATGTATGTCGAAAAGTATGTCTTGCAATATATACAAATATAAACTGCACCTCTGAATTATGGGCAACTGCTTTCTCGTAACTATGATGGAGAATTTAATTTTGAGCACTTTTAGGCTCAAGAGAGCTATATTATCAACCCCAGCCAAGTACCATTTCCCCTACATATTAATGAAAGTTACGTTATTCATAGCTACTAGAGTTGCGTGATATTAGTTGGCACCAGATCCATTAGTCTGGACATAAAATGCCTATTTTGTTCTGTTACACAAGGCATGGCCGTACAAACGTGTCATTCTATTAGTCGTCTCTTATGCTACCTACACCAGTATTTTAACGGGACTTGCTCAGGTGGAAGTAATGCAGCAACTTTCACGTGGGAGCACTACAAGTTATTAGGTGAGCCAGAAGTTTCATTTTAAACAGCTTGTTTGAATGCAGAGTATTTCCAATTTTTAACCATTTATCGGGTAAAAAAGGCAGTTAAATTCCTACAAAACTGGAAGGTAAGGGGATACTCGGCAACCATCAAACTGGTCATTAGTGCAGAACATTTATCATGGGAGAAGTCACAAACCTGAAGTAAATAAATAAGGAAAGCATTAGCAGCAAGAAAATCTGTTATATTTGTCAGAATGTATGGCTTCATTTTTGCAACTATAATGCGATTTTCATGTCTCCAATGTGTCACTGCAAATTGCGTGTTCCATCACCTTCCATTATGCTTCACTCCTTTTTTTCCAGTCCCCAGTGCTTAACCACAAAATGAGGTTTCTGAGACTTTCCAAGTCGAAGAAATGAATAGAGACTACAGTAGTAATTGATACAAAAAGTATATTACTTCTGTGCTGCCGCAATTAAAAATGCAATGGCTACAAATTAATTAAAACAGACGTTCAGATTGGAATAACCTCTATGATGGCACAAACGTAATTTGCATGTTGGTTTGTCTATTACAATTTGAAATAAGCTTTACTATCTTCGAGTCACAGACTGTCACACCAAATTAGCTGTCTCTTGAAAATATTAAAAATGGCAAATAAATTGTGGAAAATATTTTCTCCACTATTTATAAACAAATATTTCTGGGAATTTAATTGCAAATATTCAAAACATAAATGGATATGCAGTTTATATAGATACGTTTATATGTGAGAACATCAGAATTAGCCGGTTTACCTTTTATTCCTGTTTCTCAAAGAGTTCCTTGTGGACTGTATGCACATTCTCTTGATGTCTTTTAGGGTGGGTAGCTTGCTCATTCTACGAGGAGTAGTTTTCCACAGACTGGGTGATTCCACTTCATGCTCAGCACTGAACCCTGTATGGCAGGCAATGGGCAGTATCTTTCGTCAAAGAAAGGGGCTGCTGCTATGTATCTGCTATGAGCACACACATACATACAGCAAGAGGAGACTCCAATACCATGCTTCCCAAACCATACAGGTGATCCCTTAAAGCATTAAGAGAAAAAATATGTGGATGATTGCTCACCTCCCTGCCAGGCCACCCTTGCACTGACACAGTTCTCGTGAGTGAATACGTATATCCTAGATACAGTTGTAAAATACACTTTACAGTTGTCTGTGCATAAAAAAGATTTTCAAAATTTTTTTTTTAAAGATATAGGTGTGCAAAACATGTGTTATGGAATCTGCACTCCACGAATTTATAGTGGAAAAACATGTTTTTAAGTGTACGTTTTTATTGGCATTTTCCTAATTAACATATCAATGTTTACATATTTAGATATCACAATGAGGATAACAAATGGTCCTACTATAACCCCCCTCCCACTTGTGTAGGCTCTAACATAATCATATATCCGTAATTAGCACTGTATAAGGAACCAGGCACATCGTAAGAGGCTTGCTGATGGCAAGGTTACATGACACTAGATAGCACTATACTCCTCTCCATTGTTTGTTCCTCGGTCAGTCAACGTAATCGCTCCAACCCTTATCATCATTCGTACTCAAGGAGTCAGTGCATCTGGGGGATCTAAAAGCTCAGTGAGCATTGTTGTCCAGGCCTGTAGTTTGTCTGCATGTTTATTATCCCTATGTGTTTTTTATGCCTATGGCTCTCCTCAGCATTTACCTATTCAGCGATACTTCTCTGCCTTTCCGCTATCCTCGGTGCATCTGGGATCATCCATCTAAAGGCTATTCTATGCTTGGCCAGAACAAGCTCCAGAAAGAGGAACTTTCTACTCTGTCCCAATAGATGCTGACCTACATCCCTGGTGATGGACCACCCTGTGCTAGGGTTCAGGGACTTTAAAACTGCCTCCTAATTATTCATCCAAATGAGGACACTCCCAAAACATGTGAAGGAAATCCTCTCCTTGTGCCGGGTATATTGCATGTAGTGTACTTGGGGTGAGATAAACCTGATGCACCACATTATACTGGAATAACCTAAACATTGCATTAGTAGCGGTTGCATTTACCCCTTCAGGGATCCTTCCCAGTCCTTAGTCGAGAGTGGCTATTCCAACACAAGCAATCAATCAAAGGTACTTTATTCGGCAACTCAATGCCATAAAAGTGAACATGTTAAAAGGATGCATTTCATCAGCATGCTTCAAAACCTTTAAAAGCATTAAAATAGGAACATTCTTGATATCAATAAAAGAGCAAAATTCAAATCATAAAATGAGAATAAAAGTATCATATAGAGTGCAAAGTGTTTAGGCCAAGTGCAAAAGACAGTGTTTCATAAAAATACCAATATTAGCATGAGATGGGCCCTAGTATCAAAACATGCAAAGACAAGTGTCTGCTATAAAAACAACTTTTTCCTATACCTAATGTCTCCTGTTAGGAAAATTGCAACCCTGAAACAGACCATAGGGGAAGATAGAATTTGGAGGCAGGCACGGCCAGTAGTAGGTGTAACTGCAGGGCGGTGATGAAGGGAGGGGGAAGGGCAGGGTGGGGGGTTGTAGTCAAAGTCAAAGTCAAAGTCAAAGTTTATTATGATTTGGCTCTCAATGAGGGCCACATAAAATAACATACATGTAAACATACTTTAAAACACAAACTTAATACAACGACTAAACAACCACTTGTTATATACAAAGTTACACTCATCAACATCTCACCAGAATCACATTAATAGATATCTAAAAATTCTTTAAAATATTTAAAAATTCTAAAACAGAACATTTCATTAGGGGGGCAGAGAAGAGCATTAAAAAACATTTTTACATTCGTAATTCCCATTTGTATACAGATTGGTTTTATCCATTTTTTCCTCAATAAGTACAGGCCTGGGCAAATAAGCAGAACATGTTTAAAATCTTGAGCGGCATTATTACAAAAATTACACAAGGGGGACACTCCATACCATTTTGCAAGTAAGGTATTTAGTGGAAGCAAATTGTGGCGAAGGAGATACCATACCCTACGGACACCATGCGGAATGTTCCAAGTTAGATATTGTTGGGCTTGTTTAGGTGTATAGGTTAAAACCAGGAGTTCTCTATCTTTATCTTTCTGTTGGGCAAGTATATCCAGTTTGTAGCAGTATTCCCAGGACACACTTTTTAACTTTAGCTTTAGTTCTAATGGAGAAAGTAAAAACAACGTACTTTCATCCAAATCCAATATTGAAACAGCCAGTCAAAAGTTTTTTACTAGCTGCGAGAACTCATTAAAGTTGCCCAAGAGCTCCTTTTTTAAGCTTTCTCGTAAGGTTCCTGGTTTGCCTCGGGCCAAGCATGTTATCCATTTTACTAGAGCAGCTAACCCTTGAGCCCTACAACTTCGCAGTCCGAATTCCAGCCTGCAAGATGAAGTGGAGCAGGCAGAATTTAATGAAGAAATTTTCCTTAATACCTTCCCCTCCATTTTTTGCATAAACTCCCATTGATATGGATCCACCAATTCCATTCCATACAAAAGGGTAGCAGGAATCTTTGCACGGAATACATCCAAGCAACATGAGAAGTGTCTCCTCCCAGTCGCTTTGTACAAGGAACATAATCCCCTCCCATGGGCCATTGCTTTTCTAGAGTTATTTTCAATGTGGGGTTTCTCACTAAGGTTAGAACATATTATTTTGCCCAAAAACGTATAAGAGTTAACTACCTCTAGTTTTTCACCACTTAATGTCCAATTAAAACTCTTGGACCTGCATTTCTTTTTTCCAAAGATGCACATAACTTTACTTTTTGAACTATTGATTTTCATAAAGTGTGCATCGGCGAATTCATTCAATGTATGGAGACGATTAGAAAGACCTTTCGGGGTCAGGTCTAGAACAAGAATATCGTCTGCGTACATTAGAATGGGTATGGCAGTTCCTCCAATTTTTGGGGCAAGTCCCTCACAGTCAGCAACAGCTGTTGGCAAATCAGCCATATATAGGGAGAACAAAGTGGGTGCCAGTATGCATCCTTGTTTTAGGCCATTACGGGATGGGATGGCTTGGGAGAGACCCCTATCACCTCCTTGTAACACCCGACACCATGTGTTCCAATGCAAGGACTTAACTAGGTCCAATAAATGTCCCGGCATGCCCAATGCCGACAGCTTTCTCCACAGCGTTGGTCTGTCCACCCTATCGAACGCTGCAGAGAAATCTATAAATGCTGCGTATACGCCTCCACCACGTACACGAACATATTTATCTACAATTACCTGTAGCATGGTTAAGTTGTCCAGAGTTCCGTGCTCTTTTCTGAAACCTGTCTGTTCCCTGGGTATAATATTATTTTTATCTGCCCATTCTGTTATAGATATTAATAAAAGTTTAGCGAAGATTTTCCCTATAGCATCCAGTAATGCAATTAGACGGTAATTAGCGGGATTAGCCCGGTCTCCTTTTTTAAAAATTGGGATCAGGATGCTTCCCCGCCAAGAGTCCGGGACTACTCTTGTTTTAAAACACACCCGAAACACTGGAAGAAGGATCCTACTCCAAGTAGTTACATCTTGCTTAATTATAGACATAGGCACTTCATCTGGTCCCATAGCTCCTGAAGAGCGCATGCTCCTGATTGCACTAGCTATGGTGTGCTCAGAGGGGAGTTCCATTATAACGTCAGAATTGAAATCTGGAACCCAAACATCGGTCCCTACATGGTTGGACGCATATAAAGTAGTCACAAATTGGGTCCAGACATTTTCAGTAATTGCAATCGGAGTGGGCGTTGTTACGGATCCACATCCTTGCCTTATTATAGACCAAAAATCTCTGACGTTTTTACACTTAGATGCCTCTTTTAGCTTAATCCATAAGATATCTTCTTTTTCTCTTTTTAATTTGGCTCTCAATCTCACCCTCCTTCTTTTTAATAAAGCTAGTTTTAACCCAAGCTCTCCAGATCTATTTAGGTATTGCATCCTAACAACTTTATTAATTTCTTTATTCAACCTTAATAGAGGACTAGGAGAGAAACATTTCTTTTTAAAATTTCCTGAAGTCCTAACTATTTCAGTAATTTTTTGGATAAGGGTTTCGAGGAACATAAATTCCTTTCCCTGCCAATAGTCAAGCTCAGTTAGGAATTGGGTAAGGATGTTTTGTACATCTTTGTTATAACTAGATCTCCAATAACATCTATCTGAGTGACTATTAATGGTAAAACCTCTGTTCTTTAATGACCAGAGGTCAGCTTCAGGAGATGTTAAAGAAACAGTTAATGTAATGATTTTATGATCGCTCAAGGGCGTATAAGAGATTACCAAATCTTTGCAGAAAGAGAACATTTCAAAGTCTGTAATTACGTAATCCAAAATAGATTCTCCCCTGGATGAACCATGAGTGTAATTAGCTGGAGTATCAGAGGGCATTCTGCCGTTTATAATAATTCCCTCTATGGCATTGAGTTCCCCGAGGAGAATCTTGCCCCTTTTATTAGTTTTTATTTTATTGGGCAAAGAGGCTTGGGGGATATTATAAACCTCTTCCTTTGCTTTGTTTCTAAATAAGTCTAGGGAAGTGTTAGACACTTTACAGTTTAAGTCCCCCACTAATAATAAGTATGGAGGATCATCCACCTCTAATAGACGCTTTAGATAGGAAAACATACGTTTTAAAACTACCATAAAATTATCTTCAGGTGGAATATAGGCGTTTACTATGATAAGCGAGGTCCGTTGGACACCAGGATCCAGGTTAGAAATAGTTATAACTTGGAATAGATTACTCTCGTCCTTATAGTGTGCGAAATGCCATTGTAGTGCATTAGATAATAAACAGGCAATTCCGCCTTTAGCATGGCCTTTCTTTGATGGCGTTGCGGCAGCCTCCAGGACGAAGTAATCATTTCCAACATGTGGGAAAGTATGACACCATGTTTCTTGGATGCATAACACATCTGCATTTAGGGAGAAGAGATAATCAAATTTTTCAGGGCAGTTAGTCAAGCCGGCAGCATTCCAAGAGACAATTTTTAAACAATGGTTAAAGATGTGAGGGTGACCGTGGGTTTCTCGAGGTGGTGTTTGAGAGAACTCCAGGTAGCCAGTTCCACATCGCAGAGTCTTCAGTAAGTAGATTGTCTGTACTACTAGGTACAGGACAAACCTGGGAAACCATGCGTTTGCCTCTAGAGATCCACATTTTTAGATCGTTATTACATAACGGAAGGACATCCTGTCCCATGTTTAACTTTGTGTTCCTTTCATTAAGAGAAAGGCACAAATTTTTATTAACATAGGGAAGGACGTCAATACCTCTACATTGAAATGCTTCGGCTTGTTGGAGAACTAGGTTAGCAATTATCTTCGAATAAAATTTTACCCTTATTCGTTGGCCATTTAATGATCTTATTGGGGAAACTAAATCTATATCATTTGATAGGACCAACTTTAAACTTTCAATCTCCTTAAAGCAGCTAAGTAACAAAGATCTATTCATTTTTAGATCAGAGTCAAATAATGGAAGAAAGTCTAGTACACAAGTGTCCACATATGAGATTGGACTTTTTACAGATTGTGGTATTGCCTTCCTAACTATCTCCTTCTGAGGCAGAAAAATAGGAGCAGTTGGGTTATATACTCGTGTTACTATGGGGAAATATTTATCATCTGTACTTGTAAGTTGAGGAACAGGGGCATCAACTACTAAACCAGAGACCACCATATCCGTGTTTACTTCAGCCGGGGGAAGTCCCTTGGAATCCTCTAAGATATTTTCCACTTCCACCTTCTCCGGACTAACAGAGGGAAGACTATGCCCTCTTTCTATGGGAGCAGGTGTTACAGTTATTATATGTTTTGGAAAAATGATTTGTCTAGGTCTTTTCTTTTTATATTTACGTGTAGGTTTCCCCTTTTTTTCTCTTGATTTCATTTTGGTGACTTTTGGAGACCCCGAGGCAGCTTCTGGCTCCTTTTTATCCTGTGCAAAAATAGGAAATAGATCGTGGCCCCCCGTTGTTGGAGCTTCACAGACACTCTCTTCCTGCTCAGGTAACAAAGGCTCAATCCTCAAATGCGAGGCGGGTGAAATAGGTTGATTAAAAGACTTAAGCATCCCCGCCTCTGTGGAGGATCCCAGATGAGCCTCTCCCCTCTCTTTTATAATATTGTCTGCCTCATTAAGAGCAGAAAGACCAGTGTCAACAGGAATAGTGGGAGGCTTAAGTACCTTTTCTACCAATTTCCCATTTTGTGCCAACAAAGCCTGCAGAATCTCAGTAACCGAAGACAAGATACAGTCAGAATTTACAGCAAATTTTCCCATTAGCAATAACATAGAGGATAAAATTTGTTCCAGCGCAATGAGTGACTCTGAGATAGGTTTTTCGTTTTTTGGGAAATTTGAAGATGTGAGGGGACAAATCCCTGACATGTTAAAGTGCGGGGATTGTATCTCAAGCTGCGGAGAAAGACTATCTTTAGATTTGATGGAGGGCGTACTACTATATAATAGTAGACCAGATGGAGTTTCACCACATGGAGTTTTATTACCTACTAAATTGGGTAAAGATGTCTTATCTATATATCGGCCGCAGAGTTCTAAATCAATGCTGTTGAGTATAGAGATATCGCCCTTATCCTCTTCCGGAATACCGTTCCCCATAGGAATTTCATGGGTCAAGGATTGCGATTTTAGCAAGGGGACAGCATCAATCGTATTCGCAACACATGTTGAACGATTGGCCTCTCCAGTCTGACTCAGAGACCCTTTTTTTTCCTCCAAAAAAGCTGGAAAACCAGCTTCCTCCATATTTGAACAAAGATTCAATTGCGGTAGTAGTTCAGTATCATCTTTTCTAGGAACTTCAAGAGACTTACTCAAACTTTTCTCCCAAATTTGATTTAATTGCATCTGACCTTTCATGATGCCTCTATTTGTTTTCTTTTTTCCGACATGACTTAAATTAGAAAATGAGTCATAATTCTCCATAACAACTTTCCCAGATCGTAATGTCTTACACTCCATGGTAGCGTATGTAAATAGAGCCTACAAAATATCCACACTCTTAAAACAACAAACACTATATGAAATACTATAAATATTCACTTAATGATCATGAGAGATGAACTAGAAGTGCATACAGTTAGTGGCGTTCAATCGTTCAATATCTCCAGCAATACTTAAAATTATAATATAATGGCACACCCGAGTATCAAAGGGTATACAACTCAATAATCAAAATGCCTGAGCCCGGCCCGGCCTACCTCGGCCACTGAGGGCCACAGAGGGCCCGCCCTTTGCCCGGGCTTCGCTCCGTGCTTTGCTCCGCGCGCGTCCCGCTAGCGCGTCAGTGGTGGCGAGTAAATACCAGGAGAGGCGGGAAGAGGACCAGCTGCGGCGAGTTGAGCAGCGCTGCGCCTGCTGGTCCTCGCAGTCCCGACAGTTGATGAGCAGTGGCAGGACCCCCTGCAGAAGAAAATCCGGCGTGGGTAGGAGTTTGTGGACCACGAGCGGCGCCCGCGGAGCGGGGGCCGCGAGGCGTGGGTGTAGAGACAGCCGAGTATCCGCAGAAGGCCGACAAAGAACAAGCGCCAGCAGCGTTTCCACACGCAGTCAGACAGGTAGGCAAAGCGATCACACCACGCAGAGATTCCCAGCCCGCAGATATCAGCTTCCAGCGGGAGGGGCGGGAAGAGGACCAGCTGCGGCGAGTTGAGCAGCGCTGCGCCTGCTGGTCCTCGCAGTCCCGACAGTTGATGAGCAGTGGCAGGACCCCCTGCAGAAGAAAATCCGGCGTGGGTAGGAGTTTGTGGACCACGAGCGGCGCCCGCGGAGCGGGGGCCGCGAGGCGCGGGTGTAGAGACAGCCGAGTATCCGCAGAAGGCCGACAAAGAACAAGCGCCAGCAGCGTTTCCACACGCAGTCAGACAGGTAGGCAAAGCGATCACACCACGCAGAGATTCCCAGCCCGCAGATATCAGCTTCCAGCGGGAGGGGCGGGAAGAGGACCAGCTGCGGCGAGTTGAGCAGCGCTGCGCCTGCTGGTCCTCGCAGTCCCGACAGTTGATGAGCAGTGGCAGGACCCCCTGCAGAAGAAAATCCGGCGTGGGTAGGAGTTTGTGGACCACGAGCGGCGCCCGCGGAGCGGGGGCCGCGAGGCGTGGGTGTAGAGACAGCCGAGTATCCGCAGAAGGCCGACAAAGAACAAGCGCCAGCAGCGTTTCCACACGCAGTCAGACAGGTAGGCAAAGCGATCACACCACGCAGAGATTCCCAGCCCGCAGATATCAGCTTCCAGCGGGAGGGGCGGGAAGAGGACCAGCTGCGGCGAGTTGAGCAGCGCTGCGCCTGCTGGTCCTCGCAGTCCCGACAGTTGATGAGCAGTGGCAGGACCCCCTGCAGAAGAAAATCCGGCGTGGGTAGGAGTTTGTGGACCACGAGCGGCGCCCGCGGAGCGGGGGCCGCGAGGCGTGGGTGTAGAGACAGCCGAGTATCCGCAGAAGGCCGACAAAGAACAAGCGCCAGCAGCGTTTCCACACGCAGTCAGACAGGTAGGCAAAGCGATCACACCACGCAGAGATTCCCAGCCCGCAGATATCAGCTTCCAGCGGGAGGGGCGGGAAGAGGACCAGCTGCGGCGAGTTGAGCAGCGCTGCGCCTGCTGGTCCTCGCAGTCCCGACAGTTGATGAGCAGTGGCAGGACCCCCTGCAGAAGAAAATCCGGCGTGGGTAGGAGTTTGTGGACCACGAGCGGCGCCCGCGGAGCGGGGGCCGCGAGGCGTGGGTGTAGAGACAGCCGAGTATCCGCAGAAGGCCGACAAAGAACAAGCGCCAGCAGCGTTTCCACACGCAGTCAGACAGGTAGGCAAAGCGATCACACCACGCAGAGATTCCCAGCCCGCAGATATCAGCTTCCAGCGGGAGGGGCGGGAAGAGGACCAGCTGCGGCGAGTTGAGCAGCGCTGCGCCTGCTGGTCCTCGCAGTCCCGACAGTTGATGAGCAGTGGCAGGACCCCCTGCAGAAGAAAATCCGGCGTGGGTAGGAGTTTGTGGACCACGAGCGGCGCCCGCGGAGCGGGGGCCGCGAGGCGTGGGTGTAGAGACAGCCGAGTATCCGCAGAAGGCCGACAAAGAACAAGCGCCAGCAGCGTTTCCACACGCAGTCAGACAGGTAGGCAAAGCGATCACACCACGCAGAGATTCCCAGCCCGCAGATATCAGCTTCCAGCGGGAGGGGCGGGAAGAGGACCAGCTGCGGCGAGTTGAGCAGCGCTGCGCCTGCTGGTCCTCGCAGTCCCGACAGTTGATGAGCAGTGGCAGGACCCCCTGCAGAAGAAAATCCGGCGTGGGTAGGAGTTTGTGGACCACGAGCGGCGCCCGCGGAGCGGGGGCCGCGAGGCGTGGGTGTAGAGACAGCCGAGTATCCGCAGAAGGCCGACAAAGAACAAGCGCCAGCAGCGTTTCCACACGCAGTCAGACAGGTAGGCAAAGCGATCACACCACGCAGAGATTCCCAGCCCGCAGATATCAGCTTCCAGCGGGAGGGGCGGGAAGAGGACCAGCTGCGGCGAGTTGAGCAGCGCTGCGCCTGCTGGTCCTCGCAGTCCCGACAGTTGATGAGCAGTGGCAGGACCCCCTGCAGAAGAAAATCCGGCGTGGGTAGGAGTTTGTGGACCACGAGCGGCGCCCGCGGAGCGGGGGCCGCGAGGCGTGGGTGTAGAGACAGCCGAGTATCCGCAGAAGGCCGACAAAGAACAAGCGCCAGCAGCGTTTCCACACGCAGTCAGACAGGTAGGCAAAGCGATCACACCACGCAGAGATTCCCAGCCCGCAGATATCAGCTTCCAGCGGGAGGGGCGGGAAGAGGACCAGCTGCGGCGAGTTGAGCAGCGCTGCGCCTGCTGGTCCTCGCAGTCCCGACAGTTGATGAGCAGTGGCAGGACCCCCTGCAGAAGAAAATCCGGCGTGGGTAGGAGTTTGTGGACCACGAGCGGCGCCCGCGGAGCGGGGGCCGCGAGGCGTGGGTGTAGAGACAGCCGAGTATCCGCAGAAGGCCGACAAAGAACAAGCGCCAGCAGCGTTTCCACACGCAGTCAGACAGGTAGGCAAAGCGATCACACCACGCAGAGATTCCCAGCCCGCAGATATCAGCTTCCAGCGGGAGGGGCGGGAAGAGGACCAGCTGCGGCGAGTTGAGCAGCGCTGCGCCTGCTGGTCCTCGCAGTCCCGACAGTTGATGAGCAGTGGCAGGACCCCCTGCAGAAGAAAATCCGGCGTGGGTAGGAGTTTGTGGACCACGAGCGGCGCCCGCGGAGCGGGGGCCGCGAGGCGCGGGTGTAGAGACAGCCGAGTATCCGCAGAAGGCCGACAAAGAACAAGCGCCAGCAGCGTTTCCACACGCAGTCAGACAGGTAGGCAAAGCGATCACACCACGCAGAGATTCCCAGCCCGCAGATATCAGCTTCCAGCGGGAGGGGCGGGAAGAGGACCAGCTGCGGCGAGTTGAGCAGCGCTGCGCCTGCTGGTCCTCGCAGTCCCGACAGTTGATGAGCAGTGGCAGGACCCCCTGCAGAAGAAAATCCGGCGTGGGTAGGAGTTTGTGGACCACGAGCGGCGCCCGCGGAGCGGGGGCCGCGAGGCGTGGGTGTAGAGACAGCCGAGTATCCGCAGAAGGCCGACAAAGAACAAGCGCCAGCAGCGTTTCCACACGCAGTCAGACAGGTAGGCAAAGCGATCACACCACGCAGAGATTCCCAGCCCGCAGATATCAGCTTCCAGCGGGAGGGGCGGGAAGAGGACCAGCTGCGGCGAGTTGAGCAGCGCTGCGCCTGCTGGTCCTCGCAGTCCCGACAGTTGATGAGCAGTGGCAGGACCCCCTGCAGAAGAAAATCCGGCGTGGGTAGGAGTTTGTGGACCACGAGCGGCGCCCGCGGAGCGGGGGCCGCGAGGCGTGGGTGTAGAGACAGCCGAGTATCCGCAGAAGGCCGACAAAGAACAAGCGCCAGCAGCGTTTCCACACGCAGTCAGACAGGTAGGCAAAGCGATCACACCACGCAGAGATTCCCAGCCCGCAGATATCAGCTTCCAGCGGGAGGGGCGGGAAGAGGACCAGCTGCGGCGAGTTGAGCAGCGCTGCGCCTGCTGGTCCTCGCAGTCCCGACAGTTGATGAGCAGTGGCAGGACCCCCTGCAGAAGAAAATCCGGCGTGGGTAGGAGTTTGTGGACCACGAGCGGCGCCCGCGGAGCGGGGGCCGCGAGGCGTGGGTGTAGAGACAGCCGAGTATCCGCAGAAGGCCGACAAAGAACAAGCGCCAGCAGCGTTTCCACACGCAGTCAGACAGGTAGGCAAAGCGATCACACCACGCAGAGATTCCCAGCCCGCAGATATCAGCTTCCAGCGGGAGGGGCGGGAAGAGGACCAGCTGCGGCGAGTTGAGCAGCGCTGCGCCTGCTGGTCCTCGCAGTCCCGACAGTTGATGAGCAGTGGCAGGACCCCCTGCAGAAGAAAATCCGGCGTGGGTAGGAGTTTGTGGACCACGAGCGGCGCCCGCGGAGCGGGGGCCGCGAGGCGTGGGTGTAGAGACAGCCGAGTATCCGCAGAAGGCCGACAAAGAACAAGCGCCAGCAGCGTTTCCACACGCAGTCAGACAGGTAGGCAAAGCGATCACACCACGCAGAGATTCCCAGCCCGCAGATATCAGCTTCCAGCGGGAGGGGCGGGAAGAGGACCAGCTGCGGCGAGTTGAGCAGCGCTGCGCCTGCTGGTCCTCGCAGTCCCGACAGTTGATGAGCAGTGGCAGGACCCCCTGCAGAAGAAAATCCGGCGTGGGTAGGAGTTTGTGGACCACGAGCGGCGCCCGCGGAGCGGGGGCCGCGAGGCGTGGGTGTAGAGACAGCCGAGTATCCGCAGAAGGCCGACAAAGAACAAGCGCCAGCAGCGTTTCCACACGCAGTCAGACAGGTAGGCAAAGCGATCACCAAATGTGATGCAGTGCAAACAACGAAATTCGTTTTATTTATTTATATGTTTACTTACCTGTTATGGTCCGTAATCCATACATTACAACCCCCCACCCTGCCCCTACCCCTCCCTACGTCACCGCCCTGCAGTTACACCTACTACCGGCTGTGCCTGTTTGGAGGTACAACAAAGCGGGCCTGACTTGGGTAAAGAGACAATCTCTGAGTAATGGAAATATAAATATTTTGCGCAGTGAGTAATAATAATCACAGAAAAAAGTATATTGTAAGGTATCTTGCTCAGAGAAGTTGTCAAAAGAACAAGGTTTTACAGTACCAGGTTTTGTAAATCCTTGGGGGACAGCCAAAAGCCAGGGGACCAAATGCAGTCGGAATCTGGCCCGCACAAAGCAATGAAAGGCATTTCTGATGACCAGTAGATACGGTTGAACTTGATTGCACAGTGGTACAGTAGCATATCTTCTCACCGTTGGTTTTGCTAGCTCCTTTTCCTCCGTAGGTCCCTGGCGCTTGTCCAGGAACTGTTGTTTAATGGTTCTGATTGTTGATTTACCCAAGGATTTAGGGCTACGTTATAGGTCTGGGCAGCTGAGCCATTTTGTCAGATCCATTACGTATTTTAACCAAGGGATGTGCACAGCTCCCTCCAGTGCTACACAATCAGTAATTATCAGTTGGTTTAAATTAGTAATGGGACTGGCCCAAACTCTCAGCCTACGGGGCTGCCACTGTCAAATCCAACACCTCATGCCACCTGATGTGCACCTGTAAATCTTCAAGGGGCATATACTGCTGCAGTGCCCTATATATGTGCAAGGTCAGTTTCTCCCACTAGCCATATTCAACAGTGTTCTGAAACTCTGGGATGCCCATGACTTCAGGGAAGAATGGCTGTATCCCATTGGCCTTCACTGCAATTTTCACAAACTACAGGAATTGCCCAGTTCCCAATGAAATGTTTCTACAGCATCAGCCAGGGTGATAAACCGGTCATTGGGGTATAAGTCCGCAATGTCTCACACCCACCGGCATGTCACCTATCTTTTGACATTCTCTGTGCAATGAGTTTGAATGGGCGCAATGCCCAAAAATTCATGTTTGGGGCATGGGGGCCTTTCGCAATACAAGTCTGACTGCCTTCTCCCATGCCCTGCAAACCTGTCTGACCACATATGGCATGGAAGGCGAAACCATTGGCCCCATCATTAATAGCTCAGGCAATGAAACGCCGTTGCAGGTACCCTCAGACAATCTACGCACCCAGTTCTCAAGGTTGTCCATCTGGTAAACAGCATTTTACAGATGAGCTGCCAGATAGTAAAGTGCTATGCAATGTCTTTTGAGGCCTCCCTTCCACCAGGGGCCCTTGAGAGTGGCCATGCTAACCTTCTTTCTCCCAGAGACCCACGAACGTTCGACTATCAGCTTGTCTAATTCCATGAAGTATTTCCTATGCATGTCAAATAGGGTCCCTTGAAAAACAGGCCTCATGGCAGTACTGTAATTTTTTCCAACGCAAGCTTCGCCGTCAGAGCAAAATGGAGGGTGTTTCACCTTCAGTTTATAACTTACTAGCCCCCCTACCTATGTTTGCAATCTCAAACTCTGCTTCTCCATGTGTATGTCTTATCCAAAGATATCTGACCTCCTTCATTTTCCAGGGAAGATCCTACCATGGTAGGTTCTGCACTTGTTTACCAGTCAATTCTCCCAATGGGAACAGTTCAGAGTTTGTACGATTAACGGGTAACCCATACACTTCACCAAACTCAGCAAATGTTCACATCTGCATTGAGCATTGACAGGGTGCTGTAGGATGTCACCTCTATAACATCCTTATCTGATTTGGGCAACATGATAATAAGCGCCTTCTTATGAAGGCTGGAAGTAAACCCTTCCTGTATTGCTTCATTTTAAACTTCCAGAGAACAGTCCACCGTTGCGTTGGTAAAATTCGGACGGCAGGCCATCCCCTCGCGGGGCTTTTGCGGTCTTCAATGCCCATATTGCTACCATTATTTCTCCCCTGATATGGGGGTGTCCAAGCTTCCTCTCTCTTCCCTCAATAAGGAGGACATCTGCCAATTAGCTAGATAGTTAGCACCGGCCAGTGGTACGCTGTCAGGCGGTGCTGCATAAACCTTTTGCAGGTGTGATCCAAAACTTCCATTATGCCTTGTTGTGTACTCCACATCAGCCCCTAGGTGTCCCGTACCCCTCACTGGGAGGGCATCATTTTTCTCTACAGAGAAGCGTGGCAAGCATTCTACTAGCCTTATCTCCTTCCATGTGGAGTTGCTGTCTATAGCTAGAGCGGACAAACTTATTTAGTCTGTCCCACATCTCCAGCAACTCACGCTTAAACTCCTTAACTTCAGGTAATCAAAGCGGCTGCTCAACCACACTGTTCTCCAAGACACTAAGTTGCTCTTCCAGGACATTCAAGGACCTGCATAGTTGTTGCCTAACATCATTGGATGCTTTCAAGCACTATCCATGCCGCACACACATTTTATAGCATCCCATTCCATGTCTCTTGTCATCGCACTATACCCCTATTCTCAGTAAAATATCGATCTAGTACTTGAGCCACCTCATTTGCAAACACCAGGTCTGATAATTCCTCAACTCGCATCCTTCACGAAGGCACTATAGGGGCCTCCCTACTCACTCAGGAAGAGACCAGCAGGGGCAAATGGTCAGATAAGTAATGTGCCAGATAGAAGGCATCCTCCACAAACTGAATCAGGGCCCCTGCCAGTAAGCAAAAGTCATGGTGTTTATGCATTCCAGTTGCAGGCACACAGAAAGAATATACTCTGCCCTGCGGGAAATGTACCCTCCAAATATCTTGCAGTCCAGGACCCAGCATAATCTCCCAGAGAGTGCTCATCATTGCACTCTTGGTGTCAAGTCTTGGGGGGAGTCAGTTCAAACCACCATCCAGTACACAATTCAGACCTCCATCCATCAGTACCTCAGGGCCAACATGTTCTTTGGCCACACTCGATGCAGATCCAAAGAATGCAGTATCATCCACTGTAGGGGCATACACCTTTACCAAACATAGATCTCAGCATCTAACGTTTCCAAGACAATCACAAAAAGTCCTTCAGGGTCCAGTTTCACTTCCTTAGTCACAAAGGGAACTCCAGGCGGGACCAGATCAGAGCCCTCTTGACACAGCTGGATTAGGAGGATGTGACCCCACCACCTATGTATCAGTTCTTTAATGCATGGCTCCCACGTTTGAGTTTCCTGCAAGGAAGCCACATAGACACCATAGTACCTGAGGTCAGAGTAAAGTCTTTGTTTTTTAATGGACTGACCCAGTCCCCAAATATTCCATGTTAAAAACGTCCAAAGTTCCCGGAAAACTTGCACACCTGTCCCACCGTGCACCTTTCACACTTCACCCGCCCCCTCAGATATACAGTGCTTCGCATATCTGGTTCAGTAACATTGAGCCAAGTCCCTCCAACTACACATTCAACCTCTCTTAACAAAAACAACTTGGAACTCCTACCCCCATCCAGAGGCAGCAGTCCAAACAGCAGTGGCGCCAAATAGTAAGGCTAACTCTGAGGTCTACCACCCAATCCCTCCCTCAGAGGCAAAAGCCACAGCTTCACTAGACGCATTGAGCTGAGAACCTAGCATCCCACCAGGGCAGCAAGGCCAGAGGCACTCGTGGACAACCATGTTGTGTAAATGTGCAAAAAGGAAGATTGAGAATAACAAATACCTGTTTAATGTTGTATATAAATAACATGAAGAGCTGATGGTATAATAATACATATAAAGCTATACAGGGGATTGTCTTTATTAATGGCCTTGTTGTCTGAAATGCCTTTGGACCAGTTCTTGAAGTGGGCCATCCACAGCCCATGATGTTTTAAGTTCAAGAAAAGCGTTCAATGTTCAGTATGTGAAATAAGTTGTCTTGTCCTTCTAGTAGTAAACACATTTCGACAATTGGGAAATGTGTGGTTGTCTTGGAGTGTGGATTCACTATGAAGCATTTTGCACACCTACAACGCTGAATATATTGTGAAACTCTTTTTCATGTTCAACACAGTAAGGTGTATTTTAATACTGTGTCTCTGGCATGGTATATATAACGATATATGTGTACATGTTTTCAAACTACAGGATGTATTCCATACCAAACCATCACTAGACAATATCTACTGTATTATAAAGTACTGTTGTTGGCTGCTGATCAGCAAGTTTTTTTTCCATAACCTATGAATATACCTTGAGTTAGAACAACACACTACTTCACGAAACGGACCCAATCCCCATTTGTTTATGAAGAATACGTAATGCTAAAAGCAGTATATAGTTTAAGGAGGGTTTGTTTAAGGTTCTGTATCAATTTTACCAGTTGCATCCCCCGACCTTTAAATATTTGAGTTGTAATCTTAACATTGAAACAACTTTAGGAGTTGTTCAGTGATTTTATGCAGATGTTTCGATCCTAAAAAGGATGTAGGGAAAACGTATGGAAAAAAGACAAAAAAAACTAACATTCTTGAACGTTTCCAGTCTGTTTACTTCTTGATTCCTGGTCTCATCCTTATGAAGTTGGCAAGACAGAAAATATCTGCTGGGTACCTATTCGCTGGGTTTGTGGGGGTTGAAATTCTGCCTGTGGAAACATGCTGAGTTCAAGGCTGTCACTTGTGAAGTTAGG
Organism: Lissotriton vulgaris; assembly: GCF_964263255.1. Classification (NCBI taxonomy): domain Eukaryota; kingdom Metazoa; phylum Chordata; class Amphibia; order Caudata; family Salamandridae; genus Lissotriton; species Lissotriton vulgaris. The sequence continues at coordinate 878,742,065 of NC_141691.1, forward strand.
AAGTATGTGAACTTTTCGTTAAAAGTGATATTTGAAACTGTTCTTTTAATTAACACATTGCGTGTTTTGAAATGGGCTTGAGGCTCGTGAAGTGTCTTCTATTGTAAGGAGAGGTTCACTTAAATTGTATTTTGTTTATTTGTAAAGATCATGAAAGTGCTGTTTCTTTTACAAAACCAGAGCAAGGAGTTTGGCAGACGGAATGTGTCATCATAAATATGATGAATGTCACGTCTGTCATATTACAAGTGCATTACAGGGAAAGAACACCTGCCTTTTGCTGGTGTTAAGCAGGACGACTACCTGCAGCATAAAACGGAGCCCAGCCAAGAGCCACACCAGAATACCCACAAATGCCATGGAGACAATGATTATGCAATGCGGATACCCATGAGGGCCAAAACACCCACCGCAACCACCCTAGGCCCGCCACCATCCCCAGGACCCGTCCCGCCCCCCCCCACAAAGACAACGGACCCACCTGAAATGCACCTGCCTCCCAGACCCAACGCCAGAGAAGGACATTGCCCACTATAGGCCCAAAAGGACAACCATCCCCCGCATCCTGACACACATCCCCCACCTGCTGACGGTACCAACCCAGCGGACAACCAACATCCCTCCGCAGACAAAGCTGCCGGCTGCACAGCACATGCCGGCCTCGGGTACCATCCAACCCACAACTGTCAGTGGGGCTTGTGGGGTTGTCTGGTGGCTCGGGTTGCCTCCATTGTGCTTGGCTGTTGTTTTCTGTTTGGTTTGTCTTTCTTTTTCAGGCTATTGTTGTGTTTATTCCCGCCTGACGTGTGTGTCACGGGCCTGGTGGTGCCTATCCCTGCTTTTCTAATCGCGAATGGGCTCATCGCACGTTTTTGTGTGTTGTGGTTTGTGTTTTTATCTCCGAGTTGGTTGCATCACGGACATTGGCCTCGGTTTCGGCAGCCTATTCATGGTATCACCTTGTTGTGAATTCCACGTTGACACAGGGTTATTTTCCTGTGATAGGCTGCCATGTGTAAAGTTGCATTAGCATTTTTTGGTGATGTTTAGCACACGTTCTTGTGAATATCCCCCTAAGAGTTTGGAGCACCAGAAATATGACTGAGTGTCTAGATTATGTCTTAACAATTAATGGCTGAGTAGAGGACTTTTTGCCTACATTGTATATATGATGAGGTCCCACCTTCAGCAGGATTTATTGGACCAGCCCCCCTATCGTTGACATGTATCATGCCACAAGGCTCATATTAAGGGTCCTAACAATATGGTTATCCTATATATATATATATATTTTTTGTTATCTATATTATAATTGTAGTTTTAATTACACACTTGTAATGTTTTGCTATTACAAATATAAGATAAATGTATACATGTCTGGCCCTATTCATAAAAAACGAACTGTGAAATACTCTTGCATTACTCCTGGCTTACTCTTTAGTTCCAGCAGTACTTCCTGCTTACTCGTGAATTTCAGGCCTATATCAGGAGTACTACAGGAGTAAGTCACACCAACTAACAGCACAATCTTTGTGAATAGGGCACGAAAGTCTAACTATGACCTCAGAGCAAAACTTGGTGGCGTAAGCCACATCTTTGAAAAGCATTAGCTTTTTGCACCGCTGCGCACAGCAACACATTTTTTTAAAATATAATGGTCACACGTGGCAAAGCTAAAGGCATATGGCACCATATTGTATATACTTGAGTACATAAGGAGAAATAGTATAAATAGATATATCAATATTTCATTATGCTATTGCTGTATTTATTTCCTTTCATTTATTCCACTTTGCTTTTTATGTATCTGCTTAGGTTTACCTTGGATCGTCATACTGACCTTGACAGAATATTCAATATACACTCTGGAAATGGATCAATCTACACGTCAAAATCGCTTGACCGTGAAATATCCCAATGGCACAACCTAAGCATAATAGCTACTGAAATCAGTAAGTCGTTTAGTGTTTAATGTATTTGTCTTTCATGTGCCTCTTATAGATTCTGTGGAGGTTGAGACAATTTTTGTAACACAGCCCTTTCAGGGATGTCATTCTGTATTAGCATTTATTTTTGTATATATTGTTCAGTAATCAAACATAATACCAAAACCAACTTAAAAAATGACATGACTTGAATGGGAAAAATATAGAATGACATATTATCATCTGACATATTATGGATGTGTGAAGTGACATGTTTTAGGCATTGACATGTTGTAGGCATCAGGCAGTATGGCTTAGATTTCATAATTCCCTTTTGCTGCTACCTACCAAATATTTTCTCATAAACTCACTTAATGTGAAAAATAGGGCCTTGAAGAGACCAAGGGTCCACTGTACTAAACACAGGTCAAAAAATCTAGCTGCAATGACCAATCAGTATCTTTGCACCCTGAATAGAATTTTACAAACTGGCATATGTACTAATAGGTTGTTTGTAAAATTTCAGTTCTGGATGGGTCACAAGCTGACCTACCTCATTAATATTAATGAGGTTTGTCACAAATTTTGACTTACCGATTGGTGGCCATTACAGGAATGGTAGATTCCTTGGGTCGGCATATCAAAATGTTTGCAATCACCTTCAAATAAAGTAAAAAAAATGTAATGCAGCCTCATTTTCTTTACAGGAAGTAGGGCTAAGTATAAAAAAAAACAATTTCAATGTTTTTTTCAATAGTTGGCAGGGGTTGCAGTGGTCATCTGGGCCACAGCTTACTCTCCAACAAACATTTTTTTTTACATTCAAAAAGGGAAAGAGTGCCCAAAGGTATCCCTTCATTTAGAAAATGGCTTACCACCCCAGCTCGGGAATTGGTAATGTTTCATTGTTTAGCAACCAGATTTCCAACGCAAAACGTTTATACAACTCATATTGAATCAGTATTTGAAAGGGACACTAACAAGTCCCTTCAAAATAGCGCTGAGGTAGAGTCAAAAATCTAATAAGTAAATATTTAGGGAGTGTTATAATGTGTTTCTTACATTCAGCACATTGCAAAAACGTTTTTGGTTTCTCAAACAGCGATTTGAACTCAATGGGGATTGGAAAATTGAAGGTTATACTGGTGTCACCAGTTAATGCACAGTGCTATTGCCCCTTTGTAAGGCACTTTTCCTACAATTTACTGTTTGTTTGAGTTTAACAAATAATTAGCCAAAGGTAATAATGTACAAATATATCGCACAGCAGGGCGGGTCTACTCTGCACTTAACATAACAAAAGATAATTCTAAAAATAATAATAAAATAAACAAATTTAATAAATGCAAACACATCCAAATGAATATCTCACTTACACGTTGACTGGGAAAAATTGGTCGAGGAATCACAATAATGGAAATCAGTTTAGCTCATTTTTAAAAAAATATAAGAATGTCACTGGATAATAGAAGAGGAAATATTAATTTAAGCTGGGACTGTCTCAACAGCACCATCATTTCATTAATTTGTTTCTGTCTACAGACAACCCCAAACAAGCCACTCGTGTTCATGTTTACGTAAAAGTGCTGGACGTCAATGACAACGCACCCGAATTTGCCACGTTCTATGACACTTTTGTATGTGAAAATGCAAGAGCTGGGCAGGTAATGTATTTGCATAATAAAGCAAACCTAATGTTGTAATTTTGAGCTCGTCTACAAACTGATTTTTTAAAATCATTATTCGGGAAACTTTAACATGATACATACATGTCATTATATAATATGCAATATTTTTTAAGTTCGATTTCCCTTTTTGACTATCGTTGGTCGTTGGTTGTCCTCTGGGCATTAACTGGCTTACAAATGCTCAATCTGTCAAAAAACAGAAAAAAGGGAATACAAAGAATGCAGGTGACCGAGTGGGACATGAGGATGAAAAAATGTATTAACTCCACCCAAATGTAATTTCTTAAAATGAAATTATTTAGATTAAAACAACGTGGTGCTGATGTGAAACGTGTGTTTCTCTGGTTAAGAGAGTCGCAAGAACACATGAAAAGGATGTCTATAGAAGTTCATTTTTGGAATATGTAAAAGTGTATGGATTTTTTTGAAGCAATGTCATTTTTCAATGGCTACATTGTGTTTACCTTGTTCTATGAACAAGCCAAAAGAATAATGAAATATAAATATTGCACTCTCACCATTCACGGATCTGTAAATTCAAAGTACTGCTTTAGCTAGACAGGCGCTTTTTAGACGATAATGTTTTTTGTATCCCACGTCACCATTCTGCACCAAACATTCACAAAATGTATACATGGTTAATTAAACATTTTAATTAACTTTTTCAGGCTATCATCTGGGAATACAGGATACATCCATATGGGGAAAAGGCAAAATGTTTGGTTCCAATACAATCATAGGCATCGAAATTGCATGTGCCTGACAAACGTTGTTGAAAAAAATCAACACAATGCAATTTCATTTCGTGTTTTTTGCGATTTGCTTTTCTTTTATTTTTTTAGAAAAGCAGGAATCTTGCTATCCAGTGCGCATGCACACATTTTAAAAGTATATGTTAAAATGTTGGCGAGCAGCTCACAGGTTAGAAATTTGAAAATTCCTAATTTGCTGAAAACAGATTGTTAAAATTCGTGAGCTGGCCATTTGCAACCCAACCCATGAGTTGTCGCACATCACATATATTCGCTAATACAAAACGCTGAATGGATGCTTCACGAAAAGTGCCAGACCAAAGTAGGAAAAAAGGGCCTGTTGAGCATAGCAATTTTGTGCCGATTTCTAAATTCCTAATGCATCAAAATCTTATTGTAATTTGGTAAAGCTATTAAGAAAAGCAAAAGGAGTTTTGCAACTCATTCAAGTCAATTAAGAGGAGGGGTGAAAAAGGCATTCCATTCTATTTTCAATTCGTAATGAGATGTATCACTAGTTTGGGAACACAACTGCAGTTGCAAACCTGTGAACAGTTACAGACACCTCAAAGGGAGTGGTAACCCCTTTGCAAAGGGTAAACTGTCCCTGAAGGGCCGCTTCCACTTTGAGACATGTCGGGTGGTCTCAGTAGGTGCGGGCAGTGCTCCAAATAACAGCGAGCTGCTTTTCTCAAAATATTCCAAAATACGATTTATTTTTAAAGCAGCACCAGTTCCCTAAAAAAAAATAAAAAAAAGTTTTCAGTTTCAGAATGCAAACACAGGGAAGATGGTCTGCTGTTCTTTGCAGGGCAATAATCCTGCCTTTGTAGCCAATTAGAGGATGTTGCAAATAGTGACCTATTTAATTAATATTCATTAGGCAAGTCAGTTTACAACAACCTGTTATTGGAAATTTTTCAAGGTAACCTATTAATTAATACTTAGGTCATTTAGCAAAATGCAAAAGCAGGTCATGAAAAGGCAGTGTGCAATTTACCCTCACTATTTGCAACATGTGTTTTCTAACATCGAGCCCCTGGTACAACAAGTTTGTGTACAGCTGCTCACTGTTTTTATGTTGATGAATGAGCACGAATGAGCATTAAATCTGCTGTCCCATTTAACACATTTAATATCCTTGGCTTGTATATCCTCTTGGAGTTCCAAGAGCTTGAGGTCCATGGCCTTGCTAATCAATATGGTCAATGAACTCATTGACAGTAATGTATGGCAGTGGGTACTTTATCCCATGCCTACTATCATTGTGAGAATGCATGTCATAGGGGTCTACAACTGAGTGTATGGAGCTGCATCTGTACACATGAAATTGCACAACATTTATAGCTTGAAGCTTTACTTGAGCTTAGGAGGAGGTCATTTGAGACAAAACTTAGATCTACCAGTCTATTATCCTCTTTAGACACTGTTAGGGGAACTGTTGGTAATACTGCACTTTAAGAGGCATCAGAGGATCTTTTAGACCACAGGCGAAAATTAGACTATATCTCAGCAGTTGAGGCTGTACCAGTATACATGAAGCTACAATGAACATAAGACTGCACTGTAAAAGGTAAAAAATAGGCATGTTTACGAATATAATATCCAACATACAATACTATTGCAAAATATGCAATTTTGAAAATAAGAAAGGCCTTCATGAGGTTTATATCCCCAATAAGGTCATATTTGAAAGAGGTCTTGTTGTTCCCAATTAATTTTCAAAAAATGTGTAATTTCCTTGTCTGATCTTTAACAGTGTTTGGTGGCAATGTACTTTCAATAGCAAAGAATGGCTAAAATGAGAATGATCATTGGTTAATATTGAGGTCTTAATAGATTTATCACCATTCCTATTTTAGATTTTATTTCATGACATCAGTAACATTTACCATTTAATATTTAGGTAAATATAATCTCTTTGAGGTGTGCTTCACCTCAAACAAAAAGAATGTCCATGAGCCAGTGTTAGACCAGGCATCTTTTGATGTGGATTCCCCTGACATTTGCCTTCTGACCCCCTGTTTTGATTGTGTACTGAACTTCATTTTTGCTGGTTTTAGGACTCTGGGCACTTTTTCACTGCTGAGCAGTGCTAAAGTGCATGTGCTCTGTGTCTAAAATGTAATGGCATTTGGATTCTCAATGATTGGCATGTTTGATTTACTGATAACTCCCAGTACAGTGAACAACATGTTCCCATGGCCTATAAATCAAATGCTACTAGTGGGCCTGCAGCACCGATTTTGCCACCCACATGAGTAACCCTTCAAACCTACCTCAGGCCTGCTGCTTCAGAACCTGTGTGCGCAGTGTAAACTGCCAGTTTGACCTGGCAAGTTCACCTATTTGCCAGGCCCAAACCTTCTCTTTTATTTTCATAAATGTATCCTTAAGGTAGGCCCTAGGTAGACCCATGGGCAGAGTGCAGTGTTTTTAAACAGTAGGTCACGGATTGTGGAGTTTTGCATGTCCTGCTAGTGAAACTAATTAATTCATTTTTCACTACTGCAACGCCTATCTCTCCCATAGGTTATCATAGGAGCCGCCTTGTAACAGGTTTACAAGTGTAAATTCCAATTGGGAAAATATAGAAAGAGTAAGTTTGGTATCTCTGGACTCATAATTAAAAAAATAATCTTTAAGTGCAGGTACTTTTTAAATTGCAGGTCTAAAAATGCCACTTTTAGAAAGTTTAAGTAATCATGATGCAAGCATGCACTCCTTCCCTTGTAATCTTCACTTACTTCTTTCAATTTAAACTAGACAATTTCAGGCGTTATCTGGTGCCGCGGTCTATCCCAATATCGTGGCAATGTGGTTAACAGATGAGTATGTGCACGTATTCTACGTGCACGCCAGTCGCACTGCTCAATTCAGGGATTGTTCCTCGTTGATATCTGAAATTCCACTTTCAATCCACGAGATAAACCAATATTTTACCAATTTTTCAGTACTTATACCAATTTTCATCGAAAAGATCACACTCACGACTAGGTCAGCTGAATTCCATGATCTGCTTTTATTACATAATTTTCAAAGGTCGCTGCATTCCCATCCGGGCTTCAACATAGACACGTCAAGTAAAGCAGTTCATTTTGATGGCCTCATATGATATCTCCCAATGCATTTCGAACTGTTAAGTTCTTTGTCAGGGGTAACTGAGAAAAGACATCATAACAGAATATCTATGCCATCTGCTTAGGCTAAACAATATTCAATAGTGCAAGTGAAACAAAAACTAAACTCCACTGTTGATTGCAAACCCATGCCCCTCCACCCTCGTGAAATTGTACTTCAATCTGTATGAAAAGCATATCCGTTCATCCACAACCTCAATGGCTAAACCAAAAAAACATTGTCTGCTCAAAACCCCATTCATTCATGAACATAAAATTGCTTAACGCTACAACCCCTCCAAACTACCTCCCCATTTCCACTCAGTTACCTATCTTGTGCCTACACCTTTTAAATCCCTTCACAAAAACTAGTGTAATACCTTCAAAGTTGAGGCCAGCAGCCTAAATACATAATTCATACTCTCTCCAACGGCCAGAAATGCAAGTTCTTTATCCTGCGCATGCTTATCTACGCGCTTTCCGGGTGAATACCATAATGTGTTAACCAATGGGAAAACAACGAAGATGACCCCATGACACAATGCCGATTGGACCTGAAACCTTAAAGAAATATAACACTTTGCCATGACAATGCACCTTCAATAAAATGCCATTAACTACAAAAGTATACACTAACACAACTGACTACTCCTTTGTGAAAACCTTGTGCTTATTCTTATCTATTTGTGCGATTGTATTTTAAATGATAATGTTGATGGTATTTATTTAATGTCTGAACTGGTCACAATATGAATCACATATTTGGTTGTACGTATTTTGTATATAATGTCGGCATAATAAAGGGGTTTGATAAGTGGGAGGAAAAAGGTTGGTGACATATTCACGAATGAGCGGAAAGCGCATAGATAAGCATGCGCATGAGAAAGAACTTGCATTTCTGGCCAGAATTACTGTTTCTTAATTTCTATATTAAGGGTATAAAAAATGCATGTCTTCAACACAGGCATTAAAAAGCACTGGGACGGCAAATTACTTGTATCTCTATGTTGACCAGCTACACTCATGTTTACATCCCAGTATTATTGCACAGAACCTCATGAAGCTCAAATGCTTGTCTAAAACTAATAACCCACAATATCTCATAGTCCTACGCATAGAGTGCTAAGGCTTGTCCGAGACTGTTCTTATATTCACATTTACACAATCTAAAGTGCAAATGAATAATCTAAAACATATATAAAGTGCAATCACATGTTTATAGATAAAGTGCAAATGCATTAAACCTTTGCTTGCCATGATAATCATGTACGGGTCAAAGGGTGCTCATGCATGTCTCTCTAATGAGCCATAGTTATTATAAAGTGCAATTGCCATTTGTAAACACAATACTATATAGATTCTGTTCAGTTGCTACTAAAGTGCAAATGCAAGTCCGTTTCTCTTAATTCATAATCAATATTCCATAAACAAGTAGATGTAAACCTCTCACTCTCATATTTACATACAAAATGGAAGTGCAAAAAAACACTGTACCCTTTTATAATTATAAAAGAATTCAGATGTTACTAAAATGCAAGAGCAAATATATTGAGGTATATTATTCTCAATATGTAATATGTAACCTATGCAGATGATACACAACTAGTGGTGGCTCTGAACCAGGTGGGGGGCACATCCAGCAATCTGGGCAGTTGTCTAAAAGCAATAACAAAATGGATGGCCCTGTCCCACTTAAAACTGAATGGGGAAAAAACAGAGCTGATGTTCCTAGGAAAATCTGTTGTACCAAGAACCACCATTGATTGGCCGACTTGCATGGATGCTCCCCCAGAACCAAAAGATCAGATTAAAAGTCTTTGAGTATGGCTAGATAACAACTTAAGCTTCAATCAGCAAGCCACCAAACTCTCTGCCACATGCTTTGGTCTGATGAGAATGTTGAGGAATGTCTTGCCTCTCCTCCCCTTTCAAGCTCGAAGGATAATGGTACAGGCCATTATCCTGTCCCGCCTTGACTACGGGAACGCCCTTTACGTGTGCGCTCCTGTCAGCACGATTAAAAAACTCCAAGTCATCCAGAATGTGGCGGCACGTCTCCTTCTCGGACTTTCTCGGAGACACTCGGGTGTTGACGCCCTGAGGAAATTACACTGGCTCCCCATACAGGCCACGGTGAAATTCAAGGCGATGTGCTTAACGCACAAAGCTATGTGGCAAAAAGGTCCCGCAATGATCTGTTCCTTAGCCACTCCTTACCATCCACGGCGATCGTTGCGTTCCAGTACAACCTTTGTGGCTATAACCAAGAAAATCAAACGAGCCAGATGGGGAGACCGCTCTTTTTCGTGGAATGCGGCTTCTGACTGGAACTCCCTGCCACTCACCTTGCACAGTGAACCTGATCTCCTAAAATTCTGCAAAAACCTGAAAACACTGCTCTTCCACTAACCCGTAGCTGGTGGTTATCGTTTCCCACCCGTCCTTAGCGCTACAAGGCCTCCGGGTAGTAATGCGCTTTATAAAACTCTATTAATAATAATAATAATAATAATAATAATAATAATAATAATAATATATTGAGGTATATTATTCTCAATTAATAAAAAATAATACTACACAAATATTGCAGAAAAAACAGTATTGCACATACTAGTGGCAAAACAAGAATCAAAGAAAACAATTGTCTGTCACACTGCTTACAACTAAACACTGTGGCTGAAGTGGTCATATCTGAAATGTTATGACGAGATACTGTGTCACAGGCTTGTGCATGTCCCTTACAACATATATGCCAAAAATAGTAGTGTGCAAATGTTGCTCAGTGCTAGGAAATGTGCAAATTAGAAACAGTTTATACTCAACAATTATCTCATAGTGGCTAGATGACAGAGGGTCCAACAATGCCCTTCCAATAAAATACCCAGGCAAAAATCACATGTATGCACAGATTGTCAATTGCCATATAGGTCTGTTCATAAATGGACATGCAGCTCTTCATCAAGATTATGTCCCCATGGTTTTATATATATATTCACTGAAAAAAACAAATGTTACAGGGACATTAGAATTAAACAGACATTTCACTCATGCAAAACCATAGAAATTCAGCAGTTATAGTTACCTGAGATAACTATAACTTATGCTCAAGCAATGCACTGCTTATGAACACAAATGTTACATCACTCAAGCCACGGTCAGTGACATCACTGATTACATCAATGATGTGTGTGTCTTGTATTTGCATTTTCCTCCCTAACCCCACCCATTTATGATCCGTCTTTCCCAATTTTCCCACCACTCCCCCTGTCCCTCCTAGGCAGAGATCTCCTCACAGAAAATATAGCAGAGATCTCCAGGCGAAGGTTTGTGATATGTGTTTTGTAGTACAAGAGTAGTACTACTGTAGTAGTTTTTTATATACTACAAAATGCAATTTGTGAATTCGGACCGTAATGTTATTTAGAAGTTGTAAGCTAATAGTGACACCTAAGACAAACCTAGTGACATTTTCTTGCATAATATTGAGCGATGTTGCAATATCTGTGTTTCCACGTTAAAGAATATCTTACCTGTTGTAAAATAATGCCACAGTTTGAAGCCCGATTTTCTAAAAATTGACAACATTTTCAAACAGCTTAGACAACAGCTGTACAGCTTCTCAAAGCGGACATGCCAAGGTGACTTTTGCATGTGCTGGCTGGAAGTGGACTATTTTACATGGCTATATTGACTACTAAACTCTAATATACCTTAAACGCAAAACAACGCCTGCCCCCACAGACTTTGATGAAGGCCTCCCTTTTCTCAGCTATATTCATTTTCCTTGGACTTAATGGGGGCCTTTAAACAAGTGCGGGGCATGCGCTACACTGCTTATATGAGCCATGTTCATACTCTCTGCACTATGAATTCCTTTGGGGCTGTATAAAAAAAGTGAGCACTAAGGGCTAGATGTAGGTAAAACTAATTTACCGATTCATAAATACCAAATTTTACCGATTCAGTATTTATGAATCGGTAAATTAGAAGGAGGGAGATGTAGGTAATTTTTTATTTTGAATTACCGAATCTGTAAGATTCGGTATTTAGCGATTCGGTAAATACCGAATTGGTATTCCCCATTGATTCCTATGGGCTTTTGAGCCCATAGGAATCAATGGGGAATACCGATTCGGTATTTACCGAATCAGTAAATACCGAATCCAGTAAGGGTGCAGGGGGTGTCACTTTGACACCCTCTAGCAACCCAAGTGCAGGCTTGTGTGCCATGAGGCACACATACATGCCCTAAGGGCATGTCTGTGTGTCACATTGCACAGGTGTGCATGCACAGATGTGCATGCACACCTGAATTCGGTATTTTACCACCCAATAGGATTGGGTGGGAAAATACTGACTCTTAAGGGCCTGAGGCACTCTGTGGAGTGTCACCTACATCTTGATTTACCGAATCAGTAAAATTACCGATTCAGTAAATTTACCGATTCTGTAAAATAATGGCCCCTAGACCTCAATCACCAATTACCGGTCGGTAACGGCCGAATTCGGCCGTTACCGACCGGTAATTGGCGACCTACATCTGGCCCAAAAAGTGGTAATTTTCGACAGGTCTCTGCCACATTTTTTAACTGACTGGTGCCCCTAAATTGTTGATGATTTTGATGAGCAGCATTTTGCCACCACAGAGAATTGTAAATCGTTGTTTGTTACTGGTATTATAAATGAAGTGTTGATTTTGTCTAGAAATATAGCAACATTTTTTGACATGTCTATAGTTAAAAACAAACAGCCCACCGATGAGCCACAAAACAAAATGACAAGACAACAAAAACACAAAAGGGCATAACACAACAAAACAGTAAACACAGAGGGCAACCAGCATAATAGCTACTGAACAACACAACAGAAACACTATGCAACAATTCAACAAAAACACAGCACAGAAACAGTACAAAAACACATAATACAGCACAAAACACACCACTAACTCTACTTATCTGCTTTCAGAATATTGTGGTAAAAGATGTTTGCATCCCTTTTCCATGGACAGTACAAAGTAAAAACATGAATACATATAGATGTGCAATTACACCCATTTAACAAATGAAAGGGTTCTCTTAAATTTCCATATCCTTCACATATTTCATGGCTTTGTCAGATACAAATACATTTTTAAAGCCATATTTAAAAATGTGATTATAGTAGCTCTGCTTAGGAAAGTTGAGCTGCGCCTGTGGCCATTAGTTCAATGTTGAGCAATGCAGAATATAGGGATTATCAATTGTTTCCGCGTCCCTCAGAAGGTCCTCACATTAACCTTTTCCAAAATAGCCCGCTGTAGATCTTAATTATTTATTGATTCCGAAGAGTGCAATTTATCTTGCATCCCTTCTGAGATCAAACTCCTAAAAGTAATTCAAGTTTAATGTCTCCACGTGGCTTCCCTGTAGCTCTTTATTTTCTTGCGTATCTATCATTTGATGCTAAATTTGTATTACTCGATTTGATTTGTGAACATGTAATGATGTGTCTTTTCATCCCTTTTTCACCAAGAATTGATAAATGGTCAACAAACAACAGTTATGCATTTTGTCTAAAACGCTCTCACCTTTCTAGTCCGATGAGCTAAACATGTAAAGGCCAAAATATTGATTTGTGAAGTATGTTTTTCTAAAAAGCTGAAGGGGAAAGCCATTGGAGATAGATTACTACACAGATGTGTCACTATTTCTTTTGTGAGCTAAATATGGATTTTCTGTTCCTAGAATTTAATGATCATAATATGTTAATGGAGTTTGGTATTCTCGTAATTATGTAGTCATGAAAGAACACTAAATATATGTATGATTCACCTGGAGACTGAACATCTGCAGATTTTATTTCCATTAAATGCCATTAGTTTTGTGTGTCCTGGAATTGATTATCAACATTATCCTCATATACTGGAGAGAATTCTGGATGGCACTGTTGTCAGCTCCTGACAATAAGTGCCAGTCTTTAACCTAGCCAGGCACTAAAGCAAGGCCATAGCCCAATGTATTGTCAGTGCTCCACTGCCACTCTTCAACCCTGTCTTTCTATGTCGGTGTATCCATATCAGCGCTCTTTTGTAAGTGTTCAAGTGTCAGTATCCATTTGTCAACGTTTCTCTTCAGTATTCATGTGCAGGTGTTGGTGCCCCAGTGCCTGTCCTCCTGGAGGTTTCCCTGTGTCAATGCAAGTGTTCTGGTGCCAGTGACTCAGTGACTGTAACAAAATACTAAACAACAAAACAAAAGCCAGTAATGCAACTTCTATTTAAAGACCAACTTGAGTTTCTACGCGCAACAAATTAAACTAAGTGCGAGTTTGGACAATTTGTCAGAATAAATCACTTTTATTTTTCATGGAAGTTTTCAAAATATTCGTTAGTTAAGGTTCACCAAAAGTTCACAACAAGTATAAAGGACAAACAATACAAAATACTATCTTCATAAAAATGACATTTTCATAAAAGTACACATTAGTGGGAAAGAAACATTCAAACGTGGTTGATCAACATTAACATTCAAATCTCACACTCTCACGCATACCATACATACACAAATCAATATTTACAATTTTTAATGTCACAAAAGAAATTTTTAGAGTACACCAAAGAGACTTATTTGGTTGGATCACTAATTTTTAACCATATCAAAATAAGCTATTTAGAAAATTGCACTCTTATGGTGTAGATAGGCGGTCTATGCGTTTCAAACCCCTAGCTGGTGGGGGGGTTCTCATCAGGACCTCATAACTTTGGTATGAGTGTGCACTAATAAGAAAGGAACCGGGCGTTCACAAAATGATTTGTGTTGTCAGGTGACACGATTCGTGTCACCTGACGACACAGATTGGAAACCGCACCGAGGCAAGGCGCAACTTGGCCGAAGGTCCTTGATCCATTCCTGGCTCCTTCTCAGCTCCGCTGCAAACACGATTCCATCAAATTATCAACTGACACATCAAAAGAAATCAATTTGTCAATTTTTGACAATAATCATCTGACAATATCTTTGTTCTAGAACAGTGGTGTAGCAAGGGTGCCAAGGCCCCCGGTAAAGCAAGGACAGTGCCCCCCCATCGGCTGTTTTATCACTGAAATACTGCGATATTGAGATGAAATGGACCCGTAAAGCCGTGCTGCACTATTGAGATCGATGCCTCTTCTCTAGAAGCATAACATGTTTTTTATTCCACCTTGATTGCATTATGACGAGCATTGAGACTGTTTTCTGGAAGCTGCATGCTTTCGTCTTACAGACTCCACGGAATTCAAATCAATTCATTGTCACAATGTCCTACTGACTCTGCTGTATTATATTTGTTCTCTTCTTTGCAGTTAATACAAACTATAAGTGCCATAGACAAAGATGAACCTCCCGGTGGGCAGAAGTATTTCTTCAGTCTTGCTGCGGTGAATCCAAACTTTACAGTCCAGGATATTGAAGGTAACTTTATCCCTGTTAGTCTTTCCTGTGTTCCATAATAGGCTTTAAAACGAACATGCTTTATGTGTATGTGTAACCATGCAGACATAGATTACATTATGATAGGAGACCAAACCCTCTACTTGCATTTCATGATAAAATGTGCTCTCATGTTTTTTGCTCCAGACACATATCATCTTTCTTGTGGTTAATTTGAAACAAGCTCGTACTTATATTTTTGAACATTAGTGGCTGTATTATTATTGTTTGCGCCGGAGCAGAGCATAGCTGTGTCCTTGTTTTTAACCGCATGCGCGCTAGCGAAATTCCGCTAGCGTGCTGGGTTTTTCAAAATCGCACTTTGCGTGACGAGCTGGGCTCGTCATCAGTGTGCGAGCGGGCTACACCATGACGAGCCCAGCTCGTCATGAGTGTCGAAGGGGTTAAGATACAGCACATACACGTAGGCCCAGTTTCACAAAGATTTTGCGTCTGGGTTGTGTCATCTATTGAGCACTGCTCCGCTGCAAAATCCATTTTGGGATTTACAAAGCCACGCAGATCCCAGCTTGCATGGTTTTGCATGCCTTTTAAAAAAAAGTATCTCCACACAACGCTGCCTTGTGTTACCTTGTTTAAGGTAGGCACTATATGGGTAGTTCATTGGCCTTATTGTGCATTCACCCATGTATTTTGACACAACCCCATATTTACAAAGACGTGTAAACATGGGTTTTGGCCAAAATGGTGCAACTACATGAGGCCTGTATAAAGAGGAGAAATATTTGTATTTCTTTTTATTTCCTATTTGCATGGGTGATGCATTCTGCAGCACACATGCAGAGAAGAAATTGCCTCAAATGATGGTTTTTGTGAAGAAAGATGCATCTTTCTGCACAAAAACTCTACGCCCCATAACACAGGCACTCTAGCGCCTTGAGGCAAGGAAGCTAGGTAGCCACAAGTGTCCCAGCACTAGTAGAAAGGAAAACTGTACCCTATCTTCGAAAATATGGCACTGGTCTGCCCACGTGCACTGCGTTGCACGAAATGTTAGTAAAGATGCCCCTTAATTTGGAATTTCTTAGAGTTAGTGCATAAGCTGCAGACAGAACATCTCGGAAAGAGAACAGTAGCTACATCCCCTTTTTTTGCGCTGTGCTGCCTCTAGGAACATGCATTGACTAAGAGAATTGCCAAGCTGTGTTAAGATATCTTAAAAAGAAGTACACAGCTCTGCACTGCTCCAGAGTGCCCCTTCTTTACAGTCCCTTAATGTTTTATCATTTCAGATACTATGCAATGCTATGATGTTGTGGAGGGGTTGAAGACCCTTTAGGACTCTCTATATGGATGAGTGATGCAAACCCAAGGGATGATAGTCACCATGTTGACTTTCAGCCACCGCACTAATGCGGGTACCAAGTTGTGCTCTGACGAACAAGGCACTAACAGTTTAGAGGCCTCAAGTTGTGGTGAAATAGAACTCTCCGAAGAGGCTTCTCATCAGGCAGTCACAGTTCATTGACTCCTGAATGAAGAATTCCAAACCCTCCACAGTTTTGAAGACCAAACTCAAGATGGTTTTGCCCCCTCTGGCTTCTGGTTTTTATGGATTTTATTGTTATATCCGTCTTACCTTTACAGCTGGGAGTGTAGTCAGCGGCAGGACACAGGCTCTGGCAGCCCCTGTGGTGCAGGTGGTCCCCAACCCTTCAGGGGCTCCTCCACCATTGTGTGCGGGGGGGGGGGGTGTTTATCCCAAGACCAATGAATATCGTTGAGCTATGGGAGACGAAGGGGACTATCTTAACACTCTACAAAGAGAGGGCCTAGGTTTGCGCAGTGTAGTGTGGTGTTCTGATTTTTTTTATCGTTTTCCACTTGAGCTAGGAAAACAGAAAATATTATTTTGAACATTATTCTCTGTGTCACTAGGAGCCAAGGTAACGAGAGCTGATTTCTAAAAATGTGGTTAGATCCCAGCTGCTTGGTTTAACATCCCTGGAGCAGCTCGTTATCATTCGTTAATGCCTCACTTAAATTATCCTACATACTCTTAACCTGCAAAGCAAAGAAGCCCTGCTAATTTGCATGAGCAGCCTTAGCTAAGAGTGGTAGGATGTCCTGGAGTGTCATCACTTGGCAGTTGTTTTTTTTTTTTGGTAATGACAGACTTTGCATTTAATGGAGAACTCTGGGTAAAACTACATCACACTAATTCTAATATTTGAATGAGGAACGGAATGATTTGAATTCCTGTGGCTTTTGAAACGAGAGGTGAGCAGTGATTTGGGATGGTCATGAGCCCTACCACTAATTTTAGGTGAAAAGGTATAAAGAAGGTTAATGTAAGAAATGGTAGAAAGAAGGAAAAGAAAGATAGAAAAGAATGAATAAAAATTGAATGATACATATATTGTGACAACAACAGTGAGGCACTCTTTGTTACCTCCAATCTATGCAGCAGGTCACCCACCTCACCAAATTTCCCACAGAGCCAGCCTCTACTATGTGTGTACTTCTGCTTTCCTCAATTGATAACACACAACACAGAGCATATTTTATGGAAACCCAGGGAGCAGGAAGCCAGAGAGAGACTCACCGTCATGTCCAGGCAGGACCGTACATGCAGTTTGAAAAGATTATGTAATGTGAAAATATGGCATGCATTTTAGAACCACTAAGCCATTTGGGCTTGCACACCCTGCAATTCACGGGTTTGTGACCAGCAAGTGTATTTTTTTTTATTTGGCACACCAATTATGTGGGTCAAAGCTGGAGTCAGTCTTGTGATCCATTCAGAATCACTTTTAGGAGGAGGTCTGGAGAAGTGTCCCCTCCATATTTGCGATTTGGAAAGATATGTTTCAATAAACTGCAATCACAATTGCTGTTGCAAACCATTGATCAGTTACTGACACCTCACAGGAGGTGGTAGATGCTTCGAAAAGGGGACTGAGTCCCTTTAGGACAACTTCTCGTTAGAGAATCCTGTTGGGAGACCCTAGGAGCAGCAAATTGTGGTTGAAGTGCCTGCTCCTCTTGATATAGTCCCAAATGGAAAACGGACTTTTTTTGAAGCAGCAATGGTTCCATTAGGGAACATGGTATCATTTAAAAAAAGGTTTCCAGTTTGAGAACATAAACACAGAGATGGTGAGTTGTTGTTCCTTATATCAAACAAAAGGGAGGGAAGAGGATAGAGAGTCCATTCGTTTCCCCTTAACTGGTAACTGTTAATCAAAAGAGAACGGACACTGGTATCTGCAAAAACCATTAGTTTTTATCGAAAACCCTCATAGACATCCTGGAGTTGTTATAGCGGTATATCTTTTCATCCGCCCCATCAGGAGTCTTGGCATAGTCATCGGGTCAACGATTGACGTGCAGTATGCCTGCCTCACCCGAGGCTACTTCTGGTGTGTGCAGAAGTGTCCAGAAATGAAAAAAGAGAAATATTTAAAAATAATGACTTAGCCTAGAGGACTTGATTTTTAATCTGAAAGGTTTGACTAGTCACTAATGTTAAAAAAGATTCGGATATTGAGGTAGTTGTGTTACTAAACTACCATATCACTATTGACAGGAGTCGACATGTTTCAGCTCATCGGGCCCACAGAGGGTCAGTGGAGCTTTCGTCAGGACATAAACCACAAACATTTGAACAAAAAAATGTATAACTCATACACCCTTTGTGTGTATGGTGCAAATAACACAATGGAATTTCCGATCTGTGAAAGAAATTAATAAGGTCATTGTAACAACAGTGCGCTAACTGGGTTAAGACAGACACATACAAATAATAGCATTATTAAATGCGATGACGGGAGTAAACCTAATTGTGGCTTAACTCTCGTGGAATGGGTACGTAGGAGAAAACTCATGGGTTTTGGAAGCTGCGGGCAAACACTTCCAAGCTTTAAATCTTTTGTGACATGGCTGTATTTACAGTTCTATTGTGGGTAAAGGATTTGGCGCGGAATTCAAAGTCGATAGAGGTGAATGCGGACAATTGTAACAATTCTGGATTAAAAAGCATGTTAACATTACATATCGCCGATTGTGAGTCTATACGTAGGTTGAGAAACGTTATATGAGAAACGACTCGCGTGTACAGTGAATCGCGGGTGTTGGGAAACCTGGGTTTTACAAAAGGGGTTTACAACATTTGTGGTTTGTGCTACCAACTCCATGCACACCCCAAAGAAGACCCGTAAGGTACCTGGTGTTTTCAGAAGTTTGGTATCCAACAGGGAATCAGAGTCGCATCTGGATTTACTCTACATTCGGGATAATATATTCATTCAGGTTAGTATTGGCCGTCATCTTACCTCATTTCTTCGGGAGAACTCAAAGAACGCCATTCTTACCCATGCGGCATCAATCTGTGAGCCTTGTGCTGACTCTGCCCCCGGCTGTGGGCGGGTCATGTATTGCTGGTCTTTTATATAGGCCATCGACACAAAGGAAGGACCAGTTGTTTTTGTGGCCGCTATAGTAGGCTAGTGTATTGGACTTGCGGATCATGCTCATAAGTGTACTGAAACCTATATTTAGACCACATATTCATGTGAAATTCTGGGATGCAGTATATGAACAGTTACAGATGAAGTACATTTTTAGTTAAGTTGATTCCACGGAATGTGGTCATTCATTCCTATTTCATCAGTCTTTAAGCGATCAACCCATCTCTGTTCTTTATTAAAAAGAACTTGTTCTGCGTTTTGATCCTTGATTTCAAGCATTTCTAGTACTGTCCACTTTAGCTCATCACATGTATGGCCAGCTTCTATGAAATGGGTGCACAGTTTGGTTGTGTTCTTTTTTAATCTGACATTGCTCCGGTGTTCCCCTATGCGGAGTTTGACTTTCCTGCATGTCATACCCACATACTGCTTTTGACAAGGGCATGTGATCAGATATATCACGTGTGAGGAGTTACAGTTAGTATGGCTCCTCTGAGTCCATTTGAGATTGTCATTTAACTGTAAGGTCTTGGTACTCGACGTGAACTTACATACTCCACAGGTGCCACATGGGTAATGTCCAGTGACTGGCAACATATGTACATCTCTGATTGTAGATCTTAAGGGTGTTTTTCTAGGTCTTGTGTGAACAAGGAAGTCTTTTAAGTTCTTAGTTCTTTTGTTGGCAAAGCGCGGCCTTGGCCAGGTCAATGTTCCAGAGGTCAATATATGCCAATTTTTCTTTATTAGTTTTTGCACCTCATAGGTCGCTGGGCAAAACGTGGTCACGCAAGTGACGAGATCTTTGACTGGTTCTTTCTGTATACTTTGTAGTAGACAGTCTCTAGGTTGGTTAGAGGCTCTTTTTTTGCATTTCGATATTATTGATGGTGTGTAGTTCCTCTTTTTGAGTTTTTGGCTCAGTTCGTCTGCTTGTTTTTTATAGTCCTCTTTTTTGCTACAATTCCGTTTGTGCCTCAGGAATTGGCTATATGGGAGATTATCTCGCAGCGGACGGGGATGGTAACTGTGATAGGACAACAAACAATTTTTAGCTGTTGGCTTAGTAAATGTTTTTGTCTCCAATCTCCCGTTTTCCACAAATATGGTGAGGTCCAAGAAATCAATTGTCTCCTTGTGTGCTGTGGAGGTGAATTTTAGCCAGCGGTCTCTGCTGTTTAGCCATTCAAAAATATTGGGAGGTCAATTTTGGTATCCCAGATCAGGAGAGCATCATCAATATAACGTTTCCAGTATTTTATACTGGAAACGTATGGGTTGGTATCGTGAAGGATGCTTTCTTCTTCAAGGCGACTCACGTAGAGTCCTGCCACCGAAGGCGCAAACGCACTCCCCATGGATGTGCCATGGCATTGTAAGAACAATTGGCCATTATACTCGAAATAATTTTCTTGCAAAGCAAGTCTGCAGCATTCGAGTATGAAGTGACGTGGAGTTTTGTATGTCCAGTCAAGCTTGAAGAGCAAGTCCTCCAACATTTTTAAGGTGTCTTCTTGGGGTAGGCTAGTGTAAAGGGATTCTACATCCAGCCCTACCAGTAGCATGTTGTTTTGGTCAAAATTTACATCTCCAATTTGGTTCAGCAGGTCTCTAGTGTCCTTAAGATATGTTGGTGTCTTTTGTACCAATGGTTTTAAGAACTCGTCAGCAAATTTGGATAGGGGCTCGAGTAAGGAACCGATTCCCGAAACAATCGGGCGTCCAGGTGGAGGTGTTTTGTTCTTATGGGTTTTGGGTAATGAATAGAAGAAAGGTATTTTGGGTGTTTTTGGTGTTAAGAATTCGGCCTCTTTCTTCGAAATCCATCTATTTATTTCTGCTTCGTGTACCATCATTGCGATTGTATTGGTCAATCTCTCAGTGGGATCCACAGTTAGTTGTTTGTAGAAGGTTTCGTTGGACAGTAAAGTGAGGCATTGTTCATTGTATCCTTCTTTTGTAAGGATTACTACCCCGCCACCCTTATCAGCGGGTTTAATTATGATCTTCATTGTTGTTCCTTGTCACCCCTCATCCCTATGTTTGTAATCAATTAAGTGGGTTACCAATAGCAGCCTACCTTTGAACCTGTCTAATTAATAAGTATTAACCAGGTCATTATACAACCTTTTTTGGCTAGAGATTTTGCAATTCAACTTTTAAGTACTTAGGGACCTGAGCCACATACAGACCTGGGAGGTCACTTTTGGGGGTTGAGGACAGTTTCAGCCCGAGTGCTGCTCCCCTGTGATACCGGACCTTTGCTGCCTGCCGCATCCCGATCACCGCGGCGAGGCGGTAGATCGGGAACTACAATTCCCAGCACCCCTACCGCCCAGGAAGGCGCGCATCCAGCATCCTGCCCCGCCCCCGGAGGTGCGCTTAAGGCCAGCACGAGCCCCGGGGGAGCGGGGGACCTGAGCCACATACAGACCTGGGAGGTCACTTTTGGGGGTTGAGGACAGTTGCAGCCCGAGCGCTGCTCCCCTGTGATACCGGACCTTTGCTGCCTGCCGCATCCCGATCACCGCGGCGAGGCGGTAGATCGGGAACTACAATTCCCAGCACCCCTTGCGCCCAGGAAGGCGCGCATCCAGCATCCTGCCCCGCCCCAGGAGGTGCGCTTAAGGCCAGCGCGAGCCCCGGGGGAGCGGGGGACCTGAGCCACATACAGACCTGGGAGGTCACTTTTGGGGGTTGAGGACAGTTGCAGCCCGAGCGCTGCTCCCCTGTGATACCAAACCTTTGCTGCCTGCCGCATCCCGATCACCGCGGCGAGGCGGTAGATCAGGAACTACAATTCCCAGCACCCCTTGCGCCCAGGAAGGCGCGCATCCAGCATCCTGCCCCGCCCCCGGAGGTGCGCTTAAGGTCAGCGCAAGCCCCCGCGTCGCGGGACCGCGCGCGGGCTAAGCCCGGGCAAAGGGCGGGCCCTCTGTGGCCCTCGGAGGCACAAGGAGGACGGGACAGGCCACTCCCCTGTCATTTCTATCAAAGAGGTACTGTGATTCCCCTTACCATTTCTATTGACCCACCTTGGCGATTCGCATCATACCATGTCTATCTGGGAGGAACTCAATGCCCTGTGTGGAACTAAATATATCCCTGACTTTTTACCCACTACAAACATAGCCACCAACCCAGGCGATGTAAATACCACCCTGCAGATCTCACCCCTCTGCTCTAAGAAACCCCAATCTCCAACCAAAGCACCACGGGGTGGGCTCAACACCAATAGAAAGGACGATTATGCCACTGCCAACGGGAATCCAGCCAACACTCAAAAACTATGCTCCAGTCCTTCTCAGCCCCACTCCAACCTTAGCTCTGTGCCGGGGGATATGGAGCAGGGAAGAATGGAAAACCGCCCATCATCCCCTCAATCAACTTTATTGGACCAGCTTGAGCATTTATTAACCTCTCTAATTTCACCACTGGTGGCAAAAATTAATGATCTGGGGGACAGGATATCTAGCATTGAACTTATCATCAAAACACACATTCCTTCAAGAACCAAACCAGTATTATCAGACCCTCCTATTCCCCCAACTGTCCCGGAAAAACCCAAACCGAATTCCCGCAGGAATGCGCATTCTCAAACCATACCGTTTGTACAACCAAACCATATTGAGGCTAAACCTGAATCTATTAGAATGCCACGAATTAACTTACCCCCCGAAGCCGCCCCTTACGTGACCGTTGTTTCTGGGATCCCACCACTAACCCACGGAAAACTTGAAACACGTCAAGATCTACTACATAAGGCTATGTTTTGGTTACAGACAATAGACCCCTCCCACCTGACCTTGATGGGGGGATCCTAAGTGTTAGGAGGGTGGGGTGGTCGGGCACCTTACCAAAAGCCATCCCAGGGGACCTGGTGCTAATTAGTTTCAAGCACAGGAAAATAGTCCCTTATTTACGATCCTGTAAGTATAAAGAGGGGGATGGCCCAATTCGTATCTGGGACTTACATGACTTTTATCCGAGCATTCCACCTACCCAATTACCAAGAACAGCAGTAAAGAACTACAATGTTTGGGGCGGGGGACTCCGCACTTCAATTTGACCCTAGTTTACTGCTGCCATCATACTCGAACCTTCATAGACCACTGCTTGATGACTTTCCCTAGATCACTACTCCACTAATTTGCACTTAATGTTCGATTCTTTCTTACTTCCATATGTGCTTCTTCTGACAGGGAATTGTTCTATATTGATTAGCTGACTTGTTTTATTAATTTAATCATGCTTTTAACATGTAACGAAATCTTGATGTATGTATCTATGCTTACTGTTGCTTTTATGATTTTAAATCAAATCGAATAAAGCTAATCTGAATCGAAAGTACTTAGGTCACATCACAAATCTAAAACAGGTCACAGAAAGTTGATGCTCAAAATGCAACTACTTTTTGCAACAGCTTATTTGTCGGAAAAAAATCTAAATCAGTCACATCTTCACCTAAGACCTACAAATGATATTCCCATATTTCGAGTCAGTAATCCATTATCCCAGAGTCACAAGGTGTAGAAGTCCACTCTGTATATTACGGATAAGAGTCTACGTTCTTGCTGTGAGCTGCACCTGAGTCCCAAAACCATTTTATTAGGGGGACTCAAAAGGGTAAAACACTTTTCTTAAATTTTACTCGTGGCACATCTTTGTTAGTTGGCCTTAAGCAACAGTGACTACTGTGAGAGAATATGTAGAATATATGGTGAATAAATACAACAATCAAGACTATTATTAAGGTAATAAAGAACTTACTTTTCCAAAGAATTGTAACAAAAGAGCACATATGTATTAGGTAAATGCCAGAAAAATGAAGACACCCTTTTAGGAAAGTAAGGGGCATATTATCTAGAATGGCGTTAAAAATTATCGCCGGTTTAGCGGCAGAAAACTGCAGCTAAAGCGGAGATAATGGACTTGATAATATGCCGGATAATATTCTGGTGTGAACATGGGCTTCTATTGGAATTCTCAAGGGCATATTATCAAGCCCATTATCGCCGCTTTAGCGGCAGTTTTCTGCCACTAAACCTGCGATAATTTTAACGTCGTTCTTGATAATATGCCCCTAAAATTATTTTAAAGGCATTTTAATGCATGCCAATGGGCAAGAAACAATGCGAAGAAAAATAACATGGCCACTAAAATCCTTAGTGCCACCTATGAACCAGACAATAGTGACCCACAGTGAACACTGTCAGATAATAGGATTTGAGGTTAATGATTTTATCCGAATTGAGGTCGGAAACACTTAGCAGAAAACATCAATACACTCAAAAAATCCTTCCAATGGTGATTCTGGCTGCAAGATGACTGCTTGTTGTTAGGACTTTTCCAGTGTTTGGCTCTTATTCTGCAGGTTATTTTTTAAATTTCATCTTCCTAGTAGATAATATTGGAGTTCTGTATTCATACACAACTTCTTGATCCAAACCTGCTCTTTTACAGAGCTTGCCCGGGTCAGTTTCTATACAACATACATGTATCCAAGCTGGGCAACCCTCCCCCACCATCAAATGTGGTTGTTTCCTTTTTTATATAGATGCCAGGGTTGCCTCTAGTTCTTCAAGTGAAAATTATACAAAAACTGATGCTTTTGCTTTCATTCTTTCAATTATAAATTACATCCAGCAATAATGCAGAACTCGTAGTAATACTGCATTACTGGCTTTCTGTAATTCTCTGGGATATACAAAAATCTACTTACGTACAAACACACATCATAATGCACACTATTCAATCAATCCTGAAGTCCTTCATGCTTTACAGTAAGTCATAGAGCAGGGATGCTAGCTCACCGTTAAAATAAAATAGTGATCAATGATAGTGCTTGAGTTAATCTGATACATGTGTAATTTCTATGGACACTTTCCCATCCTTGTGTGACACATTCCAATCTATTGTTTTTTAGTCCATTTTTGGCACTAAAGAGGGATCAACCATATACAAATCAGTGTTTGTCCCTGTGCTACATAGAAAATCAAGCCTGAACTTGTGGACCCTCTAAATAGCACCACAATGAACACCAAACCTGTTTCAGATGTGTTTGTATTCATCAATGTGGGCAGCACTAGTCCTTTGGGACAGCTCTGGAGACAGATCGAGGCATACCCTTTCTATTTAATACATCAAAAAGTGATGGACTGCAATTCTTTAATTAATCTGAACTACTGGTAATCGCTCTCGTTTTGTGTTCATGTACAGGCTTCACAATCTCACAATTTGTGCCTGACTGCATCAATTAATGGCTGCGGGGGCAGGGAGTAAGAGACGATTTGCACATGATCGGTCCCAGTCTCCTATGGCACAGTTAGCATAAATCTATTTACTATAATAAGGCCAAGAATAATTACCAGCGCCTGAGATTAATTAAATTATTACATGCTTTTCGTTTTCTTTCCCAGTAACGTCCCATAACGATTAGAGCTCCTGGACTCAATTTGTATAACTCTAAAGGGTCACAACAATGTCAAATTGTGGCTGGAGTTTTGTCCAACTGGTTAAAGGGACATGGCTTGGGGGTGTTTGCTGGACTGGCCACTTGTGGCTGAACAAAGACTGTGTTGCATGTTCTGGGTGAATTTGCAAGGGGCACGGTTTAAAAAATAAACACAACAAGCAAGAATGTAGCCCAGAGTGGTTATCATTGACTGACAATAAATTAGTAAATTTTGCATTTGCATCCATCCTTTATTTCTTGACTCCTCTGTTCAGGACCAACCAGCTTCTAGGCACTTCTAGACTCAGATGGCAGGCCTCCAGAGCAGAATGAAAAATGCAATAAAGGAGATGCTCTATTGGGCATTGAAGGAGATCAGTCAGCTATCTTACTCTGCCTTGTACAAAAAGCTTAGACAAGCAGATATTCAGGCAGAGGTTGTGAAAGCTCTCTAAGGGTTATATTGTTAATATGCAGAGGCGAGGAATAGAAATATGTGTCTGTACCTGGAGAAATTACCCTGTCTACAGTGCATACACTAACTAGGTAACTATTTAGTGAAGAGTGAGCTACAGACAGTACAGCTCATAAATATGGAGTGTAGTTTGCTGCTTCCTGCTTCTGCTCTGCCCCTACACTAAGCTATATAGTTACATAAGTAAGTGTATGCGCAATGGACAACACTGTTTGTTCATAGACAGATGCATAGTCATATTCCGTGCCTGTACACTCCTTCGAGACATTTGTATTTCTCTGCGTTTTGCAACTGGGTGATGTACGCCAAAGCCTATGAGACATTTTTCATGATCAAGCAGGTCTCCCAGGACTTACCTGGTCCACACCAATTGCCAGAGTTTTCCCTTCAAACTTGGACTTTTTAAAGTGCAGTATTTCCTCTGGACTACAAAAAGATTGCACCAACCGAGGTGAATAACAGACAAGATGGCAACTGTGGCTCGTCAAACCACATTGACAAGTAAGATCCCCAGCAGAAGAAAGAGAGAGACAAGTGCTCTTTTAACACCCACTCGTAAAACCTGCTCACTCAAATCAACCCAGTGTGAAGAAATATGTGGAAGTTATTATTATGAGGGAAAACCATCTGCAGGTGCCTGCTTGATCCCTTAATTCCTTTCTGAATATGAACATCTTCAACATCTCATAGCATTTTTCGAAAAAAAAGATCTGATTACAAATTAGAGGTTTTTGAAGAAATCTATATATACCCCCCCCACACCCCCATGTTCTTATTAACTGTATCCAGTGCAGAAATAATCAAATAATGAATTGCCCATTCATTTTGGGAGCTGATAGGCTTCCTAGAGGCTGGTGTAGAACAAATAGACGTGGTTAAATGTTATGTATATTACAATTTTCAGTCAGTACACAGTACTTATATGTATCGTGGGGCACCTTGCACTGTCATTTCATGAAACAAATGTGTGCATACCTGGAGGATTCATTATATTGACATATTGACAGTATGCTCTCCCACCCCCCCACCCCCCCGCACCGTTCAGTTTCCCTCTGACAGACTCTCTTTAGTCCTTGAAAAATGAGGTCGTGATAGTGCAGGCTCTGTTGAAATCTATCTTTCCTTTAAGTGGTCCATGGTGAATGCAGACATGATTAATCATTTTTGTAGTTTCAAACGTTTCCAGAAAATAAGTAATAGCTGGCTTAAGTAACAGTTTAAGGGAATCTGAGTGTGTACAAAATGTGATGCTTGGCGTAGAGATTCTACAAATAGCATTAAATTGCTGCCATCATTGGCCACCTCACCCAAGTTCAAATGCTGTTGTCTACATGGTTCAAAATTAGTTGCGTGATAAAAATGTACTGAAACAAATATTCACTAGAGTAAATTTGGATTGTTAACTTTCAATTACATTGACACGCAGTGGGCTAGCTGTTAACTTCTAATGAAGAACATTAGAGCCGACCAGTATCAATATGAACATAATCAAGGCTTTCTGGGAGCTCTATAACTTTGAATAATAAGTGCCAGAGTGTGGCCATGGCAGACTTCTTGTGTAGTTGTTTGCAGCCTAAATATCGATGCTAGTAAAATAGGCGTGTTCTAGGTATGGCAGCAACATCTAAGGCATGAAATCAATTCCTACATATGATACTAGACGTTCTTCCTTTCTTCATTGGTGACCTGAAACATGTCTTGCCACATCAAGCAGGAGGAAGTCGTCACACTCTCATGGTACTGTACCCAACACTTGGCGTTACTGTAGCCTAACATCATTTTTATAGTGAAAACTCTGCATTTAGATGCTGCTCTTACGGAACATTCTAAGGTATGCCCAGCCCTGACGTCCATCAGTGGCAGCTCCTTCGCTAAGGTGCCAGCCAAACATTAATGCACACTTAGCATGTTCTCCACCCAGGATGCATTACAGCCTGGGTGGAGAGCATGGCAAGGCACCCTATCCCTGTCTGAGCGATGTGGTTTGCTGCTCAGACCAATCACAATGCTGCAATGCAGCATTGTGATTGGCTCAGGAAAGCTACAGCCTGGGTGCTTCCTGTGCCTTGTTCGGGCTAGCAGCAGAAAGAAGCAGCGAGGGAGGATGCGAGGGAGGACGCGGTGAGAGGTAAGTTGAATTATTTGTTTTTATTTACCTCTTCCCTGTCTGTTCCTCACCAACCCCCCGCCCTCCTCCCCATCTCTCCTCCCCGCCAACACCGATCTGTGCCGGCCGCCACCGAGTCCTCCAAGTTAATCTTGAAAAGGAAAGGTTTGAAACAAGCCTATATAGTTTTTATTTATTTTTTGCTTGCTGCTACTGAGGCCTCTCTCCAATCTTCTGGAAATAATTCTCACATTAAATAAGGTTTTACACATTGAAACTTGGAAATTATGTCATAAATTTTTATTTTATTTATTTCACTATTCATTGTGCTAATATGGCACATAAATGGGCTAACTTCGGTAAGTTTGAGGGAATGGTACATCCTTTATCTTTCATTGTATATGTGCCTCATACGTTATGAACGGTGAAGCCGTATTGGAGGCATTTGTTTGTCAGTGACGCAGGTGGTCCGATTTATGTTTATTCATTGTATTTGTACTGTTTTCTGACTGTTTCACAATTTCAGTGATTTTATTTATCGAAGTATTGTTAATTAACGATTGTTTATTGATGCAATAGCTGATATTTGGAAGGCTGCATGGAATTTAAAGTCCAGAAATAATTTCTATTGCATTTCGAACAAGGGTGCTATTTATATTGTGCCTGGTATGAAATGAATCAGCACTTGTACATCACCAGCATCAAATGGGTTTTGCTCTGCACTTTGTACAGAGCACGGCTGTAATAGCCGTAGTCCTATCATCACCAAAAATGGAAAATAGGAGCATCAAAAGCCTTCAAGACAGTCCACCTAGCCTTCCAAAATCTACACTGGAAACCGCATACACTCCTCAAAAATGCCTGTCTGTGCTACTGCATTTTACTCCTTCCATGCATCTCCTTGTAATTATGCCTGATTGATTTTTTAAATGTGCCATTAGGGATGTTGCAACCTTTGCAGCTCAGAAAATGCCTCCTTGACCTTTTTTGTAGCTATTCTTTAATAGCTGTTTTATTGTCTCATGTTCACTACAATCTCTCGGGTAGTATTTGCCGAGACTTAGAGGATTTTGTATCAACTTTTGGAAAAGGTACTAACTCCTGTTTTTTTTTTCTCTCCTCCTATCAATATATCCTGGAATCTACAATTGAATATAGTTCATGATAAGAATATGTTTACATACCATAAAACATGCTATACCATATTCTTTGCAAACATATTCAATATGTTACCCATACAATTACAAGTAAACTAATGTGAGGTTTGCTCCAGTTGCAACATTTGTAATAGACACTCAATGAAACCGTTGTTCTATTATTCCCAGCTATCACTGAAGGACCCAAGGTATATCTCTGCAGCTTCTTGTCCTGATGTTGTGCATCGTCGTGACATCATATTTTGTTTGCGAAAAAGATTCCTGTTATTTGTTTTAGCATCTCTGCCAACAAATTTTTATTGTGAACACCCATTTAGTTCAAACAGTGAACGCAATTGTTTTTTGCAATTGTAAGCCAGCATGCTTATTTTCTTCCCCTGAATTAATTTCTCTGTGCCTTCACTGTTTATCCGTGTTTCAGCAAACAAATGATGGATGGATTGCGTACAATGCAAACATTCTCCCCTAGTCAAAAGATCAGGTTTAAATCCATTGTTCTTTTACCCACTAGGCCACCCCAGTTTGGACCCAGCCATATTAAAGTCAGTCTTGATCTTGTGCCCCATGGGAAACAGTCCAGACCGAACTGCCAGGCCAGGTCCTCCCTTGACCGGAAACAAGCATCCTGGGACCGGTTTCAGGGTATGTCACCCTTCTTCAGCCAGGCTAGCTTGAATCCAGTGGCACAGAGAGCAAGGGACCCACGTCTGGGCATACCCATCCTACTTAGGGTGAAAAATGTTACAGCAAACAAATGATGGACGGAATGCTGACAATGCAAACATTCTCCCCCAGTCAAAAGATCTGGGTTAAATCCATTGTTCTTTTGCCCATTACGCTACCCCAGTTTGGACACAGCCATATGCAAATCAGTCTTGATCCTTTGCCTCATGGGAACAGTCCAGATCGAACTGCCAGGCCAGGTCCTCCCTGGACCAGAAACAAGCATCCTGGGACCGGTTTCAGGGTATGTCACCTTTCTTCAGCCAGGCTGGCTTTAATCCAGTGGCACAGAGAGCAAGGGACCCACGTCTGACCACCTTTTGTGCTCCTGTACTCTTGCGATATATTTCAATCCCTCTGCTCTTCAAAGAATTCTACCACATGTTTCCCATCATCTCTTCACTCATCATTCTTCATTTCGCACACCCCAACGTGTTCTCAGTCTAGTTCTTAAATTGTTCTTCACTTTAATTCAGGTTTTCTTTCACAAGCTCCCTTTCCTTTTATGTTTATACGTGTCTTTCTGTTATCTTCACTGTCTCCTCCTCTCTGTGACCCTCATATTTCGCATACTTTCATTGCTTTAATTAAATGACAATTTCTTCTTTGTAATCACTGTCAAAGAAGTATATTTCCTTTTATTGTTGAATTTTCACATACACCTCCTTTTATCTTTAGAAACGTATTATTCGAGGGCCCTGTGCAGTTTGTTTAATCTTTCTTCCTTCTTGTTCAGATCTTAGTCTGTACTATTTTACTGTTTGCTTTGTTAGTGATCACAATTTCTTTTTTTATTTGTTCTCTTTCTCAAGTTACTGCTCATTACCAAGGCTGCTTATTCGCCCTTCTACACTTTCCTTATTTTACTGCAATCTTGTTACCACTTTTTTGCTCTGTGGCTGTTATACAAACGTGATAACGTATGTCCTCTGTTTTAATTTGGGGATAATGATTGTTCCTCCTCCTTGCTCTTTGAGCAATTTTTTACAGCTCATACGGTTCAAGCATTCTCCTGTCATCTGGCCACTTAATATTGTCATTTTACATAGGCATTGCAAGGGATACCCAGTTCTCAATTGAGACAGCCGAGGAGGCTGATTTAGGGATTTCTTGTTACCTTGGCAATGATGCCTCTTGAGGAAACCAGTGGCTATCAAGAATATGCGCCTATCAAGCATCAGTGAATATAATGCACTCCTGTTCAGCACAGAAAAAAAGCTAAGAATGCTCTCAATGTGTCTTTTTTTATCAAAATCTGAGGAATGTCCTGTTTGGCCCCAATATTTGAAGCGTGGTTGAAATGCAATTTTCAAGTAGCTTGAGAATCTTTTCCTGGATTAATGCATTAAAACCACTAGTTTCGTTTTTAAGGTATCTTAAAAGTGTAGGTAACAGCACAGTTTATATTTCTCAGCTTTGCATTTGCTCCCCGGTGCATTATTGTTTGTTGTGTTTTATAGCATTGTGATATATTTTCACTCAATTAGCGGCCCGTGGAGGGAGTGCTGCGGGGTGTTGGGAGGGGCGGGGAAGGAGCATGGTGGGGCGTAGTAAACTACGGAATATGGCCGGAAGGAGGTAAGTAAACAAATAAATAAATAAAACAAATTTCCTTGCGTGCGCTGCATCACATTTGGCAATGCAGCGCACGCAATGAAATGTGCTTTATTTGTTTACCTACCTCCGTTCAGCCGTATTCCATAGTATACTATCCCCACCCTGCTCCTCCCCTGCCCCGCTCCACCACCCGCAGCACTATTTCCACGGGCCGCTACTGTTTTACTCCTCCAAATGTATATATCAGATTGCTTCTTGCAGATAATCCAAACCTTTCCTCATTGTCTTACTTCTTTATCCGTAATCTGAATGTTGTTATTATTTGCATACACTGTCTTTCTTGTTGAGATTAACCCTTCAAGTAGCATCTGTAACTTCAATGTGTTTGTTTCTGTATTTGTGAAGGCTGATAATTATTTTACCTCTGTTGTGCAATCATGACTCAAGGGGTATTTTTCCTCTCATTACTAGCAATATGTTGGGTACCTCTTTTGAATGCATTTATGCTTTTTATAGCTCTCTTTAACCCTGCATTTGTTTCCTTTGATTGTCTCCTGAGCTTGATTATTAAGCATTGGACTGTTGGTTATGTTTGTGTGATGTGCATCTCATTCTTCGTTTTCTCCTTTCCCTACTATTTATGTTTGCATGAACCTTTGATCATTTTATATTTGGCACATTGTTTAGGCATCAAGGGTCTTGATAACTCCTACAAAAAGAACAATTGATGGACAGAATGCAGAACAGTGTCATACATTCACCCCAGTTCAGGAATCTGGGCCTAAATCCATTGTTTTATTGCTCCCCTGTCATTCCACTTTGAACCCAGCTGTATGCAAATCAGTCTTGACCCTGCACCCAGTGAGAACAGTCCTGCCTGAGCTGCCAGATCGGGTCCATCCTGAACTGGAAAGAAGCATCCTAGGACCAGTTTTGGGGTTTCACCCCTCATCAGCCAGGATAGCTTAATTCCAGTTGCATGGAGAGCATGGGACCAACATCTAGGCATTCCCGTTCCACTTGGGGTGACAAATGCAAAAAGAACAATTGATGGAAAGAATGCAGAACAATGTCATACATTCACCCCTTTACAGAGACCATCGTTTTTTTGCTCCCCATGCCATTCCAGTTTGATCTCACCCATTGGCAAATCCGTCGTATTTATTTATTTATTTTTATTTTAACAACTTATAAAGCACACAAATACCCATAGGTGTCTCGGCGCTGTGAGCTGGAGGTACGCAAAATCTGGCGTGAAGCCTATTGGCTAAAAAGCCAGGTTTTAATTTGTTTTCTAAATCATTTCAGCCGTGGGACTAGCCTTAATCTGCAGGGGAAGAGAATTCCATAGTTTGAATGTGGCCACTATGAAGCTTCTGTCACCCCAGTTGGCTTTCCTAGTTCTGTGCATGATCAGCAGACTGGCATCTGTGAGCGTAAAGGTCTGCTGGGTGTATAAGCTCGAAAGCTTTCTTTAAACATTCTGGTCCTGAATTGTGAATTGCTTTATAGGCAATGCAAAGAGCTTTGAATTTTGTTCTACTTCTTATGGGCTGCCAATGGAGCTGTCGCACCACATTGGACATCGGGTTGAACTTGGGGGTACCCGATAATATCCTAGCGGCTGCGTTCTGTACCAGCTGCATTCTGCCAAGAACTCTTTCTTGGGCATTGATTAAAAAGGATGTTGCAGTAGTCAACCTTCGACATGAACAGAGCACAAACTAGCTTTGTCCTGGTAATGACTGGGATGGAAGGTAGCAGTTTCTTTATTATTCTTAAAACATAAAAAGATGAGGAGACCACTGCATTAGCATGAAGTATGAAAGGTAATTTGTCATCAAATATGATGCCCAAATGTCTGGCCTTTTTAACAGGGATTGAGGCTACTCCCAGATTCTCTGGCCACCAGGTAGGGAACAATCCTGGGGCAAGGTTACTAAAGACCATTACCTCTGTCTTGTCGAATTTAATTTAAGGCAATGATTAGACATCCAGAAACTAATGTCCAACATGCCATCATGAAAGCTAGCTGCTACTGTGTCTCTGTCTTTATGCACATCCAACACCAGTTGTGTATTATCAGCATATGATGTAAGTTTCATCCCAAAAGATTTAATTACTCGTGCTAAGTCAGTCACATAAATGTTGAACAACGTCAGGCATAGCGATGACACTTGCGGAACTCCGCACGGGAGTGAGAAACTGGTGAATTAAAGTCGCCCAAACTGACTGACTGGGTGCGATTAGATAGAAAAGAGGACAGAAGGGCTTTGGCCTTGTGCCCAATACCTATGGCAGAGACACGATTGATAAGTGTGGCATGATCAACTGTGTCAAATGCTAACGATAGATCCAATAGTACCAGTACTGCGTTACCACCTTTATCAAGCACAAACCTAATTTCATTTGATGCTTTGATGAGTGCGGGATCAGTGCTATTTTTTTTTGCGGCAGACAAACTGAGTGTCGTCCAGTAGGTTATTTTCCTCAATAAATCGAGCCAGCTGTATTTTCATAGTCCTTTCAATGAGTTCACTTGGAAATGGGAGACGCGCAATTGGCTCATAGTTTTTAGTTTCTCCTGGGTCAAAATTAGGTTTCTTTAACAGTGGAACAATGATGGCCATTTTCCATAGGGAGGGATAGATGCCTGAACAGAACATAGAATTGTAGATGCTCGTCAGGTTAATGCCTAATTCATGTGAAATCAGTTTCAAGACTGAAGTGGGGCACGGATCGGACGAAGAGCCTGATTGGACTTTATTGATCAGATTGGAGATCTGTTCCACTAAAACAGGTCTAAATTCTATTAAGTTGGGGCTATCTCTGCTCTCGCTATTTCCAACCATCTGGTTCCAGCACACCGCGAGGGCAGTGAAGGTAGAATACATTTGTCTCACCTTATCTTAAAAAGTAGCTAGCCAGAGAGTTGCAGAGTGATTGTGATGCCAACTTAATGGAGCTGTCTGATGGTTCTGCCAGCTTCGAGACTACCTGAAACAGTTGTTTAGAGGATTCTTGTGCGGTCTCTATTTTCCTAGATTAGTAATGACTTTTTCTGTAATTATTATGAGACGTTTATACTTTGTCAGAGCCATCCGATAGCGGGATTTCTCCTCACTGTCATATTCTTGGCGCCAACACCTTTCTTGTCTCCTACAACGTTGTTTCTCCAATCTCAGTGCCTCAGAAAAGCAAGGGGCGGAAGAAGTCTTCCTGTTTTTAGACACTGTTTTGTGCTGTACTATTCTTGTAAAAGCATTTTGGAGCCATTCTGTGTAATTTGTAGAGGCCAATTCTGGGTCTTACACATCTTTAGGCTGGGTATCCATGAGATGCTGTTTAAGAGGGGCCTGACCTATTCTGTTCCAATCCTTAAACTGTTTGGGGGATAGAACTGGGGTGGAAGGGTGTAGGATGCAATAGCTTAATATCAAATAGTACTGCAAAGTGGTCAGACCATGTGAGAGGGAGGATCTCCTTTATAGATATCTGCTCATTATTCATGAACAGACCATCCAGAGTGTGTTCTGCCTAATGAGTAGGGCTCGTGACCTTTTGAGAGAGTCCTACCACCTCTAGCTCCGAAATAAGGGCTATGGAATCCTTATCTTCAGGGGCTTCCAGATGAAAGTTGAAATCCCAAAGAATGGTGAAATTACATTCACCAGCCATGGGTCCCAGTAGGTTTCCCATAGCTGATAGAAAGTTTCCCCTGGGGCCTGGTGGACGGTATAAGAGGGTCCCCATAAATGACTGGTGAGCATTATGTTAAAATTAAAAACCTCGCATTCCATGGAGGGAATCGTTTCTATCTTGAGTAAAAAGTCATTTCGATGTTTGAGAGCCAGTCCTCCACCTCTCTTCTTTGCTCTATTGTATCTATATTCCCAGAAGCTGTCTGGGGTGGCGATACAGAAGTCTGGACCAGCTGAGGGGTCTTCCCAAGTTTCTGTGATGAATAGAAGATCAAGATGGTGATTGTCAAGGAATTCCGCTATTTCGTATTTGTGTTTAGGGAGTGAACATGCATTCATCAGGGCAGAATACATATTGTCCTTTTTCCTAAACTTTTTAGGCTGTGTGTTGCTGAGTACAGTTTCTACCTGGTTAGTATATACCCTCTCCAGGGCCTCCTATCTAAACTCGCAGGTAGGACACATCACTGTGGCCCTGTTAGGAAGATACGCTAGATTGAAGTGGACACAAGCTTGTTTGCACTGATTACCACCATTGTTAATAGCCCTAAGTGGCTTACTTGTATAGGTTATAAAACATGTCTGCATTCCTAGCTGACAAGGTCCAGGGGTCCTGGCCCTCAGCGCTATTGGGCACAGACAAGCTTGCCTTTGGCGTGCCTTCAGCACGCCGACGGTGCACCGCGGCACCCGTCCGCTGCATTGGGGCTCCGAGCTGTGTTTATATGCTGGAGGAAGCGGAAAAGCCCAACCGATCCCGGCAGAGCCCAGCAACTAGACCGCAAGCCTCCCTAGTACTGGAAGAGGATAACGAGAGTAGAGAAAGTTACCCCTTCCTTCCCTCCCTCCACTCAATCAGCCCCTTAGAGCTGTGGTGGACCGGGTAGAAAAGAGCGGTTGCAGGGCAGGAGAGAGGAAGTCATACAAAAGCTACAGGTATCCAAGTGTGGGTTGAACACAATTAAGACAAAATAAAATAGCACAAAGTCGTGAGCCTAAAAATACACACTTAAAATCAGAATATCAGCAAAATGATTAAGAGAGTAGGATAATCGGGTTAAAAGTAATTAAGTGGCCAGCAACGCTAACCTTTCAGCCCACTGTGCCACAGTGCCGTGCTGTGTTTATATGGTGGAGGAGGTGGAAGAGCCTGGCCAATCTCTGCAGGGCCCAGCAACTAGACCGCCAACTTCCCTAGTACCGGAAGAGATTAACGTGAGAAGGGAAAGTTACCCCTACCTTCCCTTCCTCCACTCAATCAGCCCCTTAGAGCTGTGGTGGACCAGGGAGAAAAGAGGGGTCGCAGGGCAGGTGAGAGGACATTTAATAAAAGCTACAGGTATCCACATGTAGGTTGAACACAATTAAGACACAATCAAAAAGCACAAACTCCAGAGCCTAAAAATACTGCTCGGGGTCAGGACTACACGAAGACCAAAGCACAGGCTCAGGAATCGCCACTAAGCATTGTAACTGCAAAACCACACGGTGCAAAGGGGTTCAGGTTGCACGGTCCCCATGAGGGATACTGGTCTCAGAAACGCTGAGAGGGCAGATTGACATCAGGGACCTCCTGTGTTGCTGAAATCTTTGGAGTCCTCAGTAGCTCGAGAGTAGCAAACCGGGTAGATGCGTTTTGGTGCCTGCTTTTGCAAGGGAGTAGCTCCTTTACACCAAGGGAGATTCTGCAGTTGTGCAGTATCGTACAGGTGGTCAAAGTACTTGGTTTCTTCTTAAAAGAATCTTGTCTAGGTAAAATCTAAAGTCCTGTGGTCAGGTAACCCACTTCATACCATGGTAAGGGGTTGGATAGATTCTGTGGACACTCCTATGGGAGGGGCAGGACAGAGGGGTGGCTATCCTCAATACACTTGATCCTGTCTGGGAGGTGGTCGGACCACATACAACGGCTCCTCGGTTGTGGTTCGATCACCATCTGCTGCTGCGGTCGAACCGATGCATTACAATGCGTGCGGTCAGAGGCAGCAGTTGGCGGGACAACCAGCACTTTCCAACTAGCTCAAGGAGCCCATCAGTGCATCTAAAAATCATCATAATCCATTTATGAAGACGGTTCCGACTTCGCTATTATGATGTTAGTTTCCGACAGCCATTCCTTGTTGGCTTTCCGACATGGAAAGGCTGTTGGAAAGTGACACTGGGCGACCCTAGCAGGGCCCCTTCCTTCCCGGCCCTCTGCATCGTGGCCCTGAGGGGCACTAAAAATCCCTGCACTGTGCGGCAGGCACCTCATGGTGCCTGCCACATGCTGCAGGGATGTTTGAAAACATCAATTTTTCTGTGGGACCTTGTGTTGTGGGTAATTTCAGCCTGCCCTTCAAGCTCCCATTGGAAAATGGATGTTTCCAACTGCACTGTGTGCGGTTGCATCCAACTTGGGATGTTGAAACCGCCCACCTATGGTCGAGGGGTTCCCTCCCTTTAATCAGGCCCTTAAATGTTTACACTGTGTGAGTATTGATGTTTATGTGTGAGGCCACAGATGAGCCTCCTGTCATGATTTTTAATTCTTCAAATTTTGGTAGTCACATTCTAAGGAGGCCAATGTTGATGGTTTTGCAGAACTTTAGGCAAGATATCACTGACGGAGTTCATATATGGAGTGAAGGAGAGGTTACTCTCAAAGATGATGCCAGATTGCAAACCGTCTGAACTGGTTTTGGATTTGGATCACTGGTACTTAAGAAAACACTGAAAAATCTGCAAATACTTTAGGATCCAAAAATTTTGAATAGTAAAAAAATGAAAAGGGCAGAGCAGAAGGCATTCTCCTTTGCGTATTTCTTCTGTCCACTTGTTCAATGGCTAGAAGGATTCTGAATTTTGCAAATATTGCATTACACAAACAAATGTTTGATTTTCAGATGGAAATCATCTACACTAATTAAACATTATATAAGCAGGTATAATGGTGAATGGTAAATGTCCCAGGGCCCATAGTGTTTCTTTAGCATGCTTCATTCTCCTCCAGCACTCTTTATCTTTTTCACATTGATTAGGTCTGGAGCATCAGTGATAGGAATAATTCAGTGACATTCAACACTGCCCTTGCTGCTTAACATATCCAATTTGCTATAATTGAATGCCAAGCACATTGATTACTGACACTCCTTAGGGCCATCCAACAACTCACAGCATCTCTCGTCAGGGCCTAAATACTAACCTCCATCCTGGCAAAACTCAATTGTCTCAACTTGCCAACCTGCGCCATTTATAAACCTAGCTGCATCATTTTCAAATGTATAATGACCAGCAACCTTGCTTATATTGCAAACAAGCTTGCAGTCTCTGGCGGTTCCTAGCACACCTGAACCAGGACACTATAAGGCTACAGCCTAAGAAGTGTAAATAAGAAAAGTTATTTCCATCAATGCACCCAGGAACTGGAACAACAACCCCATGTACATTAGGACAACCACAAGTATTACAATTTAGGAAAGAGTTGAAGACTCGCCTCTTTAAACAACATCACATCACAATGCATTACCAACCCCAACACAGCTACCTTTCCTATCACTCACTTAAATTATGCTCGTCTTTGATACTGCACAGCACTCTTCTGCCTTTTTGCTAGGTTCACACTAGAGAAATACCACATGCATACAAACATACATGCATACATATGTGCATTGATTAAAAAAACATAAGGGCCACATGAAGCTACCCAAAAAGATAACCAAGACAGCAATACATTGAAAGAAAATATTAGCATAATTGAGTACATGTCTTTTTATGTAAGAAGAAAAATCTACAGCCTTTTTTTTGAGGTGTTCTGTGGGTGAAAAATCTAAATTTATCTCAAAAAAGTGGTTTTCTTTTGTCTGCATTCATCTTGATTTTTCCATTGAGAAGACATTCCTATTATCATATCAAATATTAAGCCATTACCACGTCTCTGCATGTGAAAACCATGTCCATTTGCAGAAGCTAAAAATGACATTAATTTCACACCAGACAAAAAGTAAAAAAGTGCAGAAACCCAATTTACACAAGCTAATCTTCTAAAAAAAAAAAAAGATGTGTTGAGTTCATTGTTACCAGTTGCTGAAATGCAATAACTAAAATTGAGTTATTAGTGGGAATTGTTAATTTAAAACTCTGGTTTTATGCTTCATTGTTTAAGTATTTTTAGATGAAGTATTGAAGATACATTTTGTCACAAATGTTTGCCTCTGCAACCCTCAACCACATGAATTGCAATATCTAGTGTTCCGGCTTACATATCTCACCATATGACAAACTGATCACAACTTGAAATACTCTTCCTAACATTACCACTTTTGTCTTTGGTTCCTGACTTTATTTGATATGGTGTTTACATTTAAATGTTTTGTGTCTGTGTACCCTTGACTTTTAAAAGCACGGATGGCAACACAAACGATAAACAAAGGACCTAGACACAAACTACATCTTGTAGTATTTGACTATTACTGCAGTGGTACTACTCACGTCATATAAAATGATATTCACTAACCTACTCGAAGACCTCCTTCTCTGCCACTGCTGACGTTTCTGTGAAAAGATGTTTGCATGGTGGCAGAGATTTTCATACTTTTACTGTATATATTGGTAGTAAATTTGGGAGGGACAAGGGGGAGCGGCTGAACAATGATGGATACTTACCACACAATCGGAAGGGATTATGGAAAGCTAAGGTAAATCTAGGAAGGAAAATGCTACTAAAAACACTCACCCAAAAAAGAGTAAGCCCATTGCTATTCAAAAACTACACTTCTAAAGTTACCACGGTTCTGAAGGTCGCAAAACAGTCGTAAATGTACTGAATCTCAGCCATGGCGGTAATCAAGCAATAGAGCAACATACATGGCCACTTAAAGGTACTTCAACACACTCTCATCGAACATAGGGAAAGGGTATGAGACTAACACCTCAAGTACCCCAAGGGAAATAATGTTAATAAATACAATTAACTTTGTTAGAAAACTTTACATGATTGAAGTTAATTCTACACATTCATTTCACAAAATGTAATACATATTAGAAACAAATAATATAGTAGGTGGTTACTTTCAATTATTCTTTAAGAAATATTATTTATAATTTAAATAAATATATTTTTATTAAATTAATTATTCAATACCATTGAAGTTAATGAAAGAACGTTATGTAAGATTGTGTTTTAACAGTTATGTGTTTATAATGACTATTTATAATTATTTTATAGTTATATGTTATATTTTAAAAAAATTATTTAAAAAATGTAATAAACACCTTATATTTCCTTGTACTTTCCCACACAGAGATCTCCTAAAGATACCAAGATTACCTTTACAGCTATAAATCCTTATGTAAGAGGATTATATAGACATGTAGGTGTACACTTAGGTCTTCATCTATGTTGGAAAATTCTGAATATCGAAAATGGGTAGATTTACAGGAACTTGCAGCGGTGTTTTTACACATGAGTAAATATATACATGTAAATGTTGCTTTTTGAATCAGGTCCTGTATGTTTCCTCAAGACATTGGGGTCTGTTTACAAACTGCATTATGTAGTGTGTGATATAGCACTACAGTAGTATTATTTACAAACTACAAAATACTATTCCCAAACAAACTGACAAAACCAACAGGTCTGACTTGTTTTTAGTGAAATTAATTAACATTGCATGCAGTTTGAGTTTGTATAGGTGGTTATGGATGAGTGAGTCAGTCACTGCATGAGTTGATTCAGTGGTAGGCAAATTGTTGTGGTAGATGAAATAATCAGAAAGGCAAGTGGCGGAGTGCAAACCTTATTCATATCATGTTTCACCAGTCAGTGATTTATTTTCTTGTGTTTGCGTGCAAGCCCAGGGACGTGGACTGCCCAGCCACGTTTGTATGAATCACTGGAAGAGATGGGGCGTAGGTTACCCCCCCAAAACTGGACGCGCAGCATTCTTAGTGCGTAACAAAGATGCCACCATTAATCCAATTTTTTCATTGCTTTATTTCCTTTTCATCCACTTTTTGTTGTACATTTTTTCTTTTAATCCAGTCACATGAAGGACACTTATGTTCACATTAAACCCTTAATGTTATAGACATGCCTGCCAGGCCTTATTCTAGAACATGGAGTTTCACACAAGTTTTCCTCAATCTGTACTTTTCATCACCCAATGCATTTCGGCGGGCCCTTCTCAGCCCTTCATCAAGGGTTATCTACAAATTTAAAACATTGCTATTAAGCTGTGTCTTTAAGTGACTCATGTTTGTTAACTGTCGATGTAAATGGAATACAATAATACGTGATAATAACTTTAAGTTCACCCAATTATTAACATTTTGCCCTCTGAGTTCTTAATGATGTATTTCCACTGAGTGCATGCCCTGTCCCTCTGCTCTCTAATACCCTCAAATGTACACTTCATAAGCTCCCATCCCTCGTGAAGTTAGAATTAACTACTTCGAACCCCAATATCCCTTCATATCACCCTTGTTTCACTAAGCTCATACCTTGAGTGTTCTGGTAGCTGCTCTTGCTCGTGTTTTGAAAACCTAATCACGGTGCCTTGCTCTTTCACCTCATCTTAAACACCTGTGTCATGTCCCCGCCCATTTGTGTTTATCCAATTGACGCCCACTGGTCCATCAAACTACAAGATCCATGGTGCATTGCAACATAATTTTTAAATTAAACCAGAGCAATAACTCTGTTTTAGGATCTTTTTTTAACGTAAACCCTGACATTTGTTCATACCTATTCAATGACACCTTGTGTTCTCCATCATTAACTATTAGATTTTCCCTCTGTTTCCCGGAAACATTAACCTCACATTTTTTTATCGCACTCCTTACGTTTTGCATCTTGAATTCCCCGCCCACCCGCATGTATAATTTTTAACGTTAATGCTACTACATATATTCAATCAATGGTCATACAAATGTTCTGTGTAACTTAATCGCTTCCGTGCAAATCTTCAACAAAACCATAAAGCCCACTATAAGTCCAGCCAGAAATTAATCCATGATTTTTAAATGAGTAGTTTGTGAATTTTACTTTCGAAGAAAGATGTTTAAAAAGTCCAACATGTGTCGATGTCGTTTTGATCCTTTGTCAACCTTTTGTGGGTGCAATTAGGGTGAGCATTATAGTATTATATCACAAAGAAAAGTGGCGGAGTGCACACCTTATTCATATCATGTTTCACCAGTCAGTGATTTCTTTTCTTGTATTTGCGTGCAAGCCCAGGGATGTGGACTGCCCAGCCACGTTTGTATGAATCACTGAAAGAGATGGGGTGTAGGTAACCTCACAAAACTGGTTGCACAGCATTTTTAGTGCATAACAAAGATGCCACCATTAATACAATTTTTTCGTTGCTTTATTTCCTTTTCATCCACTTCTTGTCGTACATTTTTCCTTTTAATCCAGTCACATGAAGGACACTTATGTTCACATTAAATCCTTAATGTT
Organism: Lissotriton vulgaris; assembly: GCF_964263255.1. NCBI lineage: Eukaryota > Metazoa > Chordata > Amphibia > Caudata > Salamandridae > Lissotriton > Lissotriton vulgaris. The sequence goes on from NC_141691.1 coordinate 878,785,045, forward strand.
ATAGATATGCCTGCCAGGCCTTATTCTAGAACATGGAGTTTCACACAAGTTTTCCTCAATCGGTACTTTTCATCACCCAATTCATTTCAGGCCCTTCTCAGCCCTTCGTCAGGGGTTATTTACAAATTTAAAACATTGCTATTAAGCTGTGTCTTTAAATGACTCATGTTTGTTAACTGTTGATGTAAATGGAATACAATAATAAGTGATAATAACTTTGAATATATGTATAACATGTGAATATATGTTTGTGGGAAAATGTGAGAGATTAGGTGAATGCATGTTGGTGGTTTAATGTAAGCTGGTATGCAAAGTACAGGTGGGAGATTACCAGTGGGTAGGTAGATGAAGTTAGGTGAATTTTGAGTAGGAATCCGAGGGTTTTTGATGGAGAGAGAGTGTGTTAGTGCTAGTAGCTGAGTGAATGGACGACTGACTAAATTACAATATAGCAGTGACTTGGAGCACTCTGCATTGACTAAACAGCAAAGTGCAGCACTTAAAAACCTCTTAATTATCCCTGTGAATGAGAGTAGGTGGATTGGATTTGAATTTTGTGAATGAGTCGATGGGTGAGCTATTCAGTATGGGTGGGAGTGTGATTGAGTGTAAGAAGGGAGGTGAAAATGATTGGCTAGGTGGTGAAACGAGTGTTGAAAAATGTAGGAAAATACGCTGCTGAAGAGTAATTCCCTCTACAGTATCAAATTATGACTTTTTTGAAAGTGCGAAACCAGAGTTTTTAGGGCAGCATAATATAGCAAAACTGTCATAAATAATAACACCAAAGAGTAAAAAAGATATAAAAATAAAATGACTTCATCACAGGTTCAAGCCTACTATGATGGAGCATATGATGGGTACAGGGGCAAGGTTACTCCTCCAGAAAAACGACCTTCTCTTTCAGCACAAAGAGTCCTTTTCTTGGCGGAGGGGGCCACAAGAAGAAGGAAAGCATCAAAGATGGTTGCTGATGTAGGGCAAAGAGCAGGCCTGGCGTTGTGGATGGTTGTTGCTGCAGTCCAATTTTCCATTGGCGGGTAGGGTGAGCTGCAAATTGTTGGTGGCAATAGGCCTATATATGAATTTGGAGAGCTCCAAAACGTCAATTCAGCTCCTCTGAGGTCACACCTAGGATCCAAGGTCACACCACTTGGGTGTCAGGGTCTTACTACAGCTAGATCTGGGTTCTGGTTCAGGTGGTTGTGAGCCTTTTATGTCCCGGTAGCAATGGCTTCAGGTACAGGTCCAGGTCCAATCCCTTTTACTTAGGCAGTAAGGCAGCAGGCCGTGATTCAGCAAGGCAGCAGTCCAGCAAGGCAGTAGTCCAGCAGGGCAGCAGTTCAGCAGAGTGGCAGTTATTTCAGAAGCACAGCAGTCCTTCTCCACAAGCACTTTAGCATTGGTTAGCGGTAGTAAAGTGCACAGAGTCCTAACAGTCAATAAAAATGGGTTAAAAATAGGTATATAAAGACAATAAGTTTGGAATGACCCAGCAGAAAACGGCCATGTCCTAGTCAATGCTTAAGGCATAGAGGATACTTTCATCCCTTTGCAGTTACAAAAAATACGCCTGTGCTAAAATATCCTCTAAAGTTGTATGCATTGCACATGGATAAAAAAAACAGCACCATGGTGGTAGAAAAACCAGAAAATCCAGCTGGTCCTAGCTTTCTTAAGTTGATTGTGCTAACATTGTGGGAGAATGCATATACAGGGTAGTTAAAGCAGACTGTCTTGATGAGCACTAAAGGCATATACACAAATGATGGGGGCAAGCACGTTATTTCATTGATGGGCAACTCTGAAGGCTCAACCTAGAACACACCCCATGCAATCTCTCAGCACTCCATTCACATATCACTTGCAAAATAATCAACGAGCCCCAACTGAGTCTCGAAAGTCTTCAGCAGTGTCTCTTCACTCATCACTCAAACGCAAACATTCATCTGCTCATTGCAATGCATTGGCCAAATCTTACCTGCCTTGTACCATTTCTATCTTCCCAGAAACCAGATGCACAACTCCTGGGCAGTGACACATGTTCTTAATTTGAAGATGGAGCACATTCAGACAGTTGCTCCTCAAAACAGCCACATAAACAAATCCGGGCAATCCCAGAGTCCATACATCTCTAGGCCAGACAGCCCTATTTTTTATGCATCTTTCAGGTTTGTGGGGTGTCCTGATTCAAGGCACGTTTCCTAGAATGAAAGGAAACTTCACAACGTCCTTGGAACAAAAGCAATGTCAAACAGCTGCTGCAAATCTCTCAATGGGCAAATACAACTCCTGTAAAGATCTGTGAGTAACGTGCATCGCAAGTTTGAATCTCCATCTGAATGAGTACCAGGTAATCACACAATGAGCCTGAACGTCAAAGGGAAAAGAACAAAATATGCAGCTTTTTAAGAGCAGCAACTTTGTGCCCCTCTCGAATTCAAAACCCCCAATTAGTTTTTCCACCCAGCAAGTATTTTAATAGCCTGACAGCAAATGTTCTGTCAATATCAGTTTAAAGATTGTGGGAAATAAATAAGGATCTACAATAATTCTTCCTTGCAATATAAACTGAAATTAATAAAGACAAGCCGCTATCACTTCAAAAGTAAATTACAATTGTTAAACTATTCAAGAATAATATTTGCAGCAAACATATGCAGGGAAGGAAGATGGTGAAACTACCAGCACACTGACAACCCTTTGGGCACCCCAATGCAGATTGTGCCCTACACCCCAAGAGGGAAAAAAGATAAAGTCAAGTCCTGACCCTCCCCCCTGAGATAAGGTCCAAAGAGGTGCCATTAAATGTAAGTCCAACAAACCACCTTCCCCTGCCTTGCACTTTATCCTGTACGCTCTTGATTATTTTGGACAACAGTTATGAAACAAACCTCCGAACACTGACTGGTTAGTGAGAGTGCAAGATATTTTTGTGGGTGATAAATCGTGTATTTTTGTTAGCCTGAGAGAGGAAGAGAGAGAGAGAGTTTATGTGTGCATGTATATGAGAGCTTGAGTGAATGAGTCAATGAGTTACAATTTGTTTCTTGTGCTGCAAGGCAATCCTCACATGGGTGTAAGTTGGGCTGTGTGATATGGTACACAAGCACATGCTCCTCTCCGCATTGCCATAATTCAACAGAATGATGACACCCTTCAACTTTTTGCAGCACGCTGGCATGTAAAATTCTCAGTTTTGGTAGGAGGCATCTGATTATTTTACACAAATAGCGTGTTATTTTATCTTTCACCCTTCACTCTGAATCCCTGTTTTTGCTGTATGTACACTTCCTAACACTGATTCAGGCGTGATGGCATGTCTAATAGAGCAGTCTCTCTTTTTATACATGGGCTTTTTTTATACTGCTCTTATCTCCTGGCTGCAAAAACTGTTAGTATGCCAGGGATGGCTAGTTGGGTAGAACTTTCTTCCCTGAACAAAGTGGTGTTGGCCAGGTCAAGAGTTTAAGTCCTTCAAGGCACACTGAGGTTTTCACCCTCCTGAAAGTCTGTAATTGGAGTGCCATAATTTGAGTAAACGTATTATTCCCTCTATACAGCACATGAAGTACTATCAGCAGTAAGAAAGTGAAGGAAGAAGGACAGTGTTTGTATGACCCGCTCCAGGGTAATTGTCAGGGCATGTTGAGAGCTACCTATGGAACAATGTGTGGTGGGTGGAAGGGGGAAGGAGGAAGAGGCTCCGGATGCTGGGAATGGAACACCAGAAAAAAATATGCATCTTCTGTCCAGGCATATTGGTAACCCTGGCGCAGCCATCAGCAAAGACAATAGGTGGTCAGTGATGGCCGCCAGCGAGGAAGGATGGTGCATTCCAGAAAAGAAACAGCAGCAAGGAAAATGGCATTCAATGAGAGCTAGCAGCAAGGAAGACAACAGCGGGGACGATGGAATCCACATTGAAAAGACCAATCTTCCTTAAAGCCTGTATCTTTATTTATTCACATTGATTTTTAAGACATTTCCTACCATCTATGCTACAGTCCCTCTGATTGGATGACAGCCAGTGTTGACACTGCAGCTCAGTGATTGGATGGTGCCTGTGCCTTCTCCAAGCAGAAAGCCCCATGTAATGGAATTGAAGATGGGTACATCTGAATAATGGAATGTTAGTCACCAAGAGGTTCTGAGTAAGCAATGGGTGTGTGAAATTCAAATAATTTTCTTTTGACTAATTTCTTGAAATTGTGGGGAAATTATGCAAAATTAAACAGAATTATACGAGAAAGAAGTTTGTTACTAAGTTCTTCCTTTTTGCACAGAATGCTTCATGCGAGGACAATTTTTGTTCAAAAACAATAGCGCAAAATACACAATTGCCATGAACAACAGTCATTTGCGTTCTGGATGTTCACATTGTTCCCATGCTATAATTTTTCTGTGAACAGCGGCAATTACATGATGTGATCTAAGGACATAATTGCTGGAATTCTGTGCGACATGAATAACGTGATTTAAATTATGTCTGGGCCTAGTTCTGAGTAACTTTCTATAAACAATAGTGTAAAGGGTGAGACCGCCAACCAGGGGCGGCTCCTCTGCTATGGAGGAGGAGCGTCGCCCCACTGCTTTCAAGCAGTGCAGATGCAAAAAGATAAAACTATAATAACTTTCAGTTATTATCATTTTATGTTTGGCTGCTTTGCGGTGGGCGGGAAGGCAGGCTGCTCTGCTCTGCGAGTAGGGCAGTGGAGGAGTAGTTTGCCCACTCCTAAAAATGAGCAGTGACTGCTTTGTCAGCCCTCTCGGGCAACCCAAACCAGTCATGTGCACTTTCCCACTTCTCCATGCAGGCTGCATTACAGACTGCACACAGAACAGGGGCCACTCCTGCAGCCCCGGACTGAGTGCCGTGTCACGTTGCTCAAACCAATCACAATGCTGCAATTGCAGCTTTGTGATTGGCTTAGGGGAATGAGCCTGGCTCCCTGCTGCCTGCTTCCTGTTCATGAAAGAGGCCTAAGATCTAAGCTCTTGGAGACAGCTCGAGCTGTCTGTTGTAAGATCTAAAATGAATGGAATGAAAATGTTTTCATAACTATCAGTGACGCTACAAAGTGAAGATTGGTAAAACGTGTGAGCTAGGGACACCTTCAGTCTTATCAAAGCAGCATATCCATTCTTAATATTTGAGTTTAAGAAGACTTTTACAGTCGTTTTTGTAATCACATGAGCACTATACCTCTCGTAGCATAATGTATTTTATTATTTTGCACAAAAATAAAAACGGTCCTATATTACACCAGTATATCAAATAGATGACATGTATATGCTTAGTACTGAGTCTTATTAAATGTCAGGTAAAATTAAAACGATAAAAAGGAAATAATGTTGCAAATATGAGCCCCTGATCATTGAAAGCTTTACCTCAAGTCGTAAAAAGCTCCTCTCTTTACGAGTTTGAGGGCTGAAACACCGGCGTTGGGTCATAAAAAGAGAGCGGCGGAACATGAGGCAAGCACCTGAATGTATTCAAAAGTAAAATGTTAGCAATATATTTACAGTTTTTTTAAAGAAGGTTGTGCTGTCAGACTAACCTAAATTCGGCTGGGGTGAATTTCTATGGACGTTGTAGGAAGCAGAGTATAATATGCTACTATTTACATATGCATGTAAGTATTCTCTTAAAAGTGTTGAATTTGTCGCACTGCAGTATAATGAAGTAATATGTTAGGATTGCACAATCCTTTCTGGAGTATTGGAATCTTTTTATTTTTTATTTTTAACAAACTATGCAGTAGATGGTTACGATTTGCACAAAGAAATTGTTTAAGGCGGTGCTTATTGTAATTTTTTGAAACAAGGTAGTGGGTGTTACTGTATTGGAAACAGAGATGCGGGAATACGCCATCTTTGTCACCTTTGTGCGTTTGCCACAATGCAATGTAAAATGGAATAGATGGGCGCAGGATCAAGCTCAGTTCCTATGGGGGTGCTCCCGCAGTTGCATGCTGACAACACCTACACCACACTAATATGGAATTTCCCATTGGCCAATAATGAGCATGCACCATTATGACGCAGCATTCACAGGTTGGAGACATTTTGAAACCTTCTGGGGATGGTGGACTTCAGAATGGGGAAACAGTGTCTAATGGCAATCCCGAGGGCCCCGAGAGAAGGTAAGTCTTGGACGGCAACTTCAGCTAGCTGCCCAAGACCATGCAGGGGCATGAAGAATGGCTGTGTGCCAGGAAAACTGTGCACGTGCCCTTTGTGGCAGGCAAGGAGGTGATGAGCAAGAACTGTACATATCTCCTTGGGTGCACTCACCCCATCATGTGGTCAAAGGGGCAGGGAGCAGTACAAACTCACAGAGCGCCAGATGGAATGTCTCTCTGAGAGACTGCCAGGGTGATCTTTGCACTTACAGTGTTGATTTGCACAGCAGTTATGAATGCTTTAACTGCAAAACCGCCCTGAAGTCCAATGTGCAGCAGACAAACTGCACATGCTATATGTTTTCATTAACAACTCCGTGCAGGATTCAACTGTATTAATTAAAGTTTGCATTTATTAAAAGGCAAATTACCTAATGAATCCAATGAGATAACATTGGGCAATTTGTCAAATGAGCGGCACATGCGAACAGGTGAGGATGTACATAAACCCTAGGTGTAAATGAATGTAAAGATTATTTCGGTTTCTTTATGTATTATTTTAGACTGGTCAAAGAAAAAAAAAACATGATAAGTAAGCGTTTGAGTTTTTTTGATAATTTCTCAATTTTGTTACAGATAACACCGCCAGGATTGTAACACGACGGAATGGCTTCAATCGCCACGAAATCAGTAACTACCTCCTGCCTGTGGTGATATCTGACAACGACTACCCTATCCAGAGCAGTACCGGCACCCTGACAATACGAGTGTGCGCGTGCGATAACCAGGGCAATATGCAGTCCTGTAATGCAGAGGCATTGCTTCTTCCTGCCGGCCTCAGTACTGGGGCGCTCATTGCCATTCTACTTTGCATTATAATACTGTTAGGTAAGTTACATAAAAAGACCACCAAAAGCAATGATATTGCCACACATTTTTGTGTTTCGTTTTTTTTTAATGTTTAGAGTGCTTTGTTGTTTATGTCTTGAATCAGCAAGAGTTGACCAGCCACAGAGAAAATATGTAACATCCCAGTGGACTAGGGGGTTGGAAAGTTGATTTTTGGGCTTCCTGAGCAGAAGGTTCTTCACTTCAACCAACCCTGAAAGCAGCCCTATGGAAGTGATTAATAACTTTATTGTGCGTACACTGGTGCTTGCCTGCTCTTAAGAATTAATGCTTCGGAAAATCAAGTGAATTCTTAAAGGGCTGTTATATTTCATGAATTTCTCAACAGAGCTAGTTGTAAAACCTATGGCTTATCGGTCGATAACCTTTCAGACAATAAAAGGATGGGATATTGTACTCTAGACTGGATCATTCAAAATCATGATTAAAAAGTGGACCATTGCAGGTGAAGCCACGCAGAATTGAAACAGAGTATATTTTATGCCTGCCATTTTACCAGGGCTCCTTTTAGCTAAGCCGTATTGTTTTGCCAAGTGTATGCATTATCATAAAAGCACAACAGATTAGGGGCATATTTCAGCATATTTACATCTATGGAAGTATGTGCCTTGATTTGGGTATCTGCCCATAAACCAACAGCATAAAGTACATTTAACTATGCTGTTATCGTAAAGGACTTCTAAACTGAAATCTCTCCCCCTCAAATACATTTTCACCTGTTATTAGTATAGAAATATAATTGACAACATTCAAAATTAACATATCTCTATCCTTTCCGTGAAACGTCTACACACCCTCTGCTCATACATGGGTGCTGTACTCACTGTCCCATAGGACTCAAGCTATACCTCACTGACGAGACATAAACAGGCTACAACCTGGTCTGAAATTGCTTGTTTGTCAGTTTGATGAAAATCTCAAAGTGACTAATACATTTCAACCTGTAAACTAAAACGACAAAGCTCACCACAGAACTATATAGTGAAATTGGTACCCTTCTGCATGCATGCACCTCTTTGTGCACCCTGTGCACCCTATCTTCATACTTTAGAGGGGTGGTGGGACCGCTCAGACAATTCTGCAGAGAAGGAATCATTAAACATACCTCTGTATCCTCTCTCCGTGTGATTATCAGTATTTATCTAGTAACCTGATTCGTCAGAAGTTTCTTCTACTGGAATTATTAATTAATTCGACTCCAGTCATATCGGCAGATTCCAAATAACAACATGATGAATTAGACAAGGGAAATACCAAACTGGAGAATACACATCTTTATGTGTCATTTCTAAATACAAAAGTTTCAATTAAATTACAGAGTTATTAACATTGTGGGCAATTATCACATTTAACTATAAAGCACCCTGAAAATGTAACAAAGCAAAGAAAGGATTAGAACAGACCGCTATGGAATCATGAAATCAGGTATAGTATGTCAACACCTCCACATAAACAACCCACCAGAACGGACCCCCATCATTGCTCCACTTTTTCAGGAATTAAACTCGCAGTAAAGTCAAAAGGAGACACTATGGCTCATCCTATTTCCTCTGAGCCTGCGCAACAGATACTGAGGACTACAATAATATCATGCAGGTGAATAAATGTGCACCACTCTACGCAGGATTAAATACATTTGTCCTAGATTATCCCAGCACAACTCCCAATGCGTTAGCCATTGAGCTAATTAATAAACACTTTGATATTGTAAAACTAAGGGGAAACAGGCGGTGCCCTGCACCTTAAATGAACAGTGAACAAGATGATCAGAAGAACAAGAGAAATACAGATAGTGAAGTGTGTACAGAAAGACAGGAGAAGAGCTGGATGTATGGTGTAACAACACGTGTTATTATAACGCGTGCTGTTACATCGCAGTTGTAACACCAACTGCATGTTACCACGCTATGCCTTTACAACGCAAGTCTTTATATCGACTTGCGCTAGGTGGCGTGCTAACATTAAAAAAGTGTAATTTACTATTCCAACTCCAGTCCACTTATCAGTAGGGAAGGTGTTGGGTAGGTTGTGTTGGGATAGTAAACAACACAATTTTTAATGTTAGCATGCCATCTAGCGCAAGTAGATGTAAAGACTTGCGTTGTAATGGCATAGCGTTCTTACATGCGGTCGTTGTAATGACCGCGATGTAACAGCATTGCTGTGTACTAACCGCGTTGTTAAGGATGTTTCCCGAAGAGCTATCGTTGATGAAGAGAATGTTTTTTTTAGAGTTCCGTATGCAATGTTAATAGAAAATTCTCAGATGAACTCAAAAGGTGCGACTTTTTTGAGGCATTCTTTTTTTAAGTATCCTGGTGTTCTACCACATTCTACAGCTTTAAACACCATCTCGAAAAAAATAGTGTCTCCAGACTATCAACTGCCTCTATATTGTGAAGGTAAGTACATCTCGGCAACTATAGATTTATTATTCTTGATTCCACATCTGAGTAACTTGATAATATGTATCTATCTATCTTTATTGTTCATAGATGTGGCATTAAGAATAGTAAAACAATATTAACCTATCATTATTTTCTTTAATGACCTAATGGTAAGGCTAAGTTTACTTACCTAAATAGTGTGGTGTACAAACAGCCTTATTCCCCCAATCCAGCTGCACGACCAACATCATCAGCAGTTGGTTATGCTGGTTTTTAATCAAACAGATATCAGAAAAACAAATGAGCATCCTGATTTAGAGTTTTGTCTACAGGGTTCTCTGATACAAACGTGGTGGAATACCTTATCCTCCAGGAATCCTGGCAGCCCATTGTGTTTCCTACAGCATTGACCATGTAGCGAAATCCTGGAAATACCCAATTAAACAAAATTACAACGGTCCCCCACATGTAGGAGAACCCTCCCAGGGTGTTCAAGTCTTTATTTGTTTTGTTTTTAAATACAAACTCCAGCTTAAGGAGTTTATTTTCCAAAACAAACAAAGTTGGTGATCAACCACCTCAAACGTGCTGGCTGCTCAGCAAACTGTCAATGCCTTCCGAGGGACCACTGTGGGTGTGGCTCAACTCAAGGCCCAGACATCTCCACGGGGGGGGGGCGGAAATCATTAAATATGGCAGGTGATAGTCCAGCCAGGATGGTGGTGGTATTTACCTTTGCCACCCTGACAGATGGCAGGTCACCAGCCATGCACTAAAGGAGACTCCAGGTCTTTCATTTGTCAAACGTGCAGGGTTATTTCATACCATTGCACTAGGATTGCCAATTCTTCTTGCCTACATGGCTCCTCTTTTCTACATGCTCCCATATTTCTCCATTAAGGATCATGCCTGCGGCAATAGCATGAACTTTTAGTGCCTGCTGGATCCCAATCCTCCAATTCGCCGCCATCCATTGCATAAAGGCTTTTAAGTGTTAGGTGACTATCAAGTAACAACAGCTCTATGTTGGCAAGGCCAAAATCATACTTTTGCACAAATGTAGAACCTATCCCTGATCCTAATTATTGGACAAGAGTTTACACTACTCTCTAATTTAAAAAGCATCAGCCTTAATCTGAACTTTGAACTTGTTTTATCTCCTCGTGTTGGTTCAGTTATCAGGAGGCTTTTCTACTTTATTTTCTGCTCAGGGCATTTAATATTTGGTTGATAAAAAATCTGGATGCCTCGGAATCTTTCTATTTCATATCTTTGCTTTGTATAAGCATTAAAGGGCCAGATTTACTAAGAGTTTGCACTGATTCTTATGTGAATCTACGCACCGTAAAGCATTAAAAAGTGCCATAAACAACAGCAACTGATCAACTTTCATTCAAAAACGCAAATTGTGCAGAAAGTTGACCCTTGCACTGTGCCTAAACCCCTGAACCTATTTACACTAACCAATGCTAATCTATGAAAGCGTGGTGTTTCTGGGGTGGGCCTGCGCAAAAACAGTAGGATTTAGTGCAAACCCAAATTTACTAAAATAGCAGTTCTCTTTGCTCCAAATCTTAATGCCAATAAAAAGAAGGTAATATCAAGGAGCTGATTTAAATACATTTTGCAGGTGCTTTACCTGAAAGCACACATCTTACTCTATGGCTTATTTGATCATTTCCTAGACTATTTTATGAGGACGTTTTAGGGCTAGAAAATATTTTAGTCAATACACAATAATGGGGGGACTGGGAGCACGTCTACGTCCAGCATACAAGCTCCCCCAATGTACATGTATTCATTTAGAGTATGCAGTTCCTCCAAGTTAAAAGGAAAGAAAAGGTAAAACAGTAAGTCGGAAAGACCTGGGCAAGCTGATCTGGGGGATTACTCAGAAGCAAGAGCCCTTATACACCCAGATGTATGTCATGCATCATCATCGGGCAGCAGCTCATTGGGCTGACTCTTCAATGCCCAATGGGCCCCTCGAGGAGACTCTTTGCCGGAAGTCATTTGAAAAAAAGATGATGTGATAAAGCTCTGAGTGGAGGTGCAATGTGTAGATTGGTGTAAGTATAGTATTAAAATAACTAGGAAAGACAAAAAGGAGTGGGTCTTCTTGTTATAAGTAAAAACAAAGGGTAACTGTGTTGGAAAAAATGACCCAGTACAACTCACAGAGTAGTGAAAAAGTGGGTTAGCATGTTTCTTGCTATGGATAGTCGCTGTGGATCTAGGCGATTTATCAGAACCATGTAAACATAATCTACAAATGATTGGGGTTGTAGTTGTGATGATTGACAAAATGCCCAATCACAAAAAGACACCCTCAAAGTGTAGATTTACAAAATCTAAAATCCGGCCTGCAAGGAGAAAGAAAGCAATGCAAGATAAGAGAGAATAAAGGGTTGGATATTCAGGTAGTCATACCCCACTGTAAAACGACAAAATATTAGGCAATTTAAAAGAAATTCATTCTGTAGGCGGAATCATGCCTGTCTGAGCATGCAAAACAAGAAGGCAGGGGATACACATGTGACATATGCAAACATAAACCCTATCATCTACACATATATAAGTGTGGACAACAACTGCTTTAGCTAGTGTAGGTAAAAATGCAGTAGAAGACCACAAAGGTGGCAAATCTTACCCAGTTTGAGTAAGCAAATTGCACCTTAGGTGATGGCAGAGACCGTGCTACCTGTGTAGTAAAACTAATGAAACAAATATCAGTCAACGCTAGAATGGTGAAAGCAGGTAAGTACAGTAAGGACTTCTCCAAGATACTCACAGCATCCAGCACGCTAGGAAAGTGGCAACCTACCCTTCTCTGCTACCCTGTAGGTAATGAGGGAGCAGAGGAGGTGTTGAAATAATAGGCACAGTGATAAATATCACTGGCAGGTGTGGCTATAATGCACAGGTGTGTTAATTCACCTGCGAAACACTGGTTCATAAAACTAGTACCAAACACGTGTTGATTCCTCTACCATCTTGCATCCAAACAGATCGGGATGCAGAGGTAACTAAATATAGAAGAAACCGCAAGAAATTATTATCACCCACTAGAGTGAGATGGATGCCTCTTGCGCAGATACTCAGCTCTCCGCTGGCTACTTTTGACGAGTGCCCGCCGGGACAGGGCATGACGCGAGGCAAAGTTGTAACAGGGGCTTGTTGGACATTTCAGCGCTGGGCCAACACAGAGCTGCCCAATAATGAAGCATGACCCCCATCTGGTGTGTGAGGGCTCTTGCTTTTGAGCAATCAGATCCCCCTGATCTGCTTTCTAAGGCCTGTATCGACTTACTGCTTTGCAGTTTCTTTTCCTTGTAACTTGGAGGAACTGTGTCCCAAGTTTCAGCATTGTCTTTTCAGCTTTGGAAACTTGAAGTTCATATAATTGTTAGACACTTTCCGTGTTTTAATGATGTTACAGAAGACACTAGCACTACATTGCATTTAATTGTTCCCTCTACTTTGTAATGAGAACTATATTCTGCCTCTTTAAGTTATGTGAAGAATCATAATGATGTGTATTTGCTTCAGATGTAAACAGTGTTAAAAGAGTGGCCTAACCAGACCTTTATACTGAACTCTATATTGGAATTGCATTATAGGCACCTGGGCACCCAGCTTGCCACTTGACAGTGACCACCAGCTCCTGCTTGTTCCAGCCTGATCCAGTTGCCATATTTTGACCAAGTTACTCCACCACTGCCGGGGCTTTTCCACCTATATTTTCTCGCTCACCGTTCTTCCGCCCAACAGAAGCCTCGGCCACCCCAGGATCTACTTAATGCAGGCCACAGGGTGACCGCGCAGGCATGCCGCTGGGGTGCTTTAAGGGCGTCTGCACCGGTTCACACCTGGACCACGCGCAGCACTAGGAACCCTGGCCCCACAACCATCCAACACCACAACCACTGCTGCAGCTGCCACCGGAGCCAATGAACACCACCACTACTCCTCCTTCGCTATCCTCTGCAACAGCAACACACATCGGCAAACACGCTCTAGCCTTGCATTCCCCTGAACCATGGTAGGACCCTTCTCCAGCATCCATTGTGATTTCACCTGCGACACCTCAGACACCAACACCACCACCTCCAAATAACTGATGCATGCCATCAACACCACCCCACACCAACTGTTCACCATGCTCCTCAACATCCGATCCCTCTGGAAACACTCCACCGAAATCTGGGCCCTCCTCAACAGCAACACACCGAATTTCTCTTCCTGACCGAAACATAAATCGACCCAAACTCTAACCCAGTCATTTCCACAGCCATCCTGCCCGCCTAAAACAACATGCACCATGACTAAACCCTCAAACTAGGCTGAGGACTCATGATCATCTGGAAAAACAAGATTGACTGCACCACCTTTATTGAATCAGACACCAACAACATGGAACACCTCCATTTCAAAATACGAAGGGACTACAAAGCCACCCTTGAGGGAACCTTCGCCTTCCAACCCTCAGGCTCCGAGCAACCAGATCACAGACTTCATTGCTCCATCTTCATTTTTGCCTTTGCATGAGTCATAACCAATGCTTCCTCATGATTTCAGGAAGTAGACTCAACACATCACCAATGGAACCAGCACATTGGTTATGGAAATGACACATCCCCTACAGTGGGAAGCAGCAGCCATGCATCACATTTGGAACAAGCACCTCAAACCCAGAACCGATGCTTAGCTACACTTGCTTAGAGAAAATCAACACATCTCATCCACTGCGTGGCTCAAGACCGACTTATTGATACAGCTGCGCCTCCCATCCTTGTTGGCGATGGCACTTCTTCGATCAAGATATTTTGGTACAGCAGCCACAAATGAGTTCCTGTATCCACCCCATGCTGCAATGCAGTCGGCCTGAACATTTGACTTTGCCCCATCCCTGGGTGATCAGATATCACATTTAAGTGCTTATTGCTTCTAAGATAAAAAAAAAGAATATCTCAACTTCTACTTGTTAGATTTATGTAATTTTGGTCTTCTTTAACTTAAAAAATGATTCTCTACTTTTCTAACCTGGAATCTTGTTGTGGTGTTTTCACTATGTTAATGTTCAGCACTGACTTACACAGTGATGTTTAATTGCAGTCAGTGATGATCCCATGTCTATTTGCGTGGGTGCTGGGGGTGGAAGTACTTCTGTCTTGTCACTGTTGAGCTTGGGACAGTTGGATTTCATCCAGTTGGTGACTTTGTGCATGCATGAGGTGAATCTGGTCCTTGTGTTGGGGGTCTTGTACTAGAGGAAAATTATGAGCTGTATTTCATCGGCATAGTGGAGAATGTTGATGTCAATTCAAGTTTGACATCAGCAGGAGGGATCATGTATGCGCTGAAGAGGATAGGGCTGAGGGACGAACCTTAAGAAAATCCACAAATTAGTTTGTAGGCTTCTGAGGAGTATAATGCAAGGTTAACAGTTTGAGTTCTATCCATCAAGAATGAGCAGAACCAGAATAGAATGTGCCTTTGGATGCAATCTTATACAGGCAATTAATGAGGATGGGGTGAAAAGAGTGTATTGAATGCTGCTGAAAAGTCTAGGAGGCTTATGGTTGATATATCACGTCTCATCATGCAGATGTTGTCTGTAGTGGATTGAGTGCTGTTTCTGTTCTGTGGTTTAGTCTAAAGCCAGAATCCATGTTGTCAAGAAGCTGGTGGTAGCTGAAGTGGCCGATGAGGTGTCTGTTGATGAGTTTTTCTAAGACATTTGCTGGTATGGAAGGATGGAGATCTGTCTGTAGTTAGAGAGCATGGATGGGTACGCAGAGGGTTTTTCGAGCAGGCGCATGCCAGTGTTCTGTCCCCAAGTTTCAGAAAAGGTGGCAAAGGTGATGAGGCACTTAAGATTTGTTTTAGAGCTTCTCGGATAGGGGGGGTCCTTTGGTTAAGGCGTGGTGAGGGCATAAATCTTACAGGGTCCTGGAGTTAACGGACTTCATGATGGTGGGGATCTCATTTGTGGAGATGGATGTCCACTAGGTCAAGGTCTATTCATTGGATGAAATGAGAAATCACGAAGAGAAGGCTCCTGTAGGTGCCGGTATTGAGCGTTCTGTGAGTGCTATGCACTTTGTGTTCCGGATATGTTGGTGGCATCATCTCAGAACAGATTTGAAGGTGTCTTTGTCTGCAGTGTTTCGAGTTATTCTCCCCTTGCGCTCCAGTTTCTTAGAATAACACTTCATCGACATGGGTTTCTCTGTGTATCTTCTAGCTTTTGGTCAGGTTCTTGCTATATTGTTGCTCTTCAGCGGAGCCAGAGTGTCAGTGCTTGTGCTGATCCAGCTGTTAAAGTTCTTGATTGCTTTTGACGGCCAGATGGCATTCTTGGGCCAGTGTGCAGAAAAAGGAGAAGTCCAGTCTTACTCTTTGATGTTTTTCCTGCTGCAGCAGGCAGGTCTGGTGGTGGTGGGGATGGGGATTCGGAAACTGCCAGAGATGTGATCTGTTTAGGTGACTAGTGATGACTTGCTGACTGTGCTGTTGCTGCAGGAGGTGAAAATGTGGTCCAGAAAGTGTCCATCAGTTCAGGTGGGTCTGTTAATTTTGCTGTGGGGCCATGTTTCTGCGGTTTTCGAGGGGAAAAATCGAGTTTGGGTCAGTGCAGCCTTCCATGTGAAAATGCAAGTCTCCAAGAATGATAAAGGTGTTGGAGCCGATAATGAGGGATGCAAATTGCAGAAGAAGTTTGTGCATGCATCTGGATACAAGTAGAAGAGGATTCCATGCAGGCTGAAGTTTGCTGTGATGTGTAGTTTGGATGTGAGGTGTTTCATGTAGGTTCTGGGAGTTTCCATGGAGGTGGTAGAACTGATGGTGTCCTTGCATATGATGGTGACTGCAACTCTGAGTTTGTGCTTACAGTCCTTCCTGGAAATATTATAGCTGCAGGAATTGCTGTTGCAATGTCTAATCCTGAGGTTGGGTTTAGCCATGTTTCCTAGAGGAAGAGCACATCAAGGCTGTAGTCATGAAACAGGTCCCAGATTTTTGTGGCGTGGGTGAGCGTTTGATGAGGAGCATACAAAACAGCATGGAGTGCTGTTTGGATGATGGAGTGGCTTGTGTGGAAGATTGCAAGAAAACACAAAAGAGGCACAAGCAAAACTCCTTCCATGTTGTGAGGTGCTAAGCGGGAACAGCACAGTGAGAGGCGGCTTGGGTTGGGAGCAAGGAAGGTCATGACAGAGTAGTGGAGAGTATTTACAACAAGGGGTGGTGAGGGACAGAGTCTCTGAATTAAGCAGAAAGCTCTCACCCAGTCAAGAGATCAGGGCTAGATCCAACACCGTTTTTTAGCTCACTGCACCATCCCAGTTTCAGAACCTGGCTGTATGCAAATTAGTCTGTTCCTGTCCCAGTGCATGATGGGAACAGGGCAAACCAAACTACAAAAGCCAATTCTTACACTGGGAAGGAAACAAGCTCCCGGGGACCGGTTTCTGGCATTACAGCCGTCTTCGGCCCGGTTTGCTTGAATCCTGATGGTGCAATGAGCAAGGGTCTCACATCTGAGAATACCCTTCTACGCTTAGGGTGGACAAAAATATTTACAACAAGGGGTGGTGAGGGACAGAGTCTCTGAATTAAGCGGAAAGCTCTCACCCAGTCAAGAGATCAGGGCTAGATCCAACACCGTTTTTTAGCTCACTGCACCATCCCAGTTTCAGAACCTGGCTGTATGCAAATTAGTCTGTTCCTGTCCCAGTGCATGATGGGAACAGGGCAAACCAAACTACAAAAGCCAATTCTTACACTGGGAAGGAAACAAGCTCCCGGGGACCGGTTTCTGGCATTACAGCCGTCTTCGGCCCGGTTTGCTTGAATCCTGATGGTGCAATGAGCAAGGGTCTCACATCTGAGAATACCCTTCCACGCTTAGGGTGGACAAAAATATTTACAACAAGGGGTGGTGAGGGACAGAGTCTCTGAATTAAGCAGAAAGCTCTCACCCAGTCAAGAGATCAGGGCTAGATCCAACACCGTTTTTTAGCTCACTGCACCATCCCAGTTTCAGAACCTGGCTGTATGCAAATTAGTCTGTTCCTGTCCCAGTGCATGATGGGAACAGGGCAAACCAAACTACAAAAGCCAATTCTTACACTGGGAAGGAAACAAGCTCCCGGGGACCGGTTTCTGGCAGTAGTGGAGAGTGGCAGCTGGACCATGGTTTCTGGTGCTGTGCATGGTCTTGGCACAGATGGGTGCAAACTAATACCTGAAACAAAAATGAGCAAACAATGAGAAAAAAACAATAATGCACAGAAAACCAGGTGTTAAGAACTGACAACAAAAAACCTATGGACATATACAGGCAAGCAAACAGTGACCAACATTAATATAACACCTTTACGTCACTTCTTGTTAAAAGCAAAACAGTGAACTGTTTGTGTGCTAGCCTGATCTTTAGTTTGTGAAATAATCCGGCTGTGGTAATTCAATTTTTGTTTGAATTATAGTATTAAAATTGAAAACTTTGATTATTGAATCTGTTTATGGAGCTGATTTTTGTATCCAGAAAAACCATATTTCATTTTTTGTTAAGGTGCCATTGTCTCTAGAATTACTCAAGTACCCTTGGTCCCTTACGATTTTTGAGTTTCCCTTGTGTACAAATACTTGCCAATAGATCCAGTAACACTAACATGACCAGTGTTCCGGCATCTAGAGAGAGGCTGATTCATCAGTAAGGACCAACAGTGCGATCTCAGTTGTGTAGCTCTCTGAAACCGGAATGAGAGGGAACTCTATCTTATGCTCTTCAAGAAATGTATGTTATATTTCTTTCTAGAGCGTGTGCGTACCAATGTAACAGCCAAATCGGTCTGTAGTTAGAGAGTGCATTAAGGTTTGCAAAGTGTTTTTTAAAAGAGGAGATACTTGGGCACACTTTGATTCCTTTGCCACTTTGGCTACAGCCAATGAGAGATTAAACCTTTCCCTAAATGCTAATGCCTGAAGGTGTGCTAAGCTGGCAGAAGCCTTAGGAGAAAAATTGAGAAGTGATACTAGAGATTCTCTAGTGTCATCCCTTACCGGGCACTCATTGTTGTCTCCCTGTATAAGAAGACTTTCACTCTTTTATTTGATTGTTCATCAGTACTTTATTTATTCATTTAGGGTAATCTCAATTGTATTCATATTTTGTATTCCTTCATTCAGTAATCAAAAATATATTCCATATTGCAAGCACTGTCATTCTTAGGCTTCCAATGCATTTCGGGCATAAACCTACATGCCCTTCATCAGGGAAAATGACACGTCCGCAGTTCGTGGGTCCGGTCTTTCATGTTCCCGGTGACAACGAAGCCTTAGGAGGACATAAGTCCTGGGGAGAAACAGATTTAGCGAGAACAAGCATCTCCTGCACCTGACCCACAGAGCAGAATTCAAAATCGTTCAAACTAGCGGTGGCTCCTGAATGAGAATAATTTAAATCAGACTCCCTTTCTGGGCTTTCCTGGCTGGCTTACAAATTCTTGTTAAGCTATAAGCACATTGTTTAATAAAGCTGTTTAATGCTTTATATAATTCTTTAGTGGAATTGCCTACATTGGCAATTGTTGAAGTTAGATGTGCTTTTCATACTGCCTTATTCATGTTTCAATTGGGAGCAGATAGAAGAATTGAGTTTTGTGCCTCTGGACTCAATTTAAAAACAAATCTTTTAGTGAACTTGTTTTTTAAATTGCAGATCTAAAAATTCCACTTTTAGAAAGTTGTAATTTTCTTTAACCATTTGGTGCCTCTGCCTGTCCCTAGAATACACGTCTGGGTTGGATGACAGTTGAGATTTGTGAATTCACTCTAGATAGTCACATATAAAAGGAGCTGAGGTGTACCCTGCATATCATGATGGCCCATCACCAGGATGAGGAGCCTTCCTGAGCTAGAGTGGTGGGAGGGGTTGACAATTGTGCCTGTCCCCACACAAAGAGCTGCATATCCCCCTGTATTGTGTATGGAGTCAGGACAGGAAGGGATGGGTCCTGTGCACAACAAAGACCTTTCTTTGAAGTCTCCTTATTTCAAAGGCCAAAATGGGTATACGTACTGGAACTCTGACACCATATACTCCCAACACTTCTGACTGAGGACATTGTGCCAGTAAGAAGAACTGTTGTGCTGCCAGGAGGGGATGCCACTTTGCTGCTTAGTTTGCTGTGTTGGCCTAGTGCCTTCTGCTTTTTGCCTGGGAGTGAGAAGACTGGACTTTACTTACTGCAGCTACTTGCTAAGATTCTCCAAGGGCTTGATTAAGCTTGCCTCCTATTGCTGATGTCTCTGGGACATCAAAGACTTAAACTGCATCTTGTTACCAGCACCTCAGCTGCTCTACTGTCAGCCCTACCCTGCCAGGTGGTATCAAATCCAATCCTGGGCCCTTGGAGTTGAATTTGGTGCTGTAAACATGAAACCAGTGCATTGACTCCAAAGTGTCAGTTCAGAACCGGCACATCCCTGTGAAACCGATGCATCACTGCTGCCTGCAGTTACCTTGACTTTCAACGCAGCACTGACTTTGCTGCAGCGCTCCTGAAGAACTGACAAAGCGTGGTTTCGAGCACTGCTTCACCGAAGTATGTGATGCACCTCTGCAACTGTGACGCAGCCTGTGTGACTTTCAACCGACATATCTCCTTCAGCCCCGGTGTCGATTTCAAAGCCATATAATCGATGCATTCTGCTGATATCGACACATCATAGACATCACGTTGCCTTCAGGAACCAAAGCCTCACACCAGCAACCAAGGCATCAGCGTCTCTGCGCATTGCATCGTCCCCGGGCGTTAAAGCTTCAATGACCTTCTACTGCCTTAAGGAACCCTATCATCACCGGCATCTGAGACGCCTCACCTCCTCTGCACCATGCATCTTCTTCGATTTCCGACGCATCCATGGTACTGTAAGGGGGTCGGCATGATTCCTGTATCTGTACCACACTCCATCGCAGTCAAACTGAAAGTTTTAAATTGTCCTGGTCAAGCGTGACCAGATAGCCTCAGTTGGAGCTATTGACTTCTAAGCACTGCATTTTGATTTAATCGTTAATCACTCATATCTTGACTTGGGTATGCTGGATCTTTTTTGTTTTGGTCTCCTTTTACTCAGATAAATATTGGTTATTTTTCCAAACTTGTGTGGAATCATTTTGTGGTGTTTTCACTGCATTACTGTGTGTGTGTGCACAAATACTTTACACATTTCCTCTTTGGCTTGGCCTGACTGTTCTCTGCAAAGCTACCAGAAAGTGAGCAGAGGTGTTGCAGGGATTCTGCACATACACAGAACTATGCGCAGGATTGTGGAACCTCTGTGTATAGGGTCTAAGCCTTCCTACCACCTTACTGCCGATGAGCTCAGGACTGACTAGCTATAGTGTCTCACTTGCTGTCCTACTCACAAATGGAGAAACCAATGATTAGACACCCCAGAACACAACACTCCTGAGTTATCTCAGGAATCGCGGTAACAAGACACACCTTTTTGCTCACACTCTCATTCTTGTCCACAATAAGATCTGACAGAGACACAAATATAGTTTACAATATTTATTTTAACTAACGTGCTCTAAAATGCAGTATACATGCCACAAGCATAAAGATTCATAATATCAATATTGTTAGCATCGAAGTAAGGGCATATATTATAAAGGGAGACGTCATTATACAAAGACTATGGGGAAAGGACTACAGTGCCTATGCTGGCTGCCCTTGGTAAGAAGAAGTATTATTATATATTAGGAGATACCTAGGCTTTGTCAGCAGACCCCATACCTCAGGCCATAGATCCTACTTTTACATCACAGGTGGGTTTTGCTCTTCTCCCTGGAAAGGTCCCCCTCCAAGTGTGTGTTTCCTAAGCATGCACCCCCAAAATATCAAAGTACGAGTCTCCAGCAATAACAGCTGCATGTTTTGCCTAGGTGCTAGGGCCTGACTAGAGCAGAATAACAAGAGGCGGTGTTTATCGACCGTACTCACAATGTTCAGACTAAACTCCAGGAATGGGCAGAGAACGAGCACAGCAGCAGAGAGTTCTCATATGAAAGGCATAAACAGAGTTTTGCATAAATAAAGACGTCTAGTAACGTGCGCAAAAGGAGCATCATGGCTACCCTGCTCATGCTAACTTAAAGATGTCGACAATATCCCTAGCGACCACGTGGCAGAGGTAAATATTTAGTGTGTACTAAACTTACTCCGACTAGAGTGTGGGACCCTACTTTGGCAGGGTGCATACCTCTGCCAACTAGAGACCCGATTTCTAATGAGCTATGGGGAGAGACACCTGAATTTGAAGGAGTCAGAGCAGACAAGATCCAACCCATAAAGGCCACCCTTATTTGCAAGTTTTGTCTCACTACTGAAAACAATTGACTGAGGTTTAGGGATACCAAAAAGTAATTACAGCAGTCTTGGGAAGATTTGTTGACATGTTTATTAAAGTTTTGTAGGTCTGGGTGAGGGCTGAAACGTAAATCGCAATTATGGGCTGTAGTAATTAATTATGCAGGAATCATTATCTTACAGAGTTGCATCAGCACCTGATTGGGTCTAAGCTCACTGTTTTTAGGGAGCTTGGAAAGTGTCTGACTTCTGGCTTAGCATTAGAGTATCCTGGAAGGTACAAGGGGGGGGCTAAAAAAAGTGGTCTGGTCCCTCAACAGCAGTGGAATGGGTGAATAAGGAGTAGTTCTGTAATGGCTCCACATGCTTGAAAAGAAAGAGAGAGTAATCCAATTTCACTTATGAATGGTCGCAGGTTTAAATGAAGAAGTCCCTGTACCTCTCCATCAGAGATCACTGCTATGACTGTCTCCAGGCATGGCTCAAGAGAGGGGGATTCATTTATTCCAAGAAGCTCCCCACAGGTGGACGGTCTATCGGGATTGCTAGGGTAGGGCTTGTTGAAAATATTGGCCCAGTGGGGACAGAAGGGAGGCCAGATTGCCCTGCTATGTATGCGTAATTGGTTGGTGGAACACATGGCTTACATGTCTAATTACACAAAATGGCACAGGCAGTGGTACACCAACAATAAAAAGAGGGTAAAAACTCTGAGAGACACAGGAGGCAACAGAACTACTTCCATGTGTTAACTGGTGTTTTAGGATCATACTATTTCCAACGGGCCTCACCATATGGTAAACGCTGACAATCGGGCCCACTACCACCCAGTGTTCATGAATAAATTGGAGGTGAATTTGGTCACTGGTAGTCTGAATGTAGATTCTATGTGAATACCTTTGACTACTGAGAAATTACAATGAGCATACTACCTGGAAAGAATATTGAGACTGCCTGAGTGTGTGATGATGACCACAAGGGTCATATTCATTCAAAAGGCTAGGACTATTGTTTGTGGTAAAAAGTGTCTGAATAGTTGTGTATTGTGCAGTTGGTCTGGGTGAGGTGGACATTCGAGGTATTCTATTGGAGCCCACAGTTACTGGAATAGTGGACAAAGGTTTGTTGACCATATTCTGGGTCATAGCGCTGTAAGAATCTATGAGCACTCGCAGATTAAATATATGGCTGTGAACCCATCCACTGCAGATCTGCAATAAAACACGCCACTGATATCTCAGAAGATAATTTATTTATTTATTTAGTGTTTACTTTAGCGCGAACATGACCCAATCGTGGGTGTCAGAGTGCTTTACAACTTAACAGCAATTAGTTTTTTTCATAGTTTACAAATTACAAATAATAAACATATTGCATCTTCTAGGAGACCTCTTAGGTTATAGTAGTACATGACATGACATATTTGCATATAAAAATCCTTCCTAAAGAAAACGTTGAGTCAGAACTTGATGACAGTTGCAGGACTAGACCAATATCCATGTGGCTTGGTAGAGGTACCTTCATTAGCCCAGAATCTTACGCATGGACTAGGGTATCCCAACAGGTCTTACTGAGGAGCATATGAGAGACTCAATGAAAGTCCCCAGATTTGTGCAATCCTCTGAGTCGTTACTCTGATAATAGCAGTATAATCAACCTGTTTATCTTTACCTATTAGCACATCTGAGGACAAAAAGAAGCTTCAGGAATGACCAAATATCTCAGAGGAGCAAAGAGAGGGCCCCAGTTAGTTAAGGGAGGAAATAACTCATGAGAAAGGACTTGGCCTCTTTTTTGAATCCCAAGGTTGTTCCTCTGATATTTGGTGGCAACGCATTCCAAATTCCTGGAGCAGCTCCCAAGAGTGCTCTGTTGTAAGTTCCCTTCTTACGGTAAATTGCAGGTTTCAGTAGGAGATCAGCGGCCCCCCTCGAAGATATAAGGCCTCCTGAGATCATAATTTTCTGGGAAAGGTAAAGTGGAGTTTTATAGTGTAGAGCTTTGAGTGTAGTACATGCCATCTTTAGGAGAATTCTTGCCTCGTACGGTAGCCATTTGAGCACTTTCAGATGTGGAGCGATGTGGTCAAATTTTCTAGTACCTGTTACTAGTCTCGCAGCAGCATTCAGGTAGGCTTTTAGTGGAGCTGTAGAAATCCTAGGAAGCTCAGCTAGAGTTGTGCATCCATACTCAATCCTTGAGATAACCAAAGCTTGGACAGCCATTTTCAGGTCAGCAGTGTCGATGAACGGTTTTAATTTTCTAAGATAGCTCAGATGGAATTGGGCATTTTTAGCGATATTGTTGATGTGATCTCGCATGTTTAAATCCTTATCCAACGTGATTTCAAGTGACTTGGTAGATTCAACTAGCGCCGGAGTACCATTTAGCTCTGTGATCAATTGGGTCCATTACTTGATCATCATGGAGGATTTAGGGGGGTGAGATTAGAAGGAATTCTGTTTTCTGTGAGTTGAGTTTAAGATGATTGCATGAAAGCCAGTGAACAGTCTTTTGTAGAGCTCGGTTCGATATGTTGATCTCTTCAAGTGATGTGATCTTCATATACAGCTGAGTTTCGTCTGTATACATGTGGAAGGAGATGTTAGCCTGCTGCAGAACCTCAGTGAGAGGCTCAATGTATAGATTGAATAGGGATGGGGATAGAGTTGAACCTTGAGGAACTCCAATATGACTCATGAATGGAAGGGTTAGCATGTGGTTCACAAAGATTCTTTGCAATCGGTTCTCTAATAAGGAATGGAACCATTTTAGGACAGTACCCGAGAGACCCATCCTATTCTCCAGTCGGTCTAATAGCTTGCCATGATTCACCATGTCAAATGCTGAAGATAGGTTGAGGAGGACTAGTTGTCAGGTTTTGTTACGGTCCAGAGCATGTAGAGCATCATCAACTATGTGCAAAATTGCTGTTTCAGGACTGTGGTCTGGTCTAAATCTTGATTGACAGTCATTTAGTAGCTTATATTCTGTGATGTGACGTTTCAGTTGTTGGCATATTTTTCCAAACCCTTGGCCAGTAAGGGAATATTTGTTACTGCCCTAAAGTTGTTTGGGTCTGAAGGATTTTCAGTAGGGGGATGACCAGGCCTGTTTTTAGGCAGTCAGAAATTGAACCATGGGAAATAGATATTGCATTCCTCACCGAAACCTGGCTAAATGAACTCTCGACTCCTAACAACGCTCATTCTTCCTGGCTACACCATCATGTGACAGAACAGACCACAGAGACTAGGTGGAGGGCTGGCAATCATTCAAAAAGAAGGTATCCATCTCACTCTCTTCACAACCAAAAAATAATCTACTTTCGAATACCTCGGAGCTGAACTTTCAGCTAAAGGCACCTTCCCCATCAAACTTCACAACATCTACCTCCCTCCTGGTGATCACACCTTCTTCTCAGAAGGAACTTACTGATCTAATAGCACAGTTCCATATTGCTGACTCGAATTACATTTTCTTGGGCAACTTCAATACTCAATAGAACAACCCAGAAGACATCTCAGTCCTTTTCCTTACTATCCTTCTTGAAAAAATGACCTCAAACTATTCTGCAATGAACCAACCCCTTGCAAAGGCACCACCCTAAATGATATAATCAGCAAAAATTAGCTAATCTCACTTCAGTCCATCACACAATTGACTGGTCTGACCACCATCTCATACTGTTTAAGATTAAGACCCGCCTCAGATCTCACATTGCCCCTTCCAACAAACCTAAGCATTGGGCTAGGAATATCAAACAAATCCCTATAACTGAATAGGAATCCAAGGTCCGGACCCAACTACAGTATCAACCTCACACTCTCACTGCTGAGGACCTCACCACCCACTACAATACAGTGATGATAGGTGTTCTTGAACACGTGGCACTGGTAAAACTAAAACAATCTAGAAAATTACAATCGAAATCCTGGTTCAACACCGACCTCGACAATGAAAGGAGACAGCTAAGATAGAAAGAATATGGAACACACACACAACACACCTCGCACTCCTAAGATCTGCACAGCTTTCTTATAAGAAACACATCTTTAGCGAAAAAGCCACTTCCCATCATAACTAACTTGACTGAGCTAAGAACAGAACCAGGGAGCTCTTCAACAGAAATTGCTAACTTCTTTACTGACAAAATAGCAAAAATTGAGCAATACATCAGCCAAGTCAAAACTCCGTCTTCCTTACCAACCCACCCCGTTGAGTCACTTTACCTAAAGGTTGCTCCCACCCAGATTTTACTATTGACTAAATGGCCTCAAGAAAAACTAGTGTCAACTCTGATCTCCGTCAACTGAAAAATGATGCTAATTGGTCTGACATCAAACCAGTGAGTGAAGTTTATAATATAATTGCAAACTTGAAACCCACTTCCTAATCCAATGATCCCCTCCTATCCACATTAGTACAAAACCTCAACCATATCATCGCCCCATTCTGGACAAAAATCATCAACTTCTCTCTCTCCTCAGAATTTGTACCTGAATCCCTCCAGCTAGGCCAAATCTCACCCATACTTAAAAACCAGGGACTGACCCCAATGACTACAATAATCTGCGACCCATCACCAACCTCCTGTTCCTAGCCAAAACAACGGAGAAATGCATCCTTCTACAACCCAACCATCATATTGAACAATTCCATCTCCTTGAATCCTTCCAGTCAGGATTCAGGAAAGGCTGTGACACAGAAACTGCCATGCTCAATATCACGCATGACATTTGCAG
The DNA here is from genome assembly GCF_964263255.1 of Lissotriton vulgaris. Lineage (NCBI taxonomy): Eukaryota > Metazoa > Chordata > Amphibia > Caudata > Salamandridae > Lissotriton > Lissotriton vulgaris. The sequence continues at coordinate 878,811,594 of NC_141691.1, forward strand.
ATCCTCGGAAAAGGTGACGTATGCCTCCTAATCCTACTTGATTTATCCGCAGCTTTTGATACGGTTAACCACCCAGCATTAACTGAGACACTCAAGAGCCACAGTGGTATCAATGGCACAGTCCTTAGTTTGTTCCCTTTGCACCTGAAACATTGCTCGCAACAAATAAAAATCAACAACTGTCTCTCAAAACCAACACCAGTTTCCCTTGGTGTACCCCAAGGCTCAATTCTTTCCCCTTCTCTTTTCAATCCCTTCATGGAACCCCTTACTCTTATCTTGAACCAAGCAGGGGTAAAATATCACCTTTATGCCAATGAAACCCAACTTTACCACAACATTAATTCACTGAATCACATCAGTCATCTGAATTATACACTAATCAAGGAACAATCTTGGCTTAGCACCAACCACTTAAAGTTGAACCTCAACAAAATGGAATTACAACTTTTCTCCCTGAATTACAACCCTCTTCCAATCCAATCCAGATTGGCTCACTAACTTGGACGTCATTAACTGCTCTCTTACACTATCTAATTCCGTAAAGTCCTTGTGCATCACTCTGGACGAAAATCTATCAATGAAAGACCACAACAACTGAGCCAAAGGAGCCCTGTACACTTTAAAAAATATCAAGAAAATCAAACCATTTATTCCGCCTAATGATTTTAAGACAGTAGTGCAGCCTCTTTTCCTCTCAAAACTGGATTGTGGCAACGCCACCCTCACAAGAACTCCGAAAACCCACCTTGCCTCCCCCCTAGAACAGTTCTCAACATGGCTGCCCAGCTACTAACAGGTGTGAAATGATTTAAGCGCATTACACCGGCCCTCAAGAATCTCAGTTGGCTGCCCATCGAAGGTATATTTATCTACAAGACTGCTTGCATCACCAACAAAGCCCTTCAAACCCATAATACAAACTACCTAGGTTCCAAACTTTCCATAGCAGGAAGAGCAAGGGCTCTTAGAAGCTCCAACTCACTTCTTCTCATCCCTCCGAAATTGAAAAAGAAATCTAGTACACACCGACATTATGAATAGACTGAGTCTACATTTTAAACATGACAACATGTATCACATAAGGGTGTTCCTAATGATGAGCCATAGGCGCACTTCTGGTGAAGGTGATATGGGACAAAAGACAGTCCAGGGTAAGAAATTAAAGCTCACTATACAATGATGTAAACTAAATGCACATTGGCAAACAGTTGGTTCAATGTTTATGCCCATTTGTCTTTGCGATTAATCATGCATTAAAATATGTAGTGTTTTGACCCTTTTGAAGATGATATGAATTCAGGTGTTGGCCAGGATAGAATGATGGGATACACCCTATATAAAACAAAAATGTGTAATAAGTGGTGAGTCTATATAGTGGTACACAAAAATGATAAATGTATGCACATTTTAACGCTTACCTAAGTTGCTTAGTGAATGATGCATACCACATCATCCAAAAAAGGGAACAAATAAATATCCTCTATAGCAATGAACCAAGCAATGATGTCCTACAAGATATACAAAGACAATCTTCACTAATTGGTTAAACAACACAATACTGTGGCAGCAGTGATCATGGGGAATTATTCACCAACCAAAGGTTATTTTCTGGGTGGTCGACCTCTACAATACTCAGTGGGCATAGAAAAATAACTTATGAGCCCACTGATGCACAGGAAGCAAACCCAACCTAATTCAAAGAGAGCATGTGTCCCACTAACAAGCAATTGCATTATGGCGGCATATTGTGTCTTACTCTTAATGCACCAAATTCACATACCGAGCAGTGTAACAATGATGTGAGATATGCTGAAATCACCACACCACAAGCTAGCACAATTTTAATGAACATGCTGTTTTTTCCTTATTAAAGTTTTCTGTGTTGATGGTGCTGTTGGTGTCAGAGTTGAGATGAGTCTCCCAGGGCTGCGTTTAGATCTAAACAGACTGGACTTTTTTCAGTTGGTAGAGGTGCCCTCCTCCCAAATTAATAACTCCATTCCAGGCACTTATATGCATATTAAAGAACACATCTAATCTTTGTGAGTGACTTGTCCCACTATGTCAGTGTGCCACAGCCACCAATGGCCCAGTCTTCAATGCCAGAAAAGGCTGAAGTAAACGTGCTGAGTAGAAAATAATATTATCCAATATCCCACAAAAGAATTACATGTGCAAATTCTCTTACTCCTTTAGATCCCCTGGATAGTCTGTATTAGTAACATACAAATGTAGTATTACACATTGAAATGTATGATGTGTGTGGTTTCATAGCCAATTAAAAGTATGTGTGTGGTTTCATAGCCAAATTCAATAGAATTTTGTGAATTTGAATTTGAATTTAAAATTATTTGTTCAGCGCACTTTTACCCAGCGGTATGTGTGATGCAGTGGACGGTAGCAGCTGGGAGAGGTTTAGTCAGTATAGGCTTGAGCAAATAGGAAGGTTTTAAGATCCTTTCAGAACTGAGGGTAGGAAGGAGATGTTCGGAGGGCAATAGGGAGGGAGTTCCAAAAAGTTGGAGCAAGGACAGCGAACTTCGCTCCACCCGCCCTCTGTTTTTTAAATCGAGAAATGGCTAGGAGGGCCAAATGAGAGGAGCGGAGTTCTCTGCCTGGGATATAAGGCTTAATAGCAGAGCATATGAACGCGGGGGCGGTGCCCGACCTTGCCTGAAAGGTGAGGCAGCCAAGTTTAAAAAGGGCGCGCTCTTTCACCGGCAGCCAGTGCAGTGCTTTAAGTAATGGAGTGGCCCGATGAAATTTAGGTAGGCCATAAATCAGGCGAGCTGCCTGGTTCTGAACCAGCTGCAGGTGGTGGATCGCATAGGCGGGGGCCCCGTTGTAGATTATGTTGCCATAATCAATCCGCGACAGTACCATGGCCAGCAAAATAATTTTTAAAGCAGAAGGGAATAAAAAACGAGAGACTTTCCTGATTACTCTAAGGGAGAAAAAACAGGAGGAGACCACTGAACCAACTTGTGAATGGACAGAGAGTTGTGGGTTTAGGAGAATCCCAAGGGTTTTAACTTTGGGTACCGGGAGTGGGGGGACACCAAGGGACGGGGGCCAAAAGGATGGGGACCACGGACTGCAACCACCTCCGGTCAAGACCAACTCGGTCTTGTCCGGGTTGAGTTTAAGGTGGTTGCAGTTCATCCAGCCCTGGATGAGCTTCATGATTGTCTGAACATTTTGGGCGGATGAAGGTGAGTGGGAGAGGTTAAAGATTAGCTGAAGGTCATCGGCGTAATTAAACACCGTGACCTCCAGCTGCTGTAACATAAAAATGAGGGGGTATATGTATAAATTAAACAAAAGAGGGGAGAGCGACGATCCTTGGGGGACCCCGCACTCTACCTTGCGGGAGGCAGCGGCGAAGCCAGCCAGATGGACCGCTTGAGCTCTCTCAGCTAGAAAGGACTCGAGCCATGAGAAGGGCAAGCCCTCTATGCCCGCCGCCCTGACACGGTTGAGGAGGATGGAGTGGTCCACCGTGTCAAAAGCGGCGGATAAGTCCAGGAGTATCAGAGCTTGCGGAAGGTTGATGTCAATACCTTCTTGCAATGTGTCCATTACTGAGATCACCACCTTCTCCGTAGAGTGCAGGGGGCGGAAGCCAGCTTGACGGGGAGAGAGGCAATGATTTGCCTCTACGTGAGTGCTAGGAGTGGACGTGATATGGGTTTCAAGAATTTTTGCTAGATAAGGCAGAAGGGAAATGGGACGGTAGTTGGAAGGGGCAGATGGGTCGGCGTCAGGTTTTTTTATGATGGGGATGACAACCGCCGATTTATGAAAGCTGGGGACTGTGCCGTGTTTGAGTGAATCATTAAGCAAGGTCAAAGGTGGGATAGGGCAAGCCAGATAGATTTCCCTAAGGATATGAGCTGGGGCATGTTGGACAGGCCACGTGAGGGGCTTGCCTCCTCCCCGCATGACAGGGCCCGAGCCCCGGTCCTCCAAATGTTACCCACAGAAGCAACCCGCAACCCGTCTCAGGCGGGACTCCTGCCCCCGGACATCTCTGTGTCATGTGGTCGAATCCCTTCCAGCTCCCTCGGCCGGCCCAGCCGCCATCTTGGACACTGCACCACGAGGCCGCGTGGCCTCAGATCGACCCTAACCCTGGGCCTGGCCAGGCCCCGACATCCCGGCACCACCATCCACCCAGGAGGTGAACGGCCCACAAGGCAGGTCAAGGGGAGAAAGAAGTGTCGATGGCTCTCCCCCGCCAGGTGCCGATCGCACCCAGCTCCCCCCGGGCGCTGGCTCCACCCCCCTGCAGGGTGTCTGGACTCCCTCATCCCAGACCTCCCGACCTCCAAGTGCGAGGGTCCGGACATCAAAGGGCTCCAGACCTATAACTGGGGCAGCTCCAGAGCAGGAAGGCAGTTGTATCCTGGGATCGAGAGACACCGCGACAAACTCATCCTTGTCGGACTACTGGCGCTGCCCTAGTCCTACCTTGCGTAGAATTGTCCTGCCTGCTGGCGCTGCCGCAACCTTCTGAATCCTTCAACCTCGTCGGGACCTGCTGGCACTGCCGCGGACCGTTGTAACTACCATCTTCACCGGGACCTGCTGGCACCGCCGCGGACCGTCGTCACCTTCGATCATCTCGGGACCTGCTGGCTCCGCCGCGGCCCGATCATCTAGAACACCGAGCTCGAGGATTGTGAGCTATCCATCGTATCATCACCTCTACCAGATTGGTAATGAGACTGTCCCGCTACCCCCTTCCCATCCAAGAGACTAAACTCGAGGGACCCCAGAGTCCAGACCTCCTTGTACCATTCTATCGTACTTAAAGATTGCATATAAAGAACCTTAAACCTTATCTTTGTGTGGTGCCCATCTGTGGGGGGGAAGTTACTCGTCTGTACGATCGCTGGAGACGGCTCTCCCCGGAGACCTCTCCCCTTGTCCTCGGCCGACCCTCCCGGTCCGTCTAACAGGGCACAATCCAGGGGGGAGCCTGATTTTACCCGACGGAGCAGTGGAGGGAGTGTATCGTTGGTTAACAGTGGAAAGGTGGTCAGCTTAATGGCTGTTGGGGGTGGGGAGGGATTGACAAATGTAGGGGAAGGTAGGGCAATGTTAAGTTTGATTTTAGCAACTTTATCAATGAAAAACTCATTGAGCGAGTTGCAAAGGGTCTGGGAAGGGGGGATGGTGGCCGTGGTTCTGCTGGATGATGCCAGTTCATGGACAGTGGAAAAAATTTCCTTCGAGTGAGACTCTGCTGCCAATATCCTGTTCGTGTAGAACTCAGTTTTAGCCTCGAGGATGCCTTTTTTATAGGTTTGTAAGACCAACAAATAGGTAGTCTTAAGCTCGGGGCTGTATGATCTTCTCCAGGCTCGCTCGGCTCTCCTTGCAGCTAGTTTCTTTTCTTTTAAGTCTGGGGTGAACCAGCGATTGGCCGCATGAGCCCGCTTGACTGTAAGTCGCCTTAGGGGGGCGAATTCGTCACCTACCAGGGTCAGCCGGTTGTTAATGGCCGTCAGCTGGGAAGTAGCTGCAAGGCCTGAAAGGTCAGGACTGGTTTTGGCTAGGGTCGAGCAGAGAGAAGGCAAGTCGATTTTGCCCCATTTTCTAACCCAGGTGTTCTTGGGGAGCTGTGGTTTGGACGTAGGGGCTAAGGCGAGGGAAAGGGTGATGATGGAATGATCTGACCAGGAGCACGGAGATATAATAGGGGATGTTGGCGGGACGTTCAGAGCCCAAATTTGATCTAACGTATGACCATGTGTATGAGTGGAACTGTGAACAAGTGAAGAAAAGTTCAGGTTGGTCATGAGGTTAGTAAACTCTTTGGATTGGGGAGTCTCGGCAGGGTCATTGGGCCAAAAGTTGAGGTCCCCTAGGACTAGTACTGAGGAATTATTAATCACCAAGGTGGCCAGGAGAGTCTGAATGCTAGGGAGAAAGGAAGGAGTTGGTTGGGGGGGGGCGGTAAATTAGAACAAAAGTGAACGGGGCCTGGTGAGAAGTAGAACGGGCTACAAGGCATTCTACGTCAGGAATAGGGGGGGAAAGGAAGAATTTGAAAACTGAAGTCGGTACGAGCTATTAGGGCCACTCCTCCGCCCCGTTTGTCTTCTGAGCGATCCGCCCGAATGGCGGAATATGCAGTTGGTAAAGCAGCTAGCACGTTGGGCAGGGAGTGGGCCTTGAACCAGGTCTCTGTCAGAAATAATAGATCTGGTTCATGAGAGTCGATGTAATCGAATAGTTCGTATTGGTGGTTGACCGCAGACCTAGTGTTTAGAAGTGCGGCCGAGGTGCTAAATACTGGAGCAAGGGGGATAGAAAATAACGGAGGGGCAAAGGGGGGCATGGTTGGTGACGTAGTGAGGAAAGATACAATTCTAGGAGGTGACGAAGGAGGGGGGGTAAACAAACCAAGATGCATCAGAAGGGAAGTTGTTGAGGGATCAATAGTGTATGGTGACCAATATGAGCAAAGCAGAGAGGGTGAATACATGGAACATCGGGCAGCGTCTTGTGCCCCTGGCCCCGGCTGGCCGCGGACGGGCGCAGACGGGCTTAACTCAGGCGCAACTCCGTCGTGCCCGCTGCGCTCGTCCGCTGCGCTGCCTCATACCGCCCGTTTAAATAGGGGCGGAGCGGCGGGGGAGTGGCAGGGCTGGGATAGAGAGTTGAGCCCAATCAAAGATGGCGCCCGCTGCCGCTGGGAGCCCGCGAAAACACGATCAGCCCCAGCCGGCAGGTAACCCCTAGGAGCAGAAATTACATCAGCACCTGCATAACTTTAAAAAGGTTAGTGACAGTGAATAAAAACAATCAGCAATGAAATAGCGCCTCCGCTCGCAATCAGCGGGGCGAAATGCATAAAATGATGACAGGCTCTCTCCTAAGCGCTAACAAGTCAGCCCACTGCCACCGGGCCACTGGCAAACACGAGGGAGAGGGGAAACGCGCTCCTAAATAGGGGCGGAGCGGCGGGGGAGTGGCAGGGCTGGGATAGAGAGTTGAGCCCAATCAAAGATGGCGCCCGCTGCTGCTGGGAGCCCGCGAAAACACGATCAGCCCCAGCCGGCAGGTAACCCCTAGGAGCAGAAATTACATCAGCACCTGCATAACTTTAAAAAGGTTAGTGACAGTGAATAAAAACAATCAGCAATGAAATAGCGCCTCCGCTCGCAATCAGCGGGGCGAAATGCATAAAATGATGACAGGCTCTCCTAAGCGCTAACCAGTCAGCCCACTGCCACCGGGCCACTGGCAAACACGAGGGAGAGGGGAAACGCGCTCCTAAATAGGGGCGGAGCGGCGGGGGAGTGGCAGGGCTGGGATAGAGAGTTGAGCCCAATCAAAGATGGCGCCCGCTGCCGCTGGGAGCCCGCGAAAACACGATCAGCCCCAGCCGGCAGGTAACCCCTAGGAGCAGAAATTACATCAGCACCTGCATAACTTTAAAAATGTTAGTGACAGTAAATAAAAACAATCAGCAATGAAATAGCGCCTCCGCTCGCAATCAGCGGGGCGAAATGCATAAAATGATGACAGGCTCTCCTAAGCGCTAACCAGTCAGCCCACTGCCACGGGCCACTGGCAAAACACCCTAAGATTCAGAACACTCCGCATATCATGAGATAAAAGATGATATTTAGATGTCCTCAATTTTCGAGAACCAATGTGGATCAGGCTCCAAATGATTTGTAGTTATAACATATTAAAGAAGCACTTTGTGAAAATATGCATTGAGATTCTCAATAATTAGCATTCCACCCTCTGTAATTGGTAAATCCTGTTCCAAATCTCAGTGGTAACACTGACATTCTTTAGGACCAGCAAGTAAAAAGCCCCTTGCCCTCACAAGCATCTCCCAATGTAATGTCTCAGAGCGTAAAGACATCCATTGCTGATTTTACCCTCGATGAAAACCATAGAAACACGACCCCCTATGCTGGTCCTCATAGACATTGAGATTTCTCTTCATTTAAGTCCCAAGTCACAATGCACATGACTTATGCCACATAAACAACATCTGGAGGCCTACTGGCTGGTACATGGTTAATATTAACATGACTTTGAATGGTACATTCAGCAGATATATCAGTGAGCATCCTCAACGTATTTTGTTGGTACATTTGACTGGGATGTCATTGCAACATTAGTATGCATGATCGGCTATTACAGTACTGTGTTTGATCTACAAGCCATGACAGTTTAGTTGTTGTCTTTTATGCAGTCGACTAATAGGCAGCGCAGACTTCATTACATTTGTTTCAATTATATAATGGCATAAATGTTTTTCAATCCATAGTCATTTAAGCCTTCAAAGCCACATAATACATCAGTATTACCATGCACTCACCCATCTTGCTCTCTTATGTCATGTGAGCCCAGGTAGCTCCTAAAGGGTCCTCGTATTTCTCTGATTATGCCTGTGGGAGCTGCAGTGCTACATAATCCAGCACCCTTCCTTGACTGTTAGCATCATCCTTTAGCCAGTCTTCCATCTTGGAAGGTGGGCTTTTCATCCAGCAGCACAATAACCACCATTTGGATAAAAGTAACAATACATCCACCATTCTGCATGTCATCTTTGGGAATTCTTTCACAAGGCCTAGCAGCATTATAAGTATCAATCATTCTACATGTACCTCTATTATATCCCTCATGACCTGTGCTACTACTACCCAGTAATCTATGATCATCAGGCATTCCAATAGTAGGTGGAAAAACTTGGCTGGATCACATATGCATCTCTCACAGTAGAGGGGGTAATAGGGATTTATCGTAGTCAATAATTTTGGTGTTTTGTGGGCAGTATAATTGGTGTTGAAATTTGAAAGATAGTAGTAAGTTACTAAAATTTATGTATACCAATTTGGTCCAAGTGCCGCAATATTTCCACGCTTCGGAGTTAATATGTTCCAGCTCTAGCGTCTACGCCTATAACATAGCACAACAGCAGAAGCAATGTGCAAAAGAGGGACTTCCCCCTTGAGATTGCCCCGGCACTACATGTGCACCAGTATGATCTGTTTTATAGAAATGGCAGCACAAGCATCTATGACCCTTCTGTAACGCCAAACGTGCACCATGGACGCAAAAAGCACTTTTAGTAATACAGCTACTCTGTAGTAACAAAGCACTGTACATAATAGTTAGAGTTGAACATACATAATTTGTGAGAGGGCTGCAGCAACTTATTTTTGTATACATTGGAAAGTGTGAAGGGTTAAAGGACTGAGTAATTGAGAGGGACTTTATGAATGGTCAATGATATCTCGGTTAGCATCAGAAGCTACGGGATGATTAAAAAATGTTCTGGAATTGAACCTTATTTGGAGAGGATAAACCACCCTTTAGCAATATCACTCCTTACCAAATTCCGGCTGGGCTCAGTAAGGATGAAACTGTTTTCCACTTGGTCAATATGATGTTAATACTATCAGCCGCTATCCGTATGATGAAAGATCTGGCCAAACCCTGTTGCACTTTGTTTTCTTCTGCAAATTTTATAAAGAATTCTCCAAGGCCCTACTCATTCCAGAGAGCCAGAAGGGACAGAGAAGAAACTGTAGAGCTGCCTGAATTTATTTGCAGGCTCGACATAGCGCAGGAAATATGTGAGTGGGTGTGTTTTAAAATCCTGCTAAACTGTGCAAATCAATAATGTTTCAATACAATTTTATGTAATCAAATTTAATTCCCACCTTTTAAACATTATCGTATGACTAGTGTGTCTTATTTACGACCAGTCATTTATATTATTCTGTTTTGTATATGACTGCCTTTTTAAAAAGTATTATCCTTTGTGATTGTTTTGTATGTGCTGTTATGATCATTTGTTTTTAACCGAAAAAAGAGAAATTGAATGGCCGAAGAGGTGCCTTTTAAGATTACATTTATGAGCGGTCTGGAACCCTTTGGCTGCACATTATTTGTCAACTTCTTTTCAATGAATACCTGCAGATGCACATAGTCTGGTGATTTGCTGGACACTATTTTGCTGTTATGCTGCTGAAAACTCACTGAGTGATGAACACTTCTCATGAACCTCCAGGAATCAATTGTTGAATCTGACACTGGAAGACTAAATTATTGAATTGCATGTATAACAACACTGCATGAAACGCATTGTTCTGTGTCCTCCACGGTGATGTGTATAAAGCAATAGATACTAATATTGACAGGTGAATGCTGACCTTAACACACTCCTGGCAGGAAAATGTTTTATGAATACATTTTGTTTTAACTGCAAATGCTTTTAAGAACAAGCTGTGCATTTATAACCCCTTGGTCTGATTCTACCATTCGGATTGTAACTAACTTATTGTAGGCATTTCGGGGTTTGAAATATATTGTGTCTGCTTGCAGGTTTTATTCCACTTAGCAACATTGTTACCTAGTAATACAAAAGTGGGGAATACAGAACTCTTGCTTGACGCGTAAATTTCAAAAACATATTATATCTACAAATGCCCCCGTCAAACTCGTCTTCATGTGCAAACAATAATGCATGATTAATGTCTGGGCTTTTTTGAATCACATCGTATCCCATGCTTTGCTGTAACAAATAAAAGGCATGAACTCCTGTCGCGAGGTTCAACCATTTGAAATCTGTAAATTCGTTTTGCGAAAATATCGAACAATGTGTCTTCCTTGCATGTTATTTCAAAGAGAGGCCTGGCTGTGATCTGACTGACAGTGTCCCTCTGCTCTTTTCTCAAGTTATAGTGGTGCTGTTTGCGGCTATGAAGAGGCAGAGGAAGAAAGAGCCGTTGATCCTGTCCAAGGAAGACATCAGAGATAACATTGTGAGCTACAACGATGAAGGCGGCGGAGAGGAGGACACGCAGGCCTTTGATATCGGCACGCTGCGAAACCCTGGGGCTATGGAGGATAAGAAGCTCCGCAGAGATATTGTCCCCGAGACCTTATTGTTGCCACGCAGGACTGCGTCAGCGCCAGACAGCACGGACGTGCGGGATTTCATTAACCAAAGGCTGAAAGAGCACGACGTCGACCCGACGGCGCCGCCGTACGACTCCCTCGCGACGTACGCCTACGAAGGAAACGATTCGATCGCCGAATCGCTGAGTTCTTTGGAGTCCGCGACGACAGAAAGCGACCATAACTATGAATACCTCAAGGAATGGGGTCCCCAGTTCAACAAGCTGGCCGAGATGTACGGCGGGGGCGAGAGCGACAGAGACTTGTAAACAAAGCCCAATTTGCAAAACTAAGATGAATTAACGTCGCGGACACCTTCACTTTACAATTATTAACAATTAGACGAACTGCCCTACCACGCAGCACAATGCTTTTCTTTATGAACTGAAATGATTGCTTTCTTTATAAATGGTTCGTTTGTTGAATTAATAATTTCACGTAGTACGTTACATGAGGTATACCTTTTCTTACGTCACATTTCCTTGAAAAACTATGGGGCGTCAGTGTTGTCTGTCAAGTAAGTGGAAGATAACTTTCAAACACTGTCCTGCAGGCAGTCACCTCAAGGGCAAGCTGAAACTGCGGGAAAACACGGACTGCCACTTCAAATGACAGCTTTTTATATAAAATAAAACGGAGAACTGAGTCTAAGAAAAATATGTTCTGTTCTGTACATTAAACAATGCAGAAAACAAATGTACATGTGGTGTTAGTAAGTGTGGTATGCAGATGGTGAAAAAAACATGTCTATAGAGCGTCATCTCATCCAACTCAATCTGCCAATGTTTTATATTTATATTTTTGTATTTATTTTTAAGAAATAAACCAGGTTTTACAACTAGCTTTTTTGTATCATTTTGCCTATGGGAACATGGTTCTTGAATTATCAATATGTTGCCAGGGAATAATTGTTTTAACGTTTCATTTAGTATTATTATAAACAAGAGTGTTACAATAGCATCACTATTTAGTTCACGGATGGGCACTTCAAAAGTTACATATTCCTATATGTGGCTCGAGTCTTGTATACACAATAACAAACTAGGATTACAAATGACAAGAAAATAAATTTTAAAGAAAGCAAATGTAAAAAAAACTAAAAGGAAATTAAAATAATAGAAACAGATGGCCATATATATAAAAAAGTAATTACATGGAAAGGGCAGGAATATGCCATATTTATTTCAATATAGTGCATTCCTCTCCTTTCCCCAGCGCTGGTTCACAATGGGCTGCTTAGCGCCAACGCAGGCACATTTGCACCATGGTGCAATGGTACCTGTCTTGCATACAGAATTGTTTTTTGTGCAGGAAGGTGCACTTTCCTGCATAAAAACAATCCCATGAGACATACTGATCTATGTGTGCTGCAGAATGCAGCACACATACTAAGAGGAAGTAACGTAGAGAAATGAAGATATTTCTCCTTGTTAGGCCACACCTGGTAAGGTGTACCATTTTGGTGCATTCCCAGGTCTATTAGAAATGGTAAATCGGGGAATGTGTCAAAATCCATGGTAGTTACATGGGAACACCCATGCAATGCCCATGGAGCACCGTCTCAGGGCAGAGAAATGCAATGCCGCCATTTGCGCTGTATTGCGTTACTCCTGATTTATCAAGCCATGTAGTAGCACACTAAGTGGCCTTGTGTGACTTGATAAATCTCATTTGGGGTTTGCATCGCTCATACACATTGTTGTGCCATGCAAAAGCGATGCAACCCCCTTCATAAATATGGCCCAGAATGCTTTTAGACCATGCTTACAGTTCATTCATTAAGTACCTCTAAAAAGATAAGGGGCAAAGTATGAGGCTCAATATTTTTAAATAACTATTCATCATTCACAATGGTATATTTGATGGGTGATCTACACCTCAGTCTTTCCAACCTTGGGATCCTGCAAACTATATTACACAGACACACACAATGGTTTTAAGTGATTGCTTCTAAAGCTTAATTGCGCCATCATGCCAGGTGCATCAATAATCCAGATTGTAGAGCAAATGGGAGTTTTTACCTCAATCAATATTAGTTGTATGCACATTTTCACTTCATTCCCCTATACAAATTGTGCCAGGTAATAAATAGCAGAATATATTCATTAGATTGCATTTTGGAGCTTGATATCGGAAAAGCTGATGTTAGCTGTTTTTCAGAGGTGCAGAAGAGAAATGTATGTTAGGAACAATAATTTAGTGATTTGCATAGAGATTCTTAATTATTTTCCTATTTGTTATCCCTGTGGAACTTGAACGTTCTGTGCCCAACCTCAATAACAACAAATAGACAAATGAGTTTGTGCAGTTCTGGCAGCTTTCATGATAGGGTCACTAAGAACCACAAATTAATTAAAAAAGTGAGCAGTCTGGGGTGTGTGGCACTTAACACTTCCCACAACCAGGGTGTAAAATGTTGAAAAAGGAAGAACAAAAAGTCAGTTCCAAACCAGTAATGAAGCCATTATGCTATCTCAAAACTGGAGGATGTCACACCACATAAAATCCTTATCAATTAGCCTGTAAGATTTCCAAAGACTATACCTGCATCTTTAACACTTGTGCACAAATATATACACCACCACAATTTGTACGAAAAACAAGAAAGCTTTGATGGTCAGGCAGTATGTGGCACAGTGAATGATGTCAGAGACACTGTATAGGAGGCACTATTGACTGTAACTGTCAAGCTGTTAACGCTCTATCTTTTTCTAATTGCTATTAGTAGTTACACAAGGATCCCTAGGGCAAAGGGTTTTGAACATATCATCCAATTAATTTAAGATCTCAGTGCAATACCTCTCCAACTTGGGACAGTGCTAACGTGACTGTAAAAGGATCCAGTTGACCTGCATCCCCACCAACATTTTTCACTTGCAAAAACGCACTCCATTTGCCGATCTTCTTGGGGAAACTGTATTTTTAGGTCAGTAGCTTCTATTGCATTTCGAGTTGTTGAGCTTCAAAGGCAAAAGCACGAGCTCCGTCAAAGAGATTTCCACATTCTTTTGGGGACAATTGGCCTCCTAGCTCTTGTTCCCATAGTTTTTTGCCCCAGTGTTTTGGGATCATGAGCATAATCAATGAGGAACTTATAAAGAGAGGAAATCAGTGTCTTGTCCTGTAGGCTATCTTTAAACATTGATTTCCAGCCCAGTAAGTGGTCTAGATACCCTCCTTTCATTGTTGAGTGAAGCACCCAAAAATAAAATTGAGTATATGCCAATCTTTCAGACTCTGAAATATCAAATTCTTGGTGATGGGAAGGTAGTGAACCTTAGCTTCATAAACACTTCATCCCAGGTCTCCAGGGTGACTCTTGTTACTGGGAAGTAGTGGAGTTCCCAGCTTCATTGTGACCTCTTCAGCCATGGGACCTACCATAGTGATGTGTCTGTTATAAGGTGTTCTATAAAATACAACCATTTCAATGTTTCAATGTTTCTTCCTTCCCCCATTCTACGAGGAAGCACAGTTAAGTGGCTTGTAAATATGAGTTCTGGGGGTCTCTAGTTGGCAATTATATTAACCTTTGTCCAAATAGGGACCTTGCCTCTTAGTCAGGATAAGGGGATTACACTCCTAAATAACCCTGCTCACCCCCTTGGTAGCTTGGCACGAGCAGACAGGCTTATATCAGAGGCAGTTTGTTAAGCATTTGTGAATATACACAGTAATAATTTGAAAACAGTACAGATAGACACAACACAGGTTTTATAAAAAGAAGTATTCTTTATATAGACTTAACACAAGACCACAAACGACAAAAATCCACAATACTGTATTTCAGATTGGCTTAAAAATGGTAAAAGTTACTTATTTCAAGTTGATAAGGAATGCGACAAAGTTCTCAACAAAGTACCTGGATGCCTAACGCAAAATGAACAAAAAGGAAGATGCGTCGGTTCCGTGATCCGGGGGAGATAATGCGTCGTGCCTCAATGCTTGCGCAGAGTAGGGGATGCGACGTGATCCTTACCGGTGCGGGGATGATGCGTAGATTCTTGACTTGCGGTCCGGTTGCTATGCGCAAGATGGCGCCACGATGCAATGAGATGATCCTGGTGCAATGCGAGAAGATGGCGCCCTTCATGCGACGATGCAATGACGATGAGTAGACGCCCTGGCAGCCTTGTGACGACTCTGTACTTTGGAGCCGCGACAGGCCCTGCGACACGCTTCTCCAGTGATGCGATGGTAACTCTCTCGATGGCGTCACGCTTCTCCCGTGATGCGACAGCAGTCAGGTTTCGACAAAGACACGCTTTCTGGGAGATGCGGCGGCACGCTTCTCCAGTGGTGCGACAATTTCAGCTGCGGCGGCGACAGGCTTCTTCTCGATGTGTCGTGCTTCCAGATCCCAGCGGCACTTAGGCTTCTGCAGTTAGAAGTCCTAGCAAGGAAATTCAGGGGGGTGCTGGAGGTGAAGTCTTTTGTCCCTGAGACTTCAGCAGGAGGCAAGCACAAATTCAAGCCCTTGGAGAATATTCTGTAGATGATGAAAGTCCTTAAAAAGTTCCTTCTCCTTTCCCTTGGCAATAAAGAAACCACTGCATGCCAACCCTGCAAACAGGACACTGGCAGAGGGGCAGACCAAAACTCCTGCATCTTCCTGGTTCTTCTCCTTAGCAAAAGGTTTCTTGTTCCCATAAGTGCTCTAAAGTTCTTGGGACTGAGTCCCAATATTTATACTGCTTTTCTCTTTGTTCTCAGAAGGCAGAGGGGCCTTTGCCCAGTCCAAACCAGTTCTTGAGCACTGTTTACAAGACTCCTTATTTCCTTTCACAGTACAGGGCAGAAACATCAGACGCCCCACAGGAGGTGGAGCCAGCATTGTGGTGGGAAAGCACAGCCCTGGAGCACTTTGTTGACATGATTCCTTCTTTTCTTTCCCAGTGCAGGGCAGAGACATCAGCCGCACCCCAGGAGGTGGAGCCAGCATTGTGGAAGGAAGGCCCAGCCCTCTTCATGTCCCAGTAGCAACTCCTCCCTCCCATCTATTTGCAGATCTCCCTAGTTACCACTGGGCTGACTCATTCTGTCTCTTGGAATCCCTCCGCCCTGTCCCTCAAACTCCAGACAAGGAATACACAACCTAGCTGGCTTCGGATAGTTAGACCGGAAAATACCTACTTTCTAAAAGTGGTATTTTCAAACACAGAATGTTAAAACCAACTTTACTAAAAGATGTATTTTATCATTCTGAGTTCAGGCATAATACATTTGAATTTCTAACATGTTCCCTGAGTCAGTTAGGATTATAAGATGTAATAATCTAACCGCCCATTCTGGCCTACGGAGAACAGGTAGCCTTGCAATAGTGAAAAACAAAATGGCTGTAATTCACTATTAGGTCATCCTACACACATTAGGGCATGTCCTACTTTATACTTACAATGCAACCTTCCCTTGGGCTTACCTTAGGGGTGTCTGATATGAAGAAAAGGGAAGGTTTAGGGACTGGCATGGCAGTACTAGACTGCACACTGGCTTTGCAATGGCAGGCCTGAGACACACTTTACAAGCTGCTTCTGTGGGTGGCACAACCAGTGCTGCAAGCACACCAGCAGCACTTGATTTATAAGCCCTGGGCACACATGGTGCACTGTACTAGAGTCTGATAAGTAAATCAACTAACCCAATCATGGAATCACTAATTAGTACATACATTTAACATACGGAGCACTTGCACTGTGGCACTAAATAGCAGTGGCACAGTGCCCAAAGCATAAAACCAGCAAAATCATATAAAAACACAGTAGAAAATGGAAGGGAGACTCACGCCAATGATGCCAGGTCTAACACGTGTCCCCTTCAGCTGAAATGTGGGTAGAACTACCCTTCCCCTTGAGAGTTCTCTTCACTGAGGCGGAAACATCCGGACAGATCATCAGCTTTGGCGTGTTCTGTACCAGGGCGGTGTTCCACCGTAAAGTCCACACCCTGTAGGGAAATGGACCACCTCAATAACTTTGGGTACTCACCCCTCATCTGCATTAGCGATCTGAGGGGCCTGTGGTCAGTCTGAACCAGGATGTGAGTCCCAAACAGGTATGGTCTCAACTTTTTCAGTGCTCAGACCACAGGAAATGCCTCACGCTCATTTGCACTCCACCTCTGTTCCAGTGGAAGTAACCTCCTACTGTGAGTCCTAAAAAGGCTCTCACCTGTGTCTGAGTCTTTGGGGATACCCATGCCAGGATGGTATTGTAGCAGGGATTCTGCTAATACACAGAACTGTGCATAGAGACTTGGAACCTCAGTGAATTAGGGTGTACCAAAACTCACCTTAGTAGCCAAAATCCCCTATCAGACTAGCAATCAGTGTCTCATTGGTTCTTCCATAGCCCCAATGATTAGACAACCCAGAACATGGAACTTAGAATACCTGAGGCAATGTGAAATACATGAAAGCATTTTCGTTATACTCTCATACCAGTCCAAAACGGGGAGTAAATGAAGACACATGCAAGTTTGAAATATTTATTTCTAATGCCGTGTTCTCAGGCGCAGTATCTTAGCTAATACAAGCAGACATATTATAAGCAACAAGATTATCAGCATAGTTACTATTCCATAAAATACAAAGGGAGAAAGCATGTTAAAATGCTAAATGGAAATAGACTAGATTACATCTAGATCTCACCAACCCTTGATAGTATGTTATTTTATATCTACAGAAGGTCTCTTGGGTTTACAAGGGCGGCCCCATACCTCTGGTCCTAGTAGAAATGGATCACATAATTTTCTACACCAGCTCTCTGCATGCGAATGTTCTCCAAAGTGTGTGAGCATGC
The DNA here is from genome assembly GCF_964263255.1 of Lissotriton vulgaris. NCBI lineage: Eukaryota > Metazoa > Chordata > Amphibia > Caudata > Salamandridae > Lissotriton > Lissotriton vulgaris. The sequence goes on from NC_141691.1 coordinate 878,829,332, forward strand.
CTACGCAGTACATTAATAAACGCACCAAAATCAGAGGTGGCCAAAGCTGCATATATGTTATGTCTAGAACGTGCGCTGATCAGTCCAAACAACAACCACTGTGTTGAAATAAACTTGAAGGCCTTGGCACTCACTGTTCAGACAAAGCTTACCAAGCAAGGCTGCTACTATAGGAAAACATATTATTCTTGTGTGAAGCAAAACAGTCTGCTAGACTCTCTAAACATTTATAATAATGTGTGCTGTGTGCAAAGGCAGCAGAAAGGAAAAATGGTGTTTAAACTTCTATCAAGCTCATGCTAACTTAACACAGTGTAAATGCAAGGCTCATCCCCATGACACCCTCCCTTGATCCGAGCAACGGATAAGACAAAGGACAAATTTGGAAAGCAGAGTTCAAGAACTAGTGTCATAACCAAGTTCAAATTGCCACAGGGAAAAAACAGGAACAAAAATTCCATAATTTGAATGCACTTCAAATCAAGCAATTCTAGCCATGGACATAGTGAAGTCCCTAGGTCTGGGCAGATAAAAATGAAATTGAGAGAAAAAAAATGTTAAAAAATATCCGATGTCCAACTCGCGACCTCGGTCATGGAAGAGAGAAGCAATCACACAACTCACTCCAATAATGTATATGCAAAATATGTAGCAACAGCCTCCAATAGGAAGTCACTGTTCTCATCCGAAAACATGCCAGCCATTCAATTCAGCAAAGGGAAAGAACATACATGTTCCTCAATTACCGGAGCCTCTAGCACCCTCAGAGGGCAACTCAGTGTTTCTTCAATGAAGCTGCGTGCCAAGAAATCTTGCGACGCTGCGAAAAATTCCAACGTCCCAGGACTCCATGCATCACTGCAAAGGCCATAATCCCTCCACCAGAACAAAGCAATTCATGAGGAACTAAGGGGCTCATAAGCTGATCATAATCCGCATTGGGAGACACCGTATTGCAGAGACACAAATCCAGGGCCCAGTCGAAATCGCAACTCATGCAATGAAAGACAGGCTGGACGCATGTAAAGTAGGAAAATTGAAACGATAATCCATAAACCGCACTCAATGTAGCAATAGGCAGCGCTCCATAATACTCAAACATTCGGCTGCAGAGCAGCATCGGTTGTGACAGATCTTCTCGCAACATAGGACGTGCATCCATTTTGAAATAAACAAAACAACAGAAGTACGCCTGCGGCCAGAGCTAGCATTAAGGGAAATCCACCAAACAGGCTGGAATAAATCGAATGGAAAAATGCTGGGAACACACCAAATAAAGGGGCCGATTAGGATGGCGGACGGACTTTGTCCATCCGCCATCCCGTCATAGGAAGGGACCGTCCGCCACAGGGGCGGAGGTCCTTTGTGACGAATTAGGATGCACCCGCCACAGTGGCGGGTGCATCCCGCATTTTTAACATTGCGGCGGGCGGTGCTGAAAGCACCGTCCGCCACAATGCTAAAAATGCATGTTGTGCATTTCAAAGCACAACATGACAGGCACCGCGCGGTGCCTGCCATGTTGTACTTTGAAATGCAGGGGGGTACCATAGGTAGTGCAACCCCACCCCCCCTTCACCCTGGGGGCCCACAACGGGCCCCCAAAGCAAAGACCATATGCTTTTCCACGGCAGCAATGCCGCCATGGAAATGCATTGAACCGCCGGCATCTTAATATGGTTGCCGGTGTCTCGCAGACACTGCTTCCATATGTAAGCACTTTTTTCCACCGGTCATGAAGGCGACTGGCGGAAAAGCGGTGGACTGTCTTGCCATCCGCTGCGGACTCCCCCGCCATCCTAATGTGGCGGGGGGTCATTACTGTGAGGATGGCAGATGGATTGTCCCCGCCGGGCCGGCGGTGGCTACCCCCAGCCCGGCGGGGGGCAATCCATCCGCCATCCTAATCAGCCCCATAGTTTGAAAAGAACTCACAAGGCCACTGCTAACAACTTAAAAAAAGTGAGCCAGCCCTGTGGCGGAGGTGAAGAACCAGGTTTTTGGAACCCAACGGCGCCAGGGACACGCCCAAAGTCTTTGGGTTCTCCTGTCTTGGCAAACAGAGACACGGAAAACTTCTAGTTGGCGTCAGAGATCAAATTTATTAGCTGTAGCTAGTAGCAGTAATACCAGCAACACAACACGGTGTACAACTCAAGAAACTGATCCATTTTGTAGAGCAAGACTTCAGTATTTATACACAATATTCACATTACAAATGGACACCCACTGCAGCAAATTCTGACCAATAGAAAAACGTTTCTATACATTATCACATTCCAAAAAGGCTCACTTTACATTGTACCAACCCCACAAGTTAATTATTAGGATGTCCTAAATTCAATTTATTTATTTATTTGAAAACCTAGTTAAACAGGATCTCCATAAGATCAAACACACCAAACCCAAAAGAAGGAACACTACACAGAAGGACCTTGACACACTGAACAAACTGGCCACTGATGACAAAACAATATTCACCAAAGCTGATAAAGGTGGAGCTATCATTATCATGAACGCTGATATGTACAACACTAAAGTAATGGAACACATCACAGACACCAACACCTACAGCAAACTTGATCAAAACCCAACATTAGAGTATTCTAAAACTCTAAAAACTATCATCGATGGAGCTTACAAACAAGGTACCATCACTGAGAGGACGAAGAACTTTCTCATTACATCCAATCCAAAAAGTCCAACACTACGCATGGTACCAGAGATACATAAAAACACCTTGGATCCACCAATGCGGCCAATCGTATCAACACGAGGGAGCCTACATGAACCAATCGGTCAACTAATAGACAAATATTTACAACCGACAGTGCAATCCATGCAGACTTATGTCAAGGATACCTCGGAATTTTTAAGGAAACTGCAACAGATTCCGTGGAACTCAGCAGAAAAAGTGATCTTATGCACAGCCGATGTACGAAGCCTATACACCAGCATACCCCATGACATGGGTATAGAAGCAATGGAAACAGCTCTTCTAAACACAGAACTGGATCAAGACTTTCAAACTTTTCTCATGGAGCTCATGTACTTTACCTTGTATCATAGCTACTTCAGAGTCAACGAATCGTGGTACCAACAGCTCACCGGTATGGCGATGGGCAATTCGGCAGCACCCGTGTATGCCAACATATTCATGCAGTGGTACGAAAACCAACACATCCTTTCTAAAAGTGAATGGGCTGACAACCTCAAAATGATAATCAGATACATCGATGATTTATTCATCATCTGGACAAATACGGAGGAGAAACTACGAACGGAACTGACCAAATTCAACGATATAGACCAACGAATCCAACTAACATGGGATATATCAGATACCATGGTTAACTTTCTGGATGTTAAAGTATCAGTAACCCCAGATGGATTTGTAACAGACCTATATGTCAAACCAACAGACAGAAATAATATGTTACTATTCTCGAGCTTCCACGAACCAAACTTAAACAAAAATCTACCATTCTCACAGATGGCCAGAGTGAAAAGAATTACCTCTGACGAACTGACTCTTAACACAAGACTAGAAGAGATGTCTAATAAATTTATCACTAGAGGTTATCCCCAAACTCTAGTGGAAGGATCCAAAGAGAGGATTGACAAAATTGACAGAACTAAACTTCTTACTCCTAAAGTGAAATCAGACCAAACACGCATGGTGGTGGTGTCAAAATATTCCACAGTCAGCAAGAAGTACAAACAAATCATCTTTAAACATTGGTCAATACTGAACATTGAACCTGATTTCAAACAGTCATTTAGTCAACCACCGATATTCGCTTTCACTAGAGCAAAGAACTTGGGAGAAATCCTACAGAATAAACCTCTTGAAACCACAGTGTATTCTGGAACTAAACCTTGCCTCAACTGCGGCAATTGCAACAGTATAATTAGAGGAAACACGATTTGCCACCCTTCACAAGGCTATCCTATCAAACTAAGGGTAAATGCTACGTGTGAATCCAGCAATTTGATTTATGGTATAAGATGCCCATGTGGAAAGATGTACGTGGGTAAGACTGAACGTCGCATTAAGGTGCGACTAACAGAACACAAATCTAACATCCGATTGAAGAATATGAAATCTGCCTTATCATCGCACTTCGTAGAAGAACATCAGAATGTCTCCCAAATCAAGTTCACTATACTAGAAACTGTCCAGAAAATTGAGGGGAGAGACAATTCTAAACATCTTCTAAGAAGAGAGAATGACTGGATTCAAAAACTGTCTACACAAAAGCCGAAGGGCTTGAACGAAAGAATTGAATTTTCATGTTATCTGTAATATTTGCTCCGTAGACTGTATCTTGTTAATACTGTGTCTGTTCACAATTACATCTGACACTCATTCCACTACATCTACCGGTATCCTTATGTTTCACGCACCTTCACGAGCACATGATAGTGGCCCTACCCTTAGAGCGAGACTGCTCGTAAACACACACACCAGGTGTTCTATCCTGGATGTGCATACACACACTTTTTTCACCCATTCACACTACTTTTCTTTTTTTCGAACCCGTTTTTTTTTACTCTTTCCATTTCATTGTGGAACACCCCCACTGAATATCGCAACACTCAGGTGTTTATCCCCCAACATTTTTTACCTATTGGTATCTTTTTTACCCCACTCTGATCCTTCGGTCGACATATCCAGACCCTCAGAGTCTATGTTTCTTGTTAATAGTCACGTGATACATCACATGACCGGGACCATTTCAAAATATCAAAGCGCGGCCGGAAATCTCTGTGCCGTCGCTTCCGAAGACGAGTAACGGACCCGAACACGCCAAACTCTCCCTTCAGGTTAGTTTATGATATGGGACTGAATTACACCTTGGAGCGCTCTAACCAAGCACTCGGCAACCGTACCCTAATCCGTGCCTTACCACTTTTTTTACAGATTACAGCAACCGTACAAAGAAAGACATGTAAGTGACGCCTCGTTCTTACCGTTATTGACCACTTCCCATGTACACCACTATCGCACACCCAAGCAGGATATCTTTAGGACCTTTGTGTTATTTGTAGTTTCTGTGCACATTTTAAATGCTTATTTTAAAGATGGTGCGTTGCAATGACATTGTTTGCTTCACTTATTGATTTACACCATAGTAATGTTATTATATTATGTTTACAGTCTCGATTCCCTGATGAAGGGCATGATCCAAATGCCCGAAATGCATTGGATACGTTGTAATCACATTGCCTGAAGTATAAAATGTTCGAAAATTCTAATGGAAAAGAAACTATGTTTTGAAACTACCAGTTAAAATCTTAATGAAATAAATAACACGCAAACAAGAGAATCAACGGAGTGGATGTCTCTTTTTTATGGGAAGACAACAATATGTGTGCCTGTAAAGGGATGAGTCTAGAGATCCTCTAGTCTCACTTCTCAACTTATGTCTACGACGCCGTCGGACCCTCGACGTCACCTTTCGGTGCACCATTAAATTTCAACTAAAACTCAGTACTACCTGAATAAATCAGCTGTGCATCTATCCGAATCTCAATCGTACTAAATTCAATTTCCACAAGCCGGACAAACCCATAATTGAAAGCACAATGCATGTAACGAAGGAACATAAAAAGGAAACAATGATAGACAACGAGCAAGATAAGGCATGTGTAGAAAAGCTAAAAGTTGATGATGTCCTGAACTTTGACTTGCAATCTCAGATAGCAATCATCCAAGGAAATTGGCCTCGCAAAGGGTCAGTTTAAGATAAAGAGGTCAGTTCATTACAATGCACCTTAGAGTCAAGAAAAGGCTTAGTTAATAAGTGCATGAACAACGAAGCCCATGCAACTTCGTTCATCTAGTTACTTTTACTTCTTCTTTGATAACTTTATTTCGGTCAAAGACCATAAAAGTGCAATAAACTATGTACAAGCACAATGATAAAACATAAATACTTCAGAATTAAAAAGTTATTAAACTTTGGTTATCAAAGGAATAATAAAGCATAAAAGCAGTAGTCCATTATTTCTTGTGGATAAATACAGTTCTTCTCCGCCACATGCCGAATAAAAACCGGGAGACGGCAAAAACAATGAGAGGGGCAGTGTCATAAGTTAGGACTCTACAAGCATGTACACAGTGTCTAAAACCCAAGTTTTTGCATAAGGGGATAATCCAGCACTTCGGAATTTCACTGTATGCTGGACAAAAAAAGAGGATATGTATAATGTCTTCCCTGGCGTGATTACAGGCAGGGCAGTTAGCCTTCGTAGTTTTTGCCCATCTGGATGTGAATGCCCCAACCGGTAAGGAGCCGTGCCTCAATTGAATATATAGTTTTCTTGCCAGTGGAGGCTGCACCAGGTCCTAAAACACCTCCATCCTGTATTCAACTTTTGTTGTGAGGAACGCAGTGGACAATCTGCCCAGGGAAGTAGAACAGTGTAGCAGTTTGAGGATATGCGATTTTACAGCTGCCACCAGTACAATCCTTTGCATCCTCATGCAGCTGTCCTCCGGTGTATCCCAAAGTTGTGGAAGACCAATTTGGTAAAGGAGAGTCTTAACATGTACCAACCAAGGTATATTCTTGTTCTTTAGCTGCCCCCAGATAGTATTGAATTCTGCTCTAAACGGTTCAAGCTCCGGCACAGACCAGAGCCTTCTCCAATAGAGCAGAGGTCGAGCTGCCACCAGGTCAGTAATAGGTTCCAGACCCAGGTCCAAGCGTAATGGTAGCAGGGGCGTGCTTTGTGGAAGACCAAACAGATGTCGCATGAAAGACTGCTCGACTTTCATTAAATTACATGCGTTAGTGTGTCCCCAGAGTTCAGCAGCATACAAGGCTGCAGACCTGACCTGTGTTTTGTATATCTCTAGGGCAGGGGTAGCTGGTTTAAAGGTTGAGGCACTATGGAGTCTGCCTATGCCACCCATAATCTGTGCAAGTCTCAAGGAGGATTTAGAGACTTGGTGGTCCCATGTAAAGTGTTCAGTCAAAGTTACCCCCAGATATATAAAGGTCTTAACTTGCTCAAGTGGGGTTCCATTCAATGTGGGGTTTGGGCGGGTGTGCCTCGGGGGGTTGAAGATCATAAAATTGGTTTTCTCCAAGTTGATCTCCAAACCCCGCGAGGCGCAGAAGGAAACAAAGCCGTCCAGAACCCGCTGGATGCCCGATGATGTCCGCGACAACAACAAGGTGTCGTCCGCGAACATCAGAGCGGGCACCCTACCAGTAGCCAGGCATGGAGCATCGTTATCCCTGACATAATTAAGTCTATCTATCAGGCCGTTGACATACAAGCTAAAGAGAGTAGGGGCCAGTACGCAACCCTGGCGTACTCCCCGGGTAACAGGGAAGCGATCGGATAGTTCCCCGTTTTTCCCACACCTCACCTAGGCATAGTTCCCAGTATGAAGTTGGGTTAGGGCATCTAGTAAGTAAGGAGGAGACCAAGTTCCTCGAACACCGTCCAGAGCCTCTCCCTAGGGACAAGATCGAATGCGGCCCGCAGGTCCACAAAAACAAGGTAGAGGCTGCCACCCTCTACTCTTGCAGTTTTCCAGTATAGGACCTGGAGTCGAAAGATCTGGTCCAGAGTCGAGACCCCTGATCTAAAACCGGCTTGGAGGGTGGTCAAAGTTTTGTTTTCCTCCATCCAGCCCAATAATCTCTCCAGCAGGATTCGGCCCATCAGCTTCTGGGTCGTGTCAAGTAAACTAATTGGTCTATAATTTGATGGGGCGAGCGGACAGCCCTTTTTAAAAATTGTAACAATCTCGGCTCCCAGCCAGGTCTCAGGTACTGGGGAGCCCTGTAAGACAGCATTGAACAGGACCATCAAATATGGGGCCCAGATTTTTGGCTGAGAGCGAAAGAGATCTCCAGGGAGCTTATCCAGACCCGGGCCTTATTCGGGAGCAGTTTCTCAATTGCCAGTTCAACTTCCCTGAGTGTAATATTGTCTGAACTATAAGTGGGAGTCCCAGTAGGGGCATCCTGTCTCACTATTGTGAGACAGGATCCAGGTCCAGGGCCCAAGACCTCCGGCAGTCTACACTCGTGCGGGGGGTCTGGGGCCATGGGAATCTCGGGAGCTTGGCTGGAGCTTTGGTTTTGACAGGGGGAAATCCCTGTACCCGGGGCCCCCAGCAGTCGACACTCGTGCGGGAGGTCCCGGGCCGTGCGGGTGCAAGAAACCGAGATCCCGAGGCCCAAGGCCCCCGACAGTCACCTCTCATGCAGGGGGTCTGGGGCGACGGGAATCTCGGAAGTTTGATTAAAGCTAAGATTTTGACAGGGAGAAGTCCCAGTACCCGGGGCCCCCAGCAGTCGACACTCATGCGGGAGGTCCCGGACCATGCGGGCACGTGGAACAAAACTCCCGTCTAGTTACCTCCATGGGCCTACGTGATGGCAACACCAAAATGGAGGCACAAACAAAATGGAACCCATATTCGAGACAAAGTCTCTGAATACGTAATGAACTCGCTAGTTAACATGACGAATTCACTCCATATTAGCCGTACTTGCTAAATACGGTACAACATCACCAAAATCGTGACGGAACCATAACATAACAGGACAAGGCAGATTTTACAGAACCTCAGACCCTCCTTTTGCCATTAGGTAGGCAAGAACCTGAACTCAAGTCAATCTGAATCCAGGTCTATATCTATTCTCATCAGGTCATCAAGGTGCTGCTGTAACATCATCTTATTAGCCTTCACTTCTCTCAGGACGTGTCTTCTCACACAGATTGTAGCACAAAGACTACAAATGGCGGGACCACACTGGATGCATAGGCAACACGAGAAAAGGATAGCTAACGCCATACCAAGAAACATCAGAATCTTCCATCCCCATTTGGACAGCAATTCTCATAACCATCCCATCAACGACCAATTACCTTCGTCTACATGTATAGATTCAGCAGACTTATGCAACTTCTGGATGGCTTGGTACACTGTCGGGGCATTATCTGGTATGAAAACGCAGCAACTAGATCTAATCAATTTGCATACCTCACCTCTATCTGCAAGTATAATATCTAAAACAAACCGATTCTGTAATGTCATAAGGCTATCCGCATGAAGCTCAGCTGTAATATTGCTAAGGGCACCTGCAGTCTCATTTATAGTGGCCTCAACCACTCTCGTAAGGTGAAGAATATTCCTACTATTAGCCATAGGACCCCAAAAGGGTAGGAAACCCTTAAAGAAATCTCCAACTTCTTGTCCGACAGTATCTTTCGCATCGATAATACCTCTACCAAATCTTGTCTTATGGTAGTCAAAAACAGCTGTGTATGTAGGGAGAAGCAAAAACGCCACATAACATGTACCTGAAAAATCAGACGGCAACTATGTATATTCTCTCTCATAACCGACAAAATACGTGCCTTTGGCTGGCACGAACGGAGGAGATTTCTGGGACGTATAAACGTATGTGTGAACGCACACACTCTTACCAAGCTGAGCTCTCGGATTCTGACAATTACCTTGCAAACAAAGATGACCTCGGTGGGGTACAATCCAAATAGGAGGAGACCTCCGCTGTCTTTCTTTCTCCGTCAAGCTAACACTATATGTCGTCTTATTCCAACCGACAAATTCTCGTACCTCATCTTTAGGGATAGCGTTATACGCATCGATATCTCTAATCATATCAACTATTCCCTGTATCAAGGCATTATTACTCGCATTGTCTTTAACAGAACGTACAGAAGAGGCTTCATTCGCATAGATAAACATTGATTGGAGTGCCCAAACTGACCCAGTAGGCGAAAAAGGCAAAACCAAATATGGCATTCCCTTATCTGTAGTATGTGGCATAAGACCACACACCCAACAATTTGTGGTATTTATGACTAGCTGATGCTGATGCAACATCTGTATAAACGAATTGTTCACAAATTCTGATCTTCGTGTCTGCTCATGTTCAGGTAACGTATGAAACTCATGTGGAGAAACAGTAGAAAAAGAAAGAGTAGGTTGGGAGGTAGATGTAAGCGGCAATTGTGTGATATAGAAAATCCAACCCACCCAAGCTAACGTAATATTTAAAAACATTTGCTACGGACCAATATATAAATTTTCATTTTGAAACCCTTTTTCTCAACACTGTTATCAGACCCAAAAGACTCCATCCACTAACGTGCTTCTCACAGCTATTAGCTTCTTCACTTAAGTGTGCGCCAAGATCGCACTAACGACCATGAACCACAGACCTTGTGTCAATACGTGGCTCACCCCTTAAGGCTGTACCGCGACCCTGCAGCTGAGTCCAGATGGTGACTCGAAATAGGAAAAAGTAAAAAAGTCTCTTGATCTGACAAGGTGTAATTCACTATATAAAAAAAATTGGTTTTATTTGTCCATAGCAACAGGCTTTCTTGGCCTCAAAACGTTCTTTATCAGGTACAGTTGGATCCTTAAATAAAAGTTCCGGATTGGTGGTGTCACTCTTTAGATGAGGAGGCACAGCAGCTTGCAGAACATCATCATCCTCGCGTTCTGACCGTGTCCATGTCAAATGAGCATCACTAAAGGGCACAAATGTCTCGCAATCTGTATCAGCTATACCATCCCTCACCCACTGATCATACGGTAAAGGCAAAGGAACTCTTTTACAGTGGGTGGCATGCACCTAAGCATGAGCGGATTTTGCGGATTGGCAATCCGCGAATTTTGCGGATTTGCGGATTCGCAATCCGCAAAATCCGCGAATTCCCGCGAATTTGCGGATTTTTTTTTTTTGTGTTCGCCCGTGTTTCTGCCAGTTCGCGAGGGTTTTTACAATTTCGCAATTTGCGAACTTACCTGTCGGGTCGCAAGTTTTGCGAACTTGTTGTTTCTACGTGTCCAGCCTGTTTGGGACACTCTTCTTCATCACTGCCACTCTCTGTCACCACTGCCACTCTCTGACTACTCATGCCACCCTCTGGCCCACCCATGCCACCCTCTGTTTCATCACTACACCCTCTGGTTGTCCAGTGTACATTATTTTCGGCAAAGCAACGCACACCTTCCCTGCCTCAAGTGACCTGAATTAATTTGGGGCTGATTAATGTGTCACAGAATATTTTTTTAGCTGGCACCTGCTTCCTTAGTGCGCCCTGATTAGTGATCTTTTGCACTTGCTAAGTGCTTTCATTGTTGCAAAATTAGTTACAACACCTGCCCTGCCCCAACTGACAATAATGAATTAGGGGCTGATTAATGGATTTTAACTTCCAGCCTGGCTCCTGCTTGTCTCCCTTAGCTGTAATTCAGGACCTTTGTGGCATATGTGTAACTATTCTGAGGTTCAGAGCAGGGTCACATAATAGTTTCAACTGGCAACTGAACTCTGGAGGGGCCCCTCAGGAAGCACTACAGGAAATGGCTACTAATGATGTGCCTGAACTTTTGAACCTGGTAAGTAGTTACTTTCAGTTTTGCCAAGATCGTATTTCTGCAATTTTGCACTTATTCGCGGGGCGCGAACTCACGCGAACAGTGCGAGCAGTGCGAGCAAAATCCGCTGCTCGCGGATTTGCGGATTTTGCGGGAAATTCGCAAATCTCGCGGATTGCGGATTTCCCGAAAATCCGCAAAATCCGCGAGCGGAACGGATTTTCCGCCCACGCCTACATGCACCCAGTTCTTTTTGCCGACTACTCTAACAGCGGTTCTAGTAACCAAAAGGACTAAGTAAGGACCAGTCCATCTGGGTTCCAAATTCTTGGTACGCTGGAAGTTCTTGACCAACACGTAGTGACCAGGTAGGATTGAATGTCCTGGATTGTAGTAGCTGTCGGCAAACTGTTGGTGGAGAACACGTAATTTAGCAGTCAAGTCACGTAAGTAATCCACCAACATAGGGTACTCAATACTGCTGTATTCTTTAGGACGAGGCACACCCCAAACATTCGCAGGACGACCCAAAACTATTTCGTATGGGCTAAGTCCCACACGAGAATGCACTGTCGTCCTTGTTGAAAAAAGAGCCAACGGCAAGGCATCCGGCCATGTAAGACCAGTGCTCGCTTGTACCTTAGCTAATTTCAGATTCAAGGTACCATTGTAACATTCAACAAGTCCAGCAGGCTGGGGGTGATTCGCTGCATGGAACTTCTGATTTATTCCCAAACCAGAACACACTTTCCTCTTGATTTGACCCACAAATTCACTCCAATTGTCTGACCATACAATTCTGGGCAAACCATACCTAGGGAAGTATTCTTTGAGCAAAACCTTGGCTGTAGACAAGGCAGTATTATCCTTTAGGGGGTAAGCCTCTATCCACCTGGAAAAGGCGCAAACAACCACAAGGGCATACTTCAAATTATTGCATCTCTCCATATGAATATAATCTAGCTGTATCACCTCAAACGGATACGTCGGAGGAGCAAAATGACCAGCTGGAGTTGCAGTTCCCTTACCAGGATTATACTTCAAACAAATCATACAATGTTTCACCACGTTCTCTGCACATTTCGGAATTCCAGCATTCTGCCAAACTGGAGCCAACAACTTGCATATTCCCTTTGAACTGATGTGGGCCATTCCATGAGCCATAGTAACCACTGGGAGCACATACGCGTCTGGCAACAACCATCGCTGGTGGTCTGACAACTCAACCCAACAACCTCTAAGATCCAACATACCCGTAGTCTCTCTCCACATACTTACTTCCTTCTCAGTCGCTTCAGCCTGAATCATTTTCACCCTTTCTATTGTGTCTTCACATATTCCACCAGCCATAGCCCAATTAGCTGGGCCTGCAACATACATACGGCTCATCATGTCTTTCGCCGTTTCCTTCGCAACTTCATCCGCAAACGCATTCCCTCGACCAACATCGTCCACAACTTTCTTATGCGCACTACACTTCACAATTGCAATCTGCTTTGGGAGAGTGAGAGATTCCAAAAGTTCATTCACCAACTGCCCATGCTGTATTTTTGTCCCATGCGAAGTAAGAAACCCACGCTCTCTCCACAAACGCCCAAAACTATGGGCAACACCAAACGCATACTGGCTATCGGTGTAAACATTCACTCGCTTTCCTTCTGACAATACGCACGCTTTAGTCAGTGCAATCAACTCTGCTGCTTGCGCAGAATTCTGTGGTATGCGTGCTGTCTCAACAACCGTATGTAAGGTTGTAATAGCATACGCTGCAGTCGTCTCACCATTCGGAAGCTTAAAACACGAACCATCTACCCACAGCGTACTATCAACATCCGTAAGGGGAGTAGCCCCTAGGTCAACTCTAGCTTTCGTTTCTTCCTCTGTACGAAGAAAACAATCATGCTGTTCCTGAGGATCCGTCTCTGTAGAGATCGGTAACAATGTAGCTGGATTCAGCACATTACATCTTTTAATGTGCACATGACTAGCCAACAATGTCAACTCGTAACCTGACAGACGTGCACTAGTAAGGTGCTGTGTCTTGGTCGTATTCAATAAGGTATCCACTGCATGTGGGACCATCACAATCAACATATTATCCAATGCCAAACAAGCAGACTGTCGGATAGAAACAGCAGCGGCCGCTGTAGCTCTCAGACAACTTGGCAACGCTCTAGCTACCGGATCTAACGTCGTTGAAAAATACGCACATGGGCGCTGCTTGTCCCCCAATGTTTGTGTCAACACTGACAACGCACAACCTTCTCTCTCGTGCACGTACAACGTGAAAGGCTTACTATACTCTGGAGTACCCAACACAGGAGCCGAACACAATGCATCACCTAGTTCAGAAAAACTTTTCTGACATTCATCAGACCAAGGAAGAGGATGCGGAGTATCTTTCAGAGTCAATGCTAACAAAGGTTTCGTCAAGAGTGAAAAATTGGGAATCCACTGTCTACAATACGATGTAATACCTAAAAAGGCACGCACTTCTCTCTGTGTGGATGGCACACTGATTTGCGCAATTGCTTGAATTCGTTCTGGGGTCAATCTCCTTACCTCCTTCGACAAGAGATGACCTAAGTAGGTCACTTCTTGGCGACAATATTGCAACTTTGAAGGTGACACTTTATGATGAAGGTCAGACAAATACCGCAACAAAGAAAGAGTAGCCTCTTTACAAATCTTTTCACATCAGCAGTAATCAACAAATCATAGACGTACTGAATAAGAGTAGCGCCAACAGGTAACACAAAACCGTCAAGCTGAGTTTTCAACGCTTGACTATAGATGGAGGGACTTTCACAATAACCTTGGGGAGCTCTCTTAAACCGGAAGCTTCGGCCTCCTAATGAGAAGCCAAAAATATCACTGCTCTCCTCAGCAATAGGAATACTGAAGAAAGCATTCTTCAAATCGATGACGGAAAACCAAGCTGCCGAAGCAGGAACCAGAGTCAACAAAGCAGTGATATCAGGTACCACAGGAAACTGTGGCACGACAATCTCGTTGACCTCTCGATGGTCAATCACAAACAGGTACACTGGTGGCTGAGAAGCATCAGTACGTTTAAGGACAGGCAAAACAGGACTGTTACACACATTACCTCTCGGTTCCTCAACTACACCCTTCTCAACCAGATCACAGACAATCGCTAGAAGAGCTCTCTCACCATCGCTCGAAATCTGTATTGTGTAATACGAGGCAGCCTAGCATTTGACTTAAGGGTAACAACATACGGAGGAATCTGCAAAAGACCAACATCATTTGGACCTGTGGCCCAAAGTGTATCAGGAAGTCAAGTCAAGTCAAGTCAAGATGTTTATATAGCGCACTACATACCCAGAGGGTCTCAAGGCGCTTGAAGAAGGGTGGGGAATTACTTGTCGAATATCCACGTTTTAAGTTGCTTTCTGAATGCTAGGTGGTTCTGAGTAAGGCGAAGGTGAGTGGGAAATGAGTTCCAGGTTTTAGCTGCCAGGTAGGAGAAGGATCTACCTCCCATGGTGGTTTTGTTGATGCGAGGTACAGTGGCAAGGGCTTGGTTGGAGGATCGTAGCTGGCGGTAGGGGGTGTAGAAGGACAATCGTGTGTTGAGGCATTCGGGTCCAATTTCGTAAAGTGCTTTGTGTGCGTGGGTTAGGAGGCGGAAAGTGATCCTCTTATTGACAGGGAGCCAGTGGAGGTTTTTCAGGTGACCAGAGATGTGTTCTTTACGCGGGATGTCTAATATGAGCCTGGCTGAAGCGTTCTGGATGCGTTGGAGTTTTTTCTGGAGTTTTGCGGTGATACCGGCGTATAGGGTGTTTCCGTAGTCCAGGCGGCTAGAGACCAGAGCGTGGGTGACAGTTTTTCTAGTTTCGGTGGGGATCCAGCGAAATGTTTTTTTGAGCATGCGAAGAATGTTGAAGCAAGATGAAGAAACGGCGTTGACTTGTCTGTTCATCGAGAGTGAGGAATCCAGGATGACGCCCAGGTTCCGTGCGTGGTCCGTCGGGATGGGTGCTTTTCCAAGGGCATCTGGCCACCAAGAGTCATCCCAGGCGGAGGGGGAGGTGCCTAGGATGAGGACTTCTGTTTTGTCTGAGTTCAGTTTCAGACGGCTGTGCTTCATCCATTCGGCTACTTCTTTCATTCCTTCATGCAGGTTGGTTTTGGCAGTGTTAGGGTCTCTGGTGAGTGATAGGATCAGTTGAGTGTCATCGGCGTAGGAGATGATGTTGAGGTTGTGTTGGCGTGCGATGAGCGCGAGGGGGCTCATGTATACGTTGAAGAGGGTGGGGCTGAGTGAAGATCCTTGTGGTACGCCGCAGATGACTTCAGTGGCCTCTGACTTGAATGGTGGAAGGCGGACTCTCTGGGTTCTTCCGGTGAGGAACGAGGTGATCCATTCCAGTGCTTTTCCTTGGATTCCGACGTTTCTGAGGCGCTGTAAAAGGGTGCTATGACAGACTGTGTCGAAGGCTGCGGAGAGGTCGAGGAGGATGAGGGCGACTGTGTCTCCATTGTCCAGTAGAGTTCGAATGTCGTCGGTTGCTGCGATGAGGGCGGTTTCAGTGCTGTGTTTGGCTCGGAAGCCGGACTGTGAGGAGTCGAGGGATTTGTTGGTTTCGAGGAAGGCGGCGAGCTGGTTGTTGACCGCTTTCTCGATGACGTTGGCCGGGAATGGAAGGAGCGAGATAGGGCGGTAATTTTTGAGTTTGGTGGGGTCAGCTGTGGGTTTCTTCAGGAGGGCGCTGAGTTCGGCATGTTTCCAACTTTCCAGGAAGGTTGCGGAGTTGAGGGAGCAGTTGATGACGTCTCGGAGGTGCGGTGCTATAATGGAGTCTGCTTTGTTAAAGATGTGGTGAGGGCATGGGTCTGTGGGGGATCCTGAGTGGATAGAGTTCATCAGACGGATGGTGTCCTCAGTGGAGATTGGGTTCCAGTCATTGAGGATGTTCAAGGGGGGTGGGGGTCCTGCAGAGGGTTGGGTGGGTTGGTCTTCGGGTCGGTTGTCGAAGCTGTTGTGGATGTCAGCAATTTTGTTGTGGAAGAATGAGGCCAGTGAATCGCAGAGGGCTTGAGAGGGGGTGATGTCGTTGGAGTTGGCTGAGGGGTTGGTAAACTCTTTGACGATGTTGAATAATTCCTTGCTGTTGTGGGCGTTGTTATCTAGTCGGTCTTTGAATGCGGCTTTCTTGGCAGACCGGATTAGTTGGTGGTGTATACGGGTGGCGTTTTTGAAGGCGTCCTTGGTGCTGGTGTTTGGGTCTTTTTTCCAGGCCTTCTCAAGGGAGCGACAGAGTTTCTTGGATTTCTTAAGATCATCGTTGAACCAGGAGGCCTTCTTGCTGCCTAGTTTGATATGTCGTTTTTTCAGTGGTGCTAGGATGTCGGCGCTGTTGGATAACCATTGGGTGAGGTTAGTGGCTGCTTGGTCGGGGTTAGAGGAGTGGGTAGGGGGGTTTTGAAGAAGCGATGAGGAGATCTGGTCGATGGTGATTTTGTTCCAGTTTCTACGCAGAGTGGGTTGAGGATGGTTGTTGGTAGGGGTCTTGTTGTAGGTAAAGTGAACGCAGCTGCGGCCCGTCCAATGGAGAGTTGTGGTGTGGCTGAAGGAGACATGTTTGCTGGAGGTGAAGATAGGGTCGAGTGTGTGACCTGCGATGTGGGTGGGGGTAGTGACAAGTTGTTTAAGTCCGAGTTTGGCGAGGTTGTCCAAAAGGGTGGTGGTGTTGCGGTCGTTGTTCTTTTCCAGGTGAAAGTTGAGGTCTCCCAAAAGGATGTAATCCTCGGAGGGGAGCGCGTGTGGAGTGATGAAGTCCGTGATTTCTTCACTAAATTGTGCGCGGGGTCCTGGTGGCCTGTAGAGGAGGGTGCCTCTGAGTGTGGTCTTGGGGTCGATGTGGATCTGGAAGTGAAGGTGTTCAGTGTTGGCGAGATTGACGTCTGAGCTGGTTGAGATGCGGATGGATTTCTTATGGACGATAGCGATGCCTCCTCCTGTTTGGCCGGTACGGTCCTTGCGAATGATCTTATAGCCTTCCGGGATGGCAATGATGATGTCTGGGGCTGACGTGGTGTTCATCCATGTTTCTGTTAGGAAGGCGACGTCCGGAGAGGTGGTGTCTAGTAGATTCCAGAGGTCGATGGCGTGCCTGTGGACCGAGCGGGTGTTGAGCAGGATGCATTGTAGGTGGTTGGGGTCGGAAATCTGTAGTGTGTTCGTAGATTAGGAGTTGTTCTTGCTGC
Organism: Lissotriton vulgaris; assembly: GCF_964263255.1. Taxonomy (NCBI): domain Eukaryota; kingdom Metazoa; phylum Chordata; class Amphibia; order Caudata; family Salamandridae; genus Lissotriton; species Lissotriton vulgaris. The sequence continues at coordinate 878,846,955 of NC_141691.1, forward strand.
CGTCGAACTTGCAGGAGTAGCAGGAGAAGGGTCCATGGAGGTATCCGGGAGCGGCTTGGACGCAGTTGGGGAGTCGGCCGGGGTTAAGGGCTAGGAGGGTAGAGGCGTCGTAGGTAATGCGGGAAGGCTGGGCATTGCGAGGACCAGGGGCTCTGGCGCTGGGCGCGGTCAAGGCGCGGACGGGCGTAGACGGGCTTACCTTTGGCGCACCTTCGGCGCGACTGGGGCGCGAACGCTGCGCATGAACGCTGCGCGGAAGCTCATCTGTCATATATGGAAAGTGGAAAGAGGGAGGGGCGAGGGCGGCTCAGCTGGGAGGCGGGCGGGCTCACAAGGACGCAGACCGAGGACAACAACAAAATAAACAAAATGGCAGTGGAGGGGAGGGCAGAGCACAGCGCCGGGGGTAAACGCGCACTAAAGTTAAATTAATTGCAGCGGAAGCGAGGCGAAGCAGCGCCCAATGCACTACAATAAAAACAAACTTTTAGCTGGAATGCTAGATAAATGCAGCGCAACGATACCAGGTCTCGCCAGGGAGCGACCTCTCAGCAAGCAGCAATGAGGGGATCACAGCGCTTCCAGGTACGGGAGCGCTGTATATACACAGTGGGAGGGCGGCTCAGCTGGGAGGCGGGGCAGGCTCACGAGGACGCAGACCGAGGACAACAACAAAATAAACAAAATGGCAGTGGAGGGGAGGGCAGAGCACAGCGCCGGGGGTAAACCCGCACTAAAGTTAAATTAATTGCAGCGGAAACGAGGCGAAGCAGCGCCCAATGCACTACAATAAAAACAAACTTTTAGCTGGAATGCTAGATAAATGCAGCACAACGATACCAGGTCTCACCAGGGAGTGACCTCTCAGCAATTCCACAATTCACAATTTCACAATTCCAGTGGCAAACAATCCTTAGACAAATACATTGGAGAAATCACTTTCTTACCAAGGGTAAGTTGTACTCCTGAAGGAGAACAATTCAAGGTCACATACAATCTTTTCAGCAAGTCCAAACCCAGCAGATTCTCACCACAACCAGTCGTTAGAATAAGCGGAGCTTCCAATTCACAAGGGCCAATGGAAAGGGACAAAGGACTAGAAACCGGATTACGAACTGGGGCACCTGAAAATCCTACTGAAACATTGGTCAAGCCAGACAAAGGTGAGCCAGGAAGTTTAGAGTGCATAATAGAACTCTTCATCGCACCAGTATCCAAAAGAAAAGGTTCTACCACACCTGATGTAATCACTTCAACATAAAAACCACTCTGATCTACTGGAACTGACACTACTCCCTCACTTTGTCCTTGACTGTCCTAGTTATCATTATAACCAGAACTCTCACCTTCGACAAAGTAATCCTCAACATAATACTGGGCAGACTGACCACTCGGAACATTATGTCTGTCAAAATAATTCGCAGAATTCTGTAGGGAAGAGGAACGTTCATTCTGGGGGATCACACCACGTCCCCTACCCCTAGGTGCCTGCTGAAAACTACCACAACCTCTCTGACCAGATACACCATTTGCACGCTGCAACAAAGCCGGGCAACTATTCTTATGATGACCTTCTTCTCTGCAATAAGCACACTGATTAGGGCCAGGAAAGAATCGCGGAGCATAGGGCTCAGGCTTCTGTAACAATCTCTGAAATTGTGGAGGCTGCTGAAACTGAGGCTGATTCTGACGAGGCGGATAAGCTTGCTGCAAAAGAACTTTCGTCTTTAACTCTTTCGTTTTCTTCTGTACTTTATCCTTCTCATCTTTATCCCTATTCTCGTAATATTGTGCAGTAGCCAATATCTTGGCCGACGAAGAAACAGCTCATGAACTCTCAGAGTCCTTTAATTTATTAGAAAGTTCGGGAAGCAAATTAAAGACAAATTTATCCACAAACAACCTTTGGCCACCTTCCGTACTCATATCCTGACCACTATGATCAACAAATGTGTCTTCAAACCTAGTGAAGAAATCAGATACACTCTTTCTTCTGCTTACATGCTGCTAACTTATCCCAATTCACTCGTAAAGCGGGCATCATCATTTTCATCAAATTAATATTTCTACCTGGTAATTCTGAAACTAAAGTTTCAGGTTTAGCACCTCCCTCCTGTCTACCATCTGCAGCAACAATATTCGCCCAGGTATCACCTAATTCAGCAGCATGATTCTCATGACGAATCTTTGCCCACAAAGGTTGAGGGACTACATTACCCATCAACATATCGATGTCAGCTAAATTCATAATACACGCTTCAACTGTCTGGGACAACTCCTTGTTACAACCAGCAGGATTCTTACGAGGGTCAGGTAAGGTCTGCTTAAGAGCCAAGACCTCTGCTCTCTTCCAAGGGACATGTACCCATACTCGCTGAAAATGAGCCTGAGCGGCAGCAATACCCTGATTTACATTAGCCTGAACTGCTTCCTATACAGGAGGAACTTCTCTCATAGGGTACTGTTTCACTTTCCTCCTAACAGAGGAATCAGGTTCATACAATGTCTGAGGCGAAAGCCTAGATCTGAAAGCAAGGATCGTCTCTACGGCATCTGTAACATCAGATTCCACTATCATCCCTTTAGCAAACTCTGACTGAACATCGAGCACATCCTGCGGAATCAAACCCAACTCATTATCTTCCCATTCCTGACGCAGAAAAGTACACATTACATTGAAAACATACCTTTGCTTAGGCGACTCCCACTGAAAGAAAACATCCATAACTGCTGGCAAATCATACCTTGGAGCATTTAAAATCCACCTACGAGCCAACAAATCCAACACTGTCCGTTCCTCGGAACTAGGAACCTGACTACGACTCTGCTTGTGTTCCGAAACAGGGGTCATATTCAGTGACCCAAACAATGGTGACAACAGATTAACAACAGTCTCGGTCATTCGTTTTCGAGCAGAAGGAGAAGAAGTAGACATAAGAACAGGAGAATAAGTATTCTGAGGCAAAGAAGGTGTAGGGTCAAGAACAGTAGTAGTCAAAGATGCAGAAGCAGAAGGCAAAAGAGTTTGAGGCAAAGCTGGTAGCAAAGCTGGCGACCCTAGAATGGGTTGCGCAGGAGGAGGCAAAACCAGCTGTGGAGCACCGGTTGGCTGAACAATAGCAGGAGGTTGAACAACAAAGGGTGGAACAACCGGGGGTAATGGAGGTGCAGTAGCACCCTGCACATAGGGGGGTGGCAATCTCAGTAAATGAGAGATCAAAGGATCTTTTTCAGGGTCTTCATTCACTTTTGGAAGTGAAGGCGGCAAGGCCGGATAACATTTATCGATAGCCATGCAACGCTGTCTATCTAAGACTTCACTCACACCTTCTTCTCCATCTTCCTTAAACTGCCTAGCAGCTTGTAATACTGACATATTTTTATCTTTCCTATCTCTTTTTGCTTGTTTAATTTCTCTCTGTTTGGCTTCCTTTCGCCAAAGGCGGAAAGAGTCAAACATTGCCGGCCGGGCTTTCTTCTTAAACAGCACAACTTCTAGGTTATCTAAAATATTTGATTTGAAACTACCATGTTGGGGCCATCGTAAGACACCATCTTTCCTAGTGTTGGGTTCCGCCCAGCCCACACACTGCAGGAACGCGGTATTTTCCAATCTACTTCCCCGACTCACTAGCCACTCACGAGATGGAAACGATGAGTGAACCAATGACCCAGGAAAGGGGGTGGAATATGAGGAGACACCAAGCCTTCCACCCCTGTAGCTCGAAGAGTGCACTGCTCCCTGCTCCACGCTTCCGCACCTGAACAAATGAGAGAAATACACTTCAATTACACGTACCTCTCCGAGAGATCTCAACAACAGTGACCATGTCCTGCCATAACATTCACGTTGCTTACCAGTTGAAAGCACAGGCTTGGTATTGTGGAGACTTCAATCAGCAAAAACAGACACCCCAATGATGGAATGTCTTGGAACTTCGAGTAGCTGACTAAGTAAAAAGGGTGTCCCTCTTAATGTTTAAATATCAGGGGAAAAACATGTCACTTTCTTGACATGAACAAAAAACCCCTTCACGCAAATAACAATAACGCATGAAAAACCCGGCACTTAGAATAGGGTCTTTGGAATCCTAATAGCGGAATGACCAAAATCGTCACGTCTGCGAGTAACGATGTGGAGCGGTGAATACCAGAGACGCGCAACCCACAGGTAAGCGTTGATACAACCACCGCGTCTCCTCCACACAACGATACTCACAAAAAATATAAGGGAGGGAAAAAACAGGAGCCCCTGAAACCCCCCCAGCCCAACATAAAAACGGGAAATAGGAAAAAGCACCGGGATCTATCCAAAGAAACAGGGGAAAGGAACCTTAACACGCTAACTTACTAACTGGTAAAAGCGAAAGGAGGGGAAAGGCAAAAAATCTCGCACTCAGAAGAAGAAAGGGGGAACGGTTCTCACGAGCCCGTGAGAACAAACTGAGTAAATCCAAGTCACACAGAAACCAGCTTCCAGGAACCCATGCATCAGCAATAACAAGCAATGACCGTAAGGTAGGACTGGCTTATATCCTGTGACTGGCAGGTCATGTGAAAACAGTTCATGGTCACTGAAAGAGGACTGAACCCGATTCCTAACAGTACCCCCCCAATGATCCTCCCCACCGGGCGGGGTTTTCGGGGATGTTGTCTATGGAACAACCTGACTAAACGAGGCGCATGCACCCCCCAGCCGGCTCCCACGTCCTATCCTCGGGGGCATAGCCCTTCCAATCCACCAGATAAAATAGATGACCCCTCCTACGTCTGGAGTCGAGAATAGCCTGGACCTCAAACTCTTCCTGTCCATCGACCACCAAGGGAGCAGGAGGGGGCAACACCTGATCAGAAGGGACATAAGGTTTCAGCAACGATGTGTGGAAGACGGGATGAACTTTGTATTCCTGTGGCAACTGAAGCTTCATGGCCACTGGATTAATCACCTGTACCACGGGATATGGGCCCACGTACTGAGGTTGTAATTTACGGGACCCCTGCAGTCTCAAATTGCGAGACGCTAGCCAAACCTTGTCACCCACCTGATAACAGGGGGCAGGGACCCGATGCCGGTCTGCCTGCTGTTTCATATCCGCCTTAGCTTCTTGCAACCGTACCCTTGCCGCTTCCCAGATGTCACTCAATCTTCAATGGCTGGAACATGCCCAGTAGGTTGAATAGCTAACACCCTAGGATGGTACCCCAGAGAACTAAAAAAAGGAGTCATGCCCGACGCGGAGTGCAGACTGTTGTTACAGGCAAATTCCGCTATTGGGAGGGCAGTCACCCAGTTACATGATAGAGACGAAATCAGGCACCTCAAATACTGTTCCACAGTCTGGTTGGTGCGTTTGGTCTGGCCGTCGGACTGCAGATGATACGCCAAGGACAGCCGTATCTCCGTCTTAAGCACCAAACAAAGCTCCGTCCAGAAGTGGGACACGAACTGAGCCCCCCTGTCAGATATCACTACAGAGGGTAAGCCATGGATCCTCACAACCGAGGACAGAAACACCAATGCCATTTCTTTCGCTGTAGGGATCTTAGCTAGCGGGTTGAAATGTGCCATTTTCGTAAATGAATCTACCACCACTAGAATAGCGGTAAATCCCAACACGGATGGAAGGTCGGTTACGAAATCCATACTGATGGTATGCCAGGCAGTAGGAGGGACCTCTAAAGGCTGTAAAAGACCAGAGGGCTTACAGTGTGAAGGTTTACTAATGGCACAAACAGGGCAAGCGGTCACATAATTCTGGATATCTTTCGCCAGCGACTCCCACCAGAACCATCTCAAACATAACTCCTTTGTCTTCCGCATCCCTGGATGTGCCACCAATGCAGAGGAATGACACCACTCCAAAACCATCTCTCTTAAAACAGGGGGAACAAACAACCTGCTCTCATGGTACAGCAACCCATCCTGATCTGCCACCTGGGGTAACACTAACCACGGAGCCAAATCCATCTGTCTTAAGCGCTCTTTTACAAGAGAAGGGAAGTCCTCAGCTGTTACGACCCCAACGATCCTCTCACTATCGATCATCGGTCTAGCTTCCTTCGGGGAACTTACTTCTCTCGGATCAACATGGATCCGGGAAAGAGCATCAGATTTGATCTGCTGTGCAGCAGGCCTGTAGGTGATAACAAAGTCATATTCATTAAAGAATAAGACCCACCGCATCTGACGCGGAGTTAAAGCCCCGGCAGACCGAAAAAACTCCAGGTTTTTATTATCGGTATAGATCGTGATTGTATGCCGGGCAACCCATAAATAATGACGCCATTCCTCGAAGGACAGCTTCACTGCCTACAACTCCCTCTCCGCCACAGTATAATTGCATTCCGCCGGAAGCAAGGTCTTAGAGAAAAAGGCAATGGGGGTGCATATGGCCGGTACCCTCCTCCCACTGGGATAACACCCCACCCACCGCACATGAGGAAGCGTCCGTTTCTACAAAGAACAGCAGGGCAGGATCAGGATGCGTCAACACAGGTGCTGACGTAAATTTCCGGAGTAAAAAATGGAAAGCGTCCTGAGCCTCAGTGGACCAGATGAAGGGAACCCCCTTTCTCAACAGGCGGGTCATGGGTGCCACAACATCAGAAAAATTAGAAATGAAACGCTGATAAAAGTTGGCAAACCCCAAAAGCACCTGGATGTGCTTCACTGTAGATGGTATAGGCCAGGTCACAATCGCTTGTATCTTTTTGGGGTCCATTCGGATACCGTCCGCCATGATGATGAATCCCAAAAACTCCACCTCAAGGGTACTGAACTGACACTTTTCCAGTTTGGCGTACAGATGATGTTCCTGTAATTTCCGTAACACCTGTGTCACATGTTCATGATGTTCTGCACTGATCTCTGAAAATACGAGAATGTCATCCAGATATACGATGACAGTTCTATCCAGGTATTCGCTTAGGACTTCATTGATGAAGAACTGGAATGCCGCTGGCTCGTTGCATAAGCCAAACGGCATTACACAGTCCTCAAACAGGCCATGTTTGGTCTTGAAGGCCGTCTTTCACTCATCCCCAGGTCGAACACGGATAAGATGGTACGAGCCCAGCAAATCCAATTTGGTAAACACCGTAGCTTTGCGGAGCTGGTCCAACAACACAGGGATAAGCGGAAGAGGGTATTTGTTCTTCACTGTGGCCTTGTTTAAGGTCCTATAGTCCACACAGGCCCGCAACGTCCCCTCCTTCTTCGGTATGAAGAAGATCGCAGATGACACAGGCGAAGAGGAAGGACGGATATATCCCAGCCTCAACATCTCGTCCAGATATTCTTTCAGATGCAGCTCTTCGGGTTCTGATAGCGCATATATGCGACTGCATGGCAAAGGAACACCAGGCACCAAATCGATTCTACAATCGAACGACCGGTGCGGGGGAAGACTCTGCGCTTGTCCCTTATCAAACATGTCTCTGAAAGCGGAATACTGCTGTGGAACAGTATTAGTCTCGGTTACCGCACATGACAAAGGGATAATCTGTTTGCTCGCCTCTCTGTAACAATGTCCCAAACAAAAGGCAAAATCCAATGTCACCAAACACTGCACCCAATCGATCTTGGGGTTGTGGTCCTGTAGCCAAGGAACCTCCAACACCAAACCAAAGGAAGGGGCATCAATCAAATGAAAAACCACAGATTTGGTATGCCCTTTGTTGCACAGTAGCCGAAAATGAACGGTTTGACGTGTGATACACCCTGATGTCAGTTCAGTCCCGTCTATGGCTCTCACCGGCTCTGGTTGCTCCTTGTAGTGACAGGGAATCCCCAAGTTATCCGCCAAGGAAATATCAATGAAATTGCCGGTTGCCCCGGAATCCAACAACACAGACACCGGCACTCGATTGTGCACCGAAAGCAGAAGATGGGCCGTGATGATAAAATGCCTAGGAGCCAAATCGATCGCCCCTTGTACCTCATACTGTCCTCTCAGCTCTTCGTTTCTCTTTATGCTTCCTTCTACCTGGACAAATGCCACCTTCTTTTCATACCCCGCCCTTGATGGTTTGACAGGGCATTCCCTAGCAAAATGGCCTCCCTGACCACAATACAAACACAGGTTCAAATCTCTTCTCCTTTTCTTTTCCTCAGGAGTTAAGGGTCCCCTTACTCCTCCTATCTCCATGGGTTCGGATGTTGTTTTAGGCTCCCCAGTTGGTTTATCTTCAGGCTTCATATAGCTACCCCTAGATATCTGGAAACGATGACGGCCCCCACGCCTCTCTGAAAGTCGATGGTTTAGCTTCACCACCAGGTCTATGAACGCTGCGCAGTTATCGGGAGGATCCACCACTTGTGATACCACGTCCTTAAGTTTCTCACAAAGACCCTGGTAAAATAGGGAGGTCCGCTTCTCCATCAGCCAATGAGTCTCGGACACCAACCGATTGAACGAGGCTATGTATGTTAGGAGATCCTGTCTGCCCTGCCGTAATTTCAGAAGCTCTGCATCCCTTGCTTGCATGAATGCATGCTTAGCAAATAATCCCCGCATCAACTCTTTGAAAGCCATATAATTGTACAGTACTCGGTCGCCGCTCTCTACCAAGGGTATAGCCCACTGAGCAGCCGTGCCAGCCAGATATGAAATAGTGAAAGCGACTTTGGCAGAGTCATCAGGAAAAGCACCAGACCTACACATAAAATGTAATTGCCACTGGTTCATAAACATCCCGAACTTCTCACTATCCCCAGTAAACCTCTCAGGGGGAGCCAAAGGAACAGGAGCAGGAGATGTCACGGTAACTGCTATAGGAGCCCCACTCCCACTGGTGCTCTGTCCCGTCCCTCGTCCATACTGAAACGTTGCTGATTGTATAATCGGACCAGGCCCTCTAGTTTGTGTCTGTTCTCTAGCCCACATGGCCCCTAGTTCCTGTCTTAGACCCACATTTTCCTGCCGTAGGTCTTGTACCTGAAGCTGTAAGGCCGTTTAAGCCCCCATCACATCTTGCATGGTAGGGGCGTCAGCGCCCCCACCCGGAAGTACCCCCGTGTCCACATCCATACCCGTCCAGGCAGTGTGCTCTTTTTTGTGGGCTTGTTATTCTGTTGGGTTCCGCCCAGCCCACATACTGCAGGAACGCGGTATGTTCCAATCCACTTCCCCGACTCACTAGCCACTCATGAAATGGAAACGATGAGTGAACCAATGACCCAGGAAAGGGGGTGGAATATGAGGAGACACCAAGTCTTTCACCCCTGTAGCTCGAAGAGTGCACTGCTCCCTGCTCCACGCTTCTGCACCTGAACAAATGAGAGAAATACACTTCAATTACACGTACCTCTCCGAGAGATCTCAACTACAGTGACCATGTCCTGCCATAACATTCACGTTGCTTACCAGTTGAAAGCACAGGCTTGGTATCGTGGAGACTTCAATCAGCAAAAAGAGGCACCCCAATGATGGAATGTCTTGGAACTTCGAGTAGCTGACTGAGTAAAAAGGGTGTCCCTCTTAATGTTTAAATGTCAGGGGAAAAACATGTCACTTTCTTGACATGAACAAAAAACCCCTTCACGCAAATAACAATAACGCGTGAAAAAAAACCAGCACTTAGAATAGGGTCTTTGGAATCCTAATAGCGGAATGACCAAAATCGTCACGTCCGCGAGTAACGATGTGGAGCGGTGAATACCGGAGACGCGCAACCCACAGGTAAGCGTTGATACAACCACCGCGTCTCCTCCACACAACGATACTCACAAAAAATATATGGGAGGGAAAAACAGGAGCCCCTGAAACCCCCCCAGCTCAACATAAAAATGGGAAATAGGAAAAAGCACCGGGATCTATCCGAAGAAACAGGGGAAAGGAACCCTAACACGCTAACTTACTAACTGGGAAAAGCGAAAGGAGGGGAAAGGCAAAAAACTCGCATTCAGAGGAAGAAAGGGGGATGGAACGGTTCTCACGAGCCCGTGAGAACAAACGGAGTAAATCCAAGTCACACAGAAACCAGCTTCCAGGAACCCACGCATCGGCAATAACAAGCAATGACAGTAAGGTAGGACTGGCTTATATCCTGTGACTGGCAGGTCATGTGATAACAGTTCATGGTCACTGAAAGAGGACTGAACCCGATTCCTAACACCTAGTATAGCGGATCCATACCTCATTATAGGTGATAGGACCCACTCAGTGTTTTGAATACAGCTCATAAGTTGGAGTTCCAACCGGAGGTATCGGACACAAGTTCTCCAATCGGGAATCCTTGTTGCAACTACAACTAAACCATTTCCTAATTTTGCTAAGACCAGGCATCTTATAGCTCACTAATCTAGCTTCATACTTCAAGGGGTTATCAACTATCGATACTCTCGCAAATATACAAGCCACTCGGCTTCGATTACTGCAGAAGCCGAATCAAACCCAACCAAGAATCAAACCAAGAACCAAACAAAGAACCAAACAAAGTCGTGGGAGCGACCCACTTATACTTAACCAAAATATCTGTCACGCCACCAGAAGACCGTCTATCGTCTCGCTCTACAAAGCATCTATCGAGGGTCCAAGACAGGGCGACAGTGAGGGCAGCAGTCTTTCGTAGCCGTCGGAAAGCGGGAAGCCTCACAGAAAATACCTTCGGTCCACGTCGACATGCAGTGGTCGATGAAGTGGTGGCCTTCCTCCAGAATTTCCTCACGTGGCTCCTCAGGATCCTCGGGCTTGGACTGGTACCGCTGAAGTCGCCCCACCGCTGGGCGCCAACTGAAGAACCGGGTTTTAAGAACCCAGCGGCGCCAGGGACACGCCCAAAGTCTTTGGGTTCTCCTGTCTTGGCAAACAGAGACACGGAACACTTCTAGGTGGGGTCAGAGATCAAATTTATTAGCTGCAGCTAGTAGCAGTAATCGCAGCAACACAATACGGTGTACAACTCAAGAAACTGCTCAATTTTGTAGAGCAAGACTTCAGTATTTATACACAATATTCATATTACAAATGGACACCCACTGCAGCAAATTCTGACCAATAGAAAAACGTTTCTATACATTATCACATTCCAAAAAGACTCACTTTACATTGTACCAACCCCACAAGTTAATTATTAGGATGTCCCAAATTCAATTTCCAAAAGCTGGACAAACCCATAATTGAAAGCACAATGCATGTAACAAAGGAACATAAAAAGGAAACAATGATAGATAACGAGCAAGATAAGGCACATGTAGAAAAGCTAAAAGTTGACGATGTCCTGAACTTTGACTTGCAATCTCAGATAGCAATCGTCCAAGGAAATTGGCCTCGCAAAGGGTCAGTTTCAGATAAAGAGGTCAGTTCCTTACAATGCACCTTAGAGTCAAGAAAAGGCTTACTTAATAAGTGCATGAACAACGAAGCCCATGCAACTTCGTTCGTCTTGTTACCTCCATGGGCTTACGTGATGGCAACACCAAAATGGAGGCACGAACAAAATGGAACCCATATTCGAGACAAAGTCTCTGAATACGTAATGAACTCGCTAGTTAACATGACGAATTCACTCCATATTAGCCGTACTTGCTAAATACGGTACAACATCACCAAAACCGTGACGGAACCATAACATAACAGGACAAGGCAGATTTTACAGAACCTCAGAGGATGCAATAAAGATAGTGTGAATCAACTCACCAAAATGCATGGGCAAATCAGTATTTAATAAAGCATGCACCTCTGTGCAGGGGTTTGCCACGTGAAGAACAAATGTTTCACGAGCAGATGTGAGGGCGACTTCTTTTTGTGACAATAGAGCTCTTATACGGCTCATTTTGTTGAACTCTGCTTTCAAGGCGGAATCGTCGGCCAGATGAAAACATCAAGCTTCCCATGCGGAGGAGGAAACATTACATTTTTACAACAAACTACACGCTCACTGACGGTAACCACGTAAGGAATTCCTGCAACCATCCCACAACAATCTTCATTATTTAAAAGTAAATAACTCCCGTTTGCCAGTAATGTGAATGTTGGTATGATAGCAGGTGCTGTGTACCTTTCAAAAAACAGGCTAAATTTGGCTCTTTCTGGTTACAAGAGCCATGCAACTGGATATTCCTACACATTAATGAATGATCTGGTGTTGTAGTGCAATCCTCACCATTCAAGTAAGACTCTTTTACCTCCTTAAGGCATCTATAGGTAAACAGTATCGACCAAGCTTCATGGAGATAAGCGGTGCCCAGAGGTTCATATTTGCCAATTGCTTAGTACTTCATACAGGCTTTGAACTTGAAAAGAGGAAAAGGTAGAGTTATTAACCCGTTGATAAGCCATGTTGCCGAATTGGTCTCAGCCACAGAAAATGGTAAACGTTCTTACTTTTCAATGTGTAACATAGAAAAAGTTGCATCTTTCATTGACATAAAACGTTGCTTTTCACTCAAATTAAACGGGGCAAATAATGATGACATATTCATGTAGTGCCATGGCACTTTTCCACCTTTCAAGGTTTGTAAGGTCTATGCAAACTGCATAACAGAACGCAACTGATTCTGACCATGGTACAAAACAGACAATACATCTTGCACAATATCAACAACAGATGACACAATATTGTCTAACGTGTAAATGCGGGAAGAAAGCGTGTTAATGCTGTTATCTACAACTGCTAGCACTTTTTCTAAATTTGCTTGATCTATAGCTCTAATGCGGGAAGCCGCCTCAATCTGGGACAGTTTCCAGACTTCGTTGTAAATAGCATATATCCATCTTTTAGATCTGCCGGAAGCTGGGCCTTTCACAAAATCATTCAGATCAACATCGTCAGTCAATTTAGATAAATGCATCTTAACTGACCCCAAAGTGGAGTGTTTGAGCCAACTCTGACATAATTTGCCTACAGAATAGGTAGTCACAGAATGGCCACTTTCAAAGCGAGGATCCACCCTGACCCATGTGTAGCCTGGAGCTAAACCCAGAAAACGATGCTGGCAAGAGTCAGCACTTTTGTTCCACAGGAACCAACCTTTAGGATCCAAACTGGATATGTTAAAGGAAGAATTCAGTAACATGGTCTGTAATTCTTTAATAGACAACTTGGTATTATTATCCCAACCGGAATATTCTTCTAAATCAGGAAAAGACGGAACATTTAATTTTTTAGTAGTAGCCAATCCAAAGCAAGTTGTTTGTGAAATTGTAGAATTCAAAAACAACATATGGTTCGGGATGAGGCATGCACGATGCAAAGCCTCAGTGCCTTGCACTTGCCAACTTTTACAACCCCAAACAGATTTAAGATCAATAGTATCTTTCCACAGCTCGTAGCCTCCAACAGCCAATTGGTATTAAAAGGACTTTGAAAACAATAATTTTGTGTGGGTAAGTCTAACCTTGGAAGTGGACTTTTCAGTCATTTTAAAATAAAATGCATTGGGATTTGACTGATTGAAATCAGTAAAATAAGTGAACCTCTTTAAAAAAGAAATGGAACTGCCTTGTACAGGAGCGGGACAATGCTACCACTGTGTATAATTAACCGTATTCCTCCTGGTATTTGCTTTATGCAGGTAGTGATTGCCAAAATGTTGGTAACAAAACAAATCACCATAATTTGTGGAATCTAGATATAAATCTTCAGCATCAAAGGCAGCATAATATTTCAAATCAGAAAACAAAGCTTCTACGGCCTGAACGTCTCAATCATCAGAATATATATTTTGTTTAATTACATCCCCCATAGAAACTCTTAGGAGATGTGGGACATTTAAAACCTCAGTGGGCCCATGGATTTGAAATCTAATAGCATCCCACACAATCCCATCTAATACGGGCCAAGCAGTGATATTAAAAAAAGCCAGGTCCCTCTTCAATCTGTGTGATGAGGAATGGGGAGCCAATGTTCCATTAATATGTCAAATGCATGTTCTTTCTTCAACATAGTGTACGTTGACAAGGCAGAAAAAAATACACCACAAATCCAATAGACATAAACAGGTAAATCGAAAAAAGCACCAACCAAATGTAGGTCCAAGGAGGAATCAACAAATGTGTTTTAAACAGTGTTGCAAGAACAGAAATCTTTGAAGGGGTCTTCGATGTGTGAGAGTTTGTGTCAAATGAAAATCTGGATTCTGTAGCAAAATAAGTTTGCAAATCAGGCTTTTATAAGTAAGTGGGGTAAGTATATTCAGTCTCATCAAGGTGAGCACCAGGTAGGGAACACAATAAAGGACTCGAAACTGCAGGCATCTCAAGGGCAACATCAGGCCTGGGGTTAGAAGCCGGGGCCAAAACAGAATTTCTCCAAATCGATAGGCATGAAACTGCCGGAGTCATACTAAGAAGAATCGGCCACACTGTGTAGTTTGACATTGTCAATGGAGATATACCTTTTATGACCAGGATTTGGTGGGAAAATCACTGTTCCTGTGCCCTTCACGCCAAAGCACTGGAACCGGAGCTCGATATGAGGGACCAAATTCCTTCTTGTTTTTGATCTTCTCTCGAGCCAGTTCTCCAACTTGGGGTAGCCAGCCAAGTACCAGAATCTGCAAAGCAGCCTCAGATGTGGAGGGCAAGTGTTCCTTTGCAAGACTGTCTCTCGACTTTTGTAGATCCTGTAAAACATTGCAATGTTCATCTACATCAAAGGAGGCAGCAACTGCCGCCTGGTCTAGACCGTCAAGATCCGGCACAAACATCTTGATACCAACGAGCATTTTGTTTGGGGTCCGCCCACACAGAGACCTTCTAGGGAGATTATTAGGGGCACGCTGCACGCTATTGAGGTGGGCCAGCCAGTTCCTGCCAGTGCCTTTAACCCTAGCTGTCAAAGACTGCTTTAAATCTTGGTTCATTCGTTCCACAACACTATTACCCTCAGGTCTGTATGTAGACGTAACTTGACTTGGACCCCCAACGAAGTCAATGCATCCTTATATGCCTTAGATGCGAAAGCAGGACCCTGATCTGAATGGAAGGTGCCACAGGCAAAAATTCCTACAAAGACACGCAAGTCTTCTATGACAGTTCGCGAATCAGCGCTGCGGTGTGGCCACACCCACACAAAGCTTGTGCATGAATCAACTGCTACTAAGATGTACTTATAAGCAGTTTCAGAAGAAAAAGGACCACAGTGATCTAAGTAAACACAACCAAGTGGTTTATTAGAAATGTACAACTGTGTCTGGGGTGGACGCGCAGCAGTTGAAGGCTTAATCTGCTGGCAAATGTCACATTGAAAGACATAATCACTTGTCTGTTTGTACAGTCCCCGCCACCAGAAACGTTGTTGTAACTGAGATACAGTAGCCGAAACGCCTGCATGCGCAGACGCAACACCTTCATGGGCAGCTGTAATCAGTGTGGACCTGCGGTCCGCGTTGGGAATTAACCTTTCACAAACATCCGGTATTTTCAGATAAGGAACTTTATCAGGACTTAAGTGGTATGAATACTTCGAAGGGAACCCCTTAGGATATTTACTTCCCTTCTCAGTCGCGGCTACAGCTGCCAAGATGTCATCATCAATCTTACCTTTGGAGCGTGTAACTGCTGCAAGCAAATATGTCGATACTGCTGATTTTGCGGCCTCATTGGCCAAAGAATTGTCAACAGCGTGAACTCCCACGCGCTGATGACCGAGAGTGTGAATTAGTGGCAACTGCTCTTTAAGCTCAGCCACTCTGACCCAGATCATTTTATCTGTTATTGTGCTACCTGTGGAGTCACGAAAATCATTCTGAATCCAAAAGTACAGGTTCTCATTGTAAGACTGGACACAGTAATAAGAATCACTCACAATAAGAGTCGTCACACTAGGATCAGCGTACTCCAATGCAAACATCAGAGCACGGAGCTCTGCCAATCGTGCGGTACAGTCCCCTAAAGTCTGCGTATGCACTACTTTGGACTTGAATTCATCATTCACCATGGTACCTACCCCAATGGCGCAAGCGGAAACGTATGCGTGTTTAGACCCATGCGCAACTTGCGCTGAACCATCAGTGTAAATGATACAATGGAAATCCTCCAAAGGTCGCATAGTCAATGGCGCAGGATGAACAAATTCATACTGCAAAAACTCTTGTGACTGCAAGGAGCCATCAAAAATAAACGTGACATCCGGAGACCTCAAAGATGCAGCCCATTATATCCACAGTGGGTGCAAAGCTTTAGAATTTGGTACACTGGCCTTCGTCACTGCCTCTAGTGCAGGATACGGGGTAACAACCAACATGCCGTTTACACACTGATTACCATAGACGAATCCATGACGGGACCCCGTATTTACCGATGTTTCTAATAAAACGCTTTCCCATATTATTTATTATTTATTGTTGTTTCAATCATTGTTGACGGAAACCCCTGAGAAACGTGTACAACACAAAAATCCATTTAGCCTACCGTTACGACTACACCCTTGAATCAGGCATACCGCCATCGTAATCAGTGTGTAAACGGCAACTAAAATTTCCATGACAACGCGTGGATATTGAGGCACCAATAAGAGATGACAGATGGAATCTTAAGAGCGAATGAAAAAACATCGCGAAAGTACAGCGAGACGCGTTAGTTTACCATAGCAACAGGAGGGTGATTGGTTGCATCCTAACCAATGAGCAAATGCGTGATGGGGAGCCAATTAGATAGCGGCTAGTTTAAAACCCAAGAAAACAGACAGTCAGTGTTTCCTTTCGTTTCGGGATAATCCGATCGCTGGACACACGGACTGACTGCCAGGAGACAAGGAGCGGGGAGGCCGACCTAAAGACTAAGGGTAAGTGAAATATAAAACCAGGTCACGCCCTATGAGAAAGATCGAAGCCCCAGTGTAATGCCGTCCGAGTGCCATTTCCCGCCAATAGCGAGTTGTAGAGAGGGTGGGGAGGTAATACTCAAACCCTTAGAAACACGTTTTTAGTATAAAAAGAGAAGGGTAAAGTCAAATTGTTAATTAGATGGCTAATAACAAGTAAAAGATACCAATTATGCGTATTTGTCTTTTTCTGTCGCCAAAATACAGAACGGACGGAATTTAAAACGGACCATAGTTTATAGAAACTACACTCCCTACACTCAAGATCCCTCTATCTTGAGAACTGGGCTTACAAAAATTGCTGGATGGATGAAAAATAACTTTTTGAAATTAAACGGTGAAAAAACCGAACTCATAATCCTAGGAAAAAATAAAGAACTCTGGGGACCCCAACACTGGCCCCCAGAAATGGGCTCTCCTCCTATACCAACTAACCAGGCCCGTAACCTTGGCTTTGTGGTAGATGACACTCTTAGTATGCACCAGCAGGCCATCAAAACATCAGCCGCCTGCTTTGTCATTCTGAAGTGGCTAAAGAAAATCTGCTGGATGCTACCAGATCACACCAAAAGAACTGTCATTAACGCCCTCATAACATCCAGATTGGATTATGCCAATATACTATACTTGGGAGCCAAAAAAGCCACTGTTCGCAAACTACAAACCGTACAAAATGCTGCGGCTAGATTGCTAGGTAAAATTCCCATCCATGCACCTACTACCAAACTCATACGAGAATTACACTGGTTGAAAATTGAGAGCAGAATCAAATTCAAATCATTATGCTTTATGCATAAAATCTCAGCAAACAAAGCCCCTAAATACCTGTTAAATCTGGTACAACACTACCGTCCATCCAGGACGCTGAGATCCGCAACAGCAAACAAATTTGCTGTGCCTAAAATAAGACTATCACGCATGGGAGGTAGATCCTTTGCCTATCTTGGCCCCTCCCTGTGGAACTCTATGCCACAGGCTTTGCGCTCAGAGGTTAATCATATCAGTTTCAGAAAAGCCATTAAAACTTGGCTATTTAACATCTAGTCAGCTGTCCAAACTTCCTTCTCTGAATCACAAGCGCCGGGAAACCCTTTGTTGAGTAGCTGTTTGCGCTATACAAACTAAAAACTAAACTAAACTAAACTAAACACTCGATACCTAAATTAAATAGGTAAAGAGACGGCAACCAGAAACTATTGAACGGTGGCTCCTCCTGGCGGTTAAATACACTGCAAATTCATGCTACAGAAACAGGTATATAAATAAATAAAATACCAAAGAAATTAAGTAATAAGCGAACTGGTAGCTACACAAATAAGTTTTATTTATTTTGCCTTGTGTAACAGAAAGAAACTTGATGGGTAGAAGAATGAACAATAGACACGACAACCCAAAGAAATATTGAGAACATTCCTTCATCCAATAAGGTATTATTTCTCGATCAGAAATACTCAAGAGATTAAGTAAAGAGTCCATATAATTGCCCTGAAATAAGCAACTACATCAAGAAATGTTTATTCCACACAGTGACATCGTAACTTGAATAAGTACGTAGAAAACCCTGGGACCGGTCTATTATTCCGAAGCCCATAGTTTGTACTTGGGAAGAGAACATCATTACTCCATGGAGACATGACATCTACCATGAATAAGGTACATAGTAAAATAAGAACCGTATACATATGCTCGCATTGTGTGCAAGAGAAGTGGATAACAGCAGTGGACAAAGAGTCCAAGGGAAAGGCAAACCTCATTAGTTTCGTAACAAGTGTAGTAGTGTAGAGGCAGAGTGATTAATAGGTTAAAATAATATCATGTATAGAAAATGCTAGAAAAATTGGACCTATATATTGTATAGTACCTTGTTGTAGCAAGAAAGACTAAAGGATACAAAAGGGAAAATAAGAAAAAAGTAGAGTATGAACTGTTATGTAAGAGATGATGATACGTTCCAGATAGAAGAGAGATGCATGTTGAATCTGTACCAAAAAAAGAATGGTAACTCTGTGTTTTTAAATTCATTTAGAATCAGTCCTGAAGAAGGTCTACTATCAAAAATACCGAAACGCCGCGTCGACTGTTTTGATTCTTTGTTTTTAATCTTAAAATTTTTTTATAATAAAATGTATAACATGTGTTTTTAAATTATTGTAATAATGAGAAATTACTGTAATAGAATAAAGTGTAACAGAGTTTTTACCAAACGTATAGTGTGGAAAACATCTCTCTTTCCTGGACTTATGTAAGTTTTTTAAAATTTCACTTTTGGTTTTTGCGTCATACTATAGCAATATTTGGAGAACGATTTGTTGGGGGTGTCTAGTTTTAACTCCTAACCTCTCACGAGAAATCTATGATATAGCCTTGTACCTTTGCCTTTCCCGCCCAATTGATGGCATGCTGTGTTTCAGATAAATAGATCCACTCGAGTGATCACTCATTGTAATTGGACACCTTGTATCTGTCCATTCCCAGTGGGGACGTTTTCACCTTTAAAAACTTTCTTCCCCACAATCCCCTATAAGTCTGTGCGGGGTCCTCCTTCAATTTTACAACGTTAAACTCGGCTTTTCAGCTGAGGAGGCCTTTTTTTAATCTTATCTGCATATTAGCAGTAGGGTAAAATTCTAAAAAATACCCAAATAGGAATTGAAAGAGTAATAAGGAATACACAACAATGGAGGGTATAAAAACATATACTTTCTCTGAAGATCAATTCAATAAATTGATCAATGGCAGATCACGCAATACCAGTACAGTAAGACTAGATAAAACTGACGAGGAACAATGGGAGAAGCTCTGGAACTTAAAGAAAAAGGTAATAAGAGCGGAACTTCATGCAGAGTTCCTAGTAGAATACTGTAAAAATGGTGTTATTCCCAAAGGCTTACAGGTTACTAATGAACCAGGCATCTTTATAACAGATACATTTTTTTTAGATAAATGGACACTTGTGGCAAACAGGTGTAGTAGAGATTGGATTTTGCTCATCATTGAGACGGCGAATGAATTTATAGTCATTGAAAAGAAAGAGATAGAGGAACTGGAAAGCCAACCCAGGGATAGCACGGCACTGGATGATGCCATAGCAAAGCTAAAAGAAATCCAAAATGACGTTGAAGGATATAACGAGTATCTTATAAAAAAGAAAAGTAATAAATTAAAAAAAGATATAGATCATTACAACCCTGAATTTGTCTATCCCTATCTGCAGAAAGACTTTTATGAACGCCCAAAGGAACATTTCCAACCCCGCAGACAGTGGCAAAACCAACCCAGAAATCAATCTAAGAGAAGAGTGAGGTTTTTTGATTCCTCATATAGCAGTACAGATTCAGAGGGAGAATTAATAAATGATAAACAACAACAAAGAAGTGGGGATACTAATAAACAGCAACAAACAACATCAAAGGAAGGTTTTGCTTTTTTAGACAAACGCAATCAAATGTTCAGCCCACCACGAGGGAGAGGGAGAGGTCGAAACAGTTACAACCATCAGACACAATACACACAAGCCCAAAACCCTCAACGTCCTTGCACCAGGAGTCAGAAACAGTGGGACTAACTAGAACTAAAAAAGCAGCAGTCATTAACCTATCAAGCCACCAACTAAATTCAATAGAGATCAAACTTTTTGAAAAGGGGTTAGGGTATGCAATCTGTTCCCCGGTAGATCGATATGCCCTAGAGAGAGATTTGCTAATTTTTTTTAGAAAAGTGAGGCTTCAAATTTTCTTTGATGGTAAAGAGAAACACCAGAGACAAAACAAATCAGGTTTAAAAAATAAGTCAACATGGATTCCCCCCTTGAACATGGTACATAAGGATGTAGAAGCCTTTGAAAGATCCGTCGATAAAAGTGTAGATAACCTTCTAAAACAAAAAACTGGACACCTTTTAACCTGATGAAGGAAGAGAAAAAAGCATTAGAACTCCTGGAGCATGATAATACCTTGATAGTAAAGCCAGCAGACAAGGGTGGTAGTGTAGTTTTAATGGACAGCCAGGACTATAACAATAGAATGTTAAAACTCTTGAATAATACTGAACACTACAAAAAATCCAGCAGGGAAGAATGGCACACCCTTAAGAGCGATATAGAGAGAATGTTAAGACTAGCAAAGGATGAGGACATCATATGTGATGAAGAATTTGCATTTATGCGCAGCACAGAACCCCTAATTCCAGCACTGTATGGCTTGCCAAAAGTGCATAAAGATATTTCTGACCCCCCAATGAGGCCTGTAGTATCATGCATAGGGTCCCTTACCGAACCATTAAGTAAGTACGTGGAGGTTTTCTTACAGCCATTAGTACAACAACAAAGAGCATACGTGAATGACACTACATTTATGATCAAAAAAATAGAGGGTCTAAGCTTCAATCCAGAGACACAGGTGCTAGTGACTCTGGATATTGAAGCATTATACACCAATATTCCGCAAGACAACACCATTGAGATCATGGAAGAGAATTTAAGAGGTAATGAATTAGACTTAACAGACCACCAGACCTTCCTCATAGAGTGTATAACTGTGATCCTCAAAAACAATATTTTCCTGTATAATGATGACTTCTTTAGACAGATCAAGGGGACCAGCATGGGGGCCACATGTGCCCCCAGTCTGGCATGTTTATATGTGTCCAGATTTGAAGATAAACACATCTATAATGTAGTGGCCCCATTCCATGAAAACATCTCGGAATGGGGACGCTATATAGACGATATTTTCTTCATATGGACAGGTGAGGTAGAGACTCTGAATGATTTTCTTCTCTGGCTCAATCTGGGGGATGTGAATTTAAAATTCACACCACACACTAGTAAACACTCAGTAGAATTTTTAGATATTATTATCAAGCATACAGACGGCCGTCTGTCAGTAGAACTGTACACTAAACCGTCGGATAGAAATAGCATGTTACACTATGAGAGTAACCATCCGGCCTCACAGAAAAACAACATCCCTTTCGGGCAATTTCTTCGGCTCAGAAGAAATTGTACATCAATGCAAGATTATGAGACCCATGCCACCAATCTAAAAACGAAATTTGTGGAAAGAGGATACCCTAAAAGGATGATAAAACACACCTATAAATGGGCCAAATATTTTAATAGAGACAGTATCTTTAAACCAGAAAGCCAAAATCAGAAGAGTGCCCAACCAATCATGTTCGTAACAAATTTTTCTCAAGTAAGCCATAAAGTAAAAAATATCATAAATAGAAATTGGAATCTAATTTCGGACAAAACACTAGTCCCAATTCCAAAACCTAAGTTCTCATTCAGGAGGAATAGGACAATAAGAAACTCCCTAGTGCATACATACCGAGAGACCCCTAAGAACCTCCAGACAACTATGGATGGCAACCCCTTACCAACGGGGACCCATCCATGCATGGGGTGTGCCAACTGTGCCAGTATAATTAAAGGCAACAAAATTACAGTCAATGAGAAAACGATAAACATCAAAAGTTTCATGAATTGCAGGACAAAGAATGCGGTTTACCTCATTCAATGCCCATGCAAAAAATCCTACGTAGGGGAAACATCCAGGGAAATTAGGCTTCGCCTTAATGAACACCGATCGGCTTTGAGAACAAATAAAGTAGGTGCACCCCTCACTGAGCATTGGAGGGCAGCTGGTCATATGATCAACGACCTTAAATGGTGTGGCCTGGAAAAGATAAGTGGCAGCATAAGAGGTGGCAATCAGGACAACAAAAGGAAACGAAGGGAGCAATTTTATATGTCTACCCTGAATAGTGTGAGGTGTGGCCTAAACTCGAGAGAGGATTGGGAAAAAATTATCAAATGAAGAACACTCCACTTAAATCCAGGAATACCCACAATCAAATACACCCAAAAACTGAATGATAACGGGGTGTTGTGGGTACTGGTTACTAAAATAGGCTGTAGAGGAATAACCTTTTCATTCCACGGAAAAGTAGGTGTGGACGCTGTATAATCGTGGTAGAAAATAACCTAGCCGCTAATGCTTAATCATAGCCCCTCAACAATGGCGGTATGCCTGATTCAAGGGTGTAGTCGTAACGGTAGGCTAAATGGATTTTTGTGTTGTACACGTTTCTCAGGGGTTTCCGTCAACAATGATTGAAACAACAATAAATAATAAATAATATGGGAAAGCGTTTTATTAGAAACATCGGTAAATACGGGGTCCCGTCATGGATTCGTCTATGGTAATCAGTGTGTAAACGGCAACTAAAATTTCCATGACAACGCGTGGATATTGAGGCACCAATAAGAGATGACAGATGGAATCTTAAGAGCGAATGAAAAAACATCGCGAAAGTACAGCGAGACGCGTTAGTTTACCATAGCAACAGGAGGGTGATTGGTTGCATCCTAACCAATGAGCAAATGCGTGACGGGGAGCCAATTAGATAGCGGCTAGTTTAAAACCCAAGAAAACAGACAGTCAGTGTTTCCTTTCGTTTCGGGATAATCCGATCGCTGGATACACGGACTGACTGCCAGGAGACAAGGAGCGGGGAGGCCGACCTAAAGACTAAGGGTAAGTGAAATATAACACCAGGTCATGCCCTATGAGAAAGATCGAAGCCCCAGTGTAATGCCGGCCGAGTGCCATTTCCCGCCAATAGCGAGTTGTAGAGAGGGTGGGGTGGTAATACTCAAACCCTTAGAAACACGTTTTTAGTATAAAAAGAGAAGGGTAAAGTCAAATTGTTAATTAGATGACTAACAACAAGTAAAAGATACCAATTATGCGTATTTGTCTTTTTCTGTCGCCAAAATACAGAACGGACCGAATTTAAAACGGACCGTAGTTTATAGAAACTACACTCGATACCTAAATTAAATAGGTAAAGAGACGGCAACCAGAAACTATTGAACGGTGGCTCCTCCTGGCGGTTAAATACACTGCAAATTCATGCTACAGAAACAGGTATATAAATAAATAAAATACCAAAGAAATTAAGTAATAAGCGAACTGGTAGCTACACAAATAAGTTTTATTTATTTTGCCTTGTGTAACAGAAAGAAACTTGATGGGTAGAAGAATGAACAATAGACACGACAACCCAAAGAAATATTGAGAACATTCCTTCATCCAATAAGGTATTATTTCTCGATCAGAAATACTCAAGAGATTAAGTAAAGAGTCCATATAATTGCCCTGAAATAAGCAACTACATCAAGAAATGTTTATTCCACACAGTGACATCGTAACTTGAATAAGTACGTAGAAAACCCTGGGACCGGTCTATTATTTCGAAGCCCATAGTTTGTACTTGGGAAGAGAACATCATTACTCCATGGAGACATGACATCTACCATGAATAAGGTACATAGTAAAATAAGAACATTATACATATGCTCGCATTGTGTGCAAGAGAAGTGGATAACAGCAGTGGACAAAGAGTGCAAGGGAAAGGCAAACCTCATTAGTTTCGTAACAAGTGTAGTAGTGTAGAGGCAGAGTGATTAATAGGTTAAAATAATATCATGTATAGAAAATGCTAGAAAAATTGGACCTATATAATGTATAGTACCTTGTTGTAGCAAGAAAGACTAAAGGATACAAAAGGGAAAATAAGAAAAAAGTAGAGCATGAACTGTTATGTAAGAGATGATGATACGTTCCAGATAGAAGAGAGATGCATGTTGAATCTGTACCAAAAAAAGAATGGTAACTCTGTGTCCCAGGATGCTTGTTTCCGGTCCAGGGAAGACATGGCTTGGCAGTTCGGACTGGACTGTTCCCATGAGGCATAGGGTCAGCCTGGTTTGCATATGGCCATGTCTGAACTGGGGTGGCGGAGTGAGCTAAAGAATGGTGATGGATTAAACCCAGATCAGTTGACTGGGGATGAGTGTTTGATTTGCTCAAATGCTGCATCCATCATCCCCTTTTGTATCGCCTTGTTCGCCCTAAGTTGGCAGGGTATGCTCAGACATGAGTCCCTTGCTCATTTTGCCACTGGATTCAAGATAGCCTGGCTGATGAGGATTATGAATCCGAAACCGGTCCCAGGATGCTTGTTTCCGGTCCAGGGAAGACATGGCTTGGCAGTTCGGGCTGGACTGTTCCCATGAGGCACAGGGTCAGACTGATTTGCATATGGCCATGTCTGAACTGGGGGGACGGAGTGAGCTAAAGAATGGTGATGGATTAAACCCAGATCAGTTGACTGGGGGTGAGTGTTTGATTTGCTCAAACGCTCCGTCCATCATCCCCTTTTGTATCAGTAAGTAGTGGGCAGCTGCACCGTTTAGGTTCTTCTTTTCTGAGGGGACATGTTCCTTGGGATTCTCCAGCTGCCCAGCAAGTAGTGGGCAGCTGCCACGTTTAGGCCCTAAACCCTGCGCCCTCTGCTTTTGGATGCCTACGTACCCTACCCTGACTCTGCTGGACAAAGGGCATTTTAGCCCCATGAGAGGCCAGTGGGCCTAGGGACAGTGTTCCTGTGTTGTGCCCCCGCCTGGGGCGCACTGTGTCAGTATCTAAGGTGGCTCTTGCGCAAGGTGATGGTATATTGTGTTTATGTTGATAATTACCTCATACCTAATGTGATTTATGTGTAATGCGCACTGCCTTTATGCTTGTCCTGTGATACCTCTAACTGTATTTTCATGCTTAGGAGGTTATTTTGCCTAGTATAGGTTATACTGTTAGATCCTATATTTGCCAATTGGGAGGATGTCCTGGTGGCATCCCCAGAACCCCTACCCTGGACAGATCACTTTTATGTCCCATTCATTATACACCTGCCTAAGCAGAAAGTAACTGCTCCTGCCCCTCTTAATTACCCCCGTCGCAGGTGGGCATGTTTTTCCTTGCCAGAGTTCAATAAAGCTCTCATTGAGGGTGGGCCCCCAGGAGGCAATGATGTGGCAATGGCCAGCAAATTACTTAATGACCGCATCACTGCTGCTCTGGACCGTACAGCCCCATTAGGCCGGCCAACAAAAGAAGTCCACAGACATAGAACTGCTCCCTGGTTTAGCGATGCGTTGCGCTGTGCCAAAAGGGAATGCAAACGAGCAGAGAGACAATGGAGAGGGGCTTACGACGATCGGTCGAAAGAGGCCTATCTCATTAAGAGGCGTACCTATCATAATAAAATCCGGATAGAGAAAGCCACATATTATGCAGACAGAATTCAGGGGGCAGAGAACTCTGCCAGGGAACTGTTCAGTATATATAAATCTTTGGCCACTCCTAAAACCTCCACTCAGGAGGATGACTACTCAGTAGCAGCTTGCAACCGCATTGCTAGCTACTTTGGAGACAAAGTGTCCAAAATTTATTCTGCTTTTCCCGAAATCCCTCCTGCAGCGGTAGAGCCTGCAGACCTAGCAGAGATGGAAGACGATCCAAATCTGCTTCTCAACTTTACCATCCCCCCACAGGCAGAGTTGGTTAAAATCTGCAGATCTGTTAAATCCGGTTCCCCCCGGGACCCTGCATCCCCAAAAAGGTTGAGTGACAGTCTGGAGACCCTCGAACCCTATATTAGGCACGTGCTGGATGTCTCCTTTCGATCGAGCTCTATACCTGAGGACTGGAAACAGGCTGTGGTGCTCCCCCTCCGCAAGAAGCCCAACATTAGCTTCGAGAAGCTAGACAACCTACGCCCCATCTCTCTGCTGCCTTATTTTTCTAAGGTAGAGGAGAAGGTGGTAAACAAACAGCTTATGAAGTATGTGGAGGAAGGTAACATTCTTCACCCTACCCAATTCGGGTTTCGGCCCCGTCATTCTACGGAATCTGCCCTTCTTAGGGCCACCGAATCCCTTAGACAGGGTGCAGACGAGGGACAAACCATGGCTTTAATCCTATTAGATCTCAGCGCTGCATTCGACACTGTAGCACATTCCATCTTGCTACAGTGTCTGAACAAAGGAGGGGTGAGAGGAGCAGCGTTGAAATGGATTTATTCATTTCTCACTGGCCGAGGCTTCCAAGTGAGGCAGGGCGACCACTACTCTGAGCGAATTTCTTTGGACCAGGGGGTGCCGCAGGGCTCGTCCCTGAGTCCAACACTTTTCAATCTTTATGTCGCTCCTATCGCCACCTTAGTAGAGAGTCACGGCCTCCGCTTGGTGTCTTACGCCGACGACACGCAGTTGGTGATCTCCCTGTCGCGTGCACCCAGTCTCTCGGCGGACATCTTCAGAGCTTGCATGCAAGATCTAGCTGCCTGGATGTCCGCCAACTGCCTCAAGCTCAACGGAGGCAAGACTGAGGTGCTGGTCGTGGGGGGCTGCCAACTAGCGTGGACGTCGGCATGGTGGCCATCCTGCCTAGGTCCAACACCCTCTCCGTGCCAGAAAGCAAAGAATCTGGGCATCTGGTTTGACACTGATCTCACCTTTGGCCCCCAGATCAATCAGGTGGTTGGATCATGTTTTGGGACCCTTCAAAGCCTCAGGAAGACCCTGAAGTTTTTACCCGTGAAAGCCCGTCAAACCCTGGTGCATGCACTAGTCACATCAAAGATGGACTATGGCAATCTTCTCTATTTAGGGACTTTGGAGAAGAACTTCAACCGCCTACAGGTCCTACAGAATGCCGCTGCCCGCTTAGTGCTTAAACTACCCAGGAGAGCTGCATCGGCCGCGGCCCTCCGATCTCTGCATTGGCTTCCGGTCAGAAGCAGGGTAGAATTTAAAGCTCTATGTACGTGCCATCGGATCATCAATGGGAGATCCCCTCTTCCACTGCAGGGACTACTGACTACTTATGAGCCGTCCCGTTCGTTGAGATCCTCTGGCTCTGGACTCCTGGTCGTTCCCAAGGTGTCTAGAGCTCGAATGGGCGGAAGATCTTTTAGGTACCTCGCAGCCTCAAGATGGAACAAACTTCCCTTGGCACTGAGATTAGAGCCATCTGAATCAATTTTCAGAGCCAAACTTAAAACTGCACTATTTGCCCAGTAAGGTATGCCGCTTCTATAGGTTCCAGTAAGAGTTGCTCCTTAGCGCGGGGACACGCCGTTGTGCGTCACCAAGCGCTTTACAAAACTCCCTAAATAGAAAATAGAAATACTAGCGAGTTTATGTTTCCCTGCGTGATCTATGCCTAAGGTGATTAGTATTGCATAGTGTGTACCTACCTTTTACCAGTGGTTACTGGTTGTATTCTACATTTGTTATTTGGTGCTACAATTAGTCTATGTTCTAGAAGTGCTATTTTGACTAAGTGCTGATTTTGACAGTGGCCCTGTCATGTGTATATAATCCTCTGTAAATACTGCCCAGTGCCAGTTGGCACAGTGTATCTGTGTAATTATGATCTAATGTGTTTATGGTAATACAAAGGGTATTTTTTATATATAACCTTTTGTGGAGTTCCTTTTTGTGGTGTGCCTAGTGTGTTGCTGCTGTGTGTGTGTTGCGCAAATGCTTTACACATTGCCTCCGAGATAAGCCTTACTGCTGGTGTCAAGGGGGTGAGCAGGGGTTGTCTTGGCGTGTAACTCCCTTGCCCTAACTAGAGGGTTGGTTTCTGCCTGGCTTTTGCGCAAGCCTCAGCCAACCAGAAATTCCATTTCTAACAGAGACGATACGGGCAGCAAACACACCTGAACTATTCTTATAGCCCATGGCCAGGCGTTTAAATTGGCTGTATTTGCCGCCACAGGTAAAACTGGTCCATTGGGAACTTAGACCATCCCAATTGTGGGCAAACAAACTGTTGGATATGTCAAGTGTGGTTTTAAACCTTTTTCGCACAAGACCATCCACAAGAGCAGAGCCATGGGTATTCTGTACTGCACAGGTACGGCAATGTGAGTTCAAATGCCGGTAATCCAATACCAAACGGTACGAACCATCAGGCTTGGTCACAGTAAAAAGTGTGTTATTCATCGGTGACACACAAGTTTCAATCACTCCTTGATTTTCCAATTGTTCAAGGATCTCCGCGACGGAAGCCTTAGCTTTATGCCGGATGGGATATTGAGGTTGAGGCTGTGGCATAGACCGTAATGGAATCTCGTGGTGTGGGGAAAATGTATCCCAACCACAGTTGGTACGGTACAGAGCCGGTGCAAGGGCTTTAGCCCACTCTTCTGCAAAATTTAGCTCATGCTCCTTTGAGACCGTGTGTGTGAAACTAGGGAGGATTACCTCCTCTCCTCTCGGAGCTGCGAGAACAAAAGGTGGGGGCCAGTCAGCCTCTGCTAACAAAATGTCATAGGTAGTTGTAAGATATTCCCAAAATACCCCTTTTGTGGTACGTTGTATGTCACCTTCAATTAAAAGGACTATTTTATAAAGCCTATCAGGGGGAGCTACTCTGGTATCAGCTGTTTCCACAACAACATATTGGTCAGTCGTTGTCACCTTCAGTAGTGGACGCAGGGCCGCTCGCACTATGGTAATCTCCGCTGCCCTACCCAGCAACGTCAGTGGCCATGTCTGATTCCGAAGCTGCGTTCTTACTATCTGTGGCATATCTCGCTGTTAAAGTGGCAACTTTCTTTTTTTGAAACTGGGGTCTTTTCTGTGAAGAATCGGCCTGTTTGCCTTTTCCATCTTTGGGGCAGGGCTGGTCGCGACTCTGCTGGCCACCCCGACCTCTGCCGCCGCCTCCACCACCAGACGATGTCGTTTAAAGAACGAGGAGAGCGTTGATCGGGAACCTGAAATCTATCAGGCAACTTAATCGTAGTGCGGTCGCGCAAATCATAAACGCGCTCAGTAGAAGCAGGCACTGATGATGGGGGACGAGACTCCTGTTTCTGTTGGTGTTTCCCCTGTTTTTTATTTCTGTTCCAATTTTTCTTTGGAGCTGTGGGTTGAACGTCTGTTTCAGACTTTGCACCATGGGTTTGTTTTTTTATTTTTTAGCTGTAAAGGGCTTGACACCTAAACGATTGCAGCCAATGGTTTTATACGCAGCCGTAATAATTCTCGGTAACTGTCGGGGTTTGTCAGCATCGGGGACATCGCGTAAGGCATTAGCCACTTGAAAGTTCATTGCATCTCCCTTTACATTAGAAAGGACGAGATCGGCTACCACATCAAGCGTGCCAACGAGTCTCATTCCCAATTCAGCCACAGCCTCAGGTCCGTGTTTGTCCTGAACACGCTTAATGACCGTTGGAAGGACAGCCATTGACGGAGTGCCGAAGCACCTCGTGTACACTGCCGCAAAAATCCTACCCCATGACTCACAGTCACAGGCTTCTGATACCAAATCTTTGGGTAAACTAATTGTGAGAATCCTGTGTTTTTCTACGGGACTCAAATTAGGAAAAACTGCCTCCAGCTGGTCAAATTTCCCGGCAAGCCAAAAAGGCATATTATCCTTATCTTGGGGACGCTTGCCCATTACTGCATTGACCATCACGGGACTAAGCTTCATTCTGCTCGGTCCTGTTTGAAGGGCCGCAACACCAGGGGCCCGCCCTGGGAATTGCGGGTAATATATTGAACTAGGGCCTTAATAACACTAATAGAAGAGTCATATAGGGTCCGTAACTCAGCAACGGGGACTTGGCCCGCACGAGGATGCGAGTGAATCCAGCCAAAACTGGCCAGGAAGCGCCCGGAATGACAAAGGACCTAATCTAGCCGCCGTTACACTGTGGGGAAGGGTGCCATCAAACCAAACACGGTGCTGCCATGCAGAAATCAGAATCTCCTTTGTCCTATAAGGGACATATTCCCTGGGCACGGCCGTGTGAGTGTAAGTGTGAAAAATCTGCGTAGCCGCTTCTACTGCAGGAAAAGTCACCCAAGAGTAGAATATCTCAAACCGGTAAGCAACCTCAGCACTTACGACCAAAATCACTGCCATGCCCTCCAAACCAACATTGTATGCTTGCAAATGATTGCGAACCGCAATGCGACTATGTTGCGGTATAACAATGTCAGCCATAGTGACACAGATAAGAAAAAGGCACAATGTAAAACGTAGTAACACAACTGGGTAGTAATTCAAAAGGAAACTGTTTGAAAAGATTAAAGCTTGAAAAGACCTATGTAACTATAGGTAGGTTTGTCCGATGCTACTATTATTCGCAAACAATAGTGAGGGGTTAAGGATTGAATGAAGTACTACTTAAGTGTCATGTAATAAGACCACCATCGTATGTACGCCATGTAGCAGGGATTCTGCTCATACACAGAACTGAGCATAGAGATTTGGAACCTCAGTGAATTAGGGTGTACCAAAACTCACCTTAGTAGCCAAAATCCCCTACCAGACTAGCAATCAGTGTCTCATTGGTTCTTCCATATCCCCAATGATTAGACAACCCAGAACATGGAACTTAGAATACCTCAGGCAATGTGGAACACATGAATACTCTTTTGTTATACTCTCATACCAGTCCAAAAGTGGGAAGTAAATGGAGACACGCGCAAGTTTGAAATAAATATTTCGAATGCTGTGTTCTCAGCGGCAGTATCTTAGCTAATACAAGCAGACATACTATAAGCAACAAGATTATCAGCATAGTTACTATTCCATAAAATACAAAGGGAGAAAGCATGTTAAAATGCTAAATGGAAATAGACTAGATTACACCTAGATCTCACCCTCCTTTGCTAGTAGGCTATTTATATCTACAGAAGGTCTCTTGAGTTTACAAGGGCAGCCCCATACCTCTGGTCCTAGTAGAAATGGATCACATCATTTTCTACACCAGCTCTCTGCATGCAAATTTTCTCCAAAGTGTGTGAGCATGCCTACGCAGTGCATTATTAAATGCACCAAAATCAGAGGTGGCCACAGCTGCATATATGTTATGTCTAGAACGTGCGCTGATCAGTCCCAACAACAACCACTGTGTTGAAATAACCTCGAAGGCCTCGGCACACACTGTTCAGACAAAGCTTACCAGGCAAGGCTGCTACAATAGGAAAACATAATATTCTCGTGTGAAGCAAAACAGTCTGCGAGACTCTCTAAACATGTATAATAATGTGTGCCGTGTGCAAAGGCAGCAGAAAGGAAAAATGGCGTTTAAACTGCTAATAAGCTCATGCTAACTTAACACAGTGTAAATGCAAGGCTCATCCCCATGACAGTTTCAATCTTGGGTTGCAGGGGTGCCACCTGGCCACTCCCTACCTGGTGACCCAAGTACACCACGGAACCCTTCCTGATCTGGCACTTACTCGCCTTGATCGTAAGGCCCGCCTGGCGCAGTGCCATCAACATTTCCCAGAAGTGGCAGAGATGTTCTTCGCAACTGGTGCTGAACACTGCAATGTCATCCAGGTAGGCAGCACTGAAATCCTCCAGTCCAGCCAACACTGGTTGACCAACATCTGAAAGTTGGCAGAGGCATTCTTCATCCCAAAAGGCATTACCCGGTATTGGTAGTGCTCATCTGGTGTGGAGAAGGCTGACCTGTCTTTGGCCCCATCAGTCAAGGCGATCTGCCAGTACCCAGACGTCAAATCAAACGTGCTGAGGTACCGTACAGCCCCTAACCGATCAATGAGCTCATCATCAATGGGGATGGGGTGCGTGTCAGTCCTGGTGACTGAATTGAGTCCTCGGTAGTCCACACAGAAGCGGAGTTCAGGTGTGGCACCAGGCGCGGCAGCCTTTGGGACAAAAACCACTGAGCTGGCCCAAGGACTGTTTGAGGACTCAATCACTCCTAAAGCAAACATCTTGGAGACTTCCTCCTTGATGTAAGCCCTGACCTTGTCGGTCACTCTGTAAGCCTTTTGCTTCACAGGAGGGCTGTCCCCAGTGTCCACATTATGGACGCACCACTCAGTGACACCGGGAACCAAGGAATACAAATCAGAGAATTGTCCCAACAGTGGGCAACAATCTTGCTGATGATCAGGGGCCAGTGTGGCAGAGAGGCTGACACCATCCACTGACCCATCTTGCTCTGTTGCAGATAGGAGGTCAGGAAGACGTTCTGTCTCCTCCTCCATTCCATCATCTGTCGCTAGGAGCATGCCCACTTCGGACCTTTCTAAGTGGGGATTCAGGCGGTTAACATGTAGGACCCTCAAAGGGTTCCTTTGAGAATGTAGGTTGACCAGATAGGTGACATCACTCTTGCGCCCCCCCCCACCTCGAATGGACCAGTCCACATGTCCTGGAGCGCACAAGGCTCTACAGGGGCCGTGACCCAAACTTTCTGACCAGGCTGAAGCTCAATCAGTGTTGCATTCTGATCGTACCACTGCTTCATCTCTTCCTGGCTGGCGTCCACATTCGCCTGAGCAAGCTCTCTGAATCGCTGAGTCTGGTTCCTGAAGGCCAGCATGTAACTGTATACATCCTGGGGAGCTTTCCTGGGAGATTTCTCCCAGCCTTCCTTGACCAGACTCAAAGGTCCTCTTACCGGGTGTCCATACAACAGTTCAAAGGGGCTGAGCGCTAGGGACTTTTGTGGCACCTCATAGTAAGCAAACAGAAGGCATGGCAAGAGGACATCCCATTTACGCCTCATTGGTTCCTCAAGACCCATGATCATGCCTTTAAGGGTCCTGTTGAATCTCTCAACCAGTCCATTAACTTGTGGGTGGTAAGGAGTGCTGAACTTATATGTAACCACACTCCTTCCACAGAGACTTTATTTAACTGGAAATGAAGTTTTTTTACCTCGGTCAGACACCACCTCTCTGGGGAATCCAGCATGAGAGAAAATCCCCATCAGTGCACGTCCCATCACGTCCTGCCCTAGGGCCCGTCACTGTCCTGAGCGGGATGGCTTCTGGTTACCGGGTAACATGGTCCACCAAGACTAAGATAAACCTGTTGCCCATGGCTGTCTTGGGTCCATTGGCCCCACAATGTCAATGCCGACCCGTTCAAAGGGGGTATTGACTACAGGGAAAGGTTGGAGAGGAGCCTTGTGCTCCCTTCCACTTTTCCCACTTGCCTGGCTAGTTTGACAAGTCCTACCATGAGTATCTGAACTCTTCCGTATCTGGGGCCAATACAAGTGGGAGACAAGCCTTTCAAAGGTCTTGTTCAGAAGCTGTGTGCACAAGATTTCTCTGAGCGTATCACAAAGCAAGGAGGGCAGCCACATTGATAATTCTCCCGAGGCTAAGGGGGGGATTGGGCTGACCGTTGTTGAGACTTTATCATTTAGTGACATTACTGCAACAAATGGGAATACTGCTGGCTGGGAGTAAAGAAATAGCCCCTGAACCAGTAAGACCTATCTTCTATGAAATATTATTAGGAGAGGATGCACAATATTATTTAACTGGAGTAATAGAACCAAGCTACTATAAGAATACCAAATTCAAGATTATCCAATCAGCATTTTCAATTTGGAGGAAAATACAGAAGCAGCTTGGGATTCGGAATATTAATACCTATACCCCGTTTTCTGCTCACGGCCTACTCCCTTCAATCTTTTGCGATCAGATACCAATAGGGTGGGAAGCTTTAGGACTAACAATGTTTGGTGGCCTCTTTTATAAGGGTCAAGTCTTTTCTTTTTTGGAATTACAGGCAAAATATGAGCTCCCCACCATACATTTTTTAAGTACTTGCAGATAAGGAGCGTTCTAGACAAAAGCATCACACAAGGGAGGGGTAATTTTGGTAGAGTACCATTGGTTGATAGTATACTGACCAGGTCCAGGATTGGAAAATTGTACCAAATCTTACCATCTACCTTCCCCGATGATCTAGCCTCTCAGAATGACACTTGGGATAGGAAGTTAGTACAAGTTGGTACGGATTTGGAATTTTCTTTGGAAATGGTGAATCAGATACTAATAACGGGTAGTCAGAGAACTCAACATTTTATGTCTGTCTTCTACTTATATAATACACCTGGAAAAATTACTAAATGGGCAGGATCCCTTGGGAGCTCCTGCAGCCGGTGTGGTACACTAGCTGCAGGTACAGTTCATATTTTTTTGAATGCCCCAAACTTATGAAATTGTTTAACGACATTGAGTACTTTATGGGTCAGATGCTTGGTAAATCCATATCAATAACACCAGGTTTTGTGATCTTGGGGATATATCAGACTCAGAGCAACATGAATTGGACTTGCTCGGAAACCGGTTAGGTTTTTATTGCAATGGTAATCGTTGCGGCAATATCACATCACAATGGATTACTCTGGACCCACCAATGTTCATCAACTGGAGGGCTAGGTTACTGGTATATATAGTATGGAAACAGCAGTGTATAGGCTTAAAGGTCGCAGGAGGCCGGCCATGGGAAAGAAACTTTGGGCCCCAGTAGCCAGATGGTTGGAGTAGACAGACCTGTATTTTTATAATACTACGTTATTCACCATGGAAAGTGTATTAATGGTAATGTTTTGTTGCATTTTCTCGTACATTATTTTCGATGTAATGAACCTGCTCTAAAAGTGTATGTTTTGTCATAGCTATTTTTTTATGAAAATAAAAAAATCATAAAAAAATAAAATAATTAAAGATCTTGTTCTGCCCCAGATGTCCAGCTAAAGGTACATCATGAGCCAACCACAGTAGGAAGGCTCTGAAGTACTGGGGTACCACCAGCACACAGGCTGACCCAGTCTCAGCAACCTTAGTCTCGCTAAACAGGAGGCAATTCTCCCAGTAGATCAAATGTGATCCAGACTGATCACCTCCTGCCTGGTTTGGTGCCTGTTGCCTCACTCCCTCAATAGAAGGGCACTTCTTCTGCTCGGCACAAAATTCCTCCCTGGAGGTACCCCCTTCTTGCTGCCAATGTGTCAGCTCAGGTAGGCTCCCCAGTTCAGAAACTTGCTCCCCTGTAGGTTCCAGGGCATCCCCCTCAAGGTCTGCCTACTCCTGGTCACTGGAAACACTGGGGGATGGTTTCCCGCACCCCCTACCTCTTCTATTTAAGGCAGATTCATGGGCCATACTTTCAGGCTCCAGGATCTCTTGAACACCCTTGGCTGCCATAGACTGAGTGGTCACACACGCCCACTCAGGCAGACCCAACATCACTAAATAAGCCTTCTTCTCCACCTTAGCCCAAGGGGAGCTTTCCAAATCATTGCCTAACAGACAATAAACAGACATGGCTGGCCTCACAGCTACTTGAAAAGTACCAGAGACACCCCTCCCCCACTCAATGGGAACTTGAGCCACTTTGCAATGGCTCTCTGTGTTGTCTGCGGCAACATCTGGGAAGAATGCGTTGGGGACCACCTGCTCTTCAGACACCAAGTGACACTTGACAGCTGTCACACTGGCTCTGGTGACTCTTACAGCCTCCTTTCTATGGCCATTGATGGTCATCCACTGCCAGTACCTTTTAGTGTTATCAGGCAGCTGAGTATTTGGGACCATCTCAAAGTCTCCTAATGAGACAAGGGACATTTCTGCGGGACCCCATCCACCTTGGGCACCCTTCTTCTCCACACCCAGGCCTGCACTGGCCATCTGACGGGGTGGTGCACGGGGTGACACATACTGATCCTTTTGGGGACACTGGGGATCATACCAATGGTGTCCCACCTGCTTACACTAAAAGTAGGTAACAGTCCCCCTATCAACAGGTTTACCTGTCTGGGGTTCTGACTTCTTCTCAGGGGGAGGCTGGGAACCCCTACCTTTGTTCCCTTGGGAATTACTTTGGGACCCTTTCTGGAACTCCCTCTGTTTGCCCTTGTCCCCCCCACTCTTCTGCTGGGGACCCTTCCCACCTTTGGCTGAGTCTCCAGCATGAGCCTTGTGGACCTTGGTACTGACCCAGCGGTCCGCCTCCTCAGCAAGCTTCCTAGGGTTAGTCAACTTGCTATCAGGTGCTGGCGTAGCTCTGGAAAGCAATTAGCAGACAAGTGTTCCCTGGCAATCAAATCATGGAGCGCTTGAAAATTATCCACTTTGCTACCCCTCACCCAACCATCCATAGCTCTGCAAAAGAAAGATACATATTCCATCCAAGTAGTTCCCTCCAGCTTCATACAAGTTCTGAAACTCTGTCTATAGGGTTCTGGGGTCAAACCATACCTTGTCATCAGTGCTTCCTTCATGTGGGCATAAGACATCCTATTCTCACTGGGTAGGTCTAACAAAGTATCCCTCCCCTCACTCACAAAGCGGCCCGCAACCCCGCTTCCCAATCCTTGTCATGGACCCAGTGGGCAAACACTGCTATTTCATAGGCTGCAAACCACTTGCCCAATATCTTCATGCTTATGGAAATCTTTGATGACATTTTTGGGGATACATAACCTGCCTGCTGAAGGCA
Source organism: Lissotriton vulgaris (assembly GCF_964263255.1). Taxonomy (NCBI): domain Eukaryota; kingdom Metazoa; phylum Chordata; class Amphibia; order Caudata; family Salamandridae; genus Lissotriton; species Lissotriton vulgaris. Next base: position 878,883,881 of record NC_141691.1, read on the forward strand.
CAGATGGTACGCTGTCACCAGAGGGATTGATCTCAAAGCCATTTGCCTTGATCTCTAACTCCCTCAACATCCTCTCATGTTCCATTCTCATTCTCTCTCTCTCCAAGGACAATCTGTTATTCCCTGCTGCCCTCTGACTCTCCTTCTTAAGCTTAGCCATCTCCATCTTGTGTGCCCTATTTCTCTCCCTGTCTTCCAACTCTCTGGGGGACAAGTCTTTGGAAGAGATACTACTGCCAGATGGGAACGGTACCCCTCCCCTGGCTGGAAACACTGGCCTATCCAGTTGCCCATCTGCATCCCCAACTGGCTCCACCACAAGATCAGGGGCATTTCATGCTTCTACCCAGGCCCTCAGCGCCTTTTGGTAGTCTTCCTTTTTAGAAATGCCTGGTGTAGCATCTTTCAATTTCTTGCAGAGGTGCTTGAGCTGTTTCAAAGTGTAGGTTTCCAACCTCTGTTCCTCAAAATCAAGATCCCTAGATGCAACAGATGCTGGTTTACTCATGGTAGTAAGAATTGAGAGTTTTCAGGAAAAAAAATAACAGTCCAAGGAAAAAGATTCTACCAAAAAAAAGGATGTGGTCGCGTTTGGTCTGCACTCACTAGTAGTGTACACCAATTACTGTATAAGAGTCACAAATGCAGGTCCAAATCCTCATTGCTGACCACCAATGTTAGATCTGGGGGTCTCTAGTTGGCAATTGTATTCATCTATGTCCAAATAGGGCCCCTTGCTTCTAAGTTAGGATAAGGGGATTACACTCCTAAATAACCCCTGCTCACCCCCTTGGTAGCTTGGCACGAGCAGACAAGCTTATCTCAGAGGCAGTGTGTTAAGCATTTGTGAATATACACAGTAATACAGTGAAAACACTACAGATGGACACAACACAGGCGTTTATAAAAATAAGTATTCTTTATATAGACTTAACACAAGACCACAAACGACAAAAATCCCCAAAACTGTGCTTCAGATTGACTTAAAAATGGTAAAAGTTACTTAGTTCAAGTTGATGATAAATTCGACAAAGTTCTCAACAAAGTACCACGATGCGTAACGCAAAATGAACAAAAGGCTTGCAAAAGGGTAGGTGCTTCGGTTCCGTGATCCGGGGGAGATGATTTGTCGCGCCTCAATGCTTGCGCTGAGTATTGGATGCGTCGTGATCCTTACCGGTGCGGGGATTATGCGTAGATTCTCGGCTTGCGGTCCGGTTGCGATGTGCAAGATGGCGCAGCAACGATCCTGGTGCGATGCAAGAAGATGGCACCCTTGATGCGAAGATGCGATAACAATGCGTAGACGCCCTGGCAGCCTTGCGACGACTCTGTACTTTGAACCCGCAGCAGGCCCTGCGACACGCTTCTCCGGTGATGCGATGGCGACTCTATCGATGGCGTCATGCTTCTCCGGTGATGCATCAGCAGGGAGCTTTCGACAAAGACATGCTTTCTGGGAGATGGGGTGGCAGCAAGCTTCTCCGGTGGTGCGACGATTTCAGCTGCGGTGGCGAGACACTTCTCGATGTGTCGCGCTTCCAGCTCCAAGCGACACGTCGGCTCCTGCAGTTAGAATTCCCAGCAAGAAAATTCAGGGGGGAGCTGGAGGTGAAATCTTTTGTCCCTGAGAAATCAGCAGGAGGCAAGCACAAATTCAAGCCCTTGGAGAATATTCTGTAGATAATGAAAGTCCTTAAAAAGTTACTTCTCCTTCCCCTTGGCAATAAAGAAACCACTGCAGGCCAACCCAGCAAACAGCACACTGGCAGAGGGGCAGTCCAAAACTCCTGCAGCTTCCTTGGTTCTTCTCCTTGGCAAAAGTTTTCTTGTTCCCAGAAGTGATCTAAAGTTCTTGGGTCTGAGTCCCAATATTTATACTGCTTTTCTCTTTGTTCTCTGAAGGCAGAGGGGCCTTTGTCCACTCCCAACCAGTTCTTGAGCAATTGGTTTACAGGACTCCTTCATTCCTTTCACAGTGCAGGACAGAAACATCGGACGCCCCATGGAGCCAGTATTGTGGAGGGAAGGCACAGCCCTGGAGCACTTTGTTGACATGATTCCTTCCCTTCTTTCCCAGTGCAGGGCAGAGACATCAGCCGCACCCCAGGAGGTGCAGTCAGCATTGTGGAGGGAAGGCCCAGCCCTATTCAGGTCCCAGGTGGAACTCCTCCATCCCATCTAGATGCAGATCTCCCTAATCACCACTGGGCTGACTCTTGAGTCTCTTGGAATCCCCCAGCCCTGTCACTCAAACTCCAGACAAGGAATACACAACCTAGCAGAGGCAGGCTTTGGATAGTTAGACAAGAAAATACTTACTTTCTAAAAGTGGTATTTTCAAACAGAGAATGTTAAAACCAACTTTACTAAAAGATGTATTTTATCATTCTGAGTTCAGGCATAATAAATTTGAATTTCTACCATGTTCCCTGAGTCAGTTAGGCTTATAAGATGCAATAATCTAACTGCCCATTCTGGCCTACGGAGGACAGGTAGCCTTGCAATGGTGAATAACGAAAATGGCTGTAGTTCACCATTAAGACATGCTACACACATCAGGGCATGTCCTACCTTATACTTACAATGCACCCTTCCACTTGATTTAGAAGCCTTCGGCACACATGGTGCACTGTACTAGGGTCTGATCAGTAAATCAAATAACCCAATCATTAAATCACTAATTAGTACATCAATTTAACATAAGGAGCACTATCACTGTGGCACCGAATAGCAGTGGCACAGTGCCCAAAGCATAAAACCAGCAACAACATATCAAAAATAGAGGAGGCAATCAGTAAAAAATGGAATGGAGACTCATGCCAATGATGCCAGGTCTAACACAAACCATGAGAACTGCTTGGTCTACCATCTCTGGAGGTCTCGCTTTAGGTCTCAGATAAGTGCAGCATAATTCATGGCCACTACTTTTAAGTTTGTGAGACAAATTTGGATCCCCAAGTATTTATTATTATCTGATCACCAAGAAATAGGGATAAGCTACTGCAGCGTACCTAGTTGTCTATGCTAGGGTGTAAGAGCAGTGCCTCTGATTTGGTTATGTATATTTTAAAGTTAGAGGTTTATGAGATTCCCTGTGTTTTTCCTGGAGTTGCGGCACTGAGCATAGTTAATCTAATAATTATCAGCAAACATGGTAAGTTTGAACGTGTCTTTGGCAATTGTGACTCCTTTCATGTCTTCCCTACTTCTTATTGTGTTGTCAAAGGTTAAGGGCATGAGGGCAATGATGAGAGGTGACAGTGGGAATCGTTCCCTGCTCTCTCTCTCTATCGTGGTTGGTTGTGATACTCTCCCATTTGCTCTTGTTCTTACTCTTGATGCCTGATACTTAGCTATGGCCAGTTTATAAAAGCATGATCATAAGCCTAATGTGTGTAGGACAGCTCTCTTGTAAATACCGTCCATTCTATCAAACACCTTTTTGGTGTCTAGGGAAAGAGGGTGGACTTTCTTGTGTTTTTCACTGGTAATTTTCTAAGATGTGAAGCATGTTCTTCATGTTGTCTCCACATAGCCCACCTGGGATAAAACCAACTTGGTCTAGCATAATGATGTCAGGGAGAAGGGAGGCTTGTGTGGTTGCCAGAATTCCATGAAGGAGTTTCACAACCAAACTAAAGAGTAAGATTAGCCTATGATGAGCATTGTGCTGGACCTTTCCCCGGTTTGGTAATACCTGTAAACGCAATTTCACACACGGTGTCTGCGAGGAGGCTAGGTTCTCTGATTGCATTAAATAGACATGTAAGGAGTGGGGCTAGTTTCAGATAGAACATCGTATAGTACTTGGCTGTGTATCCATTAGAGCCCGAACTTTGCCAGATTTGAATCTTTTAATGTCAGATATTGACTACTCTATCGCTATTGGTTCATCTCGGGATTGCTGCCAGGAATGAGGTATGGTATCCTTGAGATGCAATTCTAGGTAGCCGGTAAACTTATCTGGGCTCGCTGATTGCTTAAACCAAAGGTACTGGCAAAATTCCATGAAGTAGTCTGCTATTGTTGTATCCTTCTGGACTACTGTTCCATCTGGGAATTTATCATTTGGAGCTCATCCAAGTTTATGTGGGTATTAAGATGAGCTGCTAGGAGTTTGTTTTCTTTGTTAGAGGCAGATCAGTACCATTGCTTTGACCATCATATATTTTAGATTTCAACCATTGAACAACTGACAACAATTGATACGTTCAGCCCTTCTGTTGGACACATAAGAATACTTTCTTAATATTATGAATATACATCATTAAAATTCCAGGAGAATTGAAGGGTTTATTTTGCAATCATGAGATAACAATTCTTCAAAAAGCAAGGAGCGTAAACTTCACTTCAATAAAAGCTGTTGTTTACATGTGAGGCTCAGTGAAAATGTGGCTCAGTTTATAAGAGGTATATAAAGCTTATGCTCAGACGAATATTTTCCTGTGCAAATATTAAGAATACTGACGCAAGCAAAATACATTATGGTAAGAACAGAAGTTAGAGAAATGTACTACAATTTCGGTATTTGATGTTTCTTTTCAGAAAGCATTAAGGTCCATTTAGACCCTGGCAGGTGCCCTGCCGGCCTGCCAGGTTAGCGGAGGCCATTGCTTCTGTTTCCCTGGCACTGTCCAAAATATCATGAGATCTCTGCCTACTTGGCGGTATGGCAGTTGCACAGATGGCAAAGAAGGTTGCAGAGTGGGTGCCATATTTTATAGACCTGGCTCAAAGCAAGGATTCGCAAGCACATGTAAATCAACATAATTCAGCCTTATACAAAACTCCAAAATAATTAACTTAAAACATGCTCAGGCTTTTATTCCCATGAAATCAAGAAAGCTATCAGTGATGCAGCTTAGACTCAAAGTTGCTGCATGCAAGGCTCTTCATAAGAGAAGCTCTGCTCATGCCACAATAGAGTTAAGACAAGCTTGATACGATAAAGAAAGAGGGATCACAACAAAAACCACAAAAAGAATGTGGGACCAGAAGGAGTAATCTCCTAGGCACCCTGGAGCGCATAAAGTATTGAAGGAAACAATGAACAGTGACTGAAAAGTGCATAAGCACACTATCACAGCAGAGGACAGGATAGTGATAATGGCAACAAAACACTCCTAAATCTACCAGCAAGTCAACAAATGGTGGGGTTGGGCAGCGAAACTATGGTAGCCAGTCAAGGACTATCAATGTGCATGTTAACTCTCTAGAACATTTTAATTGCATGCCACGTCAAAGGACTAACCCTACATGCTGATTTAAAAGGGAAGGGATGGTGAAAAGAGGTCCTGGTCATGAAAACCAGAGTCAAATGCACATGAGCAGTTTACTGTCCTTAAAGCTGCTAACGAACCAACCACGGGTCAAGTAGGATAGAACAGTTCGGAGAGAGTTCAGAAACCAGTAGAAAATAAAAACATTGAGGTGAAATTGAACAAAGGCTGAATTCTGAGAGAGAAATCAATGAATAATTTAATTACCACTGAAGTAATATAGTTTAAAACAAAAAAGGGAGGATGAACCGCTGTCCCACTTTGCAAGAGCATTAAAAGCAATGATGTACGTGGATGGCCATATATATGTCCCTCTTTGGTATTTGGTGGTTCTTGACTTCAAAGTTCAAAGTTCAAAAGACCTTTATTCGAATTTGATAAAATTCATAAAAGTACCGAACACACCAAAGCACATATATACATATAATACAAAACAGTTATATAAATAGCATTCCATAGTAACAAAACAGTTCATACAGTGGTTAAACAATAGATTTCATTATCTTATAAAGTTTTTGCAGTAGTATCTTTATGACTGATTCTGATTTCAGGGACTTTCCATAGTCTTACGTGCACGTATGGCTAGTCTTAAAAAAGTGCTAGTGCGAAATGTCAGTTCATCAGTGTCCAAGGTGAGCAACAACATATAGGATTCCTGAAGTGTGAGAGGTCTGAATTTCCTAAAGTATGGGGTTAAAAGCCATTTGGTATATCTCACATAAAATTTACAGAAAAACAGAAAGTGCAAATCATCTTGAGTACTTATACCGTCACAAGGGCAGGGGGTAAGATCTATATGATGTCGGTACCCCAAAGGAAAAGACAGCAAAAATTTCACAGTTCCTGCCCTTAGACGAAACAATAGAGATCGCTCCCAACTTGACATAGGAAGTGAGAGGTAGGGTGGCATGATTTGCATACAAAGACCATTTCCAATGTATTTCTTGACCCCTGATTTCTGTGATTCACTTCCAAGCCGTTCATTACGGTAAAGTGCATATAGTGCCTTTTGGACCTCAGATTTATCCTTTAATTCGATAGCCATTGGCTCGGTAAACAAAATGCCTCTACCAATTTCATTAAATGTTTTAAAAACTTCTTTAAACCAGGGGATCTGCATGCCATTTTCGCAATTAAGGCAGTCCTTAATGATGTTTTGCGTAAGGACAGCAGCCTCATTCCTCCAGATTCTAATCCAGAAGAGAGCTGGTCTTGCTTTAATAAAGTCATTTATGAAGGGGAGGTTGAGTTCGTTATGGCAGATAAAATTAGAAGAGGAGATCGGTGCTCCCAGCAATTTTCTGCAAAAACGGTTTTCCTCTCTTTGGATGCTAATGCTGCTGGCCGATCCCCAAACTTTGGCTCCATACGTGGCAACAGGAGAACACTGTAGTTTAAAAATTTTAGCGATGGCTTTTGTGGCGCCGATTTTCTTTGGGCGGGGGAGACTCAGGACAGAATTGTTGGCTTTCGAGAACTTGCTCATGGCGTGGGCCACATGCCCACTCCACGAGCCGTTTGCAGCGAAAACCAACCCCAGATAAGGGAACTTATGGACAGATTCTAGTTTATCTGTTCCAATTCGAATTGTGCTGAGTTTCCTTTTGCCCGGCCCACAGGACATAATAAAAGACTTTTTAAAATTAACTTTCAGATCCAGTCCCTCCATAAAATTTACAAAACTATGTACAAGCAGACGTAGAGCAATAGGTGTACGTGCCATAAGGACAGCGTCATCTGCATATAAAAGCACGGGTAGGGGGTTACCTAAAATAGTTGGGACATCAGGGGTAGCTTTCTTTAGACAATTGGACAGACCATTGATATAAATGATAAACAGCAGGGTGCTAAAACGCACCCCTGTCTCACCCCCCTCCCTATCTCAATGGCTCCCGATACCTCTCCGCCCATCCCAATACGTACCCGTGCTTTCAGGTCAGTATGGAGATAGGCTAAGAATCTAACAAGAGTGGCATCAAGACCGTTTGACAGGAGAGTTAACCAAAGCTTAGATCTATTCACAAGATCGAATGCGGATGAAAGATCCATAAAAGCTAGGTAGGCAGGGGATGAGCGAGCAATGCAGTATTTGTCGATAATCAATTTTAAATTTAAGCATTGCTCGACTGTTCCTACCCCGCTCCTGAACCCCATCTGGCAGGGATCTAAAAAGTCAGAATCAGACGCCCATTCCAGTACCCTGTTATAAATTATTCGTCCTAGTATTTTTAGAGTATTATCCAGGAGGGAAATGGGACGATAATTTGCTGGGTCTGATCTGTCTCCCTTTTTATAGATGGGGACGATGATACTAGTAGCCCAGCTGGCAGGCATGGCTACATGTGGGAGACTGTTAAAGATGTTTAGGAGTATTGGCGTCCAAAGAGCAGCATTAAATTTAATAATATCGATAGGGAAGCCGTCCGGCCCGGGCGCCTTGTTACCTAGGCTCTCTTTGATGGCTTTCCTGACTTCTAGGTCCGAGATCTCTAAGCCTTCTGTTTGGTCCATATTGGGGAGAAGTTGCTCATCAGAGGGGGCGGCATAGATATTAGAAAAATGGGTCTCCCAGGCTGCACTGGTTATATTGCAGCTAGTTTGTGTAAGCTCTTTGCCCATTTCCCTCGTTCTCCTAACAGCCGACCAAAATGGGGCGCTGCCACCCAGATTAGCGCTGATGACTAGTTTATCCCAGTGGTCGGAGAGCAAGTTTGCCTTCCTTTTCGATATTTTGTCTTTGTAGTTTTTCCTGGCAGCTCGAACTACATCTTTACATCTGGGTTTGGCAGAGAGGGCCTTTCTTAACTCTCTATTGGCCACGGAGCAAGATGTATCAAACCACCGTGGCTCTTTGTGTTCAGTAGGGAGTGGGACTGACAGGATAATTTTTATATTTGAGCATAAAGCTTCAAAGTCTGTGATCAATTTTTCATTATTAGTGCTTGGGGAGGAGAGGCATTTCAGTAAATCGGGATGTGCCTCCTGAATCGTGTCTATAATGGCCCCACAGTCAATTCCCCTCCATTTAAGGCGAAGGCCGTCAATTGAGGGTGTAATATCCCTTGCCCCATTTAAATTCATAAAAATCGGGCTGGGTGCGAAATTAAAAATAGCTAACAATGGATTGTGATCACTGAAAGACGTTTGCACCACAGAAGATTTGATTAAACAGTCCGTTAACAGAGGTGATGTAAATATGTAATCGATAATTGAACCGTTATCCCTGCCCTTAAACGTGGGGGCATAGGGAAAATTCATATCATACCCTACACTCATTACATCAACAAGATTAAAATCTGAAAGTATGCTGATCAGTTCCAAACCCCTGCGGTCGTTACAGTAATCAAGATTAGTAGATCCATAGTTCTCTATAAGTTTCACATTAAAATCACCCCCAATCAGAATACTAGTCTTGGTGTCTACTGACAGGGAACAATCAATCATGTTTAAAACCTTAGATAATGCAACAAAGTTTTTGTTCGGTACACCATAAAAATCATTATTATAAAAATTAATTAAATAAATTGTGGTCTTTGATTTCAATTTATATTCCAAAATTTGAATATTGGAATTGGCAAGGTTGTCTAGCTTCAGATCACTAATTGTACCGCCTGCCAAGATTCTGATCCCCATAAAAAGACCACCCACTGCTCGGCCAAAGCTAGGTTTTACTGATGTCAGGCTGAAGCAGTGGTAGCCTTCAATATACAGGTTATCGACAGCCCAAGTTTCTTGGAACATAAGTATGTCTGCATCATTAATTAGTTCAATCCAAGCAGGGTCAGAAAGCTTGGATTCTAAACCTGCAACATTCCAGCTTAGAATTGATAGGCCATGTTTGAACCCGTGTTTGATGGATGTGCTCCCAGTATTCCCAATATCATGGTTGAGTGATTCGTTAGAAATGGCCGGGATACTATCCGACAATATAATTTCTGTAACAACAGTTTTAACGTGGTGCAATGCAGCTGAAGTTGTGGCACCCTCTAAGTTACAGGCTTTTGCATCCTTGCACATTTCTTTATTGGGGGATATACTCAGTCAATCCTGTTCGTCTAAAGATGATAAATAATCGAACCGATTGAAAGTAGGAATATTGTACATTGGCCTAACGTCAGTCATCTGTGCAAACTGGAACGGGTTAGGGATTGGGTAAGGCCTATCCCTATAATTACTCTGATGCATAGTTGGGGCTTGAAAGTGCTGCGGAGGGTTGGGGGTTAGGATTGGCATTGGGGGTTGTGGGTGCCAGTTACGGTTGTTGGAGTAGGCGACATTTGGGTTCTGATTTTGGACAAAAAGGGGTGATTTAATCCTTGCTCCAAAATTCATATCCTGATGAGAGTTAGTGGGTAAATTATTGGGGAAATTAGCCGTGGCTTGTTCGGGGGGTATCAAGTGTCCATAGAAATATCCTAAGGGGAGGAGCGTGGTGTTGAATTCCCAGGGCGATGGTAGAGGGGCATTGGCTAGTGTTTTCTCTGCCCATTGTGGGTTTCTAAAGCTTATAGTGACACAGTCGCCCTCAAATTTTTTCCTAAGTGGTCCAATCCAACCCACTCGCTGTGTGTTAATAATCTCCCTTGCACCATCAATAGGGTAGTTGCAGTTAGCAATTAGCCAGTGCAAGGTTTTGTTTTTGAGTGATGTGGGATTTTCATCCTGATCCTTTCTTAGTTTGGTGACATTAACTAACACTAGTACATATGCACCGCATTCCGGGGGGAGGTTAATGCGGGCAGGAACTTGTCTAGGTGTTTTTGGAATGGGTTGGGTCGAGATAGGATTGCTTGTTGAAGTTGCAGGGTGACCTGTGGTGCTCACATTTGGAGGTTTAGTATTAGTGATGGTATTGGTACCAGGTTCCTTCCTTTTATCTGTGGGTTCGCTATTAGTGTGCGATGTTGCTGCTTTTTGTTTAGTAGTTGGGCCATTGGCCAGTGCAACAGGTGCAACTTTGTGTGCATTTTTTGGGATAGTTGGAGGTGCTTGTAGAATATTTGTTTTGGAGCCTGCTATTTTGGTGGTGTTGCTGTTATTTGTACTTGTTGCAGGACCTTCCTTTAGGAAATTCTTAAGAGGGCTACTCAATTCAGCTAGTTGTTTTTCTATTCGAGTAAGCCTATTTTCGATGGGGGATAGATAAATGTTTAATAGTTCCCCCAGTCTTTCCAGCAGAGGGTCGTATGCCTTATCTGTGTTATCATTAGTATCCATTGTTCTACCCTGCTGAACCATTTCACTTTCATCCCCCTGAGATATTACCGTAACCCTGGTCGTGTTATGGTTAGGGACAGAGTTGGTATTTTTCCCAGATTTCCTTTGTGCCCGGCCATATTTCCTGACCATGGTGACCCGGGGCTTTGGTGCATGTAACTTCCGTTTTTGAACTGCCCCCTCTCACCTGCCTCTCACTTGCCTGGTGTTATCAGCGGATTTTACTTTGGGAGAGGGGTTAATGGGTAGGTCAGGGGTTTTTTCCAGGTCTGTGCTAATATCAGTATCTGAATCTAACAGGGGAATGGAGGCTGAAAGGTTAACCTCGCTGGGGATGGTGTGAATGTCAGCACATACGTCAAGTAGGGGTCTGATGTTATTAGGCATAGCTTGTGCAGGTGTAGTGGCGGTAGCAATAAGGCCAAGTGAGGAACGTTTGGCATGCGCCAGATCTTGTGATACCCTGCATTCTAAAAGGCTAATGCCCTGGTTGATGGCGTCATTGGCCTTCGTTATAAAAAGGTCGATGGGGCCAGTCACAGTGGCAGCTGTTCTGCTGCGAGTGCCCCTTGGGGACATGCTGACAGTTGCTTGCCCTTATTCTGCGATATGGGTTGCGTCGCGGAACAACAGACACAAATGTCAATAACACCTAGCAAAAAGGCAGATAGTCCCAACAATGTTTTCTGTGACCACAGTTTCCGAAAGAAGGTTGCCCAATGGGCCAATGGAAAGTACCTTAGAGAAATGTCGAAATGGGGTGGCCCCGTCCCGTCCTCCTCGTGCCTCTGAGGGCCACAGAGGGCCCGCCCTTTGCCCGGGCTTCGCCCGGCTGCTCCTGCGCGCGGCTCGCGTGACGAGACGCACTCCTCTCTTTTCTGGCACCTCCGGGCGCAAAGCTGGCGTCAGGGACGCGACTTGGCCGCCGGGGCACCTGGGAGGTGTAGTTTATGGCCCCCGGTGGCTGTAGGCGATGTTGCGGTGTTACAAGCAGCTGTTCCCGTCACGGCGTTTCCCTGGATCTGGTGCAGGAGCCGTTGCCCTCACGGCAGGGTAAGTAGAAATACAAGCGTCCCAAAGAGCGCTCGGCGCTCCTCTCTTTTCTTGCGCCTCCGGGCGCAAAGCTGGCGTCAGGGACGCGACTTGGCCGCCGGGGCACCTGGGAGGTGTAGTTTATGGCCCCCGGTGGCTGTAGGCGATGTTGCGGCGTTACAAGCAGCCGTTCCCGTCACGGCGTTTCCCAGGATCTGGTGCAGGAGCCGTTGCCCTCACGGCAGGGTAAGTAGAAATACAAGCGTCCCAAAGAGCGCTCGGCGCTCCTCTCTTTTCTGGCGCCTCCGGGCTCAAAGCTGGCGTCAGGGACGCGACTTGGCCGCCGGGGCACCTGGGAGGTGTAGTTTATGGCCCCCGGTGGCTGTAGGCGATGTTGCGGCGTTACAAGCAGCCGTTCCCGTCACGGCGTTTCCCTGGATCTGGTGCAGGAGCCGTTGCCCTCACGGCAGGGTAAGTAGAAATACAAGCGTCCCAAAGAGCGCTCGGCGCTCCTCTCTTTTCTGGCGCCTCCGGGCGCAAAGCTGGCGTCAGGGACGCGACTTGGCCGCCGGGGCACCTGGGAGGTGTAGTTTATGGCCCCCGGTGGCTGTAGGCGATGTTGCGGCGTTACAAGCAGCCGTTCCCGTCACGGCGTTTCCCTGGATCTGGTGCAGGAGCCGTTGCCCTCACGGCAGGGTAAGTAGAAATACAAGCGTCCCAAAGAGCGCTCGGCGCTCCTCTCTTTTCTGGCGCCTCCGGGCGCAAAGCTGGCGTCAGGGACGCGACTTGGCCGCCGGGGCACCTGGGAGGTGTAGTTTATGGCCCCCGGTGGCTGTAGGCGATGTTGCGGCGTTACAAGCAGCCGTTCCCGTCACAGCGTTTCCCTGGATCTGGTGCAGGAGCCGTTGCCCTCACGGCAGGGTAAGTAGAAATACAAGCGTCCCTCTTGACTTTTTATACAATGTCTTCAAGGCTAGTTAGATTTGGGGTTCTCTAGTTGGCACAGGTAGGTACTTGTGACAAATAGGGACCCTTGCCTCTAGTCAGGGTAAGGGGGTACACTTCTAAAATAATAACCCCTGCTCACCCCCTTGGTAGCTTGGCACGAGCAGACAGGCTTATCTCAGAGGCACTGTGTAAAACATTTGTGACCACATACAGTAATAAAATGACAACACTACAGATGGACACCACACAGTTGTATAGTAAAAATATAAGTATTCTTTATATAGATTTAACACAAGACCAAAAATGACAAAAATCTACAATACTGTACTTAAAATGGTAGTTTTAGCTTAGTTCTGTTCAGTTCTTAAAAATGCGACACTTTGAGTCAATGTACCTTACGATGCGTTACGCTTCCACAACAAAAGTGTTGCAGTGATGGAAATGCGTAAAGATCTTCCAGATGCGGCATGCTATGCAACGACAACAGCTTTGGTGGCAACAATCTTCTCCGATGTTGCGAGACACTTCTGAACAATGCAACAACTGCAGCGGCGCCACCCTTGTTCTGTGATTCAATGACAGCAGCTCTGAAGGCGGCACGCTTCTCCGTGGATGCTAGGCGCTTTTCTTGATGCGATGCAATACGACAGCACAGCGGCGACATACAAGATGTGGCAGCAGCTGCAGCGCTGGCGACACACTTCCTCTTCATTGCGAGACGCTTCCCTCGATGCGGTACAATATGACCGCGACATCTGCGACATCCTAAATGTGATGGCAGCAGCAGTGACGGCGACACGCTTCTTCCTCTTGAGTCGTGCTTCCAGCTCCTTGCGACACAAAGTCCCTCAGAAGGCCCAAAACAGCAGCATGCACTTCCCAAGGAACTCTGGGGAGCAGGGGGTTGAAGTCTGTTGTCCCTGAGACTTCAGCAGGAGGCAAGCTCTGTTCCAAGCCCTTGGAGATCCTTACAAGTTAATGAAAGAACACAAAGTCCCTTTCTCCTCTCTTTGGCAGACAGGCAACCACTGCAGGCCAATCCCCCAAGCAGCACTTCAACTTAGGGATATTCTCCCCTCAGTTTCTTTAGGTTCCTCTTCTAAGCAAAGGTTTCTTCTTGTTTGTCCAAAAGTGATCTAAATTCTTGGGATCAGGGCCCCCTATTTATACCCCAAAATCCTTTGTCCTCTGAGGGCAGAGGGGCCTTTGCCTAATCCAAACCAATTCTGGTCAGTCCTGGAGCACTCTGTTTACATGACTCCTTCTTTCCTTTCACAGTGCAGGGCAGAACCATCAGAGACCCACAGAAGGAGGAGCCAGCATTGTGGAGGAAAGGCACAGCCTGGAGCAATCTGTTGACATGAGTCCTTCTCCCTTTCACAGTGCAGGGCAGAGACGTCAGACGCCCCACAGGAGGTGGAACCAGCATTGTGGAGGAAAGGCACAGCCCTGGGGTACTCTGTTGACATGACTCCTTCTCTCCTTTCACAGTGCAGGGCAGAGACATCAGACGCACCACAGAAGGGAAGGCACAGCCCTATTCAGGTCCCAGGTGCAACTCCTCCATCGCATCTAGATGCAGATCTCTCTATTCACCACTGGGCTGACTCATCCTGTCTCCTGGAATCCCCCAGCCCTGTCACGCAAACTTCAGACAAGGAATACACAACCTAGCAGAGACAGGCATGGATCGTTAGACAAGAAAATACCTTTCTAAAAGTGTTTTTTTCAAGCACAGAATATTAAAACCAACTTCACTAAAAGATGTAATTTATCATTCTGAGTTTGGGAATTCTAAACTCAAATTTCCACCATGTTCCCTGAGTCAGTTAGGACTATAAAATGTAATAATCTAACTGCCCATTCTGGCCTAAGGAGAACAGGTAGCCTTGCAATAGTGAAAAACGAAAATTGCTGTAATTCACTATCAGGACATTCCACATACACCAGGGCATGTCCTACCTTATACTACAATGCACCTTGCCCATGGGCCTACCATAGGGGTGTCTGAAATGAGGAAAAGGGAAGGTTTCGGGACTGGCAAGTGGGTGCACTTGCCCAGTCAGCATGGCAGTACCAAACTGCAGACAAGCTCTGCAATGCAGGCCTTAGACACACTTTTACAGGCTGCTTCTGTGGAAGGCATAATCAGTGCTGAAAGCCCACTAGCAACATTTGGTTTACAAGCCCTGGGCACACTCAGTGCACTGTACTAGGGTCTGATAAGTAAACCAAATCAGCCAATCATAGAGTCACTAATTCATACATCAATTTACAATAGGGAGAGCATATGCACTTTAGCACTGATCAGCAGTGGTAAACTGCCCTGAGTGATAAAACAGCCAACAACAGGTCAGAAAAAATAGAGGAGGAAGCCAAAACGTTCAGGGATGACCCTGCAAAAAGGGCCAAGTGCAACAGCGAACATTTAGGAATGGATAATGTTGCGGGGTAGAATTGATGCTGAACTGAGGTCTCGCTGAGGATTTAATCAGCACTGGTTCCCCAAATAACAATAAATTGAGACACAATCCATTCATATTGGTAAAAGTGAGAGGGTCTATCAGGCATTGTTGAATGCAAACTCTGCTACCCCAAAGAATGTCACACTAAGCCTAATTACTCTGACATATAGGTCAGAATTACCAAAGCTCTGTGTTGTTACAAAGTGATGCAAAGGCATACAAACCAATACAAACCAATACATTGGTATTGGCATTGACTTACCAGCGCAAAAGTTATTTTCCAGTGGAATGGTGTGTTTTCCTTTCAACCCAAATAACCCTTTGTGCTTCTTTGCATCAATTTGCATCAAGCGGTCGGTACTGGGGTGGTACTAAGATGGATCAAGCACTTAAATGTTTTGATGCAAAAAACAATCTACTGAGAGAGGCAGACCGAGCTTAACATAAAAAACTAACACCTCCTTGAACTAAGTGCTAACAAGAAGAAATGTTTTAATTTAGCAAAATACCCACCCATTGCATGTGTGCTGAAGTGCCCAGCGCACATTAAGGGGGCATGATCCTTTTATGTTCGTCTAGACATAAGAATTCTTTCTGGAAGGGCATGTTTCCAGTACAAATCATAGGCTACACAGCGCATACTGACCTCTATCTGGTGGTGAATCACACAAGGCAGCCTTTGAGTGCACCAATTAGGGAAATAACAGCAGTAGCAACAGGCCAATATTAGTAGAAATGGCTCCGGACTATGGGGCTTATTTCCAATCCCCATGGGCTGCCAGTGCTTCACTTTTAACATGGGAAAAAGTGACATACCGGTGACATAAAGGGTTTGTAAGTAAAGCCCTATATGTGATACTATGATAATAAACTACTAGTCCAATGATGAAATCTGGTGTATGTTTGTGCTATCAATTGTCATATATTCACTCCGCCCATTTCATCAGAGTGTCTACACTATGAACACTGCCCACTAACATGAATCAAGTGTGTGCACTCAAATCACATCAGTATTGGTCAGACCAAACGAAACGGGACTCCATACGAAAGACGATTGAACACGAGATGGCGATGGGACTTATCATGGCTCCATCAGACGTGTAATTACTTGTTCATTGACCAAAGAACGGAAGGACTGACACCATACTACATAAACCGAATTCCCGGTGCACAAAACAAAAGCTTTAAAGGACCCATGTACTTTCAGACCATACGATTTCTTGTTGACTACTAAAGACACATGCTCACCATATAATTTGTTAGCCTTGAAAAAGCCCACGGAGGGCGAAACGCGCGTCGGCTGTGACGGTGTGGCAAAAGAAAGGAATTGTTAATAAATGGACTTGGAATAACATTGAACATTGTACATGTCTTTTTGAGGACTATGAGTAGTTGGTGAAATCACTTGTCTTTGGAGTTGTAATGGCGAAAATTATATTTGGAGAATAGCAACTAAGAGGGCTGTGCCTTGGTACTTTTTCACATCAGTATCTATCACTCAGAACACCACCCTAAGGGTGTGCCCACACGCATTTCTGCAGTGTATGTAGGCTTTTCCAGAGGCACAATACAGTGTATAATATTTGGTTACTGCAGGGTCTTTTGTGAAAAATTACTACAACTGCCCCTTAAAACCAAATATATTGGTTGAGGATTTTATTTAAATGTTCTGTCTGGTCGCCCAATTCCAAACATGAAATTAATTGAGTAGCGATGCTCCAATGGTAAGAGAGTGCATTCCCAAACTAAGAAATAGTCTTGGGGTCGTCTGCAAGAGATGTGGTTCGACAGTGGCATTGAATCTGGACTACATTGTGTATTAAGAAAGGTAGTATATGTGTCACAGATAATATGTCCACATCAGTATTGTGATGTAGCCCAGATGCAGGGGTAGGTCAGCAGAAATCCATGAATAACAAGTGCTGTGGGGTATGAGCAGAAGATAAAGGTACAAGCAGCCCTTGCTTCTTGTTAACAGTTGATATAAATTGGCTAAAGGTACTGGCATACTCATTAAATCAATGCTTGCCTGCTAGTGGAACCTTTAAGTAGGCAGGCATTATGACCATCCTGCTGAGGAAAGCATTTATGGTTTTGTGCATGATGGCCGATGGCACAACCAAAACTTTTTTAATCATATTTACCTCGGTCCAAGGTGCTGCCCTTGGTCAGTTGTATGCCCATAAGGCAATTATTAATTGTAAGTCAAGCACAAGCATAGGAGACAGTACATAAGAGACTGCCTCCTGTTAGCTTGATCGGGAATCAACCTTTCTTTTTTTTTTTTTTTTAAAAAACCTTTATTATCATATGCACAGTACACAGCGTCTGACTACAACCCAATCGGGCCAGCCGCTATGACAATAGACAATATTTCAGACCACATTGCGCTGCGGAAAAAGCCAGAAATAACATCACTACGGTGCATTGGCATCAAACTTCAGAGGAAGGATCACTCAGGTTTCATTTTATAATTTTGATGAAATTTGAAACAAACAACACAAACACTCACATGGTGGGAACAGTATCTAGGGCATGGGAGGGGGGAGGGGGAAGATAAATCTGAAAGAATAAAGGCAACATTTTGGGGGGGGGGAGACGGTGAAGAGGATTATTGAAAAGGCATAGTAATCAGTCTAAAGGAACGTCAACTACGGGGACGAGGGGATGTTAGCAGTAAAATCAAGTGGGGGGGTACAAATGTCTCCACGGTATTCATTCCATTGTGACCAAATTCTACCCCATTTCCTGGGCCGGCCCCGAGCCTCATATACTGTCTTCTCCCGAAACATGCACCAGTCCACGTTTTCTTTCCAAGCACTTATCCCAGGTGGTCTGTGGGAGCCCCAGAGTTGCGCAATATCCCTCTTGGCAACCATGTTGCCCAGAGTGATCCAAAAGGTCTGAGCAGCCGTACAATCCGTAGGCTCCCACACATTAAGCAGGCAACGCCTCGCCTCAGGGAGGAGGGAGATCCCGGTGACTCGCCCCATTACATCATGCACTCTGGACCAGAATGCGGCTATCACCGGACATTCCCATAGAATGTGAAGAAAGGTGCCATCCATACCACAGCCACGCTTACATAGCCCATCAGTCGAGAACCCCATCCGAACCAGACGCGTACCAGTCATGTAAACTCGGTGGAGGATCTTTAACTGTACAAATCGAAGGTGGGCCGGAATAGCTACCTCCCTGGGGGAGGAAATTGCCATTTGCCAGACTTCGTCATCCAGTTCGAGGCCATCTCCCGTCCAAGAGGTCCTAAGCCTCACCAGAAGATCAGCCCTGGTATTATTAAGTTTTTTATAAATTAGAGAAATCGTGCTGTCCGGCACATGGCCGTCCAGAATCCGATCCTCGAGCGGGGATGATTGGGGGATTTCCGTCCCAGGGGGGAAAACAGAGAGCAAGGCGTAACGCACCTGAAGATAACGAAAATATTCCCTGTCATCCAGTTGATACTCCACCTTCAGGGCCTCGAAAGACTTAATTGTGCCACTGGCCCAAAGATCCTCTACCTTGCTAATACCGATCATTTCCCGTCTGTCAAACCCTTTCGTTCGCCACAGACCACCCAACCGCTCTGAGTCATGCAACGGAGTCATTCGCGTCAATCTATCACTCCAACCCGTGGCCACAGTCGCATCTTTCCATGCACGCACGGCGCATTTCGTAGGTCCAGTCAGAAGGCGGAATGGTGCCTTTGAATATAAGGCCCTATTAAAGTTGCCGCCCGGCAACAGGAGTTTATCCATAGCGAAGGCGGGAGTGGGCCCGGGGAGTACGTCACGTGGTTAATCGCGCTGAGCTGTGAGGCCCAGTAGTAACGTCTGATGTCCGGAAGGGCTATGCCACCATCGTACCACAGGAGCGTGAGTTTAGATAAGGAGATGCGAGCTCGTCCGTCCCAAATTAACTGCCTCTGAAGACCTTCAACCTCGCGAAAGTAACGAGAGGGAACAGGGTCAAAAAAATTCTGCAAGGCATACAAAAATCTAGGAAGGCACATCATTTTAAAAAGTGCTGCGCGTCCCAATGGGGACAGAGGCAAGCCACGCCACCTCCGCACATCCTGTTTGAGGCGACGAAGAGGAGCATAGAGATTACGGTCATACCGCACAGAGGAATCCATGGAAATGAAAATCCCCAAATATTTGAACCCAGTCTCTGCCACCTGGATCGGGAATCTACGAGGTAGCGGAGGCAGCTCCCCCGCTATAACATACACACATGATTTGGTCCAGTTAATGAAGAGCCCCGAGTTCTTCCCAAAAGAGGTAAGAACATCAAAGAGCACGTTGAGGGATTTCTGAGGTGAGGTGAAATAGAGCAGAATATCGTCTGCGTACAGAGAGACAAGATCCTCCAGGTCCGGTGCCCACCGGATCCCCTTAATCGAGGGCTCCCATCGAAGCCACGCCGCCAGTGGTTCCAATGCCAAAGCAAAAAGAAGTGGAGAGAGCGGGCATCCCTGTTGGGTGCCACGCCCCAATGCGAACGGTACAGAAACTCTGCCGTTAACTACGACTTGGGCCAACGGTTGTTCATACAGGAGCCGCACCCACGCAATAAAGTTAGGGCCAAAACCAAACTTTGAAAGGGCCGCCCACAAATATGGCCACTAAATGGTATCAAAAGCCATCGTGGCATCCAGGGAGGCCACGACAGCGGGTTCAGTGAGGGTCCCAGCTCTCGCGAGAACGCTGTGGAGTCTACGGAGATTGAGCGCCGTATTCCGATGAGGAATGAAACCGGACTGATCCGGATGGATCAAGTCACAGATAACTGTCAGTAAGCGATTAGCAAGGGTCTTAGCCAGGATCTTGACTCGGCGTTAAGCAACGAGATAGGGCGATATGAGGTGCACCGATCACAAGGCTTGCCATCCTTGTAAATGACTACAATAGTGGCAAAACGCTGGTCGGAAGGGAGGCTACCCGCCTCAAAAGCATCAACGAACATAGTGCGCAGATGGGTCGCCATTTTGTCCGGGCGCAGTTTGTATAGCTCGATAGGTAAACCGTTGGGCCCCATAGATTTACCTGATGGCAAGGACCGAATGGCAGTGGCAATCTCGTCCACCGTAATAGGCGCGTCTAGAGCGGAGCTATCCTCCTCCGACACGCAGGGAAGCGCGATGTCACGCAAAAGCAAGCGGGAGTCAGCCTCGTCTTGATCACTCACAGACCGGTATACTGTTTGAAAATGGTCCACAAAACATTCGACAATCTCCCCCGGATCAGTCACACACACTCCAGTCTCACGGGTTATCACGGGCACCACACGATTCAGTCTCTCAGATTTATCCAACCACGCCAACAACTTACTAGCCTTATCGCCCACATCATAGAGCCGGCCCAGCTGATTCATACGCATCACTTTAGCAGCGTCAGTCACCAGGGCCCTATAGTCTGCCTGTTTCAGCGCTAAGGAGTGCAAAATTGCAGGGGTATCGTCACCATCCAAACCACTTTCAAGCGAAGTAATTTCTGCCTCAAGATCTAACACATTTTCTCTCCTGGCCTTCTTATCAGCAGCAATAAAGGACAACGCGGAACCCCGTATGACAGACTTAAAAGCCTCCCACAAGATAGTAGGGGAAGAGACAGATCCCTTATCCTCGTCAAAGTAACAGTCAATGGCCTTAACCAGGTCTGAACGAAGCTGAGGATTCCTAAAATGCCAGGGATGAAGAGGGGGGACCCTACCTCCAGAACCGTCTCCCACCGAAGCTTCAAGTAACAGGGGGAATGATCAGAGATACCTCTGGGAAGATGTTGGACCCCACGCACCAAGGAGGTATTAGCAGTTAACATCAGAAAATAGTCAATCCTCGAAAGGCTGCCGTGGGCACCCGAGTGGAAAGTGTACTGGGTTTGTGTAGGGTGCAACATCCGCCAGACATCCACTAACCCAAAAGTCTCAATCAACTCAGTCAGCCACAATTGAGACGAAGGCAAAACCCTGGGGGGCAGCCGGTCACATTCACCCGAAACCACCGAATTAAAGTCCCCACCCATTATAAGGACACCGTCCGGAAGCCCTAGGAGGGTCCTACCAAGGTCAGCATATGTAGTAGCCTGGAGTCCCGGAGGAACATAAACAGCAACTATTACAAGCAGCATTCCCTCCCACCTCCCCGAAACAGCAGCATATCGGCCCGATCATCAAGCGTGACTTCGTCTATCTCAAGGGGCAGGGAGGATTTTACCATTATGCCAACCCCCCGGGAACTGGAAGTGAAACCCGCATGTGCCACCAGTCGGTACCCTCGGCGATCCAGGGCTTCACAAGCGTTCCCTATCAAGTGGGTCTCCTGCAGCAAAACTACATCAGGGGAATGGCGTCTGATAAATTGAAGCACAATACCACGCTTAATCCTGTCTCCCAGACCATTAACGTTCCAAGACAGCACTTTCATATCACCCCCCCATCCCCGTAGAACCCCCAAACCACACCCTCCCGGACCCCCAGAACCCCAGAACTAAATGACTAAATGAAAAAGTACCATGTGAGAAACCATATACAAAACACAAAGAACAACCAGAACCCCCCCCACCCCCAACCAAAAACCCGTTCAACACCCCCCACCCTGCACCCCTGCTGACTTAGAAGCCACCCCAACTGCAGTGTGCCTGTTGCCCCTTCATCAAACTCTACACAAAGAACCCCTGATGAGGAAGGGAGAGACAATCCCACCTGCCCCACCCCCGGCCCTAACAGTGAAAGCATATAGACAATACTCTGTAAATAATACGACCCAGGATTGAACCTCAGGAACCAAAATGTCACACCTGTGCCGATGCACCTCCGTCCGCGCCTCCGAGGCCTCTGCTCTCGGTGTCCTCCTTAGGCAATGAGTCCAACCAATCGCCAACACTGTCCGGTGGATGCGAAGGCGAGCTGGGAACAGCATCGCGTACTTGAGTCCCAAGTCCCGCAATCGACGTTTCATACCCAGGAATCCCGATCGTTGCCTCTGCACCTGAGGAGTGAAGTCAGGGTAGATGGAAATAGAGCTGTTCTCAAATTTCAGCGGACCATGTCTACGAGAGGCCTGAAGGATGGCGTCCCGGTCCCGAAAGTGGAATAGCCTAGCAATGAGAGGCCTCGGGGGAGCCCCCGGTTTGGTCTGTCCACCCGGGAAGCGGTACGCACACTCGACCGCAAAGAACTTACTAAGGCCTGCGGGAGCAAGTTTGGTCACAATTAATTCTTCGACCAAGAGATCGATAGAAGCAGCACCACTGTCCACCAAGGCGAATGTTGTTCCGTCGGGCCCTGTTATCATACTCCTTCATGCGTCTGGCCAGTAGATCGTGCGAGGACCGCAAATTACCGATCTCCGATTGTGCTTCCGCCATGTCGGTGACCAGACTGGTGGCTTTGAGGTCCAAGGCTTTGACCCTCTCATTGGTCTTAGCCAAGTCAGCTCTAATAAGGGTAACATCCACCGCCACCGTGTCAATCTTGGATACGATGGCCTCGTACTGTTGTCCCATGTCTGTCTTGAGCCCAGCAATGGCGGCCATGAGTTCTTGAGGGCACCTCCGATGTAGCTACCAGGTCTGTCCTCGGGTCCTCAAGACTACGGCTGGCAGCATTGGGGGAGCCTTTTGGTTGAGTGTAGCGGTCCATTACGTTGGATTGGACCGATCCCCCACGGGTAGTCGCCTTCGTCCTGCGTTTCTCTGTCTCGGGTTTAGTCGCCATATTGGAATCAGCACCCCGAAGGGTCTTCCTGGACCTGGTGAAAATGGCAGCGATCCGCTGGTCTCCAAAGTAGGACTTAGACGAGGAATCGCATCCTGCCGGCCCAGGGCTATAGTCGGAGAGCACAGCTGGCTAGACCACCGGGGCCAGGAATGCGGATTGCTTCCTAGGTAGCCAGCTCGGAGGCAGAGGGAAACCGAAAGTGAAAGTGACAACGTCACCGGTTGAGCAGATGCCAGGCGACCGTTGTTGTTGAATGACATCTCGGCCATCCAGAGCAGCAGAGACCCCGGTCCCGTCCGGGGCTAGGCCAGAAAATGTAGGACGACGTAGAGATGGTTACCAGAGTCCGATCCCAGCCCTGAAAAGTGCAGCAGTATCAGCAAGAGTAGTACTTAAAAAGCCCATCAAAATAATCAGGATATCAAAAGGATAGATCGATGAGGGCGGTGCGGGTCCAGGGAGCTCTCTGCTCACGCGACCATCTTGGATGCCCGCGTAGCTCCTCCCCCCAGGAATCAACCTTTCTGATAGAAGATCCTGCTTGGAATGTAATCAGGAAAATACCTCCACGCAAGATAAGTTCTGCCTAAATTGGCAGACAGAAATACTAGGATAATCAATGGGGGGGGGGGGGAGAAAGAGATTGGATCCTTTCAGTCTCCTTTTGAATTACTTCTCATCAGTTTGGAGAAAGGATTACTTGTCCTGCATAAACCAAGGAATGCAAGTTTGTAACTGGGTGTCTCCCAATAAAATGACCCTCATACACGTGTTTTTAATTCTCTCTTTCTTTTGGTAGCGGTATATGATGTGTCCCCGCTTCTTTTAACACGTGCGTGCGTAATCCTTGGGTCAATTTTTGTGTGCACCCTCCACCAGGAGGCTTTACCTTTAGTTGAGGCAGTAGTGATCGTGGAAAAGTGGTCTAGTGATAAGGGAAGTGGTGAATTAAAAATAGTTCGGACAGCCAGTGAATGATAATTTATTAAGTCTGGATTCGAACTATACTTTAAAAATAGTAAGTTGTGCTGCTATGGAATCGGTTATGGATTCTGGCAAACTTTAATGGTCTGATAAAATGGTCGACATGTTTCAGCCCTTGTTGACAAATTGGTCAGTTGTCTTTCTTCAGGACCAGGGAGTGAAATAGTGAAAAAAGTGAGAGAATAGGTAAAATTTAACCTGATTCTTCAAGTGGTTGAGGTCGTAATGTACCTCTTCGCTTTTAAGTTTTTACTTCATCGGGAAAAGGGGAACATGAAGAGGGAGGTTTCGCTTCAGCCTTCGCCTCTCCGTTTGCAGCATGTGCTGTCTCTGCCGCGATTACCTATTCTCTCACTTTTTTCACTATTTCACTCCCTGGTCCTGAAGAAAGCCAACTGACCAATTTGTCAACAAGGGCTGAAACATGTCGACCATTTTATCAGACCATTAAAGTTTGCCAGAATCCATAACCGATTCCATAGCAGCACAACTTACTATTTTTAAAGTATAGTTCGAATCCAGACTTAATAAATTATCATTCACTGGCTGTCCGAACTATTTTTAATTCACCACTTCCCTTATCACTAGACCACTTTTCCACGATCACTACTGCCTCAACTAAAGGTAAAGCCTCCTGGTGGAGGGTGCACACAAAAATTGACCCAAGGATTACGCACGCACGTGTTAAAAGAAGCGGGGACACATCATATACCGCTACCAAAAGAAAGAGAAAATTAAAAACACGTGTATGAGGGTAATTTTATTGGGAGACACCCAGTTACCAACTTGCATACCTTGGTTTAGGCAGGACAAGTGATCCTTTCCCCAAACTGATGAGAAGACAGAAATACTACACAACAATTTAGGGAACAGTGATCATATACATTCACATTAGCATAATGATCTCCTATGAAGCGGTATGCACATTCAAAAGCATCATAATCACCACTTTGTAATCAAACTCACAGGATATACAAGATAAATGTCCAAATAGTGAGTCAAAATATCACTGCAGAGTTTTTGTGAGAGAACGGCTTCTATGTCTGAACCAGACACTACTGCTTACATGAAGAACTGGAGCTCCTCATTGCGGTGCCAGAGAAAAGAGGAACGGAAAGGGCACTTTGTAGTCTTCTACAAGAGGGATACGCCTCAGACTTCCATAGAATGATGGATCCTATTTCTTTGGGCTAGGTATTCACATTAGCATGACAAAATGACAAAATGCCTTAATAAATTGTGTATTATCATTGGTAAATCCAAGGTATTAAATATTCATCACTGATGATCGTATTGTCTTATACACAATATCCTGTACATGTGTGGGATCCTCATAAACTGTAATAGGATGATGGGCTGTGATGAACATGGAAGGCAGTCTTCCTCATATTACGCTCCCTGATCCTTTTCAAATGGTAGCCTCTTTGCTGGATGCAAAAGTGTTTGTCATTGATGACAGATGATGGTTGCTTGTGTATCTCTGTAATGTATGGCATGTTGTACCTGTTTCTGATTACTATGGGGTTTAAAGGCTGCTATTTTGTGCTGGTTTATAGTTTACTCATGGAAATAGACACATAAATATAGAAGCAGATGAAGCCATTGGTCAAATATTTTTCAATATAATCATCCAGGAGACTGTCTCTCATTGACTAGAAGAAATATTCCAACCTCTAAGCATCACTTTGTCAGCTTTACCGAATATAGTACTGAACCTTGTTTTAGTGAGCAACACCTTGCAATAATCTGGGCCATCCATGAGAAATTAAGCAGCTATGGTTTGCCAAATAGTGTTTTTTGCTTTGTCACATTTGGAAAGTAACCTTTGAAATTGCTACCTTTCCTCCATAGATTTTGTCAGACATGTTTTGGACTGTTGTTCAGAAAAAAAACATGCTATCAAGGTAAGGTTAAAATGACCAAGTAATCAATGATCTCAGACTGCAGCTCTCAGATTGCTGTACAAATTGAGTAATGGTGGTTTTTGACTTGTTACTACGTTCATGAAAGAAAAGGGTGGCTCATATCTGTTCAGGCCACAAAATGCAATATCTTTTGAAACGCATATGGTCCTCGAAAGTGAAAGAACATGGAAGATCAAACATCTATCACAAGCCTGCAATT
Organism: Lissotriton vulgaris; assembly: GCF_964263255.1. Lineage (NCBI taxonomy): Eukaryota > Metazoa > Chordata > Amphibia > Caudata > Salamandridae > Lissotriton > Lissotriton vulgaris. The sequence goes on from NC_141691.1 coordinate 878,909,652, forward strand.
CCACAGGGTTGTCAGGAGCAGCTGAAAAGTCTTCATTTCTCATCCCAAGCTCAATGACTGGTGTCTATTTGATTATCAGAAATTGAATCACTGATGGAAAAGGGTAATGGGGGGATTGAAACAGTAGCTGCTTCTGTTCGAAACAGAATTCGGCACAACTGACGAGTGTGCATTAGAAATATAAAGCATAAGTACTCATTTTAGTGAACTAGGGACTATTCTGAGATTCAACCCTGGATGTGCATCCTGTGTGTAAGTTGCACGCCAGCTATCTGTCTTTCTGTGTGCTTTTGTGCTGTTCTAGTACTGAAGAGGGGAAAGGAAAGATTATGACATACATAGTCTGCCCATATCAATATATTTAATTAGGAGAAATAACCGTGTACATATTATTATCCATAAAATGAGGAAGATACTAGGGATTCAAATTTGAGCAATAGATTATTAAATGAATCCAGCTATTACACCGTTTCCCACAGTTTAATTTAATGGCAAAGAAAAAAACAATTGACCATAGTGCAATGCCTAGCCTTGTGCTAAAACAGCTTTCTTAGCCTGATGACTTCAGCGACTCACAACTCTTGCTAAAGTTGGCACTGTGTAATATTTCCTCATTTGCACAATGCAACACTAATTATTTATGCAGTGCTGCTGTGCAGCAAACAAAGTAAATCAGAGTACACACAGTAATTAGTGAACATGGAGACCATCAAATATGATGCTATACTACTTTCAGATAACCCGAGTAACATAGAATGTGTACTTGACTTATGTCACTTGGTTCATGACAGCTCCTCTAAATGGTCCACAATCTAGCTGTATTTCTATTTTTGTCATTTGAAAACTGTTGGAGTTCCAAGAATTTTCGAATCAACATTCATTCAGTGTCATAGATCTTCTTTCTGCAAAATACTGAGGCGCATATTTACTAAGGTATTTTGCCACGCAGGCCAGCAAGCAAAGTTGCTGCACAATACTGTATTGCATGAAACGGAGAGAGCAAAAATGCCCATATCTATTAAGATATGGCAAATTTCTGCTCTCTCCTAGCACTAGCACACTGTGTGCTGCCTAGCGCTAATGCAGGCACCCTTTTGCCACGCTGTAAGGGTTCATGCATTTTGGGACACCTTCCTGCACAAAAACAATCCAAAGAGACATTTTCCTTTTTCTATGTGTGATGCAGGATACATCTCATGTAGAAAGAAGAAATTACATGGAGAAAAAAGATAATACAATGCCTCGTTTACACACCTTTGTAAATCAGGGATGGCGTGAAATCCATAGGAGGATGCACAGAAATGCCCAAATCTATACCAATGCAATGCCTACCATCTCGAAATGTAATGTCATTCAGATCAAGCTGCTGCGTTGCATTACATTTCTTTACAAAGCCACACACGGCAATGAAAATTGTCCCTTTTGTTGCTTTGTAAATCTTACTGAAACCTTTGTGTTGTCCTTTCGTCATCTTGTGCAACTCATGGACAATGACATGGCTTAGTAAATCTGGGTCTTACTCTCTTTGGTACTTGTTGAGACAGGAATGTTCCCTAGATCTTAAATGAGCGGGTACCCGTTCTGAGTGTAAAACTGGTATTTTCTGTTTTCGCCTTGTCATCATGTTAATCTAGCGTGGACACACAGGCCTAGACATGTCCCTAGTGATGTGAGATCCAGATTTTGTTCTGTGACCTGCATGAACCATAAACTCATAGCAAGTTGTAGGGCTACTGTCCAGGCCTTGGGTCAAAGATTTTCTGGGAGCAGACATTTTTCTCTGTCTCAAGGGAGAGTGCAGTCTACTGATTTCTCTTGTGTACAGTTCCTCTGTTATGTGAATCCCAGATCCATGCACTGAATTTCAGTGTGCATGTTGACTGCATGTGTGTCCAAGGATTTTGTTGCAATTGTACGGTAGTAGAGCTCCATGTATGATAAGAGTGTGAGCACATAGGCCAAAGGACCCTATTTTGGATGTCCTCTCATTTAGCATAGAAAAATACACAGGACCAAACCCCAATCTGCAGAACAGAACCCCAGTACAGTGGACACTTAGAACAAATGGTTCTGTGGGTCTCAATCATGATTACCCCCGAGGTTCAAGTAGACTCCAAAATTGATTTTCTACACAATTTATTATTCTTCCGATAGGTGCAAAATTAATTTAAAAAAGTGCAGACAATGCAGTGCTTATTGGTGCAATGGTTAAATATTTAAAATATGATTGATATATATATATTTACGACCTTACGACCTAAGAATAATAAAGATGCTACCAGCATTCCCTTGAGTCCAGACTTGTTAACAGCAGGAGATGCTTCCTCCTTTGAAGAAATCTGGGAATTGCAGGATGAACAAAACACAGTGAACTTAGACACACCACCCTCTGTTGTTATCAATAGCACTGGTAAAGACAAGGCAACAACACCATTCAGGCCGAAGTCCACTTTTAACCCTATTTCGGCACATGATAATTTGGATGTTTACCAGGATCTAATGGTGGAAGATCTAAAAAAGCTTTACACCAATACAAACAAAAAGAGCCAAGCCATTGCACGGCAAAATCAAAATTACAATCTACTGATCAAAAAATTGAAATCAGAGGAAAATCTAGTTGTGAAGCAAGCAGATAAGGGGGGCAATATTGTCCTGTGGGCAAGAGACAAATATGTAGCTGAGGCCGAGAAACAACTCAGCGACACTGCCTGCTACAGGAAAACCAACATCACAACTGTTAAAATGGCTTGGAATGATCTGAATGCCAAACTTATGGGATGGCGTAGCTGTGGATTGATCTCGATGGAAGAATTTAAATTCCTCAAAAAAGAATTTCCTGTAATTCCTACATTTTATCTTTTGCCAAAGATCCACAAGGACACTCTTGTTCCTCCGGGGAGACCGATTATATCGGCAATCGACAGTGCAACGGAAAAATTGTCCGGGTACATTGATTTCTTTTTACAAGAATGGGTTAAAGGATTGAACTCTTACATTAGAGATACAAGTGACTTCTTGAGTAAGTTATCTCGGCTAAGTTGGAATGAGGACTACCTACTTATGACATTGGACATCTGTTCCCTGTATACATCTATAAGGCATATTGATGGCTTAAAGGCAACTCAATTCTTTCTGGACAAACGCCCATTACACAATGCACAACATAATAGGATGCTTATGGGGATGCTTGATATATGTCTACAGCAGAATTTCTTTATGTTTGGGGGTCAGATCTGTCAGCAATCGAGAGGGGTTGCCATGGGGTCTTGCATCTCTCCCAGTTTCGCGTGTCTACACATGGGACTGTGGGAGGAGCATACCCTAATGGGGAAGCACAGGGACATAATGGAACAACATGCAATTCTGTACCTCAGATATATCGATGATTTGTTTTTCATCTGGAGGGGTTCCATAGAAAGTGCTACTGACTTTGTTGATAAACTCAACGTAAATGATTTAAATCTCCAATTTACTTTTACAATTAGTAACGTCTCAGTGAGTTTTCTAGACGTGGAGGTATATATCAAAAACAGCAGAATAGAAACTAAGTTACACAGGAAGATTACCGCTGGTAATACTGTGTTGCATGCCTCAAGCAGCCACCCTCGCCACCTTATTCATAGTATCCTCTACGGGGAGATGCTAAGAATAAAACGTATCTGTAGTAATGATGAAGAATGTAGAACAGCACAACTACAATGTAAACTACGTTTTTTGGAACAAGGGTACAGCTCTAAAATGATAGATGAAGCCATTCAGAAGACCACAAAACTGGAAAGGGAACAGTTACTAGGTAATTGTCCAGACCCGATTGATGCAACTGAAATTCCAGCAACTGAAAAAATTCAGTGTAGGGCTATAGTCACCTATAGCCAACAACATGCCGAAATTCGTAAACTTTTCTCAAGAAACTGGAATCTTGTACAAGGAGATCCAGTCATTGGTGACCTCATTAAAAATAGACCCGAGGTCACATTCAGAAAATCTCCTTCCCTTGGCAGTGCCATTGTAAGTAACACCTTAGATGTTCCTAAAAAATGGTGGGAGCGTATTACAGGTTTTAAAAAATGTCAAGTCTGCAAGGCCTGTAGGCACGCCATTAACAAAACCCATTACTCAAGTCCTTTCCATGACAAACCTATTGCCATCAGACAAAAGCTGGGATGTAAAACGGAATTTGTGATTTATGTATTGGTATGCCCTTGCGGACTACAATACGTGGGAAGTACCCGTCTCCATGCACACAAACGCATCCTTCAACATCTAAGGGCAATTTCTGGAAAGGACCAAGCCTATCCAGTGGCGAGGCATTTCGAAAAAAGTCATAACAGCAACCCAGAAATGCTTCAATACTATCTGGTGTACTCTGTCCTACCGTTGAGGAGGGGGGGAGACAGAGACAGCAAGCTGCGTCTACTGGAAACCCGCTATATCCTCGAACTGAACAGCAAATACCCTGGGGGGCTGAACAGCACAGAGGACCTTTATACTTGTTTATAAAGGGATCTCTGTAATTTTTCCACTGACAATTGAATTAGCTGATGGAATAGTTCAATTTAATGTGTAGTGTTCGGTAGCCTGTGTTTCGAATATTTAAAAAAATTAAGAATGAGTTCTTTTTGATTTGTTTAGCACTGTCACTTTAATTTCAGTTTATTATTAACAACCCGAAGGGAGGTAAATAGCAAAAAATACCTTATGAATATGTTACTGGCAATCAATTTCAGGTAGCATCTTCACCCACTTGGGTATTATCTAATAAACACTACCAAATGTTATGACATGATAACCTATGACAAATCAGTTGGAAGTCCTAATAACAATCAGTAGTCGAAATTAATTGGTTCTGTTAATTTAGGACAAATGAGGCATATTCAATATGATTATATATAATAACAATTTGTGTAAATAGTTGTATATATATTTATTGCATATTGTGTAAATATATGAAATTAAATTCATGTATATATGCGCATATATACGTATATATTTTTCTAAAAGTAGGACGAACAGTTTTAAAATTTCTTAAATGATGAAATTTATGAACTAGTGGCCTCATGGTACACACCGACTTTGTAATTTTTGACTGATTGTTCTATTATAATCGAACTGTGTCATCGTGAAACATGTATACTTATATACTTTGATGTATGTTTGGAGTGTTAACAAGGGCACTGTGCCCTGGATGCAAATTTGATGTATAGCTCTTTAACAACAACAGGATATACTGCCGGTCATGTGACCAATACTGTTATTCAAAAGTTACCTCCTTCCTCCTTCTCATGACATGTGATCAAGCCTCGGCTGAGGTGAAACGCGTCATGGCGACTGGTGGGCTGTTTATTCTTCACGAATAAATGCACTAACGACAAGAGCACGGAGTCTGTGGCTTTACTCAATCTTCCGATTTGGCGGTTTGGCGTGCGTGGCTGCGCTTGCTGCACTATATCGGACTCGACGCAATATATATATATATACATATATATATATATATATATATATATATATATATATATATATATATATATATATCTCCAATTCGACAGAGTCACCTCCCAAGGAAGAGCCGCTTCAGGTAGGTTAAAAACTTGCTTCTTTTTATTTCACACGAAGGCTGCATACAGGAAAGCAGAGATGTTCATCAAAATTACACTGCACAGGCCAGAGGCGTTTCAAGTCAAAAGACACTTCTTCAATGGCAGCAGTTAGGATACTTCATGGGAACGGTATTCGTGCAACTACGTAATTTAAACATTTTCCGCCTCAGTGGGCGTGGCTACTCTAACAAGCCTTCTGGTCTTTGTAGTTTGCACGCATAATTCTCCAGTGAGTCCGTTAGCAATGAAGCACATTTAAAGTTATTATTGTTGCACCACAGTGGGGGGATGCGCACCTTCAGATTGTCCTGCTGCAAACTTGCTCCTCCGTATGGAAGTGCTACCCGGCTCATAGGCGAAGTCGGCTGACATCACCAAGGAACACTGCACTTCACAGCTGGGCCCTTCCACGACCGAGGCAGGCCGCTTCAATCCAATTCGACAGAGTCACCTCCCAAGGAAGAGCCGCTTCAGGTAGGTTAACCCTTTCCATGCTCATGACGAGCTCAGCTCCTCATGATGCACGGTTGAGCTGTGCTGATGACGAGCTGAGCTCGTCATGAAACACTGACATCCTGCATTCTTCAGCACAGGAGGGGAAAACACCTAGCAGCGAAGGTGTTAAAAACTTGCTTCTTTTTATTTCACACGAAGGCTGCATACAGGAAAGCAGAGATGTTCATCAAAATTACACTGCACAGGCCAGACGCGTTTCAAGTCAAAAGACACTTCTTCAATGGCAGCAGTTAGGATACTTCATGGGAACGGTATTCGTGCAACTACGTAATTTAAACATTTTCCGCCTCAGTGGGCGTGGCTACTCTAACAAGCCTTCTGGTCTTTGTAGTTTGCACGCATAATTCTCCAGTGAGTCCGTTAGCAATGAAGCACATTTAAAGTTATTATTGTTGCACCACAGTGGGGGGATGCGCACCTTCAGATTGTCCTGCTGCAAACTTGCTCCTCCGTATGGAAGTGCTACCCGCCTCATAGGCGAAGTCGGCTGACATCACCAAGGAACACTGCACTTCACAGCTGGGCCCTTCCGCGACCGAGGCAGGCCGCTTCAATCCAATTCGACAGAGTCACCTCCCAAGGAAGAGCCGCTTCAGGTAGGTTAAAAACTTGCTTCTTTTTATTTCACACGAAGGCTGCATACAGGAAAGCAGAGATGTTCATCAAAATTACACTGCACAGGCCAGACGCGTTTCAAGTCAAAAGACACTTCTTCAATGGCAGCAGTTAGGATACTTCATGGGAACGGTATTCGTGCAACTACGTAATTTAAACATTTTCCGCCTCAGTGGGCATGGCTACTCTAACAAGCCTTCTGGTCTTTGTAGTTTGCACGCATAATTCTCCAGTGAGTCCGTTAGCAATGAAGCACATTTGCCTATGAGGCGGGTAGCACTTCCATACGGAGGAGCAAGTTTGCAGCAGGACAATCTGAAGGTGCGCATCCCCCCACTGTGGTGCAACAATAATAACTTTAAATGTGCTTCATTGCTAACGGACTCACTGGAGAATTATGCGTGCAAACTACAAAGACCAGAAGGCTTGTTAGAGTAGCCACGCCCACTGAGGCGGAAAATGTTTAAATTACGTAGTTGCACGAATACCGTTCCCATGAAGTATCCTAACTGCTGCCATTGAAGAAGTGTCTTTTGACTTGAAACGCGTCTGGCCTGTGCAGTGTAATTTTGATGAACATCTCTGCTTTCCTGTATGCAGCCTTCGTGTGAAATAAAAAGAAGCAAGTTTTTAACCTACCTGAAGCGGCTCTTCCTTGGGAGGTGACTCTGTCGAATTGGATTGAAGCGGCCTGCCTCGGTCGCGGAAGGGCCCAGCTGTGAAGTGCAGTGTTCCTTGGTGATGTCAGCCGACTTCGCCTATGAGGCGGGTAGCACTTCCATACGGAGGAGCAAGTTTGCAGCAGGACAATCTGAAGGTGCGCATCCCCCCACTGTGGTGCAACAATAATAACTTTAAATGTGCTTCATTGCTAACGGACTCACTGGAGAATTATGCGTGCAAACTACAAAGACCAGAAGGCTTGTTAGAGTAGCCACGCCCACTGAGGCGGAAAATGTTTAAATTACATAGTTGCACGAATACCGTTCCCATGAAGTATCCTAACTGCTGCCATTGAAGAAGTGTCTTTTGACTTGAAACGCGTCTGGCCTGTGCAGTGTAATTTTGATGAACATCTCTGCTTTCCTGTATGCAGCCTTCGTGTGAAATAAAAAGAAGCAAGTTTTTAACCTACCTGAAGCGGCTCTTCCTTGGGAGGTGACTCTGTCGAATTGGATATATATATATATATATATATATATATATATATATATATATATATATATATATATATATATATATATATATATATATATATATATATATATATATATATATATATATATATATATATATATATTCGGGGTATCCACAACTTCAATATTCAGTTTAGTGCAAATACTGATTTAGGGTTAAAATCTATTCTTATTGGATAATTCCCACTCCAGCATCTCCATTTTGACTCTCCAACTAATTCCAGTGGCTCTCCTTAGGACAAAAATCAGTGTGGCTAAAACACCTAGGGGAATGAATTGTGGAATCATATATTAACGTCATGGCTATATTACTTATGTCAGGGAATCTCCTTTGTGAATTGAAACATACCTCTCAGCTGTCTGTACATTTTGGGCCCTAGTTCAGCCGGTACTTAGGAAACTTAGCAAACCTACACATTTTTGGAAACTAGGCACTTGCGGAATCTTATCTCTTTTCTCACCCAGAATCCCTTGCAAATCTCAAACTTTGCCTTAAAAACACATTTTCCTCATGTTTTTGCAATGGAAAGTTCTAGAATCTGTGATGAGTATATTGATACTTGAGTCACAAACTTCCTTCCACCCAACATTCCCCCAAGACTCCCAATAAAAAAAGGATACCTCACTTGTGTGGTAGGTCTAGTGCCCATGACAGGAAACAGCCCAGAATGTAACATAGATGCATCACATTTCTACACTGAAAACGGACACTTTTTTGCAATGTGGGTAGATGTGAGTTTTGAGCCCTAACTCAGCCTGCATCTAGGGAAACCAGGCAAATCCACAGATTTGTGAAAACTAGGCAACTAGAAGGGTCCATGGGTGTGGGACGTCTGTGGCTCCCACTATGTAATTTTACCCAGAAGCCCTCAAAAACTTCAAATTTTGGTAAAAATGCAAATATTTTCTTCACATTTCTGTAATGGAAAGTGCTGGATTCTTCGAGTAGCCACAAATGTCTGACCATCCTCAGGTCCTACATGTCCCAGAGAAGAGCAGTACCCCACTAAAGCACTACATTGATAGATAAGTAAGAGGGGTAGCTACATTAATTGGAGCCATGCTGTGGCACCACATGTGCAATCCTATGAACCACAGAAATGTCTGGAAACTAGACAACCAGGGAATTACAGAGTGGCATGCCTTGCATGGATCCCACAAGGTTCTCTTACCCACGGTACCCTGCAAACCTCAAACTTTGCATAATCAGCAGGAATCCACAACATTCCTTCACCCAGCATTACCCTACTTGTGCCAATAAAATGCTGTGCCACTTGTTTGGCTGGGCCTAGTGCCCGCGATAAATACAGATCAAAACTCATTGATCTTTGTTTCTCCATTTTTGTGTTCTTGGGTGGTAGGAATATTGTGGATTCCAGCCCCCAACCCTATGTTTAAAACATAAAAAGCTTTCCCTAGTGACTGGTGGGCTTTCCGTCTCAGCACAGCAGATTGGGGGATATGACCCCCATCTGCCCCGAAAGGGGGGCAGAAAGACTGATGCCAACTTTAGTTTGGGTTTGAGCAAGGCCATACCCATGCTGGGCAGCCACCCACCCCTTAATTGTTTTTTAAAACGCGTTCCCTGTCGTCTAGGGCGCTTTCTCCCCCTGTCAAGTGTAGATCGGTAATTATCCCCAACCACCCCCAGTTGGGCCGAAATACTACTGCCCTATTTAGTTTGGGTTGGGGCATAGGCATGCCAATGGTGGACAGACCCTACTACTACATTTTTCTTAAAAAACAGCTTTCCTTGGCTTATAGTGGGCTTTGTCCTCCCAGTGGAGCAGATATGGGGTAATTACCCCCATCCTTCTCCCAGGGGGGCAGAAACACTGATACCCCATTTAGTTGGGGTGAAGGCATTGCCATGCAAATGTGAGCAGCCCCCACCAGTATATTAAAAAAAAGGTTTGCCCTGGCATCTAGTGTGTTTTCTGCCCCGAGGGGGCAGATCAGGGAAGTTTACCCCATCCACTCCCCTGGGGGCAGAAATAGTGAACTTCCCCAATATGATGTGGCGCACAAACACTTGCCTATTGGGCTGCTCCCCCCATCCTTGCTGCCTAGTGGATGGATCCCTGCTTAGGAATCACTCTCTTGTGAAGATCCCCAAGCAGGGAACCATGAGGCAGAGGTTATATTGGAAAGGGGAAATCCTCTCATTTCTAACAATTCACTCTCCCAAAGCAGTCAGTGCTCTGAGCTAAGATATGCCTTGCTCTGATGCAGAGAAAGTAAAAATAATCAATTAGCTTGTTTTACTTTTGCTGTACTATAATGACATCACTGTGCCCTGTATGTATGCATACAGAGGGTTAGTATTGACTTTGTTATGTAGTATGTACCAATAGCTATTGGTGATCTTACTGACTGCATTGCTGGCTGGGTTGTAGGTGGTGACCATACTCATGTGTTTATTGATTTTATTGGTCCTGTCCAGGGGGTAGGTATGGTCTCTCTAGGTCCATTCATTGCCCATTTCAATGGGTGGCATACTATCTTTTGGGGGTATTCTCTCTCAATTAGTTTATGAATTAAGAGTCATCATCTCCTAAAGTATTCAACTTTCAGACTACATCTCTGTATGTGGAGGAATTGTCTATATGGCAGGTTGTTGCTTAATGATATGAGGTGAAAACTGTTGTACGCTAGAAGTGAATTGGAATCTGTGGGTTTTCTGTATAATGTTGTGCATATCATGCCTCCGCTATGTTACACAAGAATGTCCAAATAACTGATCTGTTATGTTGTAAAGTTATGGGCAAATCTCACATCTGTGTCCTGTGTGTTAAGCCATTCGACAAAAGCTAAAAGGACTAGGCTGTCTCCATCCTATATCATCAATATATCATCCATATATCTTCTGTATAAAGTGATATTTGGTCTGTAATAATTGGAGATCAATAGGATTTTGCCCTTTTCAAACATGGCCACAACCATATTTGCAATGCTTTGGAGTGAAACAGGCCTCCATGGCTACTCCTTTCATTCGTAGATTGTTGTCACCTTTGAACATTAAGTAGTTTTTTCTCAGGGCAATCTCAGACAATTGTAAGAGGAACATTATAGGGTGGTCTTTTTGGTGATCAGATTCCAAAGTTTTATGTATTGTATCACAAGCCATTTGTTGTGGGATATTAGTGTATAATGACTCTATGTCAAGGGTAACCAGAATCTGTTTCTCTGAGTCAAAGGAAAAGCCAGAAAATTACATTTGAAAGACAATAAACCCCAACCAGTATTGAAATGATAGTGTATCCATATCCCTTGTCTAGAAAATGTGTATAACTGTGGGATCCACACAACTTCACTGTTCCTGTTCCAAGTAGGACTGCTCCGCAGAGTACTAAAGGATTCATATGAGATGTGGGCTGGTCTCTGCATGACAGTCAGTCAGTCAGTCAAAATACTTTATTTTCGATAAATTAATATCATAAAAAGACATAGGCACAATACAATTTTATACAATCAACAACACATAATTATACAAAATCAAATCTTAATTAATTTACATCCAATAACTTTTTACAAAAAAAGAAAAAGATAAAAAGCACATTAACATTTTACAAACTCCGTTTTTAAAATGTATTAAAAAGAGGTCAGTAAGTAAAAACCATATATACATATTGTATTTCAGGATATTAATTCATAAAGTAAACATTTCCTATGACCAATGTTTAAATTCATCTCTTATAGGATCATATTAGTTACATTATCAGACAACATCCTTTTCTTAATCCTGACAGCCCCCACTAAAAAACTCGCAACATGGAACATAGTCCTGGGGGTCTGTAATAACTGTAAAAACAGGCATGACAGTCAATTTCACAAAGTTGAGGGCATCAGTTGAAGTTTGCAGTTTCTGCTGGAGGAGCTAAGAGTCTACCTGGAGCCTAGAAGCCTGTCTGCCTTCTTAGAGAGTGAAGGAATATGCCAGGTAGTGCAGTACAGAGACCCTTCCAGGAAGGGAAGCCCAGCATATTCTCCGCATTTGGACTTGTCAGCAAAAGCAAGTGACTACAAGGGAGAACAGTCAAGAGCAACCCAGGTGTGGTCGGGTTTCCTAGTCCTGAGTGGCTGCATCAATGCTTCTAGCAAGTGCCAAGTATCTGTTATACCGGCTATCTGCCATGTGATTGAGATACTGGTACTGCCACTTGTCAATATCTGAGTAGAAAAACTTTTTCACGGAAGTGGTAGGCCTCATGAGCGAGGAAGCCACAACTGCAGAACACACTGATATCATCAGATCAGCATTAGACCACACCTGAGAACATGGCATCCCTTCTGTATGAAGCTTCGGGAGGCCTCAAATGTTGAAGATGATGGCTAAAAAGAAGGTGCTACACCACAGTGACAGATTGCAGGTAACCATGGAGCCTAGAACTGTTAGTGGCAATAGAGACTGCATACTAAGGTCTATGAACTGAAATTAAGATTTGTATTGGTTAACAACTAATAGGTGAAAGCACTGAACTGTTGTGCACATCTACACCCTAGGGGTGTTTTTAGGGAAATGTAGCAGTGCCTAACCAATGCCATGTCCTTAGTTCTCCACTATGGATACAAGGTTCTCCATTAGGAAGGAGAGTAGCCCTTCACAAGAGATTGCAACCAGGGATACAACACTGTTTATCAATCACTGATTTGGGCTGAGTAATATTACATTATCCAGTGTGAGTAAAATACGTTCTTTTAATCCAAAAGATAAGCACCGTCCTGGATAATATGTTATTGCGTTTTTTGCTTGACTCTTGAGTTCTGAGCTCTTGCTCCCTCCCACACTATCTCCCTGAGAAGCCTGTGAGTGCTTGAACGAGCTATCCTTAGAATCAAATGCAGAAATGGCACATTTGGGCCAGTTTGCAGAGCCAGGACACCAATGACAAACAACCTCACCCTCCACAGCTGGACCCAAGTTGCCCTTGTCTGGCCAGTGTCACCCTTGCCCCCAAACTGCGTTTGATACTACCAATGAAAGTTAATTTAAGGTTTGCTCTTTGTATCTACTTATTGTCTACCTATTGCCTCACTTTATCAGTATGATTCTGTGCCCCATAAAATGAGAACACATAACAGTAAATAATCTTTATTGCATGATTAATAAATCTTTACAATATAAGGTAAAAAAAGTAATGCTTAAAATCCATAAAACCACCAAAAAGTCGTTAAAGCAACTGTCTCAGTGTGTTGCTACTAGGTGAGGAGCTAAGATCAAAGGTGTACTAGGAGCAGTTAAATTTAGCAGCAATAGATAAGTATACAACAGTGATACAGAGAAGGAAAAAGCAGTACGATGTCTAGGATCTGTGGAGTTAAGGCCACTTTCAAGCAGTTCATTATGAGCTGAGCATACTCGAACAAAGCGATTGGGCCTGATCTTTAGGATATGTCCACCTCTATTGTCTGTTTTATAATATTAATATATTTGCAAAATGTTGCCAAATCTACCAGCTCTGTGATGCTGAACACCAAATGTACTGCCTCCTTTCAAGCTTGGGCTCCATAAGCAATAAAAAGTAATGTTAATAGTCTGCAATGCGATGTAAGAAGTGCATGGCAACAGCAAAGCAGGTGGTTAAAATATTCCTTTTTATAGTGGCAGACTCAGCAGTTTTCTATTGCCCCAAGAGATCGCCATCTTAGGTTAAGTTCCTTGATTTGTAGGCCCATTAACCTGGCGAAAACGATTTGTTTTAGGCAGCCTTTACAGAGTGCACTTGACAGAAAGGGCTGCAGTCAGAGGAAATCTGAATGTGTGCTGGAATACAACCACCTAATGGCTTGCAGAAGTCTGGAGTTTTTAAGCTTGTTTGTGTTGCTTTCCTTGGATAGCCTTCTAGATTGTTTCATCAAGGCATGTTTGAGCATGGCACACAAGAGCTGTGGGACGTTTAACACCTCTTGGTAAAATTGAAGGGTGTTAATTGAGAGTTGTAGGTGTTGTGACCAAGGATTATCACTTTGGCTGAAAATTGGCCATATGGCTGCTTCATTCTATTAGCCAGTGCCTTGATTTTTCTGTGGTAGTAACTTACAAAGGTCAGTATGCTCCGCTCCCCCACATTTGAGTCACCAGACTGAATTACAGCCTTATCAGGCAATTCTGTATTTATGGAGGAAGGCTGAAGACTCTATTGTAAGCCTTAACCTGGTATTTATCCAGGGTACATACTAGCTGACCCGTGTAAGCCTCATGATCATAAGTAATCATTGGCAGCTAAGTGGCAGCCAGGGCACGTCTTATTGGACCAATGGACAGGCTTTCTAGAGATTTATTCAGTTTACTTACACTGATGATGATTGCCTCAGCTTTTATGACAACATGGCTCAGTTGTTTTTTATGTCCACCTTTAGTGGTGAAACATACACCCAGATAGTTGTAAGAGTCAGCATTTTCAATTTGTAGCACCCCCAGGCTCTATCTGTGAGGTGAATTTTGGAGTAGGTGACCAAAGACAAGAATTTTTGTTTTAGAACCATTTGCTGCCATTTTGTTAGCCAGGTTGTAGTTGTGCGATGCATTGAGAGCTCCCTGTGAGCTCAAGCAGTCGAGGAGGCGATATCGTCAGAATTTTGCTTCTCCCAATCTGTGGAGGAATAAGGTTGGCGTGTTTCAGCACTGCACTCATATCAGCCATGTAAAAATTGAATAAGAGGGCCGCAAGCACAAAACCTGCTTAACGCCATTGTCAGTCGTGATCTTCCTTGACACTGATCTCTATCCCTCATTCATCAAACGAAGTCTCGCTAGACAGGATATCTGCAACTAGAGCGGAGAATGTAAGTACTATAATTGTTGATTCAAGTCTATTTGGGCTATTTGTCAATGTTCTAAATGTGACTGCCAAGATATCTTCTATTGTTAATCTCAGCAGATTGGATCGGTTTAAGATATTGTGTTGGCCCTCGGAGTGAGAGAAAGGGGTGAGGATCAATTTTGCCGATGCTTGTTCAGACCTGTATTCTTTGGTGGAGCTACTGCTACTCATAAAGCTGACCACAACCATATGTCCTGGTTTCCCTTTCTGGTACTGATTTACATAAGTCTGCTAGATTGTGATATAGGCCTGGTCTGGGGTTTTAAGTGGAATTGGAGGTCTTTGTGAGGTTAGTATTGGCTTTTGCCAGGCATTTATTGTTATTTGACTGGGCCTCGGCTGATCATGAGTCTGGGCAGGAGTATCCTGGGTGTGTATTTGTATCGGCCTATTTAGAGGGTCATCTGGTGACTGGCAGGGAGGCACGCACAATTCTTCAGGTAAATTTGTATTCCCTCCACTCCGTATCTTCCTTGGGGGTGAAATTTCCTAGAAGATAGAGTGCACGTTGACCTAGATTTTGGTTGCGGGCTGAGCTTGTGTTTGAGGCAGCTTTTTTGGTTTTGTTTTGGTCCTTTTTCATTCTGTTCCTGGATTTTTTCGATAGGTATCTGCCCCACGCATTGGCCACTTGAGTTAATTCACTGAGGTTGACACTAGTGGTGGTAGATGCACTCCACTGTCTGCTAGTGGGTACAAATGCTGTGGTGAATAATATAGCCTGGTGAAACATCTGGGATGATACTGTTAAATTTACACTTAGTTGGCCATCAATGACTGTGAGGGTGGCATTCACTGGAGTGCCCAGTTTGCACCACAGAGAAGCTATATTTTGAGTTGTGCTTAGTTGGCCTTCAAGGGGGGCACCATCTATGATCACTGAGTTGTTCTGCTTGCCCAACAGAGGGTCTGCATTTTGTGAGTAACTAGTAATAGTATCCTAACTGTCCACCACTGCCGTATGATGTACTGATGATTGTGAGCTGGTAACATTTGGGCCCATGATGGTGACTGAGGCAGTCAAGGTTTGAGATGTACAGTGAGTGCCTGTATTGATCAGCCTTAATAAAACCTGTTTCCAGTCTGTTATCATAGCTGTTAAGATTTCTGGAAGAGTGCTTAGTTTCTCCATTATCAGATGACAGGAGCAGGTGCTAACCCATTCACAGGTTTTATTATTAGCGGGTTGGACACATGGACCAAGGGCATCTAGTTGACGCTCCAGCCTGGTATTGGCACTGCTAATGTATATCAAGACCAGTTGAAGTTTATGTTTATCTGACTGCTAGGTGAGGGCGGTTATCATGGCGGTCAAGGTGGAATTAATAGAGGACAGTAAGTTCCCATGATCTCTGTCAGTGTGAAGGAAGGATTGGCCTGGTCACTCACCATTAGGTAGTAATACCATCTGGTTGAAATTCTGGGTGAGAGGACCAATCGTCATTCAATATAAGTCCAGCCTTTGCATTGTGGGGAGACCATATCCTCTTTGTTGGCCTTGTTGTTGATCGTGGGTTGCATTCCAGTGATGCACACAGTATACTGTCAGATGATAGTTCGATGATGGAAATGTCTCTGCACAAGGTAGGGCAAGAAGAGATCCAGCGATGCTGTCCTACGTGTATAGACTCTGTGGGCGAGACTGGGATTGAGTATTCCAAAAGTGTAGAGGGCGCCTAAGCTGTTTGAACTACTCGAGCTGATGGGTCACAAGTTTTGAGTTGAGAACTCCAGCCCTTCTGAAAGAAATAATCAATTGATTTTGCCTTACAGAGCAAGAATATATCGCCAGTATTACTTTGAGTTGGGTAGGAGACTGTAGTACTCAGTCTGGGGTGAACTTAAACCTCTTCAAGTGGGCCCCACCCAGAACCCTTTTGTGCTGAATTGCCCACTCACAGCAATTGGCATGCTTAGGGCTGTCTGGGACACAAGAGTGGGTGCTGAGGGTGAAGTTGGGACTGGGACTAGACCAGCTTGAGTTTACTTGACGTTGAGCTCTTCTTTTTGCCATTGCAAATACGTGTCTGTAGAGGAAGAACTTATGGAATAATTTCCATCCTCATAAAAAAGGATTGTAGGGTCTGGTTCATTTACTTTGTGTGAGTAGGGCTCTGTATCTGGTTTTAGGGATAATGGCAACATCTGTTTTGGCCCCCTGGTGTTTTCTCACACCTTCCTTATCTTTGGACCTTACTTCTTAAGCCTCCCATTGGGCAGAGGGTGCATCTGTAAGACAAGTACTTCGCATATATATGTCCAACTTTTGTCCTTTGAGTTGCTTAGTTTACCTCCAGCTTCACTTGCGGTGGTACCACTGTAGTGAAGAGTGGGCAGGGTTCAGTCCAGATCGAGCCTTGGTATCCAGGACTGGGGTGAGGAGGGCCAAAAGAGGATTGCAAAGATGTGGGCTAATCCCCTCTATGGGCCGGGACCCTCCCAGGCCCCTCCAGGGACCCAGACTGTACAAGGTTCATGTAGCGCTCTGATGGCACGATGTGTTTGATGTGTTAAACTGTGTGGTGGCTGTGATGTTGAATGGAACCCCCCTTTTATATTTTTCTTTCGGGGTGTTATCTCCAACTGTTTCATGCCTGCACAAAACACAGCCACAGTATAGTTCAGTCAAGCAATGGGTGACAGTGTTAACAACAGGAGGACCCGTGCCCGCATCTGCACTCCTGCCTGCCTGCCCAATGCTGGCCGTGCCCTCGCTGCAGTGTCTATGCGACATCCCACATGGTCTTTGAGCTCCTTACTCGATGCAACGTCTCCGCATCCCCCAGCCCCTCTGTTCTGCTCAGGGCTTGGGGCACGGAGGTTGCCATTGTGGCTGTGGGATTAGGCTCTGGTTTAAGCTTCCTAGACCACAGTAACCTCAGCAGCTCCACACAGTAGCTCCTCTCCGCTGACTGTCTGCTGTCTGCGCTTTGTTGCTGTGACCCGTCACTTCCGACTTCTTACTCGGAGAACACATTGTCTCCTGTTAATGTTTGAGTGGCACAGATAGTTAATTAGAAGGCTCATTGTATTCCTTTAAACTTTACAAACAGAATCATGTCAGATTATTGGACATGCCTCACAGAAATGTTTTTTTTCTCTAGTTTAATTTTCTTGTAATTACTTTTTACTGAAAATCTCTAAAAGAAAATTATATGATTTGGAGATTAAAATTCTCCATTCACAGAACTATAGTGCACAGCAACATGCTAACAGAATTCTAATACCAAAAACAACTGCATCAGGTTCAACATATCCATAAAAAATAATAATTAATAAATATTAGTACATGGATATGTGTTATCCCTAGCCCTCTGTTGATGTGTAAAATGGTATTGTATATTTGTTTATAACCGGTCTGCGCCCATCTGTGCCGGTTTGCAGCTAGTCTGTGCCCAGTGCCAGGATCCCTGTTTTGATCACCATCCAGCGAAACTCTGCAGCACTCCTTAGGTTGCAAGACCCTGGATTCCGTTCCCCCCAAATTCTGTGTGCCCCACATCATGGTAGGATCTTTCACCTGCACCCCCTGCCAGTTCTCCAACAGCCACTCACGCAAATACTAAAATGCCCTCAACACCCACTCCCAACACACATGCCACACAAGCAGCGGCAATACTTACACCCCTAACCTACAACACAAATCACAGCAAACCCACACGTCAACACCCACTCTTATGCTTGCTTCTCAACATACAACAACTTAGCAAACACACAACCAAAATAAGGATCGTGCTGAATAGCGATGCACCCAACATCCTCATCATCACAGAGACTTGGCTCAACACCTCATCTGCTCCCAACATCGCCATGCTAATCTCAGCAGGCTACAAGTTCACTCTACCGGATCACATTCACAAGCCAGGATGAGGACTCGCTATCTTCTACAAGGAATCCGGCAAATGTACATCATCCACAGAGAACACTATCACATTTATGGAACACCAGCACTTCAAGCTGGAAATCTCAGAAAACTTCACCTTGAACAGAACTCTCGCCTATCGACCACCTGGACCACGAGCCACCTTTACCAATCACATCACTAACTTTGTCGCTCAGATCACTATTGATTCCAAAGCCTACATTCTCCTAGGTGGCCTCAACTTTCAACTGGAAGACCAAAAGGACTTCTTCTCCACAGCACTGTTCGAAAGTTTGAGCAACATCAGACTAACCCAGCTTGTCCCAGAACAAAACACACACTGCAGCACACACACTGGACCCCATCTTCGCCACAAGCGACAGCATCAAATATAACTCAACCACACCTCCCACATGGCCAGGCCACTCCATCATCCACTTCCAAATCAATACACCTCAAGTAAACACCCCAACGAGGTTCAGCATTTCAAGCCAGAGCTGGGAAAAATGCCAGAATACTGGCTCTGTACCCACAGAACTGATCAACCAAGCCAAACAGACACCCTCAATAAAGACATCAACAACTTCAATAACTTGATCAAGAACTGTGCGGAATGCCTCACAACCATCACACCCAACAAGCATAGTAGATCAAAAAAGTAGCCCAGCTGATACACAGGCCTCCAAGACACCAAATTATACTGTACACAACTAGAAAGGAAATGGAGAGCCTGCCACAATACCACTTACAGAACTACCTACAACACTGCACTCAGACTGTATCACCATAAAAAATATAAACCAAGAGAAAAGCACTAGTGGACTGCATTGAAAGACGGTCCAACAGCTACAAGGAGATCTTCTCAATCGTGAAGGATTTCACCTCGACCTCAGTCACTGTCAAAAACATGCGGCCTCCCAGCAAATCTGCGACAATCTATCCAACATATTGCACAGCAAAATCGCAAAACACCCACAGCATTTTCACACACCAATCCAAACCCAGAGAAGTTGTTGTTAAACTATCCACCAAAAACCAAGATGGCCATCTGACTGAATGGACTACCCTCACCCAAATTGACACAACAGCAATCAAGTGGACCATCCCCTCAGGGGCCTCAATGGACCCATCCCCCAATACATCTGCAATCTGGGAACATCACCAGTCAGCACCATCCTGACCCACATCTTCAATCTGGTTCTCTAGGTTCTCAGGTGAATGGAAACTTGCAGGCGTCAATGTCCTCCTCAATATGCTTGCAGCTGAACCCAATCAATTGAGCAAATTCTGACTCATCTCCCTGCTCCCTTATCCAGCGAACGTGAATGAAAAGGCTAACAACAAGCAACTCAGTCACAACCCACCTCGATCTTCACCATCTTCTAGACAATACTCAAACAGTATTTGGAGCGAACCACAGCACCAAAACAGCACTCATTGTGGCCACCGACGACATTCGAATCATCCTGGACTGATGGGAAACAGTGGCACTCATCTTGATTGAGCTGTCTGTAGACTTCAACACTGTCTCCTACAACACCCTCATCAGAAGACTCCGCAAAGTTGGCAATTCAAGGATCAGCTCTCAAATGGATCTGTCCCTTCCTCACTAGAAGACCCCAAAGGGTCAGGCTGTCACCCATCACATCAGAGAACAAGAAATTGATATGCAGAGTCCCAAAGGGATCATCCTTCAGCCTCACCCTTTTCAACAAATACATGTTACTGCTTGCCCACATCTTCTGATCGCACAACATTACTGTCTTCGCCCATGCTGATAACAACCAACACCTCTACCTGACAGACAAGATAACCACCACCAGAACCAACTTCATCAACTGTATGACCATGATAGCTGATTGGATGTGAACCAACAGCTTTTATCTCAACTCCATCGAGACAGAAGAACTGGTCATCGACAACAACATTTCCCCATGGGACCCCAGCTGGTAGCAGCAATAGCTAGGACCAACACTCACACCCACACACCATGCAAGAAATCTAGGGATAATCCTGGATGACAAGCTCAACACAACAGCTCGTCAATGCAGGGTGCAATTCCTGTTTCCAAATCCTACACATGCTACGAAATATCTTCAAATAGTTGCCTCAGAACTCTAGACAGACTGTCACAAAAGCACTCATAAGCAGCAGGCTGGACTTCTGCAGCATTCACCATGCAGAAATCTCCATTCAACTCGGACAGAGACTCCAGACCATCCAGAAGACATCTGCAAGGCTCATACTTGACCTCTCAGGCTACACACCAACACCACTTTGCACCACAGTAGCTTTCCATTCACAAGTTTAGCCAATTCATACTTCTCACGCACACAAACAAAACCCTACACAACACAGGACCAGAATAGCTGAACACACATTTATACATTTCCACTAACCCACCAGACACATTAGCTTTGCCTCTCTCAAACACATTACTTGCATTTGCAAAAGCAAAACTGGAGGACGCTTATTCTCGTACGTTGTAGCCAAGACATGGAATTACCTCTCTCAACATATCAGAGCCTCCTCCTCAGTTCTTGAGTTCCGCAAGAGGCTGAAGACCTGGCTCTTCATAGAATCACCTTCTGGACCACCCATCTACACACCTGCCCAAGCATACTGGATACACTATTGGGCAATTAGTGTGCTATGCAAACCAATATAACATTGCATCAAGTATCAGTTTTTAATCTCCAATAGTTGGCAAACAATAAGTGCCAAAATCTAAATATAGATGCCATTGTTATATTCATTTATTCTGCAATCATGCAATTAATTGAGGCTGTGCAATATCTTTCCAAAGTATCTAATCACGCCATTACATGAAGATGTCTAGAAGTTTCTCAGTTTACTGCATTAGAAGATGCTTTCAGTTTACCAATCCGGCTTGAAAATCTTTCACATCTTAACAAAACAGAAGAGTAGCAAAGAAACTGCAGTGGCTCACTGGTTAGAGGCGGCAGACCCTGAAGCAGAGATCAGGCCCAGGACCAGGGTTCAATTCCCGACGCGGTATGGTCTAAGATTAATGTCCGCGGACTCGATAATTCTCGCTTTGGTACCTTCTCTAATCATGGCCCCCACACTGCAACTATGGGCAATAGCTTGCTTAATCGCCACAACGGCCCCACCAGTGCTGGGATGCCTGGCTCCGTCCCTCACAGGGAGAGCCAGGAAGGGTTCCACGGTCTAAACGCCGAGATACCCTCATGGGTGTTTCAGCGCTATATAAATCACTAACTATAACTAAATCAAAAGGCAGAAGTAAAAAATACCCCTGCTGTCACTGATTATGCCACAGCAAATGAGAAGAACATTAAATGATTGTGGACTTCAGTCTAATAATATTGCTGATTGCAGCAGTATGTTTGTATTGTATCTTTAATTCGACCTGGGGCACTTTTTATACTGTACTAGATGTATCAGTTGTTTACCATGGAAAAGGCTGGTTACAAGAATTAATGGAAATATTGCCTCTTCATCATTCAGGAGGAAGAACTAAATCTGCAAGTTTTAACACTCTCCTCAATAATAAGGAAACAATCATTTTCATAATTAGAATTTTTTAGTTATTTCCTCTTAATGCCTGTTACTTTACCCAGTGCAGACTTTGTGAAGGAGATACACGCTTTATACTTTGGAGCCTGAGACACTCTGGAAAGTTTAACCATGGGGAACACATTTCCAGTAACTCTGGAAAATGCTGAAATCCACCGTAATCCCTGAATACTATATAAGTGCTAACTTCTGTTCCTTGGATAAATAGAGGTTTGCACAGGGATTTGAAATCTGAAAACTAGGTGTGGTTGTTTAATGGAATAATGCAAATACTGCTGAACTCCGTAATTGATCTCATGGTCAAATGTTCGAATACTGGTGGGTACAGTCTTTCATCATTTAAAGGTAATTACATTCACAATATTGAGCTGGGTAACAAACACCATCTGTTTTGGTGCCAAACTGCTCCAAGGTGTGAGTACTAACAATGCAAATCCATATCATGTTATGTCATGGCATGTTATGTGACACCTGATAAATATCTCACAATGGGGTTGTGATAGTTTCAGGGTGTAGTAAATATTCCACTCTGTTCAGCAGAACATATAATCATGATCTTAGCCCTTTTACATCCTTTATAGATGTAAGCCTGAACACTTCACACCACAAAACTGCTTGGAAGTAAAAAAAGAGTAAGACTTCCAAGCGAGCTGTACTAATAAATGGGCACCTACCTGAAAGGAGACTGTGGCCAGAGATCCCTGCAACAGATTGAGATGCTCTGATTCGCAACGATTCAGGAAGTCGGGTCCTGCTTATGAAGCAAGCTTGTTCATCTGGAAGTTCTCTCTTACGGCTTGGGAGTACAGAAGAAGTTTAAAACTAAGTATATATTACATGACAATTTAACATGAGAAAAATCTAAAGAAAAATATAAGGTAATACATTATGAAATCATTATACGTTTTAGGAAATACAGTACCTTATGATTCTGGAGTACCTTCTTCTCCAGCCCATCACCCATCTTCACTAACGCCCTTCCACCCAAACACAATTCCATGTTACCCCTATTAATCACAACCTGTGGGACATTCACATCATTCTTACAATTTCACGCATTGCTGTCACTGGGTATGAGCATGTAATTGCTTGCCCTTCTGACCTTAAGAGGAGGAGAAAACTTGGACTCTCCCTTCTTCACTCTTCTCTTCCTCAGGACATGCACCCATTTGCACACCACATAATCCTCAACCTCACTTTAAACCTTCACACCCATCTCTTTTTTATAGTTCCCTTTGCCAATCATGCCCAAGATGTGTGTCCTCTCATCAGCTCAAATGGAGACTTTCTGGTGACAGAATGGGGTGTAGTCCGATAAGCCATTATGAACCCGCTGACTGCCTGTCACCACTGTCCACAAATGCCCAATGCCAACTGCGGACCTTCCTTCAAAGTTCTCTTCCACCTCTAAACAAAACTATTACTTTGAGAGTAAGAAATAGATGTCCACAAGAGCTCGACTCCCCTCATTTGCAAAAATCCCTATTTTTCTTCTGAAACAAATTGCACACTGTTGTCAGACACAATAATCTCAGGTATCCCTTCTCTGTTTAACAATTTGCTTAGAAAATCATTTTCTTTTCATTTCATTTGTAAAACTTTATTTCGATCAATATGACCATAAAAGCATTTTACACAAAATGTGCACACCTCATCTGTGTTGAAAACAAGTAAAAAAGGAATACAGACATCAAGTTACATTGAATCTAAGTATATAGTATAGACTGCAAAGATCTAATTTGCAGGCAGTCCTGGTACCACGGTCTGCAATTACCTATATATGCAGTACTTATGTTCAGTTTATAATAACAAGATGTTTTCTGCTCTTAGTATGACCCTCAGAAAAACTCAAAAACGTTATTCTATGTCAGGACAGGAGGCTCTGATTATGCTTTCTCATTTCTTTAATGAAATGCTCAGCAGCCAATAAAAATAACCAAAAAACTACATTTCCCATGAACACCAGGGAATAACCATAGAGAGTAGTGTATAAAAGGTCCCAACATCAGTCTGTCTTCCTCTTTCTTTGCTGCTCCGCAGCCAGTTAAGTGCATTTTCTATTCTAAGCATATTGTTACTTGGTTGACTTTGTTGCTTCTCTTACCTGTTGTGCTTTGCGCATTTGGGGTTCACGTGTTTGGGGCTTCGTCTCCGTTCTTACTACGTGTTTTTTCTCCCTTCCATTTGGAGCGTGTGGTTCACCTCCGTTTGTTCCGAGCGCTGTCTCGCGCTCGTGTACTTTGGTGGAGCGGGAGCAGGGGTTTCCGTTTCTTTAGGGGAGCGCGAGCGCTCTCGAGACGGTGTTTGGTGACAGGCGACAGTCGCGCATGCGCACTGTCCTATTTCCGGTTTCGGAGTTTCTCCTCAGAACTGGTTGAGTGACGACGTTCTTGGCGTTCTGCCCACGGCCTGTCTCCAGACTTTAATCCCGTCAGACACTGAGGTCTCTTGAAGACTTGGGTTGCAACATTGTGGCATAGGCTCTGCCTAGAGTGTTTTGGTGCTGTGCAGGCTTTGGCTCCCTCCACACTTGAATTATTCTTAGAAGTCGGACCCGGTCCAGCTTCGTTCGAAGCCTGCTTTGGGGTTCCACACTCCCCCTGACTGGTGTTTTGACACCCCGGATTTAAGTCGTCTTGTGGGCATTTATTTTTTCTACCTGGTAGAATGGCGGAATACTATGACGCTGATGATGACTACTGCTATGATGTCGAGGAGGAGGACTCCTTGTAGCAGAATTTGGTGGAGCAGTTGGACAGAGGGGTCCAACAATCTGTTAACAAGGCACTGGTGCGTGCAATCAATCCTCTGAAGCGTCACCTGAATCTTTATGCTCAACAGCAGGGTTGGCTTCCTGCTGCCAAGAAATCGGCTAAGTCGCCGGTCAATCCTCATAAGGCAGACTTTCAGCGCCTTGCGCAGAGTTTGGCGACGGCTCCTTCCGCTTCTCCTGCTCTGCATGAATCGGAATCAGATAATGCCCACTCTTCCCCGTCTGCTTCACCGCCTCCTCGGAAGAGGGTCTGTAAAGAACATTTTGTGGACGCCCCTGAGCGTCCTCCGGTGCTTAATTTCGAGCCAGCAGATATTATCCACCCGAACTCTTCGACCTGGATGCCTTCACCTGCAGTGGCTGCCTATATTGAGACTCACATTCGTCAGCCTTTTGAGGCCTCGGTTCGGGCACGTTTGCGCTCGGAGTGCCCCAGACCGGAATTGGCGGACCATTTAGCCGACACTCCTGAGGTTGACCCCATGATGGTCACGTACCTCAAGAAGTATGCTAAAGATCCTAAAAAGGGCCTGGATAGATCTTGGCGGTCCTGTCAGGACAAGATGCTCGACTTGTTGGCTCCGCTCACCAAGATATTGGATCTCGGCAACAAGGCTGAGGAGGCTTCTGCTCTGGTGAACCCGAAGGAATTGATTGAATGGGCCCAGCGGGCCATATGTTATCTGGGTAATGCTAACTGTGCGATGTCGGCTGAACGTCGCAGGTCCATCCTCCTAAAACTGGATCCGAAACTTTCGGAATTAGCCACTTCGGAGTCTGGTCCTGAGGCTCAAGGACTGTTATTCGGCCAGCCGTTCCTGAAAGAACTCACTTGTTTTGTCTCCACATTCAGCGGGATAGACAGGGCGCAGGCCTCCTTAAGGCGGGCAATGCGCCCGGTTTTTGCAAAGGCCGGACGAGGTAGGGGACGCTCGTTCGGCCGTGGCTCTGCGAACCAGTCCCAGAAGGGAAATTCCTCTCAGCAGAGAGGTTCCTATGATTCCGGCTACTCCACCCGAGCCAACTTCTACCCCTCAAGGAAAGGAAAAGGCCAGTACGGAAAAGGCCGTTCTGGCGGCCAGCAAGGACAATACCACGATGCCTCCTCTACAGGTGAGCCTGATTCATGCATGCGATGTAATGTTGGGGGGTCGCATTCAATTTTTCCTGCACAATTGGCGCGTGATCTCCAGCGATGCCTGGGTGCTACAAACTGTTCAAGGGTTCAGAATAGAGTTTTATCACCCGGTCCATCAGTCCCGTCCCCCCCTTGTTTACATTTTCCTCTAAAAGACCAGGTTTGTCTCTCCGAGGAAATAGACACCCTCCGCAAGAAAGGGGCGATTGTTCCAACGACCCGTCACCCCTTGGGGTTTGCCAGTTCAGTCTTTCTGGTCGAGAAGAAAGGGGGCGGCTCCCGCCTAGTTCTCAACCTGAAAGACTTCAACGGGGGGTAGTCTATCGTCATTTCAAGATGGAGGGCATCCATCTTCTGAGGGATCTTTTGAGAGAGGGAGACTGGATGGTCCGTCTGGACCTCAAGGATGCATACCTCTTGATTCCAATTTACAAACCTCATCGCCGTTTTCTCCAGTTTCTCTGGCAGGGAGTTTGGTACAAGTATCAGGTTCTCCCGTTCGGCCTGTCATCGGCACCATGGTGCTTCACGAAACTGTTGAGACCAGTTGTGGAACATCTACGGTCTCGGGGTGTGCGGTTGATTATTTATCTGGACGATATCCTCCTTATGGCGGATTGTCCTCTTCAACTTCTACGTCATCTGGATTGGTCCATCGCTCTATTACAGTCTCTAGGTTTTCTGATCAATGTTCAGAAGTCGGTTTTGGTCCCTGCCCAATCTATAGACTTCCTGGGTTTCCAGATCGATTCGGTAGCTTGTCAACTTCTCTTGCCCAAGCAAAAGATGTGTTACATCAAGAGAGAGTTGACATCTGTTATTTCCAGACCGACTGTGTCATTGAGGTCGTTGGCACGAGTAGTGGGTCTGCTGGCATCGTCCATTCAGGCAATATTTCCGGGTCCTCTGCATTACAGGGCGATGCAACGACTGAAAATTCTACATCTCCGGAAAGGCCTCGGATATTCCGATCAGATTCCTCTTACGGAGGAGGTCCGTTGGGAAATGCAGTGGTGGTTGGACCACATGGAGGCCTGGAATGGTCGAGCCCTTTTCGGTGTGTCCCCGGATCTAGTGATAGAGTCCGATGCCAGTCGGTGGGGTTGGGGAGCCCGCTGCGGCTCGCTCTCGACCGGGGGTCGTTGGTCCCCTCAGGAATTGACTCTGCATATCAACTGTCTGGAACTCCTAGCGGGTTCCTTTGCGATCAAATGTTTCTCCCCTCGGCAACCGAGTTGTTGTGTCTTTCTCCGGATGGACAATGTATCGGCGGTCCGCTATGTGAACAAACTGGGCGGGACCAGGTCCAAAGTGTTGGCGGAGATCGCCAAGGATTTCTGGCACTTCTGTCTGCAGAAGAAGATCACTGTTATTGCGGAGTATCTTCCGGGATGCCACAATCAGATAGCGGACTGGCACTCCAGACATCTCCGAGATTACAGCGATTGGAAGCTTCACCCTCGAGTCTTCCGTGCTCTCCATCGGCGTTGAGGTCCTTGTCAGCTAGATCTGTTTGCCTCTCGCCTCAATGCGCAGCTTCCGCGCTTTTACAGTTGGAGACCGGACCCTCAAGCTCTGGCCACAGATGCTTTTCTCCAGCAGTGGCCATCGACCCTTTGCTATGCCTTTCCACCTTTTCTAATGATTTCCAGGGTATTGGCTTACTCCAAACGGTTTCAGACGGATCTGATTCTGATTGCCCCTCTCTGGAGGGCTCAAGCGTGGTTTCCGGTGCTTCTGGAAATGTGTTCGGCTCCGCCGTTTCTCCTTCCCCCATTGTGGAATCTCCTATTGGATCCTCTCGGAGATCCACATCCCCTGATCCTCTCAGGCTCCCTGCAACTGCTCGCGTGGAGGATCTCAGGGATCGTTGGTCGCTCCCGGGCCTTTCAAGCGACGCTTCCAAATTCCTTAGTGAGGCATGGGCTCCCAATACTCACAAACGGTATAAAGGGTCTTGGAAGCGATGGTGCGATTGGTGTGCTCAACAACAAGTTGATCCCGTTTCAGCAGATGTCAGTATGATTGTTAATTTCTTGGCCTCTTTAGCCCCCTCTGGTCTGGCTTATTCGACTATCAGTGGTTTCCGATCGGCTATTTCAGCGGGTCATGCCCACATCGATGGGAAACCTGCGGGTGAACATCCTTTTGTTTCCAGGTTGCTTAAAGGGGTTCGTTTTGCAAAACCTCCCACTCCTAAGTATGTTACCTTATGGGATGTTTCAGTTGTTCTCAGATTCTTGGAAGCCTGGCCTTCGAATTCTTTGTTGTCTCGCAAGCAGTTATCTGCGAAGTTAACGATGTTGCTATGTTTGGTTTCATGTAAACGCGTGTCAGATGTGCACGCTTTGGATCTTGCGGGTCGCAGTTTTATTCCTGAAGGGGTTTCTTTTCGTCTTTCCAGGCGTACAAAATCTAATACGCCTTCTATTACTTATCCTTCTTTTCCCTCTCATCCCAACCTTTGTGTGGTTCAGTGCCTAAAGGATTACGAGGTGAGTACCGCTTCTTTTCGCTCAGACATGCAGGGTCAACTGCTGATTGCTTTACAAAAGCCCTTTCGCCCCGTCTCTCCAGCTACTTTGGCGCGCTGGGTGCGGTGGCTTATGTCTGAAGCAGGTATTGATGTTTCTGTGTTTGGTGCGCATTCTGCACGTGGAGCGATGGCGTCCAAAGCCTATTCCATGGGTGTTACTTTGTTTGATATCATGAAAGCTGCAGATTGGTCTTCTGCTTCTGTATTTAAAACGTTTTATTTTAAACCGATTGATTGTGTTGCTTCTGTGGTGGTGGATCAGCTTTAAAAAAGCATAATCAGAGCCTCCTGTCCTGACATAGAATTCAAAATTTGCAAACATTCGTGACAAGAATTTTCAATTCTATTAAGGACTAGGAGGCGAGGATTATCCCACCCGTGTTTCATATTTGTATGCTAATGTATTATGACTGTATACATGCAATTGCAAATATTTCACTCCTTGTTCTCCCTCCCTGAATTGCTCTGGACAGTATTATTACTTTGGATATTATGGCTCTGTATCTTTTTCCAGGTTCAGACCAGAAGTGATGGCGTTTGTTCCTTGGCGGAATCTGTTTCTCCTCCTGGTTTCTGGACCTATGGTTCTTCGGCTGCCTACTTCAGGATCCTCTGGATGACAGCGGCTTGTTTGGAATTGTTGTTCCTGTTGTATTTGGGATTTTACTTTAACTTGGACTTATTTCCACAAAGAAAGAGGAAGACAGACTGATGTTGGGACCTTTTATACACTACTCTCTATGGTTATTCCCTGGTGTTCATGGGAAATGTAGTTTTTTGGTTATTTTTATTGACTGCTGAGCATTTCATTAAAGAAATGAGAAAGCATAATCCTCGCCTCCTAGTCCTTAATAGAATTGAAAATTCTTGTCACGAATGTTTGCAAATTTTGAAATATCTACGTTTATATAAAGAGCTTAAATCGGTCAATGAGACAATTAGCAGCATAACTGATTACATCAAAGTGCTGGTGCATAATATAATAGGGAATTTGCAGAACCTTAAAAATAGATAACAAGTTTGTATAAAAACAGTTGACTTCAATCAAAAAGGCATTAAAGTCATTGTTATAGACCTTTTAACGCCAGTCCTATTTCTTGATAGTCTTTATCACCAAGTGATATATACCTTAAATTAGATACATTTTTCAAATTGCTGCTAAAAAGATATACCAATAAGTTTCATCATTTAAAAAGTGGAACAAAGTATACGCCAGTTTAGTCACCATCTTTGGGGGGCATTTTTAGTAAGACTCTTCGAGTAAACCACATGGAAAATAGAAAACATGCCACTGAGTATGCTTTAGGGAGACTAGCATTATATTTCAATAGTCTAAAGGCCTCTGAGCATTGCTTAGTTCCCACGTTTCTACATATCTGAACCAGCCATCGTTTTCTTGCTCTCTTATAGCCAGTACAGACAAAGAACACACATTCAGATTCTTCTGCACAATCGCATGCCGGGCAACCCAGTGTTAAAAAATCAACTATGTTCTTGGTATCCACACGATCAGTGATGTAACTTTGGGCCACCATAAAAAATGATAATCTACCACCATGGCATACTTGGGCAACCCACCCAACATGTACAAATGACCCATTACATCAATGGCTACCTTCTTCCAACGTCCATCTGACTTATCTGAAATCAGCAATAGATACTTTACAGTCCTTTGAGACTTGTCACGCCACGCACATGGGACCCATTCCTGTATGATGCACTCCACATCTTAATCCATTCCGGGCCCAAAATACTATGCTCTTATCCATCTCTTGGTGGCGCTCATCCTGATGTGGCCCTTAACAATGAGGTCAACAATCCTCTTGCTCAAGTCTGACTGTATCACCAAAAACTCTACTATGAACAAAATTCCATTCACAAACAACAGCTCCACACTGAAATATTTCTGCCACATCAAATAACTTTTCCTTCCCCAGCCAACCCATGACGTTTTGCATCACCTAACCATCTCGCATAGCCACAAACCCATTCCTGATGTGAAATCCTCCCTTCCGTGGTCATGTTCACCTGAGCAACATCCCCTTATCCAGGCTCTCTTCCATGTACTCTTCCTCTTAGGATGGCAACCTGGACAAACAATTTGTTAATACATTTTTCTTTCTAGGGACATACTCCATCCTGAAAGTGCATTCCAACATTCCTATGATTCATCAACCTATCCTGGCAGAAATCCTATTGGCTCACTTGCTTGAAAATACATCCACCAAAGACCAACGGCCAGTGTGAAGTGTGAACTCTGTACCTCACACATACTTCTGAAAATAGTTAACCCCCCACCAACAGGCCAATGCTTCCTTCTCAATGGTAGAATAGTTTTTCGCTATCGCCTTCTAAGGCCTGAAAGAAAATGCAGTGGTGGCCCTGCCTCCTTCACAAACAAACGGAACTACAGGCCCCAATGTCACACAACCTTCATCAGTGTTAACGATAGCAGCATCATTGGTGTCTCATGGTTTCAATGCAGGAGCACATGCTATTCTTAGTTGCAGCTGTTCGTACTCCCTCTCACAATCATCACACCATACACAATTATCATTCTTCAACATGATCTTTCTCGTTTGCTTAGTTCTCCCAGAAAGCATTGGGATGTACTGGGAGTAGTATTCAGATAGCCATAAGAATATCCTTAATTTATCTTTATTTTCAGGTGAAGGAGCCTTCTCTAAGGCATTCACCAGCTTCTTTTTAGGAGAAATTCCCTTGTCATCATCCCAGTAGCCCAAGTATTCCAAACCGTTCACATGTATTTTACATTTCTCCATTTTGATGGACAAGCCATCTTTTGCAATGTATCCAAATCCAACCTCAGCATTTGACCATGCTCTTCCCTGTCTTTCCCAAACAAAAGGATGTCATCTTGGCAATTGGTCACATGAGGAATGCCCTTAAGCAAATGGTGCACGGTGAAACAGCGGGGAACGAAGCCAGATGAAACAGCATCCGCTTGAATCTATAAGCACCTTAGAGTTAACAAAAGAAGACAAAGGTCTTGAGTCCTGATGCCGCACAATCTGGTGGTATGCTGAAGACAAACCCAGTGTTGAAAAAACTTTTGCCCCCTTTAGAGTGGTCATCATCTCGGTATCTCGCCTATTGCCAAAGGATGTTTGTTGACTCAGATAGCAGCATTTAGATCATGCAAGTCCACACATATATGCAACTCACCATTCCCTTTCCTTGCTAGAACCAAAGGTGCCAACCATTCTGATCACTCTATCTCGTCAATGCTCCCCTTATCACACATCCTCTTTACTTCCTACCATAACTGTTCTCTGATAATCCGAGGAAGACTCTGGGGCTTATGAGTTCTTGTCACAGCTCCTTGCTTCAAAAGAGTTTTGCGAATTAACCCCTTCAGTATGCCTAATGTTCCGCAAATACGGACGCAAACTCCTTTCTGATAGAAAAAGATACTTCCTCAATGTTAACCACCCAGACTTTGCCCCCAACACTTAATCAGGATGATTAGGGTCTAATCACATCTTCAAATCCCTTTGTTGAGGCCACCACAAAAGACATGAACTGTCCTTAACAAAGTAAACCTTGGAGGGTACCCCAACACCCTGAATTTCCAAATTTGCTTCTATGAATCCAACCAAATCTGTAGTTTTGTTTCCATAGGCTACTGATTTGACATCTGCTGATTTGAGTAAGTGATTAGGAAACTTGCAGACATATTCTTCCCCAATAAGAATGTATCCAGCGCCTGAATCAGCCATATCATTCACCTGCTTTCCATCTATCTTGATCCCACAGAATGGGTTATTTTACCCTCTACACTCCCAACCTGCTGTTTCTGAAATATGACTCCTTGAATCTCATCTGACTTAACCTCAAACTCCACCATGTTGATTCCCTCTCTTCTCTTTTTGGAACAATTCTATTTCCCCTGGCATATTCCCTGAAAATGTTCCTTGAGCTTCCACTTCTTGGGCACCAGGCCTATTGTGGTACGGGAAACATCCTTTACAACCCGGTGATTACACCCCAATGCAGTTGCAACGCAGCTGTTACAACACAAGCGTTACATCGACTTGCGCTGGATGGCGCTATAACCTAAGGAATAGTAAGATGTACTATTCCAACACCTTCCCTACTGTACGTAGGCAGGTGTCGGAATAGTAAATCTTACTACTCATAAGTCCAGCGCCCTCCAGCGCAAGACGTTGTAACGACACTTGTGTTGTAAAGACTGCGATATAACATACCGCGATCATTTTGATCACGTTGTTACATCACATATTCTTGTGGTACATATTTCATTCTTTGCCAAATAGCTCTTCAGTCCACACTTGAAATCTGTTTTGTCCTCAAACTTAGACACTGCATAATTTTCCCTCATTGCAGGCCTAACATATTTTCTTTGAACAACATATATTCTTTCCTTCAACACCAGCTCCTTCAATACTTTATGAGTGAGCTCAGTCCTCTTCATAATATCAACAGCCATTTGTAATGTCAGATCCTCTGCATTCAGCAACATTTTCTTGCATCCTCTTATTATTTGCTTTTAATACCAACTGATCTCTCAACGTTTCATCCTTCAAACACTTGTAGTTGCATGTGGCTGCCAACAACCACGGCCCTGCTACATAACCCCCTACTGACTCATCAGGCATTTGACTTATTTTCAGACATTTGAATATATGCATCACCTCATTTTTCTTTTTTCCAAAATTAAATGTTTACTGCATTAATGCCAACCTATATTCATCTACACCCTCTCCTTCTTCCTCATCTGCCTCATTTAAAGGTGGTAGATATTTCAAAATGCACCTCCCTTGAGCCCCAAGTCATTGTTTGTGTATGGCTAACTTCCTGGGAGCTGTAAAAATGTCTTCTCCTTTGGCTTCTGCATAGACCTCAAACCCATTTTTCCGATCCTCCTGAGGTACATTCAGTTCCCCTGGCATCTGTAGAAATACCATGGAGGCCAAAAATTAATCCATGACTCCCTCTTTGACAGTGGTCTTGTAGTTTTATAACTGGCTTTAAATGTTTCTGCCACTATTCACTTTATATATTTTGTTAGCCACTTTCTACAAGCTCTGAACAGTATATTGGCCACAACACGCTTTGTCCTTGCCTTTAATACCTTCTGAATGCTTTGTCCTTCTCTGAACAGCATTACATTTTATATTGAACCACAGCGCGCTGATCACTTGCTTCTAATAATCCTTCTAATTCATGTGACTTGCTGAACTATGCTCGTCCTGTGAATACTTTCCTCCTCTGACCAATATGTCTACTGCTTGGGCTGCTGAGCAACACTGAAACTACTTGGGAAAGAGCAACACCCTTTCAACCAATCTGGGGCCTCGCTGCACAGGTGGTATGTAATAAGACATCCAGTACCCCATCAACAAGGCAGCAGCTTTTGGTTATACACGCGATCTTTGCTGTGTTTGCACCCATGCTCAGATTCCCTGCAGCATGCGTTGGACTTCATTGCATCAATGCCACCAAAATTCATCTTTACTTGTTAAGCTCCGCAACCATGCTACACCTGGATAACACCTGTAATGCATCTTGGCCTTTAAGCTGTGGAATTCTCTTATAGCCACTGCAGTCGATGTTGCCAAAGCGTGGCAACACATCTCAGGTCCTCTTGTCATCTCTCCTCCCGAGTCATGGGCCTTAAGGATCCTTTCTTCCAGCATAGTAAAGCAGGAACACTGCAAATAAAAGCTAACAGAGTTGTTGATTAAATACAACTGAATCGGGAGAGATTCTGCCTGAAACTGACACTGACTTAAGTACAATTCCACATCCTGAGAATGATACAGAGTTTCAGGGCCCGATTATGAGTTTGGCTGTCCATAGGACTGCCAAACTTGTGATTGGAGGTGCGCTTGTGGTCGTGGACCACCGCACCAGTGGTCTAACCGCCGTATTACGAAAACACCAGTAAGACCGCAAAAGGACCATCACAACCACCACTGATCTGCAATTCCTGGTGTTGGCATGATAGTCTGAGGACTGCAATATGGCGGCGGTGCAGCTGCAGGACCGCCAAGCATATTACGAGTTCCTCACATCCACCCTTTTTCATGGCGTTTAGCTAATCATGAAAAGGGCGGTGGTGAGGTAACTTAGGGGCCCTACAGGGCACACTGTTCCCTCAGGGCCATGGGATGCATGCAGGGGGGCATGTGGTGTTCCCCCATGTCTGCATGCACCCCCTTTCCTGCACTGCATGGACTTTACAGTCCATGCAATGCAGGAATGGGTATTGGCGCTTAAATTGTGATGCCTTTTTATGAGGTACTGCCGTAGGAACACCAAAGGAACACCCGCCAGATCATGAGATAACTTGTAATCTTGTGAGTGGCCGGTTGTGAGGTTTGGTGGTGTGGGAGTAGAGCGGTGGCTTGGCCGGCCACTTACACTACCTATTACCACGTGTGATGGGACAAGCCTATGTCTGATTCTTGTCATGGTGACCCACGAGAGTACCTGAATTAGCATGTGCTTAACCCTCTGGTAGCTTGGCATAAAAGCAGTCAGGCAGGTCCACTTGTAGGTCGAGGCAGATCTAGTCACAGCAGGTCATCTGGGATGTTGCAGGGAGGCCTCCGGAACTTGTGTCCCTGTAGCTCAGAACAGGAGGTCAGCCAGGTAATCCTTGGAGTCGCTCTGGGTGTCCTTGGGTCAAGTCCTTCTGAAGTCTTTCACAGGTCAGGGAGTGTACTGAAGAGTTGGTCTGAGGGTTCAATATTTATACCTCCTGCCAGCCTTTGAAGTGGGAGAAACTTCTAGGCCTTTCTACATCTAGTTTTAAAAAACTCGCCCCTTCCCTAGCCCAGGCTCTACAACTGACAAAATACTGCTGTCAAGTGCTTTGTGAGTTTACTGGAGGCAGCCTGTTTGAAATGTAAATGGGGCAGGGAACAGTTCCGCCCCACCCATCCTGGCAGGATGGCCCATCATGTCAAGAGCTAGCCCCCCTTTGTCTCACTGCTTTGAGTACACAAAGTCCAACTGCCAACTACATATAGTTATATGATCCAAGACACAGGCGGCAGACACCAAATGGTTAGGACAAGAAAATACCAACTTTCTAATTGTGGCATTATCAGAATTGTGACTTAAAATCTAACTTTGTTATTAAAGAGGATTTTAAATTACAATTAATTTAAGACCAAACATGACATTTCCACCTGTTACAAAACAAATGTTATCACTTATTAAATGAAATACCGTAGCCCAATGTTATCCTATGGGAGAGGTAGGCCTTGCAGTAGTAAAATACACATTCGAAGGTTTTTCACTACCATGACTTGTAAAACTTATACCTACATGTCCAACTTTCTAAATACACTGCATTCTGCCCTAAAGACTATTTACAGCCTACTTTATTGGTGACGTATATGCATTAAAAGGAAGGTTTAGACCTGGCAGAAGGGTTATTTTGCCAGGTTGAATTGGCAGTTTTAAGGCGCGCACAGGCTGCAATGGTAGGCCTGAGACATGTTTTGAAGAGCTCCTTCAGTGGGTGGCCCAACTAGTGCTGCAGGCCCACTAGTAGCATTTAATTTATAGATCATGGGTATGCAAAGCCCAACTTTACTGGGGACTTACAAGTAATTAACATGTGCCAATTGGGTGTTAGACAATTTTACCAAGTATAGGGAGTGAGCGCAAACAGCAAACAGGAGAGGAGAAGTCAAAAAGTATGGTGCAAGACCGCACCAAATGCTGACAGGTCTAACAATATAAAATACATGAATCTCATTGTTGTGTTTTGATCACCAAAACAGTAAAATACAGCACACACCTTAACTCCTTGCGTGCTCATGATGAGCTCAGCTAGTCATGAGGCACTGTGGCCGTGTGCTCATGACGAGCTGAGCTCGTCATTACACATGTGGCGCTCACACGTGGGGCTAATTCCCCCGCGATGCTGAGCGTTCTAAAAAACGGGCGTGGTCATCAGCACAGCGCCACTGTGCAGCATGACGAGCTGAGCTCGTCACGAGTCTTGTGGCGCTGCGCACGCCACCTTCTCCCCAGCGCCGCAGGGGAATTAGCCCCGCGGCGAAGGGGCTAAAAGAATGACTTGGTTCTTAATGTACTTTTAAACATTTGAATGGCACACTCATGTGGTCTGCTGAGCTGAATTGTTTGCATTCTGTACTTTATCAAAGCTCCCAATTTTAGCAGCAATGGCATATGAGGATGGTAATAGTGGTTTTCTCAAGATGACCCCATTTGGTCAATGTTTACTTTACCTGGTCGGTACATGCAGAATTGGTCTGGTTATGTTGCTTTACATACAGTGATGTGAGGGCAATATGGATACATGCTTGCCTATGGTGCTTCGCTTAGTGGTTACGTGTGTTTTATTCACCTCATTCAGAGTGGTATCAACTATGGAAACTGGTCTGGTTATGCAGCTTGACAAACAGGTGTATTGTGAAATGGGCCTGGCTGTAGTGTTTTACATACCAGGGCAATGTCAGTACTGGCCTTACCGTAATGATATATACAATGGATTGTATTGTGCACTTTCATAGCTCTTCCCTGCCTCTTGTAGTGGCCCTTCATCAAAGCACTTTATGCTGGTGTAATATAGAGCTGGCCTGGCTCTGGTGATTAACATACAGGCGCTTTATTGTCCTGACTGTGATGCTTTTTGTTCCTGGATCACGTGGTTATGGTGCTTTACATACCGGGGCAATCCTTCCCTGGATTAAGTGTTTTACTTACTACTGCAATATTGTACTGGAGTTTGATACATAGTGGAGTTGCATGGATACTGTCCTCTCTACAGTGTTGTTCATATTGAGGTATTTTGGAAAATGGGCTAGTTGTTGTGTTGCTTTCCGAACGAGGGCAATATATATATACTGACCTGGCTACAGTGTTTCTTTTCCTATGGGTTATTATGAAAACTAGCAACATGATACTTCCTGTATCCTAATGGAAAATGATTCTATGATGGGCCTGGATATGTCATATTTCACTGTGATCAGTATTCGTAAGAGTGAGATAACCAAACCCCACCTGAGCAACATGGAACAGTAGGTTGGCACAGGGAAATGCTTCTTAATCCAACAGGAGGTTCTGGTCTATATTTGCTTTATTGATCTCTCCGGTAGACTTTCTTAGTGAGCAGAAAACTAGAATACCTGAATAGCAATGAAAATGTCATCAAATACAATACATTGAAACTCCACTGACGTATATGAATAATGCAGGCTTATAATAACCAGTGGCAGACAGATACTTGTGGCAGGGAGGGGAATGGACGGGACACAAATGCACTCATAAACACTGGAGCTGTGACATCCTTAACCTAGCAAAGTTCTCCTCAGGCCATCCCCAGCCTGACCATGGCACATATCTAGGTCCTAGCTGCCTGACCAGAAAAGTAAAGAGTATCTGTCAGGCTGTCCTTTGCTCAATCTGATAGACACTATTCTTTTTGGGCAAAAGGAGAGGGGGAATGGACCCTTAGCCCATTATGATCAGTGCCAGTACTAAGAGCAGTACCATGTAGAAAATGATGACCAGTCCCTGCAATTCTAAGATGATCAAGGCAAAGAGGGCTAGGACTAGGA
Source organism: Lissotriton vulgaris (assembly GCF_964263255.1). Taxonomy (NCBI): domain Eukaryota; kingdom Metazoa; phylum Chordata; class Amphibia; order Caudata; family Salamandridae; genus Lissotriton; species Lissotriton vulgaris. Next base: position 878,947,854 of record NC_141691.1, read on the forward strand.
GGAGGTCAAAAAATGGAACCTGGATTACTGTGATAAGTATGGGTAAGGCAAGGAGGAAGATGATCAGGGGGAAGAGGATCAGGAGGAAGAGGGTCAGGAGGAAGAGGAGGAGGCCAGGTGAGATTATGGGCCAAATGCATTAGAACATTCGTACTTACATAAGCAATGCCTTTTATAAAAGTTTCTTTAGTTAAAGTCCTGGCTAAACTGTGTTAAAGCTCTAACAAAGTTGGGGAACTTTGCTCTTTCTTCTGAAGTGCAAAAATGACCACGTTTACGATGGTAATGGGTCACTTCACCCACCCCAACCTTAATTATTACCATATTCAAATGTATGCATTTTTTCGTTAGGACCTCCAAATCAAGGTTCTAACCTCAGCATCATTGCAGCATGCTGCGTGATTGTAGGCAAATTGTGGTATGTCATTGTACCTTAGATAGTGAATGTGTAATATACAAAACTTTACAGTGTGCTGTGTAGTGAAGTCCAACTGACATGTTCCTATCTGCCATCTCCAGATGAGATTCTGCTTTTATAATCTGGTTTCAAACAGTCGCCGCGCCCATAATGCTATACTATGTGCAGTGCCTCACGTTTGAACTGACCCTGATGTAATAAAAGAATGTTCACTGTGAATCCCACTGCTGCTTCTTGAAGTTAAGCTAAAAATATATAAAATATACACAGTAGCGAACCATGGAGGGAGTTCCGTGGAGCAGTGAGGCGGGGGAGGGGCAGGTGTACATAAATTGATGGGGCATATTATCAAAGGGCGTTACATTTATTGGCAAAAGCGGCGATAATGGGCTTGATAATATGCTCTATGAATTCCAATCGAAGCCCATGTTGGATGTGAAGACATCTAACATGGGCTTCGATTGGAATTCCATAGAGCATATTATCAATCCCATTATCGCCCCTTTATAGGCAGTTTCCTGCCTATAAAAGCGGCGATAATGTAACGCCTTTTCTTCATAATATGCCCCAAATTTCGTTGCACGTGCTGCATCGCAAAATGTGATGCAGCGTGCGTAATGCAATTTGTTTTATGTATTTGATTGTTTACTTAACTCCGTTCATCCATATTCCGGTTTTTACTACCCCCACCCTTCTTTCTTTCTTTCTTTCTTTTTCACTGTTTATCATCTTCCTCTTTCTCCTTCTTTCCCCCTTTTATGTTTTTCTTTCATGCTCTGGATCAAAGTCTGATGAGGAAATATAAGTACTGGTCCCCAAAAATGAGTGTCAATGTGTTCCTCCTGCAACAACCGGTTTAAATCAAGCGCTGGTTCTGTTCCTCTTTGCACTAGCACGGAGGTACACTGCCCTGATTCTTGGGACACTTCAGACATACACCCTGAATATTATATACCATGGACCGCCCCAGAGTATTTATTTAGGAGTGATATCGATCAAAATGATCGACATTCTTTCAGGGCTTCAAAGACACTGCTGCAGCTTGTAGTCACTGTTAACAATAATAAGGAACTTTAATGCACATGCTCCCGGATGCAGTCTTTTTGCTGGTACTGGGAAAAATCAGTACACACATCAGTCAGGGGATTCAGGACACTACAATCAAAACCCATAAACCAATACCCACTGACATGGGGCCGTATTACCGATGACTGTGCCAGAGCTCATTGTCGCTGTGTGCCAGAGTATGTGCCCGATGACATTACATAGGATCGTTCTGTAATGCCGTTTTGATGTTGGTGCAGACTTTGAAATCTGTTTTTATGTGCGTTTGCGTCTGTGCGCATATTGTATTAGCAGGTTATTCTGTTCCAGACACTCTTAGGTGGAGTAACCTCAAGAAATGATAATCAGTAACAAATATTAGCTCCAGAATACCTGGCCTGAGATGCATTGGGAAAGGTAACTGTGGTTGCAGACTTTGAGCCAGGAAACCCACAGGTACACACCAGGCTTGCAAGACAGGAGAGAATGCAAGTAGTCTGACTGAGCTGAGAGAAGTGTCGAGAGTCAAACAGACATCATACGGTGACATGGCAATGCTCCAAGGCAGCAAAAGGAAATGGAAAGCAAATATGCAACTTACAAGCTTTTCATTGCATGAAAAAAGTAAAGTGATCCCGGTGACCATGAGTTAAGCAGTGTAGAGTATTGGAAAGAAGCACCCATACTCCTAGATCATCAGATCCAGTAAAGTGAGTAAGCTTAGGGTAACTGTTAGAAATGGGATTTTTGGTTGGCTAAGGCTTGCTCCAAAGCCAGGCAGAAACCATCACTCTGGTCAAGGCAAGGGAGTTACACGCTGAAGGGGCACAAGGCTGGGCCAAGGCAGAATAGCTCACAGGGCCCTCCAGCAGGGTGGCAGACCCTTGTGGCGGTTCCCCCTGGAGCCCAGCAGCAGCAGGCCCACTCAGCACAGGAACAGCACAACACTTCATGGGGTCACATCGCCTATATTTAAATGGCATCTTGACCTTGTCTGCCCTGGCACAGGGCTTGGAGGAACCAGCCACTTTGTTTACCAGGCTCCTCTTCCCCTTTGTCAGGTAGGGGCTCGTCATCAGACACACCACAGGGGGGTGGAGCCAGCATTGTACAGGCTAGGCACAGAATTATTCAGGGACCAGGGACTTAACCTCCTACTACTCCAAATGCAGATGTCCCATTCAGCCTATTGCTGACTCACCCTGCCCCTCTTGGGGCCACACAAACCTCACCAGCCCCTGTCACTCAAAAGCAAGACATGCAATTCCCATCAAGCAGGCAGACACATAGCATACTGAAATGCAATTTTTTTAAAGTGGAATTTCTAAAATAGTTATAATAAATCTGCGCACACTATTGGGCAGCAGTTATTATCACCAGTCCAAATACACTAAACTTGACCACACTGCTCCTCTCATATCAGGAATTACCACTGAAACACTTATCAGGAAATACCCAATGCATTCATATAGGAGGGCAGCCCCACAGTAGTGAGAAACCAAAATGGTTGTTTGTCACTACCAGGACATGTCACACACTTAAGGTGCATGTCTGTCCATTTACCTACAAGGCACCCTGCCCATAGGGCTAGCTAGGACCTACCTTAGGGGTGACAGCCATGCAGTAAAGGGGGGGGGTCACAGACATGGCACAAACTTTAGGTGCCAAGTCACAACAGCAATAACGCTGCGTGCACAGGCTCTGCAATGGCAGAGGCCTGAGATAGGTTTGAAAGGCTACTTGGTGGGTGGCGCAATCAGCGCTGCAAGCCCACCAGTAGCATTTAACTTACCAGACCTGGGTATATGAGATACCACTTTACAAGGGACTGAAAGGTAAATTAAATAGGCCAAACAGGTGTAGACCAATCTTACCATATGTAACAAAAAGAGCACACACGCCTTACACTGGACAGCAGTGCTAAAGTGCCTACAGTCCTAAAACCACCAACACCATGTCAGAAAAAGGCTGGGAGAAAGGTAAAAAGCTTAGGGATAACCCTGCAAAAAGGGCCAAGTCCAACAGTAACCTAGGCACAAATATAGTATAAGGAGACCACAGGATGGCAAAGTCTCACTGGAGGAACTAAATCCTCCACTTCAGTATAGTGCCTAACAATAAAGCAAAAGGGTATGGCATACATCATGACAATGGAACTATAGAGCCAGGAAATAGCAGACCAGCTGATGGAACATTTGGATAACATTGGAAACCACAGTGAAGCCACGCAAACGTAAGAGAAGAACCAAGTGATACAGTTTAATACGAAAGGTGTTGAGACATTGAACTCTAATGAAGATTTCCTTCAAGGTATTGCCGAAATTGATAGAGTAGGAGATAGAGGAAAAATATAAAGCCATGATCGGAAGCAGCTTTGGACCAGAGGAAATGACTCCTCATTAGGAGATAGGGATAGTATAAGATATAATCCACCCACTCTAGTAACACACTAGGGCAGGCAGAACAAGGAGAGGTGGTGGAGAGTATGGGCAGCACTGGGAGTATTGAGGACTGCACCTTCTCCACCCCTCTCAGCTGATTGGCCAGTGGGTACTTTATATGGGAATATGAGTAGATAGATTTCACGTAGGTCATTTTAATTAGTTGTTTTAGGTTCTGTTGTGAATGAAATCTGTTTCTTGCACAAGTCAATTAATTATAACCTTTTACAGCCAGTCTCTCTTAACCTGATTCTCTTTTTCTCTCTCCACTAATTTTCAGCCTTACTTTATTCATCTTTTGAGATTTTGTTGTCTTTTTTTCTCTCTCTCTCTTTCTCGTTAACTGTCATGTTATTGTCATCACTCCTAAAGTAGGTTTTCGTTGCAACCTTGACAACCCTTAAATGAATACACTCTTTATGAAGCATAGTAAGCCGGTAACTTTGGTAACTTTGCTGTAATATTTAAATACAGCCAATTGTTCCCGCAAATTAAGATTGAAAGCAGTTGTCCCCCACTCTCTAGTTAAACAACCTTTAAATCAATTTGATTTGAATGTACAATGTGAATGTTTGCACTGCAGCCTTCATCATTGCGTCTTATGCCAGGGCAGCTCTTCCGTTATGGCGGAGGATCGTCGACCCCCCTGCTGAAAGCCAGCAGATGCAAGGACAAATAAAATGATAATAAAACATTTTAGTCAATTTATTATGCATACTGCTAGCTGAGCTGAGGGAGTGGTGGGGGCAGCAATAGTGACGCTGCAGTTGCCGCATCAGGGAAGAGGGGGGAGTGGTGTGCACTGCTGAATGCGCATGATGGTTTGGCCGGCTCCAGAGGGCCGACCAAACAGTTATGCGCACTTACCCTTTCTCCACCTAGCTGTGTTGTACAGCTGGGTAGAGAAACCACCACAGGCTCCCAGTCCAAGTATGAGCGCCGAACTGAGGTGCCCCGACCAATTTTATTCCCAGCATGTGAGCAGCACTGGGATTGGGTGCCGGGAGCCTTTGCAGTGTTCACTAGGTTCCTGACATAAATGCGAGGATCGGGATGAAAGAGGCAGCCGTCAGAGTACGTAAGTGCAGTTGTTTTAATTTTTTTGTCTTTTTTTTGTGTTACCCCACCCCACCCCTTCACAGTACCAGCCACCGCTCCTGAACTTATGCTTGAGAAAGCAGATCTGAAAATGCCTTAGTGACCATGCTGGCCCTTGCTAGTGGGTTGAAAGACCCATTGTTGTTCTGGTGTAGCTACAGTAAGGCACTTAAATCAGTGAGGAGGCAAAGGTAAACAGATGAAAAATGTGTACTGACAACATAATGTTTATAAAGCCCAAACTCCTACTCACTTTAAAAACAAGACCCAAAATTCTGGATTGTGCTTTATTCCGAAAGAACCATATGGAATAAGGCATAATATGTAGAAACCAGTATTACAGGCCCCTGATATCCAGGATTTTCCCATGTTCCTGGCTGTTTAAATGCAACAAATGTTCTTGCTACTTGGACGTGGATACATCGACAGTGTTAGCAAAGTAAATCAGATTTCCATTGCAGCTGTAAATGGGAGTTTTCTGCAGAAACAGGAGTTCCTGCCAACTCATAATATGGGCCTAAATCTTGGAATTCTCTGAGGCACATTATTTTGGATCATACTGAAACACCTCATCATTGAACTTTGAACTTCATGGATGCTTTTTGTGTTGGAGTTGAGAGATTTGAAACTAAGGTAGCTGCAAAAAAAATTAGATAATAAATCCTCCTAATCTATTGCACACGTTAATATTGACACGCTTTTAATGGTCTGTGATGGCCAATTACAAGCAATATTCAACCAGGCATCACAGGGAAGGAGTGAATGATGAGAAGTCTTGAATATTGCCATTCTTCTAGGAACACAATGTGAAACCTATATTTTAAATCAACAAATGCACTTGGTGTGTGACTTTTGATAAACCAAAAATAATACAACATCTCAAGAGGAGTATATCACATTGTACTCCAGGGTCTTAATCATAGACAAGCACCAAACATTTTGGAATGGATGAAAATTGCATCAATAGCTCCACAACATAGTTTGTGTCTTGAGGAACTCCAACTAATTGAATTAATTGGTAAGACTATAACCGGGGCATTGGTGCCTTACCATTCAAACTTGACAAGGCACATTCATATATACTGATCCCACTTGTCATAAACACCTTTGTGGCTGCACAGGTAGCAAAGGCTTTGCATGTATCAACAAGAAAGAAGATGATCAATAACAGTGAGCTCCCACACCTGGTAAATGTGACAAATGGATAAAACTCGTACAGTCCGAGAAGGAGATTTTGAGACCAATACTAAAAAATATCTCTCCATGTACATACCTAGAGGGGTATGAGTGTTTGCAACTATTTGAAAATTCTACTGTTTATTCTACAATGATGAGTTTCAATAAAGTAGCACTGGGTATTTGGAGACGATATGGAATGTAGTAATTGAATTGGGAAGGAAAATGAAATGATTTTAGTCTATAGAAATTATAATGTTCTTAGCATAATTAGTGTTTTAAATTCCCAGGCGAATTTTCTTTTCCTTTTTTTGGCTTCAAGGATAAATATGGTCTTCTTCTCAAAATGCACTTAGCACTTTATGTATAATGATAACCTAGCTTGTAATTGAACTTTATATGAATTTTTATTATTTCCCACTGTGATAAATTATTTATATCCCATTATGATCATTTATGATAAATGTTTTACCGTTTTTATATTTGATCTTTTATAGAATTCTTTTATGGTTGTTTACTAATCGAATAAAGCTTGTTTTGATTTGATTTGATTTGTACAGTCTTCTGTTTCTATAAGCATTCAAATGTGAACGTTAATCATCATAACTGCAAGGATGGTGCAGCAACAATTAAACTCCATGAATAATACATATGAATGTGGGATCATACTACAGTTACATTTATTGATGTATCTATAGTAACCCTTTGTGTCTTAGAGGGAGTAGAAGAGCCAACAGCCTTACTGAATTTGAAAACTGGTAAAGTATTCACTTTTGCACTATGAATTACTTACTGTGGAAATTGGAATTTGGTACTCAAGTATTTCACTGGATCAAACGTATTTAAGTGTTCCCTGTGGCTATAGTCCAGATCATTATATGTGCACTGTTGCTAGAGTCAAGAATAATGTATATGCATAAAGGAAAGAGCAATGAACAATGCTTGAATAGGAATCACTCCAGTATTCCCTACCTTTTGCCCTGGCAATGAAGCTGCTAGTGACGAATGAGCACTCCAATTTTCAATAATATGGTCTTGGCATTGACTGACAGTCACAGATTAAATCACTTTATGACGTCAAAGTGGAAGAAGGTAACCCTATAGAATTTACAGGGAGGGGGTATGTAGAAGACCGAATGTCAGAAGTGTACCTGAATTCCAGAGGTTCTCCGTGGAAGCAGATGACTTGAAGGGAGGACCCCAGCTGAATATTTCCTAATTCCCTCACCTCCCTGGACCCGGATCTCTCCGAGGCCAGGAACGAAAGGGAAAGGGGAAGTGGATAGACAAACAAGAGAGACGTCCACACAGGTGTCTTCTGACTCTTCTTACACTGCAAGTCACACCTTAAGCTTGTGTGGAATTAGCTGTTCTCTTAGAATGTCCAGAATTACTTTCAGTAGCTTGAGAATATTTAAGCACAATTAGTTCGATGACAGGACAACCCTTTTTTTGAAGAGGAAGAAGATATGGTGGTACACAGCAGTATTAATTATATGCATACAATTGAATACCCCTATCTACAAGAGCTGTTGCAGGCTGTCACAAGTGCTGGCTGGATCGATGAGAAAACCTTGACTACAAAAGTTCCAGAAGTTACTTCACTCCTTGCTTATACTGTAGGACAAGGACTGTTCTGCTCAAAACTATTACTTGCCGAATAACTCGCATGAATAGACTGGTAATTGCTAGTTGCTTCTCAAAAGCGGAAGTCTTTAAATGATTGTCTCTAGAGCTGGTTCAAAAGACTTTTTCTCACAAAAGGAACTCAAAAGGAAACCTCCTACTTTTGGTTTAGACGAATGTCAGGAAACTCTCAGGAAGGACGACCCACAGGAATCCACTCTTCATTCAGAAGCGCGAAGATACTCAGACTGTGTTCGACAGGATAACTGGCTCGTACTCTGCTCCAGACTCTGATGAGGCGGAAGATGAATTTAGGTGCAGGAGCACCTCAGAATACTGAATCCGTCACAGAAAACTATGAGACGGAGACGTCCCATATGACGGAAAGTGAGGTTCCAGAAATGTCAATAAACCCCGCACTAACAGGTAGTGCCGAAACTCAGAATAATTTATTTATTTATTTATTTAATGGTTTTATAAAGCGCGTAGTAACTCGATGAGCATCCCAGCGCTGACCTGTTTCTCCAGGGGGTTTCAGCCGTCTAAACGAAATTATGTTTGCGGGAAGAGGAGAGTCTTTAAGGATTTCCTGAACTGGAGGTAATTTGGTTCTGTCCTCAGACTTCGTGGTAGGCAATTCCAATGTTTGGCCGTGTGGACCGAGAAACGACGGCCACCGGTTTTGGCTTTTTTGACACTGGGGACTGAGATAAGATTTTCTCCATTGGACCGGAGATCTCTTTCCACCTTGTAGGGGATTAAGAGTTCCTTGAGAAGGGGGGGCCATTATTGTTGAGGGTTTTGTGGGCCAAGCAGAGGGCCTTGAAGACGACCCTTTCTCTGATTGGAAGCCAATGCAGAGACTTGAGAGCTGGCTTGGCAGAGGATCTTGCAGGTGTGCCCGTAAGTAGGCGGGCGGCGGCGTTTTGGACTTTCTGCAACGTGTTAAGGGTGGCTTCGGGAGCTCCCAGGTAGATGGCGTTACAGTAGTCCAATCTCGCTAGAATTAGGCCCTGAATAAGGAGCTTCCTTGCGTTTGCGGGGAGCAGAGGGAAGATCTTCCTGCAGGCTCTGAGGAGACCGAAGCATGTCCCTGCTGTTTTTTTTGCCTGAGTTTTAAAGCTCATGTCCTTCTCAATCCAGACACCTAGGCTTTTAACCTCGTCCTTAGGTGCGGGAGGGTCGCCCAAGCAGCTGGGCCGGAGATGAGGTGGTAGGGAGGGCCCCTTGTGACCTAGCAAGAGTATCTCGGTCTTTGACCCGTTCAGCTTTAACGATGAAAGATTCATCCATCGGTGGACTTCAGAGAGGCAGCTGTGAAGATCAGAGGGGGCGTGATGGGGATGGGAGAGGGTGACAACCAACTGGGTGTCGTCGGCGTAGTTGATTAAAGACACGCCGAACGAGCTGACCCTCTTCTCCAGTGGAGCCATGTATACGTTGAATAACGTAGGGCTCAAGGACGAGCCCTGCGGTACTCCACATCGGAGGGGGATGATAGGTGAGTGGCTGTCGTTCTCCCAAACCTGGAAGGAACGTCCTGATAAGAAGGATTTTAGCCACTTCAGGGCCATACCCTTTAATCCAATTTCTCCCAGTCGTTGGACTAGGGTAGGGTGGTCTACAGTGTCGAAGGCCGCACTGAGGTCCAGGAGGATCACTGCCACTGATCCTCCCGTGTCCAGAATGCTTCTGGCCTTCTCCACTGCTGCCAGGAGGGCGATGTCAGTGCCCTGGCCTGGACGGAACCCTGTCTGGGAGACCCCCAATAGGTTATTGTTCTCTAGGAAGAGTGACAGTTGTTTGTTCACCAACTTCTCTGCGATCTTGCTGTTTCCTGGGAGAAGGGAGATGGGCCTGTAGTTGGAGAAGTCCTGCGGGTCTAGGGAGGGTTTTTTTAGGAGGCCTTTAACAGCTGCCGCTTTCCAGCTGGGGGGAACTGTACCCTCCGAGAGGGAGGAGTTAATTAGAGCCGTAAGGGGGGGATGATGGTGCTAGACACTTTTTTCAGGAAGCGGAGGGGTGCGGGGTCGAGGGGGGAACCACTTTTAATTGAGGCCAGCGTTGCCCCTACCTCCTCCATTGTCACTGGGCCGAAGACGTTCAGGGAGGGTTAGGGGTTATCAGCCGGGAGGGGGGGATTGGTGATAGTGATGGTGAGATTTCGATCCGTGTGGGCCGGTTCAGAGGGGGGTATAGCCAGGAGAATTTTTTGAATCTTCTCGTCAAAGAATGTGGCTAAATTAGTGCATTTACTTTCTGCTTCCTTAGGATCGAGAGGTTTGAGTGGGGGGTCGGGGAGTGGAGGAGTTCTTTGAGAACGGAGTAAGTTTCGTGAGCCGAGCAGGCAGCGTTTTTAATTCTGCTCTCGTAGAAGCAGATTTTGGTGTTGCGTAGCTCCCTTTTGTAGGATTTTATGGAGGTGCGGAATGTTTCTTTTTTCTCCTCTGTTTTTTCCTTCCTCCAGAGGCGTTCATTCCTTTTACACACCTTACGCAAAAGGTTGAGTTCGGGGGTATACCAGGGTGAGGGGTTAACTCTCTTGGTGTGTTTCAGCGAGTAGGTTTTGGGCAGGATGGCGTCAAGCGATTGGGTGACCCAGGTGTTAAATTCCATGTCCCCAGCTATGGGGTCTAAAGAGGGGAAGGGAGCGTGTTCCCTTAGTTTGGCTGCCCATACGTCTGGTTCCAGTTTCTGCCATCGTCTGGTATGAGTTCTGGTTTTGGGGGGTTGAGGGGGCGGAGTGTCGATGTCCCACACGAGGGGGACCAGAAAGTGGTCAGTCCAGGGGAGGGGGATGTGGTCAAGGGTTTTCAGGTCAGGAATATTTGAAAAGATGGGGTCAAGCAATTGCCCTTTTTCATGGGTGGCCTGTGGGTTTTTTAGGTCAAGGCCGATGGAGGTGATGTCCTGAAGTAATTCACTGGCCTGCTTGTCGACTGGGTCCAAGAAGTGTACATTGAGGTCTCCCAGTAGTATGTAGTTGGTGGAAGACGTACACTTAATGGAGGTCTGATCAATAATTTTGTTTGGAAAGTCTGCTAGACTGCCCGGTGGACGATATACCAGCGTTCCCGACAGCGAGGTAACTGGGGAGATTATGCGGAGGTTGGGCCTTGTCCTCGGCTACAGGGGCGGCGGGGGCTTGTGAGGTTTCTCTCTGGCCTGCGTTTTGGTGCTTTGCCATTCCCCTGGCGCCTTGGTCCGCTGCCTGCATTTTTTGCACTCCGTTTGATTCCCTGCCTCTGCGGCGCCTGCTGCTGCCCCCTGGGTGTCAGTCGGATATGTTGTGCCCAGGAGGAGTCTCTGTGGCCTGGTGGTTGAGTCTCTTCCTCTTCAGGTTCTGTGTTCCGCTCCTGGTGTTGACCTGCTTGTGGGTCACCTGTCTCCTTTGTTGACATTGTTTCGATATGGGGGCTTGGCTCCGTTGTTCCTGACTCGTTGGTCCGGTCTGCTTTCCGAATAGTGTGTCCTGTTGGTCATCGTTCTTAGTTGCCGGTTTCCATTCTGGGGTCGTCCCTCTTTTAGGCTGTTTTCACGGTTGCTTTGTTGTCCGTTGGCACTGTGATGCGTTCTGCCATCTTCTTTGGCGTCGGCCTATATTTTGTCGCTGCACTCTGTGGTGCTGGTTTCTGTGACGGAGTGGGGCCGGGGGTCCTCTTTCTCTCTGTTCCTGGTCCTGGCTCCCGTTGGTCTTTCTGTTCGGTTCTGCCTCCCGGAGTAATGCGGAGAATAGACGCACCAAAGGAAAGCGCGTCCGTCCGCCAGAAAATGACAGTTGAAGTGCGCGGTGCTGAGCACGCGAGCGCACGAAATGGCCGACAGTCAGCTGGGAGCTGGAACGCTGACCTAAAGGGCAGAAAGGCACAACCAGGAACCACCCAGAACCTAAGCAGCCCACTGTTGAGCTACTCGCTGACACCAACTCCACAAGGATAGAGTAGGAACCAAACCTGAAATCAAAGGACATTTAAGTCTCCCAGACTTGGTTTGATTAGCACCAGGTCGGACTTTGACAGTACCCCCCACTAAAGCCCCCTCTCTAGGCTTCTGCGGATAAGTCTTGTGGAATTCTGCCACCAGTCGGGGAGCGTGAACATTTGAACTAGGCTCCCACGAGCGGTCTTCTGGGCCAAAACCTTTCCAATCAACTAAATAGTACAGTCTGTTCTTTCTCAGTTTGGAGTCCAGAATTCTTTTCACCTCAAACTCTTCTGCTGACTCTACTTGAACTGCTGAAGGAGACGAATCACATCTTAAATTTGGTGGGTTTTGCTTGATCAAGGAAACATGGATGGTAGGATGGATTTTCATAGACTTAGGAAGTGCTATTTTTACACTAACTGGGTTAATCATGCGCTCTACAGGGAATGGACCTACATATCGTGGTTGAAACTTTCGATTACCTACTAATTTCATATGACAAGTAGAAATCCAAACCAAATCCCCAGCCTTAAAAATTGGACTTTCCCTCCGTTTCTTATCAGCTTGTTTCTTATAACCAGTTTTTGCTTTCGAGAGATTGAGAGAAGCAGACTGATATATTTTCTGCAAATTCTGAATCACCTCCTCAGCAGCTGGGACCTCAAGATGTTCCTTGCCGACCAACATATTGGGATGTCTACCAGAGTTTAGAAAGAATGGGGTGTAACCAGTTGCTGAATGTACTGAGTGATTGTAAGCGAACTCCGCTGTGCTTAAGTAGGAAGGCCACTCTCCTTCCTGATCCATCAAATACAGACGGAGATACTGCTCTAAATCTTGGTTTACTCTTTCCGTCTGTCCATCCGTCTCCGGATGGAAACTGGTGGACAGACGCGAGTCCACTCCCAACCCCTTCAGAAAGGACCTCCAAAATCTAGAAATGAACTAGGAACCCCGGTCCGAAATAACTACCTTAGGAATTCCATGTAACCTGACAATATGCTGTACAAACAAGGAGGCCAATTGTGGAGCTGTAGGTAATGACTTTAAAGGGACGAAGTGACTCATTTTAGAAAATTGATCCACCACCACCCAAATCACTGAATACCCTTGACTAGAAGGCAATTCCACAATGAAATCCATGGAAATGGTATGCCAAGGGGACGGTGCCAAGGGCAGAGGCATGAGTAGACCCTGTGGAGACTGCCTAGAACTTTTTCCCTTTACACACTGCTCGCAAGTGGCTACGTGCTGTCTCACCTGAGTTTCCATTCCAGGCCAAAAAAAATTTCTCTTCACCAGTTCCAAGGTCTTAACACCTCCCTTGTGTCCAGCCATTGGATGATCGTGAAGAAGCCGAATAACTTTCTTCTGCAATTCCTCGCTAGGCACAAACATCTTTCCTTGAAGGTATGGCGTCTGATCTCTGACTTCTCGATCCGGACCTTCTTCTAACCAGTTACGGAATTGTTCCCCTCGGAATTCTTCTCTGATTCGATTTCCCAGTTCATCCTCCACAACAGTGGCTGCGACCTTTTCTCGAGGGATGATATATCCTTTTGGGACCTCCTCAACATCACCTTCTGAACTGAGCCGAGACAAGGCGTCAGCTTTCCCATTTGCAGAACCTGGTTTGTAGGTCAACACAAAATCATAATCTGCGAAGAAAAGAGACCACCGCAACTGGCGAGGTGTGAGGGTACAAGCAGATTTCAAAAATTGCAGATTTCGATGGTCTGTGAATACTGTAATCACATGTCTTGCGCCCAGTAAATAGTGCCTCCAGACCTAAAAGGCGTCTTTTACCGCCAACAATTCCTTGTCGGCAATGGAATAATTGATTTCTGCTGAGGACAATTTCCGAGAATGGTATGCCACTGGATGTAACTGGCCAGTCTGCTTATGGCGTTGAGAAAGGATTCCTCCTATGGCAAGATTGGATGCATCAGCTTCAATGAAGAAGGGTTCTTTCAGTTCCGGGTGTTGAAGAACCGGTGCTGATACAAAAGCTTCCTTTAAAGTTTGAAAAGCGTCTTCAGATTCTTGTCTCCAAACAAATCGCTCATTCTTCTTCAAAAGCCGAGTAATGGGACTAACTTTCTCCGAAAAATTCTGGATGAACCTTCGATAAAAATTGGCGAATCCCAAAAAGCTCTGTATTTCTTTCACGGATCTAGGAGCTGGCCAAGATCTAATTTCTTGTAGCTTGGAATCATCCATATAAACTCCCTTTGGAGACAAAATAAATCCCAAGAATTCTACCTTTGAAGAATGGAAAACACATTTTTCCAATTTCACGAACAGTTGATGCTCCAGCAAGCGCTCCAAAATAACTCGTACATGACCTACATGCTCCTCCAAACTGTTAGAAAAAATGAGAATATCGTCGATGTAGACCACTGCAAAACGGTCCAAAAATTCTCGAAGAACATCGTTGACAAAATGCTGAAAGGCAGCTGGGGCGTTGCATAGTCCAAATGGCATGACTTGATATTCAAATAACCCCAGCCGCGTTCGAAAAGCCGTCTTCCATTCCTCACCCTCTGCCATTCGCACAAGATGATACGCACCTCTTAGATCGAGTTTGGTGTAAATGCAAGCATCTTTCACTTGATCTAAAAGTTCAGAAATTAGAGGCAACGGATAACGGTTCTTCTTGGTCACCAGATTCAGGGCCCTATAATCAATACAAGTTCTCAAGGACCCATCCTTCTTCGGAATGAAGAAGAGGGGGGAAGACACGGGTGACTGGGAGGGCCGAATGAAACCGCTAGCCAGGTTTTGCTCGATGTAATCTTTAAGATGCTGGTTCTCTGGTTCCGATAGGGCATATATACGGCTACAGGGCAAGGTTGCTCCTGGCTCCAATTCGATTCGGCAGTCATAATCCCTGTGAGGTGGTAGTTTCTTGGATTCTTGTTCACTGAACACCTCAGCTAAGTCTCGATATTCTTGCGGAATCTCTGGGACTTCTACAGCACAAATCATCTGAACTTGCTCTGCCAAACTTCATGACAAGGTGGCCTGTGCCTCTTCTGCCCGCTCATGAAAGCAATGCTCTCTACAAAAGGTTGAGTTCATTTCCACTGTGCGTTTGGTCCAATCAATCTGAGGATTGTGATCAGTTAACCAGGGCAATCCAAGTATCATCTGAAATTGAGGGGCATCAATTAAATTGAAACTAATATAGCTTCAATGTTCTCCAGGACCTTGTACCAAAAATTGCCTCCGTGTCAAAGATAATAGGACCAGAAGATAAATTGGTGCCATCCACTGCACAAACAGACTCAGGTCTGGGTTTCTTCTCGAATTGAATTCCCAAGGATTTTGCGAACCGAATATCACAGAAATTTCCTGTGGCACCTGAGTCCAACATGATCGCGACCACCTTTTTCCCGAAGAAAATTTTACAGGAAATTATCAAATGCGTTGCTGCAACCTGAAGAGTGTTCACTAAATGTTGAGGTTTGGGAGTTGACTCAGAAGGAGCTCCCACCAGAGCAACTCCGTCTACTGGTGGAGCCTGTTTTTTACCCATTGCCGTGATTTTGATCTTTTAGTACAATCTTTTACGAAATGACCTGACTGACCACAATACATGCAGAGTTTTCCCATTTGACGTTTCTCTCTCTCTTCTTTGGAAAGAGGTCTCAAACTGTGCCAATCTGCATAGGTTCTTCACCAACGCTCTCTTCGGTACGCCTTACTGGTTCTGATTTCGCCCGATCTAAACAAGGCAAAAATGGCTTTAAGTCTTTACGTCTTTCGCTTCTTCGTTCAGATAGACGCTGATCAATTTGGAGCACTAGATCAATGAGTTTAGACACATCTGTTGGTCGCCTTGGGATTTGTGATAATCCATCTTTTAGTTCATCCTTCAAACCCCTATAAAACATTGCTGCTCTCTTTTCAGATGGCCAATTGGTCTCCACAATCAGTTTATTGTACTGGGCTAGATAAGCCACCAATTCTCTATTTCCCTGTTTCAGATCCAATAATTCATTTTCTGTTGCTTGCGAAATAGTTCTTCGATCAAAAATTCGTAAAAATTCTGCCTTGAAATCTTCAAACTTATATAAAACTGGATCATTAGAGGAAACCAGTGGCATGGACCAAGCTGCGGCATCACCACTCAGGTAAGAGAGCACGAAAGCCACCTTGGACTGATCCTCCTTAAACAAAATGGGCTTACATAAGAAATGCTGAGAGCACTGCATCATAACAATTTGGGCCTTTTTGGATCCCCCTGAAATCTTTCCGGAGCTTCCAAAGGGATAGTGGGAGACATAACATGCACTACTTGAGTTGTAAGGGAAGATGAAGTCATAGGAGAAGAATCAAAGACAGGTGCCTTTAGACCCCCAAAGTTAGGACTGGGACTTTCAGATAATTGATCTAACCTTTGTTGAAGATAACTGGCCTCTTGATTAGACTTCCTAACCTCTTCTCTAGTTTCGCTAAGCTGCTTCTGCAACCCTTCCAAGATTGACGCAAGCGCCTTTACATCTAATCCTTCAGCCATCTTGCTCAGACGGAGGAATTTTAAGGCACTTCAATCTGTCAGAAGTGTACCTGAATTCCAGAGGTTCTCTGTGGAAGCAGATGACTTGAAGGGAGGACCCCAGCTGAATATTTCCTAATTCCCTCACCTCCCTGGACCCGGATCTCTCCGAGGCCCGGAACGAAAGGGAAAGGGGAAGTGGATAGACAAACAAGAGAGACGTCCACACAGGTGTCTTCTGACTCTTCTTACACTGCAAGTCACACCTTAAGCTTGTGTGGAATTAGCTGTTCTCTTAGAATGTCCAGAATTACTTTCAGTAGCTTGAGAATATTTAAGCACAATTAGTTCGATGACAGGACAACCCTTTTTTTGAAGAAGAAGAAGATATGGTGGTACACAGCAGTATTAATTATATGCATACAATTGAATACCCCTATCTACAAGAGCTGTTGCAGGCTGTCACAAGTGCTGGCTGGATCGATGAGAAAACCTTGACTACAAAAGTTCCAGAAGTTACTTCACTCCTTGCTTATACTGTAGGACAAGGACTGTTCTGCTCAAAACTAATACTTGCCGAATAACTCGCATGAATAGACTGGTAATTGCTAGTTGCTTCTCAAAAGCGGAAGTCTTTAAACGATTGTCTCTAGAGCTGGTTCAAAAGACTTTTTCTCACAAAAGGAACTCAAAAGGAAACCTCCTACTTGTGGTTTAGACGAATGTCAGGAAACTCTCAGGAAGGACGACCCACAGGAATCCACTCTTCATTCAGAAGCGCGAAGATACTCAGACTGTGTTCGACAGGATAACTGGCTCGAACTCTGCTCCAGACTCTGATGAGGCGGAAGATGAATTTAGGTGCAGGAGCACCTCAGAATACTAAATCTGTCACAGAAAACTATGAGACGGAGACGTCCCATATGACGGAAAGTGAGGTTCCAGAAATGTCAATAAACCCCGCACTAACAGTAAGTGCCGAAACTCAGAATAATGCGGAGAATAGACGCACCAAAGGAAAGCGCGTCCGTCCGCCAGAAAATGACAGTTGAAGTGCGCGGTGCTGAGCACGCGAGCGCACGAAATGGCCGACAGTCAGCTGGGAGCTGGAACGCTGACCTAAAGGGCAGAAAGGAACAACCAGGAACCACCCAGAACCTAAGCAGCCCACTGTTGAGCTACTCGCTGACGCCAACTCCACAAGGATAGAGTAGGAACCAAACCTGAAATCAAAGGACATTTAAGTCTCCCAAACTTGGTTTGATTAGCACCAGGTCGGACTCTGACACCGAAAGGACATAAACCCTGCTACACAGTATTACACCAGAACAACCTATTAACCACATTAAAAATTCTGTTTGTGAGCAAAAAATAAAAGGTCTGCCTTCACAGACTTAATTTCATTTGACAAGATATTTGAAATATTCTAATAGTATTATGGGTATCACAGTATACTACAAAGCACATATAAAAAAGATATTTAGTTAAAAAAAAATGTATTCATATGGAATCAAACGTAGACCTCCCTAAGGGTTACAATCTAATAAGATATATACGTGTCTCTTTATTTTAAAGAGACAAATACAATTTGTTAAAAAACAGTCGACTCGGCGTTTCCGTGTACAGTAGATGATTACCACCTTCATCAGGACGAAACAAGTCTTTTATTTAAATCTTATAGTATGAGTCGGATTATGTTTCATCAATTTCATAATCCCTAGGGCATTAAAAGTATCCACCTCAGTTTCAGCTATTTACTTGACGCCTTTTAAAACATCTGGCAACTCCCTGTTATAATTGTACGTTGGAGCCACCGTCTTGTAAAAAATCAATTTTAAATACATTTTTTGTTCTAGCCCATATTTGAGCTACGCCCAATAAAACCTTCAGCCTTACTTTTGTAAATAATTTTTTGTCTCCATATTTGAAAAGAAAACCTTCATGTGGAAGTTTCCCCTGTTCTTACATGGCCGTAAACATCTTCCCTCTACCTGTTGAGTCTGGAGATTTTAGCAACATTCTTGAGTGGGTTCATTGAAACGCCAACACATAATACTGAACATCTAGGAGTGCAAGACCACCTTTTTCTCTTCTCCGTCTTAGCTTTTTCCAAGATATTCTAGTTGCTTTGTAGTCCCACACAAATGAACTGATAGATTGCTGAAATTTATCAAGGAGAATTGTCATCTTTATCAAATTGACTCTACCTAAGACAGCCAGATGAAGGTGGGCCCAGGATTTCATTAGTTTTTGTCTCTCTTTTAAAGTGTTCAAAAGATTTGTCTTGGCAATCCTCTCTATATTAGGGACGATTTTAACTCCCATATACCGCATCTCCTTTTTGGTTTGATGTCGTCCCTTCGACAGGTTCCAAGTTATGATGTTGGTTTTTTCAGCATTGACTTCATAGCCAGAGACTAGGACAAACTCCCTAGCTAAACTAATAACTTGAGGGAAGGATGACTCTAAATCTGACGAAAGAATAAGAATATAGTCAGCGTACAGGGCTATCTTCCTCTTCCAAATACCGCTATTTAATTTTTGAATAGCTGACTCCTCCCTAAGACGCTGAGCAAATGGCTCTATGTACAGGTCAAAAAGAAAGATGGAGAGGGGGCAGCCCTGTCTAGTTCCTCTCTTAATCTGGAACGGTCTAGTCAATTTGCCGTTAACCACTAGTCTTACCGAAGGATCACTGTATATAAGATTGATGGTTTAACAACATTTTGGCCAAAATTCAATTTCTCGAGCACAGCTGTCAGATAGTTCCAATTTATCCTGTCACAGGCTTTTGTTGCGTCCAACGTCATTGCTGCCAACGGGAGTGTGAAGCTAGAGGCAAAGTCAATCACGCCGATGAAGTTGTGCGTAAGGTCAAAAAGATTTCTACCTTTTATGAAACCTTTCTGGTCAGTATGCAGCAGGTCTCCTGTGACTGCACCTAACCTGTCGGCCAATATCCTGGTAAAAACCTTATAATCCGAGTTTAAGAGCGAAATAGGTCTATATGAGCCACAGTTTGTAGAAGGTTCAAATAAGTGTGATGTTAGCTTGATATCTTATTACATAAAACAAAGCCATTGTATTCCTCTAGTTGTTAGAAATAATTGGGGATTACAGAGTTGATTCTTCTCTTTGTACTGTTCAAACAATATTCACTGTTTTCACTAAGGTATTCTGGACATTCCGAGTGCCAAAGACAGTAGTAGAAAGAAATTTCCTGGACAGAGTAGGTGCATAACAGTTATACTAATACTATGATTGTGTTAATACTTTTACAATTATTATTGTGTTAAATGTATTGATTTGTTATACTTTGATAATTGTTATCTTATTTTTTGTTTGTTTTAATTAATGTAAATAGAAGGGATGTATAGAGCTGCTGGAATGTTACTGATTCTATTGCTATGCAATAGGGAACTTGGAACTGTTGGATTAGAATGCATCCTGTGAAGAGGGAGTTGGTGGTTGTGATCAAGAGAGAGAAGCTGGAGGTGACTGTATAGCTCAATAAACCATTGGATACCCCAAGAACTGCTGTTTGGTGCTCTTTCCAGAAAAGTCACAAATGTGCCATATTTAAGCCAATACAGCACATTCCTGCGTTTCCTCTGCGCTGGCACCCTTTTGGCTGTCTAGTGGCAACATGGCTACTCTTCCACCATGGTGCAAAGGTGCCTACCTTGCTTGCAGAATTGTTTTGTGGAGGAAGGGACACCTTCCAGCACAAACCCATTCCTGAGAGGAATTTTGCTCTTTCACTGTGTGCTGCAAAAAAGAGGATGTAACGAGTCAAAATAAATATATTTCTCCTCTTTATGCCTCTCCTAGGAATGGGCATCTTTTTGGCGCATTATGTGGTGCAATAGTGATGCAACCAGCTCAAAAATAAACCCCTAAGAGAGTACATGAGGCAAACATACACCTGAAGAACTTGGGGATGGGACTTACAAACTAAGAAGTTATGTAGGTCTAAGTGATGGACAAATATCAGAGATCCTGGACAAATGGGTGCTTTTAGTAATTTCTTCCTTTGGTCATGAAGGACAAATTTATCATCAGGGAAGTTCCACAAGAGATTTCAAAATGAAATACACAGGAATAAAAGTCTGAAGGCACCTCTGGGGCACTGACTGCGGCGCCTTCCAAGAAATCTTACATTTGTGTTGCTATCTTTAGAAAAATATCCCAAAGTCAGATCATGTTCCTTAACGCTGTAACCAAGGCATGATCTTCTTGGGTTCAGAAAGAAGCTCAAAACCTAACAGAGAAATCATCTGTTGAAGATCTACTTGCATAATAGTTACTTGTTTCTCATGCCAAACTGCATCTTCGCTTTGCCTCATTTTCCTTCCCACTTTTCTCTCTTTAGCACATTATAGATGAATTAGTAGTAAAAACTATAGTGAATGACATACGATGATAACACCTGGCATGTAGTGTCATCCCTAAAAGAAAATGGCAATCCATGGCTGAAACTGCTACATTAGAGCAGTTAGGGTATATGTGGAAAGGTTATCATGTGCACATAATCAGCACTTGACCCCTGGGAGAGCTCTACCTGGTACCTGGCTATGCACCTGAATACAAGTTTGGTGGTCTCACTGCAGGCTGCCGGCCCAGCGCCCCACAGGCAGAATGCCAAACTTGTAGTCAGACCGCCCTCCGGATTACAAATGATATCCTGGCTGCTGGTACGAGCTGCAGCGGTCCCATTGAAGTGCCCTTTTAAGGAACCAAAGTGGGAGCACTGCAGCACGTTCCTGCACAGGAAGAAATGCACCATGTTGTGCATTTCTTCCAGTGCCGGAACACGGGGTGCAGAAATATATAGGGGGGGCACACTATGTGCCCCTTGCATGCACCCCCATGCCCTGGTAGGGACCCCTTATTTTCCTCACGGCCACCCTTTTCATGGTGGGCTCACTGCCATAAAAAGGAGAGCAGTGAGAAAACTTGTAATATCCTCGGACCGCTGCACCACCACGACAAGATTGCAGATCCCTGGTGATGGCAGTGGTCCAACCACCAAAGCTGTAGTACAGCAGGTGAACCACCAGTCTAGCAGTCCACAGACCGCTACCATGATTATGATGGTCCAATGGACCACCAGAGTCGTAATTAGGCCCTATATCTTACCCTATGATCATTGGTAGTTGTCACGTGCTGTGGTGTTTGCCATGTGAAAAGATAGTATGAGATATGAAGACAGTATCAAATTAATGGTGGCAGCACATACAATTATGACAGCACCTAAAAATATATGTCTGTTTTTAGAGCAATGGAGATGGTACATGGTAGAGGATGTCTATGTCTGGCATACAGCAGAATTAGTAGCACAGGGGTAGTTCATGGCATATGAAAACAATGTCAACCATGATGCCTCTACTGATTATATGATGCTGTAAAATGGTTAGGTATCTGTTATGTCACAAGAGGATCCTAGACAATATTTGCTAAGAACTGATAATAGCATTTTACATGCTTTAGTGAGATGGTGTAGCAGGTCAATTCATTGCAAACTCGTAAGATTGCGTTTGCCCACTTTGGCTTTGCCACTTCATGTGATACCAAGAATGTCAAAGGTCGTGGAACTGCCGTTGTTCTCATCCAGGAGGCAGGTCATGCAATGTTGTTCCATTGAGACCACAAGAATATCAAAATCAATCACGTAAAAATGTGTTGAGCTTGCAAAACTAGAAGATGTGTGTGGTCGACCACATTTACTCTGATTTTGTAAAGGCTATCAGCGCATGGAGCTAATCTCACTTTCTCTTCCGTGTCACCAGAAAGTCTCACATGAAATGCCTGCACATTGAACCCCTTCTCCCTTTATAAATTACAGAATGTTGGCTGTTGGGAGATGAAGAAATCCCCATACTGCCCCCTACAGTCCTCCTCTGATTATAGCATTGCCGTGCTTGACTTCCTGCTACCTGAGCTTGCATCACTAAGTGTTGTAAGTGAGCAGTGAGGTCACCCTAGTGAACTGTGACACATAACACCCCCTGTTGCCAATCACCATGAACAACCTCTGGTTAAAGTCATGGGTGAACCATGTTTGTATTCTTCAGAGCTGCAATGTTCTTTAAAGGTCATCTAAACAACTTTCCCATGAAGCACAGGTGACAGAGGACCTTATTGGGATTTGAACACCACTGACTGTTGTTCTAGACTAGCCTCCACCTCTCTCAGTGAAAGAATAAACACATACATATGAATCATTCTTTGTTTCCTCTTTGGCAGCATATGAATGTATCTTTTAGCTTATTAGCAGTCTGCTTTGTCGGAATCGTGGAACGTGGATTGAGCAGAAATAGCAGAAAAGTACTGCCAATAACCAGACCCTTCATTCAAGCAGCATACAATGGGATCTGAAAGGCCCAGCACTTTAGAAGGTTAACATTAACAAAAGCAAGAAACCTTGAGGGTAATGCTGGAAGGTTCCATTGGAAGCATATTCTCCATTTCTTGCATATATAATGACCTGTCAATGTGAAAACAAATGCTAGGATTGTATTTTTGCTTAACGCACGCAGGGTACAAATGTCAGGACATAATCAAGAAAAGAACAGCCCTGTTGGATTCCCATTAGCAATATGAATAAATAAATAAACAATACCTACAAATGCCAGACTAACCTTTTAGAAAAGAAGCTCCGGAATTCATGACAGCAAGCGGGTGTTGTTTTGCTAAAGGTAGAGATGATAAACATGCGTGTCGTGTTATTTTCGCACCTGCTGTATGGATAGCTTGGGTATTGTAACGTTGAGCGTTGAATAAATGGCATCCACATATGTTCTATTATTTTACGACTATTACGACACTTGGTGAAGCAAGTTTTAGTACAGCTTCCCGTCAGAAATGTTTAAGTTCATTTTTTTTTTTTGTCAAACCATTTTTCTTTTTTAAATAGTTTTTCACGGTCGTGCGCTGTTCCTCCTGATACCTACTCTGTGTCCCATCACTTCATTCTCTCAAATGGGGGCCTATTTACAATATTTTAGCATAGGGCAGCCCTGCAAGCCTTCTAGCTGCGCTGCCCTACATCAGAAGAAAAGGCCAAAAATGTGCTGTGTTTATAAGATATGCCGCATTCCTGTCCTTTCTGTCAGCGCCGGCGCAAAAAACTGCAGCCATGTGCCAATGCAGGTACCCCTGTACCACGGTGAAAGGGTGCCTGTGTTGTTGGCAAGGCTGTTTTGTGTAGGAAGGGCCACCTTCCTACACAAAAACAATCAAACAAGGCATTTATTTTCCTCGTTGTATGTCAGCTGCAAAATGCAGCACCCATAGAAAGTAAAAGAAAAAATTACGAGAAATGTAAACATTTCTCCTCATTATGCCTGCTTTGGGAAGGCATTAATTTTGGCTGTGACCCAGATTTTTGCTGTGTTGTAAATTTGTGACAGTGTCAAAAACCATGGGGCATATTTCAAAGGCCCCTGCACCACCGGAGCATCACTTTTTTTGACATTCCATTGGTGCTCAAAGCTGGGACATATCTACAAGGCCACACAAAGACATTCTGTGGGACTTTTCATGGCCTTGTAAATATGGCCCCCTTTTACACATTTCTCTGCATGAAGGGGGTGTTCCATGAATGTTGCTGTGGGTGTTTCCATACAGCGCCTGTGGAGTCTGAAGCATTCCCATATTTACAAGGTTTCATAAACTTGGGAATGTGTCAGATTCTAATACCTCCCCAGGGGAGATGTTAAAGTGGTGCAATGAGGAGAAATACATTTTTTTCTCCCCGTTAGTGCTCTTTCTATGTGCGCTGTATTCTGCAGCACACATAGGAGGAAAACACCAGCAATGATTGTTTTTGTGCAGGAAAGTGTCCCTTCCTGCACAGAAACAATCATTCCTGCAACACAGGCACGCATGCACCATGGTGCAAGGGGGCCTGGGTTGGTGCTAGGCAGCCAATTGTGCACCAGAGCAGAGGAAAGTATGGGGATGCGTCGTATTTGCTGTAAATACGAAGCAACCCTGCACTTTCTTAATGATGCAGCATGGTGCTGCAAAATGGCTTGCAGCACCACACTGCATCTTTTTCTATTAAATATGTCCTCATGGGTGTTGCTCGGAAGCACCCACAGCAACACCCATGCAACGCCACTTCCATGCATAGTAAGGCATTACCTTACTCCATATTTACAAGGCCATGAAAAGCCACGCTGGGTGGCTTTACATCGCCTTGTAAATATGGGCCGGCACACTGTGCCTCGGGAGCATCATAAAAGTGCCGCTCTGGTGGCATAAAAGTGCTGCAGGGGCATCGTAAATATGCTCCATATTGTTCAATGGTTTAGGCCTAGATTTCGAGCGTCTCATCAATTCAAGATCGTTGTGCAGAGATACAAGAACTGTCATGTTTATCTCACCATTTATAACCAGATGCAATGAAGTTCTCGCCTTCTGATTTTCAGGAGCATTTCAGCCTGCCGAAATTTCTCAGCTGAAAATGCCCAGTAAGTAATTACCAGTCCATATGGATTTTGTTGCCAAATTTATCTACTCTATGCTTTACTCAACTTTCATACTCACTGATAACATGCCGAATGAAGCTTAAGAACGCCTAAACCCATAATAGCTGATAAATAAATGATCCGGGTCGCCGATGAGACATAGGGATTTACCCCACGATGATATGACAGGAGGACATTACATGAGCAGTGACCCTGGCTTCTTCACAGATATTTGCAACACACATGCTTCTGATTAATGGCAACACATGGGTGACATTGATATGTATTTACATAACTTCATAAATATATGGAAACAAATCACAGGCAGGCACAAGTGTGAAAAGTAGAAGTATCAGGGTCAAGATTGAAGGAACTAATGACTCCAGAGGTCTCCTTGATATCCGTTAATGCATCACAGGGAGTCTGGTTATCAGCTTTGCTATATAAGGGTATTGTGATGATAAATGTACCACTCTTTCTGCTCTTGCTCAAATCATTTATCATGAAATATGGTCCAAAAAAAGCCAAAACAAGAAAAATTGTATTGGGGGAGAAATTGAGAAAGTTCAATATTTTCCTTATCTGATGGTGCCATTTGATGCCAATTTTAACTGCAAACATGCTTTAGATATTAGAGTCATGCAATTCCAGAAATCGATTGATGACATTTTTAGATTTGCAAAAAGACTGGGATGCAAACCAACTAAGGAGATTTTATGTATTTATAAGAGCAAAAGCCTTTCCATGGCAACCTTTGGAGCTCGGGTTTGGGGATATGTAAATTGTAAATCACTTCAGATAATAGATAATACGTTTCTAAGAAGACTTCTCTCAGTACCCCAGAGTTCCCCTGTCTCTCCTTTTGTCATGAGGAGGATGGTCTGGATTATTTGAAAGATTTCATTGCGATCCAACTGCTGCTGCTCTGGCAAAAAACCTGGAAGAATCCAGAGGCTGTCCTCTGTAGAACAAATCTGTCATACTTCATGAAGTTGGATAAAGTTTAGATATACCTTGGCTTAGGTATGTCAAAATGTGTTTTTCCAAAATAGGTGTCTTAGAATACTATACAAACCCCGACACATTACAAAATGCATCATCTGCCACCATAAAGTCACTGTTTTTTCAAAACTATGTTCAATTTGGCCCAATACACCTATGAGACTAATCAGTCAGAGCACCGTCATCACCCGCAAAGAGAACCTGCCCTGTACCTTCAAATTGATCTAAATGAAAGAAGGAAATTTCTGTTGACAAGACTGCTGTTAAAAACAACACATATCTTAGTTGCCTTTCCTATCCTAGACTCATGGTTTGCCTCACTCCCAGTCTGCCCATGTGATAGTTACTCATTGCAAAGCACTACGCACTTTGTTCTTTTTTGTGGATGCTATTCCCCTCAGAGAAAACAGTGTATTCGCCCACTACTACTTGCTGCAAGGATTACGCATTATAATATGGCAATTGAGTTTTTACTCTATCCAGGCTCAGTTGTGAACAAACACTGTATTTTAAATGATCTTTTTACTGTTTTTAAATTCGAAGCAAGTACTGATTATTTTAAAATTTGTAATTATTGTCTGCCCTGATTTAGTGTTCTTTTGCTTAAGAATCAAAATACAGTATTCTTGACTGACTGACTGTGATTGTTGTCAGAAACCATTGATGAGCTAACAACCCTCAAGTTGGGGCAGTAAATAATTTGCAAAAGGTAAGCGGTCCCTTTAGTAATCCTTTCCCTATGGGAATCATGTTGGCAGCCTCGGTGGGGGGGAAACATTTTTAAAATTGAATTTTCTTCTATTTAAAGCTGCACTGGATTATTTAAGGATAATTGGAGGCTTAAAAAAGAGTTTTCCATTTTGGAATGCAGGTCATTCTCAACTCCCTGCGATACAGTATTTTGTGACCAGCACCCAAAAGCTATTTCACTGTAGGATGGCTGGCTGGTCCATACAGAAACACCAGGTAAACAATATTTATTATTAATTTAGTTATATCAGGCTAGGAAATGACAAGAGAAATATTAAAACTGGGCCCTGGGGCAAACCTGCCAAGCCAGACTTCCCTTGGCTTGAAATAGGATTTTCTCCCACTCTGAGCTTTTCCCAATAAAATCAGCAGATTCACAGGCATCATCAGGAGATCCCCAGTGGAGATGTTGCAAATCTATTCCGCAAAATGCCTCTCCACTGCCCTATATGGGGCCGGCGTTTGGGGACATGTCAATGCCGCATCTCTACAAACAGCTGAGAACTCATTCATCAGATTCCTCTTATCCGCCCCCAAGTGTTCAGCCACATACGCATGCCACATGGAACTGGGAATCCCCTACATTGAGGACCTAATAAAAGTACAGCCATTGCTACTCTGGAGGCGCATATGGCTCTCTGACAAGAACATGTTGACCAAAGCCATTATAGAGGATTCAATGGCCCTTGATAATGTGCACAGAATAGCCTGGCTTACCTACGTGAAGCGATTTTTTACGGATATGGGTTTAGAAAGATTCTACTTCAGTCCACAATCTCTGACCGAGATAAGCAAGAAAGAGCTGAAACTGAAGGCAATGAGCCATCTTGAGTCACTCAGAATCTCCCTGCTCTCAAACAAACAATCTGTACAACACGCGAACATGGTACAGTTATCGCTACAAATCCAGCCTTATCTTGCACTGGAAATTAACTCTTATGAAAGGATGCTCTTAACTAGACTCAGACTCAATCTGTTTCACAGACTTGTCGCTTTCCCGCAAATGAACACTTGGGAATCAAAACTGTCTGTATGCCCCTGTGATGAGACTTCCGTTCAAACATGTATGCATACGATACTGTTTTGTAAATACTACCATCCCCACAGGAGAACCTGGCTATTTCCATTACTAAAAGACAGGGGCCTTAGATAATGCCGTCCGGCCATGATCCTTTTGCAGATGTTAGACTCTGAGCGCACCTGCTATCACGTACTGAACTTTTTAAAATGCATTATTAGACATCGAAGGAATCTTTAAAAAGAAATCTTTTTTTGTATTAATTGTTTTAATGCTGTACATTTCATATTGCTGCTTTTATGGTTTTATAATTGACAAAAACCGAATAAAGGAATTTATATACCTTGTCCAATGCAAGTTGTTTTGGAGCCCTCTTCAGATACAGCCTGCTGCCTTGCCCTGCTGCAGGATTTTGAGGCCAAAGACTAAGGGCTGATTACGGGTTTGGCAGTGCTGTGCCAGCTTTGTATCGGCACAGCACCACCAAAGCCATGCATAGTTCGCCCACCAGATTCCACTATGGGAACACAAAAGAAGTTCCTGCACGGCATAGACTGTGAAGTCCATGCAGTGCTTGAACTTAGTGTGATTTCATACAGGGGGGCACATGTTATGCTCTCCCGGATGCATCCCAATGGCAGCAGGGGAATGGGGGCCCTGTTGGGCACCCTTTGTTTCCTCAATGCCATGAAAAGGCTGGCAGTGTGAAAACTCAAAATATAATTGGTAGACCGCAGCTGTCCCGCCTTGCATATTAGATATAACTGTCTGTTGCACCACTGCCAGGGCACATTGGTTCCCTAGCGAAGCAGTGGTTGTTCAAATGGCCAACTCAGTACTGGCCATCCACAGGACCTCCACCATGAGTCAGGCAGTCAAAGACCAACAGACCCGTAATCAGCTGCTTAGTCCCAAGGCAAATACTCAGAACGGATAAAATGTGGCTGGTTTATCAGACCTGTGCTCCATCGAAGTCAGGCTGAAATCACACCTAGCTCCCAGTCTTCTGTGACCGTTGGCTACCATTGGTGCTGCTAGAGCAAAACTCAGTTTAAAATATTCATCTTTTATCACCTCATGTACAGAGCTCATCTTTACTCTATTTTCTCTCAATTGTGTGACGGATCTTGCTTGCTGTTTATGAGAATAAGGAGCTAACTATCACATAAATCACAATTAGAGTTCTTAATGCTAGTTTTAGTCAATATTGAAAGCTTGATTTAGTTTAATAGGTTCTTATTTTAATCAGAGCTTAGTCAAATCTATTTATTCTTTATTTGATTAGTTCAATATCTCAGTCAGTTTACAGAAATGATAATATAGGTATGGTTAGATCAAAAACATATAATAAAGCATTAAGCACATTCCATAAAGCAAGAATCCATATTTTAAGAATGGAGCAAACATGACATTAGTCAGAACTCATAAAGAGTTCATGTTTGAGAGAAATAGTCCATACTCAAATTCAATTTATCAATATTAGCAGAACTTTGCACAAAGGTAAGTTTGTGAAACTCAAATGAGTCTCAAGCATTAATTCTGCAGTAGCAAACTGCAATCAGCAATAAATCAAAAGTTATAAATCAGTGTTCTGCATTTAGCATAGAGCTTTCAACATTTAGCCTCAGGAGCAGGTATGGAAGAGGAGAAAGGGCACCTGGCCAAGGAATCTAAAAAAAGGCATCTGGGGATAAAGTATTACACTACTCTAGGTAAACACATTAATAAAAAAAAATTGAAAAGAAATGTTGCAGTCCATGTTGTCTCTTTGTCTCCTGCATCTCATCAGCTCTAAGGATTCTGCTGAGAACAGTTTCTCCTCTTCCTTTCCCACATCTTGTACAATGGACTGCAGACAGTTATCATGAGAGGTGAAACAAAATTTGCAGTTGTAACTACATATGAGGCCTTTCGATTGAGACCCTCTTTCCATGAACATGTCTAACCTAATTAACTAAATAGTGTGTTAGGTAGACTATGAACTGTATGAAACAGAAACATCTACTATGATGAGAAAATATTTGCATACCACATCCTTCATTATAATACGAGGAACATGTTACAAGGTTGACATTTTATTCAAGCATTTCTTGAGCAAGTATTTTCTATTACTTCATGTTTTGATGAGGTTCCTTTAGAAAACATTTCAAAATGTTATGATTAATCAGAAACATTTTACAAAGTTATGTGAAGCTCTTCTCTAAAAGGCATAATATTAGTCAGGTTACCTTTTAAACAGTTTCCATGCTGATTTCAGCTCTTCTTTGTTGAGTCATTTATGAACCAAAGCTGCTTTTTAACATTTTGAGGCCTAGCACCAATAAGTGTGACTACTTATCACTTTTATAAATTTTTAAGCACCAATTTAGTTCAATATAAATTGCACATTAATGATGCACATCTAATTAGTAACTATTTATTTTTGCATTAAAAAATCCCTGTCAAATCTCTCATCTGATGCTTAACTTAACTATCTCGCTATCATATTAAATTCTATTTACAGGGCACTCTTGTCATCAGTTGAGTCTAGTCTTTTTATTTTCAAACGTTTAAATTGTAATGATTTCATCATATAAGCAATCATTTAAAGTTAATTATTTTTCCATTCCTTTATTCATCTCCCTACTTTTCCTTTGTTTATTCAGAATCTACAGACTTTGAATAATGCAAATAGAAAGAGTAAACAAAGCCCTACGATTAGTATTGGCATTAAAATAGCAGTGAGGATTCCTCGTTCTGCAGTTATGAAACAGTTTCCAATTGTGTATATTCCCTTCCCAATGTGCAATGTGCAAGGTGATTCTAGTCTCTCTATCTCAGGTTTTAGATCAGAAATGATCTTTGCAAATTCTTGAATTTTCTTACTTTCATCTTGTATGCAGGTAGTTACGAATTCAGTGTTTATAACTCTTAAAGCTCCACAAGTACCAGTTTCAACTTGTCGACAACTGTTGACAGTTTTCTTTCTTTTTTGTCATTCAGTTTGACGCCTACATGTGATATAATTGTTCTAAAAATGTCTCCCATTAACTAGGTTATATCCTCTACACTATGTTTGTGATTGTGTGATGGTGTCTCTGTTAATGCTTCTATACTGTATATATTCTATATCTTAGGAAACAATATAGCTAAGTAGCAAATACCCTCCCAATCAGCAGGTAAGTGGAAGTGAATGGCTTATCCCCAAAACAAAATATTCTCCAGGAATTTCAGTTTCTTCCCCTTGTAAAATTTGCCATCCCCTCCCTCCCTATTAATTCAAGTAAATGTGTGTTCGCAATGACTGGGTCCCACATGTCTAGTTCTACTGTGTGTTTTTCTTTTGTAAACACACATTTTCCCTTTTTGACTGTGGTCTAATTTCAGCTTTGGGTAAAACATTTTCTTTTTAAATTCATCTTCTTCTTTCTTTCAAACATTTTTCAACACATCATTTTCTCTATTCCTACTATAGTAAATGTTAGTGCTCCTACCCTCTAATGGAATAGTAACAACTTTCAATAAAGGTCTCATCAAACAGGTTAAATTATTTTGATAGGCTTTTAGACGGGAGACAGCGTTTACAATGAAACTATTACAACGCATGCTATTACATTGCATGTTGTTGCAATTGAAAAGTGTGCAGCAGTGGGTAGAAGGTGTTAGATTTAATTTCAACACCTTCTCTACTGTTGCACACACTGGAGTTGGAATAGAAAAGTAATCTATTATAACTTCCAGCGTCCTACGGCAGAAAGTCAGAGTAAAAGCTTACGTTGCAATGGCATGCGATTTAATGGCATGCGTTGTAACGTCACCTATTCTTCTTTACTATCTATGGGTATAGACGGTCTAAAACAATGCCAAGCTATGTCCATTGCCTTTGGTTGTGGGTGTAAATTAATGCTTTGCACCAGCGGCACTCCAGAGAGCATTACATCATGGTGGGAAATTGAAATATTCAAAATGCTCTCACCAGTTGAAGCATTTTCTATATGAAATTGGATATGTCAACAGAATGTAGTAATATATAACTTCTTCTGATGATGACGGTAAGTGAGTGCATACATAGCAGTCATTTAAAACCATGGCATGTGTATATTTTTAAATTAACCTAGAATAAACATTAATTGCTTAGTCATCTTTTTGTAGCTTGTAAATTGTTGTGTGTGCAAACATTTAAGCAAAGTGTACAGCAATAGCTCAACTGGTATTTCAGAGTTTCTTTAATTCTTCTTTGCAATCGTCTCCTCAAATATTCTCTTTTTCACAAAGTCTCTTTTTAATTGAAGATCTTCATATGGACCACCTTAGCTCTGCTCCTTGTTGTTCTAAAAAGTTATCTCTACTCTTCTTCCGCAGCCTTGGGCATAGGTAAATCTTTTTAAAACCAAAAATATATATTTTCAGACCTTTGGCACATTTCAAGCAATTTAAGTCTTTTAGATATTTCTTAGGGGCCCATTACGATGTCGGATAGATCACCACCAATTGGCTGTCAATGGTGGTCCGCCCGACATCAGAAGCAATGGTCCGACCTCTGCATTGCGATGCAGTCAGTCAGAGCGCTGCAGTCTGGAGGAAAGACCAACGCCTCTATCAGGATCAGAAATACCATCTGGGCATCGGTGAGACAGATAATCCTCAAATGACAGTGGTGCCTGCTCAGGCACCACTGTCAGGATTATTATGTCCGTTTCTGACAGCATTTCCATGTCGGCCTTTCTGACATGGAAATGCTACTTTGTGAAATAATAGGCACTTGCTTTGGTGCAAGTGTGTCTGGCTCTTCACCCCTTTCTTTTACTTGCTATTGTTGAGATCTTTGTGTCCTGGCTCTCAAAGATGTTCACCTTGCAAAGATGCCATCACCAGTGCCTGTTCATTCAGGCTCAAAGAACACTGTTTCTTTATAGGTGAATTATTTCTCTTTTTGTGTGTGATGCATGCATCCAGTTTGGAACTCCAGTGCATTTAACAGCAGTGTTTGTGACCAGGAATACTTGGAAGGGCTCATTCCATCTCGGTTCCAGACAAGTTTTCCGAACGTCCTTCTTGATCATGACCCAATCTCCCGGATTGAGGTTGTTCCAGCATGAGCGTGAAATTTTAAAGGCGATAGTCCAGAAGTGACCCATTAGAAAGACATCTGGCAAGTTTGATCGTCCGGCCACAGTTTGTCTGCTACTAGTGTTTAGTGTCCTGCTTAGGAGAGCAAACTATGTCTGGGGTGCTACGTTTGTCTAAGGGCCTGATTATGAGTTTGGTGGTCTTACCGCTCTAACACTGCAGTCCCCAGGAGATCGCAGTGCTAGTGGTCTTCCGACCACCATATTACGAGTTTACTGCGGTGCCCGCAGTGTGGTTTTGGAGATTTCCTAGCACTGGTTATTACTTTTCCATTTGTATCGATGTCTGATTGAGCATTTTGACTGCATGTGTCAAATGCACACATATCCATGATACATGTGGAAAAATACCACCTATCCTTTGCCAGAGTTGGGACCATATGTGAGCAGCCCAGGCAATGGGTATAAGGTAGATAAAGGACTCACTTGTACATTGCTACAAACAGGGTCATAATCCTCAAGTTGAAGATGCTGCTGTAAATGGGGGACCTGAAAAAAGGGATTCACGTCAAATTCTGGCTGACATCACAGGAAAGGGGTAAATATGCACCCCAAATCCTTTGTTTCTGCTGACTTAAACTGTGGTCTCATCGCTGTGGTCAGCTCATGGAAAAGCCATTTTGTCATTCAGATGGCAATGAAACTTCCCAGTAGCACCTATGGCAGCTGCTTTTCCCCGATTGCGACCCTGGTGGTCTGCAGTGTGCTGGCAGTGTCAGCAGTTCAGCCGTAGTCTTCCTCAACACAATCCGCACATCTTGTAGTCCTTTGGTTGGACCACCGAGCTCGTGGTGTTTAGACCGCAACCAGTGGGTATGGTAGTTCATGGACCGCCAAATTCATAGTAAAGCCCTACGTTTGGAAAATAATTCAACTTAGTTTTATGGTTTTTGTGGTGTGTCTAGTACAGTATGAAGCTGTTAGACTTGCCTTCTTTAGGCATGTTACCCCTGTCTTCTTGCTTTCTGACCTTACGGTTTTGACTCTCTTTTTGCAGGTTTAGTGTCTCTGCTCACTTTCTCACTGGTGATCAGTGTTAAAGTGCATGAGCTCCTTTTGTAAATTGTATTATGGATTGGTGTTTCCATGATTGGCATATTTGATTTACTGCTAAGTCCCTAGTAAAGTGCAGTGAGAGTGCCAGGGCCTGTAAATCAAATGCTACTAGTGGGCCTGCAGCATTTATTGAGCCACCCACACTAGTACCCCTGTAAAGGTAACTCAGACCTGCCACTGCAGAGTCTGGGCACAGTTTGTAAATGCCATGTCGACCTGGCAAATGCACCCACTTGCCAGGCTCCAGCCTTCCCTCTTCTTACATGTTAGTCACCCCTAAGGTAGGCCCAAGGAACACATGTGGCCAGGGTGCAGTGTATGTGAAAGGTAGGACATGCCCTGGTGAATGTGGCCTGTCTTGATAGTGAAATACTGCCAAATTTGTTTTTCACTATTGCAAGGGTACCTGTTCCCATAGGATAGAACAGGGAGTTTGCTTATAACATCTTATAAACATAACTACCTCTGGGAACAAGGTAGGAAAATAAAGTTTAGTATGCCTGAACTCATAATGGTAAAAATCATCTTTTAGTGAGGGTGATTTTTACATTCTGTGTTTGAAAATACCACTTTTAGAAAGTAGGTATGTTCTTGCTTAGCCATTCATTGTGCCTCTGCTGGGTTTGCAGATCGGCTGTCTGGCTTTGGAGTGACAGTGGCTGGGGATGTGCATTGGCTCCAGAGAGTCTGGAAGGTTCAGGGCTGGGCTGAATAGACCTGGACTGCATTTTGAGTAGTGGGAGGAGATTTCCTTGCTCTGTTGGGTTGGCCTGGA
This sequence comes from Lissotriton vulgaris, assembly GCF_964263255.1. Classification (NCBI taxonomy): domain Eukaryota; kingdom Metazoa; phylum Chordata; class Amphibia; order Caudata; family Salamandridae; genus Lissotriton; species Lissotriton vulgaris. The sequence continues at coordinate 878,982,265 of NC_141691.1, forward strand.
GTTGCTACTTCTGCTTTGGACAGTGAATGGACTGGGCTGATCTTTCTTTACTTGGGCTTAGTATCTCCAGGGGCTTGCTTGAAATAGAACTTGCCTCCTGTAGGACTTGGCCCTTTTTGGCTAAAGTTCCCTAAACTTTTTGCTTCCCCCCTAGACCTTTCTTCTGACAAGGTGTTGCCAACTTAGATGCTTTGGACACTTTGCCACTGCTAAACAGTATCAAAGTGGTGTAAGTGCTCCCTGTATAAAGTGTAATGGTAATTGGTTGTCCCTGATTGGTATGTTTGCCGTACTAGTAAAGTCCCTAGTAAAGAGCACTATGTGTGCCAGGGCTGGTAATGCAAATGCTACTAGTGGGCCTGCAGCACTAATTGTGCCACCCACACAAGTAACTTTAAAAAGGGAACTCAGGCCTGCCATTGCAGTGCCTGCCGGCAGTTTGTTAAACTGCCATGTTGTTCTGACAAGTGCACCCACTTGCCATGCCTTACCCTTCCCTTCCTATGTTCATCAGACACCCCTACGGTAGGTCTAGGGTACCCCCTGGGCAGGGGCAGTGCATGTGAAGGTAGGGCATGTACCAAGGTGTGTACCATGTCCTGACTGTGAAATAATCTCCATTTCATTTTTCACTGTTGAAAGGCCATCTTGCCCATAGGATTGTTTGGGAAGGCTGGGTAATATGTTTTCCAGCCTATCTTCCCAAAGCCTGAAAATGGAAAGGTGAAGTTTAGTGTGCCTGAACTCACAATGTAACAACACATCTTTTTATGAAGGTGGTTTTTGCATTGTGCATTTATAATCCACTCTTTTAGAAGTGGCTGAGTTTTTGTGCTCTAACATTTCCGTATGTCTCTGCCTGGTTGTGGATTGACTGTCTGGATTTGAAAGTGATAGGATCTGGGGAATGTTTTGACCCAGGGGAAGAGGTGAGACAGCAACAGGCTGACCTGCATCTGGAGTGTAGGGGTAGGAGTAACCCCTAGAGGTGGAGAGTCCTAGGTTACTGTTATAACACAAGTGTCCCATCTCCTGCTGAGTGATTGAGAATCCAGACCCCCACTAATCAAAGGAAGAAGGTGTCACTGGCAGGGAGGCACCCAGAACTGGTTTGAACACAGGTCAGTGCCCCCTGAAAACAAAGAGTTGTAAGCCATTGAGGGGTATACCTATGAGAGCTGAAGCCCCTGAACTTTGAAGAATGGCTTGATCAAGATTGAACAAGACTGGAGCTACATGGTGGTCAAGAGGAACCTTTGACAAGGAAGAAACAACTGAAGAGGCTGAAGGAAAGAACTGAACCTTGCTGTGTGTTCTGGCGCTGACCTGCAGTTTGCTGTTTTAACCAAGTAAAGGCTAAAGGGACTTTGCTGTGTGCTGTGTCCCCCTGCTTGAAAGGACTTTGTTGTGCTGTGTCCTGAAGTACCTTATCCCCAAGGGCCAGAGGTGAGCTGGCTCCCTGTTGCAGAAACACAGGAACACCAAAGTTTCCAGGAGAATCTCAGTGGTGCTGTGTGAGCATGCATTTTGCAGCCTGAGACCCTCATAAGGTGTGCCCTGTAATCGTGGGCACCTGGAGTCCAAGCATGGATCAGCGGTGCAGTGTGGTGTGCTTTTTGCAGCCTGAACCCCTTTGTGAGGATTGTCCCGTTATCATATGCTCCGGAATCCAAGTGAGTCTCATCGACACTGTGTGCAAGTGCTTTGTGCAACGTGAGACCATTGTGGGGATTTGCCTTGTTGTCGTGTGCACCGGAATCCAAGTGAGTCTCATCGACGCTGTGTGCATGTGCTTTGTGTACTGTGAGACCTTCGTTTGGATTTGCCTTGTTATCGTGCACCCGGAGTCCAAGTGAGTCTCCTCAACGTTGTGTGTGTGTGCTTCATGCAATGTGAGACCTTTGTGAGTATTGACTTGTGAATGTGCACCCGGAGTTAAAGTGAATCTCAGCAACTCTGTGTGCGTGATCTTCATGCAGCCGGAGACCTTCGTGTGGAGTGCCTGGTGATCGGGCACCCGAAGCTCAAGGAAGTCTCAGCGACGCTGTGTGGGTGTGCCCTGTGGCAGCCTGGGATCTTCGTAACAGTAGCGGCCCGGACCGGCAGCTCTGGAGGAGCTGATCGCTGGCCCGTGCCCACAGTTTCCAATTCACAAAGATTGCATTGGAGGCCCATTCACTGGACGAGGAGAGGAGAGTGAGTTTGTGCCCCTCCGGTAATGTGTGTCGACTCCTGTGGTGGGGTGAGGGCTTGGAAGGAGACGCGCTCAGCCTCTCTTTCATTCTGGCCGCGCGAGCCTCTGCTTTGGCTCGTATCGCAGCCCGAATTGCCAAAGGAGTGGCAGTACCGGGGCCTGATTGCGGAGCTACACTTTCTGATTACACCATACCCGTTTTGGGGGCAACTGTTGAGAGGCTGACTGCAAGTCAGAAGGAGTGGCAGAGAGACCACCTATGGCACGGTGATCGGTGCCTGAGTGTCCTACGCATTATTCCTTTTCTGCATAACGGAGTACCTGACTGTCGTATTATACATTGCATCATTTCTGCATAATGGAGTACCTGATTCGAGTATTACGCATTGCATTATTCCTGCATCACAACCTACCTGATTAGTGCATGACACATGGCATTATTTCTGCAAAACAAACTACCTGATTGTCGTATGACGCATTGCATTGTTTCTGCATAACAAACTACCTGATTAGCCTATTACGCATTGCCTTATTCCTGCATAATGAATTACCTGATTAGTGTATTAGGCATTGCCTTATTTCTGCATAATTACCTACCTGGTGGTTTACCTTGCAAAGTGCCTGATTGTTGCGTTACGCTTTGCATTCTTTTTAAATTGCAGAGTCTGATTGCTGCTTTACACCTTGCATTATTTTTACATTGCAAAAGTGTCTGATTCTAGTAAAACTAACTGTATAACATGTTATTAGGATTCCAGGAGAATGTTTAGAAGTGCTCATTAATATCGCCAGAACTTACAAGGGCTGGCTGGCCGAACAACCGGCCAGGAGATATAGTACACAAACTCATTTGTTGGATTTATATTGTGTGGTCCTATCGCATATCTTTTTATATAAAATATATACTTGTTTTTATAAAACTCGTGTGGAGTCCATTTGTGGTGTCATCATTGGGTTGCTGTGAGCGTGGTTGCAAATACTTTACACATTGCCTTGAAGATAAGCCTGGCTGCTCGTGCCAAGCTACCAAGGGGATGAGCAGGGCTATCTCAGAAGGTGACCTTACTTTCTCTGACTTGGAACAGGGGTCCCTATTTGGCCTAAGGTACCTAACTCAGCCAACCAGGGATCCAGGGTCTAACACCTCCTGTACTGAAGTCTCGCTGACTGCAAAGATTTCACCAGCCTCTGGGTACCACTTCTGGAACCGTTGTTTCATTTGCCACAGAGAAGGGAAAAGGAACTGACTCTGTCACTGACTCAGTCGCTGGGTCAGTGTCCTAACGGCACCACAGAATGTTCTCAACAATGACCAACACCGCTGCCACTGACCCGCTGCTTGCACCGTGACCTGTGGACACCACACTCTGCACTGCCACACTTCACTTCTCCATCCTGGTGTCTCCTACGCCGTCGCTGCTGCTGACTTTGACACCCGTGACCGCCTTGTGGCTGGGGGCACCGATCGTACAATTCATGATGCACAGCCTCGTCCCCACAGCAGTCTGGGCTGACCGATGCCAGCTCCTGCTAACCAGCTTTGTTGCTTGGACCACAACCCACCAGCACTGTATTGAGCACTGCCTCACCCTGCACCATAAGCCTTGATCTCACCGACACCGTCTGGACGACTCTCACTGAGCCGCTTCCAGCACCGTATCGTGAGGGCACCGTACCCTGCACCACTTCCGTTTTGCAAATCAACCGCAGCGGTTACCATGAAAGGCTCTCACCAACGTGCCAGCCGCAAGGAGAAAGGTACTATTAAAGAGTCTGTCCATGCTTTCTCTGGCCCGTACTGACGCTGTTGGCTGGAACTGTTAGACTCTGTTGTTTTCAGCATCACAGTAGCCTCGGACAGAGCTACCGACTCATACAAACTGTGTTTTTGAGGTATTTCTGCAATTTTAAGGATACCTTGCAAAGTATATATTTTTAAAGTATTGTGGGCCCGATTCACAGAATGAACTTATGACTAAATCCTAAACTTACTGCTGTTTGGTATTTACAGAATGCACTTACTACTTTTAGCATTCACAGAATGAACTTACTACTTTCGGTATTCACAAAATGAACTTACTACTTTCGGTATTCACAGAATAGACTTACGACTACTAACTTTGCGTCTGTACCCAGGCCGTAATTTCTGCAACCGTGCCGGAATTTACAGCTCTGCGGTGGGATTTCCGAATCCGGCCTGCAATTTCCGGCATTGCATCGTAATTTCTGATTCTGGGCTGTAATTTCCGATTCTGGGCCGTAATTTCCGATTCCGGGCCGGAAGGTATGAATTTTGGCAGTTGGTCATGTTAGCCAAGGGTAAACACCTGTCCAAGTGCCTACAATCCAACACCATGGATCAGCTGACACACTTCAGCCAATCCTAGCCCTGCAGCATGTATAAATGCAGATTAGACACAAACAAACCCTTTCAAGATGTCACTGAATGTGTTTGTAGCACTGCCCGTTGCCATGTGGCAAAACTACTTGAGGAGGAGGAGGAGAGCAGAGAGGATCTTGAGACAGAGGATCAACCTATTCCGAATGTCCAGCTAAGATGTAAGGGTCAGGTACCGTTTCCCTCCAAAAGTCATCTTGGATATGGTATGTGAGTGGGAGCAGGAACTTGACTCTGTGACCTGCTGCTCACATGCAATATCAGCATATCCAAAGATTCTTTCTGCTCTCCACTTCTTTGCCACTGGGTCTTTCCAAAGGGTCTTCTGTGACCATGCGGACATTTTCCAGGTGAGCCAGTCGCGTGCCTGCATCAGGTACTGAGATGCATCACTGCTAGAGCCCCCAATCAAATACAAATGCCACATACACTGGCCATGAGACAAAGGACAGCAAGAGATTTTTATCTCCTTGACCAATTCCCTCGTGTGCTGGGTGCAATTGATTGCACCCATGTGGCCCTTCAGCCACCCCGCCACATTGCACTCATCTTTTGCAACAGACACAGATGGTATTCCATCAATGTGCAAGCTGTCTGTGATGCCAGTGGGAGGTTCATCAATGTGCATGCAGTGTTCCCAGGCAGTACCCATGACAGCTTCATATTCCGCATGTCACCTCTTGCCCAGCGTATGGCTGCTGGAGAATTGGGCAACATGTGGCTACTGGGTAAGTACCAAGCACTAAAAATGAGTGATATGTGTCATTGAAATGTCTGAATAATCTCCAATATTAACCATTGTACAATAAGAATCATGGCCCAACAGACACTGCATGTACTAACATATAGATCATGTTCTGTGCAAGTCAAAGAGGGAAATGTTAACAACTGTCCTTTCTTCCCTCCTCAGGCGACGCTGGGTATGCACACTCCCCACATCTCCTCACCCATTACAGGCGTGCAAACACTGTACAATAGGGCACACATACGGACTTGAGCCATCATAGAGCGCACTTTTGGTCTGTTGAAGTCGTGATTCAGATGTCTCGACCGTACACAGGGTGTGCTGCTGTACTCCCCAGAAGTCGTGTGCAAGATCATGTTAGCCTGTTGTGTTTTGCACAACATTGCTTTAACGCATGGCTTACACATGCCTCTGGAAACTCTGCTAGCTCTGAATCTAGGAAACCTGGCCATTGTACATGAAGGACGTCAGGATATGCAAGTCTGTGATCAGCTTGTTGCCACATTTTTCACATGCGATGTACATAATACTAGCAAACTCACCAGCTCCAGCCACAACTCTCTGTCCCTTCGCGTTCCCCCCTGGTGTATCCTGCTGAACCTGTCTCCTCATAGATGTTGTAGACATAGCTGTAGAGGGTAGAGACAACATTCTCAATGATCTGCATCACCAATTGACAGACAGGCACATGTGACACTCCTGATTTGTATTTCACTTTGTAAACAACAACTGTTGATTCCATGCAGAAGGGGATCTTAATCTTTGTCATGGCCTATTGATCTAAGCTAGTGACACACCTCAGGCCAGATTTACCGGAAAGACAGGCCCGCGAGGGTCACACAGCTGCAGCCGGAATGTCATGCATCCCCCAGGATGTTGTCTGCTACAGTGGTATCATTCTGTCAGCACCTGTGATGAGACATACATGTCCATATTTTAGTACAACAGATTGTAGCTATGAGCCTACATGTCATTCTCAATAACCATTAGCGGATAATCAAGGACAATGTGCAGTATGTTTACCTCATTGACTTTACATGTGAGCACCTGCTCACATGCAGCATTTGCCAGCTGTTACCTCCATGCAGCACTGACATCAATCGGATGACACATCAACTGACAAACTTGTATGAGAAGGTTACTGATATTTCAAGGAAGGGGATAAATGACCCTGACTCATCCGCATCATACTGATTTCACCTTTACCATTGAGACTAACATTTTTCATGAGTGTAATGTTGTCTGTTGACAAGTCAGAAAGGAGTTCATTTGTGAGATGTGCAGTAGTCCGGGACATGATGTTGCTCATTTGTGCTTCCCTACCCATGAGGTCACACAGCTCAGTTTTGAATGAGAGAACACAGATTACTAATGTCTATCCTTTCAGTGTCCTCTGTTCCCATACTCTATTTCCAACATCATGGTACTACTTAGCTGACACCGGATGGTGTCTTGTGCAGCAGTCATCCAAACCTCATATGTCAAACACTCACCTATACATGTGAATATGATAGAAGGGAGGCAAGCAGAAAACACCATTTGGTTATGATCACACATTGCAGATGATGTGAGAATCTTTGAGGCTTCCCGCCTGCACTGGATTTTCATGTTGCTCTACAGCCAATTTATTTTGCAGGTGTAACTGCATGAAGAGTCACCTTATCAGCCCCTACACCCATCTCAAAGGTACACAGCTGGCATCAGTGTGTGCCTCAGCCATACCAATTTCATTTTGCTTTAACAATGCTAGGGATTTACCATATAATTGAATTGCAAGCCTGTTGTGTTTTGGTCAGTTCATATGACACATTGTTCTATTGTATGTCCATTGTGCACTCACTTGGCATACATTTTGTGTCAGCCTCTCATTTGCCACCAGGGTCTCATCTGCCATGTGTTCAAATACAATATGTGAGCATATTGTGATGCAGGACATCAGTGTTGTACAACACACACGGGGAGGTGAAAGGCCCAATTAATGAGCATTCAGCCATGTTGACTTACCGTGGCCCAGCAGCGAAGCAGTGTTTGGTCCCTGAACAGATGTTACGTCCCACCTAGTAGCCGAAGTCAGTGGGTGTCTTGGAATATGGGGGACCGCATTGTACCTACAATGATAAGTGTGTTTTGCAACTCTACATTTCTGCTGCCACATGTGATGCACTCAATTTCTGACACAAAGGACGAGCACAAGCAGTTGTGGGCACCACCGTTGCAGTAGTGTGTCATACATGATGTAATGAGTGATCCCACATCTAACTTAGAATGGGCCCACTACCTTGATGCTACCTATATCATATTTACATGCCTGCGAATCAAGAGATAAGGTCCACTATGGTGTTTTGTTGATGCCCAAAAAATAATCCATCCAATGTAAGCCGCACATGACCAGCTGTGTGGACTGTGCAATTTAATGTATAATGGAAAGATTTGAAGTTGGACAGTGGATGCATTGTCAATACTACTGAGACTGGTATCTCACTGCTTGTTCATCATTTCCATATCTGTGCAAATAGGATTTATTGATTAGATCTACAGACACTATTACAATATAGTGGGCACACCCTTTTGACTAGTGGTGGCACTCGATTACAGGGTTGGATTCCCCGGTCTGGGACGGTTGGTGAAATACATGTTATGTACCACAATTACAAAGGTATGATGGGCCAAGACATTTTATATTTTGTATTTCGCTGTTCACAAATGTCATATTTTGAAGGTGAATGTCCATTGACAACTCCAATTGTATTGAAGCAAATTTTGCATCTCTGGTTGACTTTCATAGGTGGGCACTATTTGTCCCTCTGTCGTCTCCTGACAATGTATGCATTTTGACCATCCCCTGGCAAGTTTGACTTACCAGTTAGTGAGGTTGTCATGCCTTCTTCTGTACGTTGGCGATCCTCGCAGTAGATGCGGTGACCTCTGCGACTGCAGTTGTCTGTGCTCTGCCTGGATGTGTCAATGGGTGAGAAGAGAGAAAAGTAACCAAATAGGAAATGTGCTTGTGGGACTTTTCAGGGATTTTCCCATATCTTCTGCATGCTAACAGTGTTGTGAAGTACTGCCGCAGACGGGGCAGGTAGGAGCAGTGGTGTGTTGGGGATGTAATGGCGTGGCAGAGTGGAAAATGGACAACGGAATATGTGTATGACATACTTTGATCTGATGATTCCCTAACCTTCTGCTTTGTGATTTATGCTGGCACAGGGTGATGTACTTCTTGGAGAATTTGTGGCAGGTTTACAAGCCCCTTGAATAAGATTTACACTGCTGTTGCATCACTTCTGTGACACAGCGGTGGTGTACAACAGATGACACATTTAGAAATATTCGCAATGTGACGCATCTATGGTGAAGCTTCATGTTGTGAGGCCCTGCGCAACATTGGACCTGCATCAGCTTTGATGTAGTCAGGGTGGGCATTCCTTTGGGATATGCCGCGTAAAAGTGATTCAGTGAAATCGACAAGATTTCACAGAGTCACTTTTCAGGGTCCGCTGCGACACAACCTTACGCCTGTTTGAAGCAAACGTAAGGAGCGGCACAGCATGTTAGGTATGGGCAGTCCATGGGCATTATTGGAGTTGCATCGCTCTTGTGACATGACTCCAGCAAAGCCCCCCCCCCAAACACCATCAGATTCAACACACATCTGTCTATCCCTGCTCCACAGTGCACCGCCATGTAAATGCGACGCATCCGTGTTTGCGCAAGGGTTGAATTGCATGTCACATTGGTACTGGCGCTTCCCTGCTAATATTTGTCAATTGCTACTTAGCAGGGTTGTGTATGTACAGCAGCTGTTCTGTGCCCATGTTTTCAAGAGGGGTGGAGGGATTAGCCTTTTCTAATGCAAAGGATTCTGGGACTTGTGGTGCTACGTAGAGTCTCGGACTGACTATATTTTTATATACACTTTGGACAAGTTCCTTACTTACAATGACGTTGTAACACAGACAATCTTTTCATGCACTTTTTCTTTTCATTCCATTTACCTGGTACCACGTAGCGGACGTCACTGACAGGCAGCACATGGACCAAGTGGGAGTGTATTGTTGTGAGGATATCCTCCTCCAGTGGGGGTGAGACAGATACGGGGTCTAGGGTATGCAGCAGGGAGGATCCTGCTTAATTCGATCCTGGAGTATTTCTCCTTCACCCTCTCCCTTTCGTCCTGCCACTTTTTTTTAATGTCCTGTACTGTGCCCCTCTCCTCCCCCAATGCTGAGACAGCAGTGGCTAACTGCTGCCATAGGGCTGCCTTCTGTGTCCCACTGGTGCAGTAGGGTGGGAGTCCATATAGGCGTTTGCGGTGCCTGACTATGAACTCCACAAGCATGATGGTCTCCTCTGCAGTAAAGTTCATTTTTCTCCTCATTTCCATTTTCTGTCGCAATGTGAGCATTGTGGACACGAACTCTCTGTGGCCAAACCTGTTCCTTCAATGTGTGCTGCATTTATGTGTTTTGTGGTGCTGGTCAATTAGTTTTAATTGGCTTCAGCTGGAGCGTGGTGGGGAATGGTAGGCACTGGCAACATTCATCATGGGAAAATGGAGCTATTGACTGCAATTGGCAGCATCGTTTCAGCTGATCCATGGTGGGGGATGGTAGGCACTTGGACAGGTGTTTACCCTTGGCTAACATGACCAACTGCCAAAATTTGTATCTTCCGGCCCGGAATCGGACATTACGGCCCATAATCGGAAATTACTGCCCGGAATCAGAAATTACGACGCAATGCCGGAAATTGCGGGTCAGATTCGTAAATCCCGCCACAGAGCCGTAAATTCTGGCCCAGTGGCGGAAATTACGGCCCGGGTGCGGATGGAAAGTTAGTAGTCGTAAGTCTATTCTGTGAATACCAAATGTAGTAAGTTCATGCTATGAATACCGAAAGTAGTAAGTTCATTCTGTGAATGCCAAAAGTAGTAAGTGCATTCTGTGAATACCAAATAGTAGTAAGTTTAGGATTTCGTCTTAAGTTCATTCTCTGAATCGGGCCCACTGTGTTGGATTTTTATCATTTTGGTCTTGTTTTGGATATATAAAAATATTAGACATTTTTCGAAAGTGATGTGGTGTTTTCACTCTTTTACTGTTGTTTATGCGCAAACGCTTTACACACTGCTTCTGAGATGGGCCTGATTGCTCGTGGCAAGCTACCAAGTGGGTGAGCAGATTTTATTTTAGGAGTGTTTCTCCCTTACCCTCACTAGCAGGGCCGGACTGGCTACCGGGCAGTTGTGTGTGCTGCCGTGCTGGGGGCTAATTTAGTTGATGGGAACCTGCGTGTGCAAAACGAAATTCGTTTTGCTTTTTTTATTTCAAATCGCACGCAGGTCCCCATCAACGAAATAAGCCCCCACCACAGAGAAATTAGCCCCTAGCTCGGCAGGACACACAACTGCCCGGTAGCCAGTCCGGCCCTGCTCACTAGGAAGAAGGGTTCCTGCTTGGACAAAGGTGCAAACCCTTGCCAACTAGAGACCCCCATTTCTATCAGAAGCTCTCTTCCATCAACACTGAGAATGCTTTCTGATTTCCTTTTCTTCAAGAAATGTCTTGAACTTATTTGTGCGTGATTTTCTGAGGATAATATTTCGTTGCTCAAAAATAGTTATTGTTAAAATTCGACAGCATTTTTTTATCATGGATAAGGATTGTATTGATCTTATTATTTTTTCTTTATACTATGGTGCATATAATTTTTTTTTAAAACAATGAAATACATTTGTAAAGAGGCATTTAAACGAGATCTGCTTTCAAAATAGATTTTGTAAACAGCACGAACAGGAGCGGGCCGTGACGAACCCCAGCCGTCATCAGCACACGAGCACCGTAGTGCATGACGGCTGGGGTTCGTCATCAGCATGGAAGGGGTTAAGAAGGGTGAAATAAATTAAATACTAACTCTAGTGGAAGATGTGTTTCACAAAGCAAAGAAATGCAACTTTTGCATTTGTATAGCTTATAACACTTTTTGGACATGCTAACTAGGCCAATTATACTAAAAATGAGTCTAGCATTTTTTAACTGGATTCCAGTGTGATGCGACCTGTGAATGTAGTGGGTTGCCTTTGACAAATCTGTTGGTCCAGTGAAACTCGAGTTGGTTGTGCCACTCAGGATATCGTTCAGAAAGTGTGTTTTTAACAATAATCTGCACAGAAAGGAGAATTTCGCTAAAAGAAGATTTAAATAGTTTTTGATAGTGTAAATAGTTGCATATCGATTTGATGGCATGATTGTAAAATACTCACCCTTAAAATATAACGAGGACAAAAAAAAGTCGCTGGTGTCGAATTATATTTATATGAGGGTCTGAATCCAAAGTTAAGGAGATGATTTATGAAACTGAGTCTTGGGTATTTTACATTTCTGGAAGCGCAGGTGCTTGAAAGGAAGGCATGATTACATTACATGGTAAAGCGGAAATACGTTTAGCGGAAACGTTAATAGTTCCAGGAATGCGGCCACTTGATGATAATTTAAAGGAATTTAAGACAGCATCAGTGATGGTCAAGTATTTGCGTTCAAAAAAGAAAGCGAAAAAAGGTCAACTGATCACAAGGGTAGAATGAGTGCAATTGTACTTTCTTGATAATAATGTAAAATTACTATAAGGGGTTAGAAGTTAATTAAGTGGGATAAAAGGCTGAAAGGGAATAGTTGGGAATTATGGTGTAACAGAGATATAAAGATTGCTCTGTGTGCTAGAAATTATTTTATACATGAAAAAATGTGAATTTAATTCGGTGATATGATCAGATACAAACGTGAGGATTAAACAAATGGGAAATAATGCTTGTGTCAAAAAAAGGAACGCGATATTGCTTAATTGCGTACATTTCAAGACACAACCGGGGTAAGTGGGATTAAACAAGGTTAAAGGGACAGTCATTTATAATGACTGTGAGGCCGATTGATGCATAAAAATGTAGAAGTCCATGGAAGTTTAATCACCTACGATTTGTCGAGATATGGGCTATTATGGTGATTCATAAAACTCCTAAGGGTACCCATGATAAACTACAAGAATCAAAAATGTCCACACATACCACTAGACATGCATGAAGAGTTACTTTTTTCGGAAGTGCGGCAATCCAGAAGAGTACAAAATCACTTTTTCCATTTCAGTTGTAGGTCTGGTCTTTAGACAGCTTTAGCTATCTGGTAGCCTCATGTAATAAAAATGCATTAAAAAAAAGCTTACACCTCTACATATATAGAGAGGCTGGGTTAGCTCTCTTCGTTCATTGGTCCTGTCATTTATATCTTGGCTTCCACCCACCACAGCATATAGCATGAGGCAATGGGCCCACTTACTTTAGCCACTGGCTCTCGTGCACAGTGAGTGATGGCATTTGCAAGATCACTTATGCCCATCCATCTAAAAAGAAGTGCACTTCTGTCTCAGAGCTTGTGGACATTTTTCTCCTTTGTGAATTCTTGTTTACTCCATTTTTTATCCATTGCTTTTGCGTTCAGTCTCCCTTGTGCAGTTAAACTATGTCCTCTTGCTACAATAATTCGAAAACAATTATACTTTTATTTGTGCTAATGAGAATATTATTATCTGTGATGTGCATTAAAAATAAAGAAGGAATTGTAAACCTGTTTTAAGTACACATACCTGCTCAGGACCACCATACCCTTCTACTGGAATTATATACCATGGTTACATTTTTCATTAAAAAAGCTGAATGTGGGCCTATACCCACCACATTAGGGGCCAGATGTAGGTAGTCAAATACCGGTTGGTAACGCCCGAAAATACCGAATTTCGTCTGTTACCGATTTGGACATTGAGATGTAGGGTAAAAAAATACAGATTCGATAAATACGAGTCGGTAATTTTACTGATTCTGTAATTTTACCGAATCAGTAATTTTACAGATTCGGTAATTTTACAGATTCAGTAATTTTACCGAATCAGTAATTTTACAGATTCGGTAATTTTACAGATTCGGTAATTTTACCGAATCGGTAAATAAGAAATGCTAAAAAATGAGTATTGAGATGTAGGTAACTTCTAAAATACCGAATTCCATGAAATTCGGTATGTTTAGAGTCAGTATTTACCATGGATTGAAAGCGGGTGTTAACCAGGTGCAGGCTATAAAAAAGGGCCCATAATGCAATAGTTTGACCAGAATGGCGGCATTCTACGTGATAGCAAGGCGGCTACGGCTACAGCCAGCAGGAGAGAGGGTCTGGAGAAGGGAGGAGCAAGTCTACAGGCAGAGGATAAAGCTATTTCAACTAACTGAGCCAGAGATATTGCAAAGGTACAGGCTACACCCCCACACCATCCTGGACTTAATCAGGGACCTGCACCCACTTTTGGAGCACCCAACCCCAAGGGCGCACGCCATCCCACTCCATGTGCAGGTGCTGTGTAGCCTACACCTGCTTGCATCTGGGAGTTACCAGAGTGTGATTGCTGCGGTAGGTGGGGTGTCCCAGAGCTGCCTGTTCTGTTTCTTCAGAAAATTCCTAGAGGCCATGATGCAGAGAATGCATCTTTACATCAGCTTCCCTGAAACTCACGCCGAACTGCTCAAGACCAAGACTGACTTTTATCAAATTGCACATTTCCCACATGTCATCGGCTGTATTGATGGCACCCACATCCCAATATGCCCACCCGCTGCCACAGAGTAAATTTACAGAAACAGAAAGTCAACCCACACAATCAATGTACAGGTAATCTGTGATGCCAAGAACATTATCACGGACATAGTGGCCAAGTTCCCAGGAAGAACCCACGACTCCAACATCTTTCATAACAGTGGGATCTACACACGCCTGACAGCGGGGGAATTTGGCGAAGGATACCTGCTAGGTAAAACACTGTGCGACACTCCCTTGATACATATTGCAGATGTATGTGTATGTGTGCATGTGAGTAATGGCTTTTTCATTTTCAAATAGGGGATAGTGCATATGCCGTTCGCTCTTTCATCCTGACAACCTACCTCAACCCTTCAACCCCCAGCCGGAGACGATACAACGTGGCACACAAATCTACTAGGACCATTGTGGAGTGCACCTTTGGGCTGTTAAAAAGCAGGTTCCTCTGCCTCCACAAAAGTGGAGGGGCATGGCAGTACTCACCAATCATCTGCTGTAAGATGATTGCAACTTGTGCAATGTTGCACAACCTTGCTACTAAGGAGGGCACTGAGGGGGAATTGAGTGACTATGAGGACCATGATTATGAACATGCACTGCCGGAACCCAACACAGCAGGAGTTGCGACACCAACAGATGGCAGACACAGACGGGCAGAGATCACACGCAACTACTTTTAAGTAAGTAAAGAGACACAGACAGGTGGAGTATGCACCTGTTAGACCTGTCTGACCTTTTTGCGTAGTCCCTCCAATTTATTATTTATTTTGTCCCCTTTTTGCCCCTCATGCCTTTATTTATTTTTGTGTCCACTAGCTTTTTCAAGGTGTTGGTCTAGGGGATAGGTGCTTTTTCACCCTCATGGTTTTTCACCTCAGGCCTAGAGGCCTTCCCTGACAGGAATTTCTTTGGAGTCACAAAATGGTGGCTACCAACTGTCATAACTGACATACCTGGAACCTGTACCATAGGATAGAGTAGGGCATTCCAGAACCTTCTGGTCCCTTCTGGACCTCTGAGGGTCAGCCTATAAAAGGCGGAATGCTGGACAGCCATTTTGTCTTGCCAGTGAGGAACAGCTAGGGTGAAGGCTGAGGTCTGGTAGGGATAGGGTCCTGAAGGGTGGATTGCTCTTCAAGGGTTTCCCTCTGTCTGGGTTCTCCACCCCCCATTCCTGTTGACCTAGCCGAGTTAGTTTCGTCCTGCTGACCCTGGACAGTTAGGTGAAGGGGTTAATCCTAGTGGACTGTGGAACTGTAAAGATCCCTGCTGTGAGAACGGAACTGAGTGCCCCCCCCCTTTTCACCAGCCCCTGTCCAGTATGGAGGATTAGTGGGTCCCTGTTAAGGATCAAGAACTGGGAACTTATACGTGTGAGGGTCAATCCCTACCTCCCGTTGCCTTGGGTGTTGAAACTGGTTACTGCCCTTTTGACCCTGAGATCACTTACTGGTGACCGGTCGTATAGCTGGTGAAGCACTGTCCCACTCGTGAGACAGTGGAGAGAGAAGGGTGCTGGATTTATTGGGGCAGCGCCGATTCCGCCGTGAGCAGGACCCCGGAGGCATCAACCGCGTTGTTGTGGCGGTGCCACTGATATGAGGAGAGGCGGGGGCTGATTGCAGAAGTCAGGCGCCATCGCGCATGCCCCAGACAGTGTCAGTTATCCCTAACAGGAGGGGCCTAGGAGCGAGCAGGCCCGTAGGAGAGCCACTACCAGCGGCCGGCGGCCGGGGCAGATTCCGGACTTGGCTCGCTAGTCTCCCGCACATGCGCGGTCGCACCGCTGTGGGGGAGACGTCGCAGATCGGCGCTTCTCCATTTGTGGCAGAAGATCCTCGAGGAAGTGGCGGGAAGCGCGCATCAGCGCTTCCCCGTTCGTGGGTCTCTTTTCCCTACTCAAGCCTCAATGAGGAGCGGCCTTGAGCAGGGGAGGAGGGGCGGAGGACCGCATCGAGCGCCTGAGGAGATTGGTTCCTTCCCCCCCTGTGAGACAGAAACACAGGCCCCGGGGGCCCAACACACAGAAACAAAGTAAGGAGGTTGTGAGGGGGGAAGTTGGAGGCCATTGAGTCACCTTCAAGGGAACAAGACTTCCGATTGGCCAAACAAAGATTGAGCTGATACTGGGGAATGCTATCAAGCTTCTTTTAAGAAACTATTGAGACTTAATTTTCAATACAGGAGGTTCCCCCTCTGTGATTAGACTTCTGTATACCAATCCCTCCCCCTTACTGTTGTCAGATCTGGTGAGGAGCCTATATAGGGCAATTAAAGTGAGTAAAGCTCACCAATTCTTCTGGATTAGTAGTGGAAAGGAAGTAAATTAGTAAATCGTTTCTAGAGAAGTACAGACACTGCTTCTTTTGAACTACTGTAATGTGATGTAACGTTAGAGAGCCAAGTAGTGTGATTGTTCTGACAATTTTGAGGAAATTACTAAACCCATGACTAAATGTAATGTGCTGTTAAGTTGAAAAACTGTTTAATGACAAGATTTGGCAACTTTTAAAGTATTATTATTTTCATAACAAACTGTAATGTACTAAGCTGTGATTTCTAAAGACAAGAGAGCAAAGATTATTTTTATAAACAAGCTCGTATTTTCCAAACATTGGTGTAGTGTCCTTCGCCAAATTCCTCAGCTCCTACCCTTCAGGAAACGAATAAAAACTTGGCTCTTCCCCTAGCCCTCCACCCCGCCCCCCCTTAATTAACTCCCGTTGCTTCTAACCCAGGAGTAAGCTACCAGCGCCAGGATACCTGCCAGGTGACAGTCGCGCTCTATAAATGTTTTAAATAAATAAATAATAAATAATTTTTGAGTGAAATTGCGTTTGTTTACTGCTGGGTGGTTTGCAACCTTTACACATGTGCCTCTAGTGATAGTGTCTTACCCTAGGCCAGGCTACCCTAGGTGACCTGACATATTTAGGTTCCAACAAGTTGGTGTCTAGCGGTGGGATCCTGACTGTGGTTGCAACTACTCAGTAGTAATTGAGCGTAATTCACTAGCCTACACCAGGAGTTTTCTCCTAGCGGCCCTCCTAATTTTTACTTTTGTTTTTCCAAATTTGTTCCTGGTGGTGGGGTGGAGGTAGCTTCAGGTTGCCCTTGCAACTCAAATTTCCTTGTGTGTGTAACTTTGTATTGCCTGTTGAAAAATGGAGTTTGCACTAGAGAAACTAGACACCTATTCTGTGGCTCAGCTGACAGATTTCTGCCAAAAAATGGGGGTATTTTTTAAGCATGGTGCCAGGAAGGGGGAACTCCAGACCAGTCTAAGGGCTTGGGTGGAAGCACACAAAGAAGGGAAGGAGGAGGATGAAGGGACAGACCGGGACACGGTTGTGGAGATAGAAGGATTATTCCACTCAGAGGGGGAAAACCTACTCCCAGGACCAGTGTCCTACTCCAGGAGGGGCAGTAGTGTCTCCGGGGGAAGCCTGACCGAAGCCAAGCTCACTGACAGGAGGGAAATGAGACAATTAAAATGGGAGTTGGCTAAGCTGGAGCAGGAGAAGGAAGAGCGGAGGATGGCTCATGAGTTCAGGTTGAAAGAGTTGGAACTCCAGACCCTGCAACGGGGGTCCTCTCCTGTGATGAATGGTGGCAGTGAATCCAAAGAAACAGCCAGGGAGTCCAGACCAGACCCTATTTGCCAAAAGACCTAATTGCTAGCTTTAGTCAGGGAGATGACATAGCCAAATGGTTGGCTGCCTATGAGGTCTCCTTAAGAGCCCATGGGGTGCAGGAGAAGCACTGGGGGGGTGGTTTGTATAAGTACATGCCTCCTACTGGTCGGGACACCTTGCTGGCCCTGGAACCAGAGGAGCAAATCAACTACCCCACCATGAAGCTAGCATTGGTAAGGAAGTTTGGGCTTACCCCAGAAAGGTATCACCAGAAGTTCAGGGGGAGCCACAAGTTAAGCACCCAGAACTGGGTAGACTTCCTTGATTACGCAAGAAAGGCCTTGGAGGGCTGGGTAAAGGGCAGTGAGGTGAAGGATTATGAGGGGTTGTATGATCTATTTTTGAAAGAGCACCTCCTCGAGAAATGCTTTCCTGAGCTGCGCCAACACCTGGTGGACAGCAAGCTGACCAATCCCCGGAAGCTTGCAGAGGAGGCGGACATCTGGGCAAGTACCCGGGTGTCCTCAAAGGGGACTGGAGGGGATTCCCAAAAGGTCGGACAGGGCACCCCTCAGAAGAAGGAGGGAGGAGATAAAAAGAGGGAGTTCTCTAAAGGTCCCCAAAACCAATTCCAGGGGAAGGGAACAGGTTTCACCCCTAAGGCTAACCCGCCCAGAAACCCTAATCCTGGCCAAAGCCAGCAGCCAAGGGTTCTCCACTGTTTCGAGTGTGGTGATGTTGGACATTATAAGGGAGATGTCAGATGCCCAAAGAGATCACCCCCTCCCACCGGAGGAAAACCACCGGGAGTAGCTAGTGTAGCGCTCGGGGAGGAGTTGCCCTTAGATAAGGGGGGTGAGTGGGCGGGTGTCACCTTAGTGTCCCTGGGAGAACGGGAGATTGTTCCTAAGATCCAGGTGCCCCCAAATACTGCTAAGTATGGGCAATGGGTCACCATCAATGGCCAGAGAGGGGAGGCTCTGAGAGATACAGGAGCCAGTATGACTATGGTGAGAAGTCAACTGGTGTCTCCAGAGCAGGTGGTTCCCCATGTACTCCACCCCGCTGCGATGGCTGACGGCAGAATGGGCCACTATCCAGTGGCTGAGGTTCCCTTTGAGTGGGAAGGGGTTGCAGGTTCACTTCGAGTTGCCGTAAGCCCTGCCGTGCCAGTTGATTGTCTGCTGGGGAATGATATGGAGCACAACGCTTGGAGAGAGGTGGAATACCGGACGCACTCTGCGATGCTGGGTACACCTGACTGGGCCTGTGTGAGCACACGGTCTGCGACTGCCCGGAGGGGGAGTTCGCCTGGGTTGGAGCCTGGAACAATGGCCCAACCCGCTGCCAAAAAGGGACAGACCGGAAGTCAGGAAGAGCCTGCTTCGGCTTCCGCACCCCATGTGACAGATCGGCCACCTGCGGTGGTGGACCAGGAATCCGTGGAGGGGGAAGTAGTCTCTCTGGAGGATCTACCCATCCCTGCTGAGTGGCATGTGGAGGGAGGACCTACCAGAGAGGAATTCTGTAAGGGGCAGAGGGAGTGCCCTACCCTTGAGGGACTGAGGCGACAGGCTGAAGCCCAGGCAGCAGGTGATGTTACGGGACACTACCATATTTACTGGGAGGATGGACTCCTCTACAGTGAACCCAAGGTACCCTTACCTGGTTCATCAAGGGCCTTGGTAGTCCTGCAACAATTCCAAGCCTTTCTGCTGGAATTGGCTCATGCTATACCCTTGGCAGGACACTTAGGTCAGGACAAGACCTTTGCTCGGCTTGTCCTCCACTTTTACTGGCCTCAGATGAAAGTGGCGTCCAACACCTACTGTCGGACATGTGTATCCTGCCAGGCCAGTGGGAAAACGGGTGAAGCTGAAAGCTCCTCTGGAACCACTTCCAGTTGTTAGCACCCCCTTCGAAAGGGTGGGCATCGACATTGTAGGGCTTTTAGATCCACCAACAACAGCTGGTCACAGGTTCATCCTGGTTCTGGTGGATCATGCCACACGGTACCCAGAGGCAATTCCTCTGAGGACAGTCACTACACCTGTGGTGGCTAGGGCCCTAATGGGGATCTTTACCCGAGTGGGTTTCCCCAAAGAAGTTGTGTCTGACAGGGGGGCCAACTTTATGTCAGCTTACATGCGGGCAATGTGGAAGGAGTGTGGAGTGACCTACTGGTTCACCACTCCTTATCACCCCCAGTCGAATGGACTGGTTGAGAGGTTCAACAAAACCTTGAAGGGCATGATCAGAAGTCTGCCTGAAAGCCTGCGGAGGAAATGGGACGTCCTCCTACCCTGTTTGCTATTCTCCTACAGGGAAGTGCCACAAAAGGGAGTGGGCTTCAGCCCCTCTGAACTTCTGTATGGGCACCCTGTACGCGGTCCTCTCAGCCTGGTGAAGGATGGTTGGGAAAAGTCTCCCAGGAAACCCCCCCAGGATGTGGTGAGCTACATGCTGGCCTTCAGGAGCCAAATGGCGAAGTGTGGAAGCAAGCTTCTGACAACTTGGAGGCCAGCCAGGCAGTCATGAAAGAGTGGTATGACCACAATGCTCACCAGGTGGAATTGGAGCCTGGCCAGAAAGTGTGGGTGATGGAGCCTGGAGAGCTTAGTGCCCTCCAGGATCGCTGGACAGGCCCATTTGAAGTGTTGGAAAAGAAGGGTAAGGCCACATACCTGGTGGACCTTAAGACCCCTCGACAGCCCCTACGGGTGCTGCATGCCAACCGACTCAAACCCCACCATGAGAGGCCCGAGGTCATTTTAATGATGGTGACTGATGGGGAAGAGGAAGCGGAAAGCGAACCTCTCCCAGACTTGTTCTCGTCTCAAGAGAAGGATGGGTCAGTGGAGGGAGTGATTCTCTCTCCCACTCTAACTCCTGAACAGCGGGAGGACTGCCGCCAGATACTGGAGCAGTACTCTACATTGTTCTCCCTTGTCCCGGGAAGGACTCACCTGTGTACCCATGATGTGGACACAGGGGACAGCCCACCAGTGAAGTCGAAGACCTACCGGCTGTCCGACAAGGTGAAGGCTAGCATGCATGGAGAGGTTGCCAAGGTGCTAGAGCTAGGAGTTATAGAACCTTCCAACAGCCCTTGGTCCAGTCCGGTGGTGCTAGTGCCAAAAGCCGCCCCACCGGGCACCACGCCAGAACTGAGGTTCTGTGTGGATTACCGGGGACTGAATTCAGTTACAAAGACTGATGCTCATCCGATCCCTAGGGCGGATGAATTAATTGACCGGCTAGGAGCTGCCCAATACCTAAGTACCTTTGACCTCACTTCAGGGTACTGGCAGATCTCCTTGACAGATGGAGCAAAGGAAAGGTCAGCCTTCTCCACGCCTTAGGGACACTTCCAATTTTGCGTGATGCCCTTTGGGCTCAAAAATTCCCCAGCCACATTTCAGCGGCTGGTGAATCAGGTCCTCTCTGGAATGGAGGGTTTCTCCGCTGCTTACCTGGATGACATTGCTGTCTTCAGTAGCAGTTGGGAGGACCATTTGCAACATTTGCAAGCAGTTCTCCAGGCCCTGAAACAAGCTGGATTGACAATCAAGGCCAGCAAATGCCAGATTGGGCAGCGGTCGGTTGTGTACCTTGGACACTTGGTGGGTAGGGGAACAGTGCAGCCCCTGCAGGCGAAGATTGAGCCAATCATGGCCTGGGAACCCCCCAAGACACAGACTGAGGTCCGAGCTTTCCTGGGCCTCACAGTCTGCTACCGTCGCTTTGTGAAGGGGTATGGCACTATTGTAGCGCCCCTCACAGAGCTCACCTCCAAGAAACAACCTCGACGGGTAGTTTGGACGAATGCTTGTCAGCAAGCTTTTGAAAAACTGAAGCAGGCAATGTGTGCAGCACCGGTCCTGAGGGCCCCAGACTTCTCCAAGGAGTTCATTGTCTAGGCAGATGCATCAGAACATGGCATTGGGGCAGTGTTATCGCAACTGAATGAAGAGGGCCTGGATCAGCCTGTAGTCTTCTTATCCAGGAGACTGCTTCCCCGGGAATAGAAGTGGAGTGCAATTGAGAGGGAAGCTTTTGCAGTGGTGTGGGCTCTGAAGAAGCTGCGGCCATACCTGTTTGGCTCGCACTTCATGGTTCAGACTGACCACCGCCCCCTTCGTTGGCTAATGCAGATGAAGGGGGAGAATCCCAAGCTGTTGAGGTGGTCCATCTCCCTACAGAGAATGGACTTCCGGGTGGAACATCGACCTGGAGTTGACCACGCCAATGCAGACGGTCTCTCTAGGTATTTCCACCTTAGTGATGAGGACTCCCAAGGGGTTGGGTAGTTCTCCCCACTTTCAGCTGGGGGGGACGCGTGTTAGACCTGTCTGACCTTTTGCGTAGTCCCTCCAATTTATTATCTTTTTTGTCCCCTTTTTGCCCCTCATGCCTTTATTTATTTTTGTGTCCACTAGCTTTTTCAAGGTGTTGGTCTAGGGGATAGGTGCTTTTTCACCCTCATGGTTTTTCACCTCAGGCCTAGAGGCCTTCCCTGACAGGAATTTCTTTGGAGTCACAAAATGGTGGCTACCAACTGTCATAACTGACATACCTGGAACCTGTACCATAGGATAGAGTAGGGCATTCCAGAACCTTCTGGTCCCTTCTGGACCTCTGAGGGTCAGCCTATAAAAGGCGGAATGCTGGGCAGCCATTTTGTCTTGCCAGTGAGGAACAGCTAGAGTGAAGGCTGAGGTCTGGTAGGGTCCTGAAGGGTGGATTGCTCTTCAAGGGTTTCGCTCTGTCTGGGTTCTCCACCCCCCATTCCTGTTGACCTAGCCGAGTTAGTTTCGTCCTGCTGACCCTGGACAGTTAGGTGAAGGGGTTAATCCCAGTGGACTGTGGAACTGTAAAGATCCCTGCTGTGAGAACGGAACTGAGTGCCCCCCTTCTTTTCACCAGCCCCTGTCCAGTATGGAGGATTAGTGGGTCCCTGTTAAGGATCAAGAACTGGGAACTTATACGTGTGAGGGTCAATCCCTACCTCCCGTTGCCTTGGGTGTTGAAGCCGGTTACTGCCCTTGTGACCCTGAAATCACTTACTGGTGACCGGTCGTGCAGCTGGTGAAGCACTGTCCCACTCGTGAGACAGTGGAGAGAGAAGGGTGCCGGATTTATTGGGGCAGCACCGATTCCGCCGTGAGCAGGACCCCGGGGGCATCAACTGCGTTGTTGTGGCGGCGCCACTGATATGAGGAGAGGTGGGGGCTGATTGCAGAAGTCAGGCGCCATCGCGCATGCCCCAGACAGTGTCAGTTATCCCTAACAGGAGGGGCCTAGGAGCGAGCAGGCCCGTAGGAGAGCCACTACCAGCAGCAGGCGGCCGGGGCAGACTCCGGACTTGGCTCGCTAGTCTCCCGCACATGCGCGGTCGCACCGCTGTGGGGGAGACGTCGCAGATCGGCGCTTCTCCGTTTGTGGCAGAAGATCCTCGAGGAAGTGGCGGGAAGCGCGCATCGGCGATTCCCCGTTCGTGGGTCTCTTTTCCCTACTCAAGCCTCAACGAGGAGCGGCCTTGAGCAGGGGAGGAGGGGCGGAGGACCGGGAGGAGGGGCGGAGGACCGCATCGAGTGCCTGAGGAGATTGGTTCCTTCCCCCCCCCCCCCCCTCCCGTGAGATAGAAACACAGGCCCCGGGGGCCCAACACACAGAAACAAAGTAAGGAGGTTGTGAGGGGGGAAGTTGGAGGCCATTGAGTCACCTTCAAGGGAACAAGACTTCCGATTGGCCAAACAAAGATTGGGCTGATACTGGGGAATGCTATCAAGCTTCTTTTAAGAAACTATTGAGACTTAATTTTCAATACAGAAGGTCCCCCTCTGTGATTAGACTTCTTTATACCAATCCCTCCCCTTTACTGTTGTCAGATCTGGTGAGGAGCCTATATAGGGCAATTAAAGTGAGTAAAGCTCACCAATTCTTCTGGATTAGTAGTGGAAAGGGAGTAAATGAGTAAATCGTTTCTAGAGAAGTACAGACACTGCTTCTTTTGAACTACTGTAATGTGATGTAACGTTAGAGAGCCAAGTAGTGTGATTGTTCTGACAATTTTGAGGAAATTACTAAACCCATGACTACATGTAATGTGCTGTTAAGTTGAAAAACTGTTCAATGACAGGATTTGGCAACTTTTAAAGTATTATTATTTTCATGACAAACTGTAATGTACTAAGCTGTGATTTCTAAAGACAAGAGAGCAAAGATTATTTTTATAAACAAGCTTGTATTTTTCCAAACATTGGTGTAGCGTCCTTTTTGAGTGAAATTGCGTTGGTTTACTGCTGGGTGGTTTGCAACCTTTACACATGTGCCTCTAGTGATAGTGTCTTACCCTAGGCCAGGCTACCCTAGGTGACCTGACATATTTAGGTTCCAACAGCACCCAACGTAGTTTAATATTTGGCACTACGCAGGTACTCAAAAGCAACACAAATGTAATCCATTTAATAATGGTAGTCCTGGGTCACTTCCCCATTTACTGTACAAGTCATTTCTGCCCACGCCTACCAGTGCCAGATGTAAGTGGCTGGCTCTCTTCACTGTGTGTTTGGGCTGTTGGCTCACCATGGTGCCTGCTGCTCCTCCGTGTCTCAACAACAAGGGGGCTTGTCATGCTGCTCTTACTGGTGCTTTCCTCACTTTCCGGTACATCCAGAGCAGCAGTTTGTGCTGTCTGTGCATTAATCAGCACCTCTACAGCACTGGTCATCCTAGCAATTCCCCTAGACACCTCATTGCTGTTGTGTGTGAGTCCCTCTTGCATGTTGATGCATCGTCTGCATAGCAGGGAAGTGGCTGTGGCCAGGCGGTTCATTGCCTTACTTTGTTGTTGCGCATGATGCCTCTCCTTGCGCCTTGCTAAAATGTCCTGGTCCAGTTTACTGCACAGAAGCTGCAACGATTGTGTCATGTCCCGCATCCCTGCAGCCATCTCCTTGTTTACATCAACCAGTTCTCTGATGCCCTTCCCTATGTCTTCCATATTTGTGTTCAGGTTACTCATCTGGCGTTGCACCGACTGAATGGCCTCCCCCTGCATCCTTTGAACCTTGACCATGCTACCCTCCAGCCCACGGAAGACACTGGGACCCTCCACATGTGCTGCAACACTGCTATCTCTGGGCCTGCGGCGTCTGATACCTGTACGGGCACCCTCTGCACTGGACTGCTGTGTGGCAGTGCTTCCTTCCCCAGCCAAGGTTTGAGTGTAATCCCCCTCTATGTCACCTGCTGATGACTCCATTGGGACTAGTGGGGCAACTACCTGCCTCTTGCTCTTTTGTGATGCAGGTGTTGTTAGAGGCAGTGTTAACCTCTGTTTCCTCAGGATCAGTATGTAGTTTGAAAAGGCCCCCTCCAGATCTATCCAAACCCAGTGTGCTATTACAGCCGTGGGCTAAAGACGGATCAGATGAGGGCTGCAGGAACAAACTGGAAGGAAAGGAAGGGGACAGCGGGGAGGGAGAGCTGCAAGACAAAGAACAAAAATATTGGAAACTGTTCTTATTCAAGGATACCCAATCCAGTGCGCACATCTACTCTTTCCCTACCTGGATAACAGAAAAAGGCTGCGATACTCAGAAGATACTTCTCGTCTACTGAGAACAGGCCCTGTCTGAATAACTGGAACCTCCCCTCTGAAATACACAATTGAAATCAAGGTATGATATTTCATGCAAGAGAGCTATAGTATAATAGATGGAATGTCTAAACTGGAAATCCACATACCCTAAACTCCTTTCATTCAGGTGTTAACGTGGGGGTCTAAGAAACACGCCTTCACAGCAGCCATAAAGAAAAACAGTAATGGATATGGGTTACGTCACCCTAATAAGGTAAGGTTAAGCGAGTACCTTTGTTTTTTGGAGACACTCTTAAGCAGCCTCCAGAAGATGAAGAATTGGAACACTTGGTTAACTCCACCAAGACCTCTCCTCCAGTAGAATTAGACAAATTAATCCTCTGCAATAGCCAGTGAAAAAAGGCTCGCCAACAGAGGATTAAATAGAATAGGCAAAAACCCTTTCCGCATTAGCCGATGCAAGAAGGCTATCCAACGGAATAGGGTTACGGTAAGATGAAAACACAACAACTCCGTTTCCGCATGAGCCGATGCAAGAAGGCTCGCCAACGGAAACGGGGAGAACTAGTGGGGGCGCTGACCATGGAAATCCGGTCCTCCGCATGAGCCGAGGAGAAGGCTCGCCAACGGAGGTGCAGGGAAATCTGCGCACAAGGGAAAACCAGAACCGCCTTCCGCATGAGCCGATGAGAAGGCTCGCCAACGGAAAGCCAGGAAGAAAGCGCACTCGGAGAACAAGGTCACTGGCTCCAAACGAACAACGGGAATTACTTCAACTCCTCTTGGAAGAAACAACCAAACGAACGAGTTCACAAGATAATCACTAGACAGAATCAGGTCATTAACCAGCCGGGTCAAGAGTCAGAATATCCGACACCGGAAACAGGAAGTTCAAGCCTTTTATTCCCGCCTCCATGCCGCTAAGCATTCTGGACCCTGTAGTTGTACTTTCCTAGCGTCTTGTAGGTGAGGCGCGAGTCGGACCATAACAGTATATCCCCCCTCACCTAGAGCGCCGAACAGGACCTGGACTCAAAGGATGCTGACGATGGAACTCGGCAACCAGACGGGGGGCATGTACACCAGACGCCGGCTCCCAGGAATTCTCCTCTGGTCCGTATCCCTTCCATGCCACCAGGTAACGCAACCCTCTTCCATGCCACTTTGAGTCCAAGATACCACTCACTTCGAATTCATTACCATCCGAAACAACCAAGGGCGGAGGCAGACGTTGGACAATCCGCGCCGCCGGCTTCAGCAAGGATACATGGAACACAGGGTGGATCCTGAGATGTTGAGGCAACCTTAGTTTCATGGCCACAGGATTGATACATTTAACGATAGGGAAAGGTCCGATGTATCGAGGGTTGAATACACTGTACTTCTTAAAGCGAAAGTTCTTAGTCGACAGCCACACTCTGTCACCCAACTGATACAAAGGGCCAGGACGTCGTTTCTTATCTGCTGAGGTTTTATACGCCACCTTAGAGGCCTTCAGATTGTTCTGGACCCTTACCAGGACGTCTTTAAGTTCACCAATCCTCCTAGCCGCTTCAGGTACCGAGGTTTCTTGAATAGGATGTAAAAACGGCAAGAACCTAGGATGATGACCATACGTCCCATAGAAAGGGGACACCTTGGTGGCTGAATGTGTGGCATTATTGTACGCCACCTCAGCTAGCCACAAATACTCCACCCAATTGTCTTTCCCTTGGGACACAAAACACCGCAGGTATTGTTTCAACGACTGGTTGAGACGCTCTGTCTGTCCATCGGTTTGAGGGTGGAAGCTGGTTGACAGTGACGTTTCAATGTGCAGAGAGGAACACCAAGACTTCCAAAACATAGCAGTAAACTGGGAGCCACGGTCCGATACTATGACCGCAGGGAGACCGTGTAAACGCACGATGTTCACCATCAGTAAATGTGCCAACTGACCAGCTGAGGGAACCTGAGGACAGGCGATGAAATGGCCCATCTTGGTCAAAAAGTCAATGACCACTAACACTGCAGTACATCCCTGGTCCCTGGGCAAACCCACCACAAAATCCAAGGAGATTCTTTCCCACGGGACTGAAGGAGTGGGCATGGGACAAAGAAGACCAGCAGGACGCCGATGATCCGATTTTGCTGCAGCACACACAGCACACAACGAGATCCACCTCTTCACATCAGCCCGCACTGATGGCCACCAAGATTTACGCGTGATCAGATCCAAGGTTTTTTCCACCCCCATATGACCAGCACTTGGGGAAGTGTGACACCACATGTACATTTGTTTGCGAAGAGGTTCTGTAGGGATCAACAAACGCCCCCGATTAACGGGGAAGCCATCCCTCATTTGCCATTCCGGATGTGATTGCAACCACTTCTGCCATTGTTCGGTAGTGACGCCTCTAAGTATACCCTGCAAAAAGGCATCAGGTTGGAGGGCACCAATCACCTGCGTAGGTTTCACAATGGAGGTATCATTCCCCGTTGTAGGTGTCTTCGAAGAAGACTGGCGAGTGAGTGCATCCGCTTTTCGATTATCCACCCCTGGGCGGAAAGTTATAATGAAATCGAATTCTGAAAAAAAAAGCATCCACCGAAGCTGTCTAGGGGACAAATGGCGTGCTGCAGTCATAAATTGCAAGTTTCTATGATCTGAGTAGACAGTTATCTTATGCCTGGCACCCATCAGAAAGTGTCGCCATTCTGTGAAAGCGATCTTTATCGCCAGAAGCTCTTTCTCCGCGATACAGTAGTTTCTTTCGGCCTTATTGAGTTTCCGTGACATATATGCCACCGGGTGCATGATCCGAGTCTGCTCATTACGTTGGGACAGAACTGCCCCTACTGCCACCTCAGACGCATCTGCCTCAACGATAAACGGTAACTCAGTATTAGGGTGAATTAGCACTGGTGCTGACACAAACGCCTGCTTCAAGGTCTCAAAGGCGGCCTGAGCTTCCGTATCCCACTCAAACCTCTGATCCTTGTGCAACAGTTTTGTGATGGGTGCCACTACTCTAGAAAACTGATCAATAAAGCGGCGATAAAAGTTAGCGAATCCCAAGAAGCACTGAATGTCTTTGACATTCTTTGGGACTGGCCAGTCACGAACCGCCTGTATCTTACGCTCAGCCATTTCCTGACCCTGAGGGCTAAGCATAACCCCCAGAAACTCTACTGTAGACACATGGAAGTCACATTTGGACAGCTTGCAGTACAAACTATGTTGACGTAGGATTGACAAGACAGTTTTCACGTGACCTACATGCATGGCCTCAGACTCTGAATAGATCAGGATGTCATCGATATACACTATGACATATTGATCCAAGATCTCCCGCAGCACATCGTTAAGAAAGAATTGGAATGCGGCGGGAGCGTTGCATAATCCAAACGGCATGACTAGGTATTCAAATAACCCATACCTGGTCTTAAATGCCGTTTTCCATTCGTCTCCCGACCTCATCCTTACTAAATGGTATGCCCCTTTCAAGTCCAATTTAGTGAATATCTTTGCATGCTTCACTTGTTCCAACAAGACGTTGATCAAAGGCAATGGGTATCGGTTCTTGACCGTGATCTCATTGAGAGCCCTAAAATCTACACACGCCCTCAATTCCCCATTCGCTTTAGGAATAAAAAAAAGGGGGGACGCAGCAGGAGACTTGGAAGGACGGATGAACCCCAATTTCAACAGTTTATCCAAATATTGTCTCAAGTGGTGATTCTCGGGTTCGGTTAAAGCATACAAACGTCCCGAAGGCACCACGGCCCCGGGTACTAAATCAATCTGGCAGTCATATTGCCTATGGGGGGGGAGACCTTCTGCCAACACCTCATCAAAAACGTCTTGGAATTCGTTGTACATGCCTGGCAATACCACGTCTTTTTCAGCAGCAGTAGCTACACTATTCCCATTAGCGAGGGCAAAAGAAGGACTCTGAGTACAACTAAAACAGTGCTCCCTACAGTACTGCGAATTCATGGTTACTATGTTTGTACCCCAGTGTACCTCAGGGTTATGCCTCTGCAACCATGGTAATCCTATTATAATGCCATACTGGGGGGCGTGTATAACACTGAAAGTGACCAGTTCGCTGTGACTCCCGTACCTCATCTCTGTTTCAGCAGTCTGATAACAAACGGGACCTAAATCAAGCTTCCTCCCATCCACAGCATATACCTCATCCCCATGATCCTTAGGTATCAGAGACATTCCAATCCTTTCCGCCTCAGCCCTATCTATGAACATACCCGTGGCCCCTGAGTCCACCATAGCTCGTGTAGGGACTTGCACCATACTGATCACCAATACTATATTGATAAACAAATGTTGCGCCCTTAATACCGGATTTACCATTGAAGGAATACAAACACGACTCCACGGACCCCCTTCATGCTCCCTAGAGTCTATTCGTTTTCCGCCGGTTTCTCAATCGCAGCGGATACCCCTCTGTTAGAACGAAACTTAGGGAATTTGGGCTTTACAGGACATTCCCTAACAAAGTGTCCTTTTTTCCCGCAATACAAGCAGAGGCCATTCTTACGTCTTTGTTCTTTTTCTGTAGGCGTAAGAGAGGCGCGTACTGCACCTATCTCCATAGGTTCGGAAGTGGAAGCGAGGGGACTATCAGAGGATTTAGTAGGGCCAGATACAGGGATGGTTCTGGATTTGACCTTGGAATCACCCTTTCTATTCTTGAGACGGTGATCCAGGCGTAACACCAGACTGATTAAGTCTTCACAAGTCGTAGGCTGTGGATCTATCTGGGCGATGATGTCCTTCATGTCCTCTGTTAAACCCTGATGAAACAGAGACGACAGTTTTGCCTCCGGCCACTTGGTCTCGGTGACTAATCTCCTAAAGGAATTCAGATATGTTAAAATATCTTGATTTCCTTGCCGAAGCTCCAACAATTCCTTGTCGGCAGTATAAGAGTCAGCTCTTCTGTCGAAGACCTTGACAAACTCATCCCGGAATGCCTCCCAATCATGCATCAGAGGGTCATCCCTTTGGATCAGGGGAACCGCCCATTGTGCCGCATCCCCAGCTAAATAGGATATCACGAACGCTACTTCATTTTGATTTGTGGGAAAGGAGCGTGGTTTGCATGTAAAATGCATCAGTACTTGAGACAAAAACACTTGCACCGAACCAGCGTCTCCTTTAAAACGTTCGGGGTTGGCAAGAGGGACGCTAGTAGGGATTTCGAGTACCACTGGACTGGGCGGATTAGAACCAGAAGCCCCAGCATTAAAGGGATTTTTCTGTATGGTATCTAATCTATTACGCAATTCCGTGGTCTCTTGTCTGGAGGAAAGTAGTTCGGACTGAACTATGACTAAAGCAGCCAACACGTCATCTAGGGTGGCCATGTCTACACACTGACCGGGAGGAGGTATAACCGTGGGTCGGATATTCTGTTAACCTCTGTTTCCTCAGGATCAGTATGTAGTTTGAAAAGGCCCCCTCCAGATCTATCCAAACCCAGTGTGCTATTACAGCCGTGGGCTAAAGACGGATCAGATGAGGGCTGCAGGAACAAACGGGAAGGAAAGGAAGGGGACAGCGGGGAGGGAGAGCTGCAAGACAAAGAACAAAAATATTGGAAACTGTTCTTATTCAAGGATACCCAATCCAGTGCGCACATTTACTCCTTCCCTACCTGGATAACAGAAAAAGGCTGCGATACTCAGAAGATACTTCTCGTCTACTGAGAACAGGCCCTGTCTGAATAACTGGAACCTCCCCTCTGAAATACACAATTGAAATCAAGGTATGATATTTCATGCAAGAGAGCTATAGTATAATAGATGGAATGTCTAAACTGGAAATCCACATACCCTAAACTCCTTTCATTCAGGTGTTAACGTGGGGGTCTAAGAAACACGCCTTC
Source organism: Lissotriton vulgaris (assembly GCF_964263255.1). Classification (NCBI taxonomy): domain Eukaryota; kingdom Metazoa; phylum Chordata; class Amphibia; order Caudata; family Salamandridae; genus Lissotriton; species Lissotriton vulgaris. The sequence goes on from NC_141691.1 coordinate 879,013,373, forward strand.
ACAGCAGCCATAAAGAAAAACAGTAATGGATATGGGTTACGTCACCCTAATAAGGTAAGGTTAAGCGAGTACCTTTGTTTTTTGGAGACACTCTTAAGCAGCCTCCAGAAGATGAAGAATTGGAACACTTGGTTAACTCCACCAAGACCTCTCCTCCAGTAGAATTAGACAAATTAATCCTCTGCAATAGCCGGTGAAAAAAGGCTCGCCAACAGAGGATTAAATAGAATAGGCAAAAACCCTTTCCGCATTAGCCGATGCAAGAAGGCTATCCAACGGAATAGGGTTACGATAAGATGAAAACACAACAACTCCGTTTCCGCATGAGCCGATGCAAGAAGGCTCGCCAACGGAAACGGGGAGAACTAGTGGGGGCGCTGACCATGGAAATCCTGTCCTCCGCATGAGCCGAGGAGAAGGCTCGCCAACGGAGGTGCAGGGAAATCTGCGCACAAGGGAAAACCAGAACCGCCTTCCGCATGAGCCGATGAGAAGGCTCGCCAACGGAAAGCCAGGAAGAAAGCGCACTCGGAGAACAAGGTCACTGGCTCCAAACGAACAACGGGAATTACTTCAACTCCTCTTGGAAGAAACAACCAAACGAACGAGTTCACAAGATAATCACTAGACAGAATCAGGTCATTAACCAGCCGGGTCAAGAGTCAGAATATCCGACACCGGAAACAGGAAGTTCAAGCCTTTTATTCCCGCCTCCATGCCGCTAAGCATTCTGGACCCTGTAGTTGTACTTTCCTAGCGTCTTGTAGGTGAGGCGCGAGTCGGACCATAACAGGCAGTGACGCAGGCAGTTCAGGTGAGGACAGTAGCAGAGGGGATCCTGAATGTTCTGGGGACGCCTGCAGATGTGGAGATATTTCAAGGTCTTGGGATGGTAGCTGTGTTGTTTGTGCACCTGTGTCCTCTGTGACATTCTCTGCACTTGTGGCTGCCTCCTGGCTGTCATCCCTCTTTGGTGCCGTGCCTTCCGTCTCCCTTGTATGCCTGCGAGATGTCTCGCCTGTGGACATATAAGCGTACATTAGCTCTGTGCTCCTGCCTCACAGCCTCTACAATTAAATGATTCACACTGAAACACTGTACATGTTGCCTGCGCTTGATTATGTCTGATATGATTTGCCTAACTTGTTGCTTGCTGTGCTGTATGGCATGGTGTTTCATTTAATGACCAGATGTCCCATAATGCATTGCTCCTGTATAGTGCTACCTCTACTGGACTGGGGTTAACTTTGCCACATAGGGAAAAGGGAAGGTGATGGGGTGGGAGTGATTGATGTGCATGCCTCTTACCTATTCTGGTGGCAGCTCTGGCTGAGCTGTCTGCATCTCCCAGTCCACAGACGCTCTCTGGTTCAATGGTGGACCCCACCAGCTCCTCCAGCTCAGTCAGGGGGGTGCACGGTTCTTCCCTCCTCCAGTTTTGTTTGCCTCTTTGTGGAGCTCTGCAATTTTTTTGTTAGTTGGGCTCCTCGGGTCATACCACCTCTTTTTCAGGTCATCTATGTCCCTTGGAGTCCCTCCTACAGCATTCACCTTTGCTTGTATGTTCAGCCAAATCTTCCTTTTTGCAGATTCAGCCACATTCAGTGACAGCTTGCCAAACAATTTCTGGTGTTCCTTCACCACCTCCTCCACCAGGACCTGCAGCTCCATGGTGCAGAATTGTATTTTTCTCTTCCTCTCTGGAAGTTCCTTTTCACTGCTGATTGCCATTTTCAAAGTTTAAAAGCAAAAAACTTTTCCTGTGGCTCGGTGACTCAGCTCAGCCTTCACAGCCTCTCCAGAAGCTTCTAATTACTTGCAGCTGCATGTGTAGCCACTTCCTGGTAGGGAGGGGGAGGGTGGTAGCACCTGATTGGCTGCCTACTTAAGTTTCACTTTTATTTGCTTTCCGATTCGGTATTTACCGAATCGGTATTTACCGAATCAGTATTTCCCATTCATTCCTATGGGCCTTTTGGCCCATAGGAATGAATAAGAAATACTGATTCGGTAAAAACCGAATTGGTAAATACCGATTCAGTAAATTCCGAATGTCAGATTCCGAATTTTACCGAATCAGTAAAAAATACCGAATTTTTACCTACATTGCATTTACCGATTCTAAAATGCCGAATCAGTAAAATTTGGTATTTTAAAGTCGGTAAATTGCAATTACCTACATCTAGCCCTTAGTGAGCACCATATTTTCCTTTTTATCTTTTTTCTATATATGTGGCATTTGCTGGCAATAAAAAAAAAAAGTATTGAACCAGCTTTGTAAGGCCAGACCTCTTGGTTTTGTAAATGCTTATTTTTCCCCTGTAGGCATACAAATTTACTTTTGAAAAAAAAAATCCTTTGCCTCAGTCCCCATGAAATGTACCATTACATTTCCCAGCTTGTAATGGCACTTGTAGCTCCCTATTTCAAGATACACTTTCTTTCTGTGCATGTTCACAACTTTTTGAATAGCCAAAACCCATACAATGCCAAGAATAGTTCTATAGACTTCATTTAGGAATTTTGGTATCCGGGGCACTACTCTTGAGACCCCTCATACAAACACCAAAGAAAAGTGAAGCCTTTGCTTTCCAAATAAAGCTGCCTGGGGCTAGGCTAACTGAAGTTTGTAATGAGTTTCAGTTTGAAGTTGTTATACATTTTACCAGTCACCTAGCTGTAAGGATTTGAGCCCAAGGGCCTCATGCGCAGGTAATCACAGCACCAACACATAGTGTATAGTCTGAATCTGGCCCAGGGGACATTTGCCCTGCCCCTTTTATTAGCAGGGTCACCTGGCCAGTGACACCTGTGATGGATGGGTGTGGGGTGAGTGTGAAGCCAGCCCTCAAGGACTGGCTGGTGAAAACACATTATTTTACAACCACTAGACCGTGACTAGCTGGTCAGCACACTATTATCATACCTTTTGGCCCCAAACTCCAGGAAGGTTTACCTTGGATGGAATGTTTGGTTATTTATCTGACACAGTGAGTCTGATCTATTGAAATAATTGGACAAGATGAGGTACCATTACACTGCTTTTATTCTTTCATGGTTGGCTTGGATTGTATTTTACCAATCTAAATCTGTGCACTTTGCCTGGGGAGGTAAAAGGCTCTTCCCCTTTTTCAGATTGGCGTGAATGGCACTAGCTAGTCCTATGCTTAAAGACTTTGCTGCAAAAATGGTAAATGACTATGTCACTTTTCTAGGTTGGCATGGATGAGACTACACTAATCCTATGCTTAAAAACTCTTCTACTGAACAGACAGTTTTAGAGTGTCTGGGGTTTAGTGGAGTGTTCCATATAAAGGAGCTGCTCTCCGCCTAAAAAGTAGGAACTGGGAACCATACAGACTTCTCCACTTCCTTTTAGCATAATTTATGCAGACCTCTAAGCCTAAGTAAGAAGTTATAGTTAGGACCATGTTTCCATTGGAAAATTATTTTTTGCTTTGCTTGTAACTTTGCAAATTTTCGCAAAATCTTCATGAAATTTTACCTAAAAAAATGCCTTCCAGCTAGGCTCCTGATTATAAGTTTCAGGGTGATCCATACACTTATACTGCCCTGAAACTTACCAATTAGTAGATGAGGTGGAAGAACATTTTTTGAGGGAAAATGTCATACAGATTTAGCAAAAGGTGGCAAAGTTATAAGCAAACCAAAAAAATATTTACCTATGGAAACATTGTCCTGACTATTAACTTCCCACTTAGGCTTAGAGGCTTGCATAAATTATGCAAAAAAGGAAGTAGAGAAGTCTTGGATGGTTCCCATATACACCCACACACCCACACACGCGCACACCCACACACGCGCACACCCACACACACACACTTGGTGGTTATCCTGAAATTTTTGTGTGGATCTGGCCTCTTTAGAAACCCATTGCACTTCCATGCAGTACTAGTTATTGCACGATCTCTGCCCCTGTAACTTGAGTAGAAGATATTCTCAGTTACATTGAGTTCTCTTAGGAAGTGTTTCTAAATATAACCATGGTGTAAATGCAGTGAACTGCAATTCGTTCAAATATGTAAATTACTGTTTGCGTTTCGCAGAGCACATTACACTTGCTGCATAAACTATTGACTTTTAGCTTCACGGAAATCGGCGTGGTAAATTTCTTATTATAGGTAAGTTGCTTGTGATGTATGCACCAGTATAATATTCACTGATCTGTTGCAGTTGGTGTAACACATAGCTAGAGATATCTAATGATAGCTGACTCCCACTTATGTATGTGTGTAGAGAAAAAAAACATCTTTTCAAGCAAAAACTTTCTCCACCTTTAGCGAAAGGTCCTAGATTTTGAGTAAATTATTTCCCAAATTGAATTTTACATCCATTTCACTTTAGTAAAAACTAGCAGGCCGTCCCGACCTTGTCCGGGAGCAATCAGGCTTCAAGGCCCCCACCCGCCCCGGCCCCCGCCCGCCCCAACATTGTCCGTGGCTCCCCCGGAGTAGCAGCCCGTCCTGACCTTGGCTTCAGGGCCCCCGCCCGCTCCGACATTGTCATTGGGTCCCCCGAAGCCTTACCTAATCTGCCGCACCTCCCCGCACTCCTGAATACACCGGTCCGCCGCTCCTCGCCGCTCCGCCCCGCTCCTCCCCGCCTGTCCGCCGCTCCTCTCCGCTCCTCCCAGCCTGTGCGCCGCTCCTCCCCGCCTGTCCGCCGCTCCCCCGCGCTCATGTCTGCCGCTCCTCCTCGCGCTCCTAGACGCCGCTCCTCCCCGCGCTCCTGATGTCAGCAGGCACGTCGCGGCCGGCGCTACTTCCATGGGACTACTTTTTTTTCTCGTAAATTTTTGAAATAACTTTTAATTTATATAGCCTATGTCCATCTGCACACCCTGACAATTTCAACGATGTATCGGGTGCGTGGATTGGCGCTGTGGTTCCCGAATTTACCCCCCTCAAAGGTTCAAAGTTCTTCCTTTATAATAGTAGTATAGATAACAACCAGCACCGGCTTAGCACTTACACATGCAAAGCATTCCCGCAGCACTATACCCGTGAAAGCAGCATTGAAGAGTCTGTCAATTAAGGACTGCGTCGTTTTCTCCGCCATCTTCAATGAGGAACGTTTGACATATGTGAATACTATAATTACAGAAACACTTGCCAAGGGGGTTTGGGGGGCATAAGTATCGCGAGGTCTGCCCCCGGGCAGATTGGGAGGTGGGTGGGGCCAGATAGGCACGCCCATTTTGTGGCCTTGTGCTACTTTGGGACTAGCCCAAATGTAGCCCAAATTTTTAATAGTAGCCCAAGCTTCTTAGGGGGTTAGCGTGCTCGCCCAGCCACCTTTTTAGGTTCTTGTGACCTTGTGGCTGGGAGCGCGGTAGTGCAGGTTTTTGTCTGAGGCCTGGTTAGGGGGAGAGATTTGTTGTTAGACTGAGGATTAGCGATTATTGTTGCATTTAGTGTCATGTCTGGTGAGGATTTTAGAGTCTTGGAGGCCATTCGCCTTCTCAGTGAGGCTGGCCGCATGGATCTGTTAGTGGCGGGCCCCGTGAGCCACACGTCGGCGGGCGTGGCGGCCGCCGCCATGGCCTGCTCACCGCCCGGCAAAACATCCACGAGGCAGGTGAGCGTACAGGGCCGCACGTATGCTAGGAGCGCGGCCCTGGATAGGTGTTTGTCGGGCCCCGGGGAGTGGGAGAGGTAGATATGTGGGGTGCCGGTGAGAAGAAGCCTCGACGGGGAAGCGCTCCTTGAGTTTTTCCGGTGGGTCCGGCTATAAAGCCCGGCTACTCCGGTAGGGCGGGAGCAGTTGCTGGAATGTGGGAGGTAGGGGCGGGGCCCGGGGATGTGTATGAGGAGGCCCGGGCACTCATGTAAAGGGAGATGGAGGCTGGTAGGTAGGGGTGGAAGGGGAGGGAGGAGAGCCTCTCCCCGGCCCACGTGCATGATGACAGGGGCCGCCCGCGAGTGAAGAGGGCGACCCCCGCTAAATATAGTGGGGCGAAGGGCTCACGGAAGGCCGGTGGGATCGAGGTCGGCAGGGGCCCGGGCCCAGTAGCAGTTCGGGCCGGGGGGCTATGTCCTCAGGGCCCAGCAGGTTAGGGAGGCCTGGTATGGGGAAGCACAAGGGGGGAGAGCAGAGGGACTGGGGCAGGAAGAGAGGGGGTGCCAGGGGGAGGCAATGGAGGTTGACAGGGCTGGGGGAAGCGGGGGCTAGTGGGCAGAGGTAGGGGGCATGTCCCCGGTGCTGGTAGAGTCAGATGGCAGCAAGAGGGACTGGGGGGCTGGACATATTCGAGTCATGGGCAGAGATGGTTAAGGACACCCAGGGTGAAGGGGGGTGGGCAGGGGCTTGGTTTCCATGTCCCCGCGTTCAGGACGTAGGGTGATTATGGTGAAGGGGATGGGCGAGGGGAAGGCAGGCAAGGGGGGTTGGGGTGAGGAGGGGAGTTCCTCAGGTGAGGGGGGCTGGGACAAGAGGTCTGGCATGGAGTGAGGAGGAGGGGGATGGGGAGGATGGGGGAGTCGGGGTTGATCTTACTGTGGTAGGTAGGGTGTGGGCGGCCAGCTTTTTGGGGTAGGGATGAGGCGGAGTGGGATAGGCAGGGGGAAGATAGTGGGGCCAAGCACATCAGACCTTCCGTTTGTTTTTCAGGAGGCGGAGCGTCACAGGGCACCAGACTTGGCCGGGCAGGGGACGGGAAACTGGCGCCAAGGAGAAGGGAGGGTTGAGCCTCAGGCGGCGTGCCCGGAATCCCGTTGAGGCCGGCAGAAGTAGGCCCACAGCAGGCTCACCGGCCCCTACACCCACAGGGCCGCCACGGCTTGGGGACCAACATCGGAGGAGGAGCGACGTGAAAGTTGTTTTTAATGTTGCTAAGAGGGTGCGGTCGGCGCAGCCGGCCATGAGGGCTGGGTGTTCTAAGGATGTTGATTTAGTTTATGATGAAGATAGTATGGAGGAAGAAGAGTTGAGAGAGGGTGAGCGGGGGGCAGAGTAATGTTGTCAGTAGTGTATTGCAGGTGTCACGGCGCCAGGCTTAGCCCACGGGTCGGAAATCACGCTGGGAGGACAGGTCGGCCCCCCAGAGGGGAGGATCAGAGATCCGCGAGAGGCTTCTTTGGCTCCAGGTAAACGGGCAGCCCGTGCTGCCACCTTTATGGTATCGGTGGGGGTGGGAGGAAGTGTGGGGGATATGGGGGCAGGTTACATAAAGGGACGTACGTTGCTGACGTAGAAGTGGGAACTGACAAAGCTCTAGAAGGGGTACTGGGGATCGCAGGTAAGGTGTCTGGAGGCAAGGATAGCCCAGGTACAGGGCCTTCGGCTAAGGGGGACGGCCCGGGTAAGGGGCCAGGGGATGGAGAGAGTAAGGGGGTGATGCAGCAGGACGCGACACGACGGGGAGTCAGATGTAAAAGTGGAGAGTAAGGAGTTGAAGGTGAAATGGTTACTGTATATGGGTGTCACGAAGCCGCTGGGGGCGCATCCGATGTTGGCTACTAAGGAGCGTATATGGAAAGGGGAGTATGTGGAGATATCGGGAAGTTGGAGAAAAAGAAGGGACGAAAGAGGAGGAGTATGAGCTTCAGAAAAGGCCTAAGGTGCCGCTCAAGATAGGGAACTGGATGGCGACTTTTCTCGTTTATGCCAGCGATTATTGCAAAAAATTCCCAGAGGGGTCAGTAGCCATGTTTAAATACATGGACGTTATTAGGAATGCCCAGATTACAGCGGGGGGGTTATGCCTGGGCTCAATATGACAAGGAGTTTAGGGCCCACATGGAGTGGGACCCTGAGGTGAAATGGGGTGAGCTGGACGCAGACTTGTGGCAGCATACAATGGGGTTAGCAGGGTTGGGGAAGCCCATATTTACGGCTAGTGGGCTACCCATAGTTTATCAGCCCTTTCACGGCTGCCCACTCAAGGAGGTGTGGGGGGCGTGGGTAGGGTACAGTCAGGATCCAAAGGGACCTGTTGGGACTATAATAAAGGGTTATGCACTCGAAAATACTGCAGTTTCTGACATGAGTGGTCGGGCTGTGGGAAGAGTGAGCATGCCCTGGTTCAATGCTGGGGAGCTCAAGGTCAGCAGCAGGGGAACCAGTAGGGACAGTCAGGATGGTTTAGGTCCGTGAATCAACAGCAGCCCGCTGGTGGGAGAGGGGCCAAGGTGCCTGGGCCAAAGGGCTTGTACACCGGTTACAGAAGACAAGTTGGTTGTAGCCCTGCAGGGATATCCAGATGTGGGGGCTGCAGAACGTCTGCAGATGGGGTTTCTAGAGGGGTTTAGATTAGGTTACGACGGACCAAGGAGGAGGCATTGGGCTGACAATTTGAAGTCATGAAGGAGCACCCCGAGGTGGTGCAAGAAAAGCTGGACAAGGAATTCAGTGAGGGACGCATGGTCGGACCCTTTGAGGATTGGCCTCTGGTTGATTTGATAGTCTCCCCCATTGGGGTAGTGCCAAAATAGGAGAAGGGGCAGAGTCGCCTTATACAACATCAGTTGTGGCCCGAAGGTGGCTCGGTAAATGATTTTATTGATGAGCGAGAGACCACGGTGTCATATTCATCAGTTGATGCAGCCATGTCACTTGTGGTGACCGCGGGCGCAACAGCGATGATGGCAAAGTGCGACAACAAGTCGGCTTTGTGGCTGCTTCCAGTCCACCCGGACGATTGGGGCCTATTGGGGTTAACGGCCGCTGGTAAGTGGACAAAGCACTGTCGATGGGCTGCTCCATGTTTGCGAACTGTTCCAATGTTTCAGTACGTTCTTACAATGGTTGTTCATGGAACGGATGGGTCACCATGGAGTAATGCACTGCCTGGATGACTTTTTCTTTGTGGGCACACCAGGCTCCACGGACTGCCAGTATGCGCTGGACAAGTTCCAAGAGATCATGGGCGAGTTACAGTTGCAGGAAGGCAGGTAGGATTTTAGGTCATGGGAGGTAAGGAGTTATAAATGCTATATTGTAAGATTGTGTAATATTATTGTTATTTAAAGTTATGTATTGTATGTTGCAGGGTGGAGTTTTATGATGTGGGGATCATAGGGGTGGGGGGAAACAAGGGGTCAAGTATTTTGATGTATAGAGAGATTTTAGTTTTGTAAGGCAAAGTACCAGTGTTAATAAAATTGTGAAATGCACCTGCTTCAATAAAGAAGCGTTTTACTCACACAAATGGTTGTCAGTGTGGCTTGCCCCACCTTTCCCTCCCAAACGTCTCTCACAGTAATTGAGAAATCCCTTGAATATTTGTGACGGCTGCGCATGCCGCAATGGAGCACAGGTGGTGAGGTGCAGGCACTTGAATTTACATCTCATTGAGCGGAAAGACCTAGACCTCGTCAAGTCTGGGCTTGATGCTGAAGTAAAGACTTTGGCACATCTGTCTGTAGTGCATTGAAAGAAGGACTTAAAAACAATTTGTGTTGTTTTTTATAATCATATCTCTTTCATCCCACTGTGCAATTATAACTATTTTGCCATTTTACTTAGTAGTCCTATGAGCAGATCCATTCCCTACGCTACTCAAAAGAATTTTATTATAAACACAATATATTTTAATTTGGTAAACAACATGCCGTTATACAGTACACGAGGACCAAAAGAGGCACAAATGTGCCATCAGGCTATGTATTCACAGCTGCAATATTCATTTTATAACTTCTGAACATATTGCTGGTGTGCGTGTTACTGACGTCAGGGTCCTGTACTTTTGTCTGCACGTGGCCCAAACGCACTAAACGCTTTTTTGCAGAAAATCACAATATATGATTCTTCTTTAATTACATTTCATGAAACAGGTCTGGCAACTCACAGATTCTAAATTAGAAAACCATAGCAATTCCTTCCAGGGGCCTTGTAGTAGTGAGTGATACCACATTAAGGGCCCAATTCACAAAGGTAATCATGGATTTAAAGTCTAAGGGCCTGATTTAGATAACGGCGGATGCCGTGGCGAAGTAGACCTTTTGCTGCCCTGGTGGTCCCTGCATTTGCTGCCCAGTGACAGCTGCAGGTAAAAGCGGGTGAGGAGGACCGCTGCCCCCAAAACTTGTGCCGCCTGGGATGGATCGCCCACCTATGCTACACAACTGAGCAGGCGAGGTACTGCATCACAACCAGGTCAGATATCCCACCCGCCAAATATTAAATCCCATTAATATTCTATGGGATTTAGATTTCGGGTGATGGGATATCTGTCACCATTGTGATGTATAAACCATGCCCTATGTTTAGGCTTGAAGTCTAAGGGCCTGATTCACAAAGATAAAGTTAGACCAAAAGTCTAACTACTACAATTTTTCTGTAATAACAAAGGTAAGTTACTATTAGTAACTTTACTACTCGTAAACTTACCAGTAGTAAAGTTAGTAGTAGTAAACTTACTGGTACTAACTTACTTTTGTGAAAACCGAAAAATATTAAGGTTAGACTTTGGGTCTAGGTTAGACTTTTAGTCTGACTTTACTTTTGGGAATCAGGCCCCAAGGTCTCAAAACCCAAGCAGACTTTATGAAACAAAGGACATTTTGGGATTGGCCTTTGTTAAACATAGAGGATTGTGTAAACAGAAATGTGATTTCTCTCTACCCTTTAAGCCAGCATCAGCCACAGAAAGACATATTAAATTTCATTAGAAAGAGATTTATAGGGTTAGTTAAATCAGCGTATTAAAGTAAGTGATTTCAGCTATAGTGAAGATTTTTAGGGGCATTGATTACTGAATAGAAGTGTTCAGATATTCTTTTTAACTCAAAGCAGTATCAATTGCGAAATATTTTCCTAACTTGACAGAGGGACTTTGAAAACCTTTAGAAATTTCACAATATTTACACAGCATAATGCTTCAGAGCTTACATGTGAAAATTGGACTTTTGTGACTGTTCTATATGTATATGTCCAATGGTCTCTTCAAAAAATGGCTCAATGAATGACAAAGGGCCTGATTAAAAAAAGTAGGAAAAGTACAATACAGGTTGTGGGAAGCTGGCTCTCTGTACAGTGCACTAAAGTAGTGAAGGGCACTATGTAGAGACCTCAGTGAATCCCTAACAAGTGTACAGAGGTCTAAGTAGATTATGCTAACTCTCTTTTTGAGGGAGTGTGAGTGAGGAGTTAGGCTTATCAGAGGGTAGTGCTAAGCATTTGTTGTACTCACATAGGCAATGTGAGACACACAGTCAAGAATAAATCCAAGACCAATTTATAAAAATAAAGTCAATTTGTATGCAATTTGAAAGACCATAAACACAGTTCTAAGAATAGAACTTTCGTAGTTACGATTTTTTAAAGTTCTGAAAATATACCACTTTTGTGCACATTTCACACCATGGGATGTAATGGGAAAGAAGTAGAAAAATGTGTATACCATCAAGCAATGCTTTCACAAAGTTTACTGTCTTATTTTAGGTCAATTTTGGCACCAGGTCCAAAGTTCCAGCAGGAGACGTTCGGGAGCATCCCTTTCTGCTGGGAGCAGAGTTGTGAGGGTCTTGGAAGCTTGTGTGCAAAGACGAAGGAGGACACTGCCAGGTGCAGAGCAAAAAGGTCAGCTGGGTGCTGTGCATTTGAGGTCCTTGCGGTCAGGAACAGGCACTCTTGGAGAGGTGATCTCGGGACAGCTGGGCCACTCAGGAAGTCTGTCTCGGGTGTCTTGTGCTTAGGGAGTATGGAGTGAACTCTTCTTTTCAGTGATTGCCGTTGGGCATCTTGTATCCCGGGTATTGGTGCACTGTGGCTCCGCTAGGCCCTGGTGCCTTCAAGCTTAGTGGAGAGGCAGATCTGTCACTCTGGTGCTGTTGTGCCTTTTCTTGCTTTGGTGCTGTATCAAGCTCTTTGGGGAGCAGCAATTTGACAAACCAACCTTCATGGGACTAGTGCCTGCGGTGGGCCCCTTTTTCTTCTGCAGCAGAGCTTAAGTTCTCATGCAGCAGATCTTCTTTGTACTGGTCTTCTCTTGTCTGTCGAATCTGATGTTCAGGTCTCGGGGGCCATTTAAATACTGAATTACGGGACATTACAGGGGGAGACAGGTGGTAGCCAATGCGCTACATACCTTGAGGCTGCGTAGACTCTCTAGTGACCACTTCCTGTTGGAAGAGGAACTTCCCTAGCCCTGATAGGTTGTTTCCCCCATCCCAAGAAGGTGGAATTTCCGGCGAGGTTTTCACCTCACCTGCCCTGCCCTAAAGGTTGTGCAGGCTAAGTGGGGGCCCTCCTTCTAAACTAACTAATTTTCCCATCTTTCCTCCTTCCCAAAGTGGAGCGGGAATAGGGGCTTGGCCTCCCCGCTATCTGTAGGTTTCTAGGTTGGATTTAAGTGGTGGCTTTGCCTTTGAAGCTGCCCACCCAGGAACACTACCCAGTCCTGGCAGAGGTGTGAAGCACCCCCACCCAGAGCAGGCTTTGGCTCTGTCCTCTGAGAGTGCTTGCTCTCACCCCATGATGTCAGACACATGTTTGGTGGTGGATGAATGATGAATTTCTACCTGTGCTTTAGAAAAAGGCCTGAATGGGCAAATCTCTAGCATTAAAAGCATTGTAAAATCATGCAACCTTACATATGGATGGGGAGAGAAATGAAACGGTATTGGATGAAATGGAATAAAATGGTTACATATGGATTACATAATTGAGATGGAGCATTTTGTGTACTTATGGACATTGCTGTGCGACTGGAACTGGGGCGTAACAGCGCTCTACACCTGATGGATATACAGGGCTGTGTGCCACGCAGCCTGCAATGGCAGACTGCAAAGTCAAAGTCATAGTGAGGGGTACCTGCAGTGGAAAAAACAGTGCTGTAGCCTCAGAGGACCCTCTTCAGTACCCATGCACCTTGTACTTTGGGTACCATTTACTAGGGACTTACAGGGGTAATTGAAGTTGTTCCAATTGTGGCACATTTTTAGAAAAAGAACACTAGTACTGGGAACCTAAATATACTATACAGATAAAATGAAGAAGGTAAATTAATATAATCGCTCTTGCTTGATTACATGGATTACATAGCCCCTCCATCCTCACAAGACCAGCTCCGCAGTAACTCTGGCGTTGCAGCACACCGGGGTGACATTCGGTCACACCCGGTGGGGCCCGATGATGAAGCAAGTCACCGACCAGGTCGGTGAGTGAGGGCTTTATTAACAAACCAAATGGGCTTGTGTTTGACTCCTTGTGCTCAGTGCAGACCCCCACCCTACCGGCACTAGAACACTCTTTTGTTGTTATTTTCTGATTACATGGATAGTCAATCTCAAATGGCTATGTTTACATTGGCAGTGAGTGGATCAACAGGTATTTCAAGTAATGTTTTTAAGTTCCAGGGGACAACGGGAAAGAAAGATGGCGGATTGACTCTGCCGCTGGGAAGGTCACAGGCAGAGCTGGTGCTCCTGATTCACTTACCGGTTCTGGCATGCAGGGGCTGTGGTAACACTGTAACTAGAGGCAACTGGAAGAGAAAGAGCTGTGTGAAAGGTTGTTATAAACAAACATGAGTAATTGAAGAAAGAATTTTCTATGCTAAAAATTTACAGTGTATACTTTGGACTTGCTCACACGATACTGCTAGCTGCCCGTGTTCTGCTCCAGGTTTTACATTTTGACAAACCTCACGAAGGAGAGATTTGCCTAAATTCATAGAAAGGTCTGTACAAAAGATAGTTAAAATAAACTTGAGGAGCTGAAGAAAGAACCTTTTTGCCAAAATTCATAGAGGAAAGATACTTTGGACTTGCTCACATGGTACTACTAGCTGCCCGTATTCCACTCCGGGTTTTACTTTTCTCTACCGGGCGTCTTGGGCATTCTCGCCGATTCCCGCTGCAGGCTTCTTGCGACATGCTCACTGGACTGCCTCATTCTAGTAAACTGCAAGGAATAGGGCTGACGAAGGGGAACACCCAGAAGGGTGGATGCACAGGATTTCGCTCTGCCGCAGCAGTGGCTGGCGCTGGAGCTGGGGAAAAAGCTGCTACTTCTTGAGAAGAGGAAAAAAGTGACTCAACACGCTCTGCTTCATGAGTTGGTCGCTCCATTTTGAAAATTCTGCGATCTGCAAAAGCCTCAGCAGTAATTAATCTGGGGGGGCCTACTGTTTATCCACCAAAGATTGACATGGTGAGCGCACCTATTGGGGCTGTACTGCCATCTAGGGGAGAAAAACGACAGGAGGATGTAAATTCACTCACTGCTTTGGATTGCAACCAGGTACTCAATAAAAAGCTAATAGGGGGAATGACTCACAGGGAGCGGAAACGTCTGCAACTTCGGTAGACACAGATATAGCAACTGTCAATAATGCTCTAAGCAAAGACTTTGAACATTTTTGAACAGGTATGCACAAGTTATAATGGTAAATGAGTGGGGTAGTGGGTATATTACAAAGAATACCGTCATATGGAAGGTGGTGCACAGGGGAAGGAGTGTTTCAAAGGGGTGATGGGGGGAGAATGAACGTTGGAAAGGAAGGTTTTAGAGCACATGGGGGAGGAAGGATCGAGAGGATACACGAAGAGGGAAAGGCATGGAGGAGAGTAGAGGTATTCATGGAAATATGTAGCATTACGCTACAGTTTTTAGCGGGAACACGTTGATTTATGAGACAGCCATGATTTGTTATGTGTATTTGATGTTGAGAGGGATTGAGTAAAACATAGTCTAAATCATGTATTTTGCATTTTAGATAACCCCTGACGAAGGGCCAAACAAAAGGCCCGAAATGCATTGGGTAAATGAGTTTTATGTACATGGACAAAACTTACATATGCTTTCGTGGCGCAAAAGAAGGCTTGGATTAGCATTTCTGCCTCATTTAGAGTTGAGCGAAAATGTAAGTGTTCCCCCTTGTGACATGCGCAAAAGCAAGAAGAATGAAAAATGTTTAGAAAAAGTTTTGATGATTGTGATGCATAATAAAGAAGAAGAGAATAAATGATTTATTTGGTGGCATATTTTGTAATGCCATGAACACCTAAGCTGTGCACCCGGCGAGGAGTGGGACTCGCTCCTTTTACAGTGCATTTTCATTCAACAACGTGGCAGGGCTGTCCGCGTTTTCCGGGGAGTTGCACGCGACAGAAGAGAACAAAGGGATTAACACTACATAATTGGAAGAAAAGAAGGTGTGCACTGTGTCATCTTTTCAGTGCAACTAAGCAAAGACTTTACCATTCCTATCCCACGGTTTACTACTCAAAGCTCTGAGCACCCTAATAGCAGCCAGGTTCCACGCGGTCAACTAGTGTCATTGGCACCCTTGGATGCTCGTATTTATGTGCCCTCTGAAAAACTTATGTCATGTGCTATAATTGGCATGGACAGTGAAGCAGCTGCTCTGCAGCAAAGTAGAAGCCCCATACTCTCTAGGAAAATCCATATGCTTGAAAATAGCTCTGGGGCCAAGGAAGGTTTTTATAGTATGGACAGTACTAGCAGTGGTTGGATAACTATTAACTGTGAGGAGGGTCTTACAGAGCATACTGAAGAGGGGGCTTCAATGACAAAGTATAACAAAGGCGATGCTAAGCCTAACATTCAGAAACAGCACAAAAAGAAAGTTCCCGATAAACAATGTGACAGCTCCGCTAAAATTGTAGCAAACTAGTAGTCCTCTTCAGAAATGGGTTACGAAGAAGGGAGAAGTCAAGAAAATAATTTTGCCGCTTCTGGCTATGGTTCAGAACGCGTTTTTCAGCTTATTCAGACTCTTCCAGACTCTTTTTTGTAACCTTTGCAGAATGTTTGCATTGTCAGCATTCCGTCCATTATTTGTTTGCTGTAACCTTTGCACAATGCAAAACAGTACCAGTACCATTGACAGGGGCACTGGTGGCCAGATGCGATCCTTGTCGCTTTCCTCCTCAGCATCTTTAGCTACTACTGTGGTTATACAAGAGGATCAAGTTGATGCACAGTCAGTACCAGCCAGATATCTGAGCAGACATCGTTTTTAGAAATCCTGCAGGCGTTGCAAGCACAGAGGGTGGAGGCTCAGGATTATTATGCCCAAGCTAGGGCCGACAGCTCTGTAATTAGGCTTTCTCCCTCAGAGATTAAAAGCCAAATAGCCTCTCTCACATCTGATATATCCGAGCTACATCAGAGGGTAGCTGACACAGAAGACCACATGAGTAGAACAGCTAAGCTTACTGAGGTGCATGATGTTAAGCTTAGAACCATGCAACAGAAGATCGAGGACTTGGAGAACCGGCAGCGGCGCAAAAATCTGCAAGTGTTT
Source organism: Lissotriton vulgaris (assembly GCF_964263255.1). Classification (NCBI taxonomy): domain Eukaryota; kingdom Metazoa; phylum Chordata; class Amphibia; order Caudata; family Salamandridae; genus Lissotriton; species Lissotriton vulgaris. The sequence continues at coordinate 879,029,607 of NC_141691.1, forward strand.
GGGGTACCAGAAGGACTTGAATGTGTGGACTGCTGGACATATATCGTAAATCTCTCCAGAAATATTTCCAAGACCTAGCTGATTGGAACTGGGACAGTCAAGTCCAATGTTCACACAGGCTACCACTGATTTGTAATACACCTCCTGGTCGCTTTCCTAGGCCTATCCTGGAATCTTGGCGACAGGAAACTGAGAAATAACCTGAAGTGATAGCTATAATGCTTAATGGATAGGCTCTTCATGCTTCGATGTATTTTCTTTTTGGTGTTCTCCTTCTTTTGCCTGTTACATTTGCATTCTTTCTTACAGATGACAGAAATTGTTTTTCTAATTCGGGGGCACTTCTGGATGTAATCTTCCTTCAATGCTGTCTCTATTGGACAGTAATGAGGGGAGTGATTCCTTTCTTCAGACACGGGGTGGGTGGGAAGAGGGGGGTGGGGGAGGGTGTGTTGCTTCAGGGCAAAAGCCAAGAAGCCATGAATATGATATCTTTTTTCCACTTGGGGGAGTGGTTTTCGGGTGTACTTTAGGAAAATTTAGCAAAAGCAACCTATTCTTGTTGTATCATGGGAGTGATTAAATGTCTATGCTGGAACATATCCGGTGTAAATAACGGTCGTAAGCGCCAATTTGTATGGGAAGAGCTAAAGATGTATCACCCACACTTAATTTTCTTAACAGAAATGCATTTAGCGTACAAGGATCAAACATTGCTCAATCAACTTAGATATAACGTTGTTTGTTCATCCCAAACAGTCTCAATAAGGCGTGTGGCTATATTAGCTAGCTAATTTTTGGTATATGAAATTGGCCGTGTTTTAGCTGATATTAGGTGGAGATGGGCTATTGCTCAACTGGAGGGTCACGGAACTAAATATGTTTTTTCTGTCATCTATGGAACTAATACACACGATCCAGCGGTTTTTAATATATTCATGTTAACCTTGCTGGAATTTCAGGGGATTCTAATAATTATGGGGGATTTCAACTGCGTTATGAATGAAACATTGGATTCAACTTCTCGGCGTTCTATTTCAAGAATGTCAAAAGTACGGGCTGCAATCTTGGAAATTGCACGTTTGTACAATATCCACAATGCTTGGAGGATCCTCTATCCAAGTGGCCCTGGGTTTACTTGTTACTTTTGCCCACATGGGCAATATTAGGATAAATATGGCCTGGGTTAGTTCCGTACTGTTGAGTACAGCCAAGATGGAGGTTTGCCCTAAGATCACTTCAGATCACAATCCTATTTTGTTAACTATTCAGCTGCTACCTGCTCCTAAGGCAGGATGGCCATTTTCTTGTCCACGATATTTGCTATCAGATGATGAGTATATTTTACATATGCGGAAACTATTGGCAACATTTTTGCATTTTAACACTCATACTGCGTGTCCCCATATGGTTTGGGACTCCTCGAAGGCATTCATAAGGGGCATTACACAGCAATTTATGCTGGCTAAAAACAAAACTAATGAGGTTTCCATTAAAGTAGCTTGCAGGACTCTAACTAGTTTAGAACTCTACCATGCTCTGTCTGTTAGGAGATGAGATGAAGATCAATTACAGGTGTTTATTAAATTAAAAGAGTAAAAAGAATCAGTATTGGGGATTCTTAAGGAGAGTTGCAGTTGCTTTTAATAAATACGGCTCGGAACAATGCGAGTATAGTGAGCAGGTGGGTTGAGTATTAGCTTATAAAATTGCTGATAAAAAGGCTAAAAGTAGGATTACTGAATTTAAAGGTGCAGATAATACCCTACATACTGAAGCCCATACGATTCTTGAACAAGTTGCGTCTTTCTATGAAGATCTCTATGCACCTTTGGATCCTATAGTATTCGAGGAGATCTCTAGGTATTTAATTAGTGTGTGACTTCCTTTGTTAACAGCTGAGGAGGTTGCCCAATTGGAGTCATAGATAACGGTGGAGGATATTTGGATGGCTTTCGGGTGAAGCTGCGGGTGAAGGTCAGATCTCTGTCGAATTTTACACATTTTTTAAAAACCTCGTAACCCCTCTCTTTATTAAGGTCATTCCTAAAATAGGGGAACTAGGTATTGTCCCACCTTCCTGGGACATTACAAGTATTGTCTTTTTTTTAAGAAGAAAAAGCCACCAGCAGATTACGGATCTTATTGCCCAATAGCACTCATTAATCCTGATGCAAAATTGTTTTCAAATTTCTAGCTCATCGTCTCTCTCCATTGATGGTGATATTAGTCTATAGGCAACAACATGGTTCTATTCTGGGAAGAGATACGTCAACCCATATTAACACCACGATTATACCATTTGATCTGACTGAGCAAACTAATGTTAACCTTCGTATGGTACTGTTGGATGCTGAGAAAGCGTTCGACCGGGGGGCATTGGGTTATCTTTGGTCTACCCTTATTATATTTGGGGACCCCAACAGTTTTCTGATATGGGTAAAATCGTTTTATCGTTTATCTCAGGCTAAATATAGTTATGCTGGTTTAAAGTCAAGGTCTCTCCGGATAAATAAGGGTACTCAACAGGGATGCCCTCTCTCTCCTTTGCTGTTCGCCTTATATCTTAGGCCTTTCATCCGAGTTTTATTGATGAACCAAGATATCTCACTACTTTCTCCAGGACCTTATGAAGTAAAAGTTAATGCTTATGCAGACGATATTGCAATTTTTTCCACCGATCCAGCCGGATCTCTAGAACTAAATATCCAAGAGGCTGAGAGATTTGGTACCTTTTCGGGATACAAATTGAATACTAATAAAACTCAGGTCTTACTGAATTTTAAACACAACAGTCCTATAATGGGAACTTGTCTAGAAGCCACATATCTTGGTGTTTGTATCACCCCTCAAATTTAAAAATGTTGGGTGATGTTGTTAAAAAATGTAATAATTGGCATAGGCTACCTATCAGTGTACGTGGACGTTGTAATATTGTAAAGATGACAATTCTACCTAAGTTTCTTTACTTGTTCCTGTCCATTCCTTTGAAAGTTTCGGAATTGTTTTTAAAGAAACTAGATGAGGCAGTAGGAAGCTTCATTTGGGGCTATAGGCATGCTCGCTGGTCAATTAAATATTTAAATTTACCATTTAATCAAGGCGGTCTTGCACTTCCTGATTTTAAACTTTATTATTGGGCTTCCTTTACAAGCAGATTATGTAGCCTTGTCTCTAATAGGGACCAAGATTTTAATCATAAACTTTTGTTAAAACAAGACAGATGTAGGTTTCTTTACCTGATACATGATACAAACTATTTCAGGAGACTACTCTTTAAGACACTTAGGGCCAGGTGTAGGTAAATGTCATTTACCAATTCTTAAATACCGAATTTTACCGATTCGGTATTCAAAAATCGGTAAATGAGATGTAGGGAAAAAATCAGTATTTTTTACCGAATCGGTAAAATTCGGTATCGGACTTGCGGTAATTACCGAATCGGTATTTACCGAATCGGTATTTCCAATTCATCCCTAAGGGCCAAAAGGCCATAGGAATGCATTGGAAATACCGATTCAGTAAATACCGAATCGGTAAATACCGAATCGGTAAATACCGAATCGGAAAGCAAGCAAAAGTGAAACTCAATACAACAGCCAATCAGGTGCAACCACCCTCCCCCTTCCTACCAGGAAGTGGCTACACAGGCAGCTGCAACTAATTAGAAGGTTCTGCAGAGGCAGTTGGAGCAGAGAGACTGGGAGCAGCAGCAGACAGAGTTTGTGCAATTTCGAAACCTCAAACATGGCAAGCAGCAAGGACACAGAGCAGACAGACAGAAAAAGAAAGCTCAAATTCAGCAGCATGGAGCTCCAGATCCTTGTGGAGGAGATGGTAAAGGTGCACCACAAACTTTTTGGAAGGCAGTCCCTCTCTGTGCCTGAATCTGCAAAAAGGAAGGTTTGGCATGAAATCCTTGATAAAGTGAATGCAGTGGGAGTGACCACCAGAGTCACTGAAGATTTAAAAAAGAGGTTTATGACCTAAGGAGCCTCACCAAAAAACAATTAGCAGACCACCACAAACAGGCCTCGCTAACAGGGGGAGGAAAGAATACAGCATCCCCCCTCACTGACCTGGAGGAGATGATGGCCACAACCTTGGAGCCAGAAAGCGTCCACGGACTGGGAGAGGTGGACAGCTCGGCGAAGTCTGCAAGTAGAAAAGGTAAGATGCATGCACAGCAATCCCCCTCACACCCTCATCCATCCCTCACCCCTTGAAGCTAAGTTACCCTAGTCCCAGTGTGTCTGTGCAAAACAGTTGCAATGCATCATGGTACATGTAGTCAGTAAATGAAAGACCATGTCATACAGCACAGTAACCACCAAGTCAGGCAAATGATTGCAGACACAATGAAGGGCAGGCAGCATGTAATAAGTGCAATTTCCCAAGTTTAATTGTAGTGGCTGTGAGACATTTGCACCTAGCTGATATGCGCTCATATGTCCACAGGTCACACATCCAGAAGGCAGTAACAGGAGGCAGAAGGCACGGCACCCGAGAGGGATGAAAGTCAAGATCCATGTCCCAGTGCATCACAGGACACAGGTGTACCGAGTGTGCAGCCACCTTCCCAAAAACCTGACATCAGTGAGGAAATGCAGGCATCCCCAAGACCTTCACAGTCCCCACTATTGGTATCTTCACCAGAAATGCCAGCATCACAGGAAATTGAGTCACCATTGGCACAACCTAGCAGGAGGCATGTTGTTTCCCCACTGATGGAAATGGAGTCAGTTGCTGGTGAAATGGTGGGTGAAGACTCACACAACTTGCCTGGAGCTCACATCTCTGCCACACTGCAGCCCAGCGCAGAGCCTGTACCCAGTACCACTAGACACCGCACAGTACAAGGAAGGAGTGTAGGTGCACGTGGGGAGGGGTCCAGTGTCTTCCAAGGCCTGGAGGGATTCATGGTCAAGATTCAGGGGATGCAGGGTAAGGGCATAATGTCCTGTCAACGACAAATGCGCGACCTCAACATCAACATGCAGGAAATTGGCAAGGGCATCAGGGAACTGGTGGAAGTTAACAAAAACATGGCCACAGGCATACATGACATGACCCAATCCATGCAGCAACTGTGCACTAAACTGGACTCTGAAATTACATCAAGGCGCAGGGAGAAGCAGCGTGCACAGAGAACTGACAAAGCCATTCACCACCTGGCAACAGCCACATCCCTGCTATGCAGGCGTAGCATGAACAGTCAGGAAGTCTTGACTCAAAACAGCAATCCCCTAACAAGGGGCATAGCCGGAATGACCGGTGCGCTAGAGGCTCTAATCAATGCTCAATCTGCACAAACTACTGCTATTGACGTGCAGGAGAGTAAAGGCAGCACCAGTAGGAGCAGCACGCCAAGCGCCCATGTTGTAGAGACAAGGAGGAGCAGCAGGCGACAGGGTGAGGCTACAGTCCAAACGCCCGGGGAACAGGGTGAGCCACATACATCTGCCAGTGCAAAGCGTGGCCGCAAATGACCAGTTAATAGTATGGGCTACTGCCATTGGACATACAATTTTGAAATTTGAAAGTCTTAGTTGCACATTTGTGCTATTGAAACCTGTGTAGTGACAATATACAACTACGGTGGGTGCATTCCACACCTTTCTGTGTGTGTTTACTCACTGTGAGCATTGCAGTGAAATGCTTACTGGTGCACTTTTGTTCCTTAACATACCTACATATGTACTTAATTAAACTAAAATTCTTGCTTACAACATAGGTCTCAGTCTCATTACTTACTCAGAAATAGTGTGTAATCTCCTCACATCTGTATCTGCCATCACTTGGTGTTGACACTCCAGCAGGTTGTGTTTCAGGCACAGCAATGTCGCTGTCATGATCCTCATAGTCTGACAACTCCACCTCAGTACCCTTCTTCACAGCAAGGTTGTGCAACATAGCACAGGCAGCAATGATCTTACAGCAGGTGATGGGGGTATACTGCCTTGCACCTCCACTCTTGTGCAAGCACCTGAACCTGCTTTTCCAGATACCAAACGTACGCTCCCCTACATTTCTTGTGCTCTTGTGGGCCCGATTATATCTCCTTTGGCTGGGTGTTGAGGGGTTGAGGTAGGGGGTGAGTATGAAGGAGCGGAGGGCATATGCACTGTCTCCTAAAAGGAAATGGGAATAGATTACTTGCATGCATACATGTACTTCTAAATGTAATAGGCATTATGGGGGTCTCACACTGTGTCTTACCTAGGAGGTATCCTTCACCAAATTCCCCTGCAGTCAGCATGCATAGATGCTGCTGTTTTGAAATATATAGGAGTTGTGGGTACTCCCAGGGAATTTTGCCACAAGGTCAGTGATGGCGCACTTTGCATTGCAAATCACCTGCACATTGATGGTGTGCGTTGACTTCCTATTCCTGTATATATATTCGGTGGCAGCAGGGGGATAAATGGGAATGTGCATGCCATAAATGCAGCCAATGATATTGGAGAATCGTGCCATCTGGTAAAAGTCTGATTTTGTTTGGACCAGTTCAGCATGGGTTGCAGGAAAAGATATGCAATGGTCCATCCTCTGTAACATGGCGTCAAGGAATTTGTGGAAAAACCTTGACAGGCTGCTCTGGGTCACCCCACCTACCGCAGCAACCACACTCTGGTAGCTACCAGACGCAAGCAGGTGTAGGCTGCACAGCACCTGCACGTGTGGTGGGATAGCGTGTGCCCTTGGGGTAGTGTGCTCCAACAGTGGGTGGAGGTCCCTGATGAGGTCCAAGATGGTGTCTGAGTTCAACCTGTACCTCTGGAGAATCTCTGCCTCTGTGAGCATGAAGAGGGTGATCCTCTCCCAGTAGACCTGCTCCTCTCTCTGCCATTCCCTCTCTCCTTCCTCCTGTAGCCGTAGCCATCTTGCAATGACATAAGATGCTGCCATTGTGCAAGAAGAATTGCATTTTGGGTCCTTTTTTATGGGTTGGACCTGGTTACCACCTGATTCCAATCCATGGTAAATACCGACTCTTAAATACCGAATTTGAAGCAAATTCGGTATTTCAGTGCTTACCTACATCTCATTATTCAATTTTACCACTTCTTATTTACCGATTCGGTAAATTTTCTGATTCGGTATTTTACCGATTCGGTAAATATACCGATTCGGTACATTTTCCGATTCAGTATTTTACCGATTCGGTAAATATACCGATTCGGTAAATTTTCCGGTTTGGTATTTTACTTATTCGGTAACTTTACCGATTCCGTAAATTTACCGAATCGGACGATTTTCGGACTCCTACATCCCAAACGCTCAATACCGGTCGGTAACGGCCGAAAATCAGTATTTTCGGCCGTTACCGACCGGTATTGGGCTTCCTACATCTGGCCCTTAGGGGGTTAGCTATCATTTGGCGGGAAATTGTTACTACGTATTCTCTACCGATTTATTTCACTAAGTTTTCACTGTGGGACAACCCACTTCTCCCAGATATATTTCCGGATAGGACCACCAAACAATGGGCTAGTCTAGGAGTGGATAAACTAGAAGACCTCTTTGATGTTCGTGGTTTCGTACTTTTCAAATCTGCAGGATTCTTTTTTGATACCATGTCAACATTATTATAAGTACTTTCAATTTAGGGATTATTTTGTGAGATCGCAGGGGTTTAAATCTGTGGAGTCCCTGCAACTATTGGTATTATTACATTAACCTCCCCAGACGAAACTAATATGCACTGCTTATCGGCTATGTAACCCGGATAGATCGGCTTCTTTTGTAAAGATAGCTGGAAAATTGAGTGTAATCCTTGCTGAAGAAATAACTTCAACAACGCTGGATGATGCAACATTAAAAGATGCTGTCTCGTCTAATAATCTGAGACTTCAGCAATTTAAAACTAGATGTATGTTGTACTATACACCTGATGAGATAGCTAGATGGGGTAAACAAGGATTCAGTAATCTAGTAATAGGACAAATTGTCCTAAAGGGGGGAAACATGGCGCTAATATTGTTGATAGGTTCGCCACGTGTCCCCATCTAGTGACTTTCTGGCGTGAGGTCATGCTTGTTTCAAAAAATCATCTTAGATTGGATATGACCCTCTCTAGCAAAGAGATATTGCTGGATTATAGGACTGATCTTAACCTCAACGATGCTGCACATATTATTCTCCTGTGCTGAAGGTCAATGGAAACGGGTGGGGTCATGACGAGCTCAGCTCGTCATGAGCACAGCTCCACTGTGCCTCATGACGAGCTGAGTTAGTCATGAGCATGGAAGGGGTTAATCGAGCGAAGTGTGCATTAATGGCTATAGTTATTGTCACTGTTAGATTGGCCCCAGCCCATGCATGTATCTCTCCAAGGCCATGTAATGCAATAGAATGGTGGTGTATTTTTATAGAGGTCTTGGAACGAGAAAAGGCTTTGGCTAAGGTTTCAACAATGTGCTCTATCTAGGCGCCCCAGATTACACTCTGCGCAGACTGCAGATAGTGCAGAACTGCGCAGCGCGCTTACTGCTCAAGATCCCTCGGAGACAATCAGTGAGGGCCGGACTGGTCAGCCTTCACTGGCTACCGATTCGGCAGAGAGTCCTTTTTAAAGCTATGTGCATAGCCCACCAAGCATTCTGGGACACAGGCCCCAGCATTTCACGTGACCTAGTTACTCACTACATTCCCAACCGAAGCCTTGGCTCCAGCCAGACCTTTTTAGCAGTGGCGCCGAGAATAAAAAGATCCAGGTCAGGCGGAAGGACGTTCGCCTACAATGCGTCCAGAACCTGGAACATTGTGCAACTACATCTCAGAGCCAATCCCAACCTCACTGTGTTTCATAAACAATTAAAGACTTTCCTGTTTAATTCCCCCCACTAATCCCTAGCTTCCTCCTCATCTGCTCTTCGGTAGGTTCTGGTTACCCTAGTGCTTGGACGCCTCCGGGCAGCAATCGCGCTCTACAAGTCTACAGGTTTACAGGTTTACAGGTTAGGGGGCTAAAGGCATTGCGGAAATGTAATGCTTATTGCCATTTATGAATCAGGATAGGTTTTCTAAACTTGTGGCATTTTTACTATTTAATACTTCCTAAATATTTTTACTTATTATGCCTCTTTTCTTTTTACTTTTTCCTATTTTTCTCTATCTCCCCCTTGCAATTAGAATGTATATGAAAAGTATGTAATATGTTGATGTAATGTGTTTTTTTACATTTGTTTGTGCTTGTCTCCTTTGCAAAAAATAATAATAAAAAAAGAAAGTCCCAAAGAAGGGATTTATGTTGATATTAATGGTGGGTAGAAGAGAATCATTGTGCAAGATGTCTTTTTGATTATTTAAGGGACAATTTCTAGTAGGAAAGAATTAGAGCTCCAAGAAGAGACAGGCTTTCTGATGGTTGACCAGTAATGACTACCTCAGATAATGGTAGTAAAAAACGGAATGGGGTAGTTGTCCAATTAGTCTATTGGTATTGGGAAATCTGATTTCACCATTCTTTCTTCAGCCTTCAATGAGCCTAAGCTACAACTCTTTGGATGCATATGCATTGAAAGCGTTGTGCAAATCCATTATTCTGTAGAAAGGTGTCAAACTGAACTGAACAGCCAATATATGGGATAAAAGGGAATTTCACGAAGAAGTTGTTCTAGAGTAATGCTATTGATTTTTCATTGATCCGCTCCATCAATAGTTCAGTATATGTACAATGACCTCCAAGTGGATGATAGACAGTGTAGATTTCAGTAGGGATTGTGTCTTCTCTCAAAAATTCTAGCCTCAAATATGAAAAGTAGAGAAAGTTTAATCTTTCAGACTTTTAATTGTCAAATCAATGTGACTCCTACACTTGTTTTTCCAGCTCAGCTGACATGTTTGAGTAAATAGTCACAGGTCATGAGGGTATCCATAAGTAGACAAATTGACTCATTTAGACAAAATAGACAAAATAGCATGTTGAGACCAAAGGATAATATTGTATCTAAATTTCCTCACTGTGTTGGGTAGTAGATTTGCAGTTATGAGAAATTCACTTAAGATGAGATTTAACAGACTTACTGATTTTGGTTGAAGAGTTCAGAATCTCAATATTGCTATTAAGGTTTGGACATTTGTGTCAAGATTTGCATTATGCTGGTTGCCACCCACAATTATGGGGAGGTTAAGAGGACTAAAGGAGGGCTTGTTTAGACTGCTGACATATACAATTCTTAATGTCATCAGCACAGAGATGTTTGACAAAACCCTGTGCTGTATGCAGTATTAATAGGAATTAAGCCTTAAGCACTGGATGGGAGTATTAGAAGAAAATCTGTTTTCTGACATATTTTCAATTACTGTGTGTCTTAGGTTAGCAGCTATTAGTCTATTTTCTCAAAACAATATGCTTACCTTATCAGAAAGGGTGGGCAGAATTTGCACAGTTTCACTCTTCAGAATTATGCGGAGGTTTTTGATTTTAAACTTTATTTACCATTTTCATCAACAGCAATCATCAGGTACATAGTCTCTTTGCAACACTTAGGAGGAGAAAATAAAATAGCATAGAATAAAACCACTTCTCCCCAGTCAATCTGGCAGATGCATCAAAGTTATGTTTTGCGAGTCCTTAATAGCGAATTTTAAGGAATCGCTATTAAAGACTCGCAAAACGGGATGCATGTAGGAATCGCAATGTTATTAGCGATTCCTACAGATTCCTTATTAGCGATTCGGTAATAGCTAATCGCTAATAAGGAATGGCTTTCCCATTCATTCCTATGGGCCTAAAAGCCCATAGGAATGAATGGGAAAGCCATTCCTTATTAGCGATTAGCTATTACCGAATCGCTAATGTTCCGCTATTTCAAGGGTGCCAGGGTGTCCAAAGGACACCCTGTTGCACCCCTGAAATGGACCTGTGCACAAATGTTACACACACACATGCCCTAAGGGCATGTGTGTGCGCAACATGTAACTTTGAAAAATGCACAAAAGTGCATTTTTCAAACTTTTAGCAAATTACCACGAAGTTCAACTTCATGGTAATTTGCTCCCCCTATTAGCAAAATCGCTATTTTTTTGGGTTTCATGCATTGCATTTAAGGAATCTCATTTTGGGATTCCTTAAATGCAAGAGCAATTTAAGGAATCCCTATGTAGACATTCCTTAAATTGCGATTTCTGCATTTGGGATGATGCATCCCAAATGCAAAAATACCGGGAGCAAACGGCCAGATTCTGAGAATCTGCCCGTTTTCTCCCAGTATTTTCTTTGATGCATCTGCCTGAATATTAGTTGTCGATTCCATTGACAGCAAGCCCACAATTTGATAAAATATCACATTTGACATACATTTAAGTGGCTGATCCATCGTACTCTAATATGAAAATCGAAATCTCAACCCACCCCAGAGGGGAATATCCCAGAGAGAGTCTGTAGCAAGGAGGTCTGGTCAGTTTCAAGGTTTTCAAGGGACCCCATAAGTCGTTGGGTCTGGAGGTCACTGGCAGTGTAGAGGAAAATAAATCACTGTTCGTGTTGCAGTAAATAAGGCTATTTAACCATACCTTAACAGTAGGGATACGCTTGCTTCCCCAGGCCACAACTGTTTCCCTTTTCGCTAACAGTAATGCTATTTAGGTGTAACAGCGGAGTTGTTTGGGAATATTCCGAACATATCGCAAAAGGGCAACCTGCGGTGTGGACTGTAGGTCCAAATCAGTCATCCTGCTCAAGGCAACATATACCCCCTCCAGTATTTAGCAACTTTCACACTGTTCCAGGTCATGTGGGCAAAGTCTGCATGCTGAGACCCACATTTAGGGCACACGTGCGGTCTTGAGCGATCAATGGAATGAAGTTTCACCGGAGACATGTAAGCCCTCCACGGGAACTTGAAGTGCAGCAGCTTATGTTTGCTATTCAATTAAACTTCCTTAATTTGTGTGCAACAGATGGCCAATGTGTATTGTCAATAGAGGGTCCCAAACCCCGTTCCCAAGCTGCATGGATTCTGGTATCTCTATTCAGTAGCAGCGATATAGAGGTTTTATACAGTTTTGAAACTAAATGATCCCCTTGCGAGCTGATGATCAGAGTTGTCAGAGGCGAAAAAGATTCTGATTCTAGGGGGAATTCAACAACAGTGCTCTAAGTGCTCAGCGCAGTCTATTGAGGGTAAATGTGTCAGTTTAGGAGGCTTCTCTGAATCTTTCATCTTCTGCACTGTGAAATATCTGTCCACTCAGAAATATATCACCAAAGGTGAGTAGTGCATATTTAGCAAGTGTCCTTTGGACAATCTTTTCCTCAGTGATAGGCACCCATGGATTATTAGCAAGGGGATATCTGACGAGTATAACTTGCACCACCCTGTGACTGTAGACAGCTTCCGCCAAGCCCAACTGGTGGTAGAGACAGTTTGTACATCGACCAGGTCCCTGGGGAAACCCTTATGTAAAACCGTGTTTAGCAGGGCAGGCTCACCAGATCTGCTTCAAGCTTTGAATAGGGTATGCGTGCACCATTGGTGGTACCATGAGTACGTGTAGCTACACTGCGTGACCAAGTAGTAGATTTGAAAATTCAGGATCCCAGGACACCTCTCTCGTATGGGAGGGTCAAGGTATCCCAGTTGACCCTAACATTTTTGGCGCCCCATGCAAGTTTAATGAGGTGTGAACGCAGTGTAAGGGAGAATTTATTAGGGAGTGGGATAGGTATGTTTTGGAATAGATATAGAAACTAGGGAGCACTTTAATAAGTGTGATTCTGCCGGCCACTGAAAGAGGCAGTTTAAACCAGCGCTCCACTTGTTGTTCCAGGGTGTATATTGCTGGACCATAATTGAGGCAAACCACCTGCTCAGCCTCTGTGCCTGAATTAATTTCCAGGTATTTAGTGGCGCCCTTGCACCACGTCAACTGGAACTCACAATACCACTTAGTTGTACTGGACATCAGCGGAAATAACTTGGGTTTGCCCAGTTTAAGGCCAAACCAGAAAAGCCACCAAAACGGATGATTTCTCTTATTAAGTGATCTAGATTTTTTTGTGGTCTACGAGCATACAGGACTACATCATCCGTGTATAGAGATATGAATAGCGGCCCAGTTTTAAACTTGGAGCCCAAGGTGCAAATATCTCGCCAGAAGGTGTCTAACCAAGGGGCCAAGAGATATTATAAAAAGCAGCTGCGACAGCGGGCAACCCTGCCTGGTGCCTCGTTTCAATTGAAATTGGGGGGGGGGGAAGAGTTCCATTCAATCGAAGCCTAGTGGAGGGCAAAATAAAAAGGAGTGCAATGAGGTCGATGAAGATCTTTGGCATGCCCATCCTCCTCATAACTACTAGGAAGAAAGACCACTCCAAAGAGTCACATGCCTTTTCGGTATCTAGGAGCACTGCCGCTGCCTGGGTGTTCGGTCTATCCTATTTATGGTGGCAAAGAGCGTATGGATATTTAAAGCTGTAGACCGGTGTGGCACGAAGCCCGACTGTACCAGCGATTATATCCGGTCCAGCAACAAAGAAAAACGTAATACTATCATTATAGCGAGTATTTTGTAATCGAGATTCAGCAATGACAGAGGCCTGTATGAGACACACAAGGGAGGGTCCTTGCCTGGTTTAGGTAGCAGTATGATCACTGCCTCATGCAAAGTGGGAGGCAGAATCTGCCATTGCACTGCTTTGTTATAAACTTCTAATAAGTGCGGGCAAGTATATCTTCATATGCTTTGTAGATGCTACCAGTGAACCCATCTAGGCCTGGTGCTGTGGTGCCATTGATGGCTTCGAAGGCACTAATGATTTCGTCTTTGAAAAAGGGTCCTGAAAGAAATTGTTGCATTGCTTTTTCTAACCACACTACCGCCACTTCTACCAAATAGTTATCACGTTCAACAGTACTGGACGATAGTCGTGATGTACACAATTGCCTATAACAACTCAAAAACTTGTATCAAATGTCTGTGGTACCAGTAAGCAGTTGCCCCTGTGCAGAGTGCAGCATCGTAATACAAGTCCACCCTGTCGGGGGATGAAGCATTCTTGCAAGCATGCAGCCTGGGCGAGCGTATCGGCACGCTGTGGCGTATTTGCACAGAAAGTGTGTTTCGCACTCTGCTGCCTCCCTGAACTCTGTTGGCAACGTCAGCCTACCGTTCGTATGTCCCGTTCTGGGTGCATGACTAACTCCTGGTCCAGCACACTGCATTTCAAGCTGTTTAAGTGTTGTCCTGAGATCCCGCAGAACCTCTGCGTGTTTAGAGAGGCACACCCCTCTCATGTATGTTTAAAGGCTTCACAGAGTGTAGCCCATGACGAGACAGAACCAGTAATAATGGCAAAATACTCGAGTATAAATTATTCAGAGTTACAGAAAAACTCAGTGAGATTCTATGCCAGTCAGTCAAAACTCCTTATTTCAATTAATTAAAATCATAAAAGAAGCAGCAAAACATACATTCAATTATACATAAAATCAATCAATAAAAATGTATTAAATTAAAAGAGTTAGTACAATAAATAAATATATATACACTTATGGACAGTCATATATGTACACTATATACCGATCATGGGTTGTGCAAAACAATACAAGAGTTGTGCAAAACAGTACATTATTTATATGACCACAATGTGTACAACGCTAAAAATATAAAAAACCCCAATTCATTTTACGAAATAGAAAGGACTCGATGCCCCCCTCGTTTTCTCAGACTACATTGCTTTGCTTAGTGCATGTCGATATCTTTTTTATTAATTATCCTACCTGCAGCTACCAGAAAACTGGATACGCTGAAGATGATACGCACGCTACTGAGCAATTGCAAGTGTAAAAGTGCGGGTCTGACCTGCAGGAACCCAGCTTCACGCAGTATGGGATATACATTTTTTTTCCGTGCAGTGGAGAATTTATCGCAGAACATAATCACATGGAGAGTGTCCTGGGTAGAGAAATTGTCACAGGAGCATGGTGGGGAGTCCTCTGGTTTTCCCCAATGTGGGAAACTTCCTAAAGTGAGATGAATTAAATTAAACCTAAATCTTGTCAACAAGAAGCGGTGGAAAGGCTTAGTGACAATCTTAAGGTAGGGTTCCATGTCTAGGGAGGACTGTAAAACATAGATGGTTCTGACTCCTAATTTTTTCAGCTCCAATTCTTCCCTCTCTGCCTCTAGCATAGATCGAAAAGTGTGTTTGATCCACGTCAAGTCCTCTTTCCTTATACCCTCCGGGTTTGTAAATAGTTCAGGGCGTCCCAGTCTGGCACACGCCGCTCTAACGTATGCCAGCCAAGGGATACTATCTGCTCTATCAAGGGCCAAGCAATCTTTGAGGATTAGGTGATTAAGGGTAATTTCCTCGTTGAGCCACGTCTTGGCCCAACAGATCAATGGAGCTGCTTTTATGTCATCTGATATGTAACCCAGGCCTAATTCA
This sequence comes from Lissotriton vulgaris, assembly GCF_964263255.1. Classification (NCBI taxonomy): domain Eukaryota; kingdom Metazoa; phylum Chordata; class Amphibia; order Caudata; family Salamandridae; genus Lissotriton; species Lissotriton vulgaris. Next base: position 879,045,007 of record NC_141691.1, read on the forward strand.
GAATGAACGGACAAAGTCGGCGACGACTGGGGAACCGCCAGTAATGTTCTAAGGAACCTATTTTCAGCTATTTGTATTTTGTCCATAGGCGCGTATCCCCATATCGATGCCCCATAGGAGGCTATTGCACAGCACTTAGATTTGTATACTTTCAGCATAGCCTCCATGGGCCTCGAACCCAACCTTTTAGCAAAACTAAGGGGGGCTGTTGTTGATCTTGCTACAGCATTACTTTTATATTTCTGCTGGGGTCCCCAGTTACCCTTCTCATCGAAGAGTACTCCCAAGTAAGTGAACACCGGAACCCTTGAGACCTCCGCACCTAGGCATCTGAATGTTTTGACCTTTGGGATCTTTCTACGGGTCCCGACGATCATTACATGGGATTTTTTACTGTTTACTTTTAAGTCTAGGGACTCCATGAATCCACCAAAATTGTCCAGTAACCTCTGTAGGCCCAGGCCTGTACGTGCGATCAGTACAGCATCGTCCGCGTACAGGAGGACCGGAATGTCCGTTCCCCCTGCTCGAGGAATGTCCATACTTGCCCCGACCAAAGATTTTTCCAGGCCATTGAAATAAATCGTAAACAGTAAAGGGGCTAGAATGAAGCCTTGTCTGACCCCACGCTTGGAGCTGAATTGGTCTGTGCATCTGCCTTCCTGCGTGACCCTAACAGCGGCCACTAGATCTTGATGAAGGTCGCTAAGGAAGTACACCAAGGGTGCGTCTACTCCCAGTTCCAACAAAATAGACCACAATTTGGAGCGATTCACCAGGTCGAAGGCTGATGTTAAGTCCATGAACCCAAGATATAAAAAGCCCTCTTTTACAACGGTGTACTAATTAATCAAGAGATGTAAATTTAGGCATTGGTCCATGGTACTTCTATGTTGCCTGAAGCCATACTGGAGGTTCGAGAGGACCCCCTTGTCCTTTGTCCAAACTCCCAGTTTCTGCAGGATGACTCTGCCCATGATCTTGACGGCAGAGTCCAACAGAGAGATTGGTCTGTAGCAAGCGCGGTCCCCTCTATTCCCCTTTTTGAAAATAGCCACAATAATGGACGAGGCCCAGGAGACGGGCCAGCCCTCTTTTGATGCGGCATAAAACACGTTGGTCAGAATATTTGCCCAGAAATTAGGGTACATAATATAAAGGTCAGCTGGGACCCGATCTGGTCCAGGCGCCTTGTTTTTTAACGTGTCTCTAATGGCCCTTTCCACTTCCCCCGGGGCAAAGTTAATGCAGGTTACAGGGCGTACAGGAGTGTCTAAACCCGTGGTTATCTCGAGATGATCCTTGTCTCCATAAATGCTCTTAAAATGTTTGAGCCAGGTATCATCTGGAATGACACATTCTGTGTCCAAATTGTCACCCTCTGAGAAGAAAGGCTGGTTTATTGTGGCTCAAAACTTTCAACTGTACCTTAGTACATCTGTTGACCGCAAGTTATCCCAAGCCTCTTCTTTGATTTCGAGTTTCCGCCTATTGATTGTTTGTTTGTATATTTTGCGGAGAGAGGATACTAAGATCCTGTCTCTCGGGGTCCTCTTCAGGGCATTTAGGAGAGCCTTAATGGGCCCTGGAACATTGGGAATCAAACCATCTATGAGGTTTCCTAGGGTGGGGCCTACCCCCCTTGTGCAGGTTTACAGCAACTTTCTTGCAGATTGCAGTAAAGGCGGTAATTGTTCCTGTTCCCACAGCGAGCTCATCTAGGCAGATACCGATATTTGTTTCTGCCTTGGCAACCAGGTCTTCAAAAAAGGCCTCCGGAACGACCCCCTCCCACTTTAAGCGTCTGCCTTGATCTTTTGTAGCTAGATCCCTTGCTGACTCTACACTTTGATTAGTGCTGATTGTCTTGCACCCCAGATCTACTGCCAGTTCCAGGGGGTTATGATCACTAAATGTTGACGTCAACACTTTATAAGTCAGGGTTTTAGTCAAAACAGAGGGGGATAAAAAAATGTAGTCGATAATGGAATTGACGCCTCGACCTATAAAGGTTGGAGTGCTCTCGTTATCGCTTTCTTTACATGGTTCTAGTAGGTTTAAATTAGAGAGTAATTCCTCCAAGTCATCGCCCTGTTTACCATGTTCAAAGTGGGGAGCCCTCCCCAGCATGTATCCGTCCAAGCCATACCCGTGACAATCATATAAACATGGATGTATATTAAAATCTCCCATTAATAAAATCTCTGCCACAAAAGAGTTATTAAGTTTGTAGACTGACAAAAATTCTTCTAATACATTAAAAGGCTCCTTCTGTATGGAGCCTTCCATAGCATTATATAAGTTAATTAGCAGGTAATGTTTATCACGGACGCGCCATTCAAGTATGAGGAAATTATCTGAAGCCCCCTTTAGTTTCCTAAATGTTCCAGCCAGGTTTAAAGAAATAAGGAAGAGTAATCCCCCCTTTGGCCTTCCCACAGAGCCTCGAACAGCCGGGATAGTAAAGCTATAATATTCATCCAGGGCAAAATTTTGCTCCGGGTCCCATGTTTCCTGGAAGGCCAGGATGTCATATTGTTGAATAAATTGCAGCCAAATGGGGTCAGTGTTTTTAGATTTAATTCCTGCCACATTCCAGCTTAGGATTTTACACGCATCTGGTCGGTTATTCTTTATATGGTTAGCCCCACCTGGCCCAAGCCCCTGTGTCGTGATTTCTGGTCCCAGTCAATCATTACATTCCATTTGGGACAGGGGGGAAAATCGGTTGCAGAAATATACCTCTCCCCTTGATTGGTAGAGTACCGTGGATACTGCTGGAATAAGTGTAGGTGCAGTAACTGCTCCCTGCGCATGTCCCTCTGAACTTATATTCTGTGCGCTCATCATGGCCTGATATGATAGGGAACTTTTGTTATGTGGGTGGGTATGAGGCCTGGTGGGAGGCTGCGGGTTTCTATAAGCCCTGGGTGGGGATAAAAGAATCCCAAAGGTAATGGTCTTATGCCTTTGTTATCTAAATCCGAACCATCCCAAAGTAGTCTGTCAGCCACATGCCTGTTGTTAAAATTCACCACCACACAATCACCCGGAATGTTCTTATGGCGTCGCCCAACCCAGCGAACCCTTCTTGCCATGGTAACAGTATTAGCAATGTCGCCTCCTCCTGAGCTGAACTGTTCACACCACTGTCTAGCCAATAGCATCAAGTCGTTCGAGGTCTCACCGCGGCCCCCTCTGACAGGGGGGACCCCAGTGAAGACCGCCACTAAAGGGGCAGTTTCTGGGGGTAAGTCCAGGGTGTAGCCAGGATATCGAGTGCGTATATTGGTGTCATCTGCTTGATGCGTATTAGAGTTAACTGCAAACGTGATGTTCCCTGTTTCCCCCCTTGTGGATGACTGTCCTTTTATAGTTGAAGGCCCCTCCCGGTCACGGGGTTGACTGGAGCTAAAGTTGGTTTTCCCACTGTCATCTCTTGGACGAATGTCAACGGGGCCTACTGTGGGGCTCGAGGCCTCATTTAGGGCTCTATGTTGTTTAATTAATTCATCAATTTTTGCACATTTAGATAGAAGCCCCACTACACAGGTGTTTAAAGTGTCTACAATGTCTTTGGCAACGGAAACAAGTGCAGGTTCCAGGCGTGATACAAATAAATCCTCAATTATTCTTCCAATTTGCCCCTTAAGTCGCTGGTCGGAACGATTAGTCAGTATTGAGTCTTTTCTCGACCTGCTCATTGTGTTTAGCAACTTTCGTTTCTTGTGAGATTTCACATTGGTATCTACTTGTGTAATGGGCAAAAGATGAGATGGGGGCTCTTGGGGAGTGATAGAGGCAGTATGTATTGGACTTGTTTTCCGATTAATAATCACAATGTCAGGTTCCAATGGTGTCACCCTGCCATGCTCTGCAGCTGAGACCGTGTCAGCTTCCCCAGAGTTCAAGCCCAGCTCTTTCTCCGCAATCGCAATTTCTTGTGTCAAGGCCCCTACTGCAGAGGTTAGGTATGAGATGATGGATTCTGACTTTCTGGGGTGTTTAGCTTTAGACCCCCCATCGTCCTTGGCACATACTTGTTTCCTCTTGCCCATTGTAGATGTAAGGGGGGTAGCCCAGCCCGGCCTCCTTCGGCCTCTGACAGCCACAGACGGCCCGCGAGGCGGGAGGGGCGGCTGTCTCTTATGCCCCTCCGGGCGCTGCTCTATGATGCGGCCGGTCAGCACAGGCAGTGAGGGAAGACTGGGAGTTGTGGTCCAGTAAGCTCGCCCCCCTCGGCGGCCGCGATGTCAGCTGCGTGTAGGTCACAAGGTGTCCACGGGACCCAGCAGGTAAGGGTCCACCTCCAAAATGCCCCCAAAGAGTAATGGCCCAGTTATATCTCACCATAGAGTGTAATCAAGTTCAGTGGGGCCCACCAGACCAAAAAAAACCAAAACAAATATGTTTCCAGGGGAGAGAGCTCACGTTATTCTATAGAATGTGAACCTACAGATTCTTAACGTGGGTAACGTGGGTAGCGCAGCCTAGCTTTTCACCCAGGGAACACGTATTTTAAGCTCACGATGTTCTGAGTGCAGCTCTGTTTTTTCCCCCTTTTATCGCAGCTCGCTGGGCGTCATCACTTCCCCAGTCAGCCCAGGGCACGTATTGATTTATGCTCTCTGGCATACGGCTGGCATACAGCTGCCACTCCTTCCTCCCCTGCAGCCTCCGCTCTGAGGGTGTCTCTCACCTGCACCACCTCGCATTCAGGGAGACCAAACTGGGAGCTTTCAAAAAGTCAAAACCGGCATCTGCGACCCAGGGCAGTCTCTGCACGTTCCTCCTCGCAATCAGGAAAAAACCAGCTGGAAGCCTCTCATAATAGACCGGGCAGCAGCAGCAGTGACCCAGGCCAGCGCAGAGCACTCCTCTGTTTTCCGCAGGCAGACACCTACACACCAGCACACCAGCGCTTCGAAATCCGGCACACTTTCACAGTGCTACAGCGCTACACCACGTAAACCCAGGAAAGAGAAAAGACCTGCGCCGCAAATCGTTTTTTAAATCCAGGCTCTAGGCTCCCACCTCCCATTCTATGCAACTCTGCCAGTGGGTGGAAAATATGCAGCTTGAACTGCAATTTAGTGCCAGTACCGTGAGTACCACTGAAAATGAGCATGAATGGCACCGTGCGTTGCGCAAAAGTGTGCTGCCATTTGGCTTGATTTTTCTGCTGCTCAAGTAGAAAATATACTCAAGTCGCAGCAAATCTAGTTGAATGGCAGCGCTCTGATGGTGGCCACTTGCAGATGCAGGCACCAGCCCTGGTTACAATATCATGCTTAGGGACACCAAATCTCACTAGCGCTCACCAGCTCAATTCTGCCAAGCAGCATTTGGGGGAATTTAGCCAGAACTTCGTGTTAAATAGTAAAGTGAGTGGCCAAAATGCCACCAATTTTTTGGGCGGAATAGAATATTTAGCCCACCCCACTCATTCTGAATATTAGCTAGAAATGGTAAAAAAAACATGGATAGCAGTAATATCCGACTTAGGTGAACAATATTTGAGGGTGGAGAGGTTAGGCTTGCCTCTTAACAGTCAGGTGTTCAGAAACTGATAAGAAGAAGAAATCTGACTGTTAGTTCTGATGGTGGTACCCACACGATTGTTAGACAAAATAAGTATTTGATAAGGAGGGAGTGTGTGTCTATTAAGAGATTGAGATACAGAGAGAGAGGTAGGAGGGAGAAATAGCCTAATGAACTGGCAAATGCTGCATAATGGTTGAGCTGCATAATGGTTGAGCTAAAAGGAGCGGGTGATGACTGTAAATGTTTCAAAATAGTTCAAATGTTTTACGGTTTGAATCAAAATGTTTTCACTTCTGTATATAGAAATAGAGATGATGACATTCAAGAAAGTGGAGGGTGAGGCATTCAATTTCTGCTGACATAGAATTTTTTTTTTTACAAGAGCGACCTTTAGGTAGCTGTTGAAGATCTCATTCGTGAAGAGCTATTTTTGTAGATGTGCAAAAAGAACAATTGATGGACAGAATGCAGAACAATGTCATACATTCACCCCAGTACAGAGATCATTCAATGGTTTTTTGCTTACCATGCCATTCCAGTTTGAACCCAGCTAATGCAAATCAGTCTTGACCCTGTGCCTCATGGGAACAGTCCAGCCTGAACTGACAAGCCAGGTCCTCCCTGGACTGGAAACAAGCATCGTAGGACCGGTTTTGGTGGACTGGAAACAAGCATCCTAGGATTGGTTTCGAAGAAGAGCATTTAGGGCCTGATTACGAGTTTGGCAGACAGGGTTATTCCGTCATATCCCATCCACCAAATAAAAAATCCATTCTATCCAATGGAACTTGTAATTTGGCTGATGGGATATCCGTCACGTTTGTGACAGAGTATCTCATCCGCAAAACTTGTGATCAGGTCATTAGTTTCAGGCATATTCAACATGTAAAGTAACAATAGTTGGCGAAAAGTGTTTTGGGTTTTCTCTAAATAAGATATAGTATTAGATTTTGGCCACATTTTTTGATTAGTTGGGAGTACAGTAAGCCTGGGTGGAGTTTGCCGAGTTCCGCGCTATGCAGAGTTACACGAGGGTCAGAGTTGGCTACCTTATGCCGTATACACTGTAAAATCAGCGCAAATTACATCTTGCACAGTGAAAGAGGGCGCTGCTTTTTTTCTGCTGCTTGATTAGAGGTTCAGCAATAGAAGGCAGCTGCCTCAATGCGAGCGGAAGGTTTCTCAATGCAAGTGTTAGTGACCAACCGCAACCGCCGGCGTTGAGAACTCTTGCAGGGAAGTGGTCTAGCATTGGATTATCCTTGCTCGCGCTCCCCAACTTATCGATGGTGAGCGTGAGAGAGGAAAAAACTCAGAGCTTCGCAGAGTGTAAAAAACTCCACAAACTCCTCAAACGGAGTGGAGTTCACCGCCCAGGCTTAGAGAACAGGTGACCATGAAGGAGACCAGATCTTGTGAGAAAAGAATATTCAGAAAGCTCTGCAGGATAAGAGTACAGGGAATGAGTATTGGGAAAATATGATATATGACTAATCTGGTAGTGCCTGAGACATAATGACATCATAGCCAGAAGGGAAGAAAAAAACATTTATCAGGACTCACATGATGATTGCTACTTTTAGTTGACCTCTTCACTGTCTGGTTAGAAACCAAGAGCCTATGAGTCAATTCGTCAATTATCAGATATTTATTCCGGAGAAAGAGTCATAGTAAATGTTACGTTGGTGAGGGACATCTTTGAAACCTACTGAAGACAATTTAACTTATTGTATAAGTTAAGGAAATAGAGCAGAAATTAAAGAAAAAGGGGTATATTCACAAGAACATGTGATAACTACAGCAAGAGTAGCGTAACACAACTTTCAACATCGCAGCCTGTCGCGGAAAGATGACCATGTGTCAACGTGGAATTCACAACAAGGCGGTTGCATGCAATAGACACCAGATAATGCGGCCAATGTCCATGTGGAAATCAACGCCACGCCGCAAAAATGCAATACCCGAACGCAAAAAAATGCGATGAGGCCAACTGCAGCACAACAGGTAGCGAAAACCTGCCACAGGCCTGCAAATCCCACACATCTGGTGGGACAATGCACCATAAAAAGCCAAGAAAAAATACACCAGAAACAAGCCAATGCACGTAGCAACATGGATGCACCCTTACCTAGACTAGAGGCCAACTCGAACGCCACAACCCCCACAGATACCAGCAAGGATTAACGGGGTCGGGGAAGGCCAAGGAGAAGAGGAAGAGGAAGATGGGGTGCAGACCGCAAGAAAACAAGACCAGCGTCACGGAGGTGACAGAACACTACCAGCAACTGACCCACAAGCAGACCACCTGGAATGAGGTTGCAGTGCTGAGGAGGCCAATAGGTGACGGCATGACGTGAAAACCTAAAACAGGCACCAACCCGATGCCAACAGGAAGGCAGCAATGGCAACAGGAGGTGGCAGTTCAGCACCACCGGAGGAGCTGGAGGAAACCCAGTCCACAGTCATCAGTGTGGAGACTGTGCAAGGAGTAAGGAGTACGGACACAGCTCGAGAGGACCTGGCACAACACCAACAGGGAGTGCAACGAACAGGGCCTAGGGGGACGGGGGAGATGGGCTCAATGGCATACATGCACAACGAGGTGTAGCACCCTGCGCACCCACAAATACCCAAGATCATGTACCTGATCCCCTTGGCACACTGCAGTTCACACACATAGCTCAAACAGCACACCCACATTCATGACAATGTCGAACTACGCGCATAGCTGGCACTGCAGAACAGAGGACACAACTGGCTCCGCACATGCACCGAAACATACCCACTACAACTGACAGAGCCGGTGAAATGGAAAAGTACGTGTATGACCTTACATTTGTCATGTAGTCCAAATGTACACTTACCGGCAGAAGAATCCAGCACCCCCAAACAGTCACAATGTACACTGCCATACAGTCTGCATGCAAACTAGCATAATGCACCAACATATATATCAACACAAAGGCAACACGCACCTCCCCTTCACATCACAGAGGGGCACACAACACCTGCATCAGAGCACATAATACCACACATCAGTGATGCTTGAGAGGACCACCACATCGTTGACACCGACCCACTACAACAGCACATGGATATCCCACACAACCCCCCACCAGGACCGGGACAGCCAAGCTACTCAGAGGAGAACACAGAGCCTGCAACAGACCACACCGCAGGAAGCACCCACAAGCACAGCTGACTCACAATACTTCACCCACCCAAACATGGCACCCCAATGGCATGTGTCAGCATGCCAAAAGGAGGCGGCCCAATAGGTGTGGGTGGGGGCTGAACCCATGGAATGCGAACCAGGACACATACATAGGGGTCTATTACCTTTCAGAGCCCACCCACTCCCCACTAAGGAGACCCAAACTGCCAAAGAGACACATGCAGATGCACATTCACAGCACAGAACACCATGGCGTGCAAATAGCAGTCACACACCTATGTTGGCTGCGCGTACGATGGCCCTGGCCATTCACCTTACGAATTGAGTGGGTGACGACAAAGCTACATGTCCAAGCCCAACCTGGTGCCTCTGGTGAGATGTCTGCATCCGATGTACACAGCACAATGTAAAGTCGTAGGGCCAGGGCCCACATGCATACTACAAGACCACAGGGACACACGCAGAGATCATGTTGAACTGGCTACGGGCACATGCGCCCTGCCCATTTATTGGCAGGGCCACATGTACAGTGATGCCTGTGATGGATGTGTGTGGGGTGAGTGTAAGCCAACCCGCATGGAATGTCTTGTGTTGACAACCACTTGGACATGGAACACCAATGCAATGGAAACAGAAAACACATGCAATACAGACTCAACTGCTGAGCAACATGGAGTGAGGTGGAGAAAGTCCAGAGGACAGCCAACATGCAAACAGAAGTGTCAGTGAGTTGCAGTGCACTGGGCTATGGAGACTAGAGATGATCGCGCTCATGTGCAGAAAAAGTCTCGGATTGTGTCTCTTCGATATATTCCTGATGCATATGCAGTGGGGTGTGTCAGACATGCATCATCTTCCCCATCAAAGTCTCAGGGCCCCCACGCTGTTTGAGGTGACATACCTGTGCAACCGCTACATAGCACAAAACACAATCAGCAACAGACAATGGCCTGCGGTGTACTGAGTCACTGGCACCTGGAGTGCTGAGCAGGGTATCAGGCCGATGATGGCTTCCACAACAGGTCTGAGCATTTCCGGAAGTCTGTCAGGACCACTGGTTTGACTCTGGCATATGGCGTTTGGAGGTGGTCCTTGCGGTGGTGGGGTGTTCCTCCTGCGGTGATGCGTCGTCCTGCCCGGTCTGGACTCACTTTGGTGTGTGAGCCCTGGTGGGACGCATTTGGGCCTGGAGGCTGCGTACAGCACAAAGCCTATGCCTCATGGGCCAGTCTATGTCTCTGGATAAGGGGTCCTGGACAGGGGCAGCACAGAGTTAGCGGCCCCAGATGCACTGCTGCTGGCACAGGCCCCCTGCCACGGGACGGCGACTTGTGGTGCAGTCAGATGGGCCATAAAACCTGAGCAGGTAACCATCATTGTCCGAAATGTATGTTTCGGAGTGTTTCAGGGGATAGTGGAAGGTATTCTCCAGGGCAAGGCGCCAAAAGGTTTGATTTTATCCAGAAGCAGCAAATAGACGAGTAGAATACGACAGCCCGTTGTCACCACCAATTCCGTATCAGCTACATGGGGTGAAAACTGCACCCTAATCCATAGGCTCAGACACCACCACTACTTGACCAGAGAGTGTCCATCAATGTCGGGGAAGCAGACTTAGTGGCACTGGGGCTGAGTGGGAATACAGACTGCGATGATGCCAGTACACTGATGTGGACTCTGCCATTGCTGAATCATGACTCTGTGACCTACTGAACCGCAGTGTAGGCCGTATGCAGCGGTCAGCAGAGGGCCACAGCCTCGTGTATTTGGCTCGGGATGCACAGCGCTAGTGACACCAGGGCAGTTGTCGGTGGTGTACGAACACTTCCGTAACGATGATCATTTTCTCTCTGCCAAGATGCAAGGTGACATCTTCTTAGGCCTCTCCTTGGGTGCATTGATGTGTAATTTGCCTTTGCATACTTAATGTTAATTTCCTAATCTGTGACCTACTCGAGCACAGCCTAGGCCAAGAGCAGTGTAGGCCGGAGGCAGCGGTCAGCACCGGCCATTCACCAAGTATTGCCGGCATAGGTTGGTGGCCCCACCGGCTCAGCATTGTTCAGGTTTAGTGGCACAACGTATTCTGTCACCTACGTGACTGTGACCCGGCTTTCGTCTTACTCCTCTCTGTGCGACCACTGGTGTGGACTCAGCCGTTCGTAATTTGCGACTAGGTGCTGGATGTGAGACGTACTGGTCCACAAGGTAGTCCTGGTCCCTCATCCACGAGTCGCCGGCTGGCGTTAAAGAGGGTTTGTGGCAGCACGGCTTGCAGGATGGCGTTGGACAGAGTAGGGGCAGCATGTGTCGCAAGATGCCCATATGGAACTATGCCTCACTGATCAGGGGGTCTGGTGCTGTGACCGCTGTCCCAGATTTGGGGTCACTGCCATTAAGGGGCCAGGACACAGTCTCACATATGGGACTCACTGGGCTGCAGAGGTCACCCATAGAACATGCAAATGAGAAAGGAGTAATGTGGGCGAATATCGGGGGGACAGTGATGGTCTAAAAGGCTGGCCGGGTCGAGGGCCTTGGGCTTAGAGCTTACACTGGCACGTGGTGGGCCCTCCTTGACACATGCCGGTGTTGGCTGCAGATCAGTGCGGCCTGGCTGTGCAGGGTCGGCCCTGACAGTTTCGTGGACCAGCGGGCCGGGGTACGGCAGGTGCACAGGATCTCAGGCAACTCCACTATCGAGGACGGCATCAGCCTCGTGGTGGGATGGGAGGCACCGCCCTGGCAGAAACATTGGGCTTTTCCGGAAGAGGACAACACCCAGGGCTACGTGCTTTTTATTCACACCCCTACAAGGGCTTGGCAGACGCCGTCCCATCCCACTCTACTCAAGCTTATGGGGGGGGGGGCTGTGTGAGAAGTTGGCCCGATATGCAACGTTCGCTATTCTAGCGACCGCTATGTATCGTTCCAACGACCCTTATGGTGTTTGGTTGTAAGTCAACCTATAGACCAGCTATCCTAGTAGCGTGGATACGAGCAGTCTAAGGCTAAAGACTCGAGAGGGCGTGTTAAGCCAGCTGTTTACCACACATGTACCCCTTGAACACCAAGTGAAAGGACACCACACAAGTGTTATGAAAATAAACAGGATATTTATTAAGAATCACAACAGCCCTGTACTCTTTATGAGGACAGGGTACTAAGCACAAACCAAATCTCTTTAGGAAAATACTTCAAGTGCACAATTAAAACAAGTGTCCGAGGACACGGAAAGTTTAAGGTCTCGGGCGGACCCGATAAGGCAAGTCAGAAGCGAGGGACTCGGGACCCTAGAGTAAAGAGGCTATGCAGGCACCGAAATGCCGAGTTACCTAGCCACGAGGGCTGCGGCTGCACAAGTCTTACAGGCGTCGGGGTCTTCGCTGACGAGCCAGGAGCCGGAAGAAAGGAGTTGCTGGCCGGCGACCAGTGATGAATAGTTCGTAGAGATCCAAGCCTGGATCAGAGATTGTTGATACCTGAAAGCAGAGGGGACCAAGTTCGTACTACTAGCCAGTAGTCAGAGGGTACCAGGAGGGCACCGGTTGGCCGTCACCTCGACCAGGTGAGTGGGCGACGCTAGGCTCTGCAGTCTCACGGACCAGGAGGCGTTGTCGGCGACCACGTCGGAGGTGCGAGCTGTCCCACGAAGGATGATGCTGTCGGCGTCGCTGGGCCCAGGATGGGGCAACAAGCCTTGGCAGATCTCAGGGCCACGTGGTGGGCCTAAGATGGCGTCGTGAGTGGACCAGGAGGGTCCGGGGTGCTTCTCGCAAAGATGGAAGCAAGGGCCAGCCTGGAGCAACCAGACCAGCAGAGTTGTTTGTCGGTCGTCGTCAAGGAAGGGCACAAGCCGGCGGCTAGTGACCAGACAACGTGCTGAGCAGCGAGCAGAAGGGCCCCACGCAGATCGTGGAGATGCTGGGGGACTGCACTTCGGTGCTGGAGCGGCTCAGGGTCGGGGCTTCTCGGACCCCAGAGCACTCACCAGGGAATTGCTTCGAAGGTCGTGCTGGTTAAGAGCGTGCAGGTTCTGATGATGGCCGGTCCCTTCGAGGTCTCGTCGCACCCACAGATCACAGCTGAGCTGATGACGTGGGTAGAGGTCAGAGGTGCCAGGGAAGCCGGTTCTCGTCGAGCTGGGCCGTCGGATTCCTTGAGGAAGGACTTACAGCAAACCGCAGAGTTCTTAGATGGTGCCCGCTGATGCAGGGTGACTACTCCTTAGTCACAAGGGAGAAATCTTGAGAAGAGTCTTGAGTGTCCTTTCGTAGAAAGTAGTTCTTGATTCAAAGATGATCTGATTTGGAAGGGTCCCCGCTCCGGCCTTTATTCTAAAGAAAGGGGTGGGTACATGACTAGGTCCTGCCCTAAGGGTGGGACCAGGAAGGGAGGTAGTTACACCCCTCTCCCCTGCCAGACTTTCCCCAGGCCAGGGTTGGTGCCCCTGGAACTGGTTCTGACCGGCAGATGCGTAGTGAGCACCGGGGTGCCACTCCGCAGTCACCTTCTCGCAAAAGCCCTATCTACCCAGAATACACAAACCCTGTCTGGGACGGTGCGAACACCGCCCTCGACAGGAAACCCTTTGTCCAAGCTCTCCTCGCTGGAAGGACTCCCAGCAGCAGGAGGTCAGACTCGTGTCTGTGGTGGCAGCATCCATTTTGTGGAGCTGAGGCTTTAGTTAACTTTAACCGGGGTTCACAGTTACGTACATGTCGTGTCCCTCTAGAAGGGCGGAATGCTAACCTCGTCGCCAGAATTGGTGAGGGGGCAGCATCCCGATTCGTATGACACCTTACTCGACATGTCTTGATAACGCGACACCGAAGTTACCGATGTGGTACGCGTTATCATGGAACAGCCATTGGGTCTTGATTCCGCAAGCTGCAACCGGGCTCGGCTCGGGCCAGAACCTAGTTCACACGAGCCCACGCACTCTGCCTTCAGGATTGTCAAGGCCTGCCATAGGAGTGACTGATAGGAACTCGGGTGTCCATGGTATGGTTAGATATAGGGCTACTATATCTAAAGCAAAGTGTGATTACACGACTTCGCCCCAGCTGTCATGCAGCCAGTTGTGTCAAATTTAGGAGGCCAGCCAGGGGTGGCATAATACATGCTGCAGCCCCTGGCGGCCCTGGGTACACCTATGCCCTGCGTTACGGGGTCTGATAAGGTGGCCCAGTACCAATTGGAAATGCACCTAGGGTACATGGAATCCATTTTAAAGAGAGAGCAGTAGGCCTGGGGTCCTGATTGGCCGGGCTCCAGGTCGACTATGTCCAAAACCAGCTAAAACACAGGGCAAAAAGTTTGGGGCAACCATAGTCAGGAGGTACCTTCCTACACAACCCCCCCCCCCAAACGAAAGGAGATAAGGCTATTCTTGTCCAGGTAAGCCTCTATTACCTAAGTGGCCATATAAGGAAGGACCAGCTCTGGCTTGGTTTCCCCCTGTGTCATGGTCCACTAGGCAACCCCTCACCCTAAGGGTATCTGAGGGTCTCCACCATAGGGAATCTCTGTCTCTGGTGTGTCTTGGGAAAGAAGAAGGCTGATGCTGAGATGGAGTACTGAAGTGAGGCTCCTCTATCTTTGGGCTCAACTTCCTCCAATCACCATCCATCATGTGTGCCTTTCTTTCTTTAGCTGAGATGCACTGAGCTCTCAGGGTCAGCCTGTGGCTACCTAAAGCTGGAGGCTGAGTCCCTCTGTTTGGCTTACTGGAGGGACAGGTCAGGTCTGGGGTTTTTAGGCCCCATGTTTGGCTGTGCCCAACAGTGTCCAGCTGTGGGAGTTCCCTAACTACTTTTAAGGGGGATCCCTCAGGAGTCTGTTCTATTTTCACCTGGCTAGGTTTACCAGCTTCAGTGATCCTAATCTGCTGATTAAGGGGTTCTTTTGGACAGGGGGCCCTTTTGGGTCCACCACTGGCCTCCCTGACCTCCACCGCCCTGGGCTGACTGAGGCAGGGTAGAGAGGTGCAGGTTACCTGCTCCAGACTGGGTCCCACCTGGGAAGGGTCCACTGCCATCAGGGGCTCTGCCAGGCTAGGCCTGACTACCTCTGGGGCAGTTCCTTCAACAGGGGTAGAGTCAGTTCCCTGAGGAGGCTGGCTCTCACCTAGTGTCTGGGAGGGGGAAGACTCTTCTTCCTCCTCAATGCTCTCTTTTTGAGTGGAGTGATCCATTGTTTCAGGCTTCACAACCTCACTATCTGTTTGAGTAGTGGCTGAGACCATTTCAACCTTGCCAACCTTTTCAGGAGGGCACTCAGTTTGTGTTTGGGCTGTGACTGTCACAGCCCTCCTATCCTGTTCTGAAATGTCTGTCTGAGCCTGGGCAGTGGCTACCACTGCCCTTCCAACCTTTTCAGGGTGGAATGATGCTTGGACTGGGGCTGTAGCTATTACTGCCGCACTAACCTGTCTGGATAGGCCTATCATTCTGGAGTGAGTTTCTTGCTCCACCTCAGCCCATGCTGAGAGTTCCAGGTCATTCCCCAGTAAGCAATCTACAGGTAGGTTATCTGCCACTGCCACTCTCATGGGCCCTGTGACATTACCCCAGCTGAGCTTGACTACTGCCATGGGATGCCTTCTCTTCACTCCATGAATGTCTGTCACCTGATAAGTAAAACCAGGGGTCAGTTGAGCAGAGGGGACCAGATGGTCACTCACCATGGTGAGGCTGGCCCCTGTGTCTCTGAATGCCTCAACTTTCTGACCATTCACTAAAACTTCTTGTCTATACTTTCCCAAAATGTGGGGTCCAGTAGTGAAGTTGGCAAACCCCATGCCAGTCTCACAGACAAGAGTGTGGTCAGGGAACCTGGCTAGGCCATAGTCCTCCTGATTGCCCAAAGTAATGCCCACCACATTCTTGGGGGCACTCCCACCACCTGGGGGATTACCACTAGTGGTAACAGGAGGTCTGGGAGTGTTACTTGGGGGTATGTTTTCCTTATTGCTATTTTTAGGGCACTTGGCATCACTTTTGTAATGGCCCACCTGTTTACAGGTATGGCAATAAGGTTTCTTCTGTTCTGAAGGAGTGTTCTGGGACCCACCACCCTTGTTGGAGTTTTGGGGCCCTTGGGAAGTCTTCTCTGTGGATTTATCCCCACCCTTCTCTTGAGGCTTGGTTGATTCCTTTTTCTGGTCACCACCCTGGTTTTTAGGCCTAACCCTGGTTCTGACCCATTTGTCTGCCCTCTTACCCAATTCCTGTGGAGAGGTCAACTCAGAGTCTACCAGGTGCTGATGTAATAGCTGGTTCTGACAATTATTTAAGATTTGCTCCCTCATAATTAGATTATACAATCCTTTAAAATCAGTAACCTTACTACCCAGTAGCCAGCCTTCAAAAGCCTTAGTGGCACAATCAACAAAGTCAGTCCAATCTTGAGACTGAGTTTTCTGGGTGTCTCTGAACAGCATCCTGTATTGTTCAGTGGTTAAACCAAACCCATCAACCAGTGTATTCTTCAAGATTTTGTAATTGTTAGCATCCTCTACCCTTGTGGTGAGGAGCTTGTCTCTTCCTTTACCTTCAAAGGAGAGCCACAAGATAGCCGCCCACTGACTCTGGGGAACTCCTTGCACAGTGCAGGCCCTCTCCAAAGCAGTAATCCATTTGTGGATGTCGTCCCCTTGTTTAAAGGGGGGCACTATCTTATTCAGGTGCTTTGTATCAAAACTCCTTTCCCTATTGCTAGGTTTATTGCTGCCACCAGTGGGCTGTAGCCCACATAATTCTTGCTCTCTAGCAAGGGCAAGTCTCTCTTTGGCCAGGGCAAGTTCTTCCCTTTCGATCCTCAGTTTGACTGCCCTTTCTTCAGCTTCATACACTCTCCTCTTAGGGGAAGACATTCCTCTGTGAGAAGAGTTGAGAGAGCCATTGGTTCGAAAGGATCTGTTAGAGCCTCTTGATAGAGACCTAACTCGTCCATTCCCAATGTTAAGCTGACCTGAGAGTGGGCCCAGGAGTCCCCTAGTACCACTGTCATGTTTGCTTAAGTTGGACCTGCTTAGTCTAACGACTTCTACCTGTCCCTTATCTGCCTCATCCCCAGAGGGATCCTCATCCTCATCCTCCTCCACATCTTCGTTCTCGGTTGCGAGGTGGATGAGGTCAGGATCGTCTCTGGTTCCCTCGAGGGGAGGCATGTCTCCTTCTGGATTAGAAGAGCTAAGACGGGTCTCAGCTTTTCTGGCATCATAAGTCTCTAAGAGACCAATCAGAAAGGACGTGGTGGGGTTAGCCCCTTGCTTAATCTTCCTAGAGGTACATACTTGTCGTAACTCATGGAAGTTAAGCGCAGTATATCTTGAAGGGATGACCTGTGGAGGGTCAACTGACACAAGGGGAGACTCAGAGTTTCCTCCTCTGTCCGACATACTGTTTCTAGTGTGGTGTAAGTGATGCACCTACCTACACTATGGGTTTACCTACTGTTCCCTTGCTAAGAGTTGCAGCCAAGGTGTGCTAAGCCTTGAGGAGCTGCAACAGCTGGTTCAGTAGAACTCAGAGTATTCTAAGCTTTAGTTATATGTACTAACAGTACTTATGCGATCTTTCAACAAGATATTCTTAGGATACGTGTGGTAAAACAACAGCAAGCTCAAATCCCACCGCTGCCACCAATGTGAGAAGTTGGCCCGATATGCAACGTTCGCTATTCTAGCGACCGCTATGTATCGTTCCAACGACCCTTATGGTGTTTGGTTGTAAGTCAACCTATAGACCAGCTATCCTAGTAGCGTGGATACGAGCAGTCTAAGGCTAAAGACTCGAGAGGGCGTGTTAAGCCAGCTGTTTACCACACATGTACCCCTTGAACACCAAGTGAAAGGACACCACACAAGTGTTATGAAAATAAACAGGATATTTATTAAGAATCACAACAGCCCTGTACTCTTTATGAGGACAGGGTACTAAGCACAAAACAAATCTCTTTAGGAAAATACTTCAAGTGCACAATTAAAACAAGTGTCCGAGGACACGGAAAGTTTAAGGTCTCGGGCGGACCCGATAAGGCAAGTCAGAAGCGAGGGACTCGGGACCCTAGAGTAAAGAGGCTATGCAGGCACCGAAATGCCGAGTTACCTAGCCACGAGGGCTGCGGCTGCACAAGTCTTACAGGCGTCGGGGTCTTCGCTGACGAGCCAGGAGCCGGAAGAAAGGAGTTGCTGGCCGGCGACCAGTGATGAATAGTTCGTAGAGATCCAAGCCTGGATCAGAGATTGTTGATACCTGAAAGCAGAGGGGACCAAGTTCGTACTACTAGCCAGTAGTCAGAGGGTACCAGGAGGGCACCGGTTGGCCGTCACCTCGACCAGGTGAGTGGGCGACGCTAGGCTCTGCAGTCTCACGGACCAGGAGGCGTTGTCGGCGACCACATCGGAGGTGTGAGCTGTCCCACGAAGGATGATGCTGTCGGCGTCGCTGGGCCCAGGATGGGGCAACAAGCCTTGGCAGATCTCAGGGCCACGTGGTGGGCCTAAGATGGCGTCGTGAGTGGACCAGGAGGGTCCGGGGTGCTTCTCGCAAAGATGGAAGCAAGGGCCAGCCTGGAGCAACCAGACCAGCAGAGTTGTTTGTCGGTCGTCGTCAAGGAAGGGCACAAGCCGGCGGCTAGTGACCAGACAACGTGCTGAGCAGCGAGCAGAAGGGCCCCACGCAGATCGTGGAGATGCTGGGGGACTGCACTTCGGTGCTGGAGCGGCTCAGGGTCGGGGCTTCTCGGACCCCAGAGCACTCACCAGGGAATTGCTTCGAAGGTCGTGCTGGTTAAGAGCGTGCAGGTTCTGATGATGGCCGGTCCCTTCGAGGTCTCGTCGCACCCACAGATCACAGCTGAGCTGATGACGTGGGTAGAGGTCAGAGGTGCCAGGGAAGCCGGTTCTCGTCGAGCTGGGCTGTCGGATTCCTTGAGGAAGGACTTACAGCAAACCGCAGAGTTCTTAGATGGTGCCCGCTGATGCAGGGTGACTACTCCTTAGTCACAAGGGAGAAATCTTGAGAAGAGTCTTGAGTGTCCTTTCGTAGAAAGTAGTTCTTGATTCAAAGATGATCTGATTTGGAAGGGTCCCCGCTCCGGCCTTTATTCTAAAGAAAGGGGTGGGTACATGACTAGGTCCTGCCCTAAGGGTGGGACCAGGAAGGGAGGTAGTTACACCCCTCTCCCCTGCCAGACTTTCCCCAGGCCAGGGTTGGTGCCCCTGGAACTGGTTCTGACCGGCAGATGCGTAGTGAGCACCGGGGTGCCACTCCGCAGTCACCTTCTCGCAAAAGCCCTACCTACCCAGAATACACAAACCCTGTCTGGGACGGTGCGAACACCGCCCTCGACAGGAAACCCTTTGTCCAAGCTCTCCTCGCTGGAAGGACTCCCAGCAGCAGGAGGTCAGACTCGTGTCTGTGGTGGCAGCATCCATTTTGTGGAGCTGAGGCTTTAGTTAACTTTAACCGGGGTTCACAGTTACGTACATGTCGTGTCCCTCTAGAAGGGCGGAATGCTAACCTCGTCGCCAGAATTGGTGAGGGGGCAGCATCCCGATTCGTATGACACCTTACTCGACATGTCTTGATAACGCGACACCGAAGTTACCGATGTGGTACGCGTTATCATGGAACAGCCATTGGGTCTTGATTCCGCAAGCTGCAACCGGGCTCGGCTCGGGCCAGAACCTAGTTCACACGAGCCCACGCACTCTGCCTTCAGGATTGTCAAGGCCTGCCATAGGAGTGACTGATAGGAACTCGGGTGTCCATGGTATGGTTAGATATAGGGCTACTATATCTAAAGCAAAGTGTGATTACACGACTTCGCCCCAGCTGTCATGCAGCCAGTTGTGTCAAATTTAGGAGGCCAGCCAGGGGTGGCATAATACATGCTGCAGCCCCTGGCGGCCCTGGGTACACCTATGCCCTGCGTTACGGGGTCTGATAAGGTGGCCCAGTACCAATTGGAAATGCACCTAGGGTACATGGAATCCATTTTAAAGAGAGAGCAGTAGGCCTGGGGTCCTGATTGGCAGGGCTCCAGGTCGACTATGTCCAAAACCAGCTAAAACACAGGGCAAAAAGTTGGGGGCAACCATAGTCAGGAGGTACCTTCCTACAGGCTGTAGTGTAGTTCCTATATCCCTGATAAGCTCCGCGCATTGGAATAATATACACTATAGATTTGACATAGGTCTGAGGTCAGTATGTCTCTATCGAGTACATTAAACTTAATTACTTGTGTGTGCCAGCTAACTCAGAGGTCACTAGAAACTTCTCAAATATACAAGAAGGGATTCGTTTCTGACAACCGCATGAACATGACAACTTTGTTTCCCTTAGAATCGGAACAGTCTCAGAATCGTGGAAACAATAGATAACAGTTTCACTCAGTCAATTGTGCTTGCTTCGTTTCTACAGAGTTTACACAGAAATAGATAGACAGGCGTTTCAATAAAAAAGGTTTATTGAACAGTCTTATTTCTCATGCAAGAGATATGAACTGCTACAAACGTAAGACAGAATGCAAAGTATAATACGTACAGGGTTAGCAGTAACATCAGATAATACTGCAATAGCATGGTTTGTAGCTATGACATATATTCGTAAAAATAGATACATAAATAACACAGGCTAAAATGTGAATACTGATGCTTCTAGTTAGTTCTACCCCAGTGTACGTAGCCTAAGTGTAGTACGAGGTAAGACGTAGGTGCTGTTTCTAAAGTATAGCTAGCTATAGTTTAGTTTTGCCAGAGTTGTCAAGAGTCCCTCTAGTCTCTAATCTGCTCCATATCTTAGAATGAGAGAGGTTGGAATCTCTTTCCGGGTCTCGATCTCTAACACCCCGCAAGGGGAGTCAGAAACACTGGAGCTGGATTCTCTGTGAGGAGGATGACAGCATCTAGTCAGTGCGTCAGGCGGGGACTTGACTTCCTTTCAAACTTGGCGTGGGGCTCCACATCATGCAAGTCAGCAGCCGAACCGTGGTTTGTCATGGCAAGTGAAGGTATATTTATACCTTGAAGGTGTTTAGGAATGCCAGTATTGACATAAAAGTCAGGCAGAAGAACTTCATGAATGAACCCCCTAAGGAATAGATGTTCATGCATATTAAATGAGTTCTAGGAGAAATCAATAATCCAAGCAAGGGGAAGTCCTAAAGGCTTAAGAGTCTGGTTTTCCAAGAACTCGTTGTGACGTCCATGGATGGATGTAGGTGGCCATGCCTGTATTTGGTTAGCATGGATAATGCCTAAATAAGGGTAGGATTTCTATGCCTAAATATTGGCAATACGAATTGTGGCCGTATAAGGGCATAAATCGGGAAACCTATATCTGGTATCTAAATCGACACACAACAAGGCGTAACAGGCAACATTTCCGCAAGGACCCCGTATGGCTGCGGTGAAATGGTTGGGTCCACTGTCCACTACACTCCATTCATCAGAGGTGTAAGTCGCCATGGATATGGGTGTGTACTGCATACTGCGGTCTGTTCAGCACTTCGCCGCCACTCTTGGCATTGTGTACTTTCCCAATCATGGCTCTACTGCATCCTTCACACATGTCTGGTTGCCTCCTCTCCCCACATTCGTCTATTGTGTGGCTGAGGTGCCATGCCGTTGATTGGCCATGTTCATGGCTTGCCCAGGTTACCATTGGGAGTTGTTCTATTGCTTCCGGCGGGTGGGCATGTTGTTGTGCATGTTGGTTGTGGACTTGTTAATGATGAATGTGGTGGTGTGCACACCAGACTTTTCACAATAATTCTTAATCCATATATTTAAACATCCTTGCTCTTGCGTGTAACCTGGGATTTGCCTTGCCATCGCGCAATTTCAAAATCCATTAGTGGGGAACGCAACATTAACGTTCCACACCCTGGTGCACAGCATTTTATTTGAAGGATGCTAGATCCCCCTTAAACTCATCCATTTTTTCTGATACTGATTCGTCCATGTTTAACATATTCTTTTCAATATTTCCATCCGTTCCACATATCCATCAAATTGCGTGTTTTTTGAAACTTTAAGTATTCACAGGTGCCCTTCCAAGCTTCCTTGTAAATATGATTCATACACGAAAAGTAGTTCTCAGCAGCATCCTTTATTTACAACCCGATTCATTTCGAGCAATTACTTGCTCTTCGTCAGCGGTAGCTTTAATACAACATCACAAAATTTGCATTAATAATCAGGACACCTCATTAAACTCAAAATTCAGTTTAGTGCAGACATGGTGATCAGAATGATTTCATTGCATCATTTAATTACATCAAAATACGTTCACTTTGAATTTCTCCTCTAGTGTTTTACCGGAGCTAAATGACTACCCATACATTTCAGAGTCGAGATACTTTGCAATGAGGCTATCTGTCATTTTATCCTTCTTTTTTATATATAGGTATACACCCGCTCTGAGAACCTACTTGGTTGTTATACACCTGTTCATTACGCCATAGCTACACTTTCCGCCTTAAAATGCTACCACTTCTTCTGTTTCCAACACGGACCAGGTTTTTCACATTCGTATACCACCACATTCACCATTAACATTGAACTGCCACATTGGTGATGCACCCGAAGATGAATTGAGTGTACGTAAGGAACTGCCGTCTGAAAAATGCCACATTATCGGAACAACAAATTCTAATGAGCACTTTAAAGAGGGGACTTGAAAATACAGAGATATCTATTTTTATATTTAAAGCTTGTGCCATTTTTCATAAATGCAAAACGATCGGCTTACGGACTGTGCGCACAAAGCTTACGGTGTAATCAAGATGCACTATGGGATTATGAGTCGGGCGGGCACATTATGGTGAATTGCAGGTTGCTAATTGATTGCACGTGAGAGGGAGGAGCTGAAGTATTTGATAAAGTTAGCGGCTAAGGGGAATACACCCAGGAGCTCGAGAGGAACTTGGATTTTAAATGAGGAAGATACGTAAGCAGGTACGCAAGGCGCACAGAGAAAATTAGCAAGTTCTAGTAATGTAGAACACAGTTTCAGCTTAAATATGTAAACCGATAAAGCCACCGGCGTATACGAATGTGAAAAAACTGGTCCGTGTTGGAAACAGAAGAAGTGGTAGAATTTTAAGGCGGAAAGTGTAGCGATGGCGTAACGAACAAGTGTATAACAACCAAGTAGGTTATGAGAGCGGGTGTCTACCTATATATAATAAAGAAGGATAAAATGACAGACAGCCTCGTTGCAAAGTATCTCGACTCTAAAATGTCTGGGTAGTCATTTAGCTCCAGTAAAACACTAGGGGAGAAGTTCAAAGTAAACGTATTTTGATGTAATTAAACCATGCAATGAAATCATTCTGATCACCATGTCTGCACTAAACTGAATTTTGAGTTTAATGAGGTGTCTTGATTATTAATGCAAATTTTGTGATGTTGTATTACAGCTACCCCTGACGAAGAGCAAGTAATTGCTCGAAATGCATTGGGTTGTAAATAAAGGATGCTGCTGAGAACTACTTTTCGGGTATGAATCATATTTACAAGGAAGCTTGGATGGGCACCTGTGAATACTTAAAGTTTAAAAAAACACGCAATTTGATGGATATGTGGAACGGATGGAAATATTGAAAAGAATATGTTAAAGTTAAAACATGGACGAATCAGTATCAGAAAAAATGGATGAGTTTAAGGGGGAACTAGTATCCTTTAAATAAAATGCTGTGCACCAGGGTGTGGAACGTTAGTGTTGCGTTCCCCACTAATGGGTTGTGGACTTGTGACATGTGCATTGCCACAGTTGTGGATTGCATGGTTGTGGAGTTGAGGAGAGTGGGGTGTTAATTTTGAACTTGCCAAGGGGCTGCCCATTTCCCTTGGTGCCATCCTGGGATGGCTGGTTGCTGTTGGACTGTTTGAGGTTGAAGGGATCATGCACACTGGCTGTGTCTTTGGAGGCGAGATTGGTGTAGGTCCCATGGTGTTCTGATGTTGCCTGCACATTGATGTGTGAAGTGTGCTTCCTGTTGCACTGATTGTGTACTGAGTCATCAGGGGGCACAAATGGGACATGTGTGCAATGGAGTGCCCCTAACATGTGCGTGCATCCGGCTATGGTGTATGGTCCTTGTTTGGTCTCCAGCAGTTCCTGCGCATTGTGTTGGCCATACAGGGACTGGGGTGCCAGGGTGAAGGTGATGTCCAGGACAGGTGTGGGGGTCTTGGATGTTGGTGTCTGTGATACCCCACCGACTCTGGCAGGTGTTGGTTGGGGTGTGGCAGGGGCCAACAGGTGCTGCACAGCCAGCAGCTTGGTGTGGGGTGGGATGTTGGTTGTCCGCTGTGTTGGTGCAGTTGGTCTGTTGGGCGATGGCGGCCAGGATGTATAGAATGGTTGTTCCTTTCAGCCTGTAGTGGATAGTGGGATTGACAGGTGTTCTGCCTGTGAGGCAGGTGTGTTTCCTGGGGGGGCCGCTGTCTTTGCCTGCGCTGCCTCTGTGGTGGTCCCGGGTGGTGCCAGGTGGGTCTTGTGGGCCTCTTGGGTGTGCGTGTTCTGTTGCTCCATGGCATCTGTTGCCCTTCCGATTATGCCCTGGGCAGGGCTCTCTATTGTAGTCAGGCTGCCATCCGACTTTACACCAGGTCAGAACAGGTGTAAAAATTCCTGCTGCTTATTGCACATTTTGTGTTCTGATCGCCGATCTGTCTGGTTGTTGTGAATGTTGAGGTGTGGTGTTGTCGCAAGTTTTGGCATGGGAACGACTACTATGCATCCCTTAATCGACAGTTGCGGGGGTCCTCTGTGGCAATGTGTTTTGCTGCTGCTATCACTGCAAAACTGGTGCTGTGGGCTGTTAGCACCTGCTTGTGAACGGTGGGATAAATTTATCACAGCTTTGGCTGCGATAAAGTGCGGTTAATTTGGGGATAGCTCCTCGTGAATATGCCTCAAAGTTTCTAAAAATGCATTCGTATTCATAAATAGATATTTGCAGTAAAAAAACATAGACAAAATGAAACAAAAGGAACATTGTGAGTGATATAAAGTGATGACCGTTAGAATATTACAATACTGTGGTGGAAAATAAAGAAATAAAGTTGGACTATTGTTATACTTGAGTATACTTCATAATTGAAACAAAGTCATAACCAATATGTACAACCTAATAGGATGAGCATTGGAAGCCTGGTCCATTCAGCTAATACAAGAATGTGGATTGAGACTGATAAAGTAACAGGCAACAAGACACTTCCGATTTCATGTGAGAAAAATCTCTGATATGCTGAGCAATATGTGTACTTCAAATTGTAGCTGCAGTCTGTTAGTTTATTCTGAAGTGTTCTCCTGCGTCTATAACAAAGAGTATTATTGAACAGCTAAAGTGCTAACTTTCGATATTTAAGAAAAATATGAGGCACACTTGATTGCCATGTTACTGGAATCAGAGTTGAAATAATTTTGCAAGGAAGAGGTGCAGTAAATGAATAAAATTAGGGATTTCATTGTGTCATAAAAATTAAGGTTGGTGCTCTTGAAAGCTAAAATAAGGAAGCAGTTCTCAAATATCTTTCTCATCCATATCAGAAACATTTCTGGTGTGCTGAGTGAAACCTGTACTTCCAACACCAGTAGCATTCTGAAAGTTGACTCCCAGTGATCTACAATAGGTATTTACTGTAACTTCACCACAGAGTTCTAAAAAACAATTAGAGCACTAAGATTCTGTCATTTAGACAAGGTGAGGCGCCCCTGAATGCCATTATGTTGGAATGTGGGCTGTTGAATTGAAAGCATTTGCTGTGAAGCAGACTGAAGGTCTATGAGCACCGATGTATCAATACAGTTTGTTAAATGAATGTGCCTCAATTGTTGAGAATACTCATTAAATTACCTCCGCCACAGGTCATACTGACCCTTGTTAGTTGACAAGGAGAGATGATAAAGGGCAATCACTTACTTCAAACATCATGAACAGTGAAGTCCAATTTGTCTTCACATGTTCCAATAAGAGATTTTGTGTTTGTTTGAAAGGTTTTCTTTACAGATTAATTCAAGTCAATTTTTTTGTTTTCTAGGTCTTACATTTGGTCATCGTTGATACAAATTCAAATAGTTGATTAATTGACATTTCATGATAAGATAAAATACTGCATTAGTAAGAATTCGAAACAAAATAGAGAACATGCCAAAAGTGTGTTCCATAAAGGAAGATCCCTAATTTAAATTAATTAATTTTGGATATGAAGGGAAATTTAATTTCAGCAAGCAACGTAATATGTCAGTTTCCAAATCCGAAATGAAGGCTTCTGATGAGAGAACAAGAATGCATAGGCATGAAGCCTTAACACTAAAGCAATGACACTTAGCATAAACTGGAAATTATTCTCAGCTCACAGTCAACGGACATCCCTAAGATTTGCTTCTGAATTATGCAGTAAGCTCTCGTGTCCTAGTCTCTGGGTGAAAAAGGGAAGCTCTCTGAAAGAAGGAGATCCTCTGAATAATCTAAGTAACACACTCATATGATTCTACAAAATATCATCAGTAACACATCTTACATGCCCTGTTCCCACCAACCAACCAGTCTCCAGTAAAATTTGGCAGAAAGTATACTCCCTAGTTTCTCAAGTCTTCACAATGAGCTACATAATTATGCGTTTGGATTGTTACTTTGATCACATCTTGTGTATCAGACAGTTTCTCCCTCAAGTCGCACTTCCTGCCATCTCTTCTCCTGCCAGTGAGAACCTCACTAATAGTTGCATAATAGATATCAAAAGTATATTCACTAGCTAAAAGACGGCTTCTGAAACATTACAGCATCTGCAGTCGGAAAAAGAAAACTATCTCATACAATTCAATAGTTTAAATGTGAAACCATGCTTCTTGTCCCAAACAAGTAGCATGGACTTTTAATATGGCAATATCAGTTAGACTAGCTTAAGTCAGTACATTATTTTACTTCATTTGCATGCTTACAGTGCCCAAACAAGATTTCCCACTACATATGCTTGCATTTCTTATGCATGTGTTCATCAGCATTAATTTAGCACTTTTTGGATAAATGCATTTAGTTTGCAAAATGAGGATATCGCTCTATCACTACCTAAATCAAACCTCCCCGCTCCCCATCGGTTAACTCAGGATGTCAATCTTCTCTGTTGAGTCACATCTCTCTACTCTTAAATTAGCACTATTTTGTAGACATTAAAGGTGTTTTAATCTTCCATTTAAATGTACATGAGAATATTTGTAAGAGGTGCAGAAAGCTATTTAGAGACAGATCACACATTTAAAAGTCTTATATTTGAACTCCATTGTGTAGTGAAATCCTTTGAAGGCATTGCTGTTTTATTTTCCTATTTTTACTTTTTCTCACTTCCTCTTGTGAATAATTGTATTTCCATCCATGAATGTTCACAGGCTTAAAATAATTGTTATTGTGAGTTAAATATAATGAAATAAAATATGGTACATATGCGCACACACACACACAAATGTCTTTCTTTATACCTTACAAATAACTACATTCAAAGATAATTACAGAATATTTTAAAGGTAATTAATATTGTAAATCAGTCAAAACAATGAGGTTACTATTTTACGGCTGTCAAAACTGTAGCAGTCTAGTTCTTCACCCGGCTGGGTGAAGACCCGGAAAGAGAACCACACAATGTATCCCTCTCTGGCCAGGCGTGGCCAGAGGGCTTAAATAAAGGGGCCGGGGTCGCTCGGGACTTCCGGTCCGCACCAGTAGTCATGAGTGTCTGTGCCATTATTGCCCCTGCGATTATGGTCCCCTTTTAATGTGTTTTGATAATAGCGGCCCCCCCCAAACGTTACACTGATGACGAGGCTGCGATACGTGCAATCCTGGTCCCGCTGAAGAAATAGACACCCACCGTACAGCCCGAGGCAGCGCTGACATGCGAGAGGCCCAGCCGAGCACAGCAGTGAGGAGGCTCAGTGAGGAGGAAGAGCAGCCCCGTCCGGAGGCCCCGCGGTGAGCAGAGCGCGACACAGCCTGCGCTCTTGGGTGCCCCAATCTGAGAGGGGAGAAGAGCTTGCGCGCACCGCCCGGGGGTATCCCAGCGCTACCGAGAAACCCTGCGCTCAGTCGGCCCAACGCGCGCATGCGCAGAACCAGGAAGAACCAAAGCAAAGCCCGTTTGAACGGGAGAGAAAGCACACAAAGGCACAAGACAGCTGCGAGGGGACAAAGTAGCCATCTCCAAGGCAGGACACACCGCATGAGCGTCATAACGCTTAGCAACAGAGCTGACCAGGCAGAGAGGAGCCACAACCAAACAAGCAGTGGCAAATGCATAGGGAACAGTGGCACTGAGGCTGCTAAAAGGCCAATAAGTATCAAAGAAAAAAAAGAAGAGGCAGAACAGCACAGCTGGGGCACAGCACTACACAAGGGAAAGTCAGGCGCCCCAAGACACATAAGAAGACAACAAACACTGGCAAACCCAAGCAACCCAGGGCACTTAGGGAGACAAAAATCCCAAGAAAAGGTGCAGAACGGAAGAGAGTCGTGACTAAAGACACCTAATACGACTAGTGAAATGCGTGTGCAGTCAACAAAGGAAGGGGCATCCTGTCGGACCCAGCAGGACAGGCAACCGCAGGACAGGCAGCCCAATAGCTAGTGGCCCCGCCAGTGATACCGCATTTGGTACACTCACAAATTACAGCACTTCCCCCGTTCAGCAAACTCGTTGACCCGGCCACCGCGTCACCAAGATGGAAGGTATTGGTTGGTCAGATAATTATTTTGTGGCCACAAGAGAGACAGACGAAGCAGTCAAAAGATCGCTACTCGTACACTTTGCGGGAGACAAAATATACAAGTTGTTCAAGCATCTCCCGAACACTGGTGCACCCACTGACTATGATGCGGCAGTGAGAGCCTTAAATGCTCACTTTGACCCCCAGCTCAATCCTCATTACGAACGATTAAAGCTCAGGCAAGCCAGACAAAGAGAAGGAGAGTCAATGGACACTTATCATGCACGCCTCAGAGAGTTAGCAAGCACATGCACGGAGGATGATCAAACCAAAGAAGTGACAGCACAGCTCATCCAAGGCTGTTGCAACAAGACGCTGTGAACGCTGATACTTCAACAACCCCGGATTACCCTAGAGTAAATTCTGATTCTCGCTCGCTCACATGAACTGTCTGATGTCCGTGCGATGGCAATGGAAAACACGCTTAACTCGCACACCGAGCAAGTGGTCGGTGTCAAGGCGGAGCGTGTTGATGCCATTCGAACACCATCTCGAGGAGGAAGAGGAAAGTGGCCCACAAAGACAACGCGGCGAACCTCGTGTGGATGGTGTGGGAGAGAAGAACATCCTCCAGACAGCTGCCCTGCAAGAGGAAAGGCATGCTCAAAGTGCGGAATACCTAATCACTTCGCGAGTGTGTGTCGAGGAGGCTCACGAGGGAGAGGCAACACAGGGAAGACGCCGCCAACGGGAGCCATGAGGAATCTATCACTGGAAGAATCAACAACTTCAAGATCGACAAAGACCTACACTCGCCACCCGCAGCGCCTGGATGATTCATTCACAGAAGAAGACGAAGTGTGTTATTTCGTGTCGTTTGCAAGCGACCTCAAGAAGAGATGACATCCACAACCCAAGTGCAACATCGAGATTGATGGGTCCACAGTGACCGGCCTAATTGACACCGGAGCGACGGTTAGCGTGATGGGGTCGCAACACTACAAACGACTGAACCCGAGGCCACCTCTTACCCCATCAAAAATCAGGATTCTAACATACGGAAGCCAGGAATCACTTCCCCTAAAGGAAAAAATGACCGTACAGGTGAAATCAGAGAACCAAGAAGTAACTACAACTTTCCATATCGTGGATCGGGAGGCCGACATAATGGTCGGGAGACATACTGCTGAAGACCTCAACCTGATTGCTTTTGCAAATGTTGTAAAACTCCTACAAACTGACTACATCCTGGATCTGTTCTCGCAACTGTTCAAGGGATTAGGGAGCATAAAGAGGCCACCCGTTAAGCTGCATATAGACAAAGCTGTACAGCCGGTGGCGCTAAGACACCAACGGATCCCCTTTCATCTCCGACCACTGGTAGAACAAGAGCTCCTAAAGCTTAAACACCAAGGAGTCATCAAAAAAGTAACAGGTCCAACCCCCTGGGTGTCACCCATGGTGATTGCTGAAAAACTGAAGCAACCAGGGAAGATTAGAATATGTATCGACATGAGAATACCCAATCAAGCCATAAGACAAGAGAGACACTTGACCCCAATGGTTGATGACATCTTGGTCGACCTAAACGGCTCACAATGGTTTTTGAAGTTAGACCTAAACGCTGGCAAGCACCAATTAAAACTAGTGGAAGAAAGCAGATATATAACTACATTTTCGACTCACCTGGGGCTTCGTCGTTACAAGAGACTAAACTTTGTGATATCTTCAGCAGCACAGATATTTCAGAATGCTGTGAGAGAAATTCTATCTGGTCTTCACAGCTTCCTTAATGTAAGTGATGATATCCCTATTCATTTCAAAACCATTCAGGACCACCACCGACAACTCCGAGCCACCCTCCAGTGGCTGGCAGAGCATGGTGTGATGCTTCACAGGGAGAAGTGGCAATTCTTCCGCAAAACGATTGACTTCTTCGGGTATGTGTTCAGTGCAGAGGGTGTCAAAGTAGACCCCAGAAAGTCACAAGCAATTCAACTCACTCCCGAGCCGACCAATGCTTCTGAAGTAAGACGTTTTCTGGGAATGGCAACATATTGCGGACGATTCATCCTGTACTTAGCGACAATTGCAGAGCTGCTGCGGAATCTCACGAAAAAGGAAACCCCCTGGAAGTGGACCGCCGAGGAAGACTGTTAGACCTAGGGAATCCTAGACTACATAGGGTAGCCTGGCACAGAGGGGAAACAGCTAACCTCCAAGGCTTTTGTGTAGTACTTACAGAACCCACTCACAGTAACTCAATGTCTTACCACTAAAAATAAAGGGCGCCACACCAATTTAGAAAAATACGAATGTTTTATAAAAGAAAGCTATGGTTTCTTGTTTTGGTTCTGCAATAACGTTTCACCTTTTCACATAAAATATTTCTGCATTGGTGTACTTTTACATTCGCAATCTTTACATAACTTTCATTGCATATATTTGCCCCCACCTCTTTCTGATTGGTAGGTGTATCAAAATTCCACTGTTAGCCTTACTTCTTATTATTTGATCTCAATATACAGTTGGTAAATAGCTAAATGACACTTTCCTATAAGAGAATCAAGTTCTACATTACCATATGAACTGTAAGACAATATCAGCTGGAAGGATCAGTTGTGCAACAAGAGGACCTTACTGTTGTATTAGTAACTGGATTAGGCAGCTGGATATCTGAAAGGAGACAGGGTAATTAATAGCTCAATACATTTAGCCCCCTAGATTCCTCTAAGCACTCATGGGAAAGCTGGGATATTTTGTACACATATTCTTTCTCAATGAAAGCTTTTCTCTACAGCTTAGTTCATATACTGCATTACGGCCAGTTCCTCTCCTCCTGTAATGCCTGCCCGCCCTATTGCCTCAGTTCTAAAGTCCCTTTCGGACGTCTCACCACTTGTCAGGTAATTTTTATGAGTGTCACAGTTCCAGGCTAAAGGGGCACAACTTAGTTAGTGGTTCGTCTCGTACAGCCCAAGCACCGGAGGAAGCGCCACTGAAGGAGGCTCGTACTTTGCTCACGCCCAGCGCCTGGAAGCGTTTCCTTTCACCGCCCCCCACCAGAGTACTCTTCCCAGCTTACTTTAGTGAGCTTCCAGCTTCAGGGTAGTTCTCTCATCAGTACCTTCTTCGCTGTTACGACGCACCTTCCACGGCTGCTCACTGGGGGGGGTCCGAAGAAGCTCCAGCGACGCTCTTCCGCCTGGCTTCCCTCACTCCTGACTCCGCCTCCGACCAACCTCCTGTGCGTCCGTCGTCTTCTTCTGTTGACGCCGCCGGCCTCCTCAGCTACGTCAGGCACGGAAGCCGCGTCTTTGACGAAAAGGGAAACCTCCGCTGACACTCAGCTAATCACGCCGACTCTCGCTCCCACATGTAGCGGGGGAACTCGCATCAGCGGGGGGGTCACCGCCTTGCAGTCGGACCTGCAGATAGGCGATCGCGACTTCACCCAGTAAGTCTCAGCTCATTCACAGAGCCCACGACTCATTACGCTACAAAGTGCTTTTGGCTTGAGTTCATAAAGTTGCTGTTTCCCCTGTTGGTGTGGGGATGGCACGGCGACGCCAAGTCGATTCACCAGGGCTGCATATAAATATTGTGGGGGTAAATTGGGACTAGGTTTGAGTCCCGCAGACAGGGATCGGTCAACAGATGAGGGGTCACATCAATAACGAAGTGCAGCTGGCCCACAGGACAGTCTTTCTTCCTATAAAGCGCCTTCCTCCTCACTGAGCCGCCTCACTCCTGTCCAGTCCCACCCCACTACCTCTGGTCACTTCTCTCTCCTAAAATGGCCGCCCTGTCACTGGCCTTATATAGGCTAGCCCTCAGCTGCTAGAATTAGCCAGAAGGCTATAGCTTTCCTTATGTAAGCCAATGGGTCAGCAGCACTGAGGGAACCGTTATGGCAGTTGCCAGCCACCATTTTAGGTCTCTGTGTTGATCAGTTCCTTCTCTGAGGGGAACTAGGCCCTAAAGAAAAATCACCATAGGTAAGGCAACACCTAGCCCCTTGACAACACTGGTGAACATGAAAAAGAATTGGGAACACTAGGAGGCCAAAGGGGACACAATAAATAATTAACAGTAAAGGCACACCCAGAGGCAGACAGGTCTAACAAAGACAAAGCCTTCAAGCAAGTGAAGTCGGCCTTGCTGGACACCACATCAATGGCATACTTTGACACCACTCGTCCCACAGCCCAGTAGGTTTGGGAGCCCTACTCACCCAAGAGACTGAGACAGGGACCTGGGTCCCTCTAGCATTTGCAAGCAAAGCAGTCACCACTATCCGAAGCCCACAGCCCTGGAGCTCAGGCCAGCAGCACATCGCCTTCAAGTCCACGACACCAACACTATGAACACTGGCACCAATATAACCTCAGGCCGAATCCCCGGCCAAACCAAAGACTAGCAGATTTTGTTTGTTAATAATCTGTTGACAATATTTTGTTTCATATACCAATTTGGGAAGGGATGTAGCAGTCTAGTTCTTCACCCGGCTGGGTGAAGACCCAGAAAAAGAACCACACAATGTACCACTCTCTGGCCAGGCGTGGCCAGAGAGCTTAAATAAAGGGTCCGGGGTCGCTCTGGACTTCCGTTCCGCACCACTAGTCATGAGTGTCTGTGCCATTATTGCCCCTGCGATTATGGTCCCCTTTTAATGTGTTTTAATAATAGCGCCCCCCCAAACGTTACAAAAACTGCCATCGACTACACAGTTGACACTGTCTGAGAACTCTTTAAATCTAAAATACTAACACATGTAAAATGAATTTTTTTGAGGCTCATTTATTTCGGGAACTTGTGGCAGGAGAGGTCCAAAATCTTGTAATATGCATAGTCAGTCTGTAGAAGAGAATGAATGATTCTAATGCTGTCTTCTTCAGCAGCATTTCTAACAGTGCAGGTACATTTGTAAGACCAGTAAAAATATTAAGCACTGACCTATGCACTATATATAGGTCGCTTCTTAAAAATATTTCTCACTTCTGAACTCCATGACCTGAAAGCCCTCCATAACAATCTTTTCCCCGTAATCAGCTCCTTTAGCCACTTCCATCCCGAAATCCATTCCCCTACCTAATGCTCCATCCTGCCCCAGAAGACTCGAGATCCGCCTGGCATCCGCTGATCTCCATGACCTTCACAACTCTTATTCTACCTGGTCCAACCACAACATGGTCCAGCCAGATTCATTCCATCCATTCAAACCTGTACAGAGTACCTCCTCACAATCTTAGAGGCAGCAACAATGACAACCTCACTCGTGTGTCAGTCACCCAGACTCCTTCCCCCCTAATATGCTACGACTGAAATGTGTAGTGCTTAATTGCCAATCAGCCAATAATCATGCCTCCGACATCTTCAACCTCATCCAACACAATGACTTAGACATTATCATCCTCAATGAAACTTGGTGAAATCCCTCTTCCACTCCAATTTTAGACCTCCTAGTACATCCCACTCACAACATAATTAGGCTAGACAGAGCTCTGAAGTTGGGTGGCAGCCTAGCCTGTATTCATAGAAACACACTCTTGATCTCTCACTTGGAGTCCTCTAAGCCTCCTCATGTGAAAACGTCTGTCTCAACATCTCAAATACGAACCTACCGGTTTGTAAACTTCACACCTTCTACCACCCCCCGGGGGACAATCTTCCCTTCATCGAGCAACTAATGGACATCATCTCTGTCAATGTTGATTCAACTGTGTCCAGAATCTTCTTTGGTGATTTCAACCTTCACTGGTCTAACCCCAACGACCTCGCTGTAATCATTCTTAAAGATCAAGAACTGACTCAACACTGTGACCAACCAACTCATATTAAAGGAGTAATTCTAGACCTCATCATCTCGAAAGGGCAGACCATCTCCTTGGACTCCATTACCCTGTGTGACTGGTCCGACCATCACTGCATCCTCTAGCATCCTCTATTATATCAACAGGGAGGTATCGATGAGGAAGGCTCAACCAATGAAATCAAAGGTATGGCAAAGGGATCTTGGATCAACAAACTCTGATGTACTTGCTGCCCAATGCAAGTCGTCCCTCACCTCCCAAGATGACTTGGTTGAGGTGCAGTCACTCACCGACTCCTACAATTCGACAACCTCCAACATCATGGACACCATTGCTCCAATCTAACAAAAAAATGTCTCAACAAAAATATCCAAACCGTGGTATAATGACAACCTAAACACGGAACGCAGCACCTTAGGGCAGTTGAATGTTCTTGGCAATGCAATCCCTCCTCGGACCAACTAAAGCTCCCTAGAGAGGCTAGGAGCCTCTACAACAAACAAATCTAGATCGCTAAGGCTGACTACTTTAGACACCAACTGGATCAAGTGGCAAACCGCCTCATGAAACTTTTCTAGTTGGTCAAACAGTAATCAGTTGTAGGTTAAAACCACTCTGACCCAGGTGGCAGCCCACCCTCTTGTGACAAGCTTGCTGCTTTCTTCACTGAGTAAACAATACTCATCTCCATTGACCTCGCCTCTAAGAAGGCCCTACTACCTTCCCCCAGGGCCATATCACCCGTTTACCTCTTAGAAAAGCACAGATCTACCAGCCTGATCACCAAGAACATTGCGTCATGGGGCACCTTTACCCCATTCAGTGAAAAAGACGTCAACAAGATCCTCTTGAATATCAACCCATCCAACCACTTCAGTGAACTGTTGCACTCATCCCCTCCTGGACGAGGTTTGTAAAACGCTTCTTTTTCACAAGGCACGATCGCATTTTGCCTAAAGCAGCCCAGGTATCTCCTATTCTAAAAAATCTGAAAGCAGACAAAGCTAATCTCATTAACTTCCGCCCTATCTCCAACATCCCCACCCTAGCTAAACTCATTAAAAACTGCATACAATCTCAACTTTGGTCTCACATAGAGAATTGCTAACTCCTTCACCAGCATCAATCCGGCTTTCAGAAGGGGCACAGCACTGAATCGGCGCTGACTCATGTCATGGACGACATTTTAAAAATACTTGACCAAAACGAATCCTGCCTCCTGATCCTCCTTGACCTTTCCTCCGCATTCAACACGGTTAATCATGACAAACTCCTTTCCATTTTGAAAAACAGAATGGGCTTCTTTTGTCAGGTGGTACAATGGTTCTCGTCCTTATTTCACCACAGATCTCAAAGAGTCAAGGCACATCACTCTCTCTCCCAGCCCTCTCCAGTTCTCATGGGGGTTCCCCAAGGGTCCGCCCTATCTTCTATCCTCTTCAACCTGTTCTTGGAACCTTTAGCTAACTCATTAAACTCCACTAACATTCTCTTCCATATGTATGTGGACAATACGCTACTATTTGAAAATCTCTTCCCCAGAGAACATCATCTCACTCAACAATACCCTAACGTATACTCAAAACTGGTTAACTGAGAACCATCCCCTGCTCAACAGCTCCAAAACGGAATTTCTGCTCATCTCCCCTCCCAACCACATCCCCAA
Organism: Lissotriton vulgaris; assembly: GCF_964263255.1. Lineage (NCBI taxonomy): Eukaryota > Metazoa > Chordata > Amphibia > Caudata > Salamandridae > Lissotriton > Lissotriton vulgaris. The sequence goes on from NC_141691.1 coordinate 879,080,926, forward strand.
TCTATACATGTGGCTGAGTCACCTCACTGCCTTCAACTGCACTCCTCTCATCATAGACTCAGCCAAATCACTCGGCGTCACCATGGACAAGCGCCTAAATATGAAAAATTATATCAGCAATGTGTGTAAGGGAGCAAACCACTTTATGAAGACTAAGCATGGGCGGAAAATCCGTTTCGCTCCCGGATTTTTCGGATTTTCGGTAAATTCGTAATCCGCGAGATCCGCGAATCTCCCGCAAAATCCGCAAATTCGCGAGCAGCGGATTTTATGGCTTGCTCGCACTGTTTGCGTGAGTTCGTGGCTTGCCAGTACAACTTCGCACCCCGCGAGTAAGTGCTAAATTGCAGAAATACGATCTTAGCAAAACTGAAACTACTTACCAGGTTCAAAAGTTCAGGCTCATCATTAGTAGCCATTTCCTGTAGTGCTTCCTGAGGGGCCCCTCCAGAGTTCAGTTGCCAGTTGCAACTATTATGTGACCCTGCTCTGAACCTCAGAATAGTTACACATATGCCACAAAGGTCCTGAATTACAGCTAAGGGAGACAAGCAGGAGCCAGGCTGGAAGTTAAAATCCATTAATCAGCCCCTAATTCATTATTGTCAGTTGGGGCAGGGCAGGTGTTGTAACTAATTTTGCAACAATGAAAGCACTTAGAAAGTGCAAAAGATCACTAATCAGGAAGCACTAAGGAAGCAGGTGCCAGCTAAAAAAATATTCTGTGACACATTAATCAGCCCCAAATTAATTCAGGTCACTTGAGGCAGGGAAGGTGTGCTTTGCTTTGCCGAAAATAATGTACACTGGACAACCAGAGGGTGTGGTGATGAAACAGAGGGTGGCATGGGTGGGCCAGAGGGTGGCATGAGTAGTCAGAGAGTGGCAGTGGTGACAGAGAGTGGCAGTGATGAAGAAGAGTGTCCCAAACAGGCTGGACACGTAGAAACAACAAGTTCGCAAAACTCGCGACCCGACAGGTAAGTTCGCAAATTGCGAAATTGTAAAAACCCTCGCGAACTGGCAGAAACACGCGCGAACACAAAAAAAAAATCCGCAAATTCGCGGGAATTCGCGGATTTTGCGGATTGCGAGTTCGCAAATCCGCAAAATTCGCGAAACGCGAGATTCGCAAAATTCGCCCATGCTTAATGAAGACACTCAGAAATATCAAACCTTTCCTTCCACAAAATGACTATAAGCAGGTGGTCCAAGCACTTGTCTTGCTGAGGCTTGACTACGGCAGCGCTACCCTCTGTGGCCTTCCCACATACATCCTGGCTCCACTAAGGGCATCACTGAACACAGCGGCTACACTGATTACAGGCACCAAACGAAATGAGTACATATCCCCTGTCCTAAAATCTCTTAAATGGTTGCCCTATGAAGGACAAATTCAGTTAAAGATCGCCGTTATGGTGCACAAAGCCCTTCACTTCAATACTCCCAGGTGTCTTGCCCAAAAACTTGAGCAATCTTGTAGTGCAAGAGCCTCAAGAAGCGCCAATTCTTTCCTCTTAAAACCACTCATCCATAGCAAAACGAGAACTTGTCACAGAGCCTTCTCCGGCGCTGCCCCAAAGATATGGAACACTCTTCCACTGGAAGTACACAGAATCTCCTCAAAGACGGCATTCACATTGGAAGCCAAAAGATTCCATAAGAATAAATTCCCACCCTAATTGGGCTAAGCTCATCTGTTCAAAGACACTGTTTCCTATGTCCATTGTGCCATCATTTGTTACTGCTCCTCTTTACCGCAGACTGTGACCCCCTTCATTGCCCGCTTATACCTGTTTTATTGTATTACCCTCCATAGTGAACTGGTTCTTAAATATGAGATTAATCCTGTTTTCTTTGTCTTTTTACTCCTACTTGATGATAATTTTGTATTCATGTTCTTCCTTCCACCCTATTGTAAAGTGCTCTGATATCCCTCGGGATCTTGTTCGCGAAAAATAAAACTTTATAAAGAAATAAATAAAGAGATAGTGGGTCGGTATATGGCCTATCTCATGCATATTAATGAAAAAGCTTGCAAATTCAGATTCACTACAATTTGTAGCCATACCTGTATGGTGGCCTTCTGAGTGAGCAGACCAAGTCTGTGGTTGCTTTAAAATAAAACCATCATTTTTTAAATGCATCTTGTTTTGCTTAAATAGAAACCAGGATGCATAAAAAAATAATGAAAAGTTTCACAAACATTTTTTAGGCGTATTTCAATGGTCCCATGAACCAATTTATCTCCTAAAAACATTTATGTCAACATTCACGAAGAGGAGTCCCTGGTCGACCTGTTCCTATTTGCGAATGAGTCACCACTTCCTTTGTGTTGTCAATAAAATATTAAAGTTTTGCAATCAGATTTTGATTGGGGAACATTAATACATACCATAGGAAATTTGTATTTGGAAAGGACGCCCCAACCACGCCCCCTTCCCAATACTGATTTATTATGGTTTCCAAAACACAATTAAAGGTTTGAAAAACCATTCTGAGTCATTCAACAGGCTTAGTACATTTATTTAAAAAAATTGTATTCCACACTTTTGATTTACCGAATTAGAGTGTTTGCAAAAGGTAAAATCCTTTGTACATCAGGGCCAAAATTATTTATTAGAGCTTTGTAATAATCTGGGGAAGCTATTAGGGGATGAAGAAGTGGTGATATGTAGGATTATACTGTAAAGAGGTTTGTATCAGGCAGTAGCTTAGGAGCCTATTAGGATGGTGGGCGAACTTTCGTACGCCTGCCACCCTAGCAGTGCTGGGACTGGCCGCCAGTGATGCGGTGGTCCGCACCGGCAATTGGGATGCCACCGCCACAGTGACATCCCCCATCCACAACATTGTGACGGGCAGTGCACACCTCACTGCTCGCCAAAATGCTGTGACTGCACATTGTGCATTTGCATTCACAACGTGGCAGGCACCGCACAGTGCCTTCCACGTTGTGCATGAAAATGTATGGTACCCCCCATGTGCACCCCCCACCCCCCATTAACCTTGGGACCTGCAACGGGCCCCCACATTCAGAGACCGCATGCCTCTCCATGGCGGCAAATGTAAATGTAAATGTTTTTGAGCTTGTATAGCGCACAGCTACCCGCAGTGGGTTTCCCGGCGCTTGCTTAGGGAACCCGTCCTGGTATTCCCCTGTGAGATAACCCCAGCAGGGTATCCACAAGGTGAAAGCCAGGCATCCCACCGCAAGGGGCCGTTGTGGAGATTAAGCAAGCTATTGCCCAGAGTCGCAGAGTGTGAACCCGTGAGTCGAGAAGGCACTGGAGCGAGAATTATCGAGTCCGTGGAATTTTTAGCCCAAGACCCGCCGAGGCGGGGAATTGAACCCTGGTCCAGGGCCAATCTCAGCTTCCGGGTCTGCCGCCTCTAACCCCTGAGCCACACTTCTCGCAACGACGCCATGGAAAGGCACATCTCAGGCTGATTTGTAATATGGATGGCGGTGTCTTGCAGACACCGCCACCATATAAAGCCCCTTTTCCACCCGGTCAACTCATCGACCGGCGGAAAACCGGCAGACGGTCTTTCCATCCGCCGGGGTTCCCCCGCCATCATAATATGGTGGGGGGAAATGAGATGCGGGTGGAGGAAAATGTTGGTCAGATCGCCACCACCATACACGTGGTGGCAATCCGCCTGACATACTAATAGACCCCTTAGAGTTTCCTCAGTTGATATGGACAAGCTAGAGGCCATTCAAAAAGCAAGATTTTTGCTAGTGTCTAGCTGGCTGATTTAAAATATTGCTTAATTAGGTGGTGAATCAGTTTGAGGAGAGGAACCTCTAAGCACTTATGTAATACTTGTCCATAGGTGACATTTGAACCCTCCCTAAATTGATGAGGTTGGTGTCATCAACTTGTACTAAAAAAAAGGCATGGTAATTCTTTTTTTAGAAAAGAGCCCAGTAGTAGGGTACTTTGTCACAATTATTAACACTACCATTACGTGCCCAGATTTCAGATTGCTGTTCTGGCATAATACCCAATAAAATTAAACTGACTGTTAATCTAGTATATTGAAAGAATTTTCATACAGTGACTAAGCATGTGTAAAGTAACAAATCAGTCATGATTTAGCATATGTAGTAGCAAGAGTGCAGAAATTGAATATAAAAGATACATTCTGCAAGCCCCACAGTTCTTTCCAATTTGCGGTTGGAGATACAAATCGTGTTAATGATTAAATAATTTACAAACATTTTTATTCCATTTACATTTTTTCAAAGCAAATTAAGGAATATTTGATCCAACATCTATTATGAAGTACAATTATGCAATAAATTACATTTTGCATCGTCAGTGACATTAGGATGCAGTCTTTTAATCTTCAGATACCTTCAAATGTGAAAATTTGATTATAATGCATACCATAGTACGCGCTTCAAGACTGGAATTGCTCTAGCTGGGAACATTCCAAGTTTAGAATTATCGTTGATTACGCTGCAACGCTACCAGTTGGACATGGTTCAAAACTGAAAGAATATCAACAGTGAATTATCACAAACTGGAGGGAAATCAACTGGTATTAATCCAAGAATTCAAGAAGCATATTAGGGGTAATTACACAATATAACCAGCTGTATCAAGGACAACATATTCTTTTGACTGTGAGTAAAACGAGAAACGAATCAACTTTCCCTTAGAAAACACCATATCAGGTGCACATCTTTGAAGGGACCTGGGGTGACCCAATGGCGATGCAGTCTCCTGCAGCACACAGGAATGCTCATAAAGCTCTGGGCGGGGAAGCACTGCCTGCTACTCTCCCAATCTGGATGCAGAGAGCAAAAAGAGATACATGGTGCATATTGTGTCTGCCCTTCATTGTATGGGGGTGCAGGATTTATGCCAGTTTATCACCTCAAAAATCAGTGCAGTTTTCAAAGATAGTGTAGTTGTGCTTCATGGGCCAAATGTATGTAGTGTATGGCTTTCGATTATCAAATAGTGAATTTCGCAACTCGCTATTTGGTAACTGCAAACACTCATGTACAAATATGTGTGTAACACATTTTCTGATTCCCAGTGGGTCACAAATAGACCTACCTTGTTAATATTCATGATTAGGTCTCGGTTTTTGACCCATTGGGAATTGCAAAATCACAGGAATGGTGGTCTGCTGGGGGAAAGGGATGCCTGTAATTGCTTTTCAATACAGCATTTCCTTAGATGAAAACGGGATGCGTTTCTAAAACATAGATGAAAAGTTTTCTTTAAATTTTTTAAGACTAGGCAGAAGTCCATGAGACCACTGCCTGCTCTTTTAAAATGTTTTTTTTTTCAAAGAAATTTTATTTATTTTCCTTACAAACACAAAATACATAAAAGACAGGGCAAAGTACTGTGTGTACATCACGTCAGCCATGACGCCATTACTAGAAGACAGCGAAGCAGTGGATCAGACGGTACATTAAAATTGGATCGATACGAAGGGACACAAGTTAGTGAGTGTACAACCTTGGAATGCAGTAGGCCTTAGTGACCAAGTCCTCAAGGAGACAGCATACATGCAAGTTGTACTTGGCCTTAGTGACCAAGACCTCAAGGAAACAGCAAACATGCATTGATGCAAGTTGTACTTGGCAGATCCGTGACAGATGCTTGAGTTGTGCAATCCTTCGTAATGGTCTGTGAGGATCAAACTTGATTGAAACCGGTCTTATGGGCAGCATATTTTCCTCGAAGTTGCAGGGAAACTTATTTCTGACATGGGACACATTATGTATAGTACAGAGCCCTCATAAGAAGGCTAGAGATGAGGATAGGAAAGTAGAGAGTGACAGAGGTACAGAAGGAGTAAGAGTGAGAAGAAAGGAGCTAGAAGTTAGAGCTTGGCACCAAAGGGCCATGGGGTAGTATGGTGCGTGGACATCTAGGTCTAGCAACTCAGGGGGGTTTAAAAATCTTAGGACTAGCGTCAAGCGCCTTCCATAGTTTCCTGTGCCTGGATTTCCAAGGGGAGGTATTTAAGACAATATTGTCTGCTCCTCTCAAAAAGATTAACCATTCTTGCCATTTCTTGAATGTGATATTCCCAAAGCTCTTCCAACTACACAGGACTATTTTACATGCATTAACATTAAGTCAAGCAGAAACAAACATTCACATTACAAACATTCACAAAGGCGAAGAGATCCCGTGGGGAACCTTTTCTGTTTGTGAATTGGCTACCACCTACTTGTAGTAGGTGGTAAAATGTGAAAGTTTTGCAACTGTATTTTTGTCCCAAATCATTCACACATACCACTGCGATTCTGCATTAGGAGGGGATGCTCTAAACATGCCCATTCCTAATCCCGAATTGCATACCCTACTTGCGATTCGGTGATAGGTTATTGAATCACAAATTGGGCCTTTATACATTGCAAAAGGCTTTTTTGAATATGCAAACAGCCAGATTCTGCAAATCAGGCCGTTTGCAAATGAAAAAAAAACCTTTGTACACCAGGCCCCATGTTCTCTGGGAGATTCACATCCATGCTGTTCCTCTATGTAGAAAGAAGTATCCTGCTTTGGATTTCCTGGCCTTTTTCCATCGCATGTTGTTCACCTGCAGAAATCAAACAAAGGTTGTCTAGAAGCAATGACTTACTTGTGTGATATCTTCAGCCTCTTCACACAAATTCACACATGCTTTTCTGGATGGTACTCCTAATGCCACACTCCAGCCACCAGAGACACTCTTCTGAGACCTCCTGAACCCAAACATTTTGATGAGGAAGCCTGATACCTTTTCACAGCCTCTGATCTTCCACTCCTTAGCAGCAGTTTGGCTTGGACCTGTTCTTCTGTTTAGCATAGTGATTTCTTGTCCTTGGGCCTTCCTTGCAGCATCAATTCACCATCCTCATGGCACACCACTTTCCCTGCCTGAACTCTCCATTCAACCAGGTTTTCAGCCACATGCAGGGTACCTGTATGTCCAGCTGGAGCCTCTAATGACTTTGTCTAAGGCGTTGACTGCCAGAACACATCCATCAAATCATTCCAGATCCTCATCAAGACCCCCCATTATGAGTCCTGTGAGGGAGTTAGAAAACTCACAATGTGGAATCTTGTTTTATTTTGTATGGAGTCCATTTTGTATTGTTCATGTCCTGTTGTATTCAATGATGATAGGGCCTGCGAAATGTGATCAAAAGTCTAATAATATTAATAATATCCTCAGATACCAATGCACCCGGTTGAATATCTTGTAGCACAGGGCGTCCTCAAGGACTCCTCTGGTGTCATGCATTATCTTGTTAGCCCAGCAAAAGCCAGCCTTAGAAGTCTTAGCAATGACCATATATAGGTAGGATCAAGTGTCTACATTTGCCTAGACAGGTATTGTGCAAATACTGTGTAATGACGCACAGGTAGCTGACATGTGGAAATTACATGCTGCCATATTGTATCATTCCTGTGGCACCAGGGATGGCTCCTCCACTATGGTGGAGGAGCTTCGCCCCACTGCTTTCTCACAGTGCGAAAAAGCCAAAACATAAAATGGTAATAACTTTTGGTTATTACCACTTTATGTTTCTTTGCTCATTGGGGGTAGGCCGGTGGGCAGAGCTGCCCGGACAGGGCCTGAGGAGTTTGCCCACTCCTGTGTGTGCAAAGACTCTTTGGTCAGCCCTCTCGGCTGCCCAAACCAATCATGCACACTCTGCAGTTCTCCATGCAGGATGCATTGCAGCCTACATGGAGAACATGCAATCCCCTAAGCAATTGGTTGGATTGCCTTCCGACCAATCAAAATGCTCCACTGGAGCTTTGTGATTGACTTAGTGGAGGGGAGGGAGGCTGCCTGCTTCCTGTTCCTGTCGGAGGCAGGAGAGGAGGAGCAGTGAGAAGGAGGGACCTGGGCCGGCGGAAAGGTAGGTCTACATATTTCTGGTACTTATTGACCCCCCTTCTCTGAGCGACACCCTCTCCTAGTGTGACCTTGCTCCCACCCCCCACCAGCAAGCTATGCCTGCTGCTACTGTGTGACACATATCACCTCTCTCCTCGGATTGGTTATAAGCCTAATGCTCGTGTCATTTTGTCCTGTTTGGTCAACAATGCACAATATATTTCCTCATGATAATGAATAAATCACCTTGTTACTGCATTTTGATTTGATGTATGATTAAACCGCCTTTTGCGATTTTCGGGCATAAAAGACCCAGTAAAATTCTGTACTGTGGTCATCTTTCTATTTTAGCTTGGTCCTTCGTGATCACATAAAAATGTAAATGTGACAAGTTGTCTGTGTTTCTTTTGTTTAGCTTCCAAGCTTTGACAACTCATGGATATAGAGTTCACAAATGCCACAGAATTCAAGTTATAGGGTATTCTATATGCCAGACACTGATTTATTAGTCGTGCTGATCTGTCTTCTGTTCCTTTTTTCCTGTTCTGCTGAGCTGCTCTACACTGTGAAGAGGTTTAGAAATAGATGTCCTAGAATTTGGGAGTCAATTGCGAAATCCAGCTATGCCACCTCAAGAATTCAAGGTGTCAGCTTGAAGCTAAATTGGAGCATGTCTCCCTCTTCGAGACAAACTTTGCTCAGGCAGATCTCGGTTCTGCCCTCTAAGACTTCAAAGAAACCCATGTGGTGACTCGAGACAGTGGTCTACCTGTCCTCCCTTTGTTCATGTCTGAAACATCATGCACGCTACTTGACAAGGTGCTGCTAACAGGAGTGCAGAATTTGCCCAACACCTTCTTCCGCCAGGAAAAGCCTTACTCTCATTGTGGTGGGCTTACTAGATCAGATCAAAGGTTAAATTAGGGAGATACGACAAATCATTAACATTATTACATTTCTCATATAGACAAAATTGATTCTTGATGTGAGTTTGCCACACAATACTTGATAGATAAGGACACATAAATGACTTTTCTATATCATTCAATCTAAAGTTACATTTTAGATACACTTTATCCAAAGTGCAAACCAGTTTAAACACAAAGATATACACTTCAGCCAAAAAGTAGATAATTGTTCTAAGATTTTGTTGCAGTTGAAGTTGGAAGACCCAGTAGGTTTCCTTCAAAGGTATGTTTATTCTCAGCAGAAAGTAAAAAGCGAGACACCAGATACACATACCAGGCAGCAACTGATTTCCAACTGTCACCTCTATATTCCCTAAGGGAACATGAAACTGCCACATGGAATCGTTCCATTTCCCAACATTCTACTATAATGTAATAAACAGGTTTCCCCTTTCAATAAATAGAACAAAGATAACATCTTATACTTAAAAGATACAAAAGGTAACTTTTAGCCCTACAAATAAATGGCTACTAAATATACATATCTTACAACTATTGAATGCCATATTAGGCAAACCACAGTTACTAACAAAGTAATACATGGAAATGTTCCAATTGTAAGGCCTCAACCCATATCTAATGATTGCAGACACTATATTAAAGGCATTAAACATATCACTGTAAAGACTGACAGGCCTTGAGAAACAACCAAATCATGCCCTAAAACAAAAAAGTACCTACTTTTAGCTACTATTGCCTCCTATACCTTCACCAACACTCACAGCATCCATACCTACTCCAGAGTATTCCTCATACTCTTCATCTCTTCCACGCCTTTCTCCTACACACTTCACTCTAACCACTCAACATATATTCCACCACTGACCACCTTCTACCTGTACACTATTATCTTTTACTTCCTAAACCCTAATGGGTGGGCCAAAGTTGAATCCATCCTTCCTTGCATGTGAAAGGGCCAGGCCCATAAGTTCTGGACCTATTCTAGAATCACAATCCGATGGTTCTTATTAGCAGCATATAAGCATAGATGGGAGAAAGTCGTTATTATTGCCATTCAACTTTACAGGAAATTCTCTTGACAGACAGTAACCACAAACAATTAAATAAGGTTTGTTCATTTATTACAAAGCCAAAAATAACTGGACCTAAAGAGTTTCCCTAAGTCTCTCCACAATAATTAGTCAGGTAGCATAAAGCTACAGAGACAGAGCTTGCTCTAAGATGCTCTCTCTCTGAAGGCAGAGAAGAAGTGGGGCACTTTCCGTACTCTCAACATCGCATTAGTCTTTCCCAAGAGTCTTTGGAGATCACACCACCATCTACTCTGAGTGCAATCTCAAAGATAGTTTCCATGAGATTATGGTGTTTTTGATTTGCAACAAGCTGACCTTGATTCCAAGGCCTTCCCCAGTCTGAAACACAACAGCTTTCCTTTATCGACTTGAATTTACGATTTAAATCCTTCTCTCCTTGCTTGAGTAACAAAACAAAGACATTATTCTAGCTAACAAGGGTACTTCTTCAACCTGTAACACAAAATGTGAGAAAGAACAAATTGCACAGCATACATGAAATGTAGCTATTAATTCTAAAGCAAGAGTTTCCAGGGAAATGCATTTCAGGCCTACAAGATCCAGCTAACTTAGGAAAAATGGCATGTGAGCTATACGAAATTGTATAGGAAAGAAGGCACATTCAACTAAATGCATTTGCCTATATTAAAATGATATGATTAATAAACACATAAAAAAATGATGGTCAGTTTCACAACACAAACTCTTCATGATAATGGTTTCTGTTATTTACATTCACTGTCTACGTTAATTCTCAATGTTACTACTTAATGGCCTAAACACCATGTTTTATGTTATTTCAATTCGAAATTCCAACACCTCAAGTTAATGCAACAAAGGATTATATGCGGGTGCGCTCTATACGTGTGATTATAATGCACCCCTACAAATAAAATGTGATTTCTGCTACATCAGTTCCCTCCTCTGATGACGTTGAGTCATCACAAACACTTAAATCCCTGTAGAGTAGACCGACCTAAACAGATGTCGTAGCTAGTCTCCTCTGTCTGCACTCCTCCAACCGCTTTAATTTCTTATAATGACTGTCCTGCAGTCTTTCCACCCTTCTTTCTCTCTCCCTAAAGGAATCCTATATTTGACCAACCTCGTGCCATTTGTACGCTCTTATCATACCTAGCAAGATGATAACACAGATCACAACAATTATTATTGGCTTTAAGATGTATGAAAGAATTCCCTTTCCTAGGTGAGCAAACTAACTTTCAACTGTTCCTAATCCTTTCCTAATCTTATCCTAATCTCCATCAGTTACCAGGTGATGCATCTCATGATGTAACTCAGTGATGTATATATCCTCTCAGACCTTTACTTTTATCAGGACTGTAAGTGCAACACTGTTGAACCTTCAGCAACCGACAGACTCTGCTCCCTTTTGCCAATAACACATCTAAAGCAAGACGGTTTTGCATCACCATGGCCCTTATCAAAAGATCTCTCCAACTACGAGCAACAATGACTGAGCTGTGATAACCAACAACTTACCCACAATTGTAGATATCCTTCTAATATTGATGTCATTCAACACCATGCCCAAACGTGGTATCATTGTTCCAAATATGTCTCCCACAATTTCACAGGCACTCAGTTCACATTTTTCTCAATGGTTTGATTTTCTCGCTAAACTCTCCAGATCTTCTACATGATATTTCTTGCGAAATACAACTGCCACATAACAAGTTATATACCAATTGTTCGGAAGACGAACATATGCATTTATCCCACACACAAAATATACTCCAGGCACTACTTGCACAGCTTCTTGGAGGAACTTTTTCGAAGAAGCATTAATGAAGAAGATGTGATCACACACACTCTGTCCCACAAAAATAGTGCCATAATGGGTCTGTACCTGTCGAATGCAAAACTTGCCTCGTTGTTTCCAATCTAGACCTATAGCACCACAACTTTCCTTAGCCTTGTGAGCTAATTCCTTCTTGGTTCATTCAAGTTTTCTTTCCCTATGTTAAACTTAACAGTTAAGCCTCTATGTCTATCCTTTACTTGATCTACAAATGTCTTCTCTATGTCTGTTAATGTGCAAGGTAAATTGTATCTGTGTACTTAAGCAGTGTCTAGTGTTACAGTTTGTATAAAAATCGTTCCCATTCTCTCTTTTTGCTTGTAATAATCATATTTGTTCAGGTGTTTATAAACAGGAACTTCTGGCAGTACCAAATCATATTTCGTGAAATAGTACTTGTAATGACCCTTACTATAAAACATGCTAAGGAGCAAAATACAACTAATACCATACGTTAGAGGTAGGTGATGATACCTCATCCCCTCCTCAACTGAACCAGGCAATTGCATACACACATAACAATCTCCTACATTCATAGTAGTCACATATTTGTACAACAGCTTTGCATAAACATTCAGCGTGTAATCATATTTAGACAAATCCACATGCAGAAAGCGACTAGTTTGCTCTATGAAGCTTTTATCAAGGTCCCTGTGTACCCTCTTTTGAGGCAGCAGTGGTAGGTGTGGATGTCCCATGTACCCCCACTCCTTCTTCCTCAACCTTGTGTGAATTTAAAATGGAAATAGGCTAAATAATGACTACAGCTATCACTATGATTATTCCTACAATAAGTGTGCCTTTAATGTATTTGTGCCTACAATTTGTATTTCCAGACTCTATTTTTAAAGTGGCTCAGATTGTAGCTGTAAGAGAATCAACACACAGGGTCTCTTTTCTTCACCTCTTATGTACAAGCAACAAATTATTTGTACAACTTCTTTTTGAGTCTTCGAAAATTCTTATAACACCCTTTGGCACAATATGTACACAGCTTGGAAGACTTCCCTAGCGCACTTTCTTCTTCAAAATGAAAAGTCATTTTTTTTGTTCTTCTACCACTTGGGCCTAGGTTGTCTTCTTTCAAATATATATATATATATATATATATATATATATATATATATATATATATATATATATATATATATATATATATATATATATATATATATATATATATATATATATATATATATATTTAACAGTTCCAAAGTTCAATTTACATCCCTTATGAGATCAGAGCCAATCTCCTCAATGACTCAGTGTGAGTCAGTTCTGCTCTGAATGCTGCAATCTGCTGAGAAGGCGGTTGAGCTACGAAGCTTGGAAATTTGATGTCTTCCAGAATCAGAGTCCATAAACCACTCAACCTTGGTGGATAAGACGTAGTCAATGACAGGATTACATTAGCCTTCATGAATGAATGAATGAATGCATGATCATCTTGTAGAGTGCAAACTTTGCCCAAGGACTCCTCGCCAGGTGGTAATGGGTCGGAGCCTCCCCGCTACCAGTCCTCGATGCCCTTTCGAGCGGGCCCCGGTGGCGACCGCCAAGCGAGGACTGGTGGGAAGGGGGGTAAGAAAGGGGTCTGTTGGAATTTTAACAGGGGCAATTGCAGCAGGCCACAAGGGACATGTAGATTCAGACATGCATGTGCGGGGTGCGGGAACTCATCACACCCCGAGAGTTCTTGCAGATCCAGGAATAGTGGGATGGCAGGTAGCGGAGGGTCCAAACAAGATTAAAGGGGGCCATTTTGTACTGCTCCCTACCCCCGTTGATATCATGGCAATGATCCCTTGGCTAAACGAATACCCTGATCATGTCCCCGCCAGGGTGTTGAGGAATGGCTTCCTATATGGCTTCCGCATCCCGGCGGGGGATTTTCGTGGGGAGCCACTTTGTAGGAACCAACTGTCGGCTCAGCATAATCCAGCGGTTGTGGAGGGAAAAATTGCAAAAGAGGTTGCCCTTGGCCGGGTTGCTGGCCCATATGGGCAGCCGCCAGTAACGGATTTCATCTGTTCCCCGTTAGGAGTGGTTCCCAAGAAGGACCCGGGGGAATTTAGGTTGATCCATAACTTGTCCGCTCCAAGGGGTCTCTCGGTGAATGATGCGATTGGCCCGGGATTTTGTTCGGTGCGGTACGCATCTTTCGATGATGCCGTCACTATGTTGAATCGCCTGGGGCCCGGAGCGCTGATGGCAAAGTCAGATATCGAGTCGGCGTTCCGGTTGCTCCCGGTACACCCACAGGATCAGCGTTTGTTAGTCTTTGTGTTCCAAGGACGTTATTACATGGATAGATGTATGCCAATGGGTTGCTCCATCTCTTGTGCTTATTTTGAGAAATTCAGCTGTTTTTTGGAATGGGCATTTATCAGAGCCACTGGCCATAGCCATGTTATGCATTACTTGGATGATTTTTTGTTCTTGGGGGCAGCCGGCGACACAAACTGTGCGCGGGCGCTGCAGGATTTTTGCTCCCTCATGAAGGGATTTGGAGTGCCATTGGCACCAGGTAAGACGGTTGGACCATCCACTTCACTCGAGTTTCTGGGAATTGAGCTCGATTCTGTGGAGGGATGTTTCCGTTTGCCAGTAGGGAAAGAGCGAAATTCAGGGCTTCCCTCGAACTGTGCCTGAGCAAGGAGAAAGTTACACTCCACCAGTTACAACAAGCAGTTGGTCAGCTTAACTTTGCCCTAAGAGTAATACCAATGGCCCGCCCCTTTTCCCGCTCCATAGCACAAGCAATGGCTGGTCTCAAGGAAGGACACCACCGCACGAGACTGTCTGCAGAGGTTCGCCAGGACATGCGCATATGGTTGGCATTTCTGGCGGATTTCAACGGTCGAGTGGTGTGGAACAAACCGCCAGCGTCTTCGGACGAGCTGGGGTTGTGGACCGACTCGGCGGGGAGCGTGGGATTTGGCGCCATCTTTGGTAATCGATGGTCGGCGCAAACATGGCCGGCGTGGTGGCACACCAGCGGTCTCACAGGTAACAATGGGTTCCTCGAGTTATTCCCCATTTTGGTGGCTCTGATGGCATGGCCGGAAGAGTTCATAGATCGCTCTGTGGTATTTTGGTCCGACAATATGACTGTCGTTGAATGTATAAATAATCAGGCAGCACGCTGCAAATGGCTGTTGAGATTACTGAAGGAAATTGTACTACTTTGCATGAGACTGAATGTGCAATTCAGGGCGAAACATGTGCCGGGTGTATTGAATCAGGCTGCTGATGCACTCTCTCGTTCACACATGCAGGATTTCAGGGGGTATCTACCTTCCGCGTACCTAACGGCGGCACCATTTCCCGAAGCACTCTGGTTACTCGGTGCCCCGGATTACAAGACCTCGTGGCGGCAAGCTTAGCTCCCAGGACAAGGAAGGCATACGAAGGAGCGTTTCGTTCCTATTGTGCATTTTTGGGTCCGGCAGGGGAGGACACATGGGGTCAGGAGGATTGCTTCATAAGGTTTCTAGTAGCATTACACAGGGAAGGCCGATCAGTAGCAACGGCCAATAGGCACCGGGCCGCCATTTCATTCATGGCGCAGGCACATGGTATCAAGGACCCGACCTCGTCCTTAGTGGTGAGGAAAGCCCTTCGTGGCTGGCAACGCATGGAAGGTCGATCAGTAGATGAGAGGCGCCCGATTGGGTTAGAAAGGTTGTCCCTGCTCATGTCGGCTCTACCTAGGACATGTTGCTCCCATTTCGAGACAGTTCTGTTCCAGGCCGCTTTCGCATTAGCATTCCACGGGGCTATGCAGGTGAGCGAACTGGTTGCAAAGAATAAGAAAGATGTGGGGGGAGGCCTTTGTCGGGATCACATCCTGATTAGGGGTGATTCAATGGTAGTCACAATAGCCAAATCCAAGACTGATCAAAGGGCTATGGGTGACAGTATTGTTGTCCAGCGCATGCGAGGGTCCCCCATGTGCCCGGTAAGGTGCGTTGAAGAATATTTGGCACGAAGGGCAGATACGTGGGGGGGGAGCCTGCTGAGACACATTGATGCCACCCCACTGACGACGTTTCAGTCTCAGAGGGTGTTAGCACTGGCGATCGCAGCAGCGGGCATGGACCCGTGCGATTTTGGGACCCACTCCTTTAGGATTGGGGCTGCTACGGAGGCTACAGCCAGGGGTCAGAGTGCTGAAGAGGTGAAACAGTTAGGACGATGGTCCTCAAATTGTTTTAAAAGATACGTGCGATTGCACATGTTGTGAAGTCAAGTTACATGCACTCACGCTTCTTGTCTTCTGTTTGATTTACAGTTTCGCGAGCATACTATGCGGGCGGAATTTTCAGTCGACCAGGCACCAGGGGACCAGCGGTCAGAGATCACCGGCTGAGGAGAGAGTGGTGTGGGTCGTGGGCCACTCATACGTGAGGCGGGCCGGGGACGTATTCAAAGCAGATGACGCGACTCACGCAGCTGGGGAATACGGGTGCAGAGTGACCTTCCACGGAAGGGGCGGGCTCTGTATTGACCAGTTTGAATCTTTTTTCGAGGAACTCTTAGGGCGGCAGAGGTCACCGCCATCTGTAATCATAGTACACCTGGGGGGCAATGACATGGAGACACTCGGGAGACGAGTACTACTCGAGCGAGTTTTGTCTACTGTTAGTTGGCTTGCGAGAAGGATCCCGGGGTGCACGATAGCATGGTCCCACATGATTCCCAGGAAGGTGTGGCGGGGGGGGCTCTCGGTGTCAGCTCTGAACCATTCGGTAAAAAAGGTCAACAACAAACTTGGTAGGTTGTTTCGCTCAGCGCAGTTGCACAGTATTCCGCATGGATGCATTCAGGGGGATCACATGTATCTAGAGGATGGGGTTCACTTGTCCCGGGAGGGGAATGTTTTACTCATAGGAGACTTCATAGCTTGGCTAAGGGGTTTGAGGAAGCATGACCTTTAGGAGGAGTGTGGGGGGCCGGATAGCCGCTCAACTATCCGGCCTGTGGCGGTAAGGTCATGATCGGTGAGCAGTAATTTCAAGGTCCCTAGAGAGGGACGCCACCCAATATGGATGGGAGCGCCCGGGGGAAGGTGGCCATTGGCCCCTCCCACGGGGAGGCGGCACCCACTAAGTATGGGTCGCCTAGGGGAAGACGGCCATAGGCCCCTTCCAGGGGAGGAGGGGGCTATATGCACCTCCTACGAATTTCCTGGGGCCCGGATATCCGCGACGGCGGATGTGATATACAGTGTGGGGTGGGAGGGGAGTCCACGCTGCCTTCTTACAGTCACCTCACACGGGTCCTCGGACGACCTCTAAAATGGCGTCGAGTTAAATGGGGGGCCCCGCACGACAAGGGAAATTGGAGTTGGCACAGAGGGTACAGTCCTCGGTGCGGCCGCCACTCACACCGTGAGGGCGAGAGTTTTGGTAGTAGGGATCTGACGCCGGTTGCGACCTTGCCGTTGGCCCTTAATGCTAGGATGTACAATTTTAATTTAGAAAGTATGCATTGGCAGGATGTTAGACTCGGCTAGGAAAACCTTTGTACTAGAGATTTGTTAAGGTTAGCCAATAAACATGTCTTCATCGAAATGTAATAAATGAAAATTGTACATGATATGAAACGTTATTTTAATATTTTAATTTTGTTTCATATTTTAATAAATACGGCCGGGAGGGTGACTCCCTCTCGCCTTCCAAAAGTTCAGAACTGCGTCCGTCTTCCCATCCTTGGGGATTTGTGTTGGGAGGGGGTAACAGGCATCCTGGCCATATGGAAAGGGGCGACCACTCGGTCACCCCGAATGTATGGTTGGGGGCCCGGATCCCCCCAAGAAACCATTTTGGGCGGGGGGCGTGTCACGGCTGGTATGCCCGAAGCAGCGTAGCCGGGGCGCGCCTTCTTCCCGCCCAAGAGGGGTTGTCCTAGACACCTACACCGATGGCCACGCCCAGGAGGCGTACCAGCAGAGGGTTCACGCCCTCCCGAAGACGGATAAAGAGAGCGGGAATCCGAAGAAGCATCCTCTTGTTCCTGTGCTTGGAAGCTGCACCCACTCGTTGCACGTGAGCCCTCGACGGAACAAGGAGCAATTTTGACCCACCCACCAGCCCCTTATAGCAATGCTAGTACTGCAATAAAGGAATTCTCTTCTTGATAACATCTTCTCCCCCTTGTTTAGCAGGATATGAAGGTCCAGTTAGTGATATGATGAATGTCTGAATGTACTGTTGTTTCGTAGCATTGACAAATATTGCAATTAAACAGCATAATTTTCTCCTTCGTAGGTAATCAAATGTCGTATTTATTTTTTGGTCGGGCGGTAAGGTCATGATCGGTGAGCAGTAATTTCAAGGTCCCTAGAGAGGGGCGCCACCCAATATGGATGGGAGCGCCCGGGGGGAGGTGGCCATTGGCCCCTCCCACGGGGAGGCGGCACCCACTAAGTATGGGTCGCCTAGGGGAAGACGGCCATAGGCCCCTTCCAGGGGAGGAGGGGGCTATATGCACCTCCTACGAATTTCCTGGGGCCCGGATATCCGCGACGGCGGATGTGATAGACAGTGTGGGGTGGGAGGGGAGTCCACGCTGCCTTCAAACAGTCACCTCACACGGGTCCTCGGACGACCTCTAAGATGGCGTCGAGTTAAATGGGGGGCCCCGCACGACAAGGGAAATTGGAGTTGGCACAGAGGGTACAGTCCTCGGTGCGGCCGCCACTCACACCGTGAGGGCGAGAGTTTTGGTAGTAGGGATCTGACACCGGTTGCGACCTTGCCGTTGGCCCTTAATGCTAGGATGTACAATTTTAATTTAGAAAGTATGCATTGGCAGGATGTTAGACTCAGCTAGGAAAACCTTTGTACTAGAGATTTGTTAAGGTTAGCCAATAAACATGTCTTCATCGAAATGTAATAAATGAAAATTGTACATGATATGAAACGTTATTTTAATATTTTAATTTTGTTTCATATTTTAATAAATACGGCCGGGAGGGTGACTCTCTCCCGCCTTCCAAAAGTTCAGAACTGCGTCCGTCTTCCCATCCTTGGGGATTTGTGTTGGGAGGGGGTAACAGGCATCCCGGCCATAAAGCCATGTCTTTACAAACTTGCAAAAGAGAAGATGCGACTCTTGGCATGAAATCATTGGAGGGAAAGTGTTCCAAAGCTTGGAAGTAGCTATTCCAGGATCTTTCAGGAAGATCTTGACAATCAGTATCGCAGTCTCGGACCGCGCTCTTCCTGGCAGTGGAAGCTAGATAATTCCACTCTGGAGAGGAGTATGTCTGACACAGCTTTCTTGCTCTCCTGGATCTCCTTACACTTCCTGGGGTTTGCTCAGTCTCACTCAGTTCGGACTCAGACTATTCACTTATTGGTTCAAGTTCTTTTTCAGATACAAGTATCAAGTTCCTTCTTTTTCTGTTTCATGGGTCACGTTTCATTTGAGGCCTCTTTCTTCCTTGACTGCACACAACCAATTTCCACACCTGTTTTCTCTGCTGAGTCAGACCCTTTACCACTCACAATGTTACCATTTCCCTCAGAGTCTATACCTGGGTCTTGTGTAGCTTGACCCCCCTCAGCTTGAAATGGTGGGTATAAATCATCTCTCTACATTACAACCAAGAGGCTTGAACGAACGTTTGAAATTCACTTGTTTCTTATGGATGTAAGCATTGCACTATATCTCAGTGGGTGTTGGACTCTGGTCAGATTGCGGCACAGTAACATCCAGACAGTCATCTTCTTTACAATTTTTCCCATCGCTATTTGGAACAGGTAACAAGGTAGCAGGATTTAACACAAAACAGCGCTTCAGAGTCACATTATCTGAAGAAAGCAACACCTGTTCATATCTTGTCAACCTGTTGTTAGTCAAATGCTGTGTTTTGCTACTCGTCATCAGAAGCTCAACTGAGTGTGGTACGTACGCAGTAAGTGAATGACCCATCACCATGCTTTCACAGCATTTGATACTGACACCTGTTGCTGAAACGGACTTAAGACATCTGGGCAACACTGAAGCTACCCGATCTAATGTAGTTGAGAAATAGGCCACTAGTCAATGGGCACCTCCATGTGTCTGGGTGAGTACAGAGATTTTTAGCACTTTGATTCCCGGGCCTTTTGAGGAAACAGCCACATTAGAGTTGAAGTCACACATAATTCCCTCTTTATTAGTTTAAAGGTGGATTATTTTAGAGAAGGCATAAGCAATGGGCTAAGGAGTAGTATACCATCCTGATTCAATAAAGATTGTACTATGGCAAAGAGCAGTCTAATCATTGCAATTATGTCCTGTGGCAGGAAAGTCATCCAGTAAAATTGAGCTGTGTAAAAAATGGCCCTTGTAAGTGCTAAGAGTTAATGGGATAGTCAAGACTGGGGACTCCTCTTAGCAGTTGCAAACCTTATTTTGGGACCTAATTGCCACGGGGAACAAGGAAGGACGATCCAGAATTGATAACAATGAGGTGGCAGAGGCATGGGTAGCCCATTTTACTAATCTAGATGAAGCTAAGCCTGTTGAGGTCCCAGTTCCCGAACATTCAACCATTCCTTTGCATCCAGGGACGGTTAAAGACGACTTTCCTCTGAGAAAGTGTATGGAGGTAGAAGAGGCCATAGAATGGTAGCACCTCGTAAAGCGCCTGGTATTGATAAAATCTCTGGTGACATGTTTTTATCAGAAAAAGGCATTTGGGTGCCCAATTTTACTGTGGTTTTTAATGCTATTTTAAATGGGGCCAGCATTCCCAAGATGTGGCGGGGGCAGAGATTTTCCCTATGGAACTCTCTTCCGACAGAATTTAAACTTAAGACAAATCGGCTGGATTTCAGGAGCCATCTGGCTCTTCAGCAAATAACTTTGGAATCTCTGGAGGACCTGGCTTGGCAGTTCGGGATGGACTGTTTCCATGGGGCACAGGGTCAAGACTGCTAGCTGTAGAGTCCGCCTAGCGCCTAGATACCCCGGGTGATTATTTCGCATTATACATTTTATTTTAATTTCATTTCATTCACAAGAAAGGTTGCCATTTGGATCCAGACAACTAGAGGCCAATTAGCCTTTTAGACATCTCGCAAAAACTTTTTAGCGGGGTCATATTAGGCAGACTTCAGCCATGGATTGAGAACAAGAAGCTCACTTTGTCCCCTCCAAGTGGGCTTTCGGGCCAACACTTCAACGGTTGACCAGGTCTTCAGAATGCAGTTAATTTACTGGAAGATCATAAGCTTTGAAAAAGGGAGGCTCTCTGCAGTCTTTGTTGATCTTATATCAGAATTTGGCCTGGTCCTCATAACTCAGCTGTGTAAATGCCTTGCTGAACTTGGCATTCCAGTTTACCTCCGTAACATAATAGAGAGGTTACACCAGAATATTCACACGCAAATCAGAGGTGGAAGCTTGGCGAAGTTACAGAGGCCATTCTTGTTTTGCATGGCATTAGACAGGCTTGTGTTTTGGCACCTACCCTTTTTACTTTGTTTTTAACCCCTCCCCTGCTGGTGACGGAACCACTCCGTCATCCGCCGCGGTCGCGCTGTTCTGATGACGGAGCGGTTCCGTCATGGCCCGCTCGGAACGCCTGCGCGGCGCGGATTCGGCGCCTGCGCTGAACGTTCTATTGAGCGGGCGGGGCCGTGACAGAACCGCTCCATCATAAGCACAGCGCAACCGCGGCTGGTGACGGAGCGGTTCCTTCACCAGCATGCGCCCGCCGCTCTTCCGCCCCGCCCCCTTAGCACTGCGGCGGAATAGCCGCCGCAGTGAAGGGGTTAAATGATCTAGTTGTTTTTTTTATATAGAAGTGAGAATGATGCCTAACGTCTTGCAGGCATGAGGGTTCTGGCCCTCATGTTTGCTGACAATACACTTTTATTATCAAAGACGCCCATGGGGCTCTGGAAACTGCTCAATGGTTTGAGCAGATTCTGTGAAATGAGGGAGCTGTAAATTAATACCAGTAAAACTAAATGTATGGCTTTTGATCCCTGTCCCTTCACACAATCTAATCACACTTAGGATGGCATTCCCCTAGAGCAGGCAAACCGATTTGACTATCTGGGGATCACACTAGCTGTGAAGCTAGACTGGTAATCACAAGTTGCTAAAAGAAGATTGAAAGTGCAGCAAAAATGTGGGGGGTCGGTGAACCTATATAAGGGGTCTCATTGTATGTTTGTATTGCTTGTTTTTCAGTTATACATACACCAGGCCATCATGGGAGCCATTTACAGGGCTGATATTTAGGGTCACAAAAAAAATCCTTGATAATTGCTTAAAATAGATTGCAAAGGTTCCTTTTGTGTCTACCAACCAGCACTCTCCTGTTACTGTTGAGCCTGACTTGGGACTCAGGCTGATCACTGACAAGTATCTGGGTTACAGCTGAACTCTTGTTATACCGAAATGAGCTGGAGGAAATTCTTAGCCATCGGAATGCAATTAAACTCCCCTGGATAACATTTGTTAAAGACATTTTTTAGGAGATTTGCTTGTCCAAACTCTGGCATGAACAGAGGGGTGCTGCCCAACAATAACTGCGAATGAGTTGAAATCTCAATTTAAAAATTATAAACACAATAATCTTTTAATTAATGCTCAAGGCACTTTAACTACCTTATTTATGATGTTTAAGGATAACTTTCTTTTGGAATGTTACAGTGATGACATATAGTCGAATTAAGCTAAATACACGTTATGTGCAATTCAGACATGGAAATCTCCCCCTGAACATTTTAAGTCAAAAAAGGTCAGAGATACCGCACACTACAGACCCGGAATTCCAAATGTGTGGCTTCAAAAGGGACGATTCACCCAACCTGTTATTCTTTTGCCCAACCTACAAAGGACCACATGTAAAATGTTTGATTCCCATTTGCTCATAATTAGGCACTTTAAGGAACGAGGAGACTTTTAGAATTCTCCAAGCGGACACAACCCCACATTTGGTATTTGCAGTCTAGGTTCTTGGTTTATGCGTAGTTGATAAGATACAGGGGAACTGCTGCTTCAAATTAAATCGGCACTTTTATGGTATTGTACAACTCAGGAATGTATTATTTACAACATGTATTTTTATCTGGGATCTATGATATTATGTATTTGCGGGGCCCATGCATGAATTCAAATTTGTATTTTTATGATGTGGTGGTTTGTTTTATACCTTTTAACTTGCTGATGCTGTTTTTAACTTTCTGCTGCTATTGTATTTGTATTTTTAATATGCATTTCTTCAATGGCATATTGCCGAAATAAAGATTGTTTGGAATGGATATTGCAATTCATAATACCACAGGTGGTGTTCATAAATATTGGCTTCAGGAATGCCACAGTATTCTTAGATGTTGTAGGAGGGTGTGCCACCACCCAGGTTTACTCAATGATCCTCATTTTAGATCGCTTCTATTCGTTTTATTCTAACATTACTAACGTACCTTACCATTGGACCAAAAACAAGGCTCATGAATAGGGATCATGGTCCCAAACCACTTATGACTTTGTACAAAGAAATATAGTGAATGACACCTGTAAGGTTGAACATAGCAGAGAAATCCTTTATAGTTGCGTGTAGAATTACTGTATGGCCTAGATTTAAAAGTATATTAAAAGCTACACATATTAAAAGTTAAAGAAGCAGTTTAATTAAAGCTTTGATAAATAATTCATCTTAAATGTATGCAAAAAGGACCTGTTGCTTTTTGAGGTTTTTAACTGTATGTTTAATAGTTGGATAGTAAATATTTCGACAAATGCATATGCTAGATAAATAATGTGTGTGGAGGAACACCTGCTATTAGTCCATTACTTAAGTTAGAGAAAAATGAATACAAATAATTTAAAAAGGAAAGCAATTACTAAGACAGAATTACTAATGGCTATGCATCTAGGTATGTTTTGACATTTCTAAAGAGCTAATATATCCGGCCGGCAATTAAGCTAATGGCGGAAGCAACCCACAGTGTAGATAAGTGGGGCAGGAGGAGAGGACAAAGGGTTAAAGCAGAGCTAGTGGAAGGGGTAAAAGTTAAGCCCATCTGAGTTAGTGCTCCAGGAAGAGATGAGTTTTCAGTTTCTTTCTGAATTACAGGATGGTTGCTGATGCTCGACTGCAAAAGAGGATGTTGTTCTAAAACCTGGTAGCATTACCTGAGAAGGATTTTCTTTTCTTTTCTTTTCTATTCATTTTTTTTCTATTCATTTATTTTCTGCTCTATTCTTTTCTTTTCTCCTTCCTGCAGCATTTAGTCTCTGGAAGGGTGGGATTTTTCTTCTCTAGAATCCCGCCACAGGTCGACTAGACCTTTTTACCTGTCATAGAGTGTATAAGGCAATCTATCTTAACATCTTGATATCAACTTGAACTATCCCCATTGCTTTCCCCGAAGAACCACTGACAAAAAGTCAAATTTAAAGATTTATTATAAAGCCATAAAATCTCAGTAAAAGATTCAGAAAGTAAACAGGCACTAATACAAACATAATTCTATGGAAAAGTCTCAATCGACTAAGAAACAATACGAGTAACAATTCCAAAACCATCAGACTAACAAGAATTGCTATAACTTGCGCTTTACTAGGCATCGGAAAAGGGAAAATTAAAACCAGGTTAATCTGTTCCTACACTATACTAAGTGACATCCCTACTTCAAAAGGTTCCCTCCTGCCAAAGGTGTCAGCCGTGGTGACTTCCAAAGAAGCACACTCACTTTGTTTGGACTTAGCCTATGAACCCATCCTGCATGGCAAAAGCTCACTGCCTGAACAGCATCTTCCTTCTCCCTCATGCGCATCTACTCTGCTCTCCTACGGGGTGCTGTCCCTAATACAAACCCCACAATATGGGCGACACGCCCTAAGGTACGCCCCTCTCAAAGGTATTGACTTTCAAAAACTCCATTACGACATCTCCATCCTTGTTCGTTGCAAAACGTCCTTGGGTCCCAGAGTCTTCTCTTCTTGAAGTTGCTTCCCTAAATTCCGCAGCCACTACTCCATGTCTGGGACTACCATCCTAACGCTCATACACAATGGGCCCTTCTTCTACTATCTCTAGTTAACCTTGCACCTGCAAAGGAACGCATATAAATCGATTCACAGTTCCATGCTACTTGCAATTAATTTTCTAAAGCAACCCTCCAGAGAAGACATTTCCATGATTTAATGTTAAGAGAAACATTCTCAGTTCGGCCTACACAGCCTTCCTCCCCACCTGGGCCTCTGCACGTCTCTGGATATCGCATTCTAACATGAGCAAATACATTTTCGTTCATTAGCCCTTCATCATTATAGCAAAAAGAATACATTTTCTAACTTAACACTTCTATGTCGTTATATGAATACAATAATGAATTTCTAATAAAGCATCTTAATACATTAATGACTTATTGAGCATCCCTTAATTGAATTAGTATTTCACTGCAACCAATATTTCTAAGTTAACATGGCATTAGTACTTTCAAAACACTTCACGTTACTCCAGGTAAATTCTAGTACATTGATGACACCTAGTTGTCTTTTTCAGAGTCGCCAGGTCCACCCTTGGCCTTGGACCATCCTCGCTGTCTCTTTTCTGACCGCCCGATTTCCTCCCTAATGTTCCATTTCCAGACTGACCCTGTCCTCCCGGTTGCATCTGGACTAGCATCAGCTTATCTTTGAGCTTCTTAGTCTTGGAATCTATCTCATCACTGCAGTACCTTGCATACCTCAGGATCTCGTCTAGAGGTTTGTTCTGCCAACAAATCAAATGTTGTTGTATCATGAGACAGATCTCGGGTCTCAATCCCAGAACAAACTTGGACACAAACTGTCCCATGTCCTTTGGATCCATAACATCCAAACCACTGCACTGTTTGAATATCTGCAATAGTCTCTCATAGTACTCATGGACTGTCTCTTTCGGTTCCTGTCTAGTCCGGTCTATTTTCACCCAATCTATGTCTTGTGGTGGCACCTTAGTTTTTAGCCACGTAATCACTTGCTCGTACTTTATCATTACTCTTGGTGAAGGTCCATTTGTTAGTGCATCTCGTTCTGGCTCCTCTGTGGGCCATTCAACACTGATCTTACAGGCTACCCACAGATCTCCTGGAACCACAATGTCAAACAATGTGTTCAAATCAACCCACAGTACCTTCGAGATCTTGACAAACCTCTCTACCTGCTTGTACCATTCTACTGGGCTCTCTCTTAATTTTGGAAATGTGTTTGTAAAAGCAGCCAAATCTCCCCTGCTCCAGGGTACATGCACATATCCTCCATGAGCTACTTCCCTCAAGGGGTATGCTTCTGTATGCATCAGCCCAGCTCCTGAAGATGTCTCTATAGTGCTCCGCCTAACACTTTTTTATTTTTTGACCACTTTTCCTCCCACTTGTCCAGTTGAACCCATATTCGGATTCCCACAATTAATTCTCTGATGTGGGTTTTTAATCCGATCACTCTCTTCTCGTCTAGATCTTGGTCTGTATACTGTAACCTATGGCCACCCTGAAATGCCTTTGTCCTGGTCAAGTCCACTGAGTATTTGTTCGCTAGTTCAGTTAGCTTCTGGTGAGCTGTCCTAGCTCTGCGAGTAACATCTTTCGCTACAAACAACAGTTCATCAGGTTCGTAAAGTTTTATTCTCTCCAGGGGTATTGTACCTTCCACTATCTCCTCCACCTCTGATTTAAGTCTCAGCACATCTATTCTTTTTGCCTTTATTACTGCCCTCAGTGTGCCTTGACTGGAGGTTTCACTAGAGTCTCTCCCCTTACATTCCTGACTCACTCGTCTGTCTTCCTCGGGTGTGTTATGGGGAACACTTCCTTGCTCCCACCTTTCACGGTCCCAATCTTGGGCCAGATGTAGGTAGGACTCAGTTACCGAATCTTAATTACCGAATTTTACCGATTCGGTAATTAAGAATCGGTAAATAAGAAGGGGGGGTATGTAGGAACATCCAGATGTTCCTTTTACCGAATCGGTAAAATTCGGTATTTACCGATTCGGTAAATACCGACCGGTAGTGCTCCATTCATTCCTATGGGCTTTGAAGCCCATAGGAATGAATGGGGAATTACCGGTCGGTATTTACCGAATCGGTAAATACCGATTTTGACCAGGGTGCAGGGGGTGTCACTTTGACACCCTCTAGCACCCCCAAAAAAGGTTCGGGGGCCATGTGGCAGGCATACCTGCCCTAAGGGCAGGTCTGCCTGTCATATGGCACAGGTGTGCATGCACACATGTGCATGCACACCGGAATCGGTATTTTACCATCAAATATATTTGATGGTAAAATACCGATTCGGTAAGGGTTGTGGGACTCAGAAGAGTCCCACCTACATATCAAATTTACCGAATCGGTAAAAATACCGATTCGGTATTTTACCGATTCGGTAAATTTACCGATTTGGTAAATTTACCGAATCGGTAAAATACAGGGCCCTACATCTCAGATTGCATTTACCGGTCGGTAACGGCCGAATTCGGCCGTTACCGACCGGTAAATGCCTACCTACATCTGGCCCCTTGTCTTCTATCTGTAGATGCAGGGGGGGACGCTCCCCTATGTTCCTCCCCCCTACAGTCCCATTCATGCCTGTTTCCATTTGACGTACAGTGAGACACCCCCCTGTTGTCCTGACTTTCTTTGCCATTTCCATCGCTTGACCTGTCACTCTGGGTATCTGCGATCGTCTCCCAAGTTCCCAGATCTGGCCTTAGTTCTCTGATCGGTCTTGGCCGTGGCCCTCTCAAATCCATCGGACCTCTTAGACCCCCTGTTCTCTGGATGAGTCTGCCAATGCTGTCAAAGGGGTGCTCCTTTCTATAGGTCTGGACCATTGGTTCCACTCGTCCGCCATGTTACTTCTACCTTCGCTGGCATTCCTTTCTCTATCTATTTGCGGCAGGCCCTCGTTTTGTGTCTGTTCTGGGTTGTACACCGATACTATGGGACCTATGGTGACAGGTACCGTAAGAGCATCTGGTAGCCTCTGGACACTGGCTCCCTCTTCGCAGTGCACCTTCTGCACCATAAATCTTCCCACTACTCTCGCTTCTGGGGACTGTTGAGATACCCCCTCTCCTTCCACTGAGCTGAACCTGTCCCCATCTGGGCCCAAGTCGCTCTCCCTCAAAACTCCACCGTCTACTATAGATGTCTCTCTTCCTGTTGGTGGTGCTGGCCTCCCTTCTACTTCTGGATTATATGGAGGTGGTCATTCCGACAACAGTCTCTCTATCAGGCTGTTGTCTGTTTCGCTGTCATCATCCTCTGTACTCTTTTTCTGCGCCTCCCTTTCATTGACCAACAGTGGGTACAATCTGTCTCCTCTATGGTCTGCACTCTCCACCTCTTGGCCAGTGCATCCCACCTCGCGTCCTGCACCGCCCTAACTGATCTCTTCACTCTTTCCTGTCTTCTATCTCTGTTTTTTTCGTAGGCTGCCCTGATCCATGCATTTAATGCTTCAAACTGTGTTGGTCTAGGTAAAGGTCGCAAAGAAGACATAGTCGCTTTTAACTGGTACAACACTTCTAATCTGAATGTCCCGTACCTAGGAAAAGTCAATTCCTCACTCCCGTCAGTCATCTTACACCAGTTCTAAAGCCACAATATGGTGTGTAACCCAACATTCGTAGCCATGTAATGGGCTGGCGTATCCTCGGGTGGAGCCTCTTCCCCACCCCGAGGTTCTAGCCTCTTTATTCCCAAAAAACAGCTTCGCAATCCTTTTAAACATTTCGTGATGAAACCCACAACGTTTCCT
This sequence comes from Lissotriton vulgaris, assembly GCF_964263255.1. Classification (NCBI taxonomy): domain Eukaryota; kingdom Metazoa; phylum Chordata; class Amphibia; order Caudata; family Salamandridae; genus Lissotriton; species Lissotriton vulgaris. The sequence goes on from NC_141691.1 coordinate 879,109,376, forward strand.
TGTTTACTATGCTCGTTTACTTCACAATGACAATTCACCAATCCCAGCGCGGCTTCACTCTAACCGTCCTATCCCAGCGCGACTCTCCTCTGACGTCACTCGCTTCTTGCTAACCGCCCAATCTCAGCGCGGCTCCAAGCTAACCGTCCTATCCCAGCGCGGTTCTTTCTGACGTCACTCGCCTCCGCTTCGCAGCAGTTCCCCGCCTCTCTCCGCTCGTCTCTCGGTCATGCATGCGTCCCAATCATACACTTGAAATGATCACTTCCGACCAAGCAACCACTTCCATGACTGTACGTCCACAGTCTGACTGTAATTGTCACCGAACTGGCAAATGTCTGTCCGCTTATCGACCAGACAATCGCCTCTCTGATAGGTTTCATACACACGGCAACTTCCAACCAGCGTCCGTTACCCACGCATTCACACATTCGTTCCCCCTATCTCGGTCCTGCGGGCGATCAATGGTACCTCATGATCCCCTTTCAATGGTCGACAATTACTGTAGGTGTTCGATACACCCGAACCACATAAACTCTCCTTGAGCTTAAGATTTTCACCGGTTGCGCGCGCTCACAATCTGATCTCCTTTCACACTACAGGCACTCAACTCCGCTAGACAATACAATTCAACAACACAATGCACACCGCAATCTAACACGCATGACCCTTTTCATACACACTCTCTTACGACCTGCTGCTTTCTGCCGCACCGTCACTCTCCGTCATTTTCCATGGAACGCCATCCTCCGTCCGCTGTTCTACGGACGCACATCTCCAGATCTCTATGGGCCTTGGAGAAATCTTAGCCTACTCTAGATTACCCTCACTCCAGAAGATAAGCCATCCTACTCTGCTACCAACTGGAAAGGTGGGGTTTTTCTTCTCTAGAATCCCGCCACAGGTCGACTAGACCTTTTTACCTGTCATAGAATGTAGAAGGCAATCTACCTTAACATCTTGATATCAACTTGAACTATCCCCATTGCTTTCCCCGAAGAACCACTGACAAAAAGTCAAATTTAAAGATTTATTATAAAGCCAAAAACAGTTGTGTATATAAACACCTCAGTAAAAGATTCAGAAAGTAAACAGGCACTAATACAAACATAATTCTACGGAAAAGTCTCAATCGACTAAGAAACAATACGAGTTACAATTCCAAAACCATCAGACTAACAAAAATTGCTATAGCTTGCGCTTTAGTAGGCATCGGAAAAGGGAAAATTAAAACCAGGTTAATCTGTCCCTACACTATACTAAGTGACATCCCTACTTCAAAAGGTTCCCTCCTGCCAAAGGTGTCAGCCGTGGTGACTTCCAAAGAAGCACACTCACTTTGTTTGGACTTAGCCTATGAACCCATCCTGCATGGCAAAAGCTCACTGCCTGAACAGCATCTTCCTTCGCCCTCATGCGCATCTACTCTGCTCTCCTACGGGGTGCTGTCCCTAATACAAACCCCACAATATGGGCGACACGCCCTAAGGTACGCCCCTCTCAAAGGTATTGACTTTCAAAAACTCCATTACGACATCTCCATCCTTGTTCGTTGCAAAACGTCCTTGGGTCCCAGAGTCTTCTCCTCTTGAAGTTGCTTCCCTAAATTCCGCAGCCACTCCTCCATGTCTGGGACTACCATCCTAACACTCATACACAATGGTCCCTTCTTCCACTATCTCTAGTTAACCTTGCACCTGCAAAGGAACGCACATAAATCGATTCACAGTTCCATGCTACTTGCAATTAATTTTCTAAAGCAACCTTCCAGAGAAGACATTTCCATGATTTAATGTTAAGAGAAACATTCTCAGTTCGGCCTACACAGCCTTCCTCCCCACCTGGGCCTCTGCACATCTCTGGATATCGCATTCTAACATGAGCAAATACATTTTCGTTCATTAGCCCTTCATCATTATAGCAAAATGAATACATTTTCTAACTTAACACTTCTATGTCGTTATATGAATACAATAATGAATTTCTAATAAAGCATCTTAATACATTAATGACTTATTGAGCATCCCTTAATTGAATTAGTATTTCACTGCAACCAATATTTCTAAGTTAACATGGCATTAGTACTTTCAAAACACTTCACGTTACTCCAGGTAAATTCTAGTACATTATTTCATAGCTCTACATCACATTTAAACATGATTATAATCCTTTATATATGCGGGTGCTAATTACTCATGAATATGGTGCACCCCTACAATTTCTAACTCAGTTTTGCGCTCTCTCATCTCTAATCTGGCAATGTTGGAGCTCCTCTTCTGTTGTTGACCTCTAGATATTGTCGCATTGTCAGCTTGGTAGACATGGGTCCTGGTGCAGAGGATCTTGTAGGTCATACTGCTGATCTTAAAGAGGATCTGGGTTTTCAGAGAAGTCAGTGCATATCCTTTAGCAGAAGAGTGATGGGGTGGAATTTTGTCAGCCCTTGATGAGCCATGCTGTTGCGTCAAATATGCCTTTTGGAGAAGCAAGAATTATATTTGTGGTGCCGTTGAAAAGGGCATTTTACAGTGAGAAAGTGTTAGGATTTGATATGTCATTCAGACGTATTCTCCTGGGATAAAAGATTACAGTTTCTTCAGGAGAGAGAGTTGGAAGCAGGCTGGCTGAGTCTTTGGATCTTCTGAACAATATGTTCGAGTGAGAGGTTCAAGTCAAGAGTGAATCCAATTAATTTGGATGTGTTAGTTGGTGTGTGAAGATTTAAGTTTGAGAGCCGTGACAGAAACAAAGAACACGTGGCATTGTTGGCAAACAGTAGGAACTCCGTCTTGGTGGGGTACAGCATCAGTTAGTTTTCTTTACATCCGGGTTTAAATGCTTTTGAGGCAGCTTTCGTCTTTCTGTATTTCATTGGTTGGCAAGATTTTAAAAAAGAGCATTCAGCATGCAGGAGGATCTTATTGCTGCTGTCATTAAGGAAGACTCCCACAGGCTCCCAAATAAGATAGAAAATGGTGGGTGACATGATGGAGCCCTATTGGTCTCAGCAGGTAGAAGGGAGAGTCCAACATATGGTTCTTATCTGAATGAGTAGCTGTCCAGGGATGAGGTAGGGTATGAAAGATTGCGGGATTGTGTCTGTGAATTCTTATGCAGATTTTCAGTGTGTAGATCAATGCTGGATGCTCAATGGTATCAAAACACACTGCGAGGTTAAGCAGGGAAAGTAAGATAGGGTTTAGGAAATGAGTATTGTAGACTACTTGGAGGGTGCCTGTTTCTATACTGCAGTGTGGTCTGAACCTCCGTTGATATTTAAGTAGGATATTCCTGCTGATATGCTGCAGCAGCTGGCTGGTGATTGCTTTCTCGACGATTTTTCCAACAAATGGAAGGTGGGTATGAGACAAAAGCTGGTGAGATTTATTGAATCTCAAGTAGGCTTTTTTCAGTAGGGGTAGGTTGTGTGCAGTCTTGAGGCTGTTTGAGAATGTACTCTGGGTTTGTTTTCTAAGGAGCATACCACTCTATGTGATTCTTTGAAATGGTGCTATAGATGTTGAGAAGGGTGTTGATATCTGGAAGTGTCTAGGCAGATTGATTAGTTTTTCTTAGAGTACTTTCAGATTGATATCTTTGAAGGAGAAGAATGCAAATGTCTTCCTTTTCTGCTGCCCTTTATGCAGGATTGGGGTATGTGGGGGTGAATCAGTTCAGTCCAGAAATATGGGGGGCTTGGAGTGGATGTTGGTGGATGCAGAAAAGATGAGGTCAAGTGGTTTACCTTTGGAGTGAACTGGGTTGAAGAGGTGTTATTGCATATCTCGGGTGTTTAGTATAGAGTCAATGGTTTTCTTCATGGTAGACCAAAGTGGCTGAGGAAGGTGGGGTGAGAGTGTTGGATGGAGGCAGTGGTGATGAAGTTATATTTCTATGAGTCATGGATTGTTGATGTAATGAAAGGAGGCTGTTTTGCATGCTGAGAGAGGAAAGTGGTAGGAGAGGAGTTTAAATGTTTCAAGTGTGGCCATGTTGAAGGTGGTATGGGGCCATGTTGACTTAGACATGACCACCTCCAGTTTTGCATATTCAGTTTATGTGTCTAATACTCTTTCCTGAGGCAGGATGCACTTTTGTTTGCCCTACGTATTCACTTACTTATGCCCACTACCACTCCTGGGAGATGGGCAATCGACCAGGACTTTTTACCCATCTCTGTCCTGGACTTTTCTTTAAATTTGACTCCAGGTGTAAAATCATCTCTTTGCAATTAGATTTGAGGCCTCAGTGCCAGTTGTCTCTTGGCTTTCCTCTTTTCCTTTTACCTTTGAGGGTTCCAGGTCAGGGCTTGCCCTGTGGAGTTTAATGCAGGCTTGCAGAGGGTGTGACCTATCAAGCCCCACCATCTTTTCATGATTTCCTCTCAAGCAGGAAGATGGAAAACCCGCTGCGATAGGTCATTGTTGCTGATGGTGGTTGGCCCGCCGATTTGGAGGATTTTCCCCAGACAGGTGCTGATGAAGGTCTTGACTTTGTTGGTGGTGTTCACTGTTGTCATCCAAGTTTCCGCTCTATACAGAAGGAAGGAAGTCTGATCTTGGTTTGGAGTTTTAGGCCCATGGAGCTCCAGATAATCTTTAGCAGAATGAAGGCAGCCCTGGCTTTGCCAATTCTTGCCTTGAGGCTGGAGTCTGTGCCACATTACTTGTCCCTCCTAGGAAGCAAACTGGTGGTGCACCATAAACATGTCTTCCAGATGAGGGGGGATTCTGTCTAGGCTCAGGGATGGGGGTTCACCCAATGACAGGGTTTTCCTGAGTTATGTTACAGATGTTAAGTTCTCCATCTGTAGCATAATTCATACCACAAGTCCAGAGGTCAGATTACGGTAGAGGGACACACGCAGATGTCTGTGAAAACATACTTTTCTAAAGGGCATGGAAACAGAAAACAGCATGGAAGAAGAGAGCTACCATTCGTATTTGCACCCGTTTTTTTCAAGCTGTCACTGAATTTTACAGGATATTTTCAACACATGTAAAATGGTTTTTCACTTTTAAATGTAAATATTAAGAAAACATGACGATTTTATTCCGTGGGATATCACACATATAAAGCCAAATTGGAAGTATGAATACCCACTTCAACTGTTGTTGCTCTATTTTCATAGTGATTAAACTCTTTTGCCGCTCTTCTGATATATAGCTATTTCATTAAATGGTGTTCACATGAAACATAAAAACATCATAATAGTGTTTACCCCTCCAGGCCCAGCATTCATTTTTTTTGTGAAAGTGGTTGGGGGAGTTTGTCATGCCTGATCGTTTCTGGCCACAGGCAAACTCCCATATAAAGTGGACTGGTATTCACTTATGGGCAGTCTCATTGATATGAGTGAGACATCACACATGTTGACACAAAATAATATATACCTCAGTCGTTCATAAATATATATATACCCCTTATATATAGCATGACAACAAGTACACAGACTTTCTTCTAGTGCTTGTGCAGCCAATTTTGTGTATTACTTCAAGTTTGTTTCTCCTAATACTTGGCAGCCCTTACCTAATCAAAACTGTTCTTCACTAGAAAGCCCAATTACAACCATTATAACGAGAAGAGTTGTTAAGTAATTGTCAAACTCAAAAATGATAACAAATGCAGTAATTTACAGTGCCCCCTGCTTTTATCACTTAGTTATAATGAATGAGACCTCAATCAGGGCAACCAAAGAAGCAGTCAAAGATTTCCACTATGTTCCATGTATATGCCTCCCACTGTAAACATTATTTTGAGTCTTTTTTACCTAATGCTCCTCATCTAATTATGTCATATATGATTGCAGGCCACCACAATATGTTGCCTTCCTCCTCTTATTTCTCTGAACTTCTTATGTTGGCTTTAGGACTCTGAGCACTTTACCACCTCTGACCAGAGCTCAAGTGCATGTGCTTCCCCCCTAAAAATTGTAAATTTGGTGTATACACAACTGCCATATTTAATTTGCATCTAAGCCCCTTGTAAAGTGTTATACAATATACCCAGGGCCTGTAAATTAAATACTACTAGTGGACCTCTAGCACTGATTGTGGCAGCCACACAAGTAGCCCTTCAAACCTGTCTCAGGCCCATCACTGATACCTAGGTAGACCCTAGGTAACCGATGGAGCAGGGTGCTGTGAAAGTAAAATGTAGAACATGTACGTTTGAGGTTTTGCATGTCCTAGAAGTACTAGCACCTACATTTATTTTCACTACTGTGAGGCCTACTCCCTTCATTGGTTAGTCTTTAGAATTCTTTAATACACTTTTAAGCTGTAATTCCTGTGTCATGATTTAAATCTTTGGAATGGTAATGACATATTCTGTTTCCTGGTAAAGTTTGATTTGATATTACTATGTTAGAAATGCCTCTTTTAGACAGTGGACATTTCTCTGCTCTTACAGCCCTGGGTTCCTGCAGAATGTTTGCAATACAAATCTGGGGTGGATGGCAGCTACACTTTGTGAACTCCCTCTACACAGCCACAAACACAGGAAGGTTAGGTGTGTCTGAGTACTCATCTGCAATCTGATTGCATTTCCTGGGCAGGAAGGGTGGGAGGAACAGACACTCACACCTGAATAGGCAGTGCTGTTTCCCCACAAAAAAAGACTAATTACCCACTATTGAGAGTCTGAAGCAAAGGCTGTGAAGAAAGGACTTTTGTGCACCTCAAAGACCCTTCTTTGAAATCACCTCCCCTTCAAAGGCACAACTGGGTATAAGTACTGGGTCTCTGACCCCACCAAAGCAGACAGTTCTGGAGCTACATCTGTATGCTGTCAGAAGAACTGCTGTATTTAATTTAGGACTAATACTCTGCTAGAATGGTGAGCTGGAAGGCTTGCTTTACTGCTGTACTGGCCTGCTGTCTGCTGCTCCCTGACCCTGCTGAGGGAGAGCTGGGCTCAGCCTTGCAACTCAAGTGATCTCCAAGGTGTTTTTGAGTTGCCTGCTGTAGTTTGAGACTTGGGGCTTTCAAAGTCTCTATACCTACTCCTGTGCCTGGGTCACTGGAAGGGGACCCAGATACATGCCTAGGAGAAATCGATGCATCTCCAGTATGCATGCTGCAGAACCAGCACATCAACCATGTTGCAGGAGTAGAAGGGAATTGCACTTGGAACAGCTGCATCACATCTGGAATCACTGCTTCAGAACCAAAGCATCACCGCCACATCGTGAAGAAAATCGAACCATCACCTTGACATCGACACACTAGTCTGCACTCTGCCTCTTGCTGTTGCAACCAGGATCAAGGTACTCTGTTGACTGGGCCTGATTGGCTCTTGTCCACAGCCTGCACTCCACGCTGTCTGCTTGAACTCTTGACTTTGCCCCGGCCCTTCGGTACCAGATAACACCCATAGGCTCCTATTGCTTCTAACGCTAAAACTCTTTTTATGATTTAAAAATCCATAACTCCATTTTTACTTATTGGATTTTAGTTGTGTTGGTCTTGATATGTCTATAAAATTATTTTCTATATTTCCAATCCTGTGTGGAGTCTTATTGTGGTGTTTTCATTGTGTTACTGTGTGTGTGTGTGTCAAGAATACTTTTCAAATTGTCTCTTTAGGTAAGCCTCACTGCTCCATGCAAAGCTACCAGAGGGTGAGCACATGTTATCTTTTATCATGTATCTAGCTTACCCTGACTAAAGTGGTGGTATACAGTGATATTTCCTAGCCATGCCCAAGACCTTCTCCAGGATCAGACTGATGCACAGGACTATAGAACAGGTAATGGCAACTACCACTGCCTCCGACTCATCCATAGTCACACCCACAGGCCAGATTCAGTTGTTCTGTGGGTACGGAAGGAAGGAGGTGGGAGGGAGTTTTTGGAGGAACAGTCCAGCTCCTACAACAGCTCCGACAATTTTTCGCTCTCCCAATCCCTCCCACTCTGCCAACAATCAAAATGCACCAGAATGTGGAATTTGGAATGGGGAGACTAGGGTTGTTCCTAGTCCATTTTCTTCCAACCCCCTCTTCCTGGTTCATTTCTCCTGTTCATGTGGACTGAGAGTTGAGAGGACCTGCCTTATTCTCACGGGCACATACAGACAGCTCCTTCCACTCACAATGCTTCCCTCTCCATGAGAAGTATTATGAAATGAAAGAACTGTGTGTCTGCCACTCCGTTCCTTGTTGGAGTGCAAGCACACAGTTCTGTGCTCTCACAAGGCATAGTAGTGAATAAAAGCTATTGAAATGCACGATAGAATTTGAGTTTAAGGAGTAGCGCATTTTGTACACCTCCAAATTCTGGGTTACCCATAAAATCAGGTGATTATGAGGAAGGTTTTACCAACTTTTGTTGTAGATACCAACTTAAAATATGAAACAAAAAAACTGATTAAAAAACAGTGATCATGAGAAGTCAGAATTTTGTCAAGGTGGTGTCTTTATGGACAATGTTTTGTCATATTTGTATCCTCTGCTATAGCCCATTTACACATGCAGGGTATGATTATTATAGAGTAAAGCGTGTGAATGGCAGGACATTGTACAGTTGCCAGATGTCTTGTGGTTTTTTGAACAAAAGGTCAGGAAAGTGTTATTTTGTTGATTCACACACTGACATTTGCAGGATATTCTATGTAAAATAACATGCAGGAATTCATGAACACCATATCACACCTTGGAAGTCTCTGGTTCAGAAATGTTGGGAGTAGGTAAGTTTCCATTGGAGACAGCCTACTCTTCACATAAATAAAGGAATCATCCCTCATTGAAGCTCTTCGCATTATAAACATTCCCTAATGTCTATTGTATGAATCTCCACTCACACTCATTAAAAACCCATACATGTCTGGAAAGTTCTCAAATGCTCTGCGCCCAGTTGTTGCCTGTGGGCACCCCATACCCTTTTAAATGTTACATGTCTGATACTGCCAAACTAGACCCAGGTGAACGTAGATGTGTGTCAAGCATGACAAGGATATGTTCGACCATTAGAATACTGAATTGTAATACCATGTACTGGGAACAATTGCTGAAAATAGGACAAACATCAATTTGTTCAATGTGTTCTTCTTTCTGGGGTTACTGATTAAGCATGGGCGGAAAATCCGTTCCGCTCGCGGATTTCGCGGATTTTTGGTAAATTCGCAATCCGCGAGATTCGCGAATTTCCCGCAAAATCTGCGAACGGAAATGCGCGAACGGTGATTGGGTCAATAGTTCAAGCTGACTTTTCTAACTCTTTTAGAATGGCACCAGCAAGCTGCCAGAGCCATTCTAAAATAGTTGCAAAAGTCAGCTTCAACAAGAAGCTCTAATAGATAAAGTAAAGCAGGTGCTGCTCAAATTCAGTTACACATTCATTAATCACCCCCAAACTTGGGGTGATTAATGATTGTGTAACTTAATTTGACCTTCAACTGGAGCACCTGCTTTACTTTATCTATTAGTGCTTCCTGTTGAAGTTATTTCTAGTTATTTTAGAATGGCGCTGGCAGCTTGCCGGCGCCATTCTAAGTGGGGCTAAGGGCAGAAGGGCACAAAAGTGGGACATAGGGCAGAAGGGGACAAAAAATGAGTGGGGCAGAGGGCAGAAGGGCACAGAAACAAGTGGTACAGAGGGCAGATGGGCATAAAAAAGAAGAGGGTGGCAGTGATTAAGCAGGCAAAAAAAAAACCCTGCGAAATTGCAAAGCGCCTCGCGAACACCCGCGAACATGCAAAGCGCCTCACAAACACCCGCGAACGCGCAAAAATAAAACAATCCGCAAATTCGCAAATTTTGCGGATTTCTAATTCGCAAATTCGCGAATTGCCAATTCGCAAAATTTGCCTATGCTTATTACTGATATCCCAAGTGCTGAAAAGGGATGCCCGCTATATATGAATATCCTCCCTCTAACGGGGTGAACTAGTTGGTAAGCAAGAACCAACTGTTTAATATAGTTCCTCTCCCTTCTGATGCATTGAGCCCTTTGTTTAATATGTCAACCAGTCTTAGTCTAGATATCCTTCTGCAGGATGGTGGGTCCTTAAATAGTTATTTTTGTTCCATGATGGTCAACTTCCGCTCCACATAATTCAGCCATTTGATTCTGCTGTCATTCTCCAGTTGTAAGCAATCTTTAATTATGTTTTGGGTTAGGGTCACCATATCCCGACCCCATATGGAGAGCCACAGGAGAATCCGGGCTAGCCTGATTGAGTCAGTATTATAGAGTAGGTCCAACTCAATATGTAATATATAATTCAAGTATGTTTGCGGGAGAGACACCAATGACTTTAAAAAAACTGTTCTCAGTTTTCTGCAGTGAATTAATCGGTGCCATCCTCCAAACCCTGCCCATACGTGACTGCAGACTTTGTTTTGGCCGGATAAATCTGCTTGATGGGGACTAGTGGCTTTGAGCCCAGCCTATTGGAAAAGGACTTTATTGCTGTTAAGCTCCTCTCCAATCCCAAGGCTCTTCCCTCAACCAGTTGGGACCACATTCGATTTTTATTGAAGAGGGCCCGCAGATAAGGGAAAGAGTCCACAGCCTAAATTTTTCCAGAATCCATGTGAAAACGTTGGATTTTACCTCATTTGCCGGCCCAAGCTATAATTACAGATTATTTTGTCTGATTGATTTCGAGACCCCGACAGAACAAGAGTTCATACAAACAGACCTCAATATAACATCAGGATCCCCATTGGACCCTCTACCTCATAAAATTGTAAAGGAGTTCGGGGACGAACTCTTCCCAGTACTTCGACTGCTGTGTAATCAATCTCTTAACACAGGTACTGTACCAAAAGACTGGAAACTGGCAGTTGTCACCCCCCTATTGAAGAAATCAAATTTAGACCCGAACTGCCATAAAAACGACCTATAGCGCTCCTGCCATATCCAATTAAGATCATGGAGCGGCTGGTCAGCAGGTCATTGTCCTTCTTCCTGGAAAATAACAACATCCTTGAAGAGGAGCAATTTGGTTTCAGACCAGCTCATGGAACCGAGTCAGCTTTGCTGACGGTTCTGGACGACCTACGAATGAGGGCAGACAGGGTAGAATCAGCAATCTTAATTTTGCTGGACCTGACCGCCGCATTCGATACGGTGAGTCACGATATTCTGCTGACAAGACTGAAGAGCATTGGAGTTGGGGGAGTTGCGCTCGACTGGTTCTGCTCCTACTTGACGGATAGATGGCAGACAGTAGCAATCCCTCCATGCCAGTCAGAGTTCGTTACAGTTCCACGTGGGGTCCCACAGGGGTCTGCAATTAGTCCGATACTTTTTAACATATACATGCAACCCCTGATTGGCATCATCAAGGCTCACGGCATTAGCGTGATCAACTATGCGGATGACACGCAGCTGATGATCTCTCTTGATGGTGCCCACGCAGACTCACTCGAGACCTTCCATACCTGCATGTTGGAAATGACATCCTGGTTAAATCAGAACTCACTACAGTTTAATAGTGATAAAACCGAAATACTGCATTGCAAAGTAGGTAGAATCACTAGAAGTCTGCCCACTAACTTTTGGCCTCTGGAGCTAGGGGAGTTACTAACCCCAGTGAAATCAGTGAGAAACCTTGGAGTCAGTTTCAATGACAGTCTGAGTCTAGAGACCAATGTCAATAAGCAGGTAAGCATTTGTTTCGCATTAATGCGAGGACTTCGAAAGTTGCTGCCCCTTTTACCAGCACAGGTTAGAGCCACCATGGTCAGGAGTACCATTCTTAGCCGCCTGAATTACTGTAATGCTCTGTTACTGGAATCCCCTGCTTACCTGATTTCCAGACTTCAGAGCATCCACTGGCTGAATGACATTGGCTGCCTGTACACCAGAGGATCCTCTTTAAATCCTTATGCACTGTCTTTAAGGCAGTGCATGGGATGGGCCTCCGACCACTTCAAAATAAATTTAAATGGTATGAACCGACTCGGACCCTTCGATCCTCCTCTACTAACGTCATCAGTATACCCAGGATCAAGAAAGCCACTTATGGTGGCAAAGCCTTCAGTATAGCGGCAGCTCATCTGTGGAATAGACTACCTATTGCCATCAGGAAAACAGATGAACTGATGGCTTTCCGAAAAAAGGTAAAAACATGGCTTTTCCCTAAAATCTAACTGCCCAGAGTCAAATGACATCCCTTCTACTCATGATGCACAGCGTTCCAGCTATATTCACACAGCGCCAGGATGCTCGTAGGGTTGCAGAGCGCTTTATAAATACTATAAATAAATAAATAAAATAAAATAAATAAATTGACTTTCAGGTCCAATGAGGCCATGAAAGCTCTGTAGGCTGATATGAAAGATTGGAGGTCTAGCCCTTTTCTAGCAATCAGTACGGCGTTATCAGAGTAGGCCAGAATAGGTAACGGATGAGAAGCAGATACCGTAACATACAGGGTTGTGCACATGAGCAGCCCTTCCATGCTGTTTGCACAAATTGAGAAAAGGAACAGTGCGAGGACACAACCCTGCCTTACTGCCCTTAAGATCTTGAAGGGATTTTTACATTTCCCATTTTTTCCGTAGCGAAAAGATGCCGAAGAGTCAGCATATAACTGACGTATAAAGTTGATTAGTATAGATTCAAGGCCCATCTCCTCCATTATGTGCAAGAGCTTGGTGTGGGACACACAATCAAACGCTTGTGAAAGATCCATAAATGTAAGGTACACTTTCCCACCCTTCGTTGTAGTATATTTAGCCATAATTAGAGAGAGGTTCAGACATTGGTTTAAGGTACCTTTTCCCCGCTGCAACCTGTATTGAGATTGCATTAAAATGTTCCTCTCCTGTGCCCATAGCTCCAACCTCGATAGGAGAAGTCGGCCCATCAATGTATCTGTTGTGTCTAAAAGTGAAATTCAAATAATGCTTAAGTATTTGCAGAATACTATAAGGACATTTATCAGTTGCAGACCCAATGGGGGGGCGACTGTTATGATCTGCTCAAAGACATGGCCTTGCCGACACTCAGAGCAGACGATAGAGAGGCGCTGGACTCAGACTTGAGTATAGAGAAAATAGAGAGTGCCATACAGGATTTACAGTCCGGGAAGGTGGCAGGCCCGAATGGGCTCCCTACAGAATTGTACAAGTGTGTTGCGGGGAAGCTCGCCCCACTCATGCTCAATATGTTCCTGGAGACAAGAGACAGGCGTCAACTCCCGGAAGACCTTAGGATGGCGACCATAGTGGTCATCCTTAAGAAATGAAAACCCCATGACCTCTGCAATTCCTATAGATCCAATTCTGTCTTGAACTTTGAAGCCAAAGTATTGGCTAAGGTCAACGCAAATCGTTTGAGCCCAGTCATTCAGCCCCTGATTCACCCAGATCAGTCCAGCTTCATGCCACACAGGAGCGCTAGGCTCAATAGTTGCAGTCTCGATGGCGTAATGCATATAGTCCAAAAGCAACCAGATGTACCTGCGGCCCTTTTGTCACTCGATGCTCAGATGGTATTCAATAGCATCGAATGGTCATATTCATTTGCCATTCTAGATAAGATGGGACTTGGCTCAAACCTACGGAAGTGGATCAGGGTATTGTATACCTCTCTGCTAGCGTGAGTTAGAGTTAATGGGGCCATATCCAGAGCTTTCAAACTTCACGGGGGCACGCAACAGGGCTGCCCGCTATCACCAATGCTTTTTGCATTGGCACTTGAACAGTTTGCTGCCCATGAAGAGACCCGCTGGTGAGAGGCATCGATCTAGGTGGGGGCTGGAAGGAGCGTATTTCCCTGTATGCGGAGGACATCTTGCCCTATGCCCATTAACCTCAACAAACATTCCACAGGCTCATTCATATAGTACAGACTTTTGGAACGTATTCAGGGTACTGCATAAGCTTGGATAAATCTCTTGTGTTCTCCCTGGTGGGTGAGCTCTCAGCCCTGATGTCGACAGGTAAGGATCTGGTTTGGAAAGAAATGTTTAAATACCTTGTCATATGGATAACAAAGTCAGAGGCGGAGTTCATGCAGTTAAACGTTCATGCACAGCTAGACAGACTGAGGGACGGCGTGATCCACTGGCCGTGATTACCCATCTCCCTTATTGGCAGAGCAGTTCTATTCAAAATGCTGGCCCTCCCACGTTGATTATATGTAATTCGGAAAGGTGCGTTACTGTTACAACGCAACTTTTACGTCGTAATGCTGTTACAACGCAGCTTTTACAACGCTGGTTCCATTACATCGGATGCTATTACAACGCAGGATATTACATAGCAGATGCTATTACAACGCATACCATTACATCGTAAGTATTGGTAAGTATATAATTTTTTTTTAATTTTATTTAATTTTATTTAATTAATTTAATTAATATTAATTATAAATAAATATATTTATTTATGTTTTTTAATATTACAAATTAAATATATTAATTTAAGTAATTTTTAAAATAAGTATGAGTATAGGAGTATATGTTTTGGGGTACTGAGGTATATGTTTTGGGGTGTTTGGGTATTTTTAGGTTTTAGGGCTGGGTTTGGGTTTTGGGGTACAGGGGTATTTTTAGGTTTTAGGGCAGGGGTTGGGTTTTGGGGTAAAGGGGTGTTTTTAGGTTTTAGGGCAGGGTTTGGGTTTTGGGGCACAGGGGTGTTTTTAGGTTTTAGGGCAGGGTTTGGGTTTTGGGGTACAGGGGTGTTTTTAGGTTTCAGGGCAGGGTTTGGGGTGCAGGGGTGTTTTTAGGTTTTAGAGCAGGGTTTGGGTTTTGGGGTACAGGGGTGTTTTTAGGTTTCAGGGCAGGGTTTGGGTTTTGGGGTACAGGGGTGTTTTTAGGTTTTAGGGCAGGGTTTGGGTTTTGGGGTACAGGGGTGTTTTTAGGTTTCAGGGCAGGGTTTGGGTTTTGGGGTACAGGGGTGTTTTTAGGTTTTAGGGCAGGGTTTGGGTTTTGGGGTACAGGGGTGTTTTTAGGTTTCAGGGCAGGGTTTGGGTTTTGGGGTACAGGGGTGTTTTTAGGTTTTAGGGCAGGGTTTGGGTTTTGGGGTACAGGGGTGTTTTTAGGTTTTAGGGCAGGGTTTGGGTTTTGGGGTACAGGGGTGTTTTTAGGTTTTAGGGCAGGGTTTGGGTTTTGGGGTACAGGGGTGTTTTTAGGTTTCAGGGCAGGGTTTGGGTTTTGGGGTACAGGGGTGTTTTTAGGTTTTAGGGCAGGGTTTGGGTTTTGGGGTTCAGGGGTGTTTTTAGGTTTTAGGGCTGGGTTTAGGTTTTGGGGTACAGGGGTATTTTTAGGTTTTAGGGCTGGGTTTGGGTTTTGGGGTTCAGGGGTATTTTTAGGGTTTATTTTTTTTAAAGTACGACTTCAATTAAATTAAAATAATTAAATAAATTATAATTAATTACATTTATTAAATCAAATTAATTACAATTTTAAGATTAATTCAATTATATTAATTAAATTAAATTAATTAAATTTAAATAATTACTATTATAAAATTTATTAAATTAAATTAATACAATTATATTAATTTAATTAAATTACATTAATTCCTATTTAAAATTAAATTAAACTTATTTAAATAAATTATATTAATTACATTTTTACAATTATTTTAATTATATTAGTAAAATAAAATTAATAAAATTAACTTAATTTCATTTTTTTAAAAAAAGTTATACTTACCTATACTTACGATGTAATGGTATGCGTTGTAATAGCATCTGCTATGTAATATCCTGCGTTGTAATGGCATCCGATGTAATGGAACCAGCGTTGTAAAAGTTGCGATGTTACAGCATGCGTTGTAAAATAACGCGTTGTAACATCATAGATCCATACGGAAAACCTCATATCAGAAACCAGGGATCTTCTTTCAGGCTGTCGAGTCCGAGCAGAGAACATTGCTGTGGGGGGGGGGGGGGGGGTGGTAGTCCCAGGATCGCGCTTAAGAAACATCAGAAGGGGGTTTATGAAGGGGGCTGGCCGTTCCGGATATTAAAAAATATTACTGGGCCTCATAACTTATTTATATCAATGGATGGGCCTTTTCGCCACTCGAAAAGCCGGCATATCGGGAAGATTGATTGGCAATGGGCAACGGTAGTTATCTGATCAAGCTATACCAGAGGAGGAGGGGCCGCTCATACTTCCCGATACACACACGGACAATGGTCGATGCATGGCATAAGGCAACTAAAATGACTGGCTGGGAGGCTAAACTCACGGAGCAGACACCGCTGTGGAAGGGAGATCATTTGGGTGAAGTGAAGCGACTTGAGGGCTTCCAGAGATGGAGCCTTATAGGTATTGACCAGCTGGGAGACGTCTGGAAGGGAGGGAAGATGATTGAAGTCAATACCTTACAGGTGGATTTCCAAATGGGGGTGGAGAGTATTTTAGATATTGGAAATTAAGACACGCCCTTCATTGCCATTTGAAGGAAGGTGATCTGGTACTTGAATATGCACCACTCGAGGATAGACTTCTCCTGGACCCCTTGATCGACAAAGCCATATCCCTCACATACAGAAAGCTTGTTAATAACTCCCTAGACTGAATGGGACCCTTGAGGGAGGCAAGGGAGTCGGATTTGGGTCTGCTCGAGGACGATGACTGGGCTGAAGCCCTAGAGAGCCCCAGAGAAATAGGTATTAGGACACGTTTTAGGCTTATTCAGCTCCGCATTTTACATAGATTCTAAGCTTCACGAATGGTGCAATTCCATATTGGTAATTGTGTGCCAGAGGAGTGCGCAAGGGGCTGTGGTGAGAAAGGGTCATTCTTTCACATATTGTGGTACTGCCCCAAAATTTTAATATACTGGGAGGGCCTGGCCCGAGTGATGACAACAGTAGTGGGGGCGCAGGTCCCGACAGAGCCAAGGTGGCACATCCTAGGAGTAACTGGAGAGACAGTCTGGCTGGTCTTGGCGAGAGGGGTGGCCAACAGAAACATTGCTCTGGCATGGGTGGCAGGGGAGGCCCCACTACTGGAATCCTGGAAGAGAGACCTGGACTGGTGCCACCGGGTAGAACAATCATTATACCAGAGCAGGGGCTGTCCACGTAAATGGGAAAAGATATGGAGTGCATGGGTGAAGTATAGAAGTTAATGAACAGTGCTGTGAAGAGCATCTCAAAGACTCCGCGAGAGACTATGCAGCTGGTTGCACCTTGGACCTTCATTAGAAACAAGATCCAGAAACTCCAAGGAACTCTTCAGCATCATCCAGGAATTCACCAAGCCCCCCAGCAAAACCCCCAGCAAAACCACAGAAATCACCCCCTCCCAGGACCTCTGCGACAAGCTCGGATCCTACTTTCACCTGAAAATCAAAGTTCTCTACGACAATTTCAATGACTAGACACCCAACGCCAAAACCACCTCCCGTTCCAACAACGCCTACCAGCCTACCACCTTCTCCTGGACCCCACTCACCACAGAGGACACCGCCTCAACCATCAGCAGAGCCTTCAGCAGAACCTTCAGACCTCAAGAACTACTGACCCATTTCCCTCCTCTCTTTCGTGGTAAAAGTCACAGAGGAGATCGTCCGTGCCCAGCAAACAACATTCATTGAAGAAAACTCCAGCCGCGACCCCTCCCAATTCGGTTTTACGAAGAACTCACAGCACCAAGACCACACTACTCTCTGCCACAGATGGCATCTGCACCCTCGTTTACCAAGGAAACATCGCAGCCCTGATCCTACTGGACCTCTCTGCAGCATTCAACACTATCCCCCACTGAACACTCACCGCCAGAATCCACAACATTGAGATACACGGAACCGCCCTTGCGTGGATCAGTTCCTTCCTCGCGGCAGATCCCAAAGAACCAGACAGCCACCCTTAATCTCCGAACCCACGAAAATCTACTGCAGATTGCCGCAAGGATCGTCGCTCAGCCCAAAGCTTTTCAACATCTACATGGCCCCCCTCGTCGCCATCGTCAGACGGCATGGACTCAACATAGTATCCTACGCCAACAACACCCAACTAATCTTCTCCCTCACCAAGGATCCTGTCACCACCAGACGCAACTTCCAGGAAGGAATGAAGGACGTTGCATCCTGAATCAACAGCAGCTGCCTGAAGCTCAACTCAGATAAGACAGAGGTCCTCGTCCTCAGACCCTTCCCTTCCGCATGGGACAACACCTGATGGCCCACCACCCTCGGCAGCCCTCCCACCCCGACGGACCACGCCAAAAACATGGGAATGGTACTTGACTCTTCCCTCTCTATAACCCGACAGGTCAACGTCATTGCATCCAGCTGCTTCAACACCCTCTGAATCCTCTTAAAGACTTTCAAATGGATCCCCCCTGAATCAAGAAAGACTGTCACCCACGCACTCCTAACCAGCATACTGGACTACGGGAACACCCTCTACGCCTGGATCAACAAGTCTCTGCTCCACAAACTCCAGACCATACAGAACACCACATCAAGACTCGTACTCGACATGCCTCGACATGAGACCATCACCTACGCAACCGCCATTGGCTCCCCGTAGAAAAGAGAGTCACTTTCAAGGTACTCATCCAAGCCTACAAATGCCTCCACAACATTGGACCCCAATACTACAAAGAGAGGCTCTCCTTTCACGTAACAAATAAAACCTCCGATCCGCCGACCTCCCCTTTGCCGATACCCCTCGCATCAGCAAAGCCAGGACAGGTGGAAGATCCTTCTCCTACATCAGAGCTAAGACCTGGAATGAACTCCCAGTCAACATCAGATGCATCCCCTCCCTCAACATCTTCAGGAAAACACTCAAGACCTGGCTCTTCAACTAAACAGAGCTGTCCTTCTTGACTAAATGGAGCTGAAACCGCCCCAACACCATGAGACCCTCACGGGTGACTAGTGTGCTTACAATTCCCCTGATTGATTGATTGATTGATTGATTGATTGATTGATTGATTGAATAGTCGCAGCAGTGGGTCATTGGGAACTACATCTTGTGAAATATAATGTACTTGCTGTACATGTCAGTCCACCACACATACGATCTGTATGATTTTTTCTGAAGCATGTGTTTCTTGTTTCATAAAAATATATATATTTTTTTAAAGCGAAATTGACCTATTATTCATGGGACTTCCCCTATCACATTTCTTATGTATTGGAACAATTATACTGGTTGAAAACATTGGTCAAAGGGGTACAGAGAGATCTAGGATATCTTGGGAAAAATCTATTGGGACCCCATGAGAAGGATAGTTTATCCTGATCCCTAAGATACATGGTAGCAGGAGGTAAGACAGGAGAGGTAGTGGGAGAGAAAATACTCACAAATGAGCCACCCAATCCTCTTCACCTACATAGGTGTCTAGGGTGGGGTCCCTATTGGATTTAAATTAGGGTGAGCAAATTATCTTCCAAAACTCTCTGCTATTGCCTGTGGTTGTTGTGTGCTCAAGTTTTAGCCCAGGTTTCCTCCCTTAAAAGTCTCTCCATTTTCCATCTTGCTACTGTGTATTCAGTACAGAGTGAGGTAATTTGAGCCGAGTTTCTTGGTTGGATTTTCAGGGCTTTGATTAGGGCCTTCCTGCTTTTAGTGCAGGAGAAGTCAAACCAACCTTTACTCTTTGAGGTGTTCAATGATTTGTAGCGAATGAGTGCGATCTTTATTTGGTCTAACATTTCTCCAAAGGAGGTAATTAAAACTAATGGTGGTAATTCTAGGTTTAGGCAGTTATTCATGTTATCCTGAGACTTCGTTATCACCTCATGGATCAAATTGTGCTTATCAATTTTGGCTCACTTTAGTTGATAGCCGTTTTTCCTAGCCAGTAGTGGGAATCCTATTATCTGATGGTTAGTCACCTCCCTGGATGACAAAAATACCTCACAAGTTAGTATGGCATGGTAACCTAGGGACGTAAAATGCACATCTAGATGGATGATCCGACCCCTAAGGGAATTGGAAGGTATTATGAAATCAATAGTTGATTCATGAACATCCTGACAAAAGGTTTTCTGTGGAGAATCCGTTGGGGTATTTAGTTTAATGACTAATCCCATATCTCTAGTGAATAAAAACCTATTAAGACTGCTACAGTATTTACTATGGGAGAAGTTGAAGACCGGGGATCCCATCAGGTCTTCCAGACCACAGACATAGTGTTGGCAATACGTGCATGGGTGAATATTAAAGTCATCCACCCAGATGATACTTAGAGGTTTATTTTTCCCTAATGAGCTAGAGGCCTCATCAATTGTCCTGTTTACCTCATCTACAACTGAATGCATTTTGAGCCGAAATTGTTGTTATAATAGTAATTTAGGAACCAAGCGCCTTCATTTGCCATTTCTAAAATAAGGAGATGAAAGTGAGGGCTAATGGCCTCCAACTTCTTGACTTTCATTTCCGATGTATTAGGGATTAATGTGAGGAGGCCCCCCTTAGCCCTCCATCATACTGATGGAACTGCATTTGTTTGGAAGGTGCGATAGCCAGTTATGAAAGTGGAGTCTGTTGCCCACGTCTCCTGGAAGCACAAGATATCTTGGGCTTCCCAGAGTTTTATCCAATCTGGATTGTTCAACTTAATTGTAATACCTGCAATATTTCAGGACATTATTTTAAATATGTTGTTTTGCCCCTTCCTGTTTTCATTAATTTCAGGGGTCATCAGGACATTGCGGGGTGTAACTTTCAATGTGATGAGCCCATCGTTTATGGGTGGGTTTAGTCAATCCCAGTGTTCCAGATCAAAGAGAGGGGCAAATCTGTTCTCAAGGGTTACCCCTGAGTTACCTAAGTTGCATAGTACAATGTCCCTCATTTGCCCACCCCCCCAAAGAAAGCTCTATTTTCTTTGGCCAGCGTAAAAGAAGGCCTAAAGAAAAACTCATAGGGTAATGCTCTAATTTGTGTGCTTCTCGGTGGGTCTCTGCGTAGATGACCTAGGAGAGATACGTGGTGGTTGTTAAAATGTAAAATCACACAATTGCCATCCATTGTTTTCATAGTCGGGCCCAGCCACTCCGCCCTGCTGGCCCTTATAATTTGGTTACCCCACAAGGGGGGCAACCAATTCAAGGATGTATCCATTAATTGGGTAGTGGTTTCAGCCTGGTTCTCTATCAAAATCGGAACATTTACCAGGATCAGTACGGGAGGGGATGAAGCCTGTGAAAGGTGCAATAACTGATGTATGTTAACGGGTATGTATTCGATCTTTGCTGCCTTAAAAGGGGCTTCCTCCCTCCGACCCCCGGTGATAGCGGTCGTGCATTAGTAGCTGACCCATTTGGAATGCTAGTGGCATGCCACTGAGAAATTGTATCTCCACCCAGGTTAGGTGGATGCTCGTTTGATTAGGAAGGGGGGGGATTGATAACAGTGGCGAGAGGTAGTTCAGTATTGCTTGCATTACTGTTCATATTATGTAAATTATGCCCCTCATTATTACACTCCCTTGGGTGAGCCCTCCCCCCTTTGAAGTGCTGGAGGGCCGAAGCTACTCCAGGGCATGAGCATTGGCATGAACCTTGGTGGGGAGTAGGTCTACCCAAACCCTCGATGTGTGACAGTGTCTCATTAATTTGAGATCATTTGATTAACTGTGGATTCAAAAGTACAGTGACCAATGCCTCCAATCTTTTCCATGTATCGTCATCACTCCCCCGAACAAACGTAGTAGCAGCATCATCAATATCACTGGGTCCCAAGGTTGAACTTAAGCCAGATTCTGTATCTCCATTTCCTCTTTGTTTAGCAGTTCCTGTCTTTTGTTACTGGGCCACCTCCCTGTTGTATCCTACCAGCCATAGCCAAGTAGTTAATTTAATATTTCTTTTATTGACTCCAAGTTGCAGGTAAGTAAATAAATACAACAATCTTTAAGCCAGCCCCACCAGGAGCAGCCTACCTGCTGCTCAGCCCATCTCCAACTGTCACCACTCTTTCACAAAGATATAACCGGTAGGATTCGTGCAGCGAGCGTGATGGAAAATTGAATAGTGAAGGCAAAGCAGCCCACAATCGGGCGCAATTCTTAATAACTGCGTTACAATTGTGTAAATCCGCGGTGCCAAGAGTTACCGGATCAGTCGGTAGTTGAGTCTGCTTTCTGGGTTATATCTACCCCGGCATTATAGGCTTACAACCATAAGGCATTTATTAAATGTCCTGATGATGGTCCCCATGATTAAGTAGTGGGACCGAAACGCCTTCGACCTGTTGTGCACCTTATACAAAAACTTGATCTATATGTTATGTGTATGTGATGGTGCATGCCTGATATTTCTGTACACTCCAATTTTTACAGAAACCGCTGCTTTTGCCTTAAAAAGCCCTGTTTTGTCTTCTGTCAACCTTCTGTACTGATCTGTGTTTGGGTACAGGCTTGTGCCCCACACTGGTGATTTGTTGAAGGTATTCCTTTTGTATAAAACTTTCAATTGAGTAAAAAATTGAAGACCTCTGTCTGGCTGGACATGTCGCTCCACATATAGAATTAATTTTGTCTATATTCATTGTTTCGCATACATTTCCTATGCATGGGACCATTGTTGTTTTACATAGTGCGCTTGGGCGCGGCGCGGCATGACGACAAAAAAAGTGTTCCTTAAACGTGTGCGTTGTGCTGGGGGCATGTGCTGGGGGCGTGAACAAGGGCAATGGGCGTGGCAATTGCAATTGCGTGGCACCAAGGGGTGTGGCAAATGGGCATGACAAATGGCAACAATCGCGCGGCACATCCCCCCAAAAAAAACGTGCCTTGAGGGCGTGTGGAAAACAAACGTTGGTGTTGAGCTGGGGCGTGGCCAAGGCCAATGGGTGCGGCAATTGCGTGGGAGAAAGGGGCGTAGCCAATGGGCACTGCAATTGCCGGGGCTTAGGCGGGGGCAGACGCGACTGATCGTGCCTGCGGGGAAAATTACTGCACAGTATCCTGCACGCTGTCACACAGTCAACTCTCTGCATAAAGGACCGTGCCTGCGGGAACACTAACTGCAGGGTCTCCAGTGCGCTGTTACACACTGAACTCTCTGCATAAATGAATTGACACCAGGCACACAACATCAACCAGGGCTGGAGCCGGGCTCAGGCGGCGGATGACGCGACTAAGCGCGCCTGCTGGGACACTAACCTTTGAACTGACTGCACTTTCCCACACGCGCAGTGTCTCCAGCGCGCGCTGTCACCCACTCAATTCTCTGCATCAACGACTTTACACCACAAGCACAACATCAAACAAAACTGGAGCCGGGCCTCAAGCGGGGGATGACGCAATTCAGCGTGCCTGCGGGGACACAAAATTTACAACTGAATGTGGTTTCACACACGCTTAACTATGGAAGTGGAGTACATACACACTAGAGACATCTGCTAATACTTCTTACTAAGCATGGGCGGAAAATCCGTTACGCTCGCGGATTTTGCGGATTTTCGGGAAATCCGCAATCCGCGAGATTTGCGGATTTCCCGCAAAATCCGCAAATTCGCACGCAGCGGATTTTTTTGGCGGCGCACGGCGTTGGTGATACAATTTTTGCGGCGCGCGGCGTTTATCATCGTTTGCCGAGTTGTTATTTTCGATAGTTTGCGAGTGCTGCGCCATTTTGGATCTTGCTGTGTGATCCCGCGGGAATTGGCGAGCGCAATTACGTAATCGCGGCTTGCCAGCGATAGTTTGTCAACGCGAGTACGGCGAGATCACGTCTCGCGGTACTTCGCAATTGCGAGATTTGAGATGCGGCGAGCGAAAATATAAATTTGCAATTCTGCACAAGAAATCCACCAGCAAGCAGCATAATCCTTCTAGAAATGATGATTTTTATGTGAATAACTCCTTAGTTTGACATTTGCCTGCACTTTTTTAGCGAGGAGTCCATTTTGGGGAGGGGGGCAGGGGGGTGGGAGGAAGGAAGTGCCCCACAGTCTTCAACTTCCTGTTCCTGTTCAGCAGGCTCCTCCCAGTGCTTTGTCCATCTCCTGGTCACTTTTCATTTGGATGTGGAGCTGGAAGGATTACTTTTTGTGGATGCTGCTGGATCTTTGGATTTGAGGCCTTTTTGACTTTCTTTGGATCACTGTTGGATTAGAAATTTTACAAGTAAGTTTGTTTGGGGCATTACAGTTGCTGCAACTAAAATTTTGGAATTTTCGATTTTTGGGCTGTTTTGGGGCCTTTTGCCCAGGGGTACTCAGTGGTGGGTGGACTGAGTCTTTCTGTGGGTTGTCTTGAACTTAAACATCATGGAGGCCATAGATGAATTGGGATTGTGCTGATTTTTCTGTGTTTTTCGATTTTTGACCTGTTGTTGGGGCCTTGACCAGGGGTAGTGAGTGGTGCATGGGCCTAGTCTTTCTGTGGGCTGTCTTGAACTTAAACATCATGGAGGGCATAGATGGAATGGGATTGTGCTGATTTTTCTGTGTTTTTCGATTTTTGACCTGTTGTTGGGGCCTTGACCAGGGGTAGTGAGTGGTGCATGGGCCTAGTCTTTCTGTGGGGTGTCTTGAATTTAAACATCATGGAGGGCATGGATGGAATGGGATTGTGCTGATTTTGCAGTGTTTTTCGATTTTTGGGGGTGTTCATGGGGAGGGACATGCCATGTGGCTGGTGGCCATTTTGAGTGCAGCTACAGGCCCTGGCCATGTGCTGGCAGGCAAGTGGCCATTTTGAATGCAGGCTTTCTTGTTAGGCCTCCAACCATTTTGCCTACTTTTCAACCTTTATTTATGCCCAGGGGTAGTGAGTCTTGCATGGGCCTAGTCTTTCTGTGGGTTGTCTTGAATTTAAACATCATGGAGGCCATGGATTGAATGGGATTGTGCTGATTTTGCAGTGTTTTTCGATTTTTGGGGGTGTTCATGGGGAGGGACATGCCATGTGGCTGGTGGCCATTTTGAGTGCAGCTACAGGCCCTGGCCATGTGCTGGCAGGCAAATGGCCATTTTGAATGCAGGCTTTGTTGTTAGGCCTCCAACCATTTTGCCTACTTTTCAACCTTTATTTATGCCCAGGGGTAGTGAGTCTTGCATGGGCCTAGTCTTTCTGTGGGTTGTCTTGAATTTAAACATCATGGAGGCCATGGATGGAATGGGATTGTGCAGATGTTTCAGTGATTTTCGTTTTTTGGGCCTGTACTTGTGGCCTTTTCACCAGGGGTATTTGAGTCTAGCATGGGCCTAGTCTTTATGTGGGCTGTCTTGAATTTAAACATCATGGAGGCCATGGATGGAATGGGATTGTGCTGATTTTGCAGTGTTTTTCGATTTTTGGGGGTGTTCATGGGGAGGGACATGCCATGTGGCTGGTGGCCATTTTGAGTGCAGCTACAGGCACTGGCCATGTGCTGGCAGGCAAGTGGCCATTTTGAATGCAGGCTTTGTTGTTAGGCCTCCAACCATTTTGCCTACTTTTCAACCTTTATTTATGCCCAGGGATAGTGAGTCTTGCATGGGCCTAGTCTTTCTGTGGGTTGTCTTGAATTTAAACATCATGGAGGCCATGGATTGAATGGGATTGTGCTGATTTTGCAGTGTTTTTCGATTTTTGGGGGTGTTCATGGGGAGGGACATGCCATGTGGCTGGTGGCCATTTTGAGTGCAGCTACAGGCCCTGGCCATGTGCTGGCAGGCAAGTGGCCATTTTGAATGCAGGCTTTGTTGTTAGGCCTCCAACCATTTTGCCTACCTTTCAACCTTTATTTATGCCCAGGGGTAGTGAGTCTTGCATGGGCCTAGTCTTTCTGTGGGTTGTCTTGAATTTAAACATCATGGAGGCCATGGATGGAATGGGATTGTGCAGATTTTTCAGTGATTTTCGTTTTTTGGGCCTGTACTTGTGGCCTTTTCACCAGGGGTATTTGAGTCTAGCATGGGCCTAGTCTTTATGTGGGCTGTCTTGAATTTAAACATCATGGAGGCCATGGATGGAATGGGATTGTGCTGATTTTGCAGTGTTTTTCGATTTTTGGGGGTGTTCATGGGGAGGGACATGCCATGTGGCTGGTGGCCATTTTGAGTGCAGCTACAGGCACTGGCCATGTGCTGGCAGGCAAGTGGCCATTTTGAATGCAGGCTTTGTTGTTAGGCCTCCAACCATTTTGCCTACTTTTCAACCTTTATTTATGCCCAGGGGTAGTGAGTCTTGCATGGGCCTAGTCTTTCTGTGGGTTGTCTTGAATTTAAACATCATGGAGGCCATGGATTGAATGGGATTGTGCTGATTTTGCAGTGTTTTTCGATTTTTGGGGGTGTTCATGGGGAGGGACATGCCATGTGGCTGGTGGCCATTTTGAGTGCAGCTACAGGCCCTGGCCATGTGCTGGCAGGCAAGTGGCCATTTTGAATGCAGGCTTTGTTGTTAGGCCTCCAACCATTTTGCCTACTTTTCAACCTTTATTTATGCCCAGGGGTAGTGAGTCTTGCATGGGCCTAGTCTTTCTGTGGGTTGTCTTGAATTTAAACATCATGGAGGCCATGGATGGAATGGGACTGTGCAGATTTTTCTGTGATTTTCGTTTTTTGGGCCTGTACTTGTGGCCTTTTCACCAGGGGTATTTGAGTCTAGCATGGGCCTAGTCTTTCTGTGGGCTGTCTTGAATTTAAACATCATGGAGGCCATGGATCGAATGGGATTGTGCTGATTTTGCAGTGTTTTTCGATTTTTGGGGGTGTTCATGGGGAGGGACATGCCATGTGGCTGGTGGCCATTTTGAGTGGAGCTACAGGCACTGGCCATGTGCTGGCAGGCAAGTGGCCATTTTAAATGCAGGCTTTGTTGTTAGGCCTCCAACCATTTTGCCTACTTTTCAACCTTTATTTATGCCCA
The DNA here is from genome assembly GCF_964263255.1 of Lissotriton vulgaris. NCBI lineage: Eukaryota > Metazoa > Chordata > Amphibia > Caudata > Salamandridae > Lissotriton > Lissotriton vulgaris. Next base: position 879,136,112 of record NC_141691.1, read on the forward strand.
GGGGTAGTGAGTCTTGCATGGGCCTAGTCTTTCTGTGGGTTGTCTTGAATTTAAACATCATAGAGGCCATGGATGGAATGGGATTGTGCTGATTTTGCAGTGTTTTTCGATTTTGGGGGGTGTTCATGGGGAGGGACATGCCATGTGGCTGGTGGCCATTTTGAGTGCAGCTACAGGCACTGGCCATGTGCTGGCAGGCAAGTGGCCATTTTAAATGCAGGCTTTGTTGTTAGGCCTCCAACCATTTTGCCTACTTTTCAACCTTTATTTATGCCCAGGGGTAGTGAGTCTTGCATGGGCCTAGTCTTTCTGTGGGTTGTCTTGAATTTAAACATTATGGAGGGCATGGATGGATTGGGATTGTGCTGATTTTGCAGTGTTTTTCGATTTTTTTTGTGCTCTATAACTGAACTGATGTTCCTCTGTCTTCCATTTATTTTAGGTGCACAAGACTCAAGAGAACCACCAGTGCCAGGAAGAAGTCCTGCAGCGGTGTGTGTGTGCAGCATTACGTCACGCGACGTCACGTCTGGCCTCAGACAACTCTACAATTCGTGCAACTGCGGCCTGCTGTCTGACCTGCTCTGAAGAAGATGGCCCCGCCCCCAAAGAAAGTTCTCCGTAGCTCCTCTAGCAAGAAAGTTGCTAGTAAGGAGCAGAAGAAGCAAGTTACCAAGGAGGCTGGTGTGCCACCCGCCACTTTTTTTGGGAGCAAAAAAAAAAGTACGCCTGCAGCAGCAGGATCTGCTGGGGACCAAGCTGGGAGCAGCACCCCTGCTCCATTGGGTTCAGTGCCTCCACCACCACGCCAACTTAAGTCAAAGCCCTTGAGTGCTTCAGAGGCAGTCAGTGTACTTCTCCAATCACCATCGACCAGTGATGTTGGCTCATCGCAAGAAAGTAGCAGCAATGTCCCTGAATCAACACAGGTTGTTGTAACTCATCTGACAAGTGTTGAACAACCACAGCCGCAACAACAACACCATGTGCAAGTACACGCCCAAGTACATGTGGAAGGAGAGGCAGCAAAAGGAGATGCGCAAGCAAAGGTGCATGGAGGTTCACAAGTGCCCACAATAGTTGTTCCTCCCGAAGTAGGGGCACATTTGGAAATCGACAATGAAGCCGAGGTATCATTGGAAGCCACTCCTGCTGATGATCATTCATTGTCTTCCACATCCCTAGCAAGGAAAAGATCAAGGGGGGTGTCTACATCTTCTTCAAGCCCACCTCGTTCTGATGCAAGTGATCCGTCTTGGGAACCACAACTGCGGTCTGACAGTGAGGCACACCATGATCTGACACCGGTACCTAAGCGTAAAAGGAAGGTCGTCCAAAAACTCAAACCTATGGAGTGTGATGAGGCTCAACAAGAAGTGACAGATACTGCTGGTGATGAAGCCTCTCACGATGACGACGAGCCAGTCATCACAAAGGTCACTGCAGCCCCACCGGGCATGCAGCAAAGAGACATTTTGGCCCTATCCCGAGAAGCTGCTGAGCGTGATGATGATGTCGGCGAGGAGGCAATGGAAATGGAATCATTAGATTTGGAGTTAAGTAGTACACCAAAACCTACCGCTTCCATATTTCTTCGCAAGAAGGTACCCACCTCGTCCTCGACCTCAATTCGTGGTGGTGAAAGTGCAAAACGTACTGAAGTTCGGCAATCCACATCCTCCACTTCATCTGACATTAGCAGCAGGACCACCACCACCAGTATCGCCGCCTCCTCCGGCCCCCGAAGACATTTCAAGTCTCCAGTTTGGGACTTCTTTAGTGTTTGCCCAAAAAAGGAAAACGTAGCCATTTGTAGCCTTTGTAAGCTTCGAGTTAGTCGTGGTAAGCTTGGTTCTAACTATGGTACCGGAGGCCAGAGAGGTCATCTTGAGAGAAGGCACGCTGTCCAATGGTTTCCGCACCTAGAGGCGGTCAAGAAAGCCGGAATTGCACGTAATGAAAACGTTGATTTTTCATCTGCTGATGACGAGGAGGTAGAAGAAGACGATTCAAACACTTCACTTACACCCAGTTCCCATGTCAGCAGCACACCCCATGGGAGCCACACTAAGAGTGTGGGAGAGAGTGAGACATCAATGCGGAAAAGTTCATCAGCGAGCGTAACTGGGTCGAAGAGATCATCATCATCCCGTAAATCATTGGTCCAGGGCAACATTAAAAAGATGTTGTTTACAGAAGCGCAATATGAACGCAACCACCCAATTAAGCATGAGCGGATTTTGCGGATTGGCAATCCGCGAATTTTGCGGATTTGCGGATTCGCAATCCGCAAAATCCGCGAATTCCCGCGAATTTGCGGATTTTTTTTTTTTTTGTGTTCGCCCGTGTTTCTGCCAGTTCGCGAGGGTTTTTACAATTTCGCAATTTGCGAACTTACCTGTCGGGTCGCAAGTTTTGCGAACTTGTTGTTTCTACGTGTCCAGCCTGTTTGGGACACTCTTCTTCATCACTGCCACTCTCTGTCACCACTGCCACTCTCTGACTACTCATGCCACCCTCTGGCCCACCCATGCCACCCTCTGTTTCATCACTACACCCTCTGGTTGTCCAGTGTACATTATTTTCGGCAAAGCAAAGCACACCTTCCCTGCCTCAAGTGACCTGAATTAATTTGGGGCTGATTAATGTGTCACAGAATATTTTTTTAGCTGGCACCTGCTTCCTTAGTGCGCCCTGATTAGTGATCTTTTGCACTTGCTAAGTGCTTTCATTGTTGCAAAATTAGTTACAACACCTGCCCTGCCCCAACTGACAATAATGAATTAGGGGCTGATTAATGGATTTTAACTTCCAGCCTGGCTCCTGCTTGTCTCCCTTAGCTGTAATTCAGGACCTTTGTGGCATATGTGTAACTATTCTGAGGTTCAGAGCAGGGTCACATAATAGTTTCAACTGGCAACTGAACTCTGGAGGGGCCCCTCAGGAAGCCCTACAGGAAATGGCTACTAATGATGTGCCTGAACTTTTGAACCTGGTAAGTAGTTACTTTCAGTTTTGCCAAGATCGTATTTCTGCAATTTCGCACTTATTCGCGGGGCGCGAACTCACGCTAACAGTGCGAGCAGCGCGAGCAAAATCCGCTGCTCGCGGATTTGCGGATTTTGCGGGAAATTCGCAAATCTCGCGGATTGCGGATTTCCCGAAAATCCGCAAAATCCGCGAGCGGAACGGATTTTACGCCCACACCTACACCCAATGACCCGCCTGTATAACACTAAGCTGGCTAAAATGCTAGCTCTGGACCTTCTCCTTTTCTTTTGTAGAAGGGGTTGGTTTTCTAGAATTAGTGACAGCGCTCTGCCCTAAATGGAAGGTTCCTAGCCGGTTCTATTTTGCCCGAGTTGCGGTTCCAGCACTACATGAAGATGTTCTGAAGGTGATTGGGGCAGCTTTGCAGAAGAGTGCTGTTCACACTATACATCTGACAACAGACATGTGGACCAGTGGCGCAGGCGCTGATTACATGTGCATCACTGCACACTGGGTCTCTTTTTCAGGGGCTAAAGCAAAGCTAAACTCAGGTGTTGACACTAACATTGTTTTTAAAGGTGCTCGGAAACATGCAACACTAGCCATGTTTGGTTTGGAGAAACGTCACACAGCAGAAAACATTTTGGATGTCTTTAACACAAAGGTCCTTAACTGTCTGTCCCCACTAAAACGCAAGGTTGGTTATGTTTCCACGGACAATGGCGCCAATATAGTTAAGGCCATGAGGGACGGTTACTATTTCAGAGTGCCATGTTTGGCGCACTGTATAAACCTGGTTGTCCAAAAATTCTTGGGTAATAAACGCAGTGCAGCGTACAGTGTATTGGAGACCTGCCGAAAAATTTGCAAGCATTTCAGGCATTCTTTTAAGGCCCGGAAGCAGCTGAGGAGCATGCTATATCAATGTCAAATGCCAGTGAAAGCACTCATCCAGGAGGTGGTAACACGTTGGAACTCAACCTTCTACATGCTTGAGCGTCTGTATGAGCAGTATACGGAACTCGATCAATATTTCTTGAAAGAGGGTATAGAGGAGCTGAGGATGGGTGGGCCGCAATGGAACATAGTTGAAAGCCTAACACGCATGCTTCGTCCTTTTGAGGTCTTCACGCGTGCAGTCAGCAAGGAGGACTCTAATTTGGGAAAAGCTATCCCATTGTTGTACATGCTGGAGGACCAACTGAAGGAGGTGTGTTCTGTGTTTGGAAAAGATGACAAAAAGCAAGACTCTTTGCTTCTGGCTGAGCAATTATTAGAGCTCCTACAAGGTGATGAACGTCTTAAAAAGATCCACTCAGAACAGCATTACATTTGTGCTACTATTCTGGATCCACGCTACAAAAAGGCGCTGGCAGGCAGAGCATTCTTTCCTTTTGGTGATGAAGATGTTACAAAGTACAAACGTTGGCTAGCCTTGTCAGCCAAGAAGTTTGAAACAGAACGGCTGGAAATTGAAGGAAATGGCAGTACATCAGCAGGCCATCCCCAGTCAAAACAATCCACTTCTGCACCTGTGGCTGTGGCACAAGTGACCTCTCAGCCGTTAAAGACACCGGCAACCGGATCATCTGCACGAAAGACAACAGAAACATTGGAGGCTGAAGAGGATTGGCTAGCTCTGCGTGGGTTTGGTTCTCAAAAGGTCAGAGGCACAGCAAGAGCTAAGCAAAGTGGAGGAACCTTGGAGGAGGACCTTGAGTCGATGGTGAAGGACTATCTGAATGACTCCACAGAGGTCTATGTTAATTCTGACCCATTGGCGTATTGGCATGGGAAAAAAGAATTGTGGCCACAGCTCACCAACCTGGCTTTAAACTACTTGTCTTGCCCACTCGCAAGTGTGTCTTCTGAACGGGTTTTCAGTGCGGCTGGTGGGATTGTAACTCCCAAACGGAGCCGCCTCTCGCCCAAAAATGTGGAGCGGTTAACAATGATCAAGATGAATCAGCACCTCATACCACCAGATTTCAGAGTACGAGAGAGCGTGCCGGATGAAGAGGAGGTGGCCAGCAACATAGATGAGGGAATTTCTACTCTGTCAGGTGACACTGACCTCACCCTGGCTGAATTCGCAGAGTATGATGACGAAGCCTTATTCTTATTCCTGGACCGTGATACCGACTTCGAGCCCTGAAAATGAGACAATGAATCAATAACTTTCTTTTTCATCCTTATTCACTTTTATTCCTGTGTGTCTGTCTTTCTTTGTTGTGCACAGTTAATATAATTCAAACTTTAATCAGATAATCACAAAAACAAGCCCATCAGCAGAACTGTCTTCACTTGTTTGCTAATTTATTTGAAGGTGCCGCAGTCTGCATTCCTCAGGTTCACAAGTTCAGAAGAACATGCTCCTCTATCCTCCTCCTCCAGACTCCTATTTCCATCAAAGCAGAGGGCTGGTTTACGCCCAATGAAGAAAGGCTCAGCACTTGTGGGGGTGTTGTTCTACCTCTTTGCAGGTGAGTTGACGGGTCTGGGGCCATTGCTGGGAAGCACTAAAAGTGGTTTGGACCAAATCCGAGGCGGAAAATTTTTTGTGTTTTTGATGACTTGCTTGCCTTTGAGGTGCTCTTAGGGGGGGTTCCGTCTGTTTGTGGGTGAGTTTCGTGGTCTGGGAGCATTGCTGGGACACTCTAATCTTGATTGCATTTGCTTTTCAGGAAATCCGTCGTGCCAACCCCGACTTATGGCCTAGCTACGCAGCGCGTTTGGACCGAAGGCCCAGAAATATTGCAAGTATGAGATTTTGCTTTTGGCCTGTTTGGGGGTGTTATGCTTCTTGGCGGGTGGGTTGCCGGGTCTTGGGGCATTCCTGGGAAGGTCTAATACCGGGTAGAAGTGGTTGGGACAAAATCCAGGCCGATTTTTTTTTTTTGGCTATTTCTGACATTTTGCTCTATGTAGCGTTTTTGGGGGCCTGTTTGGGGGGCTTCCTGGTGTTTGTGGGTGAGTTTCGTGGTCTGGGAGCACTGCTGGGACACTCTAATCTTGATTGCATTTGCTTTTCAGGAAATCCGTCGTGCCAACCCCGACTTATGGCCTAGCTACGCAGCGCGTTTGGACCGAAGGCCCAGAAATATTGCAAGTATGAGATTTTGCTTTTGGCCTGTTTGGGGGTGTTATGCTTCTTGGCGGGTGGGTTGCCGGGTCTTGGGGCATTCCTGGGAAGGTCTAATACCGGGTAGAAGTGGTTGGGACAAAATCCAGGCCGATTTTTTTTTTTGGCTATTTCTGACATTTTGCTCTATGTAGCGTTTTCGGGGGCCTGTTTGGGGGGCTTCCTGGTGTTTGTGGGTGAGTTTCGTGGTCTGGGAGCACTGCTGGCTATATATACTTTACTTTGCAAGAGGTTTGAAGCAAATCCATGGTGGCAGAGGGGACTTAGGGCCTAGCTGCAGAGCGCGCGCTGAATGATTTGGGAAATTTGTGAAAAATTGACTAAGTCCCCATTTTTGTACTTTTGCTCTTTGGCTGTTTGGGGGTCTTCTACTCGTTTTCTCCTGGGTTGACGGCTCTGGGGCCATTGCTGGGAAGCTCTAATACCGGATAAAAGTGTTTTGGACCAAATCCCAGGCGGAATTTTTTTTGTGTTTTTGATGACTTGCTTGCCTTTGAGGTGCTCTTAGGGGGGGTTCCGTCTGTTTGTGGGTGAGTTTCGTAGTCTGGGAGCATTGCTGGGACACTCTAATCTTGATTGCATTTGCTTTTCAGGAAATCCGTCGTGCCAACCCCGACTTATGGCCTAGCTACGCAGCGCGTTTGGACCGAAGGCCCAGAAATATTGCAAGTATGAGATTTTGCTTTTGGCCTGTTTGGGGGTGTTATGCTTCTTGGCGGGTGGGTTGCCGGGTCTTGGGGCATTCCTGGGAAGGTCTAATACCGGGTAGAAGTGGTTGGGACAAAATCCAGGCCGATTTTTTTTTTTGGCTATTTCTGACATTTTGCTCTATGTAGCGTTTTCGGGGGCCTGTTTGGGGGGCTTCCTGGTGTTTGTGGGTGAGTTTCGTGGTCTGGGAGCACTGCTGGGACACTCTAATCTTGATTGCATTTGCTTTTCAGGAAATCCGTCGTGCCAACCCCGACTTATGGCCTAGCTACGCAGCGCGTTTGGACCGAAGGCCCAGAAATATTGCAAGTATGAGATTTTGCTTTTGGCCTGTTTGGGGGTGTTATGCTTCTTGGCGGGTGGGTTGTGACGGGTCTTGGGGCATTCCTGGGAAGGTCTAATACCGGGTAGAAGTGGTTGGGACAAAATCCGCGCGGAAAAGCCTTTAGTTTTGGCACTTTTTGTAACTTAGGGTTCGTTAGGGTTAGCCCTAGCAGCAGGATTGCATGTGTTTCGGGGTGTTCTAGATTTTTCCAACTGAGTTCTGGGGTCTTAGAGCACTCGTGAGAATGTGTAATTTTGGTTGCAAGTCATTTGAAGAAAATCCATGGTGGGAAAGGGGGGATTTGGCATAGTTAAAGAAAGCCTTTGCCACTATTCTTAACTTAGGGTTCGTTAGGGTTAGCAGTATTTCTATTGCATGTGTTTGAGTGGGGGGGATTTCGAGTCTTGGAGCGATGCTGGCTATGGCTACTTTTGCTTGGTTGCTTGCAAGTGGTTTGAATGCAATCCACGGTGGGTAATGGGTAATTAGGAAGGGGGTACTTCGGCCTACTTTTACTTTCAAAGTAAGTTTTGTCACCAGTTTTCTGCTAGGCCTCGTTTTTTGAGATTTGATTGGGGGTCTTCTACATTTTTGCGACTGGCTTTAGTAAGGGTCTGGGTGGGAGCACTGCTAGGAAGATCTAATTTTGTTCTAAAACACAGTTTACAGTACGCCTAGCTTGAGGGGCAAGATCCGCTACATTAATTTGCCCATACTTATTTATCCTTCAAAAGGTGACTCAGAGTACGCACTTTCAAAAATATTGTACTGTCTACTAGGAAAATCAAATTGTGACTTTTTGCACTCCACAGCCTACATACCTTATATTTATTTATCAGTGGTGTTGTAATATTATATCACTTCCTGTTTTTCGTTGAATAATTACAGGCCGGGTTTCAGTCTCTGCAATGGGGAAAAAAGGATGGAGTCAGGCTTCACAGTAGCGAGCCACAATTCAGCATCAGGCAGGCAGTGGACAGGGTGTCTTCTGGTGACCAACATCGATGGACGAGGCGTCGGCTGCAATGGAGGAGTGCCGCTAATAGGAGGATTTTTTTTCTGCAGGCAACTTACTTACCACTTCCAACAGGACCACTACAACCACATAGATACAGTATCCCTTGCCTTTTTCTCTGACTGTGACTGCATTTCTTGGCTCTCTCTCGGCTTCTACATTGATCCCTTAACACATCACTTAGTCCACTCCACTATCACATCTGCACCACACATAGTCATTTGTAAGTGCTCCTACGTAATTCGCAAGTCGCAGCACGCCCCAGGCCGTAGAGGACTGGGATGGCCCCAATGATGAAGCATGTCACCAAGGGGCAACCCTGGTGAGTGAGGGGACACCTAGAAAAAAAGCAATTTCTCCTTTTCTATCTACTATACCTTCCAGACCAACCCCACTGAGTGTTGTTGTGAATGGATTTATAGTGACCAGCAAGGCTCTCGGGTATCTGGCTACAGAGACCTTATGTTGAATATCGTTATCAATAATTTACACATAGGCCCTTTACTGTTGCATTCTTTCTTCCACAGTTGTCGAATGTACTACTTACTTTTCACTGACATGCATGCAGTAGTGCATGCACTTTCAAAGATTGATGGATAGGTTTGTACCCAAAGAATTGTTTATGTTCAATTGTTTGTCTATGCTGTGCTTTTTTTTACAGGGTGTCTTCTGGTGACCAACATCGATGGACGAAGCGTCGGCTGCAATGGAGGAGTGCCGCTAATAGGAGGATTTTTTTTCTGCAGGCAACTTACTTACCACTTCCAACAGGACCACTACAACCACATAGATACAGTATCCCTTGCCTTTTTCTCTGACTGTGACTGCATTTCTTGGCTCTCTCTAGGCTTCTAAATTGATCCCTTAACACATCACTTAGTCCACTCCACTATCACATCTGCACCACACATAGTCATTTGTAAGTGCTCCTACGTAATTCGCAAGTCGCAGCACGCCCCAGGCCGTAGAGGACTGGGATGGCCCCAATGATGAAGCATGTCACCAAGGGGCAACCCTGGTGAGTGAGGGGACACCTAGAAAAAAAGCAATTTCTCCTTTTCTTTCTACTATACCTTCTGTCAGGTTACGCAGCCCCTAAGCGCCTACCGTACTATGAAACTACATTTCCCATGAGTAGGCGGGAGACTTGCAGGAAGTTTATCTGGGGAACAGACGCGCTTCCTGTTGCGCGTTATTCTGGTTTCTGTTCTGCACCGGCATGAGAGCGGACGCTCTGCATGCTTTTCTATCGTGTCTCCTGTGGACTATCACCTTCCCCGGTTCCCCCCCCCCTGAGGCTCAGTGGGGAGCGCTTCCGTGTTCTGTCCTTGGCGGTAGACGGACTTCACGCGTCTTCAGGTAAAGCCGCTCTAAACTCTTCGGCCGCCGGTGCGGTCAGCTGATTACTGCCTGAACGGATTGTTAAGGGAGGTTCTGTGACTGTTTTCTAACAGAATTCTACCTTTGATGAATTCCTGTTTGGTTGAATTGTGTGTGGCGGAGCACAGTGGCGGTCTATACCACGTGTTAGCGTTCACAACGGGGATCGTTTTTGTACTATTAAAACGGAGCGCGGTAGTAAGGACAACTACGCGTCTCCGTTGTATAACTGTGTATTTCAAAGGACCTCCATAACTGGGCATGTAGTGAGGTAACTACAGGCTACCCCAGTTCTCTTTGTGTAGTGCACCGTGGGGTGTGTTGTTGGCAGAATTCAGTGGTGGTCGCAACTACGTTTTTCTGTTTGACCTTCACCAAAGATTCTCTACTGGGTCATTACTTAGAGAGCGCAGTGTTGTAGTTCTTGCTTCCTACACACTACCGTTTCCCTCTTCCTTTTTGTTGGACCATACATCTTTGCTTTGACTATTTGGAACCCCCTTTGTACATTGAGTCCTCTACCAAGTTTGTGGTATGTTGTGAGTAGTGAGTTTGATGTCTTAGTATAACGCGAGTGTGTTTGGTGCGACAGGAGTGTGTTCGTTAACTATATGTTTATGTGTTTCTTAGGCCTTCCTCACAGATTGTGGCAGAAGGGCTATAGTATTTCCTATCCAAGGTCATGTTTTCTTGGTGCTCAGGTACTTGTCTACTTCCTTGGTTATTTAGTGAGACTATATGAGAGTACCCTTGTATGTTAGGACAGCACTTCACTGATGCCTGTCTTGTCTTCTGTTACAGGTATCCTTTCCCTGCTGACCCTACCTTTACCCATCCCACATTTTTTATTTTAGTTTGTTATTTTTCTCCCCCGCCTAATGGCTCGAACACCCTGTGTTTACACTTCTGGGTGTTGGTGACATTTGGAGGTGGAACCATATTTGCATCGACTGGATCACGGGGAGTAAACCTGACACCTTCCAGACCAACCCCATTGAGTGTTGTTGTGAATGGATTTATAGTGACCAGCAAGGCTCTCGGGTATCTGGCTACAGAGACCTTATGTTGAATATCGTTATCAATAATTCCACACAGGCCCTGTACTGTCGCATTCTTTCTTTCCACAGTTGTCGAATGTACTACTTACTTTTCACTGACATGCATGCAGTAGTGCATGCACTTTCAAAGATTGATGGATAGGTTTGTACCCAAAGATTTGTTTATGTTCACAATAGTTTGTCTATGCTGTGCTATTTTTTCTTGTCTCCCAAAACCTTTCCCAAAAACCCCCGTACCCATCCATTTTTCAAACCCTAACCCTCTTCCCCCGGGCTGTGTGGTTTTGATTGATGTGTGACTAAATTATTATTACAGCAATAAATCCACACACTTGCTGGGTGGGGAGGATAAGGTGATAGCAACAGGCTGGTGAAGAAATCCGAGGATATATTCTTACTCTGCTTGACAAAGAACCATTGCTAATGTGAAAGAACTTCAACCGAATTAGTAGTTATACTTTACCATTTGTTAGGCTACAATGTGGCACTGCTCTACTGTACTTCTGTCACCTGCTATATTCTCAGTTGTACCGTTGAATTGCTCAGGAGGACAAACCAGATTTCATTTTCTTTTTTTTCATAGGCATGCAACTGCCACTGTGTCACACCACTAGTACCACCGCTATGAGGAAATTTTATCCGACCAAGATTGCCAACGTTATTCGGTGTTTCCCGTGGAGCCAGCCCTGGGTCTAGCCCTACTTTCAAACACAAATTACAGGTAAGATAAGCGTTTGGTGGTTTGGGGGTATAATGGAGTATTAGTACGAGAGACGAGAGACTGAAGGTAGTACTACTAAAGTCCTAGGACTCTTGGATTCACTTCACTTAGTCTGTGAGAGGCACTTAGTGTTGAAAACATTTGGGCATTTACACTTAAAGGAAGAAAATGGAACTAAACTTTCAGGAAAACAGTCAACGTTAAACCCCCACCCACCAGGCAAGCAGTAAAAAACAGGTATGCTCAGATAAAGTTTGAAAAAGTATATTTATATCCCTAACAAAATAATCTCCCGCAAGACCCTCCCTAACCCCAACGATTGTCCTTCAAAAGTCCCCAAAAACCCAACTCCCAATTCCCACCCCCCAAAAGTCTCTAAAAAAGGGGCAAGGGACACTATGGGTGGATGCTGTTAACTTTTTGGGCCAGGGCATCATGCTCCTCGCGGAGCAAGGCGAGCTCCTGCTGAAGGCGGGACACCATCAGGGTAGTGCGGCGCAGGCGTGCCTTCACTGCCTTGCAGGTGCAATGCCTGTGAGAGGCAGCTGTTGGCCTTGCTGCTCGGCGGTGGCGTTTGCCTTTGGCAGCCCGGCTCAGTCTGGGTGGACCACTGTGCTGGGTGGCAGCCCGTGGGGCCATGGAGGCCGATGCAGACGACGTTGTTGTAGTTGTCGACTGCACACTTTCCACGTCCTCCAGGGCCACCAGCCGCCGATATTCCGCAACAGTGGCCTCGATCCTCCGTTGCCGGGCCGCTCAAGCCAGCTCCTTCCTCCTTGTTCGTTTGGAAGGAGAACCTATATGAAGAAAGAAAGACATAGTCTGTAACCAATGCTCTTTAAGATTAACTCAATCATTCAGCAGAAATTTGTGCTGCAGTACAACTAGCAACTTGCAAGCGCATTACATAACTATTGAGGCCAGTATCTATCTAACCTCACACTTCTTCATCCTTGCTCTAACATTAGTGGGAGTTTAAGGAACAAATTCTACGAGCACTGTGGACTTCCATTGGAGTCGACTATGAAAGTACACCAGTCTTATTCTTCTTCTTATCTCTTGTTTTGGAAAATTGGTACGTTATTTTCTGCAAGCCGGCATAATGCCAGCGCGGTAAACTTGCACCCGAGAAAAAGAGACGCACGCCATGAGGAGTGACCTAGACTTGCGTTGCCATTGCGTTACTGTACCCGTCCAGTACATGCAGGTGGTGAAGCTCTTACTTTTCTATTACGGGTGGCACTGAGAATACTCTGTTACAACTCAAGGGCTACTGCTTAATTAATTTAACTTTCACCCTACAGTGGAAATGAGTACTAGAAATGGAAAATTGAAGAAGATAAATAATCTGATTATCTATCACTTCACATGGGATGTTTTTGCTTATATATGGGATGACTTTAGGTGCTTTGCTTTTTATTGAGTGACCAGTGATACATCCACACATGAATGACTGAGTACTACTAAACTTATTAAGAGAGGTAGGGAGTGGCCACCATAATAACCGGATCTATGCAGTGCTTGCAATACAAACTACTGCTACTATTTATGGTAGTATTTGGACAAAATTAAAAGTTCTTTTCCTTGCCTTTCCTACACTGGAACGGACGTGCGGGTGCAGTGTTACATGCTCTTCAAAGTTACACTTAGTTCATCCACTGACCGTCTACTCTCTCTAGATCATGGGTACTCACAAACTTTCTCTCAGGGGCTACATTTACAGTGTAGTTTGGGGCCGAGGGCTGCACTGGTGGGGGCGGAGTCAGAGGGGGCGGGGCTAAAGCAAAACGATAACTTGTGACCATGAGGTTGCACACAGGTCCCTGCAGCAGATGCCCTCATCCACTGAGCCACCAGACCCAGCATTTACATACATCTCTCTCCCTCCTGCTCTCCCTCCTGCCCTCCCTCCATCTCTCTCTCCCTCCTGCCCTCCCTCTCCCTCCCCCTCTGTCATCTCACTGTGTGTGTGTCTATCTGTGTCAGCCTTCAGCCCGGGTTGAGACCGCTTCCTCAACGCGCACACACAGACAACAACACCAAAGTACTTAACAGGTCTTTAAAAGACCATTAACATATTATTGAGGCTTTGTTTGTTTTAGCGCCCCTGCTTCTCCACCCTGACAATCACTGCTTGCCCGGCCCCACAGAGCAGAGGCTTTGTTCTATTTCACCTCTTTGTGGCCTTGCATCTCCACTCTGCTCTGTGGGGGCCGGGGGAGCAGTGATTGTCAGAGTGGAGATGCAGGGGCGCTAACAGGTGAAATACAAAAAAGCCTCTGCTCTGTGGGGGCCGGGGGAGCAGTGATTGTCTGCAAGGTCTGCGCACCGCCAAGGAAGGCTTGCCGGGCCACCACCGGCCCGCGGGCCGTACTAGGAGTACCCCTGCTCTAGATACACATATGCTATCTAAGAGTCAGATAGTAGCATGATCCAGGTATATGGACACATACAGTTTCTGTGTCACCCACCCAGGCTGTTGTCCTTCCACCCATCATTGCTTCATCATTCACCCAGCCATGCATCTCATATTCTTGCCTTCCCAGCTAGTCTTCAATCTCAATAAGTAAGGAATATATAAGAGCTTACCTCTGGCCGCCACCACCACCGTCTCAACTCTCACAGCTGCCGCCGCCGCCTCCTCCCCTGAAGAATCGCCCTCCGCCTCCGTGTCGAGCACCACCACCTCCACACTGGCCCCGCCACCAGATGTTCCACCTACAAAGTACATTTAAGAATGTTAGAATAAAGCACTCACTAGTCACTAGTATTTGGTCTAGGAATGAAGACATGTGAAAACAATGTAATTTGTGACTGTCTACGTTAAAGTTAAAAAAAATGTCCCTTTTTCCAGGGAAGGTTGTCTTGCTGCACTTTTTGGCACAACTGATAAAGGCTGTTTTTTTAACACGCACCATTTTTCTCCACACAGACAGAAGATGGACTTCTAACAACAAGATCAAGTTGAAACCAGGTGAGAGCTCGGCTCGACCACAAGAAATGTCTTCAATTAATCGTCAGCACTAACCACTTTTCCATTATCAGTTAAACGTTTAGTTTTATTATGACTTCATTTTAATAAATGTGTTTACTTTTAAAAAAGCTTTTAAACTTAAATACAATCTGTGTTTTTTGGTCCAGACTAGAGTGACTGAGCGAAAGGTTTTGCAATTTTTGCAAGCATGAGTCCAGATAGAACACTTCAAAAGACATTATGGACAATCCCAGAGGACTGCACTAAGTTGATAGAGCTATTGCTGACTAGAATCATGGGAGTTTCGCCAACCGTGCAATCTTAGTTAGCTACACAGACAGACTAATAAGAATAATCTAGTAATACCACAGGGAGTCATAGTAGAGGCAGGATAAGAATTTAGATACAGTCTACAAGAAGAGCAAAGACAATTTTGAAAAAAGTCAAATGAGGAACGCTAGGAAAAATAGGTACTAGTCTAAAATGAAAACTTACTGGGGCCAGCAGAGGAGCCCTCGCCTGCCCGATCCTGGCCCTGTTGATGAACAGCATCCGCCGCCTGCTGCTCCTGTGTCCTCCTCTCGCCCCTGGGGGGAGCTGACGTACAACATGAAAGAAAGAACAGAAAACATGGATGATTGTTGCTTGTCAATGTCAACCAAATCAAACATTTCAAAAGAACAATAACAAAATATTTCTGCGAAATTATATTGATTATGGTTACTTTTCATTTATTTGCGGACCTGTGACTTCGAAAGTCACGTAACTCACTAAACAAAGTACTGAAACGTTCACCTAGGACTGGCAGGCAGCAGTCCGCAGGCAAGACGCAAAGTGACAGACAAACTCCATTGTGATTTCAGTCAGATCAGTGACAACACTAACAGTTGCCTGCTACATTACCAGTCATTTAAATGGTCAAACTATCAATCCACCGCCACTATTTTTCTTATTGTCAGGGTTACAAAGGAAGGGGCAGATTTAAGCCCTTGCGGCTCTTTTGCGCCGTTCTTGCGTGACTTTTGTGACGCAGCAGCTAAACAAAAAAGGGCGCCATGGTGCGGCGTATAATATTATAACAACGTGACGCATTTGGGAGATGCATCCCGTTATAAAGCCCTGCGCCATCAGGGGGCGTTCCGGCGCAAGGGAGGGCATTCCTGCGCTGGAACACATCCTAATAGTGGCTGAGGGAAATCTACAAAATATCAATCAGTCACCTTTAGGACAATGATGCGTCACACAAACCCTGCACCTGCTTGAAGCAGACGTACGGCTTGACCCAGCATTGGGGAGATAGGGTACCCCAGAGCATTGATGGAGCTGCGCCATCGTTGCGACGCAACTCCAGCAGTAAAGCTTCAGTGACGTTTTGGGCCCATGGTGCGCCGCATTGCAAATACGGCGCACCATGTTTGGTGGTGGTAGCGGGCCGCACAATTAATGTCGCATCCCTGCTACTTTGCAGGGATGCGACGGTAATTGCAATTCTGCCCCTTAGGGGCATACTTACTTACGCGTTCTGGCGCATCTCCAGAGATGCGCCAGATGAAATGCGTCACGCAAAACTACCCTTGCGACACGGCAGATGTGCCTCATTTACAATGCGGCGCGCCCTGGCGCAAGGGTAGGCACTTGCGTGAGGCATCTCGTCACGTAAGAGCGGCGCATCGCTGGAGTCACGTCGCCAACGCAATGCAACTCCAGTAATGCTCAGGGCCACCCAATACTTAACATGCTGTGTCAGTCCTTTCGCCTGCTTCGAGCAGACATAAGGAATTGAATTGACGTAGCAGCGTCGCAGAAGTGCCTGCGTTAAATCTTGTACATTTCACGCAGGCAATTTTGCGAGGCGCACAGCCGCTGGACCGCCCACCCTGCGTACTAGGAACGCACCCATTGTGGTGCAGGCCCATGGCTTTATAACGTGACGCATCTCCCTAGATGCGTCATGCTGTAAATGACTCGCAGGGATGCGGCACGTTTACGCCGCTGTTGCGTCACGCAAGGCAACGTAAACGTGGCGCAAGGGGCTTGTAAATGTAATCTGCCCCCTAGTGTCTAGCATTACGCAGTTCTGTAAAGTACACTCATACATAATAGTTACTCAGGCCAATGAGACCACGAAATAGAAAACAAATAAGCATAGTAGCAACGCCACTGAGAAGGAGAGCAGTGCACCTGAAATGCACAGAAGATTTTGAAATATAATTTAACTACAATGTAATCGTCATCAGCGGCATTATTGGCTTGCTCCATGTAAAAAACAAATATTTGCAATACAACAACACAGAGCAGGAGAAAACATCATAGTAGTGAGTGATTAAATGGCTACTACTACTCACCAAGCCCGGGGATCTCCAAGCCGAGCTGGTCCAGCAGGTCGCGCTCGCGGTCCAGGAGGTCCGTCCAGCGATGGGTGACCTGGCTGTAGGTGCGCTGGACCCCGTAGAGGTGGGATATGGCCCAGCACACCTTCTCCCACCGCTTCCGGCGCTCCCGCATGTTGTAGCCGCCGGCCGCGATCCTGCCGCCTCCCGCGATGGTCCTGGGCAGGCGGCGCTGGACGAAGTAGACCAGCGCGCCCACTTCCTCCGGGCTGAAGATCTCCCGTCGCGTCACCTGCTCCCCCCTCAATCTCCCGCATGCTGTCCTGCCACTGGGTCCAGCACTACTCCCCGCCGCCGCTGCGGCCCTCAAGTGCCTGGGCAGCTTCACGGCGCCTGGCTTGACCATGGTCTGGGCAGGTAAGGTAGGAAGAAGTAGAAAATTAAGAAAGAATAGGATAGGGAAGAAGAAAAGAAAAGAGTTTAAAAAAGTAGTTTAAAAGTAAAGAAAAATAGCAGAAAAGACAAAAATATACAGCTAGGAAAAGAGAGGGATAGATAAGAAGCAAAATCGTAAAAAAAAAACTGAAAACAAGCAAAGGATGGCAAAGATACCAAGAGGATTAAACACCATGCCCAGACACAGGAAATGAATGAAAAACAAGATGGCCGGCGCCCGTTCACGAGCGCAAAAGTAAGTTCGCGCGAGATTTTCCTCGCGATCTCGTGCGAACCTCTAGATTTCCCGCGCGATCTCGTGCGAACCTCTACTCGCAATGCGCTTACTGCGCGAGATTATACATAGCGGGCGGAAACGGAAATACGTCACGCAAACAAAATGGCCGCGCCCGTACTCGACCTTGGGGTAAATTCGCGTGTTGCGCTGCAAGCGGCTCGCGAATACTGCAAAAAAACTCGCGAAACAACAAGCCGCAAAAAAATAAAATGCTCATTCGCACGAATTGGCGGCTTCCGCGGTCGGTTTCGCACGACGCCGCGCCCCGCAAATAGCGCGAAAAAAACCGAAAAACGATTTCAGCAAAAGCAAAAGCAATGAGCAGGTGCAAAAGGTCAACCTCATGATTTGTAACGATTCTTTGTAGTGCTTCCTGAGGGGGCCCTCCAGAATTCGGTTGCCTGCTTGCAACTATTGTGTGACCCTGCTCTGACCTTAACTGTATGCCACAAAGGTCCTGATTTACAGCTAAAGGAGCAGACAAGCAGGTGCCAGGCTGGAACTTTAAATTCTTTCAGTGACACATTAATTAGCCCCTAATTCATTATTGTCAGTTGGGGCAGGGCAGGTGTTGTTAATAAACTAACCCCACATTAATTCATGTCAGTTCAAGCAGGGCAGGTGGGCTTGCTTTTCCACCCCATCTTCTACAGTGATGATGAACCAGAGGGTGGCATTGATGTAACAGAGGGTGGCATGGGTCAAAGAGAGGGTGCCAGTGGTAAAACAGAGGGTGCTGGGAGGCTGTGATGATGAACCAGACGTAGAAACAACATAGTCGCGACCGTTGCGAGCCGACAAGTAAGTTCGCAATTGCGAACTAGTACCAAATCCTCGCGAACTGGCAGAAACAATTGCGAACACAAAAAAAAAAATCCGCAAATTCGCGGGAATTCGCGGATTTTGCGGATTGCGAATCCGCAAATCCGCAAAATTCGCGAACGCGAGATCCGCAAAATTCGCCCATGCTTACTTTTCCGAGGTGCACACAGTATCTGCACACACATGCCTTACTATTGTGACACTTCATGCTAAAAATGTTGTCTACCGCGAGATTTTAAAATAACTTTCGCTGCCTATTACACACATTGCACGCATTCTATTTCATACCGGGACAACGTCGGAACTAGCATTAAATAAAACAGTACCTCAGAGTGAAAATCCTTGGGGTCCCACAATCCTAATATCAGAGAGGGTGCCTAGACTCCTCCGGGCTTCTACCGGTGCCTGGGCATGGTCCGGACGTGTCCCAAGCTACGGGCCAGCGTCTCAGTTTTAAGCACCTTGCCAGGCGCTAAGGGTCCTGGGAGTTGTGGTCTCCTCTGTCGCCTGTACCAGGTTCTCCTCCGGCTTCCCTTCCTGGCAGTGAAGCCAGCAGAAAGGCACAAGAAGCACCCAATGACTGGGTTGTCACGAAAGTAAGTAGGGGAACTAGCTACGGCACTCAAACTAATCACAATCCTACATTGCAGTGTTGTGATTGGCTCATGGGAGCCTGGCTGCTACCTGTTTGCTGGAGGAGGGATGAAATGGGATAGAGTGGCCAGGAGGTAGGTGTCTTTTTCTTTCTTTACGCACCCTTGCCCCTGCCCTGCCGGTCACCACTGAACCTGACTGCTTCAAGATGCAGGTCTTTTCACATGAGACTCGCACATGGGTTATGACACATTGCTGGAGTTTGGTTCGTTTTCCACCCACACCAGCAACGCATCATTTTTGCACCACCAGACACATCAGAATTCCTGAGGTATCTGTAAATCCTCGCACCATGGAGCACCATCCTGGAAATACGCTGCATTCATGGTGTAGTAAGGTTGGCACTATGAAAAGTGACCCATCACTGTTTTTGGCCAGCAATGTGTTCCTTTTCATAAAGAAGGCCCTGAATGCCAATCAGCTCAAAATGGAACATAACGCAGCACAAGTCGCAAGGACAATGCAAAAGCTTAGAAAATCTGAGCCTTAGTGAGGTTTCATACTAAACCCATAAACTTCACTGAACAACAAAATAATCAAATACTGATGGTGGTGAATCAGGAATGATCCTTTGTGTCACTTTGTAAAGAAATATTTCCATATTGTACATACGTGTTTTCCCATTTTGGATAGTAAAATGGTGTACACATTAAATTATCAAGCTGTATTTTATTAAAAATACCAGTGTGTGAAAAACAATGTGAAATGCATTGTTCTCGTTTTTTAAAGATTTTCTGCAAAGATTCAGGACCATAATTGAGAGAAAGTCTGCATTTACTGCTCTTGTTATCAGTATCCCCTGGCATCTGAAGATGTGCAGTAAGTAATGTGCACCAATTATCTAGACAACCATACTACTTTGTGGTTCAATTAGAAACCGATAAAATAAAAAAATAAGAATTTGATCTTTCAGTGCAGGTCTCCTAACATGTCACAGAGTTTCAAGATTATTGTCTGTCAATTGTCTGCTGTCAGGGGAAACATAAGTAAACTGCTTGGGTAAATTCCACAGGGGTGTTAAAAGTGCATGCTATTGTTTCTCCAGCGCGTGAAAACAGAAAGCAGTAAATCAAACAATACATTACTATTGCGCGGTGACGCTTTGATTAAAAGAACCCAAAATGATGTCTGTGGTATCATGTTTGAATCAAATGTTACAAACACGTTCAGATTAGCATTGCCTCTCCGTGTGAACACACGTTCTGAGCTTGTTATCACGTTCAAGGCGTCTACATTTTCTGTCAAACGGTATCGATTTCCCGAAGATAGTGTTACTGCACGTGACAAAAGGGATTGTGTTACCTCGAAATATGTGTAAAGGAATATTTAGAAACGTGTTAAAAATACAATGTTATTTACAAATGAAATACAAAAAGGGTAAGATGGTGTAACTAAATGGAGGGTTTGGGGAAGAATGTATTTAGTTTTTGTTAGACCTTCCAATCAGACAGGAAAGTTCATAACCGTTTTTGTAAAATCTTTTCCACTTACAATTTTAAACTTTCAGCCCCAAATGTTGAAAACTCTTCCGTGATTTGTTGTTTTTGAAACAATCTCGCGTTGCTATTCCTTTTTTTTTGTTTTCATTTCATAAGCTTTATTTCGATAGAACATAACTTAAAAGCTATACAATCCAAAATTAAAAGCTATACAAGTAAACCAAAATACATTTTAAAAATATACGAAGTACAAAAGATCATTAGAGTAGCAAAATTCATTAAAAATAGAGACAATAAATAAGTAAAAATAGCTTGTTCATTTATATAAAAGATAATAGAAAATATAAGTTATAAAAGACAGGGGTCGCATGAGCATTATGGTATTTAGGAATTGGCATTCAGGTTTCTCAATCTAATGCTCCATGTCCATTTTAGGAATTTTGCTAGTCCACAGGCATAGAGATCCTAGGCGTCAGATCTTAAGATACTCAACGCAGCTTGGTGGCTGCGGTTACCCAGCTCTTTACAGACTGGTTTCAGCCAGCGCCCCCATGGCACTTTGTAGGCAGGGCAAGAGAACATAAAATGTGCGATTGACTCAGTGGCACCCTCACAACTTGGGCAGGAAGCTGGAGTTTGGAAAGGAGGCTTCCACTGGGCGGTCAGCTCTCTTGTGAGGAGTGTGCCTACCTTAAACTCAAAATACAAGGCACTGTTGTATGGTTTTTGTATGATGTCTAGGTTTAAGAGGGATGGAATGCTCGTGCTGCATAAACTCCTCTGTGAGCCTGCCTACTTTGGGGTTAAGGAGATTGTTCTTGCTAACCCACAGCCAATCCACCTTCTTGATTTCTGCCTTTGGTGGGGAGGTTCTATTCATCCATGCCTCTTTGAAATCAAGATCATATAAGTGTTTTTTTACGGCTTTTAGCCAGTTGATCTTATACCACCCATCCTTATCCATTACCCCTCTTAGCCCCGCAGCATATTTTGATAATTCTGGTGTCCTTCACAGGCGGGCCCACAGCAAAAGTGGGCGAAGTCTTGCAGTGTCTCTGAGCAAGTGGCAACCTAGATCGTATAGTAGGGGCTTAGAGGGGGTTCTCTGGGGGAGCATCATTAGATCTTTTAAAAATGTATTTTCCGATCTAGAAATGTGATCTATATTGGAGAAACCCCACAGTTCGGTGCCGTAAAGTGCCGAACTTACTGTTCTGGCCTTATAAATTGTGAGGGCGGGGTGATTGGTCTGCTCGATGAAGAGCGATGTTCTTTTAGTATTGCCCCCACCACCCTTTTATGGTTCAGGAACATTTTCTGTGTGTGTGGTCTCCAATGCATGGAATCGGTAATGCGAATGCCTAAGTAGTCGAAGGTGGTGACCCTCTCTAGTGGGACGCAATTTAATGAGGGTGGGTTCCTAAGTGATCTTGATGGATTTAGTGTTAGGAACTTTGTTTTCAGTGTATTGATGGTCAACCCTCTAGTAGTACAAAACAGTTGGAAGCTGTCCAGGAGAGTCTGCAGGCCCTTCGGGGTCTTTGAGATGAGGAGGGTGTCATCAGCGAACAGGAGGGTGGGAATTGTTTCGTCCGTCAGGGCTGGGGCATCAGATGGTATTCACTGTAAATATTCAACCACCCCATTCACATACAGAGAGAATAGGGTGGGAGCTAGTACACAGCCCTGGCGGACTCCCCTTTAACTGGTATTCAAGAGTTTTATTGTCCTTGTGAACCCCATCTCACTTGGGCATAATTGCCATTATGGAGACGAATTAGCATGTTCAGGATGTACCTAGGGACCCCCTGCTCTGCCAGGACTTGCCACAGGCATTCGCGGGGGACCAGGTCCAAGGCAGTCTTTAGGTCGATGAATGTGAGGTAAAGACTGCCTTTGCCTATTTGGACCTCCATTATAGGAGGAGTAGCCTAAACGCCTGTTCGGTTGTCCCTGTGCCTGCCCTGAAACCAGCTTGGTAGTCAGAAAGGACCCCGTTTTCATCCGCCCATGATAAGATCCTCTCCAGCACCACCCCGCCAACAACCTTTTGTATTGAATAGTCAGGCTTATTGGGCGGTGATGGGCGGGGTCATCCCTGGCTCCCTTCTTGAAAATAGGTACAACCTCTGCTCCCTTCCAGGAATCTGGAATAGGGCAGCCGTTGTCAATGGCATTAATTAAGGATGAAATAAATGTTGCCCATTTTGCAGGATCTGCTCGAAGGAGATCCCCTGGGAGTCCATTGGGCCCTGCTGCCTTTGCTGGAACTATTCGCCGAATGACGGTTTCCACCTTCAGTTCGGAGAAAGGGTGTCTATTAGGTTCCCCAGAAGCAGCCCAGGGATCAATGGGTGGGCCATCATAAGTAGCTTCCCCTGCATCAGAATAAAGGCTCAGAAAGTGGTCATACCAAGTTTTACTTGAGATGTTGCTAGTAATTAGCTCAGAATCAGGGCGCGTCTTGTTCCTAACCAGATTCCAAAAGAGGTTAGCGTCCTTCTTCATGCTGGCTGCTTTTAAGGCTTGCCAATGCTGCTCCTCCCACTCTTTCTTAGCTTTGAGGACTGCCACCTTGTGCTCCCTTCTTGCTACCCGAATCTTAAAGGGAGACTTGCTTTTGACGGCCATGATCAGAACAGATTTCTTTTTATTTTTTATTTTTTTAAGTCTACAAGTCTTCGTATACCATGTATCATTAGTGTTCCTACGCAAGGTATGTGGCCCATTGCCAGAGGTTGTATGAAAAAAAGGTTCACAGAGTATTAATGGTTTTCTCATAAATTGAAGATATCTTCTGCAAACCATCTATGTCAGTGGGAGCCTCTTGCAGCTCGCTTAAGGCCTATGCCAAGGTCTCTCTAATGCCAAATAGTTTTGTTTCGTCTAGGGAAACTTTGTGCCATTTAAGATGCCTTCCGCAATTCGAGGGAGTTACTTCCCTTCTAGACATTGGGTCTGTTCTACGTATATTTCCGGAGTTGGGCAGCTATGGAGATTTTAGAGATAAACATATTGGATTGTGATCACTGTCGGTAGTTGGTATTACCACGTCTATTAAATGTCTCCATAGCTTGCAGTCTAGCTAGATGTAATCGATTCGTGAAGAGTAGCCCACCCTGTTAAAAGTGTGTGCCCCTGAAAGGTCAGAAAGTGACCTTCCATTGGTTGCCCTTAGCCCATACTCTAGGGATAGGAGTTCAACTGGACAGCTAGTTGGGTCCACCTTTTTAACGGGGGTATGCTCAGCGGGTGGATTCCCTCTTCTAAACCTAGCATATCCTCAGCAGCGAGAGGTTCAAATGTACAATTGAAGTCTCCCGCTACCAGGATATGCGATTCAGGAGGGCAGCGGGAGAGTTCCACTTCCAGACATGTGATTATGGATTATTGTGCTCCACCTTTTGTTCCACGTACATAAATGTTAAAAATCTCTATGGTCCTCCCTCCTTTGTTATCCCTAAGAGTTAATCTTAGGAGGTCCGGACAATTACACTCTATCCGGTGTAATGTGCAATCCAGAGTGATACTGACCCATATTAACAGGCCGCCAGAAGGCAGCCCCTTTCCTGTTACTGATGGTACTGCAGGGACATGATAGGAAGCAAAGCCCACTTTGTGGTAGGACACCATACTCCAGGTGTCTTGGAAGATACAAATAGCGTGGTTTTCAACAAAGTTGTTCCAATCAGGCAGAGCTAGATTCTTGGAAAGGCCAGCTATATTCCAGGAAAGGATTTTAAGGTTTGCGATGTTTTCTCTAAAACTCCCTGGTTCACTTTCTTGTTCAGCCTGGGAGAAATTGGGTCCTGGTGCACAACTTATCAGGGTTGGCGTATTAATGTTTGCGACTGTGTTCAGGGTGTTGTGTATGCGTCTGGGTGTGCGAGATGGATCTATTGTAGGTGTTGTCACCTGATTATGTAAGCTCTGTGGGACAGTAAGGACAATGGGCACAGCATCCAAAGAAATGCAATCAGGAATAACAGTGTGCCTGGTGGGAAATTGAGCATTCATTGTCAGTCAATTAATATCATTTAGTTGGGACCCCCTTAGTGACTTTCGCTCGAGAACTTTGACCCTTGTGCATGAACTGGTAACAAGTGGAGTAGATCTAATTTGGATATCCGAGGTGCGAGGAGGGCAGGTCCTATACTCTAGGGCTTGAAGGCCCTCGTCCAGTTGGGGGAGGTCAGTATAAGCTCAATTGTGTCTAATAGCTGGTCATGAGAAGAATACCTCCTGACCTTAATGATATCTTCTCTTATTATCGATCGACACCCTCTGACATAACGGATCCACTGGATGACCTTGTTTGTAATTGAGTCCCCCTGTTCGCGGCCTGCATATTTAGGAACATTCACCATGAACACTGCCTGCTTCTCAAAAGAGGTAGAGTGACCAGAGGAGTACGAACCATGCGCTGTGAGTGTATACGAAAGGGGCTTAACTATGGGGTGATTGGTTTGGTGTGATTAATCTCTGGTGGGGCACTAGTTTGCCTTCTGGCTTGGGTCAACAAGGGTATCGTGTTAGGGACAGCTGGTGGGTAAGGTGAGATGGTAGGTACAGATCGGGGATTCTGGTGGCCTATTTTGCCTGCAGGCTTGGCGGTTTTTGGCAGCAATTCAGAGGACTGCAGGGTGTCTGGTGGTTTGTGTGACATGTGATACAAGGTCAATCTCTTAACGGAAGCTGTTAGATCCAAAACTAGAGATTTCAGATCTCTCACCTGTGTTGTTAGGAAGTTTATGATTGATATTAGCATTGGGCCACTGGCACTGGGGTCTAGTCTACCCTCCATTTGAGAAGTGTGGCTCAATGCTTAGAGCGGCAGACCTTGATGCAGAACGCTGGCCAGGGACCAGGGTTCGATTTCCGCCTCGGCGGGTTTCGGGCTTAAATTCCTCTGACCGGATATTCTCACCTCAGTGCCTATTCTAAGCATGGGTCCCACGCTGCAACTCTGGGCAATAGCTTGCTTAGTCTCCACAAAGGCCCCCTGATACACAAGGGATGCCTGGTTTCACCATGGGATGCCCAGGAGTAGACACCCCACAAGGAAAAGCCAGGAGGGGTTCCCTTGTGGTAGGAGTACAAGCGCCGGGATGCCTCCGGGTCACTGTTCGCGCTATACAAATACGCCACATTTACATTTACATTTACATTTGGAATTTAGTCAGTACTTCTGGTAGGGCCTGGATAGCCAGGTCGTCAGGTGAGTCTGATTCGTCGGCCAGGGCAGAGAAACGGTTGGAGCAAACTATAACGGTAGGCTCCAAGTGACTCGGCTCAGGCTGTGCCGGGAAAAATGTCTGAGGGGGCAGGAGGGTAACAGACTCTGAGTTAGACTGGCTCAAGGGCGCCTCCTTGTTACCACTGGTTGGGTTCAAGCAGGGCAATTTGCAAAACATCTGGGGTATACGAATTGGCTCGGGGCGTTTACCAGTTTCAGTTATTTCATCAGGCCAGGCCGATTATTCGTAATATCTCAACCTAAAGCAGAGTCTGCCACTAGTATGCTTTCACATTCATCAACAAGCGATTTGATCCTGTTCATGACATGAGTGCCGGGCATTTTCGTATTGCTTTTCTTTGCCTTTTTTGCTTTTCCTGAGCCCCTGTACAGCATTTGTTCCTACAGCCCTCCCTGTCTCCTCCATAACTTTTCCTTTGCCCATAAAAAAGCAAGTAATAGGCTTGGGGGCAGAGTTAAAAGTACCTTTGTAGACATTCTCAGGTTGGTGCAGTTCGTTCCAATTAATGGCCCGCAGCAGATGTCAAGGGGGTGACCCTGCCCTCTCTCCTCCTGGCTATGACGGGCGCGGACAGGCCTGCCCTTGGCCCGGGCTTTGTCCGGGCAGCACCCGGGCATGCCCGCACGCATCCCATGCTGCGTGAGTCCCTCTGTGTTTTTTATGCATCCCCTGGCACTCTCAGTGACGTGTTGGAACTGCGCCACTGGAGGCTTCTGGGGGCTGCAGTCCTCTCCCTCCTAGGATGCGGGAAATAATATCAGCAACACGGGCGGCAACGGCCGCGAGAGAGCAGCAGAATTCCAATCCCGAGCTGCGTGGACCAGCAGGGCAGCTTCTGGGATGCAGTGAGTGGGTTGGTGAAAGCAAGATCGTCCCGCGCTGCGTGAGACATTGAGTGTTTTTTATGCAGCCCCTGGCGCTCTCAGTGACGCATTGGAACTGCACCACTGGAGGCTTCTGGGGGCTGCAGTCCTCTCCCTCCTAGGACGCGGGAAGTAATAGCAGCAACACAGGTGGCAACGGCCACGAGAGAGCAGCAGGATTCCACTCTTGAACTGCGTGGACCAGCAGGGCAGCTTCTGGGTTCCGGTGAGTGGGGTGGAGAAAGCAAGCGCGTTCCGTTTTTTTATGATTTAAAAAGCCAGGCTGGGAAATTTTGTGGATATTTAACGCAGAACTTAATTTGAGCGGTGGTTGAAGGTGGGTCCCACAGGTTCTCGGAATGTATTTTTCCTCAACAGACTTTGACCCGGAGTAAGAGAAAGAAAACACAAAAGGGTGAAAGAAGGAGGAACAGAAAGATGGGAAAACAGTGACTAATGGAGAAGTCAGGAATGAAACAGAACCTGCAAGGTTAAAATAAAGGGACAAGTAGTGTTCTGAAGTGGAAAAAATGGCAAGAGCTGATATTCAGAATACGCAGCCTGGCAGTATTCGGTAATCCAGGCATTTGTTAGTGCAAGATGCAGACTTCTCAAAAAATTCCCGGGCCTAGCTCTTATTAAACACTGTTAAAACATATTAACATGGAACACATATACTCAGGCATATTTATCGAAGGTTTTGAGTCCCCCTTGCTCCATGCATGTCTTTGCAGGGCAATACAAAACCTATAATGAGATTTACCAATTCACACAAGGCAAACTTGCGTGGCTCTGCGTGGCTTGGTCAATCTGGAGTAACGCAGGCAGAAGAAGTTGCTGCCTTGCATTACTGTGCCCCGGGGAGGCGATCCATGATATACCATGAGTGGTAGACCTTGGGAATGCGTTAAAATCATAAACCTTTCCAGGGGAGGCGTAATGAGGAGAAAGATCTTTATTTCTCCTTGTGTTTATCTCTTTCTACGTGTGCTGCACGTTAAAAGAGGAAAAAGCCTCAGTCAATTGATGGACAGAATGATGCACAATGTCAAATATTCACTCCAGTACAGAGATCTGGGCCTAAATCCATTGTTTTTTGCTGCCCATGCCATTCCAGTTCAGACCCAGCCTTATGCAAATCAGTCTTGACCCTGTTCCCCATGGGAACAGTCCAGCCCGAACTGCCAGGCCAGATCCTTCCTGGACTGAAAACAAGAATCCTGGGACCGGTTTCTAAAATTGGAATTTCTAAAATAGTAATGTAAATTCCAACTACACCACTAAGCACAATTTATCACCATTATTCTAAACATACCAAACATGACATTGCCACTCCTTTCTGATCAGGAATTACCCCTTAAAATTGTATAAGGGAATTCCCAATGCAAACCTATGAGAGAAGTGGGCCTAACAGTAGTGAAAAATGAATTAGACTGTTTGTCACTAATAGGGAATACATTATACCTACACAGCACCCTGCCCATAGGGCTAACTAGGGCCTACAGTAGGGGTGACCGATGTGTAATAAAAGGGAGTTTCAGCCTTGGCCAGTAGTTTAAAATTCTAAGACAAAGTGGCACTAAACTGCGCACACAGGGCCTGCAGTGTCCACAGATGTAGCCCTTAAAGGACTACATCTGTGGAGTGCTGCAGGTCCACTAATAGCATTTAATTTACAGGCCTTGGATATATGGCATTACACTTTACATAGGACTTGCTAGTAAATAAAAAATATGCCAAAAACGTGTAAACCAATCATACCTTGTTTAGAAGAGAGAACACATGCACTTTAGTGCTGATTAGCAGTGGGGAAGTGCCCAGAGTCCTAATGCCAACAAAAGGAGGTAAGAAAAATAGGGAGAGGAATGCAACAAGTTTGAGGATAACCCTCTGAAAGGACCAGGCCCTACAATCTGTCATTCAGTTCCCTCAAAGCCATTCATTGGTATGGAAAAGTGCAGATGTTTATCCTGAATCAGAGCTCCAACATGGTCAACAATGAAATTCCTTTGTGGTCGCATTGCTTGATGAAATTGACCAAACAAAAGAAAATTTTCAGGTAATCAAAAAATATCATGCTGAAGTCTGTGACCTGGTGGTCACAAGGTGAATGCTGAGCCATTGTTTTTAACACACCTGTTGAGTTTGAGGTTGGTCCCATTGTATTTGCAAACCAAGACCATATATACTTCATTGACCTATTATTCCACCCCTTCATTGCACTTCAATGACTCGGACTCATAGCTCTGCTCCCCCACTATGAAAGGTGTTTGGCCTACCTGGCTTTTCAAACATTGCCAAACAACAAAATGCCCTATGTGATGTTTTTATTTGATGATACAGCAACCAAACTGTAGTGATGTATTGTGGTTGTAGCTTGTGACAAAAACAATAATTAGGGTAGTTGTATCTGGAATATAGAATATTTAATGTTTTTTTGAGCCGCACAGACCAGCAGTGCCGGGGCCAGTGGCAGCACCAGTTGAGCAGACGCAGCAGTGGTTGGAAGGGGATTCCTAGTGGCAGCAGGGACGGGCAGTGGTAAGTCACATTGCTTGCTTTTTGACAATTACTAGTATACTCACTGCAAGTGCATTGTGAACCCCCTGCTTTAGCAGCTACAGAGTTCTCAGTGGCCACTTCTATCTGCAACTCTGCTGACAAAAACTCATAATGAATGCTAAAAATGATGGGTTGATGGAAAATGGAAAAAAAGATGGAACGAGAAAGGATGTATGTAGGTGGGTAAATGGATGGATAGGTGAAAGGATTGTTGAGAGCCATGGATGTGTGAATGAATGGATGGGTGGTAGTATATGGATGGATGGATTGATTTGAATGGGGAAAGACTGGATGAGAGAATGTAAAGCTTAAATGGTGGGTATCAAGGGGTGAAAAATACAAGAACAATGAAAGGATGAATGGATAATTACTTGGATGAAGAAACAAGCGAGCTCTTCTGGAGAGGTGGTGTGTTCACCTACCTTGCATGCTTGGGATGGTTTAAGCAAAACTTTGGTTCAAACTAGGGGGGAATTTCAGTCTACTCCCTCAACTCACTGTGTTTGAAAACCAAGGCAGATATGTATCCCGCCTATCATCAACCATCACCTACCTGCTCATGGCATTTTGCCAATGCCACCCATGACCTAACTACTGCATGGTTCAATTCGGTACTGCAGTGTTGGCTGTCTAATGTGCATCTGCTTTAGTTATTGTGGCATTTACAAAGTTTTCAATGTATGGCAAAGCGAAAACAATGTTTGGTTCCCATCCGTCCCACTTCCAACTCAGACACCTTCTAGTACTTCACTCCTTTATTCTTTATCTAGTTCTTTCCCAGCCTACCCAAAACATTGAAAAATACATACTTGGCATGCACCACATTTTTTTGGCCAAGTGATTCATATATTTCATGGCTTATGTAACACATTTATGCTTGTTCGCATTGTTCCCTTTCAACATTTGTCAAGTACAGGGACTGACTAAGCCAAAGCCTAATGATGCGAAGCCTCTACTTACCCAGCCTGATTCCTCTAATATACCCCTCGGAAGAGTACGTTACATTTCCTTTCCTTACTTTAGTGCCAAGCAAATGTATTTGCTGGAAATAATTATAAAGTGTGGTGAAGGGTGAGGCCAAGGAGTAAAGTGGGGCTTAGTGCCTTGAGTTTTGTGGATGGGTTAGTCTGTGGCGAACGTGCCAAATTCAAATCGATTTATCCCATTCCTTAACCTTTCCCTGTACTGCAGTGCATCATTATTCCCACCATCTACTTACAGCAGACAGGATATCCACATTTTATATGTGATGGGTGTGACATTGTATCATTATTATTCATCTGCCTCTTTGGAGTAAGAGTAAAATTGAAAGGCATTTTAGAGAAGAGCAGTGCCATTGGAAATTAAGGAAGATAATTGTTCATTACAGCTGCTGCAGCTGCAGACTGCAGAGAGTAGCAAAGAAGGGACTACTGATGCACTAGCTAGCATGCCTCCTTTAGTTTAGGACAACAAGAATACTTATACTTCATGGTGCATAATGGCTTACTTACTAATGAGAGGTAATTTATTTGTATTTTTTCTACACAAAGTGTCGTCTAAACTGGGGTTCTGTTTATTTTACCTTAATTTATTTCAGCCAGTTAGTGCATTTGTCTTTTATGTGAGGCATATGTGGGTAAAAAAATGGCTGTGATTATAAGCACATTAATCAAATGGCCCCAGAGGACCAGCAATGTACTCCTATTGTGCCACTATATAATTTAAACAAATGCTTTGCACAGAACATTGTTTATAATCTGTCTGATTTCTTTCTTGATATAGCTACTCAGGCTAGTCGACCACATATGTGTCAGGAGATAGTAGCTCACCTGCTGGGGGAGAGGCTGGCTGGCATTGGGACCCAATTTCTGTGGCTGGTGGCCTTGCAGAAAGAGGAGGCAGCTGCCACTGCCCAGTGCCCCAGCCAGCCACCATTGCCTCCAGCCTCCTTGCAAGAACAACGCCAGTGCTGCCGGCAGCTGGTAGATACCCATAGCCATCACACCACCACTGCTGCCCCCGCTCAGACCTCATTTCCAGCGCTGTGTCCTGCAGAGGCTGGCACAGCTAGCAAGTCACACAGCATGCATTGAGAGACACATCGAGAGCATCTGACCCCCGTGTAGTACCTTCTTATTTATCCCCTTTTTTATTATTTGTTTTGTTGGGAGGGTGAGAATTGGGATGGAGATTGGGATCGGGACTGTTTATTTAGATTTTTTGTTGGACATTTATGATTTGGATATTGCTTGGGAATTAAGAGATTTGTTTGGTGAGAGGGCTGGCCCTTCTGTAGGTGGAAAGAGTGCGTTTTCTTTTTTAGTGTTAAAAGGTTAAATGAAAAAATATGATTCTACTTTATGCCTGAAGTAGGTTTCTTTGTGTTTTACTTTGCAATGCAGCTTTTTCGTACAGCCTGTTTTTTAATCTGATTTTCAAAGTGGATGTGTATATTATACCAGTTAGTTATAGTTGGTTATACCTACGTCCTACTACCCTCTGTAACTACATTATTGATTGAACATTAGGGTGGTAGGGTATGTCACCAATCCTATATTGCTACAGCTACCGAGATAAAGAAGGAAAGCCAAAATAGTACTATCTTCAGTAGAAGTTAGTTACTTACCAATTAAACTAGTTCACTTCACTCCATAATTCTCTTACTTGAATAGTTTCCAAAAGGTGACTGCTTATTGGTGGTGGTAGTAGTAGTAGGATAGTGCATTAACAGGAAATGAATCACAACAAGCGGTGTCCCACTCCCAGCTAGGTTAGCTGCAACTGTAGGTTTGATCAAAGGGATTATCCATCACAGGAAACAAATTTGAAAGAAAAAACACAGAGTTAGTGGGTTACATATTATCATAGCTTTGCAAAGAATGAGAACAAACTACTACAACAATGACACAATAGAGAAAAGAATATCTGATATTTTAAGAAAAACTTGCAATATAGTAACTTCTTCTGAGCTATGGGGAATTAGTATTTAATTTGAAAGTAAAGTTATGAAATCCTGAAGTCAGGAGGACAGGTGGCCTCAGAGTCAGGAGTGGATTCAACAAGGTTAAATATTTATGCAACACAAGCCCTGAATGATGATCTTGAAAAATGGTGTTCTCTGTATCTACTCTAATTCCTTCTATGCGTGGGTGTGGGCTATTGCTCAGGATATAGAAGATCCTGCAGTGAGTTGGTGCTGCTTTCACCACATCCACCCCCACCAAGTGTATGATCCATTTATGGTGCATTTTAAGTCACACCTCAATAAATCACACAGCTTGGGTGGAAGGGTTTGGGGTTTGATGAATGTATAGGAAATGGGATTTGTGTAAAGATGAGACAAATACAAACCCTTCACAACAACACAATATTCATCAAGGTGAAAGTCAGCACATCATCAACTATCCGATGTGGAAGGAAATGAAAAAATATAGTAAGACAGTTCAGTAAAATGCAAACGGTCCTTCAGTCCCAGAGACCCACATTAGTAATTATATGTAAATGTTCTGTCATCTATGTTTGAAAAATGCAAATTATGGAGTATGGAAAATGTAAGACTTGTAGTCTGAGTGTGCTGAGGGCCTGAATGGAGTGGTAAGTGTCTGGATAGTATACACCTGAGTAATGTACATCTGACCAGCCACTTGACTCTGAATAGTAACAGAAGTATCTGGGTTACGGAGAGAATGAAAATGTAGGACAAATAGGAAGGGTGTTGGTTTGGTCACTCAAAGCATTGAAAATGGGTCAGTGCACTAACAAATTTGGGGTACCAGGAGGGAACATTTTAGGGGCAATGGAGTTGAACATCACTTCCTTTTTATACTTGACTTTCCAGGGGGAACAAGGGTAAGCAATCTAAACTCACTCAAGACTATGGTGTAGATTTGGAACCCAGATAAAGCATGACATGGCATTTAGACCCAGTAAATAACAAACAATGTCCTGTTGTTGCGACTTTTTGAAAAACTAAAAAAAGGTGTTTAATATGTAGGAAATGTAGGGCATATAAAATTATGATGTTTAAACCCCAGAAAGTTCACAGCCCACAATCCCTTCTTTAGGGATGAGATTCAAAGATGTATACTCATTTCATACTCGAATCAATAGTGAATTGTATCACTGACAGGTCAAAAAACTATGAGAGGCACAGAGGTATGGGTCTCTTCTTGGCACAGTGAGTGGAGTCAAAGTCCCTACTAACGTTTACTGTACAACAGTGACCAAATTTTGTGTAGCCTGGCTCCCTCTGTAATTACTGTAATTATGAACGCACACAGTTCTATAAATTATGATTGGTAAATGAAAAATTATACTGATTTGCCAATTTGGGAGGTGCATCTGCATTTGTCTTGGAATGACCATCTTGGGTGCCTGGCTGAACCGGACCGGTAAGATAAGTAGGAGTGTAATGGATTTTCGTCTTTCATGAAGGAGAAGAAGAGGCCTGCGGGTTATAAAACAAAAATTATATTGTAGAGTTAAGAAGAAGAACAAATGGTAAGCTTCATGAGGAGTGTACCAACTCCCAAGACTCGGAGGCAGAGCAAGAGAACAGACTGTTGCAATCATTCATTCTATCACTCAAGACAGATGGATGAAATGAGAAGTGAGAGAATTTTACAATCAATCAGAGACAAGTAGCCGCATATACCAGCTGATCATTTTCACAA
Source organism: Lissotriton vulgaris (assembly GCF_964263255.1). Classification (NCBI taxonomy): domain Eukaryota; kingdom Metazoa; phylum Chordata; class Amphibia; order Caudata; family Salamandridae; genus Lissotriton; species Lissotriton vulgaris. The sequence continues at coordinate 879,169,742 of NC_141691.1, forward strand.
TTGTTCTCATATCAATTAGCCCACTGCATGCATCATGTGATGGTAATGATGTGGAATCACAGCACAACTCTGTTTCACAAGCAACAGGACCCTCCCTGACCACACCACATAAAATAAGTTTCACTTTTGAGCCAGCACATACACATTCAGCAGCATTTCCCAAATCAATACATCTCTTCCCATCCGCAGAGGTGTGTAGGCCTTAAAGTCATCATTATGTTGCTTTCCCTTTGATATCGATAGACTTCATCAATATCGTCTTTCTTCTGGCTGTTCAGGTAATCTCGCCCTAAGTCCTTACATCCTCCTCCTGACTCTGAGTAATGAATCATTCCAACTCCATCCCTACAGGCAACAAAAATTTCAAATCATCAAAATCAAGTTTACAAATTAGTAGAACACCCTCACTCACTGTCTGCCACCAGATGAATCATCAATCATCACTCACAATCACACAAAACTTTATATCTCTCGTTGGTGCAATAGTTAGTTAGCTGTGCCAATCCAAGCACAGTGGTAGGTAGATCAGGTAGGTACAGATTTGTAACTCATTGATGCAATCAACACATTGGAGTTTGGCAGTCTTGTAAATCAACTGATCGTTACTGTTTGAGCCCTGCTCAGGGATGAAAAAAGAAGAATAGTCATGGGAGAGAGGCAGGCTGTTAATGTCCTTCAAGGGAACGTGGAGACTTTTCCACTGCACACTGTCCCAACTCCAAGCTGGCCATACATGTGCCTAAAATAAAAATGGTGAGGCTGCAAAACTTTATGTTCCACTGGCAACAGTTTTTAGTGTTTATTTTTGTTTTGTTTATTTAGCAAAGAGGTTAAATAAAAATAATAAAAAAATTGCATGGTGGCCTACTCAGTCAAAGAAGTAAAGTTTGTCTTCAAACTGAGTTGGTTCACCCGGATATTGGTCAGCTAACACAATGGAGTCTGACTCTAACCAATCACCCCATCCTCCTCCAATGATATTTCAGGAACTGTATGTATGGTATAAAGTGCTGGTTCATTTTGAACATAATCAATCTCTCATTTTGAGGTAAGAGACTTGTCCTTTCTCATTGTAACAACTGCGAGAGCTGTACTGAACACACACTCAGCAGACACACTGGCTCCCGAAGAGGCCAGATACTTCATTGCCAGCCTGCTGAGCATGTAGCCGTTGGCACATTTTCACATACTAATACACTAATGGGCTTTGATACACATAGACTTGTCTTGGGTTATCCAGATACTCTTGGAACATCCTCTCAATGGTCATTGGTGCTGCCACTTGCTAGACCTCTTTTGCCTTCACTTCTGCACTGGATTTAAACCCTGCCCTATGATACCAAGTCAACGTAGAAGTTGTGGCCGATTGCATGTTTTTGTTGTTGTTGCCACTGGTGTTCATGTTGCCAGTGTTGGCTACTGTGAGACAACAGGACTGCCCTCTCTGGAAGTTGAGGGCAGCACTCCAGAACTTCTTTCCATGAGTTGAACTCTATGTTCCTGCTCTTCTTCTTCCAGGACTCTGCATCTCAACACTCCACACCTTGCATTCTGAAACATTCCTTTCTGAAAAAGAAATGAAAGTGGCCAATATTGTTTTGTAACATGGATCTAGTATTGTGGTGCAGATGTACACTTTGGATGACACAATGTCCCTTTGCAGCCTTGCATTCTCAGTTAAGTGAAGGATTAAGTTCTGTACCAAGTTACACACATCTTCATTTTCATCGTCCACAGATGAGAACCTGTCAGACAAGCTTTTTAGCTGGTTCTTTAGCAGATACAACAATTGGATAGCTTGGCCCATTATACTGTTCTCCTTGCTGATCTCCCATATAAAATCATCAAAAGTATTCTTCTGCAGATGGTCAGTACATTGCTGACTAGGTCTTCTTTCTGTCTGAAAGTCCTGAACATTGAGGTTGATACTATGCAAAAAACAAAGGAGCCTGAAATACTTACATCTGCCATGGCTTTAACTATATTAATGCCATCGTCTGTGTCAACAAACGCAATTCTGAGATCTTTTGGACGCAGCCATTCAATCACTTTGCTGTCAAAGTCTTCTAAGATGTTTGCAGCTGTATGGGATTTCTCCATGGCAAACATGGCTACTGTTACATGCTGCTGTACGCCCTTCAAAGTATCTTCAGTGCTGAGACCAGTAGTTATCTGTTACCTAATCCCCACAAAACAGATCCAGTGTTCAGTGATACACATGTAATCAGTAGCTTGACAGCTGGTCCACATCTGTCATCATGTCATGACATCTGTCATCATTTGGTTACTCTGAACAGCACTCTGCTGCAAAGCTTTTCCAATCAATCCCAGCACACTGTGATGGAGCACTGGAACAGCAACTCTGGCAAAGTAGGACCTGCTGGGACCCTCCCGTTTTGGGAAGATGGCCACCACAAACTCTATAAAACCCACTCCTTACACAAAATCCAGCACTAACATTTTAGTCAGCTTCCCGTTGTCCAAATGTCCTGTTGGGTGGTTGCATTCGTATAGCATGCCCATAATAGTAGCCTGGATTTTGTTCCTTTCTTGTGACACTGATATAGGTGACTTACGGAGAGAATATAAACCAGCAGGTGGTAGACTCAATGTGTGTCTCATTTGGGACAGTCACTGTATGCTACTGTGGTATCTCCATCTGACTCTTGTGCCATTTTGAGGTTGCTGAGGAGGGTGATACTGGCACACTGCTGGGGACATGGCTGCTTTGCATAGAGATGTTATCCTGTTCTTCCTCATCCCCTTCACCTCTCTCTGGGATTAGAGGCTCCAGAGCCGATACCCATCTCACATCATCTTGACCACCTCCACATGCAGAAAATTGATTCAGGTACACCTCCATCCGATTTTGTGATGTTTCTGGGGAGTAGTAATTTTTTAGTGGGCCACTGGTGACACTGCAAATGCCCAAAGAACTGGAGATAGGTGGGTTTGTCGGCAATTGCTTCTCTTCACTGTGCACTTCTACTGAGGCAGTCGTGGTTGCAGGTCTAAGGGGCCTTGAAAATATGGGATCCGGGTATGGTGATGGTATCAGTGTCACATCCCTCTGAGCAGTTTGAATAGGTGGGGTAATGTCAGTCCCCTCTGGGCCAACGTCTGTGACAATGACTGGCTCATCATCCACTTCCACTTCCATAACTGTAAAGCGTTCAGGAGATTTCTTTTTCCTCTCTTGAGTCTCCTGGTGTGCGTTGGACTTAGATGGGGTCCAGTCTTTCTCTGGATCATCAGAAGAGGTGCATGGAGAAGATGGTGGAGTAGCCTCTGTTTTGTTCATGCTGGAGATCTGAAAGCCAATGCTTCTAAAAGAGGAGGTTCTTGCTGTGCAGGAACCTCATCCTCCTATACTGCTACTACTTCAGGAAGATTTACTATTCCTGGCTGTAGCTCCTGTTGAACATTTTGCTCAATTTCCAGCAATGTTTGGGTACTACTTTTTGAATTAGAGAATTCCAATTCAATGTGCCATTGATGCATAAGGAGCTGCTCCCAGCTTGTTTATGGAGACTGGTGTGACAGACACATGGCTCCCAAAAAAGGTTTTGCCTGACACACCTGTGGTGGAAATCTACTTCTTTTCTTCCTCCCCAATGGCCACTTTCTTGGCAGCACCTTTCTTTCAGGCTATCTTGAAGCTGTCAGTTGGCATTGGCACTTAGCTGCACAAGCGGAAGAGAATGGAAGACTCATGTCACGTGTTGTGCGGTCACCTCACTATGTAAAGGCCCTCTATCTGGCAGTACTGTGGGTGATGTCTCCTCTGCACCTCAAAGCACACACGCAAAAACAACATTTAGTGAAACAAGGCACTGTAATTGTTGCAGTTTGAATTAGCACAGACAAATACAATATTATTTTGTGTGCTTATTAAGTTATTATCCTAAATAATTAACTTCAATAGTGTATTGTATTCCAATCCAAAGGCAAACCACACCACTATAACAAAATATATTTCATTTTTAATCAGTATTACAACATGCAGATGTATATGGTTGCTTTATGTGAATCTAAGGGAAACACTAGTGACAGCCAGGGAGGTGCAGTGGAAAATGGAATAATCCTTAAAAAATAATTTATTCTTGTGTGTTCTCCTATGGCAGGAAGTGGGGGTAAGGAGAGCTAATAGGAAATTGAATAATACTTAGAAAATGAATTCTTAGGTGTGTGCATCTATGGCAGGCAGGAGGTCCAGGGGGAAATGCAATGTGCAACTATGCAGACAGGGAGTGCAAGGGGAAATGGAGAAATATCTGTTTTTTAAAACAAATTATAAATCACATTTTTTAAAGAAAATTAAAACAAACTGGAATGATTTTCATTTTAGTTACACATTTAAAATGATTAAATAAATACAAATCAATACAAATGTAATTAATTTCTGGTGTATTGAGAGACTATGAGAACCCCACTAGGAGGCAAGGAGTTGCAGGTGAAGAATGCAAATGCATATAATATAAACACTGTTCATCATAAAATATATATATTACAATGACCCTCAAGCATTTATTATTAAACTAATGATATCAGGGAAAAGTTAAAAATATTAACAAAAACAAAAAAGTGTAGCCCTCTCCTATCAACCTCCCTAGAAAATGCCTGGCTTTCAAAACTGGAAAAAAGAATGGCAGCAAAAAATGGCTGCCAGCCACATGGTCAATCAACAACAGCAAATGAGGAGGCTTGGCTGCAACAAAGAACACATGCAGGCCTGTGGCAAAATCACACTGGTTGCCTAAACAACATGGCCACCAACCACATGGTCAAACAACAACAGCACGCAAGGAGGCATTGCCACAGCAAAGAACACATGCAGGCCTATGGACACTGACTAGAGAAAATGGCTCCTTGCCACAAATACAAATAGTGGCCTACTGCAAAAACATACACCCACTGGCATGATAAAGGAGGCATTCGTAACAACGAAGAAAACACTACCTTTAACTAAGCAATGCCGAAAAACGAAAATTTACTGAGCTATAAAAATGTTACAACAAACATCCTCCCAAAGTCATCATAGACATTGCACACAAAAGTTTTTTAAATACATTTTTATTTTAATCCAATGCTATCCCAGCACTAAATGATGTTCTAAAACAATATATACCACAGAAACAGTTGTTTCTTGCACCCATTGCTAATACTGGTCTGGGCCTACTGACTGGATGGCCCACTGACAGACTAGGCCACATAGTAAAATAAATTAAAATTACAAATTTAAGAAACATGGAGAAAATGTAGAGAACTGCGCAACATTGTTCCTTGACAAAAGATGAACAATCAAATATAAAATATATATAAAATATAAATAGCCCCTTACTGAAACTGCAGACCTCCCAACACAATATTACATTTTTGAAATTGAATAAAAGTACAAATAAATACTTGTACATGCCCTCTATCAAGCAAACAATACCCATATACAAGACTTTTTGAACTTACTTGTGAAATCTCAAAAACACAGTCCTTATATCCAGTGGTATATATATAGCAAACAAAGATTCCTATGTATCGTGACATCCAAGAATCTTTGAAGGGTATGGATTTGCTAACAAACAGTGCAGAGAACCAGGTGTGAAAGATGATGTGAAATAGATTATTACCACAGGAGGCACTCTTTGGGGTTAAAAAATGCAAAGCCACATTACGATTCTGTGACATCAGGGAGACCCAGTGGTCTGATGGTAGCCAAGGGATAAGCTGGTACAGATGAGGAATAGGGGCACTTTGGGTTAAGGTGAATGTGTCACCTAAACTTGTAACAGTGATTACTATGGTACCTTAGGTCATATGATCATGGTTAAGATGGTTGTAAGTTCACTTTGTGCATGCTCAAATGAGGGTCTTTGTGCAGAATAAAACACCAGTTTCTCCCTCAGAAATGAAAAATACAGGTACACTGATATTTCCTGAGTTATTCATTTCAAAACCCCACACTCATTTCCAACACTGAGCTAGTTATCTCCTGGATATTTACCCCCATTGCATGAATATCCACCCGCACATTAGACTGTTGTTGGCAAAAATAATCCTCCCAGAGTACAGTATAAAACCATATCAAACCACTCCACAAGTGTGGCTATTTAACTTGGTCATTAGGTTGTGCAGCATTGAGTTGAGAGCCATCAGGGTGGATTTAAGGGCTAGCAGTTACTCAGCACAGGGTGTTCTCTCCATCAGATGAATGGGAGAACAACAGAGATGTACCTTCATGGGAGCAGTGTGCAGAAAGTTGCACATAGGTTAGTTGAGGGATCTGTGGAGGTGGGTCCTGCATACATGGATCAAGTATCTGTGGCTTCTTAGCTAATGGTTAGAGACTGGCAAGCCTCAGAAGTGACTTTGAAGGAAGACTACTACCCGGTCATGAAGTGGCCTTCTTGGAGATTTTACATGTGGGGCAACCATTTCTTCCTCCTTATCCAGGTTTTACTACTCTTTTACCAGCGCCATCTCCTCCTCTTCTTGAACAATGTTTTCTCTAAAATAGTAGCTTCTAGGAGGAGCCGATTCTCTTCTTGCATAGCTCATTATCCATTGTAGGAGGTTCATTATCATCAGCAAGAGTATTTTCCCCAGTATGTAAAGAGACAGACGGTAGCTAAGGACCATTTTACCGCACCACCTGTAAGTTCCACAAAATAAATGCGTTCAATTGCTGCCCACCTCTATAGGTTAGCTACCAAAAATCCAACATGGAGAAAAAAGTATGTTAGAGAGGCAACACAGAAAATATAATGTACACATTATCAGATTCACAGTGTTGATCAAGAAATTTTTTATTGTTTGAATTATTTATTCTTCTTCATACACAAAACAAAGGAGCAACCAATACGGTTCACCCGAAATAGTGCTTCATGAGGGTTGCAACATATAAAGATAAAACCTACAATGACTACTTATTAGATTATAAAATGCATGATGTAGGATTGTACAAACAGACATGGAGAGTCAACATAAAAAACAAAAGTATAATGTGAATTGGGGTTCACTCAGTACATAAGAGCCTCATAATCATTACCATCTGAAAGACGTTTTAGTCTGCAAAAGGACTAAAAAACAAACTGTATATAGGTACAAATAAATATTCACAGCCTAACATACAATATCCTGTACTTAAATCACTAAGGTGATATAGATCAGCCCAAAAAAGTATAACAAAATTCAATACAGTTTGAAACATATTGATAGCATTATTGAAACCACCTTAAATACGCAAATCAGAGAATGTAGCTAGGGCCAATATGTTAATTAGACAAAAGTTTGCAACTACCATACAAAACCTAAATAGAGCAAAATTTGGAAGAAACAAAAAGATTATTAAAGCAAAGAAATTTGGGGAAATCAAATTAGAAATGATGTGCAGGCAGGGAAAAGAAAAGAACAATGAAAAGCGTCTGAACAAATAGTCCGTTACAAAGAACCCCTGCTTGTGAACGTGATGGAAGAACATCCTCACATTCTTCCATGCAATCTTACCATGAGCTCTACAAATGGTCCATGTAATGAAAATTGCAGACAAAAATTAGTGAGGAAGCTGTAAGCGAAACAGCAGCTATCTGTTAGGAGCACTGTGGGATGGTAAATCAAAACAAAAAAACAAGAGTAAACAATACCTACACATAACTAAATGTGAGAGAGGTCTGAGAGAATGTGCATAACAGCACCGACCACCCGTGTATAAGTCCAAAAGTCAAGTTGGTCAATCCACTGTTAAAAATTCACTGGCTCACCTAGTGAAAACAATGCCAATAGTGGTTAGTCTTCGAGTCCAAAAGGCAAGTTGCCCCCTCTCTATTCAAAGTGCTCCCCATCACCAAGTGGAGCGGCACAAATCATAAATGACATTCCTGAACATGTAAAAAAAATGCCACAAATTCCCTCATGACAATGTGGACCATCTATTGTCCGCTATACAATGGTTGCTATACATTGTACAAATAGTACTTGCAGCGTCTTGATTCAACAAGTTCAAAATGAATTCGGTAATCCAAGCTAAGACAATTGATAATGAAAAATACCATTGTCACATGTTTGAAGCCAAGTAAGTAGGTGTGATCCTAATTATTTATTAATTTCTTCACTTCTAACTTTAGTGACCTGTATGGCCCCCGTTTCATGTGGTGAAGAACAATTCAGTGCAGTAATTGGGACCACCAGGTCACACTGCACCACACTCCCCATGTATGCGTACTAATTGAAACGTTCAGCAGGAAACCCACAGCACACCTGAAATGTGTGGCTTGAAACAAATTAGATGCAATGATTGGAACCCCCAGGGAACATTGTGCTGCAAGGTCTGAACAGGACAGTTCCATCCCCATGTGCGCATACAGAGACAAAAGTGCACCCATATCGCGTGGCTCGGAACAAATAAATGTAGTTGGTGTGACCACCTGATAACACTGCACCGCAGAGTCTGTTCAGTAAGGTTAAGTCACCATATGTACGTATGAAGGTCTTGATACAATGCTCCCATCGAGCAACGTCAAGACAAGTTAAATTAATTGAAGCTAATCTACATATACCAGAAGCCACCATGAATTTACATTACAAGGACTGTGAGACATGGCACAGCCCCATGAGTGCTTACAAATACCTTTATTAGTATGCTTCCTCAACTTAGTAAAATGGAAACAATAATGAAAACAAAGAGATATATTCAGCTGTAACCAGCACTTGGCCTTGTAATGCAGAGCGTCCGCCCTAAAGTACAATGTACAGAACAGCAGTCAAACTGGTCTCCTGTACTACCTTGATTTTCATACCCATCTGTAATACTGTGGGGCCCTAGGCCCCCATGCATACATAACTAGTACACAGACATGGTTAGTTAGTGGGTAGAACTGGCCCAGGGCACATGCGCCAATGCCCTTTAATTACCAGGGTCACATTTCCTGTGATGTCTGTGTTGGATGGGTGTAGGGTGGGGTGTAAGCCAGCGGGAAACATCACTTACAACGCAACTTTTACAACGACATACCATTACAACGCAACTTTTACATCGCAAAAACTTTTACAACGCATGTATTTACAACAAATGTTTTTACAACGCAGGTACCTTTACAACGCATACCATTACAACGTAAGTATTGGTAAGTATATCATTATATTTTAAATGTTATATGTTTGGGGTAAAGGGGTATTTTTAGGGTTCAGGGTCAGTTTTGGGTTTTTGGGTAAAGTGGTATTTTTGGGGTTCAGGGTCAGTTTTTAGTTTTTGGGTAAAGGGGTATTTTTGGGGTTCAGGGTCAGTTTTTAGTTTTTGGGTAAAGGGGTATTTTTGGGGTTTAGGGTCAGTTTTTAGTTTTTGGGTAAAGGGGTATTTTTGGGGTTCAGGGTCAGTTTTTAGTTTTTGGGTAAAGGGGTATTTTTGGGGTTCAGGGTCAGTTTTTAGTTTTTGGGTAAAGGGGTATTTTTGGGGTTCAGGGTCAGTTTTTAGTTTTTGGGTAAAGGGGTATTTTTGGGGTTTAGGGTCAGTTTTGGGTTTTGGGGGTACAGGGGTACAGGGTAAAAATAAATTAAAATTAAAATTAAATTAAATTACATTAATTTATATTTTTTTAAAATAATTTACGATTATACAATTAATATATATTTACCAATACTTACGTTGTAATGGTATGCGTTGTAAAGGTACCTGCGTTGTAAAAACATTTGTTGTAAATACATGCGTTGTAAAAGTTTTTGCGTTGTAAAAAATGCGTTGTAAAAGCATGCGTTGTAATAACATGCGTTGTATCAACATAGATCCAAGCCAGCCCTCGGGTAGTGGCTGGTACAATAGCAACTAGAACAGTGACCAGCAGGTCACTACATCATCAAACATTGCCTCCTATGGGGAAACTATACTGCTACACCTAATGATATATGGATGCTCACTGTGTTTAAAGAGGTATCAAACTACTGTAAACAACGTAGATGTGACCCATAGACAAGTGCTGCCACTTAAATCGACTCAGTATGATGTGATTGAGCACTTGCATCCAATGGATTTGTAAGAAGACACCTCACCAACCAACCTAAATGGTGGCATGCTTCATCATTGGGGTCCCAGCTGGGCTGTCGAGTACAACCGAGCTGTGCTTCAATGCCTGACTACAGCAGAGGGGTGTTTTTGTTTTTGTGCAGTGAGGTAGGTGCTAGGTGGTGAGAATAAAAATGTCACTAGGAATGCCTACATGTAAAACTTTATTAATGGTAACAGAATATATTGAAGATAAAAATATTACTTCAACAACCATTATGTGTAGGTCTACAAATTTCAGCCATTTAGTGTAGTCATATGGTTTTATTCAGGACCACTGTGTGAGCGAGAGTTTGTTGGCTACAAAAGTGGAAGTAGCCACGTGAGTGATATAACAGCACAGATACTAAGGTGTGCAGTGAAACAGTTGAAGAACCGTACTTACGTGCCCACTTACTGGTTGGCAATTTTACAATGATCTTTTAGACCCTGCAAGGGGGAGCCTCCTATTGTCAAATATTCGTCAAGGAAGAGCTCCAGCGTTTCAAACCTATTAGGTGCTTGTCAGGATCCCGCCAGAGGTATCAAGACACAAGTACAAATATTGCTGGACAGCAGAGGGAAATCACTCTTTGTGACTACTCTAAATGTGGTCGCCATCTTAGTGGCGTGTAAATAACATTGAAAAAAGTCCCATTACATTATGATCAGAAACAGTACAAATGTATATAAACAAAAGAGGGGAATCCCTCCTTAGAGTTATATAAGGTAAAAATACAATAGAAAATACATTGGACTGTTCAATTTTAGAATTGTCACCAAAAAATCAATATTTGGAAACAAACAAATCAAATGCCACCATCTTAGAAGAGTTAAAACTGAAGCAACTCTGAGGCAGAGAGTGCATAGGACCCGTACACCTGATTTGTTTTAGAATATGTAGTAATAAAAGAAAGGCATTTTCTATCTTCATTCCTGTTTCTAGGAGTAAGGATACTATTGTGACTGACTTTTCGGCTGCCTTCTGTAACCCTTGTTCCTCCTAACCCCTCAAGGGGAGTCTGAATATGGTCTGGCTAATGTTCAGTTCAAATAGAGTGTCCTTGCTGCAGTTTTTTCTTATCCTGATAATTTCTCCATATGGGATAGTTCACTTAATACTGGGGGAATGTGCACTCTCATGATGTATTGTGCTATTGAATACTATGTCCTTTCTCACAGGGTACTATGGAGCATTTTACCGGTACATATAATTCACAACATAGGATATAAATGTTAGCCTGTGACATATTCAGGTAAGCATAACATTTTATGAGTTTCTGTTTAGGTAATCAAAGTAGGATTTTATCTATTCCTCTGTTTCAGTCCATACCAAGATGTTGTAGTTAATATATCATACCCAGTAGTGGATCTCATTAATCCACTCTGTAGCCCCTGAAGCCCAAGTGTGGACATACTCGAACCATCCCCTAAGCAGGTTGGCATACAATAGGGCAAATTTTTGCCCCATCGCCCTGCCCTGCAGCTACTGGAACCAGTCTTTGCTGTATAGAAAAAAGTTATTGGTGAGTATGAGATTCACAATTTCCAACAACATGATATTGTTTTCTATGTAGTTCTCCTGGCAAGTTGATAAGACGTAATCTATAGCTAGACAAACAAAATCCTTTTTGATACAGGTATACAGGAACTCTTCATCCAAAGTGACCAACCACATATATTGATCCCAAACCAGATCCTCAAAATGTTTTAAAATGTAAGTGGTGTCATGTACAAACGAAGTAAGGTAGATGGCCAAAGGTTTGAGAAAAGAGTCTACAAACTGATACAAATGTTCTGTTAAGGAGTCTATTCCAGGGATGACAGTACACCCCGGGGGGAAATGGACCCTTCTTGTGCTTTTGGCAGTAGATATAGACATGGAAATCTCGGATTCTCAATATTCAAAAAACAAAACTCTGAATCTGACAAAAGACCCACTTTCTTCCAATGTGTCAGCTTGCTATTTAATATCACCATGACCAAAGTATATGAGTTCCCTTGCAGTTTCTTATAAAATACTACATCATTTAGTTTCCTATAAACCACCTATCAATATACAAAGAAATCCTCAGCAAACATCATAGGTGTATCAACAATTCATTAAGTGCACGATGTAAGCACAAATTATACACAAGTTATTTCAATTCTTATTTTCTTTCTTTATTCTTTTGGTCTTTCTTCAGACAGCCAACACGTGTTTCGTCGCTTACAAACGGAAATTGTCCTGTGACTTTCTCAAGGCTGCATGAACACAAAAAGAACACAGACCAATTGTTAGAACTGGGGTCTTCAGTTGGCAGAGGTAGGTACCTTTGACCAAATAGGTACCTACCCTTGCTTCTAGTCAGGGTAAGGGGGAATACACTCTTTAGATAACCCCTGCTCACCCCCTTGGTAGCTTGGCACGAGAAGACAGGCTTGTCCCAAAGGCAATGTGGAAAGTATTTGTACCAACACTTACACTAACACAGAGAAAACACCACAAATGGACACCACACCAGTTTAGAAAAATACAATATTTTTATCTAAACTACACAAGACCAACATGACAAAAATCCAACATACACAATTTAAAAATATGACATTAAATAGGTTTCAAGAACTTGTACAATAGAAATCTATGGATGCGTGACTTTGCACCAAAGTACATGGAGATGCAACAAAAGTTCCTAAGCCAAACAGCTGCAGCGTCGAAAAACAAAGAGATGTGTCACTCCTGAGAGCCTGAGGAGGCGATGTGACAGCCCACCTGCACACAGAGGATGGGTTGCGTCGAGTCTGGTCTGTAGGGGGAGCGATGCATCGAGTCTTTGTGCCAGTTCTCCTTCGCAGGTGATGCGTTGGGAAAGCGTCTTGCACAGTTATGACGCGTAGATCTTCGGGATGCAACAGCAATCAATGTGGCTGCGTTGCACAGTGTCAGTCCTCTTCAACTGCAATCCCTCAATCAATCAATCAGATATTTGTAGAGCGCGCTACTCACCCGTGAGGGTCTCAAGGCGTGTAAGGGGGGAGGCTGCTACTGCTAGAACAGCCAGGTCTTGAGAAGTCTCCTGAAGGTCAGCAGGTCCTGGGTTTGTCGCAGGTGGATGGGGAGGGTGTTTCATGTCTTGGCGGCGAGGTGGAAGAAAAATCTTCCACCTGAGGTCATTTGGTGGATGCGTGGAACGAGGGCGAGGTCAGTGGAGCGAAGCTGGCGGTTCTGGGTGTAGAAGGTGAGTTGTTTGTTCAGGTATGTTGGTCCAGCATTGTGGAGTACTTTGTGAGCATGGGTGAGGAGCTTGAAGGTGATCCTCTTGTTAACAGGGAGCCAGTGCAGGTCTCTCAGGTGGGCAGTGATGTGGCTTTGGAGGGGGACGTAGAGGATAAGGCATGTGGAGGCGTTCTGAATTCGTTGAAGTCTTTTCTGTAGTTTGGCCATGGTTTCTGCGTAGAGGGCGTTGCCGTAGTCCAGCCTGCTGCTGACGAGGGCCTGGGTGACCGTTCTTCAGGTTCCGGTGGGGATCCATTTGTAGATCTTGCGAAGCATGCAGAGGGTGTTGAAGCAGGAGGAGGAGAGGGTATTGACTTGCTGGGTCATTGAATATGTTGAGTCCAGGATGAACCCCAGGTTGCGTGCGTGGTTGGTGGGAGTCGGGGCAGCTCCTAGCATGGCTGACCACCAGGAGTTGTCCTAGGCTGAGGGGTGTGGAGCCAAGGATGAGGACCTCCATCTTGTCAGAGTTCAGCTTCAGGCGACTGTTCTTCATCCATTCGGTGACAGCCTTCATTTCTTCGTGGAGGTTTGTTTTGGCGGTGGCGGGGTCCTTGTTGAGGGAGAGGATCAGCTGGGTGTCTTTGGTGTATGAGATGATGTTGAGGTCGTGCGATCAGACGATGTTGGCGGGTGGTGCCATGTAGATGTTGAAAAGGGTCGGGCTGAGGGATGATCCCTTGGGTATGCCGCAAGTGATCTTGGTGGCTTTGGAAAGGAACAGAGGGAGACAGAATCTCTGGGTTCTGCCGGTGAGGAAGGAGGTGATCCAGTCCAGGGCTTTGTCACTGATCCCTGCATCAAGGAGGCGTGTGCGTAGGGTGTGGTGGCAGACGGTGTTGAAGGCGGCTGTGAGGTCCCGGAGGATGAGGGCCATGGTTTCGCTGTTGTCTAGCAGGGTGATGATGTCGTTGGTGGCGGCGATCAGGTCGGTTTTGGTGCTGTGATTGCTGCAGATTCTGGATTAGGACAGGTCCAGGGTGTTGTTCTCTTCGAAGAAGTGGGTCAGTTGCTTGTTGACAATTTTTACTCAATGACTTTCGCTGGGAACAGGAGCAGGGAGAGCAACCGGAATTCTTGAGGTCCTTTTGGTCCACCTTGGGTTTCCTGAGTAGGGCATTGATCTCAGCATGTTTCCAGCTCTCCGGGAAGGTGGCGGTGTTGAAGGAGCTGTTCTTGATATTCCTGAGTTTGGGTGCAATGATGGGGCTTGCTTTGTTGAAGATGCTGTTAGGGTAGGGGTCGGATGGGAAGCCGGAGTGGATGGTCTTCATGATTTTGATGGTGTTGTCATCATTGACGTGGTCCCATGTGAGCCGGAGGCCAGTGTGGCTGGAGGGCAGTGAGTGAGGACTGTCGGTGACTGTCAGGGTCGGGGTCTGGGTGTTGAAGTTTTTGTGGATGTCTGCGATCTTGCGGTGGAAGAAGGTGGCTAGGGAGTCGCAAAGGTCTTGTGATGGTGGGATGTCATTGGAGCTGGAGCTGGGGTTGGCGAGTTCCTTCAAGATGTTCAAGAGCTCTTTGCTGTTGTGTGCGTTGTTGTTGATGCATTCTTTGAAAGAGGTCCTTTTGACGGTTTGAATTAGTTGGTGGTGCTTGCGGCTGTCGTTCTTGAGGTCTGTGTGATTGTCCGGTGTCTTTTTGTGGCGCCACTTATTTTCTAGTCTTCGGCAGGTCTGCGTGAAAGCCTGGAGGTAGGTGGTGGACCAGATGGCCTTTCTGTCGGTGCACCTGTTTAAGGGTTTCTTGATTGGGGTGAGAGTGGTGGTGCAGTTGTCGATCGATTGTCTGAAGTTGTGAGCGGGTGTGTTGGTGTCGGTGGGGTCTGTCAGTGGGTCTCGGGCAATGGTGGTGATTAGCTGGTCTTCAGTGACCTTGTTCCTGCTGCGGGGGATACATTGCGAGTGTCTGTGCGTGGTGAGTTTTTTCAAAGGAGAAGCAGACACATCAGTGGTCAGTCCTGTGGGGTTTGGTGGTATGGCTGCAGGTGATGTGCTTGCTTGCGGAGAAGATGGGTTTGAGCGTGTGTCCGGCGGAGCTTGTCAAGCAGGGTGGTGGAGTTGCTGTCATTGCCGTTCTCGAGGTGCAAGTTCAGGTCTCCGAGGAGGATGTAGTCTGTGGCTGCTAGGGCGTGCGTGCTGACGATGTCAGTGATGGTGTCACTGAACAGTGCCCGGGTCGGGGGGGTCTGTAGACGAGGGTTCCTCTGCAGGTGGTGTTGGGATCGGTATGGATCTGGAAGTGCAAGTGTTTGGCAGTGCTGAGGGTATCTTCGGTGCTGGTCGAGATTCTGAGGGTATTCCTGTGGACAATGGCTATTCCTCCTCCCGGTCTGTTGGTGCGGTCCCTGCAGGTGATCTTGTAGCCCTCTCCGGGATGGCTTTGGCAGTGTCAGGCACTGAGGAGGGGTTCATCCAGGTCTCCGTCAGGAAGGCGACGTCTGGGGGATAAGTCGAGTAGGTCCCAGAGTTCGATGCTTGCTCGTGTACGGAGCGGGTGTTGAGTAGTATGCATCTGAGATGGTTGCAGCCTACCCTGGTGTGGGGGGAGGTCGTGCAGGTGCTTGCTGGCTGGTGAAGATGCAGCTTCACCAGGAGAAGGGTCCATGAGTGAGCTTCGGGGTGGCCTGGAAGCAGGTGGATGATCAGCTGGTGTTGAGTTCATTGAGGGTGTTGGCGATGTAGCGGTGTAGGGTGTCGTGGTGCCAGTGGAGGCCAGGGGGTCTGGCGCTGGGTGCAGTCCAGGCACGGACGGGCTCAGATGGGCTTGCCTTTAGCGTACCCTTGGTGTGCCAGATGGGCAACCGCACAACGGTCGCCATAATGTTGGGGAGGGGGAGGGATGAGGAGATGGGAGACGGGAGCGGGCGGTAGAGGGAAGAGTCAGTGGCGGCGGGAGACAAACAGAGGGAAAACAAAGGCAAGCACCTACCCACATCAAGGGCTGTAGGGGTGAAAAATAGAGAAAAACAATAGCCCAATAGAACAGCAGTACGAGTTTAGAGAACAGAATCCAACAAAACAGAAGATAGAAGCAGAACAATAGTCCAGATACTAACACAGTACGAATTACCAAAAATTACAAAGAGCAAATACCATGCGCCTGAGGGAGACCTGAGCCAGGGTAGTCTTGAAACATGCAACAGAGAGGGGCCGGTTGGCTTCAGACGGAGCAGAGCAGTGTGGCACTGCCGGGGAGAGTGCTTGCCTTAGACTGAGGTCCGAGGACTCACACGCGCTCCCCCGCAGCAGTCGCCATAATGTTGAGGAGGTGGAGGGACGAGGAGATGGGAGGCAGGAGGGTGTTGTGGTGCCTGTGGAGGCCAGGGGGTCTGGTGCTGGGTGCCGTTCAGGCACGGACGGGTGCAGATGGGCTTGCCTTTGGCGCACCCTTGGCGTGCCAGCAGGGCAACCACACAACGGTCGCCATAATGTAGGGGAGGGGGAGGGATGAGGAGATGGGAGACGGGAGCGGGCGGTAGAGGGAAGAGTCAGTGTCGGCGGGAGACAAACAGAGGGAAAACAAAGGCAAGCACCTGCCCACATCAAGGGCTGTAGGGTTGAAAAATTGAGAAAAACAATAGCCCAATAGAACAGCAGTATGAGTTTAGAGAACAGAATCCAACAAAACAGAAGCCAGAAGCAGAACAATAGTCCAGATACAAACACAGTACGAATTGCCAAAAATTACAAAGAGCAAACACCATGCTCCTGAGGGAGATCTGCACCAGGGTAGTCTTGAACCTTGCAACAGAAAGGGGCTGGCTGGCTTCAGACAGAGCAGAGCACTATGGCACTGCCGGGGAGAGTGCAATCCTTAGACCGAGGTCTGAGGACTCACACGCGCGTCCCCGCAGCGGTCACAATAACGTATGGGAGAGGGGAGGGACGAGAATGCGTCGGTTTTTGCAGCGACGACAGGTGCTGCGACGATATTTGCAATGGCACAGCAATGCAATGATAATCTTCTTGCGCCTTCGAGATGCGCCAGTTAAACGCGCCGCAAGAAGAGCTATGCAACAGTTCCGCAAATCTTTTCATGCTTCTTCTTCTTCCAGCTCCCAAACAGCAGCAACAACATCCAGAGGCCCCACAACAGGATCAAGCACTCTAGGCAGTTCAGAACTCACACAGAAAAGTTCAGGGGGAGCTGGGGGTGAAGTCCTTTTGTTCCTGGGGCTTCACAACAGGAGTCCAGCTCCCCTCAGACCCTTGGAGATCTTCTTCAAACAGAGGATACAACACACAGCAAAGTCCTTCTCCTTTCCTTGGCAGAATAGAAACTGCAGGTCAGCCCCAGAACACACAGCAAGGGCAGTCCTTCTCTTCAGTTTGTCCAACTCTTCTCCTCTGCAAAGGTTCTTCTTGAATTCCAGGATGATTTAAAATTCATGGGTTTCAGCTCTCATATGTATACCCCAAAAGTATTTGTTTTCTATGTGTGAGGGGTCCTGGACCCAGTCCAAACCAGTTCTGGGTGCACTCTGCCAGTGCACACCTCCTTCCTTTGTCAGTGTAGGCTAGGGCCATCAGACGCTACACAGGAGGTGGAGCCAGCATTGTGGAAGACAGGCACAGCCTATTCAGGCCAAGGTGCTACTCCTCCCACCACTCCAAATGCATATAGGTCTATTCAGCCTAGTGCTGACTTTCTCAGACTCCTGGAGCCACCCCAGCCCCTGTCACTCTCAAGCCAGACAGTCAATCCACAAACAGGCAGAGGCACACAGAAAGGTTGAACAAGAAAATAGCCACTTTCTAAAAGTGCTATTTTAAACACAGAATTTAAAAATCATTCTTCCTAAGAGATGTGTTATTAAATTCTGAGTTCCGGTATTCCAGAATCTAATTTCCTATCTTACTCCAATGGGAATATATGCTTGTAAAACTCTTACACAGCATTCCCCATTCTGTCCTATGGGCAAGATAGCCTTTCAATAGTGAAATACAAAATTGGCAGTATCTCACTTTCAGGACATGTTCCACACACCAGTATATGTCCCACCTTTCACATACACTGCACTCTGCCCAGGTGGTAGCTTGGGCCCATCATAGGGGTGTCCCATGTGTAAGAAAAGGGAAGGGTAAGGGCTGGCTAGTGGATACTGGCCAGGTCAAAATGGCAGTTGACAAACTGTGCACAGGCACTTCAGTGGCAGGGCTGAGACATCTTTTCAGGGCTACTTATGTGGGTAGCACAATCAGTGTTGCAAGCCCACTAGTAGCATTTGAGTTACCAGCCCAGGCACTCAGTGCACGTTACTAGGGACCTACTGGTAAGCCAAATATGCCAATCATGAATAACCAATCACCATAACTATTTACACAAAGAGCATATGCACTTTAGCAATGATCAGCACTGGTAAAATGCCCAGAGTTCTATAGCCAACAACCACAGGTCATAAAAAACAAAGGAGGAAGAAGCAAAAAGTTTAGGGATAACGGTGGAAAAGGGCCATTTCCAACACCAATGTAACACCTTACAAACTTTTCCGTTGTCAATAATAGTATTCTGAAATCTCCCCATGTCAGCAGTGGAAAACAACTCCAAGTAGACATGTATTAGCATACACAGGGTGGGCAATGCAGAGCATGAGCCAAATGAAATGCCCAATACCATGAACAACAAATAATATCATAAGATCAAAAGATCCCAAATACCTAATGGGGTAATGAAGGAAAATAATAGTGACAAGCAAGTGACATTGAACCTAAGTATCATTCCAAGACCGCTGCTTTACCTCCAGGTAAAAAGTCATTATCAAAATATAGTGAGTCACACAAAGCCTATCCCATGACCGTGACCAGTGAAGGTCAGGCAAATGTCTATAAGGTGCATCCAAGTTGTGACAGAAGAGTAACTACAATATCCACCTATGTGACCCCAAACCGTGAATTTGTAGAAACTCAATAAATACCTATGTCCTTTTTGATAAAGACCTCTGTAAAGTAAGAACAACCACTAGTTAATAGACCATAAAAACAGGCTGCCCACTCTCTAGTACTCAATTCCCACACACAATATGGACACCTACTTCTTTTGAGGTGATATTTCCAACCCACAAAGGGATTCAGTATGTTCCGCGACGTCAATAAGGCAGTGATTGGATCTGAGGGATCCTATTTTGTCTCCAAATCTTGAGCTCTAAAAATAGGAATAACGGGGATGTCTCAATGAGTAAAATCCTTACAAAAACAATGTAACCAGTTCTATAGGAGTAAAAGTACGTGCTCATTCCAAATGCACAATTTCAACCAACGTGACATCTATCCTCGTGTTTGCCAAGCCTGTTCCGTAAGCCAACATGTCAGCCCTCTCTAGAATCATCCGGCAGATCATTCCATATACACCGTAATACATATCACGTTATATTCATTATCTCTTTCGCCAAAATTCGCGACCAGAATATCTCGGATGTTTATCTACAACATAAAACACTGCTTCAAAATGTGTTCTCCGTAATATACTTTCACAGTATCACAGACTCTTTAAACCAATGCATCCCATTATATGCGATTTGCAGAATCAAACTTCATGTTAAGTAGAGCCAAACCACATATAGCGTGATGGCTAATATAGTGATAATCATGTATATATTCCAAAATCGAGCTGGGAACATTTGTTCAATCCTGTACTCAATGCCACATCATTATTCAGCATACTAAGTGTCAACCACCATTCAATCTCTAATGCTTACACCCCAAATCAGTTACCCAAAAGGTCTTTACAGTTATCATACTACAAGACAAACACATTACCAAAACCTAGTCCCACTCTTACCATGACTCTGACGGTCGTGTCCCAAACGTCGCTCTCCGTGTAGCTCGAGTACGAGAACAAAGAAAGAAGCCTTGTAAAGCTGCTTAAAAACAAATTTCCACTCATCAATTCATTGAAATGAAGGGAGGACAAAAACCAAGTCTCATTCACGCAACCTGATTATCAAAATAGAAAAAGGACTAAAGCCATGTCCCACTTCTTGGTGGCCATCTTAAAATATCGATGTCTAAAAGCAAACTAATTACTCTTACCTCTGTACTCATTATACAGCTCCCCAAAACTCCCGACCCATATTAAACACAGTGTTATTTCAAAGTAAAACCTATATTCAAGAATGTTACGGATTACATAGGGTATATATTAACAAATGTCCATATAAACTCCACTGGGTGCCATCTTGTAACATGATTCTTGGACGAATGCGGTTACCTAAGCTAATCAAAAAGGCTCAAAAAGTAATTAAAGTACCCTTTCAGAACGTGTGTCCAAGTAAATTGACTATAGCGATTGTTAGAAATGGGATCTCTGGTTGGCTAAGGCTTGCGCCAAAGCCAGGCAGAGACCACCACTCTAGTCAGGGCAAGGGATTTCAACACCAAGATAACCCCTGCTCAGTAAGGCTTATCCCGGAGGCAATGTGTAAAGCATTTGCAGAACACACACACAGCAGCAACACACTAGGCACACCACAAAAAGGGACTCCAAATAAGATTATTTATATAATTAGCCTTTGTATTACCATAAACACATTAGATCATAATCACACATATTACACTGTGCCAACTGGCACTGGGCAGAATTTACAGGGGATTATTTACACATGACAGGGCCACATGGGCCACTGTCAGAATCAGCACTTAGTAGAAATAGTAGATGTAGAACATAGAATAATTGTAGCACAAAATAACAATTGTAGAACATAATCAGTTGTAGTGTAGTTCCTATATTCCCATTAGGCTCTGCGCATTGGAATAATATATCCTTTTTTACTTTTTATTTTATTTTATTGTTTATTTATTTTTTCCCTTTTTTATTTTTTTTATTTGAGAATTCATTACTGGTACAAAATAACAGAAGAGAGAAAACAACCATTGCATACATTATTCCATCTAACAAAGCTAAAAGAAGATACAACAGATACAATAAATAGACATTATATATAAGGGCATGCTTCCGTCTTCAATAAAGCCATTACAGTTCTTAAAATACCTTATACACATAAAAAAAATACAAATATATACTACCCTATATTTACAATCATGAATCTCTCCAAGCTTTCAAGTGCCCAGATTTTTAACCCAAATTCCCGTGTTTTCCTTGCCCTTTAGTGCATAGAGTGTGAACTCGATATTATGGATACCCAAGAGTCTAGTCAACCACATTTGGGATGATGGGGCAGTTTCGTCCTTCCATGCTGCTGATATGAGGATACGCAGTACTGCCGTTGATATAAAAACAAGCGCTTCGGTCTCTTTATTTAGACCCAGGTTAGTATCGCTTCCGAAGATCATAAAGGTCGGGGATAGGCAGATCTTAAGGCCTAGCAGCATATGTCCTATAGATTTGACATAGGTCTTAGGTCGACTAGGTCTCCATCGAATATATTAGACTTAATTTGAAAGTAAAGTGAACTGCTAAAATCGTAATACTGGTTGCAAAGTATAATGCATACAGTAAGAAGAGTATTATAAAATAATATTGTAAAAGCATTGTATGGTTACTAGACCATAGATAAATACATACATAAATAAAAAAGGCTAAAAAGTACTCAACTGGTGCTTCTAAAATAAGCCTACCCCGATGTACCTAATCTAAGTCTAGTTCGAGGGAAGAAGTAAGTGAGGTGTAGCATAAGTTTAGTTTGTCTTTGCCAAGAATCTATCTAAGATTTCTCTTAGGGTCTAATCAGCTCCGTACCTTGGTTTTAGAATGTCGTAGGTCTGGTATCTCTGTCTCAGGACTCGATTTCTCAACACCCTGCGAGGGGAGCTTGGAAACACTGGAGCTGGATTCTCTGCGAGAGAAAGGCAGCCTCTCTGTCAGTGCATCAGCTGGAGGGTCGGCTTCCTTCGGCACTTGCTGTAGCGAGCTGCGTCGGGCAAGTAGATAGTCGAGCTGCTCCGAACACCGTTTGCTTGCTAGGGCAAGTGTAGGCATATATATACCTTGAAGGTGCCTTGTTTGAGGTAAAGTCGAACATAATAATGTCTCCAAAGAACCCCAAAGGAACGGTAGTTCTTTGAAAACGCCATGATTTCTAAGACAAATCAATATTTAAGCAAGGGGATGTCCCTGACTGCTGAAGCTGAGTTTTCCAAGAAATCGTTGTGACTTTTTGCAACTATTGGAAGTAGCGATGCCTGTATTTGGACTGTATGGGTTATGTCTAAATATGGGTATGATTGCTATGCCTATATAATGGCAATGTGAATTGTACCTATATAAGGGCATGAATCGGTGAATTACACTTGGATTCTACAATGCTCCACAACACAGTAATCACTGGTAAAAGGTAGGAACACACTACGCAATACTAATCACCTCAGGCATAGATCACGCGGTGAAACATAAACTGACTAGCATAAACTATACTAGGTATAACAACCTCCTAGGCATGAAAACACAGTTAAAGGTATAAAATGGGATGCATAAATACATTATGCATAAATCACATTAGGCAATTATCATCATAAACACAGTGGGCAACCACCTTGGGCAAGAATCACAGTAGGTACGGACCCCAGGCCAACTGGCCTTCCATGGAGCTCAAATGCCCTTTGTCCCAAAAGTCAGGGCGCGCTGCCTAGGCAGCTGAAAGCAAAAGTGTACAAGAGTTTGGGGCCTAAACGTGGCAGCCGCCCACAACTTGCTCGGCAGCTGTGAAATGAGCCCTGGCACCAGCATGCCTCTGGAGCCCCTCTTTGGGACTCTAAACACAATGGAGCAGCTGCCCGCTGCCAGGTGGGGCAGCTGGTGAAAATAAATTGCACTGGCCCTCCACGGGTCGTCAGGGGCCCTCTCTGGGACTCCTAAAATACTTGGCCCCCATGTTGCAGCAGCCTGCCACTGCAACGCCGCTGGGAAGTCACAGGGAGAACGGGCACCACCGTGCCTGTGCGCCCCACTCGGGGGACTCTTAAAAACAAATGCCCCTCAATGTTGGAGTGGTCCGCTACCCTGCAGGACCTCTCAGGGAGAACAGGGACCGGGGATGGGGAGGTAACGTCTCACTCACCTGGGACTCCCTCGCGGTCTCCTCTCACCAGGCGTCTTCAGTAGCTGCATGCGGGACTCTTCACCGGTCCCTCTCCCGGGCCCGGGACTTGAACACGGAGCCTGTGAGGCTCATAACGTCTTAGGCTGCATGCAGGGCTCTCCTCCATAACACGGGAGCCCGCTTCCAGTGGCAGCCTTTCTCTCCATTCCGCTTGGCCTGGGCAAAAGGCTCCCGCCTGGACTCTTCCTCTGGTGATTACGTGGTCACGGGGCTTCCTTTGGAAAAGCGGAAGTCCTGCCCCACGTCAGGCAATGCGCCCCCTGACTTCCTGTTCTCCCCGGCCGTGGTGATGATCCTTTTCCTCTGCAAACGTGGCAATGCGGGGAGGCAACCGCTATTCAAACAAAGGCAATTGCGGCCATAAAGCGGAGTGGGCACCCGCTATGCACTAAATAAAGGTGATTACGGCCATCACGCGGGGTGGGCACCCGCTACGCATTAAACAAAGGTGACTGCTGCCATAACACGGGGTGGGCACCCGCTCGGCCACTCGCATAAATTAGCGGGTTGGGCACCCGCACACCTTCAGTAGTAGAAGAGCTGCAAACCCAAACAGAGAAGCCCTCTCCAAGCGCTAGGGCAGAGTCTCCAGCACTCTCCCCCACAAGCAAAGGGCTCTCAGCAAGAAGGGTATAGCTCTTCTTCAGCAAAAGGAAAATACAGCACTTGGTCCAGAAAAAGTCCCCTAGAATGAAGGGGGGCAAAGGACTGGGTCTAGGCAGGCTAGCTCACAGGGCCCTCCAGCAGGGAGGCAGTCCCTAGTGGTGGTTCCTCATGGAGCTCAGCAGCAGGCCCCCCTCAAGTCCGGAACAAGAGAACACATACATGGGGACAAAGCCCCTTCTTATACCCACATTTCCTTTGTTACAAACTGTAGGGCAAGGGGAGAACCAGTTACAACTGGTTCTGGAGCACTTTGTTTTGCTCAGCCCCTCTCCCTATTCACAGGACAAGCTAGGGACATCAGACACACCACAGGGGCAGAGCCAGCATTGGGGAGGGAAGGCACAGCAGCCTATTCAGGTCCCAGGTGCAATACCTCCCTACCATCTACATGCAGATCTCCATATTCACCACCGGGCAGGCCCATCCTGCCTCCTGTAGCCAAGCACACCAGCCAGTCCCTGTCACTCACAAGCCAGACAGTCAGTTCAAAGTCTGTGCACATTATAGCGCAGCATTTAATCTCATGAGTTTGCACTACCAAACTCGCCCCTGCACTCCTCTCACATCAGAAACTACCTAGGGCACTCATCTCTCCTATGCATTCCTATGGGAGGGCAGGCAAATCTCACCACATGCACTCAGGCTGCGCACGCACTTTACACTGGGACACAGTGTTAAAGTGTGCAGAAGCCAAAAACAACTAACATCAGGTCACAGTTAATAGCAAAAAGTTTAGGGGTAAACCTGCTAAAAGGGCCAAGTCCAACTGTGATCCTTTTCCAGGGTGTGCTATGAACTATGAGTGAGATGTGCTCAAAGTGATCATTCGCACTAAATTTCTCCATCCCCTCATGGCATTGGAATATTACATTTTTTTGTGTATGGATAGAACAATACAAATTATATATAACGGAAAAAAACAGAATCACGGAATACAATGTACAGAAAGCAACAATTAAAAGTACCAGGCAAATTTCTCAACGTAGAATGCAGGCAGCGAGACCAGTTGTAAAGCACATAGTAAAGCAGTTCTATGCATTTATCTTCCCAGAAAATAATGTAGCTCTTGGTCTACATTAAGCCCTATCTCAGTGCCACACAGTCTAAGAATCCAAAGTGCCTCTTGCCTATGTAAGGCTATTTGTCTGTTGCCCCCCCGGGATGTCGCTGAGTTTGTTCAATGCCATAGATTTCAAAGTGTTTGTTCTGGGTCTGAGCGGAGCATTGAGCTATGAGCCCCTGCAATAGGATATCTCATGTCCCCTTGCTTGACCTCTCTCATATGTTCTCCTATTCTTTCACGCAGCTTTTTTATCGTGCTACAATATATCTTTTCTTGCATTTGCACTCAATAATATACACAACCAATTTTGACTGGTAATTTATATTAGACACTTTTCTATAGGTTCTGTTACCTGGGCCCTTAAACTGTGTCTTCTTGTTGCATGCCCACTTACATGCACCTCAGTGTCCACACCCATAAAAACCTTATGTCCGTTGTGTAAGCCAACTTTCTTTCGTCCCAACTCTTGGGTAGCTCGGGCTCAGTAAATTCCTTAGTGACACCCCCGTCTCTAGGTAATGTTGACTGTCTGAAGCAAGACCAAAAGAATAAAGATAGAAAATAAGAATTGAAAAACCTTGTGTATAATTAGTGCTTACATTGTGCACTTAACAAATTGTTGATACACATATGACGTGTGCTGAGGATTTCTTTGTATATTTTGTTGGCTTTGGCTGCTATTTTGGGGATGTTGGTGGTTCTCCTCACCTTACAGCACCGTCTTCCAAAAAAGTAGTTTTATGTACAAACTAGCAGTCCGCCCCGGCGTTGCCCGGGGCAGAAGGGGGCTGGGGGCAGCATTTTAAGCCTCTGTGCACTCCCTTCCTGACATTGCCCAGACCGCATCCCTCCCGCCTCCCGCCTTGCCGCCTTGCCGCCGCCGCCCGCCCCTACATGACATTGCCCAGATCGCCTCACGCCTCGAGCCTCCCGCCCGCCTCCCGCCTCCCTCCTGCCTTTGCCTAACCTGAGCCGCCCGCTCCGGACTTCACCGCCACTCCTCGCCGCTCCTTGCCTTACCTGAGCCGCCCGCTCCGGAGTTCACCGCCACTCCTCGCCGCTCGTCACCGCTCCTCCCCACCTGTCGTTATCACGTCTAGGTTGCGGTCAGCACTACGTCGCGGCCGGCGCTAATTTTAGGGGACTACTTTGTTTTGAAATTTACATTTTTTAATTTACGTTTTCTTTTTATTTTATGTCACCTATGTCCATCTACACACCCTGAGGATTCCAACAATGTATTGGGTGTGTGGATTGGTGCTGTGGTTCCAGTGTTTACCTTGCCAAAAGGTTTCTGTTCTCTCTTTATACTAGTAGTATAGATATATGTGTTATTCTCCTGAGCTGCGCTAATATACCTAAGTATTATACCACTCCTCTTAATAGTCCACTCGATTCATCACTACCACAATTCCCCCCTTGCATGTCTCACAGATAATGAATGAGGTGTCATGCCCTAGACAATAATGGGCAACTTTCTCTTGCTTTGTTAGGCTATCCTTAAAATGTATATATGGCAATCTAGTAAGTTTGCTCTAGTGCATGTGAATCTCCAGTTACACGTTTTATGAATGCATCAGAAATGCAAAGTTGTGCATAATGTGGGGTGAATTTGGTACATGGTTTTAGTCCATTATCAAATGTCCTGTACAATATCACGGTCATTCACCAGTTTCATCAAAGGTCATGTGACTGTCAGGGTCTGTAGACAAGAGCCTAGAGATATTCTTCAATTGTGAGACAATTAAATCAGATAATACAGGTGTTGGTCATTGAAAGTATGTAAATCAAAACATAATTTCAACTCAACATTTGGACAAATTTGAACGAATATAAAAGCATATGCAATTAAGGATTGAGCTATATAAAGATTTATTACATCACAACAATGTCAACTCACCAGTTTCAGCCACTGAAAATCAATTTCAGGGAATCCCCTTGAGGTTAGCAGCTGAACCTGTTTTCTTGTAGTGAGCATTTACATGGTATCTCTTGATCCAGTAATTGCAGAGATTAGGACAATGTTCAATTCATATATTTGATTTTAAAAAATAGTCATGACCACAAAGGCTGTCAAATTAGAGAAACAAACAAGAAAGGTAAACTAGCAACACCAATAAAGATAAATTTAACATTTTATAAAACAAATTAGATACATTATTGAAAAGACTAATGAGGAGATGCAGAAAGTATGGTCAGAGATTCCCAGAATTACGTAACTGACAGATGACAGAGTGCCTAATAGCTGATGCCAGGATGTCCCCTGATGTCACCAGTGTTGATTTTCACAAGGAAGACACCGGGGCAGTTGTTTAATAGAAGCGGGCATGAGAAAAAAACACATGTTGAGGAGGAAGCCATACAAAATCATGCAAGAGCATGTTATTTCGATGGTTTAAATAGATACTCATTTTGAAACCAACAAAGATTCCTCTTATGCAAGTTAAGACAAGTCCTAACAGATTTCTTATTGTGGGAGCAAACCTTGACCCTTCCAGGTAGGTCGCTCCCCCTCCGCACAGCACAGCACCCCCTTTTTTGTGACCTTTCTGCCCTTTTCTTGTGATCTTTTGCCTTCTGTGCCACTAGTTTCCCCCGTTTTCTGTGACCTTTTGCCCTTTTGTGACCTTTCTGCCCTCTGTGCCACTCGTTTACCCCTCAATTGTTGTGCCCTTTGCCTTCTGTTTCCTTCATTGCCCCTCATCGTCCCCGCCGCTGGTCCCCTGCAGCTCCGCCCCCCTGACTGCCCCCACCTCCCAGCTGCTCCTCACTTCCACCTCCCCATACATGCTAGCTGCTGCGCGGCCGCGCCGCTGGTGCGCGGCTAGCCTGTCTGCGCCCGTTCAAACTTGGACCGCGCCCAGCGCTAGCACCCCTGGCCCACGCACCCGCCATATTGACCGCAGCCACTATGATGCCAGCACTCTGCACGCTCTGAACCCCGGACAGACCCACAACTGCTTCAAGGCCGCCCCTAAAAACACACACGGTCCCTTCACCTGCTGGAATTGCAGCTACACCAGCCACAGAGCCAACGAACCACCCGCCAAGAAAGACCTCAACCACCTCCGATGCATACTACTGAAACCCGCTCCGCACGCAAACACGCCGTCGAGCTTTGGGACCTGCTCAACACAACCTCCCTGGACATCGCCTTCCTGACAGAGACCTGGTTGAGCAACTCCTCCGCACCCGACATCGCCATAGCCATCCCAGACGGCTACAAGATCACCTGCAGAGACCGCACCAACGGAGTCCGAGGAGGAATTGCCATTGTCCATAAGAACAGCATCAGGGTCTCGACTAGCACAGATGACACGCTCAGCACCGCCGAACACATGCATTTCCAGATCCATACAGACACCAACTTCACCCTCAGAGGCACCCTCGTCTACCGCCCCCCCGGACCCCGCCCCCATTTCAGCGACTCCATCGCCGACTTCATCAGCACGCACGCCGAACTACATCCTTCTCGGAGACCTGAACTTTCACCTTGAGAACAACAATGACAACAACTCCACAACCCTGATCAATAACCTTGCCAACCTCGGACTAAGATAACTCATCACAACGCCCACCCACTCTGCCGGCCACACGCTTGACCCTGTCTTCTCCTCAAGCCCGCACGTCTCCGTCAGCTACACCACCGAACTCCTCTGGACCGACCACCGCTGCATCCACTTCACCTTCCAGAAACCCACCACACACCACTGCACCCAACAGATCCCCCCCGCCGCTGGAGCAAAATCACCAAAGACCAACTACATGCAAACCTCGCTCTCAGCCCACCCACCGAACCCTCCAACACCGATGTCGCTGCCCACAACTTCAGACGCTGGATTGAGGACTGCGCCAACACCCTGGCCCGCTAAAGAAACCCCCCCACAGAGACACTAGCAAGAGTGCCAGCTGGTTCACGGCAGAACTCCTAGATTCCAAGCAGGCCTGCCGGAAACTAGAGAAGAAATGGCACAGTGAACAAACTCCGGACAGCCACGCAGCACACAAGGAAGCCGTCCGCAACCACCACCACCTCATCAGGGCTGCCAAGAAGACTTCCTTCAAAGACCGCCTAGACTGCAACGCACACGGCAGTAAGGAGCTCTTCAACATTGTAAAGAAACTCTCTAACCCCAGCTCCATCACCAACAACATCCCGCCGTCGCAAGCCCTGTGCGACTCCCTTGCCACCTTCTTCCACCGCAAGAGAGCAGACATCCACAACAGCTTCAACACCCAGAAAGCCCCAACAGACAGCAACACAACAGACCCTCTGCACACCATCGACCACGTCCCCTTTCTAGCCTGGACCAGCGTGAGCATCGATGACACCATCAAGACCATGAGCACAATCCACTCCGGCTCTCCGTCAGACCCATTCCCGCAACACATCTTCAACAAAGCAAGCAGCACCATCGCACCCCACCTACACAACATCATCAATCTCTCCCTTAAGACCGCGACATTCCCAGAGAGCTGGAAACACACCAAGATCAATGCCCTACTCAAACAAACCCAAGGCAGACCCAAGAGACCTCAAGAACTTCCGACCCATCTCTCTGCTCCCCTTCCTGGCCAAAGTCATTGAGAAAATGGTTCACAGACAGCTAACCCGATACCTCAAAGAGAACAGAATCCTGGACCCTTCCCAGTCCGGGTTCCGCAGCAACCAAAGCACAGAGACCGCCCTCATCGTCGCCACCGACGACATCAGGACCCTGATAGACAACGGGGAGACTGCAGCACTCATCCTCCTAGACCTCTCCGCCGCATTCAACACCGTCTGCCACCGCACACTACGCGCACGCCTCCACGCCGCAGGGATCCGAGACAAGGCTCTGGAATGGACCACCTCCTTCCTCTCCGGCAGAACCCAGAGCGTCCGCCTCCCCCCATTCCGTTCCGAAGCCTTCGAGATTATCTGCGGTGTACCCCGAAGATCCTCCCTTAGCCCGACACTGTTCAACATTTACATGGCCCCACTTGCAAACATCGCCCAACAGCACGACCTCAACATAATCTCCTACGCTGACGACACTCAACTGATCCTTTCACTCACCAAGGACCCCATCACCGCCAAAGCCAACCTCCATGAAGGAATGAAGGCGTCGCCGACTGGATGAAAATCAGCTGTCTGAAGCTGAACTCTGACAAGACGGAGGTCCTCATCCTCGGCTCCAACCCATCAGCCTGGGACGACTCCTGGTGGCCAACAGCACTGGGGGCAGCCCGACCCCCACCGACCACGCACGCAACCTAGGAATCATCCTCGACTCAACGCTCTCGATGACCAAGCAAATCAACGCCGCCTCCTCTTCCTGCTTCAACACCCTCTGCATGCTCTGCAAGATCTATAGATGGATCCCGACAGATACACCCAGGCCCTCGTCAGCAGCAGACTCAACTACGGAAACGCCCTCTACGCGGGAGCCCCGACCAAGCTCATCAATTGACTACAATGCATCTAAAACACCTCGGCACGACTGATACTCGATGTACTACGACACGGCCACATCACCCCCCACCTGAGAAACCTGCACTGGCTCCCTGTCAACAAGAGGATATCCTTCAAGCTCCTCATCCACGCACACAAGGCACTCCACAAGACCGGCCCAGCCTACCTCAATAGACGGCTCTCCTTCTCACACCCCCAACCGCCAGCTACGCTCTGCCGACCTCTCACTCCCCACCGCCCTGTGCGTCTGAAGAACAACCACCGGCGGGAGATCCTTCTTCCACCTTGCCGCCAAGACATGGAACACCCTCCCACTGAGCCTACGACAGACCCAAGACCTACTGACCTTCAGGAGCACACTAACGACCTAGCTGTTCGATCAGTAGTGGCCCCCACCTCTCCCCCCGCACCTTGAGACCATCACGGGTATGTAGTGCTCTTAACAAATTACTGATTGATTGATTGATTAAGTCCTTTACATTGCCAAGTGTAAGGCCAATTTTATGAAAGAAAATATATCTTAATCAACAAGTGCATTCATTTTTGACCAGAGTTCAAATAGCGTTGTGCTATAAAAGGCATACACCTACTCTGTCCACAGCAAGTAAAAAGTAAGAAACAAAGCAAAAATAGCATACATTTGACTTCCCAGTTTCTACCATCCTTCTGCTATACAGCAACAGTCCCCATTTTAGTACATTGCTAAGAACAGAAGTTGATGTTGTGGCAGATATGGATGGGACAACATCGCTGGGTCTTAAATGTTTTTCAATCTTTGAGACTATAGAAGAGTATGACTACAAATGTCAAGGTTATATTTGACTGCAATTATAAGCCAGTATCAAACATGTTGTAACGTATAGTGTTAGGGTTTCATCAAACCAGTGATGTAAATCCCCTATAATGTGTAACATTGTTAGCATAAGGACACACCTGTGTGTATATTTGGGTGCAATTGTGAGATCTACCTTGTGTGGTGCCATGTTGCACTCCAAATGGCAACTGTCCCAGCTGAAGCAACCAATCTACTCAAAAGAGTAGCTGTATGAAAACAGTATAAATAAAAAAAACATAATCAAAACATCTATTCATTGCTAGGATGTGTTCTAGAGGTTTAGAGGGGATGAATATGATGTTTGCCTAAAAATGTAGATATTGGTGAAGGACAGGTATGGGTTATTGATTATAGGTTTGCTTTCGGTGAGAGAGAGAGAGAGGAGAAAGAGAGTAAAGGAAACAGAGAGAGAGAGAAAGGGGTTTAGAATCTTACCTGGTATCTGGAAGCGTGGCTCAGTGGTTAGAGGGGGCAGACCCGGAAGCTGAGATCGGCCGTGGACCAGGGTTCGATTCCCCGCCTCGGCGGGTCTCGGGCTCAAAAATTCCACGGAGTTGACAATTCTCGCTCCGGTGCCTACTTGACTCACAGGGTCACACTCTGCGACTCTGGGCAATAGCTTGCTTAATCTCCACTACGGCCCCTCGCGGCGGGATGCCTGGCTTTCACCTTGTGGATACCCGGCCGGGATACCTCACAAGGGAATACCAGGACGGGTTCCCTAAGCAAGCGCCTTGGGACCCCTGGGTTAAAGTGCGCTATATAAATCGAAACACATTTACATTTACATTTACATTTATCACTGGAGAGGACAGCCTTCTTGAGGGTCTTGATATGGAGACAGGATCCAGGTGCCTCTACAGGCAGAGCTTGTTTTAGCTGAAACCTCACAAACTTCTCCGTCACCAGCTACTCTCATCTTACAATGTTTTAATATTCTCCATAATGTGTGCCTCATCCCCAATACATTAACATATTCTGTCATCACAGCCAGCAATGTAGCAAGGAGTGGGGTAGTGGGGTAATCAAAAGTGGATTTGTCCCTATAATGTTGTGAAGATATTCAGTGCTGTAAAATATGTAAGACAAACTCCAGGAGTTGGATTTTGATGATAAATTGTAATGCTTATTTATTCAGCACCTTTGACTTACCTAACAAGTTCTGGTAAGTTACCATGAAACTTGGTGCAAAAGAAAATATTGCATTCTTTACACCAGGAGCCCTGGTGAATTTTATGTCATGCCCTTCAAGTTATGAAAGTACCTTCCACCTTTCAGAGACTGGTGAACCATGCAGTAAATGGTCAGGATGACTTCTGTGTTTCCTATCGAGGCAACATAACAGTGATTAGTGAAAGACAGGGGCGATCACATTGTCTAACCCAAGGAGGTGTTGCAAGTACTATAAAAAGCTAAATTAAAGATTGTCTGTTGCCTTGTGAGAGAGAGCATGTTCATTTATCTCAGTTACTGACAGTGGGGTTGAAAAATAGAGTCTTACAAGACTAAGATCCATATCATTTGTTAGGAGACCCCATCTACTCAGACAGATTTACAAGTATTTGTGGGCCTCACAGGATACTGTCAGAACATTGTCCCCTCGCTTGGCCTTCCATGGTGCAGAGTTCCAAAATGTACAAAATAGCAAATTCAATCCTCAATCACCAGCATGCCCCTGATTAACTGAAAAAGGCTCTCTGGGGTCATCAGACCTGTCCCTCCTCATTAATAAATTCTTGGCTCTTAAAACAGGACCAACGGCGGCATTCCCTAGTGCAATAAGAATGATTGAGAACATTTATTGATTTTTATTAACTGGTGACTGCTATCAGGTATCTTAACTGGAAGGTTACAAAGACATAATGCTTTGTAATAATTTTGTCATTTAACAGATTCAATTGCGATGCGAATACCTTTATCATCCACAACTAATCATAAGCCCTTGAAATAGCTGATGAGCTTGGTGCAGTGCCTCACCCATTCAGCTTGCCACTTTAAATTAAGTCCAGTATTCTCCGGTGAAAGGATCAAGTTTTAATATGTATTTGTTAATCCATATTATTGTGCATGAACATTTCCAATGGTGTTGGCAAACAACAGAGAGCATGCAGACATCCCTCCTGGCACCTTGTCTCTGGGTAGTGTCGGAATGGAATACATAACATTTCATACCAGAGCAGACCCCTTGAAAATGTACTTGCCATGTATCGTGTTGATAACACACCCCAGTGCATACACAGTGTTGACAAAGAATTTCTGCATAAAGCATCTGCTCTCCATATAGAGAAAATCTGTTTTAAACGTGGCACTTGCATTTTAGAACTCCATGTAAGCGCTTGCATGCCATGTTAGTTGGCAGAAGGACAATGAAGGATCAATTGAGGGCTGATTGGACCCTGTTGTCGCATTTCCTTCATTGAGAGCTGTGTGACACTCTGGTGGTCTGCAATGGTGCTGTTCCTAATAATGCCCGCATGGAAACTGCAGGTCCAGGCCATGGTGCCAAGAGATGTAAACACTAAACATCAAAAATTCTCTTTGCACCTCACCAAAGATCTGAGGAATGTTGTCTAATAACATTTTATAAGTGCAAGTGGGTCATTCTGGTAAGCACATATCTCCATGCACCACTGTTGGTTTTC
Source organism: Lissotriton vulgaris (assembly GCF_964263255.1). NCBI lineage: Eukaryota > Metazoa > Chordata > Amphibia > Caudata > Salamandridae > Lissotriton > Lissotriton vulgaris. Next base: position 879,203,743 of record NC_141691.1, read on the forward strand.
TGTGCTAATCTTTGTTGGACTTCCAACTTGCTCTTTCCTGGTACCCACTCGTTTCCAAGTTGCAGGGAGTAAACACTGGCCCATAACCAACTGTGGTACCCTGAGCACCAGAAGCAGTTTCTGGAGCCGTACATGGGTGTCCTGTGCATTTTTGTGCAGATGTTCAGCACCAAAGTTTTTTTCTGCTAGCCAGAGCCAGAGTGACCAAAAAGTTGTTGTTTTGTCCTTGTGTTTTCCCCGTGATCCTGTGTGACAGCCTTTTTGTCTTTTTCATTACTAAGATCGGACCACCCTGAACTTGAGCATTGTTTTGGTTGGCTTTCAATTGAGAGCTATCCAACTTTGAAGCTACCACAAACTCCTATAGGCCTGCAGGAAATGATTACAGAATTAGGAGACTATGCTACCTTGAACCAACTTACGATTAACCATCAAAAAACAAAAGTTATGTGTTTCTCGAAATCTATTAAAACATCGAAAAGGCAAACTTTTTCCTGGAAATTGGGTGAGCACCCATTGTCTAGGGTTATGTGCTACAAATACCTAGGCTTTCAGCTAGATTGTTAGCTTAACTTCAAATCACACTTGGATCAAGGCCGCATGAAAGCCAAACAACTGTTGTTCGCTTTTAAAACCCTAGGGAAAAAACTTATAGGATGCTCTGCCGCCCATCTGCTTAAAGTGATTGCTGCAAAACTTTTATCTTCCATTTCATACGGCTCGGAAATTCTGAATACCAAAGATGCCGCAGTCCTAAATACAGCACAATCCACACTATTTAAGAGACTGTTTTCAATACCGCTACATACCTCACAGGCACAAATAGATTATGGCCAGACAAGGCGCCCTAGTAAAATACTACTGGTGGACGAGGGAGGCAGAAGACAACACCCTAGCCCATCGTTGTTGGGTCGAGATTGAAAATCAAATGAGCCTAGCCAATTAAGCCACAGCAGCCCTGAAGGAATCCCTGTCAGCATTACAGTTAGAGGATGTTTGGCTCATGCCCGCAACGTACTACGGATTTAAAAGTGTAGTCAATAACGCTATTAAATGGATCTCTTTACTTACTGATAAAACGTCCTTTGCAAAAAAACATCATGCCTAGGCTGTGATAAAGGACTACCAGAAGCTGAAGCCGCAACAATACCTGTTGGAACAATTTGCCCATCAGACAAACATTTTCTGACTTTGCTTTGCATGGGGTCTTTCCCCTCAAAGGATTTGACCCCAATATGGAAACAAATATGGCCATCCAAGGAATGTCGCCTCTGTGGTCAAGGGGAAGAGCCATTACTACATTTACTATGTACTTGCTCTTCTTTATTGGAAACTCAAAAATCTATCCTCCAGGAGGCTCTAAGGAAGGAACAAATAAGAACATGTAGAGTAGCGGTCATTAAATGTCTCAGAGGGCCGTCAATTCACCTGTCCTGCAGAACCATAATACTATGGAAAATCGCAGCAAAAGAACTGGCAAAATGCGACTCTGCCAAGCAGCCAATTAATTAGCACATATTTCCCAAATGTATTGTCATATTCATCATTATTTTAAAATAATAAGCGTCCCCCTATCATGATATTCACCTTAAGTCCTTTTATGATTTTAAAATGTATACTTTAAAGCATTGCGTTTTATGATGGTTGTCCATCCTTTTATGATTTTTAATGAATCAAATAAAAGTAAATTTTGACTTTGACTTTGACTTTGGTTGGCTTTCAATTAAGAGCTATCCAACTTTGAAGCTACTGGCAACCCTGGCCTCAAAGTAGAAAACAAAAAACTGCTTGCTTGCTCAGTACTAGAAATCTTTGGTTCTTGACATATAGGTTGCATTATTTATACTGTTATGGGGCAAGAATAGGATAGAGATATTAGAAAAAGTGGGTCTTTTCCCAAGGATAGTTTAGGTCCTGAGTGTTGCATATACTGCTTAGGAAAAACCTGAAACTTAGGTTACGGCCCTCATTAAAGTTTTAACAAATTGCCAAGTGACTAAAAGTGTCAAGATGAGGTCTGTGTAATGCATTACTGCTTCTAATATTTCAATTTGGCTCTAGTTGGCAGACATTTTTGGGTCATTTAAAAGTAATCTGAGAGTTACCATCTGCAGTGCCTGAAGATTATTATCTTTTATATGGCCTTTCGCTCTATCCTTTTTAACTCATCGTCTTCCACTGGGCAGCACATAATGCCTTCACACTTAACACACCTACTCTAGCAATGAGAAACAGACTATCATGCAACATTGATAATGTGTTGGTACTCCCATAAGGGGTTCTGAACCACTGCAAAAGTACTTGCATAGTTAACAAATGATAGAGTCTTTTTTTGTTAGGATGAGGAAAGGATTATGTTGTGGTATTTCTCAGGTTGTTTTGATTAGGGAGTTGGAGTTTCATTCAATATTGATGGAATCTCTTGGGATAGAAGAGGTAGAATGATTCTATTGTGATATTGATGGAGTCTTAAGGAAGTAGAAAGTGGGGATGAGTGGAACTATTAGAGTTTAGCTCCATGGAATTCTGCAGAGCTATCTAAAAACACAGCGAGATTTCACAGAGGTCCTCTAGTGGCGGAATTTGGCACCTCACGGTGCTCTCGCTGAGTTTAGGCACTAGGGGGCACATTTACAATTACTGGTGCATCCCTGCATTTCAGCAGGGATATTCCAGTAATTGTGCGGCGCAGGTCCGCCAATCTGGTTGCGCAGAATTTACAATGCGGCGCACCATGGGGCAAAAACGGCACAGATGCGTCACGCATCTGTGCCATAAAAGCAGCGCATTGCTGGAGTTGCGCCGCAAGCGTGACGCAGCTCCAGCAAGGTTTGGGGGGCTTTATCTCCACAATGCTGCGTAAATCCTTACGACTGCTTCAAGCAGGCGCAGGGTTTTGACGCAGCATGGGCCCAAAAGTGACTGAGTGAAATCTTGTAGATTTCACTCAGCCACTTTTGGGAGGCGTTCCTGCACCGGAACGCCCCCCCCCCTACCTGCGATGGAACACCTCCTTCTGGCACAGGGCTTTACAACGTGACGCATCTGGGAGATGCGTCACGTTGTAAATACCCTGCACCATGGCGCATCTTTTGCGCTGCCGCTGCGTCACAACAGTGACACAATGGCGGCATAAAAGAGGCGCAAGGGGCTTGTAAATCTGCCCCTAGGAGAGGGCTCCGAGCTGAAAAGTCAGCGAGAATGGCACCACACGGCATGCCATTAGGAGCTGCTTCATTCTGCTGCTCGACTAGATTATCTGATCAGTAGCGACCTGCCACAACTACCCGCATTGAATAATCTTAGCAGGAGGCATTATACTGAACACAAATTGTGCCATGCAAATTCTTACTTGCACTCACTAATATAACTGAGGTGAGCCACATGTAAGGAAAAGCTCCACCACGCGGCAGTTGACTGAGTTTTGACAAATCTCCAAGTGAAGTGTGGAGTGGGCAAAATTCTGAGAACTCTGCCTTTGGAGTGGAATATTTCACCCACCCCTAGAAGAGAGGCTGTAGGAGTGTAAATCATTTTGTTCACTTGCCATGCTTTCTATCTCAGCTTTTCAATAGATCACCAATGTATTCTAGTTCATCACACTCTCTAGATAGCACAAGTAGGACATATCATATGGGTTTTTATGTTTGCCTCCATTTCACAAACACCACTCCTGGTTCAAGCACTTTGAGATGTGTGGTTCTGTGTGTGTTTCATGAAACTTTTGGAGTAATTACCATAAAGTGACTGATGCAATTGGATTCTGTATCCTTGAGGATTGTATGGTTGTATCGTAACTACATTTACATAAACTAACTTTTATTTCCCCGTTAACACTAACATTATAATACATGGGATTATGTGGTCCTTGTATAAATGCACGTCTCAAATTTCATCATAATCTGTGAATAGTGACTCACTCAGTAGCCAATTATAAAGAAAAAAAACAACAGCATTCGAGTCTTATAAGTTATTACAGTTGAGTTTTGACATCACAATGCCTGCTGCCAGAGCCAACAGCCAAGGTAAAAGCAGGTCAGATCACAGAGCATAATTGAAGTAGATGTTTAAAGGAAAACAATGTTTATTTTCTTTCTTCTACTCTGTTTTAATACCTTGCAATGACCAACAGTGAGAATGTGCTTTTTTTTGCACTACTTAGAGAGAACAAACTGGAATCTTTCAGCATGTTTGTACACATTCTGAGTTATTGAAACTTTTAAAAAATATACATATGTTTTGTATTGAACTGTTTTTAAATCTGTTTGCATCACATATCAAACAGGTTTTTGATGTGCTTAATTTTGCACTAGAGGTTTTATTTTTAATGTTTGCAAATATGTTTGCTCTTTCATATAAAAGAACTATGCGCCAAGGTTTTAAGTGGTTTGTGGGAAAGGTGATGGTTTGTTCATCTATTATTTATATGCGATAAACTACCCCCTGGTGTACAAAGACATTGGAGTTCCGTAACCTCATAAATGAACTCAGCCTTCTGTCTTGTTCCTCCATAGGGTTACGTACCTCCTTGGTGTCTTTCACTATCCTTATAATGTAAGGCGAGGTTATGTAGTCCCTTATATATAAGATGGGATTCTGTAATCCCTGTATAAATGCACATCTAGAATTTCTTAATAATTGGCAACTATGATGCCCTCAGTCTATGGCTATAGAAAATAATTCAGAACTCAACTATTATAAGTCATTATAGTCGAGGTCTGATATTGCAATGGCTGCTGCTAGAGTCAGCAGCTGAGGTGAAAGACAACTCAGGTAACAGAGCATAATTGGAGCAGGTGTTTAAAGCAACACAAATGGAACATTGTTTTTCTTTCCTCTGATAATTGCCTAGATTGACAAACAGTAAGAATATGTTTATTTTTACACGGTTTTTGATGTGTTTAATTTTGACCTAGATGTTTTATATTTGTTCTTCATGTTTGCACATGTGTTTGCTCTTTCATATGAAAGAGCTACATGCAAAGAGTTGGACCCACTGACCAGAGGTCGGTCAGTCTCGAAACTGCATAGATTTTCTGTCGGCGGAAACTCCGACCAACATCCTAATTTGGCCCATTGTTGCAAAAACTTCTCACAAAGAAGTTGATTCTTCAACCCAGTGGGAATTTTATCCTAATGAGTAAAATACTAGAAGAATTTTCCAAATATTGCCAGATCTGAATTTGAGTAGCAGTCAACAAATGTAAAAAGATGAGCCAGTCTCATGTTTGAAGACATACTACTTACTAATAAATACTTAACAGTTCCATCTTTAGCCAGATCTCATTTCTGGATTGGGAACCCCCAAAGCACATTTCAACACATTCTCTTCAAAGAGTGCAACGTGACCATCACTTTGACCTGTAGACCCTGTAACACTAGAGCCGTCAGGTCATGGAGGTACTTTGGCTGTGCCAGGTGAGGTTCAGCAGATGTTATCCTGCTGTAACACCTAAGCCTAAATAGAGCATGGGAACTGTATGTGTGGTGGGACATGCTACTGACTTATGCCATTGAACCAGTCAGTCAGAGAGGTGTGAAACATGTTGACCTCTAACTGGACCAACAAAATACTTATGCTCTATTGGTCCATGTCTGTAATCTTGTCACATAAAAAGTCCACTAATGAAAGTTGTTCTTTCAACATTATCTGTAGACAATTTTATAGTCATCACACCCACTATCCAATAATCTTCTAATAACCTCTGACTGATATACTATTGGGACAAGTGTAAGAAATATCTCCATCCAAGAGCTCCCTTTTTGTGGGTCCAGCACTGCCAATCGAGTGTGGAGCACAACTGGATAATGAAGCATGCCACCTTGGTGGGTGAGGGTCAGTGGATCCTATGAAGGATATTCTTAGAGACCTAGGTGTGACAGCTGCTATAAATCATTTCACTCCAATGTAGGTGCAGCATCACTTTAATTTTTTTATGATCTGTACAAGGGAGGATATACAACTGCCTGAAAAATACCTCTATTTCCTTCTTTTGTTTTGTTTTCATAATTTCAATCCAGTGCTGAGTCCAAATATCTCAGTTTGCTTGATCTTGGGTATTCTATGATTCCTCTGCTCCCATCTCTAAACATACTCACAACCTAACATAGCAGCAAGGTACTACAGATAAAGGGCCATATGTATGAACACATTTTCCCATAGACACAGAATGGGTAAAACACTTTGTTACATCTGGCCCAAAGTACTTTAACACTGAGTTCTGCTCCTCTTTTTAGGCAGTGCGAGTGGGCTTGCAAGCAGGATAGTATACTAATTTCATTAATTCAGTGCCACAACCAAGGCTTTAAGGCTCACCCATCTCAGGCGTTTTGTGACTTCTCAGATTCTGGCTCAGATTTACCAACCTTCGGTGTCAGGTTTGTGTTACTTTCTCAGTGCATCCTTCATACACATTTCTAGTTGAGATTTTCATTGCTACATAAGGACCAACTTGTGCTGCCTTGCTTGGCTGTGTAAAAAAAAGTAACGCAATGTAGCACTGGGCAGAGTTACACTGCGCACAGTTGGCATTAATTGGTGGAGCATGGCTGTTCCCATACCTCTATCCATGTATTTTTTGTATTGCCAATTCATTAATGATTTTCTTAATTTACATGTATTTCACAACATTTAGTGATGATGAAAAGTATCGCTATAAACAAAAAACAGTTCTTTTAGAAAAATGACATTCATGATGTTGAGCCTGGCAGCCTTATGGGGGAATAAACAAGAGTTGTATTTGTGCTTTTTCTTTTATTCCAAAACTGTTAACCAGCCAACACATGTCTCATCCGTGGAGGTACCCCACAACATTTTCAGGGCTTCTGGCAAAACAGGATGTAAAGTGATTCTCTCTGCTGGTTGTGCTTCCATCCCGGCTGGTGAAGGGAGGCCGATAAACCTAAAATGTTGACAGGGCTGTGTAGTCAATATTTTGGCACAGATAGTTAATTTCTGTCGTCTATGCTTGAAAAATAGTGAAGGACCGTTGACGTTTCAACCCCTGTCAGTCTCAACAGTAAGACTGTGGGAGCAGTTTTATTCACAATACTTAGGAAAAGGGTTTCAGTTGCATCTACTACTTGTAAGGAGGTTAGTGACTAACTTCGTTTGGGCTTGTGGGAATTCAGATCCACCAACCCCCGTGGAGTTTGAGGCTTCGACACGCATTCACTTCCAAAGATTATTCAAGATAAAACCTCACACCTTGGAGAGCCTAAGGGCCCACCGTCTCTTAATCACCAGCCTGAATCTTCACGCTGCTGTCAATCGGTGCTCTCCACCTTCTCTTGTCCTGATGAAGACCCCAGTCTAAGGAACCAATAACCTTTAGGACAGATAGGGGTCAAAATATCGACAGTCCTTCACTATTTTTCAAGCATAGACAGAGGTTAACTATCTGTGCCTAAATAATGCTATGTTTGTTTTGTATTAATTTGCCTTCACTAGGCTGGATTGGTTTCAGCTATTTTTCATATATATATATATATATATATATATATATATATATATATATATATATATATATATATTGCCTTTTCTTTCCTACAACCCTCATAAGCACATGTTCCCTCCTGAGCACTCTATCCCCCTTCTTCGAGCACTGTTTCTACCAAATGTACAGACAATCATGCTGTCCTCAATATTCATTAGATGATTAGAGAATAAATTGTATTTATTTGATCTGTCATGGTGATGCAAAATGTATCTCCACTGTGACCTTTTTTTGCTGTTTTGCAGTACAAAACTTTAGTTGTGGCATCTATCAATGAAATGGGCCTATAGCACGCTGGGTCACTTCTTGCTCCTTTTTTAAAGACTGGGACTACTGATGGTTCCTTCCATAATGAGAGCAATGGGCCAATAATGGCTGCTTTGAAGATATTCATAAGCAAAGGTGCCCAGAGCTTAAGATTTGTCTTGAAGAGGTCACGGGGCACCCCATCGGGGCCAAAGGCTTTCACACAATTTCCCTGTGATAGAGCAACGTCCACTTCATCCACTGTAATGGATAGACTTAGTTTGGTTGCTAAAGTTAGGTCTTGTTACCCCTGTTTCAACCTCTAGTCCCTTATGTAAGGGATTAAAAAAGCCTGCAAGATGTCAAGTCAAGTCAAGTCAGAATATTTATATAGCGCGCTACATACCCAGAGGGTCTCAAGGCGCTTGAGGAAAGGTGGGAATTACTTCTCGAATATCCAAGTTTTAAGTTGTTTTCTGAATGCAAGGTGATTCTGAATGAGACGAAGGTGAGTGGGAAGTGAGTTCCAGGTCTTAGCTGCCAGGTAGGAGAAGGATCTGCCTCCCATGGTGGTTTTGTTGATGTGAGGTACGGTAGCAAGGGCTTGGTTGGTGGATCGTAGCTGGCGGGGGTGGGGTGTAGAAGGAAAGTCTTGTGTTAAGGCATTCGGGTCCAAGTTCGTAGAGTGCTTTGTGTGCATGGGTTAGGAGGCGGAAAGTAATCCTCTTGTTGACGGGGAGCCAGTGGAGATTTTTCAGGTGGCTGGAGATGTGGTCTTTACGCGGGATGTCTAGTATGAGTCTTGCTGATGCGTTCTGGATGCGTTGGAGTTTTTTTCTGGAGTTTTGCGGTGGTACCGGCGTATAGGGTGTTTCCGTAGTCCAGTCGGCTTGTAACCAGTGCGTGGATGACCGTTTTTCTGGTTTCGGTGGGGATCCAGCGAAATGTTTTTTTGAGCACGCGAAGAATGTTGAAGCAGGATGAGGAGACGGCGCTGACCTGTTTGTTCATAGAAAGTGAGGAGTCCAAGATGACGCCCAGGTTCCGTGCGTGGTCCGTCGGGATGGGTGCTTTTCCAAGGGCCTCTGGCCACCAAGAGTCATCCCAGGTGGAGGGGGAGTTACCTAAGATAAGGACTTCTGTTTTGTCTGAGTTCAGTTTCAGACCGCTGTGCTTCATCCATTCGGCAACTTCTTTCATTCCTTCATGTAGGTTGGTTTTGGCGGTGGTCGGGTCTTTGGTGAGTGAGAGGATCAGTTGAGTGTCATCGGCGTAGGAGATGATGTTGAGGTTATGTTGGCGTGCGATGGCCGCGAGGGGGCTCATGTATACGTTGAAGAGGGTGGGGCTGAGTGAAGATCCTTGTGGTACGCCGCAGATGACTTCGGTAGCCTCTGACTTGAATGGTGGGAGGCGGACTCTCTGGGTTCTTCCGGTGAGGAACGAGGTGATCCATTCCAGTGCTTTTCCTTGGATACCGATGTTTTTGAGGCGCTGTAGAAGGGTGCTATGGCAGACTGTGTCAAGGCTGCGGAGATGTCGAGGAGGATGAGGGCGACTGTGTCTCCATTGTCCAGTAGAGTTCGAATGTCGTCTGTTGCTGCGATGAGCGCGGTCTCAGTGCTGTGTTTGGCTCGGAAGCCGGACTGTGAGGAGTCGAGGGATTTGTTGGTTTCTAGGAAGGCGGCGAGCTGGTTGTTGACAGCTTTCTCGATGACCTTGGCCGGGAATGGCAGGAGCGAGATGGGTCGGTAGTTTTTGAGTTCGGTGGGGTCAGCTGTGGGTTTTTTCAGAAGGGCGCTGAGTTCTGCGTGTTTCCAGCTTTCCGGGAAGGTGGCGGAGTTGAAGGAGCAATTGATGACGTCTCGGAGGTGTGGTGCTATGATGGAGTCTGCTTTGTTGAAGATGTGGTGAGGGCAAGGGTCTGTGGGGGATCCTGAATGGATGGAGTTCATCAGGCGGATGGTGTCCTCAGTGGAGATTGGGTTCCAGTCATTAAGGAAGTTCAAGGGGGGTGAAGGTCCTGCAGAATGTTGGGTGGGTTGGTCTCCGGGTTGGTTGTCGAAGCTGTTGTGGATGTCTGCGATTTTGTTGTGGAAGAACGAAGCTAGGGAGTCGCAGAGGGCTTGAGAGGGGGTGATGTCGTTGGAGTTGGCTGAGGGGTTGGTGAATTCTTTGACGATGTTGAATAATTCCTTGCTGTTGTGGGCGTTGTTCTCTAGACGGTCTTTGAATGCGGCTTTCTTGGCAGATCGGATTAGTTGGTGGTGTATGCGGATGTCGTTTTTGAAGGCGTCCCTGGTGCTGGTGTTTGGGTCTTTTTTCCAGGCCTTCTCGAAGGAGCGACAGAGTTTCTTCGATTTCTTAAGATAATCGTTGAACCAGGAGGCGTTTTTGCTGCCTAGTTTGATTTGACGTTTTTTCAACGGTGCTAGGATGTCGGCGCTGTTGGATAGCCATTGGGTGAGGTTAATGGCTGCTTGGTCGGGGTTTGAGGAGTGGGCGGGGGGGTTTAGAAGAAGCGATGAGGAGATCTGGTCCGTGGTGATTTTGTTCCAGTTTCTTCGCAGAGAAGGTTGAGGATGGTTGTGAGTAGTGGTCTTATTGTAGATAAAGTGAACGCAACTGTGGTCCGTCCAGTGTAGAGTTGTGGTGTGACTGAAGGAGACATGTTTGCTGGAGGTGAAGATAGGGTCGAGTGTGTGACCAGCGATGTGGGTGGGGGTAGTGACAAGTTGTTTGAGTCCTAGGTTGGCGAGATTGTCCAGAAGGGTGGAGGCGTTGCTGTCATCGCTCTTTTCCAGGTGAAAGTTGAGGTCTCCCAGTAGGATGTATTCCTTGGAGGGGAGGGCGTGAGGGGTGATAAAGTCAGTGATGTCGTCGCTGAATTGTGCGCGGGATCCTGGAGGCCGGTAGAGGAGGGTGCCTCTGAGTGTGGTCTTGGGATCGGTGTAGATCTAGAAGTGAAGGTGTTCGGCGCTGGTGAGGTTGATGTCTGAGCTGGTTGAGATGCGGATGGAATTTTTATGGACGATAGCGATGCCTCCTCCTGTATGTTCGGTGCGGTCCTTACGGATGATCTTGTATCCTTCCGGGATGGCAATGGTGATGTCTGGAGCTGAGGAGGTGTTCATCCATGTTTCTGTTAGGAATGCGACGTCGGGAGAAATGGTGTCTAGAAGGTTCCAGAGGTCAATGGCGTGTCTGTGGAACGAGCGGGTGTTGAGCAGGATGCATTTTAGGTGGTTGGAGTCAGATATCTGTTGCGTGTTCGTGGATGAGGAGTTGTTCTTGTTGCCGTTGAACTTGCAGAAGTAGCAGGAGAAGGGTCCATGGGTGTGTCCAGGGGCGGCTTGGGCGCAGTTGGGGAGTCGGCCGGGGTTTAGGGCTAAGAGGGTGGAGGGGTCGTATGTAATGCGGGTGGGGTGAGTGGTGCGGGGGCCAGGGGGTCTGGCGCTGGGCGCGGGCTTGGCGCGGACGGGCGTAGACGGGCTTACCTTTGGCGCACCTTCGGCGCTACTGGGGCGCGATCGCTGCGCGTGAACGCTGCGCGTAGGTCCTACTGACATAAATGGAAAGTGGGGGGGGCGGAGCGAGGGCGGGTCAGCTGGGAGGCGGGAGCGGGGTGGAGCTACGGGCTGGGATGAGGCACAAACAGCAAATGGCGGCAGCAAGGCTAAAGTGAAACCAGGGTGAGTTTCTGAGTAAACAGGCTAAACGTGGGCAGAAGCACCGTCACAATGGGGCAAAAGCTCCTCACACCACTCACAGCGCACCAGCAGATAAGCGTACATGTGCAGGAGCAAGCAGCAAGTTCCAATCAGGCACCAAATTACACTGCAGGCAAGTAAAGCGCTACGCTGATATCACAAAGCAGCAAGTATGCAAATAAGCCAGGCGCTACGATTCCAGCAGTGAACAAAGCAGCAGGTAAGCTAATAAGCCAGGCGCTACGATTCCAGCACTAAACAAAGCAGCAGGTATGCTAATTAGCCAGGCGCTACGATTCCAGCACTAAACAAAGCAGCAGGTATGCTAATTAGCCAGGCGCTACGATTCCAGCACTAAACAAAGCAGCAGGTATGCTAATTAGCCAGGCGCTACGATTCCAGCAGTGAACAAAGCAGCAGGTATGCAAGTAAGGCAGGCGCTACCCATGGACTACCCATGTTTCTCCTAGGATCTGTGAGTCCATCTGCTTCTCCTCTTCAGTAAACAATGGGTGATTCATGATTTCCCAGAGTTTTTTTAGAATCTCCCACACCATCTTCCTTAATTCCTTTTCCCTATCTTCAATCACCCTTTTATACTTACTCCTTGTGGCTTTGATTAGCTCCCTATCACAGGAGTATTGCGTAGTGCACTTTTTAATTCCTTGTGGGCTTTGGAGCATTCTGTATGGAACCATCGCACCCCAAACGGTTGCTTTTGGGTGACTTTCCTGGTCAACATCTGTGCTTCATCACAGCAAAATAGCTTGAACGCCCGAACCCCTTATGCTGGGGAAGAATTAAACTGTAAACATCTGTCTTTTAGGTTATATTTACTTAAATTTGTTAAGCGTGGGCGGAGCTGGCATAGAGCTTCTACGGGGAATTGCACGGAGTTTGAAAAAACTCTGCTCGGCTCCCCTCCTCCCAAATTACTTAAAAATTTAGCAAGAATACACTTTCCTGTAGTGCTGCCACCTCCTCTGCCTGGCCGCTCTCCTTTGTTCAATGTAGGGTTTTTTCATAGAAGAAGGACAGCGAGGATCAGGAAGAAGAGCAGCCAGGCAGAGGAGGAGGCAGCCACACACGTAAGTGCCTTCTTTTTTAATTTTTAGGTAATTTGGGAGGGAGGAGGGGCTGGCTAGCTCCGCTCTGTCACGTAGTTTGCTGGTGAAGCCGAGTTACCCGCCCCGTGCTAATAATAGTATCTTCCTCAAATGTTTTCTGGGTTTACATGTTCCCAGTTTAGCCTACATCCTTTGTACAGGGTTAAAATGGATTTGCAATTATCACCCCATCCTCTATTTGGTTGCAGATCAAAAGAAGCAATGAGAGGGTAGTGATCCCTCGCACAATTTGACTCAACCGTAAAATCCCGGACCAAATCAGTGAAGTGCTTTGACATTAACAAGATATCAATGGAGCATAGTTATTTAAACACTTGTGTTCTTTGGCCATAAGAATGTGCATCACCCTTGGGAGAGTGAGTAAAGTGAGTCAGGGGCTGCCTTTCAATGTCTTTCAACTCACACACACACTGACAACTAAACCTACAAATTGTACAATTAAAATCCCCAACACATAAAAGACATAATGGTAGCCATTTCATGGTTGCTTTCATAATATCCACTTGCAGGGACTCTATTACTTGAGACATCTCTTTGTTAAAAATGTTATGATACCAATTTAACAAAACTATTTTAACCTTGGGCAGACCCGAGATGGTTATTAGTTGTAACCAAGGAGATACACTTATACATTTGACTACTATAGGTCCACGCTCTTCAATAAATACAGGACGCCGCTAGTCCTACCATTTGGCATAAAAATGTTCACCTATGCTGATGACATACAACTTGTCATGGCCTTAAATCGTCTGGAAAATACATCTGGGAGCTTAGGCCCATGCTTAGAGGAGGTTGCCAAATGGATGGAGCTCTTGTGTGTAAAACTGAACGAAGGCAAGACGGAGCTCATGCTTCTAGGCAACTCCCCAACTTCTAACATAGGGTTGTTGTGGCCAAATTGTTTTGGCCCTGCTCCCTCACAAAAAAGTCAGATTAAAAGTTTCTCGTGTGGAGTGGATCTGCACACCAGTTATCAGTTGTAAAGATGGACTATGTGGATTTTTAAAAAGTCTTAGCGTGCTTACTAGTGTGAGGGTTTTGTGCCTAACTCCCTCCTAAGTAACAGTCTTCCAAATATTAGCCCAGGGGAACCCCAGGCTGCTAGAAGCACAGCTAATGGGCGTTCAGCCTCTATATATATAAGTAGCTCTTATTAGGATGAAACAGGTGAACTTTTAGACTGTCCCATGTTATAGACGTGTACAACATTACATTTCAGCGCATTTCACTTCTACCCCTTCAAATTCTCCTGGGACAATGGAGCTAAAACCAGATTCCTTTAAGTACATTCGATACTGGTTTTTTATACATAGACGCGTGTATGCTATTTTCGTTTAATATTCCGGCGCTTTTCGGCGGCCATGATTAGATAGGACTTACACAGTTGAGTGACCACTGTCCCTCTTCTGTGTCTAGTAAGGCAATATGTCCCAGACGAGTTCCACGTGATCGGGAGGGCGGACTCGTTCCGAGAGATTGTTTCAGGACTCCGTAGCAAGAAGCGGCAGGTTAGTAATCCAACACGGGAACAGCCGTTCCTTTTTGGGAAGGACGCTTTGTCCGATGAACTCACCACGAGTTTTTCTCTTACACGTAGATTCTAGCTGGGCGACCGGAGTGAGCAGTGCAATTTCCGTCTTCAAGGAAGCGGTAAGACTTGGTTTTGAGTCAGACTCTTATGGGCATCTCACACACGTTAGTCTGGAATAGTAACAGGCTCTCACCATTTTGTTACGTAGGCTCGCGTTAACAAGGATTATTTACATTGGATACTATACTGGAAGAACGTGTAGCAGTTCCATCGGGTGTATGTATTTGCGCATTGCAGCGGATTTTTCTTTTTAAGGCAGACACTTTAACATTAGAAAGAACATTGGTGTTTCCATTACGTGCATGAGCTTACTATGGCACTTTTTGGTCCCGTTTTTCACCTGCGAGAGTGAAGCACACTTAATTGGATCTCTTTTTATGAACTGGTTGGTTTGTTGATTCTTTATTTCACACTTTCCAAATGTTTTATAACACACGGGTGTCATCCTTTCGGTGGCGCGTACCTTGGCTTTTTTCCTCAGTGTTCACTCCAGAATGCTTTCTTTTGATACAGAATTGTATATATGAGACAACTCAATAGAGTTTGGTTTGTTGTTGTTTTTTAGATCCTGTCGAATTTGCACTTAGTGAGACCAAGACCTCAAAGAAGATTGAACTTTTGACCGTATATTATTTATCCCCTGAAGAAGGGTTCTGTTTGTAACCCGAAATGCATTGGGACATTAGCTACTATTATTATTTTTTGACTTTCAAACATTGATGAACCGTTTACATTACCTCACATGCATTGAAAATATGTTTTGTTAATATTTTCATGTTTTTATATTTTGATATTGATTATGAATGTCTTTGAAACAAGTACAACGTATTTCTTATGACTAATGTTTATGAGTAAAATTTAAAGGAAAACTTTGAAGTTTGAATAATTATGTTAAAACTCCACTAAATCTATAGAGGCTGAACGCCCATTAGCTGTGCTTCTAGCAGCCTGGGGTTCCCCTGGGCTAATATTTGGAAGATTAAAAGTTTCGGCATGTGATTCGACTGCACATTGACCTTTGGATACCAAACAGCCAAACTATCCTTAATATGCTATGGGATTATGAGGATGCTTCGGAAAGTTCTTCCCCTCTTCCCATTCACAGCAAGAAGGATAATTGTCCAGGCTCTCATTCTCTCAGGAATGGACAATGGAAATGCACTTTATCTAGGAGCACCTAAGGCTACGATAACTGGACTACAGATTATTCAGAACTGTCCAACCCCTTTGCTGCTGGGTTTCCCTTATCGGCAATCGGCCAAACCTGCTCTGAAAACTTTACATTGGCTACCAATATCAGAAAGAATTACATTTAAAGCACTCTGTATAACCCACAAGTCTCTCCGGGGCAAGGGACCGGCGATCAATGATTAACCCTTACCACCCTAATAGAAACCTCTGCTCAGCAAACATGTTGCTCGCAACCGTGCCAAAAATAATGCGCGTATGAAGCGGTGGCCGCTCTTTTTCCTATAATGCGGCTAAATTGTGGAATACCCTTCCGCCCCCTTCATACGACAGGAAACCAACCATCTGTCTTTCAGGAAATTACTGAAAAGCTGGCTCTTCCAAATCTCTGACCAGTAGAGGTGTTATTTTAGTCCGCGTCTGCAAACAGCACTGGGATGCCTCAGGGTAGCTATGCGCTTTATAAATGTTTATTTCATTCATTCTTCATGTTTAACCGCAATAAGCACCGAAATGCCACCCTTAGCCCTCCCTGATGAGTACTGAGTTGAGGGAACACAAAAAAGTGGTACCCTTTAATAAAAATATCATCTAATGATCAGGTTTCTTGTAAACATGAAAGGTCAAAGCCTCTAATGAAAAACACCCAGTCCTTATTCCCCAATTTGTAAATGCCTGTTATGTTCCATGATAGTGTTTTGAAGTTTTCCATGGCAACAACTGCCTGCCTGCTGAGCAGGGCCCTGATTTAGGTTGGCAGGCACCTCAAATATGTCATCAACTGGAGTAACCTCTTCTGCAGATACATTTACCTCCTCACATGTCATACCCGCAGATTTTTTCCTAAGTTGGCCAGGCTTCCCTCATCATCTGGTTGACAGGGCAAATCCTGCAGTCAATCCATATCTGTTAGACCAGAAAACACTTCAAAAGGATTTGACAGGGTGATAGGCTGGGAGCTACTAAAATTGCCTTGTTTGGGTCTGGATTGATTTTGCCTTTCTCTGAGGTATACGCCCATCTGAGGAGGATAAAAGGACTCTATGGGATATGCCGTAATGGGACCGTTCTCCCCCAGCACATTCTTAATGTGCTGCAACACAAAGAATGTACATCTTAGGTCAGCCCGGTGGGTTTTTAACAAGCACCTTCTACCACGGAAGGGACTCAGCGGCTTCCTCCGGCTTCTTCTGCTGCAGAGATGGCTGGGGCTTGTTGTCCGTCACCACTCTACAACAACAGCAACAGCTCTTGCACTGCAGGAGCTCAGTGGACTTTTAACAAGAGCCTCCTGGAGCAGAAGGGACTCAGCAGCTTCCTCTTCTGCAGAGATGGCCGGGGTTTGTGTTCTGCCCCCCACTCTGCAACAACAGGAATACATTGCTACTTTTTTTTAACCCTTTCATGTTATAATATAGTGCAGTAATGTGTCAACCTCCAGTACAGTATGTGGTGCTCCCAGGGTTTTTCAGAGAGAGTGGGTAGATATGAAATATTTCCATTGCTGTGAGGATGATGGCCTGCATGTTTCTATGGGAGATTCAAACAGAGTTACATATTCCTCATGTAGCAGGTCCTTTGTTTTTTTTCCTTTGTCTCTCTCTCTCTCTCTCTCTCTCTCTCTCTCTCTCTCCAAGGCAAACAGTCAGTTTACATGCCCCCAATTGTTATGTCCTATTTTTCAGACAGGGGCATTCTGCAACTCCCTCGCCTCCTACTTCCACAACAAGATCGCAGACATACACAACAGCTTCAGCACTCAACCGACGCACGCCACGACCGAACCACCGCCCCCCACCACCACCCTCAGCGCCTGGACCCCGATCAGCACCGAAGACACCGTCCGCACGATGAACTCCATCCACTCCGGATCTCCGACCGACCCTTGCCCTCACCACATCTTCAACAAGGCCGACGCTGTCATCGCACCCCACCTGCGGGACATCATCAACACCTCCTTCAACACCGCTACCTTCCCGGAGAGCTGGAAGCACGCCGAACTCAGCGCCCTACTAAAGAAGCCATCAGCCGACCCCACCAACCTCAAGAACTACCGGCCCAACTCGCTGCTCCCGTTTCCTGCAAAAGTCATCGAGAAGACCATCAACAAGCAGCTGGCCGCCTTCCTCGAGACGAACGGATCCCTCAACCTCTCGCAGTCTCAACCTCTCGCAGTCTGGCTTCCGGGCCAACCACAGCACCGAGACCGCCCTGATCGCAGCAACCGATGACATCCGACGGAGAAACAGCGGCCCTCATCCTCCTAGACCTCTCCGCGGCCTTCGACACTGTCTGCCACCGTACCCTAGTACAGCGCCTCAGCAACATCGGAATCCAGGAGAAGGCACTGGGGTGGATCATCTCCTTCCTCGCCGGAAGGACACAGAGAGTCCGCTTCCCCCCTTTCCGATCAGAAGCCACCGAAGTCATCTGCGGCGTTCCTCAAGGCTCCTCGCTCAGCCCAACCCTCTTCAACGTCTACATGAGCCCCCTCGCAGCCATCACACGCCAGCACAACCTCAACATCATCTCCTACGCCGACGGCACCCAGCTGATCCTCTCCCTCACCAACGACCCCGCCACCGCCAGAGCCAACCTACACGAAGGGATGAAAGACGTAGCCGAATGGATGAAGATCAGCCGTTTGAAACTGAACTCGGACAAGACGGAAGTCCTCATCCTGGGATCCTCACTCTCCGCCTGGGACGACTCCTGGTGGCCCCCCGCCCTAGACAGCGCACCCAAACCAACAGACCACGCACGCAACCTGGGCTTCATCCTGGACTCCTCCCTCTCCACGACCAGACAAGTCAACGCCGTCTCCTCGTCGTGCTTCAACATCCTACGCATGCTACGTAAGATCTTCCGGTGGATCCCCACCGAGACCAGGAAGACGGTCACCCAGGCCCTCGTCACCAGCCGACTGGACTACGGCAACTCCCTCTACGCCGGAACCACCGCCAAACTCCAGAAGAGACTCCAGCGGATCCAGAACGCCTCAGCACGACTCATCCTGGACATCCCCCTCGCAACCACATCTCCGGACACCTGAGAGACCTTCACTGGCTCCCGGTCAACAAGAGAATCACCTTCTGTCTCCTCACCCACGCACACAAAGCCCTGCACAACCAAGGCCCAGGATACCTCAACAGCCGCCTCAACTTCTACGCTCCCAAACGCCAGCTTCGATCGACCGGCCACGCCCTCGCCGCCATCCCCCGCATCCAAAGAGCCACCACAGGGGGAAGGTCCTTCTCCTACCTTGCCACCAAGACTTGGAACTCCCTCCCGACCCACCTCCGCCTGACCCAGGACCACCTCGCCTTCAGGAAGCAGCTCAAGACCTGGCTGTTCGAGCAGTAGCGGACCCCCCTCCCCTAGCGCCTTAAGACCCTCCGGGTGAGTAGTGCGCTATACAAATGCTTTGATTGATTGATTGATTGAAGTGGATAGTTACTGAAGATTGAATTAGTTCATGAGACTTTCTCCACATTAATTTTTATGTGTGAAGTATAGGATTGCCATTATGGCATGACTTAGTATGACAGGTGTAATGGACTATTAGATCTACTTTTTTGTATTTGTAGTATTTTTTTCTCATGTGTACCCACGTAGGAGTTTGCCTATATGTCTTCTGCATGTAGACAGTTTGCACTAATTGGGGAAACCAACCATCAGGACTCTGCATGTGGGAGAAGTAGTCCCCCTTCAGAGATTTTGGCATAAAGCTTGGCAGCCTTGAGTCAAAGTCTGCGCTTTACTGTAGATGACATTTCTAATGTATTGTATTGTAAACTTTATTAGAATGCATACAAATATCCATAAAAGCATAGCAAACATCAGAGCAGCATTGTAGAATACATATCCAAAAGTATAAATAGCCTACTATAGTTTGTTGAAATGCACAAACGATATTAACATTTTAAAAGAGAGTAATACTTTTATTTTATTTATAATAAAAATCATAAAAGGGTGGAGCTTACCACCATTTGATCAATGTTTACATCTTTAAAACAACACAAAATCAACTTTAGGTCAAGATAAAACAAAAAGAATAAAAAAAGCAAAGAGAATATAAAATTGCACAAGCTTTTCAGGAAGGTGGTCTAAGGTAAAAATTAAAATTTAGAAAGGTGTTATGATTAGGATCAAGGGACACTTTTGTAACATGAAATTACACAGACTTTTCAAAAAGTGGTGTAAGGGGGAAAGTAAAACTTGAGGAAGCAAAGTGGGTTGGATCAGGGTACACTTTTATGACATAAAATGAAGTGCTATGGGATGGAGACAAGAGAGTCCGTTGGGAAAATAAAAGTGAGTCTATGGCCGGCTGTGTCCATGCCTGTTATCCTGACTTCCCTTTGGTTGCTGCTTTGTTTCCCAGCTCTTGAGCAGCATGCTTCAGAAATGTTATAGTGTTGCAAGATAGTTTTATCCAAGTCCCGCTGAGGCATATGATGACAGCCGCCCTGCAGGTTCTCACCTGGGCGAAGTGCGGGGCATATACATATTAGATGCAGTTATGACTCTGCGCCGTTGTTACAAAGGGGGCAGTCGGAAGTTGACCACAACTGTAGCCATTTAGGAGTGAGATCTTTACTCGCAAAGCAGCCCAACCTTAACAAACTTAATTTCCTTTTGTAATGGTCCCTGAAGCAGTCTTGAAAATATGGATGGGGCTTCATGTGGGTGTATGATGGCAGAACAATCCAGGCGTGGCTTTTGCCTGCCACTGCAGCTTTGTCCATTAATAGTGACGCTTGTTTGATTGCGTTGTTAGTTCGCAGTTTAAAAGCGGTGTAAGTCATGGGTGCAAGCCTGGATTCTTCCAGTGCTAATAATTGAAGCGCTTGTCTGAGGGACTTATATATAGACTTGGGAAGTCCTGCCTGTTTTTCTACTTCCAGCCAGCACAGATGAGCCAGGGAGTGATCTTCTGCATCCCTCATTCGCCAGTAGTATTTGACGAGGGCTCCTTGTTTTGCCGGGAGCTGATTTGTGAGACCGTATTCCAAACGTATTTGAGATTGCGAAATATAGCACAGGATTGAAAAAAGGTTTTTGAAGAGGCGAGATTGGGCGAGGTTTAGCGCTGTGGAGTCCCGGGTTGCCATCATCGCTGAACCATATGTGAGGGATGGCAAGAATTTGGCGGCTACGATCTTTAAAATGTGGGCAGTGGAATTTCCGCATAGGTGTTTTTGGACTGTTTTAAAGGCGAATTGGAGCGGTTTGGCTTTTGATTTCCCCTGTTCCAAGTGCTGTTTATATTTTAATTGATGATCCAGTGAGATGCCCAGGTATTTGTATTGATCTACCTGAGTTAGTATGCTGGAGTTTATCTTCCAGACGAATTTTTTTCCTTTCTTGCGAGAGCCAGAAAAGCATAAAACATTTGTTTTTTAAAGATTTATTGTAAGTTGTGCATTCGAGAGGTATGACGCAAGCTTAGAGATCATACGTTGTAGGCCGAGAGGAGTTTGTGACAAAAGCACAATATCGTCTGCGTATTGTAGACTCATTATGGGCAAGTTACCCAATTTTGGTGGATCTCCCTGAATCGAGCTTAAGTCGCTTTCTAGGTCAGCGGTGTAAATGTTAAAAAGGCAGGGGGCCAATACGCAGCCTTGATTTAAGCCGTTGAGTGTGAAGAATTTCTTTGTCAGGCATCGGCCATCTCCTTTTTTCACTTGGACCCAGGTCTTTGAATACAGCTCCATGATTGCTCCCATTAGCTTTGGCGGCGCGCCCCAGGCTTTCATTTTGGCCCAGAGTTTGGATCTTGGCACTTTATCAAAGGCCGCTTTTAAGTCCAAAAAACAAGTATACAGCGAGTTAGAGTTGTCGATTGCCCTTTTTGCTAGTAGGGTTATTGCAGATAAGTTGGTGAGGGTGCCCATTCCTGGGCGAAAGCCTGTTTGAGTCAGGGGGATTAGACCTATGCTGCTTACCCAAGCCTCCAGTTCTACCAGTAAGTTTGACGCATAGATCTTTGCCTCCACATCTATTAAGGCTATTAGCCTGTAGTCGTTGGGGTCAGAGCAAGACCCAGATTTATATATTGGGTGTAGAATGCTGCCCCTCTACGATTCGGGAATGTTCCCGGTCTTTACACTGTGACAAAATAAAGGGAGTAATTGACTGGCCCAGAACATGGGGTCTTTCCTGAATAGAGCGTTGGGGAGACCATTTGGGCCAGGAGCTCCATCTGCTCTCAATGATTTTATGGTGTTAATAACCTGCGTTAGTGTCATCAGGTCCGTGCCACCTATGTTCTTTGTTGTTGACGGTTCGCAAGTGGCTGTGGGATCAGCAGGCTTTGGGTCTGTCGTTGTTCTCAGGCTTGGCAAGGCACGCTCCAGGAGCGGCACGACTTTATTGTCAAGTGGGGTATCAAGTGTGAAATTGTATAATAAATCGATGTGGCTACACCAAAGCTGGTCAGTCATGTCGGAATTGAACTGCCGATGTTTACCGTTGAGCATGAAGTTTATTTTTGCCCAAAATTCTTTTGAGTTCTGCATCTTACTGGCGTGGAGTATAGTACATGCTAGTTTTTCCCTATGCATTCTCTTGGCCAGATTGGTCTCTCTTTTTAGCTCTTTTTTTAAGGCTGCAATTGTTTTCAAAGTTTGTTGTGAAAAGTGAGGATCCTTTTTGCGTTCGGCCCTGAGAAATTCATTCGTTTGCCTTTTTAGTTGTCGCAGCTTTGGGGTGTACCATTTCCCTCCTCTGTTTCTTATGGCTTTTTGTCCTCTGTGGTTGGATTGGAAATTCTTGTTTAAGTCTGCTACAAAGGACTCCCAGGTCTTTATTATGTTCCTTGATGTATCAGATAGTGAAAGCAATGCATGGCATGACGCCGTTAGATTGTCGAGGTTTTCTTCATTCCAGTTTAGACGTTGTAAATTGAAGATTTGGGTGTTCAAGGATAGAGGCAGCGCTAGCTCAGACTTTTTTACTTCAATTGTCAAGGTGAAGGTCTGTGGGAAATGATCGCTTTCCCCCGTTCCTGGATGTGGAAGTCTCTGATGTAAAGGAATAGGTCGGGGTCTGCCAGAGTATAGTCTATGGTTGAACCTGAATTTTTGGAAACCCTTGTTAGGGCAGCTGGTGTATCCAGATTACCCCTTCCGTTTAAGGTGTACAATTGGAGGGCTTCCAACTCCATGGCACATTTCCTTCCTATGGCACTTTGTCTGTAAAGGTTGCCCTGCCGAGGGACAATGCGGGTGGGGAGGCTTCCCTCCTGACGATGAATTAGATTCATATTAAAATCTCCTGGTATAAG
Organism: Lissotriton vulgaris; assembly: GCF_964263255.1. NCBI lineage: Eukaryota > Metazoa > Chordata > Amphibia > Caudata > Salamandridae > Lissotriton > Lissotriton vulgaris. The sequence continues at coordinate 879,226,392 of NC_141691.1, forward strand.
CATGTTTTCGCTTGGATAGGTAGACTTTAACCCCTTGATTGCAGTAACTAGTTGTTTTATCCTATTCCCCTTATGTTTTCCGCCCGGGTGCATGTAAAGGATCATGATCAAAAGGCCCATATTTGGGGAAATTTCAATTTTAACGCATTGCATCCATGAAGACTCTAGGTCGATGTGACTAAGTTGCCATAGAAGGTCCGTCAATATGAAAATGGATAGGCCTCCTTTTGCCCTGCCGGAGCGGGCCTCCTTTTGTGCTGGTGTAAAGAATTCTTTGTATCCCACAAGAGGCGTGTTTGTTGTCTGCCAAGTTTCCTGGAGCATTAGTATTTTAAATTGCGTGATAAACTCTATAAAAGACCATTTATATTACCATTTTGTTAGTATGTGTAACTCCAATTCCAGGTGCCACTTTAATAGCAAGCATGCCTGGCCAAATTTTATAAAGGAAATATATCATGATAATAATTAAAAAAGTTAAAAATATGGCTATAAAATAGTTATATTACGCATCCCTTTATACCGCCAAGTGTTCATTTTAATAACAACAATTGAAAATGTAATACCACTTGATCTACTCCAATCAAGGCATTACAACCACATTCTTTCTAGTTCTAATGATTTGGTCAATCTCCTGCATCATAGCTTCTGTTATTCTCAGAAGGAATATACCAAAGATGTAATTAAATCTCAATATCACCTTCAGTTTTATGATGTGGGCTTTAACCAATAAAGACTGATGGAGTTTGGACCAGGCAACAAATTCAGTTTTGTATCTGATGGGAGAGAGGTTGTCTCTCATGATATTGACATGGCCCGTATTCAGATATAGATAGTTGAAGTGAGCTTGTAGCCAAGTGAATTATTACAAATCCCAGAGAGATGCTCTGGTGGTGGTAAAAGCCTTTGGCATAGCTTCACATTCGGACTAGTTTGATTTGTAACTCTAGAATTTGGAAAACAAATCAATTGCATTCATTTGGGCTGGTATAGACTCTAGTGGATTTCATTACAAAACCGGAGGCTACATTATGCATTATACTTTAATGCAACCCACAAGCAGCTGCACTACATCACAAAGGATAAAGTTCTGGAGTTTACATAACACAGGATAAAGGATGTAACCAGGAAACACTCGGCCTCTTTTAAAAGCGGCTCGCAAGCAGACAACTCACTGCCTTTTACTTCTCTCCTAGTTTACCTTTGTTTGTGGTTTTAAGCTTACAGTTTTACTAATTTAGGCTTGTACTTGCCTTGTTTAACCGTATGACGCCTATACAGTCTTATGCTAAGCCTATACAGTCTTGTTAACCTACCCTTCCTTCCGTGGTGGCGCCGATTTCCCCCGCCAACCCCCACTACCTCAACTTCCAATTTATGGTTGTCCGCCCCCACCCCCCTACAAGCCCTCTCATGGCCTTTCCAATACTCGAGTGAGCCCGCTCCTACCTCTTGCGCAGATACCCCTTAGCACGAGCTCGCGGACATCTCCACAATCCGCCACACTCCGATCGCTGTCTTTTCAACAAATACTTTCAGAACCATCGCCTTCCTCTCATGGGACGGGCGATTTTCACTCCACATGTAAACCGGCAAGCTCATCCTAATGCCTTTACCGCACGCCGACTTAGAGGAACGGACATTAGCAACACCCGCGTTGCGTGCTTCATCCTCTAAGTTCCTTCCTCTAACTCCGGCGACGGCTGAGCTCGAGCAATTTCTTTTCCCTTACGTCAGTTACATCGCTCTCAGCCGCTGCCAGACGCTTGCCTTGCCAATTAATTAACGCTCGCTTTTTAGCCTTTAACAGTTTCTTTACACTATAAAAAAAGGGAGGCATAATAAGATTGTAAAGTTAAATAGCCCTTTACCAATAGATAGTTTTAGTTAAAAATGTATCATTCTCATAGAGACTACTCGTTTAAGTTCTCTCCCTACTTAAACTTTATTTTAACCCTTTGCTGTACCATTTTTTAACACTTAACAATGTTAATATATTAATATTAATTCCTTTAACACCCCTGCTGGAGAACTAAGCATCACCATGTCTGACCTTGAGTCTGATGATGCTACTGCTAGCTCTCCTACGCTAGTAAACCCATCCCTCTCCTACCACCTCCTACCTTTCACCATGTTTCAATCTTTTAAGTTGCTGTTAAGTTTTTTGTTAACATCAATTGTTCTTAAGTTTACTGTTTTCATCAATGCTGTTTGTGAATTTTCTCTCTAGGCTTGTTTTTTCGCTTGGACCTTATTTCCTTAAAATGGTTCCTTAACCTGTTTTGTCTCCTTTCCAGGCAACTCCTTATAATGGTCCGGTCCTGTCTCCTTATAAGGCTCCCCGCTTTGCTCCTTCCCTTCTGAGTTCTTCTCCATTTGCAAGTTCAAGTTGGATCTCGCCATTGGCTGACATTTTCCTGCTGCGATTCTTTTAAAAGAGGCAGAGTGTTTCCTGGTTACATCCTTTATCCTGTCTTATGTAAACTCTAGAACTTTATCCTTTGTGATGTAGTGCGGCTGCTTGTGAGTTGCATTAAAGGATAATGCATAATGTCAGCCTCCGTGTCTTTAATGAAATCCAGATTCTCTGTTATGTTAATAGGAGAATCGCAATTGGTCAGTGACACCAATATGTTATCCAATCAATAGAATGCTTTCTGTTCTCCCACTACTGTTTGCACCCTGTGAATGGTTTGTGTGTCTCAAATGGTTGCAGCTAGGAGTTCCAATGCTATAAAAAAACAGATGGCAAAGGGGGCACCTTGTCTTGTTCCCTGATGTATGTCAAAGAAGTGTAAGGAGAAGCCCCCACATTGTGCAAAGGCAGTGGGTGTGCTGTATAACTAGATGTCTTTATCAATAAATGATTTAATCAGGCTAATAATTTGAAAAATTTCAAACAAGCATGGCCACTCCACATGATTAAATGCCCTTTCAGCATCAAGGGAGATGAGAATGTTTACATCCCTGTCATGTTTAACTTGCCACAATAAGTGGGGCAGTGTCCGCAATTGATTTGTTGAGTAGTGGCCAGGCACAAACCCTACCTGTGAGGGATGTAATATGGTAGTTATATAGGCCTTGAGCGTTTTGGCTAGAACCTTTGCCAAGATTTTCATATTTGTGTTTATAAGAGATATCAGCCTATTGTTAGCTCAGCAAAGCGGGTCTCTGCTGTTTTTAAGTATTAGTGAGATCCAAGCCCTATTAAGCTCTATTGAGAGAGTTGCATCAGCAGATGTTTCTCAGGACAATTTGCCCAACAGTGTTTTTATCCTCAGGATCTCTGGGCAATATTTATGTGTCAGCGAGTCATGGGTAGCTTTCAGAAAGGTTAGATCTAGGTCTAGAATGATGGATACATGATTTGATTTACAGTTTTGTATTATGGAGGTCACAACTAGATTAAGAGCCAGTGCCTCAGCTGTTAGAAAGAAACCTATGCAGGAATGAGTGCCATGTACAGAAGAAGTGAAAGTGTAGTCCCTTTTCATAGGTGGGTTGATTGTCAAGGTTCCAGTAATGAGTGGTCATTAATAATGTTGGCCAAAATTAATCTGTCTAAGCAATGGCTGGCATCAAGGTCAAGTTCTAGTCATACCCTCATCAAAAGTTCAATGCTGCAAAAAGATGGAAGGAGTCTTGATAGAGTGGTGAAGAGCTCAGATGTATCTCTATCTCGAACTGGAGTGTGTATGGAGCCAATAATAAATCTCTCTTTCTGTGATTTAAGTTTAGCAAAAACATATCTGCCATGAGGGTCTTTCCAGGATCATAGCAGGCCGGAGGCAAGGGATTTATATATAAGGATAGTAGCCCCACTCTTTCCGTGTTCGAAAGGAGTGGCAAGTTGGAAGGGAGTATGCAGTGCTCTTCTAGCATGTATCACTGTGCCCATCCTTTCCTACCTCAGTTTATATTGTTTGATGTCCTAAATTAATACTATATCAAGGTCTTGAGATTTAAGGAATGATAGTATTTAATATCTTTTTTAAATATAGTGTGTCATTCCATTCCCATTGAAAGATACAATATGCTAGGGTTGAAGTGACTATATAGGGTTAGACATCTAGAAGGTTTATGGTGATGAATGTACGTGATATAAAATAATGGGAGAAAATCATGAAAAAGAAGGGTATTCAGACAGAATAGCCACAAAAAAATATCGTTCTACAAAAATATTGAGTTCTAAATATTGTGATATAGACACATTGTGTGCAAGAATATCGTTGTCAAAAATATTGATTTTGGGTAAGTAATATTGATGTTAAAATGATCGAAGTCATTATTATAGTTTATAGAAATACAGAAAGCATTAATATAGTTGAGTACAATGTGTAGTTGTTAATAATATTGATTTTGGTTTATTTGAATGTATTTTAGTATGTATTTCAGTTGTATATGTTTTGAAGTGTATGCTTAAATATTGTTAATGTTCCTTTAAGTATCATTATTTAATTGTTAGTACATTGGAAATTTAATTTTATAATTATTTTTTTCATTTTTAGTACCATAGCGGTTGTGGGGTTTGTAGGGGTAAAGCGTGGAAAGCAATTTAAAAATAATGTTGACTAATGTTTTATTTTAAATCAATATTGTGTAGTTAATTGGTTATTAGTTATGTTAATTGTAAAATGACTTTTTTATTACATGTTGGGTGTGGGTTGTGTGTATCCTAAGGTTACAGGGTGGGAAGTTATTTAATAATGTTTAATTGATTTATAATTATTATTAATTATTTATTTGTCTAAAATTATGTTAAGTGTATTAATATTTTATTCTAATTAAGTTTCAGGTGCATGTAATATGTTTTGTAGGGGTACAGGGTGGGAAGTAAATTAATTATAAATAACTATTTATTAATTGTTAATTAACAATTGTTATTTACTTGATAATTAATTATGTTAATTGTATAATCGTTTTTCAAAATGTATTTTTAGGTTTGGGTTGGGTGCGTTGAAGGGTTATAGTTTGGGAAGTAAACTATTGGTAATTAGTTATTAATTTTTAATTCATATTAATAATTTATAGATAATTACCTATGGTAATTGTATAATTATTTTTTTAAAATACGTTTTAGGTGTGAGTTGTGGGTTTTGTAGGTATACAGGGTGAGAAGTAATTAAATTACATTTAAATATGAATTGTATTTTATTGATAATTACTTTTTAAAATATATTATTGTTTAAATTATAAATAATTATGAAAATCGTGAAATATATTAATTGTTTTTTTTGTTTTTGGGTGTTGTTTTGGTATGTGTAAAGTGTGTGTAGGAAATTAATTACACTAATGAATAAATAAAGTTAATTTATAATACTAATAGAAATAATAAATAATTATGTTAAATATGTAAATAAAATAAATAAATATTTAATAAATAAAATATTATTTAAATGTTGTATTAGGTGTGAGTGTTGCATTTGTAGCAGTAGATGGAGGAAAGTTATTTAAATATTATTAATTGATTATAAGTTAACTAATAATAATAATTTTTATTTGAGAATCAATTCTGGAAATAATAATTTTTTAATATGCATAATTGGTGTGGGTTGTTTTATTTTTATGGATAAATGATGGGGTGATAATTAACTATACTTATGCACATCATTATTATGAACATTGTAACTTATATTTAATTACATACATGAGTAAATAATATTTAAATAGAGATCTTTAGATATGTGTTGTATATTTAGTTGAAGTGTAGGATAGAAAGTTAATTCTGTAGTAACACATTTAAAAATAGGTAATTATTTTTGTAACAGTATGTTATTTTTTACTATATGTGTTAATTGTGTTGTGTTTTTTAAATGTAAATAATATTGTATTTATTCGTTTTTAATAGTTTGAGAATATGGTTTTGTATTTAAATTATAATAATATGTGTAATAATTTATGACATGCAATAAACAGTGTAATACATATTTATTGTATTTTTTTATAAAAACATATTATATTACTTTTTTTGCATATTTATATTTTTAATTATTTAGCATGTTGTTGACAATATTTTATCATGTTAAAGTGAATTGGTTTGTTTCTAATGTTGCACTTTCCTTACTGTTGAACTGACTGAAGTAGGAATAGTAAATTATACCCCCCCACAATCCAACACTTTCCCTACTGTTGCACTGACGAGAGAAGGAATAGTAAAGTATACCCCTCCACAAACCAACACTTTCCCTACTGTTGCACTGTCTGGGATGGGAACAATAAATTTTAGTCTTGTGTAATTTGATAGTTTTCCAGTTTTTGCATAGCGCGAAGTGGGAGTAGTACATTTGATTCCTCTTTATTAACTGTGCTTTGTGGATTGAGTTCATTGAGTTTTTGCTACTCAATGATAATACCTACTGGCGGTTGCCTGTAAGTAGTTATAGTTAGGACCTAGTTTCCATAGGAAAAGCATTTTTTGTTTTCCCAATAACTTTGGCACCGGTTGATGAATCTCTGCAGAACTTTCAAAACTAGTGGCCCGCTCTGGTCAGCTCCTGTCTTGAAAGTTTCAGGGTGATTGGCCAAGCGGAGGCCAAGAAAAAAGGGGTGTCTCAAAACGTGTTTTCCCCATGTTATTTTCCAACATTAGACAAAGCTACAGCCCGAACTGCTGAACGGAATTACACCAAATTTGGCAAAAATGTAGGTCTTGGTTCAGAAAGAGTCCTTTTTGTTAAATGGTGTAAATCCATTCAGTAGTTCCTGAGAAATTAGAAAAAGAAAAAATATTGATATCTAGTGCAGTAGTGGGTTCGCAAACCCTCCAGACCACGAGTCTCATTCTAATTGGCTGCCAACACTCCAAACCAGGGAGTGTTGGCAGCCATATTGTGACTCAGTAGAACCGGGTCACAAGAAAACAGTGAAACAAAGATAAAAAACAAGAAAAGGCGGCAAGGTAGAAACACCCTGACCCCCTAGGGCTGTTCTGGGGGCCCCACAACGACCCCCAGGGCCCAAAAAAGCATTGAAAAAATAATAATTCGCTGGAATTCGCACTGGGGTTACGAATCCCTCTGAAATTATTTTAAAAAATGAAGCACAGGCTCCTGCACTTCATTTAAATGAGGCCCCCGGTTAGTCAGATCCCGGGGTCAATGCCCGAATGAAAAAGCGACCTCAGTATCCGGACCCTTGCAAGCACAGTACTCAATAACTGCCAGCTGAACATTATAGCCAAGCTGTGTTCCACATGCCCTTATGCTTCCGGTCCCGTGACCTGCCCGCAGTAGGATCCTTGGCTGCTTGTAGACTCTGTTTTTGTTGAGCCGTTAGTGCATCACTAATGCCCTTGAAAGGTTGCTCACCCGAAACTATGTTTCAGTCCTGCTGTGTGGATGTGATAACAGTGAAAAAAGCACTTGAGTGCTGAGTAGGGACACCTAGTGAGTCCCGGGGATCAGCTAGTGGGTAGAGGGGGCATCAGAGAAGAGCCTGTCTGTGTTACCCTGTGGTTGGGAGCCCGTAAACATCAGCGCTCGGTGCGGGTTCCTCCAGCTTCTGCAATTGCTAGTGAACCACTCCAACCCCAGCCTTGTGCTAGCCATTGCCTCCTAGCACTGAGGTACCAGGCACGCACCGGAGTCACGGCTGGAGAGTACAGGTGCATGGAGGGGTTGCACGGCTGAGCACGCCCTTCCATCAACCGGGGAGGAGGCAGCGTACCAGCACCAGAAACAAAGGCTGCGGTCCTGACGGCTTCCCTTATCCTAAGCTTCTCCCGCAATAAGAGCATGAGCAGGTATGCAATGGTGGAGCGGAAGAACCTGATCACGGTGTGCAGGTAAATCCCGGGGCAGGGCGGGCTACGGGCGGCGGGCAGTGTGGGGCGCACTGCTGCAGGCAGGCAGTAGAGGCTCCCGTGACTGCTCGCAGCAGCGCTTCCTTCTGCTTCTCAGAAGCGCCGCTCTGTCTGGTGATGACTTTATGTTTTCACCCTTCTATCTGTACCGATGGACGTGAATAGGCTTTACCATAACTCGGAGTCTGCGAGCAGCCTTGAGGGCTGATGTCACCCGAGGTTGGGAGCTTCTGGTGCATGCCGTGGCAGCCTGTGCAGGGGTGTGAGGGGCATGTAGAGGTAGCATGTGTAAGAGTGCGAGGTGAAGGTGTGTACAGAGTGAGGAGTACGAGGGACGTGTAGCAGCAGAGTAAGCGTGAGTGTCCGGTGCATGGAGTGTGAGCAGGTGTAGAGGCAGTGTGCGAGGGGCCGGTGCATGCAGTGTGAGCAAAACATCAAGGCAGTTTGTGGCAGGTGTGTGAGGGCAGCTGCATGCAGTGTGAGGGAGGTGTAGAGGCAGTGTGAGCAGATGTGTGAGTGGCAGGTACATGTAGTGTGAGGGAGGTGTAGAGGCAGTGTGAGCAGGTGTGCGAGGGGCAGGTGCATGCAGTGTTAGGGAGATGTAGAGGCAGTGTGTTTATGAAGTTAGGGGCAGGTAGAGGCAGTAAGAGTGTGTTCGACAAGGGTATACAGAGAGAAGCATGAGTAGAGGCAGTGTAGGTAGTGGTGCTTAGGGTATATATGGAGACAGTGTGGGAAAGTGTGTGGGACATCTGCAGAAACAGCAGTTGTGAGGAGCATGTGTAGACATTTGTAAGAGACTGGAGTGTACAAAGAGCAGGGGTGTAACACAATCCCTCTGTGAGCAAGGAGGGGCACAGCTTCCAGTAGCCTCCAGATCCTTCTGCAGCCCTCATTTGGCCAAGGGCAATGATTATCTGTGCAATATGTGATACAAATGGGGCCTTCTTTGCATTTTGCAGGGGACGCCCTCATGGTGTGTTACTCCACTGACAGTGTGGATCGGGAGAGCTGAAATGCTCAGCATGCTTAAAGCAAGAGGTGACATGTGTGAAGACTGGATGTGTGTCAGGGGGCATGTGTGAAGACTGCATGTGTGTCAGGGGGCATGTGTGAAGACTGCATGTGTGTCAGAGGAGCATGTTTGAAGATTGCTTGTATTTCGGGGGCATGTGTGAAGAGTGCATGTGTATTGGGGGCATGTGTAAAGACTGCATTGTTTTCAGGCATGTGTAAAGACTGTATGTGTGTCAGGGGCATGCGTAAACACTGCATGTGTGTCAGGGGGCATGTGTAAAGACTGCATGTATGTCTGGGGGGCATGTGTAAAGACTGCATGTGTGTCTGGGGGCATATCGAGAAACTGTATGTGTGTCTGGGGGAATGTGGAGAGACTGCATGTGTGTCTGGGGGGCATGTAGAGAGACTGCATGTGTGCAGAGAAAAATGTGTTGCGTAGACTAGTCAGTTGAGATATTTTACATTAATTTCTATTGTGGTACAGATTGCATTTAGGAGTTTTCACAGCTAACTGTACTCCTCTTGTTTTTGTACAATAAATTTCTACAAGCTTACTGACCGACACTTGGATTTTAGTGCTGTAAGAACCAAAATCCGCACATTAGTATCTGGTAAGGAGACAAACGTGTAATTGAGAGGGATATGTCAGACCTGGTACATATCAGCTCAGCATTGTTGGATATTATTGAGTAGAATAAATATCAGCCCAGCAACCCGGCCAGGTGGAGTGAGGGGCATCTGAGGTGCACTTATGAAAGTAGAAAAAACTAGCGTATGATGGAATTTCTGCATTTGCAAGTTTGTTGCTTACAGGGTTTTCACTGTTTCTTGGTGATGCGCCTGCAGAAGTGTCCTCTACAGGCTGCGTTCCATTGTGGAATTGCAGACAATTGCTGTGGTAGAAAGCAGGAGTATTTATTTTATGTTGCCCATTAGTTGACTGGAGTAGGTGCCTGTCCTAAGAGAAGTTGTGTGCATAGTTGGAAATGCAGTGCTAAAGACCAGGACACAGCATAGCTTGGTAACTCAAAGAAATTGTGGTGGTAGAAACCAGGTGGATGACCCCCAGACACATGCTCTACAAGACACACAACGTAATAAGGGCATTCTGGCTGACTTTATAGTTAGAAATTAGCATTTAAAAAACTTTTGAAATTTATTGAAAAAACCATAGGTTTGAGGCATGTTATAGTTAGTTGGAAATTTCACTCGTACAAAACCATAGAAATTCCCCTGTTATAGTTAGTTCAGCTGACTATAACTCGCGCCCCGCAATGCTCTGCTGATGATATCACATATTACATCATTCATGACATGGTCAGTGACATCACTGATAACATCACTGATGACATCTCAAATGACATCACTGATGACATCATCCACTGAATGTGTTTTTCTTTACACTTTAAATATGTTTTATATATACACCAAGCTGTATTGAAGAATGACTGGGTGTAGAAGTGTCTGGATGAAGGATTTAATAGGTGCGTGACTGACTGTATAAGTGAGTGACTAGATGTGTCTTAATGAATGCGGGTCGATTCACAGAACTAACTTAAGACAAAATCCTAAACTTACTACTTTTGATATTCACAGAAGCTAGGATTTTGTCTTAAGTTTGTCTTAAGACAAACTTCAGACAAACTTAAGTCAGACTTAAGACTGACTTAAGACAGACTTAAGACAGACTTTAGACAGACTTAAGACAAACTTAAGACAAACTTAAGACAGACTTAAGACAAAATCCTACCTTAAGTCTGTTTTAAGTCTGTCTTAAATCTGTCTTAAGTCTGCCTTAAGTATGTCTCAAGTCTGTCTTAAGTCTGCCTTAAGCCTGTCTTAAGTCTGGCTTAAGTTTGTCTTACAACAAACTTAAGACAAAATCCTAACTTCTGTGAATACCAAAAGTAGTAAGTTTAGGATTTTGTCTTAAGTTAGTTCTGTGAATCGGGCCCTACATGAGTTAATGCCTAATTGTCTGAATGTCTGTATCAGTATGTCTGTTTTTCTGTAAGCAGCTGCATGTGTTGGTCAGGTGCTACATGAGTGTCTAGATGGGTTATTGATTTGTTGCCTGAGCATTTGTATAGAAGACTCAGTGTGTTTGGGTGGGTGGGAGGTGTGTGCATAGAAATGTGAGTGGTTGATTCACTGAGTGTATGAGTTTGAGTGCACATGGAAACAGCTGTATGGGCGGGTGAGTGTGTGTATTGATGTGTTTGTAAAAGATTGGATGCCTCAGTGGTACATGTCCAAGTAACTACATATGTAAAAGGCAGTGTATGTGAGAGTTGGAGTATATAAATGACCATATGTGAGAGTCAGTGATTGTGAGAGTGAGAGTGGCTGTACGGATGAGTGTACACTTGTTTTAGTGATTATATAAGAGAGTAAGTATGCGTTAATATCTGTATGAATAAATGAGGTGGGGTGTGTATAACTGTGTAGGTAAGTAAATGGAACTATGATTCATTCTTTCCATGTCTGACTACGATGAGTGCATGAGTGAGTAAGAGGAACGGTGGTGTGTCAGTGTCTGATTAGCTGTATGAGTGCATATGATAGTGATGTATTGATCAATGACTACATGTATGAATGGTTGTATGGGTGAATGAGTGCATGTGTCTGTAGACCTAGGAATCAGTGAGTGTGTTTGTAGTAACTGGTTTTGATGTCTCGATTGTTTTGAACATATAACTCTATGATTTACTTTGGGTGTATCAAAGGCTATATTAGGGTGTGAGGAGGTGCATCATATTGTCAGGTGGGTGATGTCATCAGTGAGGTCATTAGTGATGTCATTTGAGATGTCATCAGCATCAGTGATGTCACTGACCATGTCATGAATGATGTAATTTGTGACATCATCAGCAGTGCATTGCGGAGGTGTGAGTCATAGTTAGCTGAACTAACTATAACGAGAATTGCTATGGTTTTGTATGTGTGAAATGTCCAACTAGCTATAACATGCCTCAAACCTATGGTTTTTTCAGTGAATTTCTAAGGTTTTTTGAATGCTAATTTCTAACTGTGTCTGAAACCTATGTTTTGTTAGTGAATTTCAATGTTTTTTTAATGCTAACTACTAATTATAATGTTCATGTAACCTATAGTTTTTTCCAACACCCAAGAAGGACACAACACCCACTGCCACAACCCTCAGGACCTCCCCCATACCACTCCTCTCCCTACTACCACAAAGGCAGTGCAGAACAGGACAGCGAACCCTCCAAAAACATCATGGTCCCTCAGCCATATAATAAATCACTGTTGGGAAATGTGGCAATTGTTTTTTCAGTAAATTAGATTTTTTTTTAAATACTAATGTCTAACTTTAATATTCCTGAGACCTATTTTTTTTGTGAATTTCAAAATTTATTTAAATACTAATTACTAATTATAACGTTTTAAAAAACTATGTTTTTCTCAGTAATTTTGAAAAAAAAGTTATATTTGGTAACTTTAATATCCTAAAAATAGTTTTTGTAATTTTTTTATTTATTATTTAAACTATATATTATCTACTAGTTTTTAAAATATTAAACAACTACATACAGTATGAAAGGGAGCCCACCCTAGAGCCACATCTGAAGACCAACACATGTAATAGACCTACTGGTCAAGCAGCTCCAACACCCAAGAACGCCAAAACACCCACCACCACCCCCAGGACCCCCCTCCCTCTACCACCCAGGCATCGCAGAACAAGACAGCAAACTTTCTGAAAACCGCATGGCCCTCACCCAGACAACAGCTGAATATTGGGACAGGTGTGAACAAACTATATGTGAAGGAATAACAATGCACACAATGTAAAGTGTAGCGGTGGTGTTCTGGACACATCTCAGTATGCACAACACACACCTCTCCATGTGCACAAATACTACTGGTGCTTGTAGTATTGTGGACAGTGCACAAACCATGTTACTTCAAACACTAGGGAATATCACAGTCATGTAGTTGAATCGTCCCCCCTGTAATCATAAGCGTAACAGCAGTGAGCTGGTCCGACGTACGCCACTTCAGCATATGAGTATGCGTAAATAGGCTGGAGCTCTGGGCATGGTTCACTTGTGGGAAGGTCAAAGCCTCTGCCAGAGCGGCGCCCTTCACCCTGCAATGAGGCCACCGACGTGAACGCCAGCCTCCTCAGCCGATCTTTGACTTCCACCACTCAGGCCCCCAGCGGCACAGCACAGCGGACTTATGTCTGTACAAACTACTGCCTTCGATATACACTGCGGACAGCAATGCTCACAACTGAGATCGAGTCGCGATTGTAGATGACGCAGTCCAGTAAGCAACAGACATTGCTCAAGTTAACAACAAGTTAACAACACGTGGCTCTGGGCCTTTCCTCACCGCTGCCTCCAGCCTACACTGCTGTGAGTAGGGCTCACAATACAGATCGATTAGCGATTGCAAATGACGCAGTCCAGTAGGCAACAGACATTGTTACCAGTACGGCCTGCCCGGACGACGCATCTGAGTTGCACAGGGTTAGTGCCACCCAAAGCTGATGTGGCCGCCAGGGGCCTACAACCATGAGGTGTGGGCTTGAGTTGCACTGGGTTACCGGCACCAGAAGCTGGTGTGGTCTTCGCCATTGATGACTCAGGACTCAACAACATGTGAGATATGCTGGGCGGTGGAGTGGGTCCACATAATGTACACCGGGCCCTTGAGCTTTCACGGGCACGTGGAGTGCCTACTGGTAGACACTCCAGTGGCAGCAGGTAATTATTTGGTCATGAATGCACAGGGGTGGCAGCGTCTCTCTCTCTCTCTCTCTCTCTCTCTCTCTCTCACTTCCCTCTCTTCACTCTCTCCCTGACTCTCTTCCTTCCTTTCCTTCTATCTCTCTCACTGTCTCTCCCTTCTCCCTTTCCCACTCCCTTACTTTCCTTCCCTCTCTTTTTCTCTCTGGCTTTTTTTTCCTTCTTTTTCCTTCTTTCTTTCTCTGTGTCTCACTCCTTTGATATGTGCATTACACACATCCTTATTTTGTGCTTTACTTTCCAGGCTGTGCCGTCTACATTCATGGTCCCGACAGGAGTCTTCTGCCTTGTTGTTTTGTGTTGAGGTTATTAAATTTAGTTTATCCTCTATATGTACGTTAACGGAAAAATAAAGTTTGAAAGAAAATACCTTTTCAATAGTGTTTTTGGTTGTTACTCAAGTGCTTTGTGACTCTTTCTCAATCTCATTACTGTTATTCGGTGGTGTCCACCATGGTGTTAAATTTTGGGGCAGTTATCGCAGGAATACTGGTGATATCTGCAGTTTGCACCAGCTTCTGAATAGTTTGTTAGATTTCTCTCAAGTTTAGTTGCATTAAAGTGCTGATAATGAGATGCAAAGTAGGCGTTCCAATGCAAAAAGACACGAGGTGCACCTTTGCGATTTATTCTAAATAGTAAAATCCTGTATTGAATTGCACTGTGGTAGTGGGTGCATTTACAGTGTACACACAAAATCAATGAAAAAATCTCATTGTATTTATATTTATTGGGAATAGTGAGTCAGATGCTGGATCTTGATGGGATACACCGCCCAGTTCATTTATTTTTCTGTACATAAAAAAACCACATCACAACTTTCACAACGAAAGGCAACAACTGCGATGCGAAACAAATTCCGGCAATAAGCTGCATTAGCACCAGGGATTTTACACCTGCTTTCTGCTGGTGTTAAGCAGAACGACTACCTCCAGCATGAAAGGGAACACAGGCAAGAGTCACACCAGAACACCCACAGGTGCCATAGAGTCAATGAGCACGATACACAGATACCCATGAGGGCCACAACACTCATCGCAACAACACCAGGACTGCCAACGCCCCTGAACCCGCATCTAAGCAAGTGTGTCCGTGTGGTCATTTTTTTAGCATGATGGGCACGGGGCCTGCAACTTCACAGTGTGCTGTCTTCAGCAGATGTTACCATGTCACCTCAGCATTGGCAGTGAGCCTGGACATGTAGCTGTGCACGCATCATCTTGCATGCACAAGTGGCATGTGCTGGTCCAGTGTACCCAGGTCTGCACAGGGGTGTGCCTATCTAGCAAGGGGAACGGGTGTCTCGGACATGTCCATGTGCAGGAAGTGTGGTAAGTATGTCTCTGTGTTCTGGTGTGGCGCCACAAGGGTCGCAGCAGCCAATGATGTAAAGTGGCATGCACCACCTACAATTGGCAGTGTCACAGTGTAGTTGGAATGCCGCTGGACATGCGCGAATAAATAGGCATTACAATGGTGGGCCATAGGAGTGCACGGGATACAACAGCGCACCGCACACAAAAGTGTGGCGGCTCATGGGAGGGAGCAGCAGCTGTTTGGCAATGTAACACACAGTGAACCCGCCCATGTGCCACATGCTAGGCATCTCATCCAAGATAACCAGGGTTGCAGACATCCCACAACCCCCACGACTGGCCTTTGTACACATCCTGTATGAATGCAGCTGGAAAAGTTATTGTAAATTCGTTGTCTGAGCTATCTTGCGCTAGTACATCTGCTGCTCGGAGAAGGAACTTGCAAGTGGCCAACCCCCCCTGACTGATATGATCATATTTGCATCCATCTCCCACACTACACACTACCGATTTGAGAACAACAAGTACACATCCCACACTCAAAGGTCCTTCGTCATAGTTAGCGCACGAGTAATGGCCTTCACACGTACTCCCACCACATCCCTGCCCTGCAACCATTGCACAAAGACCTGGCTCATTGCACCAAGCTCTCCCATTTCATCCACAAGACTGGCACACGGCAAGCCAGTGCAGCTACAAGCAGAGCCACTCACGCATTGGCAGGGCATCCCGAACACATGGTCTACTCCATTCATGTCCACTTATACCTTGCACGTCTGCTGCATGTCCTGGGTGCACTGCCTTTGGCAGTACTGCAGATTAGTTACCTGCTGAGCTTCGGCATTGCGGATGTCACCTGCGTTCAACTTGTATTGCAATGTCGCACATGCCTATCCGAGTGGTTCATGGACGTGTGCCTCTCCAACGGGTGGGTAGCTCACATGGATTACGACGGGTGTGTGGCCCCCTGTTGACGCACGACCAGGAGTGTCATGATGATGCCCATTTGTGGTATGCATGGATATTTGACATGCATGTTGGGAACTGGGCCTGGGAGATTGCACGTGTCATAGTATGCAGTGAGCAAATTCACCCACTTCCCGATTCTGCTTTGGTACACATTGGGTACAGTGGTTGGAGTCAGCACATCTGTCCCAGTCAGCTGATGGGTTACTTCGACGACTTGTCAAATATTGTGGCCAAACATCACTCATGAGAGATAGTGGCTTACGCAGTTGCACTCGTGTTCATGGATGAGTGACAAGGTACCTGCAACCACAACTCGATGTGCCACATTGTACGTGTCCCGCCCCATCATTGCACGTTTTACATCTGGTCACATGTCCCGAGACGACAGTGGACATGGCTGCATTGGCGTCGACTCATGTCCAAGACGCGGACAACCAACTCTGCTTGACACTGACGTGTGTTGCTGATGGACTACCCCGAGGTGAACATGGACCTTTTTCCTACGTTCCTTATTCTCCAAATGTGTTGTGTCTTCATTTCTATACAAATATGTGTGTCACAAACTCTCTGGCTGCCTGCCATGCGTGAATTGGTACCCCATACGGACTGTGGGTTTGTAGTTATGCGTTCTCATGTGCCTGTTTCCTACTGACGCTTTTGGACGCTTATCTGCCACAGGCGAGTGCATTTGTGTCCTGTGTTCGATTGTGTGACTGTTTGTGTTTGGACAATATTGTGTTGGATATTGGTGTACTCTGCTTCCTATGTGTGTGTGCTGCATTGTGTGTGAGATGTCCCTTCATGTGAGCTTTTGTTCACCCTTCTCCCTTTCAGGCAGTGTGGTTTTTACTTCTATGCTTGTTCACTGGTGTGATGTTGGCGGGTTGTGTGACATGTCCTCCTTGTTGGTGTATTTCATTTTGGCCATGGTTGTCTATACAATGATATTATTTTTTTATATTATTGTACTTAGCATTATAACTATAGGATGAAGATATTTTTTACATTGATATTAATGTCAGGATATTTTTTTATCTCGATATTTCCTGAGGTGATATTTTGTCAGTGAATGAAAAAAGAGGAGGTGGATAAAGAGGGGCAGAGTAAAGACAAGGATCTACAGCTTAAGAAATAAAGGTGTACCTGCCCGTGTAAAGAACAAAACTCCCCCTCATGAGGGCAGGTGAGAGAAACTGATGTTGCCTTCGAATATAGAAGGAAGTGAGTGTCCTAACTTTGGATCTGAGATGAAGCTTAGGCTGCCTACCACTAGCCACAGACCTTAGCCACCAAACCTCTATTATCAAAACAAATAGGTAGATAATTTCCTTTCAATTACATATGTCCTCATGCAGCGCATGGAAGTCTATTAATCACAGTTCACCAATCTTAATGAGGGGTATTACAAAGTACACATAATGAAGATACCTAAGGAAATATGTTACAAAAGCAAGTTATCAACAATATGCAGTTCATGATGGGTTAAACTCCGGTCCTTCCCACTAGGCTGCTGAACATTTCAAAAATAGTAAAGATGGTCCATAACAAGGGCACCTGGAAGTGAAAACTTCAATACGCTCTGCCAGTTCATCCAGGTGCACAATCAAACAACTGTGTATCAGGTGATCCAGGGTGGGGAGCAACAGAGTCCAACTTTACATTTTCAACAGAGATTTAGATTTAACTATATGAAAACCATGTCTCTTGGCTAAATGTTTCCCTCCCACTGGCCATGGTTAAATGATTCTATCAAGTCTTTGGTGTTCCTCAAGGTCTTCAGACAGCTGGTCTTCTCTTGTGCTAGATGAAGCAGACGTCTTTTTTATCCAGTGTGTCCATATTTGATACGTCTAAGGCATCCAGGTATTACTTTAACCCCTTCGATGCTATTGACGGAACGGTTCCGTCATGAGCGTCGGTTGGCCTGTGCTCATGACGGAACCGTTCCGTCAAGAGCCCGTTGGCTCATTAGAACGTTCAGCACAGCGCAGGAATCTGCGCCGCGCTGAAGGTGTTAAGTAATCTTCTGTCAATGGGTAGCAACATTGTGACCTGTTCTAGGAAGCTGTATCATATGTCACGTTTGCACAGATGGGGTCTGAGAGCCAAAGGCGTCTTCTGTTTGAGATTGGTATTGTGTTCTCATACAGGCAGTGGCTGTGTTTCTTTGCCATAGTAATACTCTGCTGTGTCTGCTGGTGCCACTAGAGACAGGCTAACGTCGGCTGAGGTGTCAGTTAGGCACACATTATCTTGCCTACTTCTGTCCTCCAGATCTATTTCTTTCTGCTTGAGGGCCCATATCTCTGGATACCATTTCGTACTTTCATTGCTGATTTTCATTCTGTTTCATTTATGGAGCCTATGAAGGTTTTTGTGCCGATTAGAGTATCCAAGGCCAACGTAGCTATGGATAATGGATCTTCTGCCAAGTCTCTTGGGTGTGGGGCAGCAGGGGCCTTAGCATTGGAGACTGCTTCCAAGAAAATAAGTTGACCAGTGGCCTTCAGTTTAGGTATTGACATCAGAGAACCAATGGAAGAGCTGTTGGAAAGCTGGGAGAAGTGCCAGGAGAGGTGTATATTATGGACTATAAATACAAGAAATAAGGTTGCAATGTGCGGTGGACAAAGGTAGGGACTGTAGCAAGAAGTGTAACAAGACCCCAGGAAAATCAATAAAGACAGGTATTTCCTATAGAGAGCTGGCTAGTAAGAGAGATTGAGCGTGAATTTACATGGCCAAGGAATGCAATTGACCACAGTCAAGATGTTCCCCACAACCAGGTCCACTGGAACTCCACACAGCTGTCCACAATCAAGATGGCCACTAGTGACAGGAGTACTCCTGCCCCCTTTACTCTGCCTTTTACCTGTATTCTCCAATAGCCGAAAATGTTGGTGACCACAGTTAAGAAAATTGCCCCACAGTCAGGGTTATGCCTGTCCTCTTTCTATGTCTGTATGCCCCAGTGCTGGGAACAGAATTGGGACTGACCAAAGTCTCCAGTGTGAAGCGCTGTCTACAAAGGAAGAGGATCCAAGCAAACAATCTCTGGGTGGGGTAATGTGACGCTGCTCAGGTACCTGTGTGCCGCAGTGGAGAATGGTCTGCGCCACCTCTGTGTTCTGTCAGCTGGCCGTTAGGTATGCAATGTAGAAATGCACTGACTGTGGCCTTCAGCACTCATGTAAATCCAGATTCAGATATGAGGCAACTGGCCGATGCACGTTTTCCTGCGCAGTCATGGCCAGCCCCTCCCACGACCCCCAATATGTTACGTGTCCTTCACTTCAGAAAAGTTGCTCAAAACCATATCAAAGGGTCTGCAATATCATCCAGATAGTTTACTGCTTCTGCACATCAAGATTCATGATGGTTGTCTGACTCGTGGAGATTATGACAGGTGACCAGAGCCCAATAAGACAGGGAGCTCTAGCAGTATGCATCCATGCTCCATGGCACCTGGGTACACTACTATCAATGTATTTTGATCAAAACCCAGATTTACTTTAGGCAGTAAACACTGGTTTGCACCAAAATGGGATGCCTAGCCGAGAGAGATGTAGCAAGGAAAATATCTCCAGTCCTCCTCCTTACTTCCTCATTTCATGTGTGTTGTATTCAGCAGCACACCTAGAAAAGGAATATGCCTCTACAAAGTGTTTATTTCAGGAAGAAATCCCTTCCTGCACACAAATAATCCTGCCTGTAGGACAGGCACACTTGCATCATGGAGCAAGGGTGCTTGAGTCGGAGCTGGGTTTCCTGAAGTGTGCCAGCACAGTGAGAGAGAAGTGCACCATATATTAGTAGATATGAAACATTTGTGTTATCTCCATTTCACAGAAAGTGCTGCGTTGAGGATGTAGAACCCCACCTTGCCACTCGAAGATTCTATCAGCAGACTGCGGGCGGTCTTGCTGTTACGGGAACAGAAGGATCAGTTCTGCCCCTGAAAAAACGGAGTCGTTACAACATAGGCGATGACGGAGTGCAGTGTATGTTTACACGCACATTAAGTAATCTTAGAGGTACTACCTGAAGGTAGCTGAACATTGCAGCACCATCGATACTGATTACTTGTTGATCTAAAAGATACTTTGTTAAAGTGGGATACTATTTTTTTAATCCTGAGGAAGGTTTTTGGCTTTGAATAATTATATGCCATAACCGAAACGCGTCGATGCAATGTTGGGTGGAGATACACTAAGTCATTGAGCAAAGAAACTCATCTAATTGAGAAACTAAATGTACAACTTGGAGTATGATTCAGCAAAGTGTTTGAATTAGTGTATTTTCCTCTTTTTAATTGGAATCATTTTCCTTGTGTATTGTCCCATTTTTTTCTGTGATTAACTTATGGTGTATCATTCTGTATTGTTTTTAACATTGTTTTTAATATACCAAAATAAAATGTACATTTTTTGTATGACTGTATCATGTTTATCATTTGCTGCTCCTAGTCTGTGGTATTGAATTGACTGTGTATATGCTTGGTTTAAACTGTGGTTAGCCTATAAGTTCACCCAAAGGAGAAACTTTATTGACAGTTTATCTCCATTTCATACGAAGCAGTTTAGCAAGTTGCCTTGCTGCTTCGTTTTCTGTGAAAGGTTACTAGATCAAGGCCCTAGTCTCCAAATTGCTTTGTGCAAAGGTAGAGTCAGACAAACTAACTAACCTATTTGCAGCAAGGATCCAACAGAGGGATAACGATGGAACTAAGCTCTGCAGCTTTGTAGGCAACTTATCTCAAGCAGGGAAGCGTTCTAATTTCAGCAATCCAGTGCAAAATGGCAGTCTCTCAGGACCCACGGTGTCGCACATTCTCCAAAATCTCCACCTCTAAAGTGATAACTGATATTGATTGTTCTGGTGTAGTCATGTAAACATCATGTATTTTTAATACGTTACTGTGTTTTGTTTCTAAGAGACAGTTCTGTATTTCTTACATTCTGTGACATTTATTGCTGTAATTGTGCTTGCAAGTATTGGAAGCCATGCATGGAGAAACTACTCAGTTAAGGGATAGCATTTCTGACAAGATGCACTCCTGCTGAGATTATGCTAGCTGATCAAATTAGTTGTAAACAAGGAGTGAGAGAGGTGGAGGTATTAGTGACCTATTTGCTGAGTTCAAAGTGTACAACATTGTTCTGTATAAGAATGTGTCGGTGCAGTGCCGTGAGTACATAGCAACGATGCCATGCCTGGTTGTTGCCTCTCTCGCATATCCAGTGCTTTAAATGGAAAAAAATAAGTGCAGGTACTCACCAAAAGGAGCAGTGGGCGGAGTTTAGGGCGGGGCTAAGGGGGAACAAGGGGCGGGGTTAGCTTTTTGACCGTGCCAAGTTTGTATGCACGAAATCGGCATGCATTTTATCAATCGCCTAAGGATTACTTGCTGCTTCAGCCTGCCTTAAATCGAACCGGTGGCCTACAGCCCACTGAGCCATCTGTCCAGTACTGGTACTCTTTTGTAATATGCACACGTCACTTTTTTTCATGTAACATACTATTTGCTACCTCTTACATTTTGTTTGCTTTAGATACTTGCGCAAGTGCCACCATTGCCTCATGTAACGTTTGTTCTTGTGCTGGAGTGTCTGCCATTTATTGCAGTACTATACCTCAACTTGTACTTTGTATGCTTTTGTAACCTGCACACATATCACTTTTTCCTCCTGTAATGTATCGTTTGCTACCTCTTGTATTTTGTTTGCTCACAATTGTATCTTTTGCCTCATGTAACTTAACGTTTGCTTTTGTAATTTGTTCACTTGTAATTTTCTCCTCATGTATCATTACTGTTCCTATTGTGAAGGGCTCTGACACCTTCGGGTAAAGTCTGCGCTATATAAAAACGCATAAAATAAATAAACAAGTCTCTCATTTGTAAACCGGAGTTAGGGCCAGAGCTGACAACGTCTGTACTGGGGAACCAGGTGCCAATCTCCACATTTTTGATTGGTCTTAAGGTCTGTCCAAGGTCGATGAAATAGGAATTGGCGAGTGTGGAAGTGGAAGTGTGCAAGAAAGCAATTCAGATGCGTGGCGACTGTAAAAGCCTTCCCAGATCTATCTTATTGCTCAACACAACACAATCAACCAGTTATAACGCCCTAATACCGGTCCATTGCATATCCAAAAACATTTGAGGACCATATCAGGCATACCAGGGGCCTCATTTATGAGGCTGTGCGTCACTTTTACGCCGCCGGTGCGTCACTGTTTGTGACGCACCAGTGGCGTAAAAAATGCGCCTTGTTGCGCCATATTTACAAAGTGACGCATCTTGGTAGATGCGCCACTTTGTAAACCCCTGCGCCACATTATACCTGCGCCAAGTATAATGTATGCAAGGGGGCCGTATTGACGCAAGGAAGGGTCGTAGAAGTGACGCAGTAAAATCTATGAGATTTCACGGCGTCACTTTTAGGACGCCGTTGCGTCAAAATCTTGCGCCTGCCTCACAGCAGGCATAAGACTGACGCAGGCCCTTTCACATGGGGCTTGCCCCATGTGAAAGGATGCATTGCTGGAGTTGCGTCACTTTTGTGACGCACTCCAGCAATGCGCCACTTTTGCGCTTACAGATACGTCAGAAATACTGACGTATCTGTAACTCCTTGTGACATGATGCGTCATACATTAAATATGACGCCTCAGGAATGTCGCAAGGAGTGCGCACTGAGAAGTGAGCATTGCTGCTTTCACGCAGCGATGAGCCATTTCTCATAAATGAGGCCCCTAGTGCGGAAGGCAGCAGCTGAAGGGGAACTAACACGTTTCAATGAAACAGTAATTGGATAGGGTACATCCAAAGGCAACATTGCGCATGCTGTAGAATTTGCCAGTAAGAGCACCGTCAATGTTAGCAAAAAACATGCAACATGATGCGGAGTACACACATAGGCACTTGACGAGCTGCCACATTAGGGGCCCAGGCAAGACTCATGTGGTTGTAAGTTCTCTATAAAATTTGGTTTAAATGTGATTGACTTTTAGATTTCATGATGTATACCTGTAGCCGATGTAAAATGATAAATGTGTATTGGTTTACTGGTTGTTATATATCTAAATAAAAGTATAATTAACGTTTTTTTAAAAAACTCTGCATGGCCATTGGACACTCATTCAGTCTCTTCTACACACCAGTCAGCTCCTCCTGTAATGTATCGTTTGCTGCCTCTTGTATTTTATTTGCTCACAATTGTTACTTTTGCCTCATGTAACTTAACGTTTGCTTTTGTCATTTGTTCACTTGTAATTTTCTCCTCATGTATCATTTCTGTTCCTATTGTGAAGGGCTCTGACACCTTCGGGTAAAGTCTGCGCTATATAAAAAAGCATAAAATAAATAAACAAGTCTCTCCTGGAACATTTGTAAACCGGAGTTAGGGCCAGAGCTGACAACGTCTTTACTGGGGAACCAGGTGCCAATCTCCCCA
Source organism: Lissotriton vulgaris (assembly GCF_964263255.1). NCBI lineage: Eukaryota > Metazoa > Chordata > Amphibia > Caudata > Salamandridae > Lissotriton > Lissotriton vulgaris. The sequence continues at coordinate 879,249,730 of NC_141691.1, forward strand.
TTTTTGATTGGTCTTAAGGTCTGTCCAAGGTCGATGAAATAGGAATCGGCGAGTGTGGAAGTGGAAGTGTGCAAGAAAGTAATTTAGATGCGTGGCGACTGTAAAAGCCTTCCCATACGTTCTTTTGTTATGTCCTGAATAGTGCCTCCCACCGCCACCCATTAGATTTTACAGCCCCCTCTTAGCGCCCACTGTGAAAGATCTTTAGATAAGCAAATTACTCAGCAGACACACCCCTGCTCTGATTTACAAAGCAGCTCACGCTGGGTCCTGGTGACGAGCTCCATTGATTGATTCTGTGCAGTGCTTGAAAGGTGCTGCCGTAGTATAACTTGAGGGATAAAGGGAGCGCGCTGCCTCGGTTAAAGTCAGATCCCCATGAGTACTGGTACTCTCTTTCTTCTAGAAAAAAGTGCCGGTACTCAAGGGGAGAAAATGAAGAAGTGCCGGTACTCAGTACCGGTGAGTACCGGCCCATTTAAAGCACTGCGCATATCCACCATGCACAGTACGCATCTGTTTCTCAGGCTTATCTCATTTGGGGGAAAAGGGGGAATATGACACATTGTAATCAGGGTCAGACTGGAAACCAAAACCAGCCCTGCCAACATTTTTAAATCCAGTCCCATATTGCAAGAGGCCATGACTCGAAACGGGCCCTTGGGGCATGGTTGGATATTATTTTTAGGTCAAAAATACAACAGAGTATTGGGGGGTCCTAGGGGAGTTAGTTTATAGACAATGTGAGTACCTTGTGCCCCAACTACTACTACAAAAAACAAGAGAGGTACTGAGAGTCTGTGAAATGAAGAAATGACAGGACCAGGTTGTGTCCAGTATAAGTGTTCAGATCAAACCATTGATCTTGAGCACATGACACTATTATGTCATAGAGGTGAGGATAGGAAGATACAGGGTTTAGAAAGTAAGAACATAGTACCCATCCGCCCACTCATCAGTGGAATTTCGTCATCTGGGTTGGTGAAAAGAAAGGTGTCCTATGGGCTTCTCCTCAGGGAGAGTCTGAGGTAGCCAGATGTTGGACCCTTAAGAACCACATCCAACCAGCAGAGGATAGTGTGTGAGTGGAAGGGGCAAATAAATTTACAGTGCTCAGAAAAGAAAAAGGAAACTAATCATAGTGATTAAAAATACCTACTTTGATGACATAAGAAGACTTTTATTCGGTGTGACCATCAAAGTGGTATCGTTAAAAACAGTAAGCTGATAGCATGTAAGGAATTGCTATCTATCACGTGTATTAATCGGTCGACATGTTTCAGCCTATACCGGCTTTCTTCAGGACCTATGATAAGCTACTGCAACATATACTTATCGTGAGTTGGAGCTTGAACATGAACAATCTCCAACAATTGAAGGTGTATCTCCTCCTGTGCATAGAAATGTGGGAAACAAAAAGACACAGTGTTAAATGTATACAAACTATGTAGTGTTTACCTCAACCTCTTGAAATGCAAAGAAAACATAGTCTTCACTATCCCCAATTGTAGGGAGAAAAAACCTCACCTCGCCTGGCAACAGCTCAGGTTGGAAGGAGGCCACGCACTAAAAAGATAAGTGCGAGAAAAGGAATTAGTAATGCAGTAACTAGATAAGTCCTGCATTTTGTTGTAGACTTTTACAAACAGTGACACCAAAAGGCATAAGGAGGCGGCTGGATTGAGAAGCTGATGTGAAATTCATCTCTAAAAATTATATCAAACCCCTTGATGTTTCAAGGTTGTACTATCAGTAGAGTTATTCAAGGGTGGCAAAAACCGCCATATTATGTTGTTAGCGTTAAGTAAAATCAAAGGGAGATGGAGTCTTCCTATTCAGAGCCCTCTCAGAAAGAAGCGCAGCATAGAGCGCTAAAGAACTCACCTCTCCGTCGTTACCTCGGGTAGAATCCTGAGCCGAGGGGGAGGTGACTGGCTCACTGAGAATGGCTGTTAATAACAGCCGGTGGCGGACCTGAGAGAGAACTCTCAGTATATGCGTTGTGATAGGTTGTGAGAAATCGACCAATGGTGGCGATGCAAGTTAAGCCTGCAAAGGCACAGACCTCTTGGCGCGTTCTCATTGGTTGAGACTTAAACCAATGACAGCGGATGTAGGCTCTTTTGCGGAGCTGTGTAAAATGCGTACCGCTAGTCTTTTATCAGTCATTTATGGTGATCATAAGTCTGTTTAGGCGAACGACCTCATCTTAGGACTGCATGTAGAGCATTCAGCATGGAAAACGTATATCGCCCAATGACTCTGAGAATATCAGGGAAATGTCTAAATGGGCTTTGGCACAAGGTGCGTGATTTTTCTTAGAAGGAACAATGAAATGTCTGTGATGTGACTGGGTATGTGTGGTTGTTCCAGGATTAGCCACCTCAGTTCATCAGGATGATGTTTTTTCTCCAGAAAATGTGAGGTAAGGCGGGTAGCCTGTTTTGTGCGTCTGATTTACTTTTGTGCTCTTGGATGCGCAGTTTGATTTTTCTTGCTGTCATCCCTATGTACCTTAAGCCACAAGGACAGGTGATCTGATAGATGACTTTGTCACTATTACAGTTTGTGTGACGTTTTAGTTTCCAGGGTGTAGTGGTGCCAATATCAACTTCCAGGATTTTGCTGGTTTGGGCACACACTGAGCAGTTGCCACAGGGATAATGGCCCTGCACTGGAGGAAGATTCCATAGGTTAGGAGTGGATTCTGCAATGTCATCACGAGGTCTTGTGTGTACAAGAGCATCTCTAAGATTAGCCCCTCTCTTAAAAGAGAACAGTGGTAGAGAAATGTGTTCACCAGAGCTATTTAAAATGCGCCATTTCTGTCTAATTATTTTCTGTATTTTAGACGAAGAGGTGTTGTATGTGGTGACACACACTATTCTGTCGAGGGGTGGTTTAGCAACTGGTGGTTCAAGTAGGGCCTCACGATGATTGTTGGCAGCACGTTTGAAAGACTTGTGAACCAGAGATTTAGGATATCGTCGCATTCTCAGTTTGCTAGTAAGATCCTTAGCTTTTGCACGGAAGTCTGCAGTGTCAGAGCAGTTCCTCCGGACCCTGAGGAACTGGCCAAAAGGAAGGTTTTCCCTCAGGGAGCGGGGATGATGGCTGTCGAATCTGAGCAATGAGTTCCGTGCCATAGGTTTTCGATATAGAGAACTGGCCAAGTGCCCTTCTTGTGGAAAGATTGTCAAATCAAGAAAGGGTAGTTCGGTTTTACTATGCTCTACAGTGAACCGAAGGTAAGGATTTTGTCCATTCAACCAGTCTTGAAAAAGCAAAAGGGATTGTGTATCTCCTTGCCAGACCACTATGATGTCATCAATGTACCGTTTCCACATCTTCAAATGATGAAGATGTGGATTGATGTTGTTCAGTACCTGTTGGGTCTCAAAATGATGGACATAAAGATTCGCTAAGCTGGGTGCGAATTTGCTGCCCATAGATGTCCCCGAGATCTGTAAATACAGAGAGTCCTCGAAGGCGAAAAAGTTTTCGGTCATGGCAATCCTTGCCAGTTCCATCATAAAATGGATGGGGGTTCCAATATCTGCCGAAAAATGTTCAAGAAGTGTTTTAACCGTCTCCAGTGTCTCAGTCTGTGGTATACACGTGTAGAGTGATTCGACATCAAAACTTGCTAGAATGTCAGTATTGATGTCGAAAGGGACATCGGGTAGTTTCCGTAAGATGTCCTTGGTATCTTGGAGATATGTTGGCATGGTTTTCACAATCGGACTGAGAAAAACATCAACAAAGCTTGATAGAGGCTCTAACAAAGATCCAATCCCAGAGATAATTGGACGGCCAGGCGGTGGTCTGGCCGGTTTATGAATCTTTGGAAGGGTGTAGAAATACGGAATGACGGGGCATTTCGTGACTAGAAAGTTGGCCTCTTGTGGGGTAATCCATCCCTCAGTGCTCGCTTCTTCCACTAGACACTTAATCTCATTGGAGAGTCTGGCAGTGGGATTGTCAGCAAGGAGGGTGTAGAACTGTGTATTGCCTAATTGTCTGAGACATTCATTACGATATGTAGTGATGTCTTGAACGACAATGGCTCCCCCCTTGTCCGCCGGTTTGATCACTATCGTGGTGTCTTTGGAAAGCGAATTAAGGGCGGCTCTGTCTTTCTTTGAAAGGTTCTGGTAGTTACCTTCTTTGGAGAAGTTTATAGAATTCAAATCTTGCAACACTGCTGCCTCAAAAGTGCCAACCTTGGATGGAACTTGTTGGAGTAAAGGCATGAAGTTGGATTTTACTTTCAGTCCTGTATTCGTGTCATTGTTCGGTATAGCAGGCTCTTTATCTTTGAAAAAATAGTGTAGCCTGATAGTCCTGAAAAATCGTTCGATTTCATTCCTTAACAGAAAGGGTTCTCCACGGTTAGTGGGAACAAACCCGAGACCTCTGTTGAGAACCTCTTGTTCACTGGGGGTGATGATCCGGCTGCTCAAGTTCACAATCAGATCTTCTTCAGGGGGCTGGGGTGTGTCGTCTACTGGCCTCGTTTGTTGTGGCTCGTCGAAGGATCTTGATCGGCTGCCCATTGTACATGGCCTTGTCCCTGCCCTCTTCGTCTGCCTCGGTTCCAACCACGGCCCTGTCCTAAAAAAGCCTGGTTGTCAAAATACTGAGGCTGCATGGGGTAGTGAGACATAGGTGGGGGAAATTGAGGATAACCCCATGGGGCGGGTGGCCAGCATGGTCCTGTCTGATACATATTGCCCCGTCCGTTATATCTCTTATTGGCTCGATTGTTACGGCCTCTGCCCCTAGGTTGGCTGGTATCCCCACTGTCTGAGCTAGAGGAATCAGTGTCTGTTGATGTGGCATAGGAAGAACCTTGAATGTTTTTCTGTTTATGAGAGTCAGTGGGAGTGTAATTATCACTGGTGTATGGGTATATTCTCTCATGTGAAAATTTGGCCAGGTCTTTCTTGAACTTCTCTATCTTGGCCAAAAAGATTGGTTCTTTATATTCCTTATTCGCCTTGTTGGAATCTTCTTGTTGTTTCTCGAATTTTTTAGCTGTTAAGGTAGTCTGGATTTGTCCTTCAAGGACCTGTATTTCCACCAAGATGGCGTCTGCGATACGTTTGGCTGTAGTGATAATTAAAATCAGCCAGTCTCTTGTACAGCGCCATGCTATTAGCGACCAGTCCTTGATAAAGGCCTTGTCTGTGAGAAACAGCCTTGGCGCATTGGTCACTGTGAGACCTGTAGGGGCACATTTTCCATGCAAATACTCCGCCATGATCTGTCCATGTATGACTGTGCGAGAATGGCTTTTCTTAAGGTTAAGGACTGTCTCCCAGTCTGCCACTACAGTGGGTGTCGGGGTTGGGAGTTGATCTAGCATGCTCGGATTCTCTGATAGAATGGATGATAAAGTCTCATCATCAAAACCCAAACCACCAAAGTCTGCCATGGTATCACTGAATGAAAATGTCAAGTAACATTCGCACAATGGTGCGAGATTATGGAAAGGAACGGACCCGCAGCCTGAGCTGCACAAATGAACAAAAATACAACAGAGTATTGGGGGGTCCTAGGGGAGTTAGTTTATAGACAATGTGAGTACCTTGTCCCCCAACTACTACTACAAAAAACAAGAGAGGTACTGAGAGTCTGTGAAATGAAGAAATGACAGGACCAGGTTGTGTCCAGTATAAGTGTTCAGATCAAACCATTGATCTTGAGCACATGACACTATTATGTCATAGAGGTGAGGATAGGAAGATACAGGGTTTAGAAAGTAAGAACATAGTACCCATCCGCCCACTCATCAGTGGAATTTCGTCATCTGGGTTGGTGAAAAGAAAGGTGTCCTATGGGCTTCTCCTCAGGGAGAGTCTGAGGTAGCCAGATGTTGGAACCTTAAGAACCACATCCAACCAGCAGAGGATAGTGTGTGAGTGGAAGGGGCAAATAAATTTGCAGTGCTCAGAAAAGAAAAAGGAAACTAATCCTAGTGATTAAAAATACCTACTTTGATGACATAAGAAGACTTTTATTCGGTGTGACCATCAAAGTGGTATCGTTAAAAACAGTAAGCTGATAGCATGTAAGGAATTGCTATCTATCACGTGTATTGATCGGTCGACATGTTTCAGCCTATACCGGCTTTCTTCAGGACCTATGATAAGCTACTGCAACATATACTTATCGTGAGTTGGAGCTTGAACATGAACAATCTCCAACAATTGAAGGTGTATCTCCTCCTGTGCATAGAAATGTGGGAAACAAAAAGACACAGTGTTAAATGTATACAAACTATGTAGAGTTTACCTCAACCTCTTGAAATGCAAAGAAAACATAGTCTTCACTCACTATATCGAACTATATCACTATATCGAAAACCTATGGCACGGAACTCATTGCTCAGATTCGACAGCCATCATCCCCGCTCCCTGAGGGAAAACCTTCCTTTTGGCCAGTTCCTCAGGGTCCGGAGGAACTGCTCTGACACTGCAGACTTCCGTGCAAAAGCTAAGGATCTTACTAGCAAACTGAGAATGCGACGATATCCTAAATCTCTGGTTCACAAGTCTTTCAAACGTGCTGCCAACAATCATCGTGAGGCCCTACTTGAACCACCAGTTGCTAAACCACCCCTCGACAGAATAGTGTGTGTCACCACATACAACACCTCTTCGTCTAAAATACAGAAAATAATTAGACAGAAATGGCGCATTTTAAATAGCTCTGGTGAACACATTTCTCTACCACTGTTCTCTTTTAAGAGAGGGGCTAATCTTAGAGATGCTCTTGTACACACAAGACCTCGTGATGACATTGCAGAATCCACTCCTAACCTATGGAATCTTCATCCAGTGCAGGGCCATTATCCCTGTGGCAACTGCTCAGTGTGTGCCCAAACCAGCAAAATCCTGGAAGTTGATATTGGCACCACTACACCCTGGAAACTAAAACGTCACACAAACTGTAATAGTGACAAAGTCATCTATCAGATCACCTGTCCTTGTGGCTTAAGGTACATAGGGATGACAGCAAGAAAAATCAAACTGCGCATCCAAGAGCACAAAAGTACAATCAGACGCACAAAACAGGCTACCCGCCTTACCTCACATTTTCTGGAGAAAAAACATCATCCTGATGAACTGAGGTGGCTAATCCTGGAACAACCACACATATCCAGTCACATCACAGACATTTCATTGTTCCTTCTAAGAAAAGAGCAAAGGTGGGTCTACAAACTGCGAAGCGACACACAAGGGCTCAACGATGATATACCCTGGATGCAACTGTGAGCATCCATCTTAAACATCATCAGATTTACAGTTCACCTTGGCTTTTGGGCACCTGGGGCTAACATCTCAAACATGGGTGCACACCACCTCCACCTCATTGGTCGCACACGGGAGGTTGTCAGCGTCTAGGCCCGCTCTCTTTAGTCCATAGAATTGACTTCCCATTTGGTATTGACACCACGTTAATTTAATCTTGCCCTACTTTACTGTCACACGCAGCCGTAACCTAGGGATTGCACATAATATTGGACAAGCCTCCGACATACTGCCTTCCCTTTGGTATACACGACTTGGTTGCAATTTACCGGTCGATCTGTCTATTCATTTGTTCACACTCGGATACGACCGGTTAGACATGATAACTTCTTTTGTTACACACCACCTGATGTAACCACGGAGTGCAGATCAACATCACCTTGCTTTCTATCACTTCTCTGCAACTGCGGAGCTCTTATTGAAAGCGGACTTGGTCTGTAACATATTACACTGGCATTACGTAAAGGAAACAAAACAAAAACCCCTTTTTTACTAAACAGTGCGTGATTGGTTGCAAGCTCACCAATCACGCACCTTGTGCCAAAGCCCATTTAGACATTTCCCTGATATTCTCAGAGTCATTGGGCGATATACGTTTTCCATGCTGAATGTTCTACATGCAGTCCTAAGATGAGGTCGTTCGCCTAAACAGACTTATGATCACCATAAATGACTGATAAAAGACTAGCGGTACGCATTTTACACAGCTCCGCAAAAGAGCCTACATCCGCTGTCATTGGTTTAAGTCTCAACTAATGAGAACGCGCCAAGAGGTCTGTGCCTTTGCAGGCTTAACTTGCATCGCCACCATTGGTCGATTTCTCACAACCTATCACAACGCATATACTGAGAGTTCTCTCTCAGGTCCGCCACCGGCTGTTATTAACAGCCATTCTCAGTGAGCCAGTCACCTCCCCCTCGGCTCAGGATTCTACCCGAGGTAACGACGGAGAGGTGAGTTCTTTAGCGCTCTATGCTGCGCTTCTTTCTGAGAGGGCTCTGAATAGGAAGACTCCATCTCCCTTTGATTTTACTTAACGCTAACAACATAATATGGCGGTTTTTGCCACCCTTGAATAACTCTATTGATAGTACAACCTTGAAACATCAAGGGGTTTGATATAATTTTTAGAGATGAATTTCACATCAGCTTCTCAATCCAGCCGCCTCCTTATGCCTTTTGGTGTCACTGTTTGTAAAAGTCTACAACAAAATGCAGGACTTATCTAGTTACTGCATTACTAATTCCTTTTCTCGCACTTATCTTTTTAGTGCGTGGCCTCCTTCCAACCTGAGCTGTTGCCAGGCGAGGTGAGGTTTTTTCTCCCTACAATTGGGGTGAGTGAAGACTATGTTTTCTTTGCATTTCAAGAGGTTGAGGTAAACACTACATAGTTTGTATACATTTAACACTGTGTCTTTTTGTTTCCCACATTTCTATGCACAGGAGGAGATACACCTTCAATTGTTGGAGATTGTTCATGTTCAAGCTCCAACTCACGATAAGTATATGTTGCAGTAGCTTATCATAGGTCCTGAAGAAAGCCGGTATAGGCTGAAACATGTCGACCGATTAATACACGTGATAGATAGCAATTCCTTACATGCTATCAGCTTACTGTTTTTAACGATACCACTTTGATGGTCACACCGAATAAAAGTCTTCTTATGTCATCAAAGTAGGTATTTTTAATCACTAGGATTAGTTTCCTTTTTCTTTTCTGAGCACTGCAAATTTATTTGCCCCTTCCACTCATACACTATCCTCTGCTGGTTGGATGTGGTTCTTAAGGGTCCAACATCTGGCTACCTCAGACTCTCCCTGAGGAGAAGCCCATAGGACACCTTTCTTTTCACCAACCCAGATGACGAAATTCCACTGATGAGTGGGCGGATGGGTACTATGTTCTTACTTTCTAAACCCTGTATCTTCCTATCCTCACCTCTATGACATAATAGTGTCATGTGCTCAAGATCAATGGTTTGATCTGAACACTTATACTGGACACAACCTGGTCCTGTCATTTCTTCATTTCACAGACTCTCAGTACCTCTCTTGTTTTTTGTATTATTTTTAGGTCCCTTTCACTTGGGTATTCATGGTGTGATGTATCTTAGGGCTTGAAAAACTGGTCCACGTCTTTTATGTATAAGAGTGGGATGTCGCTTCAGTCAGGTTGACTACCCCATTGAGGTACATTCACTGTTGACTTCACTGCAGTGACAATCTGCAGGTCACTGGAAAATATAATTAATTTGCTTGTATCGCACTTTAAAGACACGTTTGAAAATGTTAAAATAAATGGTTCATGACAGCACACGGTCAATGGCTAGTAAATTATGGAGAAGCGATAGCACCATAAGGTAGTACCACTGGTAACAGCTATATCACAGCTATGAACTGTTGGCTCTATGTCATCCAAAGGTAACATCATTTTAGCATTGATACTGTCCATGTACTGACAGGAAGCAATGATCATCTGGGCGTCCATCAAGTTGAGAGGATCAACCCTGGTTCTATGGAACCCAGCACTCCTCCTCTGGTACAGAACTATACCCTTGTGCCACCATGCAAATACTATGGAATATTTCTCTCAGAACTAACTTCTGGGAACACCATAGCAATTTAAATGAGGGTGTAAGTTAGGGATCTGCGTCCTAGAATTGTAGAGCATAAGCAGAACCGCCTTATGTTCTTTTTTTACATCAATAGATATTATTTTATGTATCTTCTCTAAACACTCGGATGTGAGAATTGTTCAGATGCACTGGTTCATTCATACTACACTCTTACAACTGCGCCAATGCTCTCGATGCATTTCTAATCAGGTAGTAAATCATAGACTGTATTCTCTTTTCGTTTCTTTCTGTTCATTAATTTCTTCAATGTCAAAGACGTTGCACCTTCTCAGACAGCAGAAGAAAAAAAAACCTCCCTGTCTCATCTGAGTTGTACATCAACCTCTTGTACTGTGAATATTTTATAGCAAGCATTTCCAAACTAAAATGTCTGACATTTATACAGTAATATGTGCATAATATCTGGTTTATATGTCACACCCTTGAGATGAAAGTAATTTGAAAACGCAAGGTCAGAGAAATTACTGTGAATGTCAATGAAAGCATAAATGTAGCAGGACGCTGCGAACAATTACCAAATGCAATTTAGCATTTTACTGTTTTGCAAAACAGGTATTACCTAATGTTCATTTTCACGTGGACACGAAGGAGAAGCGCATGAGGCACGAGGACGCTGCATTTACCGGCGAGGAAGATGTTTCATTGATTAAACGCTGGCTATTGTTCAGTGGCCAAAAAACACACACTTGAAGTCATTCTTGCGGCACTGTAATTTCTCCACTGCCTGATAAATGTTGTGACCAGGGCAACCTCAGTCTCCGGGGGAAAAGAGACAGTGAGCAAATTGTTGGTGTGATTTACATACAAGTTGTCAACAGCATCTGCGTTGCTGTGCGGAAGAATGATGGGCAACAGATGTTCATAGAAATGCCGCCATCTGCCCTTTCAGGAAGCACATCCTCTATGAAGGAATATGATTGCAGCGGAGAGAACATTTCCACAAAGGCCATTTTGTTAGCTTATTTGTTAATGTGACTCCCTGCCACACAGGAGGATCCGTGCTCTACTTGGAACAATCTAGAGCAGTGGTTCCCAAACTTTTGACTCCTGAGGACCCCCATTGAGTCACCACTGGAAGCCGGGGACCCCCAAGCAATTTGTAGGATTTAAATTACAAACATTAAAATAGTAACTCGAAAATAATAAACACACGTGTGCATACAAAACAAATACTCAAATTACTAAGGATTTAAGTATTTTAAATTGAAAGAATTTGCAAAAAACAGTAAGGTTAGTGCTTATTTATTATTTTATATAATTTCTAGAGTGTACTGTCACCTGTCAGGCATCCTGGCGCTAATAGTGAGTTGACCTTGCCCACCTACTGCAGCACCTACTGAGGCCCTAGATCTTAGGAAATAACCATGTTTTTAACTTCCTTCTAAATGGCAAGAGATCACTGATTTGTCTCAGCTCAAAAGGCAGAGTGTTCCAGAGCTTTGCAGCAGCGACCTCAAAGGATCTACCACCTGCTCTAACTTTTTTAAATCTAGGGACTTTTATCAATTTTGCCCCAGAAGAGCGTAATGTTAGAGTAGGAACATACCACTCAAATTTGCTTTGAAAGGAGGTGCTGCATCTCCTTGACTAACTTTTAAATGATTGGTTTTATTGCACAGTACGAGGCTCCTGCCAGGGCCGGACTAGAAATCCAAAGCAGCCCTGGCAAAAGTTTTCAGACCAGTCCCCATACAGTGCACACCAAGTGCAGTGAGTGAGCCTGACCACTACAAAGGGGGCTTTGGGAGGCTCTCCCCCCAAGAAAATGTAGGATACAATGGTGAATTCTGCAACAAATGTATCATTATATATTGAATTGTATCAGCTTTTAAAGAATAGTAAATGATGGCCTTACTATGCACCAGGATACGACAATCTTTGTTGGGTTTCTTCAATTATTCCCTTATTATCACCCTCCAACAGTGACTCATCTCTGCATAGTCCCTCTGTCACATGTATGTCATTTGTTTTATAACATCTCTCATACAATTGAAGGATGTCAGAGCACTTTACATCACACACATATAGGGGCAGATTTACAAGCTCCTTGCGCCAAGGGTGTGTCATAAAAAGTGACGCACCGGTGGTGTATTTTAGTGACCCATATTTCCAAGGCAGGAAAAGCTACCCTGCATGACTTTTCCTGGTCTTGTAAATATGGCCCATTTGCACACAGCACTTTACGTGAAAGGGGTGTTCCATGGGTGTTGCTGTGGGTGTTCCCACACAACAGCCATGAAACCAGACACATTTCCGGATTTACTAGAAATCGTAAATCTGGAAATGTGTCTGAATGCTATGCCTCCCCAAGGGGAGGCGTAGGGAGGTGCATTGAGGAGAAATGTATTCATTTTGCCTAGTTTTTTTCCTCTTTCTATGCATGTTGCATTCTGCAGCACGCATAGAATCAGTAAAACAATGATGTTTTGCAGATTCTATGTGTGCTAATGCAGCACACTTAGAAGTTGAAAAATGCCATTTCTGATTGTTTATGTGCAGGAAGGGAACCCTTCCTGCATATAAACAATCGCCTCCCGAGGTAGGCATCCTTGTACCATGGTGCAAATGTGCCTGTGCAGGCGCAGGGCAGCAGTTTGTGCGCCAGAGCAGGGGGAAGCACAGAGATGCAACATATGGTTGTAAATATGTTGCATCCCTGTGCTTTGAAAGTGACTCAGTGCGGCACAGCCAAATGGCTTGTGGCACACACAGTCACTTTCCTTGTAAATCTGCCCCAAGGAGAAAATTATTCATACGTGTAAATCAGTTTATAGAAAATGTTACATAAGGCAAATGCGACTACAAGGTGTAGGATTCACGTCATTCATATTGGTAGGCATTTTTAAAGAGAGCTTTGTCTGGAGAAGCACAAACTCAGGTTTGATAACAAATAAACCTTTTTAGCAGCATCAGGATAAAGAAAGACTTGGAAAAACACATGTTTCTAACTTGTACCATGCAGGTTGCAAGCAGCTCTTTGATTACATTTTATAGGTCACTGTGCTAGTTTATATTGTCACTTATAAACTGCACAGTAACAAATGAATCGATGTGACAAAAGCAGTAAACCACTAACCTATGCACATAAAAAACAATGTTTTAAAATGCATGGTACACATTCTTTGCAGTAGGCATATTAACCCTCTGTGCTATATTAGATAAGTCAAAGCTGCCACTTGACAAAACTCATTTCCCTCCAGCAAGTACATTAATCACTGATGTTATCTTGACACTTTTATTGTTGTTGGAAAACTGCTAATTCTACTAGGAACTTTGTTGTTCTTTTAAAATTACTGCCTGACTGAGGACCCCCTGGGAATGTGTCACGGACCCCTGGGGGTCCGCGGACCACAGTTTGGGAAACACTGATCTAGAGCAATCCGACTCTAGCACATCATGCCTTGTGTGGCAACATGTCAAAAAAATATGTTTTTTTCTTATTTTCAGTCTCATTTCTAACTCATAGCATATTTCTTGTTAATTATTGACTTTTACTCTAAAGAGCACTTTTTTATGCACAATATAGAGCTTCTGATTAATAGTAAGGTGCACGGTTTTTAGCGCACAGTTTTACGGACACCTGGGGTGCTATTACGTTTAGGGTGCACTTTCCCTGTTTGCACCATGGTGCACCTTCAAACAGGGAACGTGCTTACTATTAGGTTGAATGCATTGTCTTCAGGGCAGGCGCAAACTCGTGTTGCCCCCACACAACCCCATTCAAGTGAAATACAGAGCGGCCGCACTAAAAAAGGGCAAAGACAACCCCTTGCATGAGGATGCAGTGAGTCACTACACCCGCCTACAAGGGAATGTCTGGGGGGGTCACATAGAACCCCGATAACCATCTCCAGAAAGCTGTCATCTGGGGGGGTACACTGACAGCGTGCCACCTTTTTGTGGCACACTGTCAGTGAACCTCCAGACAGCTTCTTTATCTCTGTGCCTGCTTCCATAATACGACACTGGCACAGAGGTAAAGAGATTCCATTATTTGCATGGAGGAATTCCTACAAGCAAATGAGGAATCGCCCCCTTAAGATAGCTCTGCTGTAGCATATGCACCAGCACTATCTGTATTACAGAAGGGGTCACACAAGTGTTTGCGACCCTTTGTGTAACACCAAAGTGCCCATGGGGCTCACAATCAGATGCAAACGTCTGTTGCACCCCCAGGACACTTCTGTAATATGGACCCTGGTGGCGAACTTCCCCAAAGCTATGGTTCTTTTGTAATCTGACCATTTTAGTGAGGTATTTTTCATGCTTACTAAACTCAAAAAGCCAGCCCCGCGCCCGCCACGAAGGAACTGGAGCAAGGTCACAGAGGAACTCCTCAACACCACCCTCCTCCAAACCCCCCCAGTGCTACGACCGATACCAACTCCGCAGCCAAAGATTTTTACCACTGGATCTCCTGCTGCGCCGACAAGCTTGCATCCCTCCGCCACCCCACCAAACAATGCCCTCTGAAAGCCGCCTGTTCACCACAGAACTACAAGAAGCTAGGCGCTTCTGCAGACACCTAGATAAACCAGGCAAAACCAGAATACCACGGAAGCACAGAACAACCACAAGAGTGCCCTGAAGTTATACCACCGGCACATAAGAAACACCAAGCGTACCTTCATAAGAGACAAAGTCCAGACCAATGCGCCCTCGCCAAGGAACTGTTCAACGTCATACAGCAATTCACCAAATCCCCCAGCGAAGCCACGGAGGTCACACCTTCCCAAGAACTCTGCGACAAGCTCATCTCCTACTTCCATCCGAAGATCAAGGCCCTCTACGACAACTTCAGCGAACAGACGCCTAGCACCCCCCCCACGCCACTGCCGCCAATAAGCCAAACATCATGACCTGGAATCCCACCACCGTCGAACACATCACCACGACAATGAAGAAGACCCACTCAGGAGCCCCAACAAACCCCTGCCCACCACACATATTCCACAGGGCCACCGCATCCATCGCACCCAAACTAGGATGCACCATCAACGCCTCCTTCAGGGCCGGCATCTTCCCAGATGACTGGAAGCGGGCAGAGGTAAAACCCCTCCTCAAGAAACCAACGGCCGACCCAACATACCTGAAAAACTAACAGCCCATCTCTCAAAGTCACAGAGAGACTCATAAACGCCCAGCTGACCACCTTCATCGAAGAGAACTCCATCCCAGTCTGGATTCTGCAGCAACCACAGCACTGAGACTGCCCTCCTCGCCATTACAGACGACATCCGCATGTTACTCGACCATGGATACACTGCTGACCTCATCCTGCTAGACCTCTCTGCAGACTTCAACACCGTTTCACATCGCACGCTCGCAGCCAGACTCCACAACGTGGGGATACCAGTAGCCGTCCTCAACTGGATCCAATCCTTTCTTTTTTTTTTTTTAATTTTCAAACCTTTTTTCTCATGCAGAATATTGTACATAGCGTGCAGCCTACAACCCTGGGGCCGGCATCTGAGTCTCAATAAATCTGACCGCACATACCAGGAACTTCTTACACATCCAATTAGCCGGCTTCACGGCGGCCCGTCGGCATTCAATTAGTAGGTAATTCAAAGATCTCCAAGGTTATCAACAGTTCCACAGCATTATTATCGTCTCACACCTCCTGTAAATATGCAGTTGCATGCCTACTAACAGTTATGACGCCAAACCCCATAGGTCACAGGACAGACACAGCTTCCACGTTAAAACCAATCCTTAAATCCTACCCCAACAGCCCCCCCACCCATAATTAGCAAGCAGTACACCCACCCAATTGAAGTTCCTAGAGAAGTAATTTCAAGACATCCCTCATTAGGTATAGGAGGGGGAGTCTAGCACCCCACCCAGATTCCAGAGAACTACTTTATTCCTGCAGGACCTCTCATTACACCTCTCAAAGAGGTTATCACCTCATTGCCTTTAGAAAACGCCCGTACTCCTTATTGTCTAAAAACCCCCTCCTTCCCGACTCCAGCCTTACTCTATGCTCTCCCCATTCCCAGTAGTGTCCCCATTAATCATGTTCAGTGTGCTCCTCTGGCTCGTCATGCTTGTCAGCGTCCCCGCCCTGTTCTGTCTCCTCCTCTACCTCGTTTGCGTGGACATATGTCTGGTACAAACCCCAGAAGTTCTTGGGGCGACTCTTTGGTGAAAGCAATTCATTGTATTTTTCAGATTGAGTACAGCAATACAGCATATCTCTAGCCCATTTTTTCTTTGTAGGACACGGACCCCTCATCCAGCAAATAGCTACTACGCGCCTGGCCATTAGCAAAGCCATATCCGCCAGGCACCTTAGCGCCACCGGTAGTGTTTTCGAATATCCCAGCAGCGCCAGCACCGGGTTGGCAATTATCTCTACGTCTAATATTCGACTAAGTTCCGAGAAGACATCCGCCCAGAATAAATTGATACCAGGACAGTGCCAAGCCATATGCATAAAATCGGCCACTTGCGCATGACAGCGTTCACACTCCGCAGAACGTCGTAGCCCGTACCTGTGTAGTCTCTCCGGGTGAAGGACTGGGTTCTGCTAAGACCCAGCGGTGCCAGGGATAACACCTAAAACCTTCGTGGGTAACCTGTTCCGGGGTACAAATGACAGAGACACGGGACACTTCCTTCGGTGTCAAAGATTCGAGGTTTATTACTGCAGGGAACACAGAAGTCACGAGAAGTACATAGCATGTAAGTTCACGGAGCCTGATTCGAATTGCTACTGTGGGTCGCTCCTTTTATACAGTTTTTCCTCATAAGTTAACATGGTACACAAAGGTTTACAACTTAGTTCCCATCATAAAAACCATCAGGGGTTGCTTTCATGTATTCAAGGTCCGGAACATAAGTACGGAAACGTTTGGTGGCTCCCAACTGTAGAAACCCATCTTCGCACCATTAGTACATTCCAATCGACAGTAAACAGATCGAAGAAGGAACAGAAACAGGTGCAGAGGAAGACAGAAACAGTGGGGAGATCGGAAAGGGTGTAAAAGGGGTGGTATCGGGAAACACGAGCTACAGGCATCAAAGGGACGTGCCTAATGAGATGCACACCTAAGACAATAGAGCGGCACGGCAAGATGAGCCTCGAGCGGGGCCGTCTGCCTTACAGTGTCATCCCCCTCATCATAAAGACACTTTCAAAGGAAACGTGTCTTCCGCAAGAGTTTGGGATTCCCAGGGTCGCGAAGCGGACAACGTCCGTTCGCTGGCTACTTGAGGGCAAGAGACAAAATGGATGCCGCATCTAAGATGGAACCCGTGGGCTCGTATGTAGAAACCCATGAAACAAACGAACGGTTTAGGCTAGCACAGCGAAAACGCGTACATCCACTAAACTCGTCATTTGCGGTTCATAGATACCAGACTCGACCATATTCGTGCGAGTCCAAAACACCACTTACGATCGTCACGGAACCTCAGACGCTCCTTTTGCCCTCATGTAGGCAAGCACTAGTCAGAATCATACTCGATATTCATCAGACCATCCAGATGCTGCTGCAACATAATTCTATCCATCTGAGCTCCTTTGGTAACAGGCGGCTGTCTTATACACGTCGTAGCACAGAGGCCACATAAGGCAGGACCACACTGCACACAAAGGCAACACGTGAACAGGAATGCTACAACAACCCCGATGATCATCAGAATCTTCCAACCCCAAGTCGACATTAGGCCCCAAAACCACCCAAGTAGCGTCCAATCCCCTACGTCCACGTGTATGGACTCGGAGATCTTATGCAACTTCGAAATGGCTTGATAGACAGTCGGAGCGTTATCTGGAATGAAAATACAGCAGCTCGAATGGATCACCTTACATACTCCACCTCAATCTGCTAAAACAACGTCTAGAACCATACGGTTTTGTAACGTCATAAGCCTATCCGCCTGAAGTTCTGCTGTAATGTTGCCAAGGGCACTGGCAGTGATATTAGCTGTCGATTCCACCACTCGGGTCAACTGTCTCAGGTTCCTACTATTGACCATAGGTCCCCAAAACGGAAAGAAACCCTTGAAAAAGTCTCCTGCCTCTTGACGGGCAGTGTCCTCTTCGCTAATCACGCCCCTCACAATTCGAGTCTTGTGGTAATCGGAGGCGACTGTAAAAGTCGGTGGCAACAAATTTGCAATGTAACATGTGCCCGCAAAGTCAGAGGGCAACCATGTGTACGCACGATCATGACAAACAAAGTACGTACCCTTGGCAGTCAAAAACATAGGGGAAGAGAGCATCGGTAAAACATACGTCTCGGAGCAAGCACTCTCTCCAAGATGTGCTCTCGGTCTTCGGCCACGACCTTTTAGACAGAAATTACCAAGGTGGGGTACGATCCATATTGGAGACGAGCTTCTAAGCTGTCTTTCACCCACGAGCGCACTATACTCAGCCTCACTCAGATCCCTATAGGCTCGCACCTCTTCCTCTGGGATGAGCGACGGCTCATAGATATCCCTATCTAAATCAGCGATCGCTATAGCCAAAGGCTTGTGATACGGACCGGGACTAAAGTGCGGAGGACGTGGCTCTCGATTGGGGTAGGAATCTAGTGCACTTCGAAACATTGTTTGAAATGCTCGAGCTGAACCCTGGGAACTATAAGGAAGGACCAGGTACGGAATTCCCTTATCGGTGGTATGTGGCATCAACCCACACACCCAACAATTGGTAGTGTTAACCACCAACTGATGTTGATGAAGGAGCTGAATGAAGGAATTGTTCATAAATTCCGCACGTCTAGCCTGCTCGTGTTGGGGTAAGATGTGGAAGGAATGGGGAGAAACAGTGGAGGTAGTTTTAGGTTCAGGAGAAGGGGTAGGTGAGGCAGAAGGCAAAAACGTCAATATCAGGTAATACACCCCACCCACCAATAGCGAAGAAACAGTTAGGAACAGAAGGAACACTTGAAACATGAAGCATTTGGTACGAGTGATTTGCTGCAACTTGAATCTTTGGGCCTGAGCTTTTTCCAAATCCACTAGCTTAGAGAACGGCATCCTCTAAAACCGTCTGCAACGTTTCTTGACGCACTTCGTTCTGTGTAGAAGTAGTCAATCCCCAGGAGTTCCCAGGAACCGACGGCCTTCGACCTAGTGTCAAGACCTACTAACCAGAAGGAAGTACACGCGCGGCCCTACGGTTCACCCGGATGCAGGGTATTTTATTTACAAGTATGTGCAAAATCTCCTAGCTGTGGAAGCAAAACACATGTGGAAACAAACTCACAATATTTACAAAAACCAAAATCATACGAGTGTGTTCAGACTGAATGGTATCAATGGGGTAATGTGGATGTCAAAAAGGGGAAAGCAAAAAGCTTTTTTATTTGTCCTTGGTATTGGATCACAGAAAGTATCGTTTTTTCCCGGGACGTGTCTGTTCATCAAACAACTGATCCGATGGTGGGACAGAGTTCTGCCGATCAGTCAATTGTTCAGATCTTGAGTTTTTCGATGGTAAGGGTTCAACAATGTCTTTCTGCTGCACTGAGGGCTCTCCAACAAGCTGAGCATCGCTGAAAGGGACGAAAGTCTGTGCAACTTCTGTTTCCGATGAAGCAATGCCTTTCCTCACCCACGAGTCTGCTGATAAAGGTATAGGTACCTTTTTGGTGTGGGTGGCGTGCACCCAATGTTTACGTCCTTCCAAACGAACAGCAGTCCTCGTGGCGAGTAATACTTGATAGGGTCCAGTAAAGCGAGGTTCAAGATTACGTTTTCATCCAAAATTCCGCGTTACCACCCAGTCTCCGGGCTGGAGCTGGTGGCCTGGACCCTCCGTCTGCTTCGGCAGTGCTTCAAAGACCTGTTGGTGAATTAACCTCAGTTTAGCAGTCAGATCATGAAGATAATCGATCAACATTGGGTACTCAAGATCAGAGAACACACTCGGTCTAGGAACCCCCCAAACATTTGCAGGACGGCCGAACACTATTTCATAGGGACTGAGCCCTACTCGGGAGTGTACAGTCGCCCTTGTTGACAACAGAGCTAGAGGCAAAGCGTCAGGCCACGAAAGACCAGTTGTAGCCTGAATCTTCGCCAGCTTCAAATTGAGCGTGCCATTGTAACCTTCAACCAAACCCGCTGACTGAGGATGATTGGCGCTATGGAATTTTTTAGTAATTCCAAGGCCCTTACACACATTCTTCATCACACTCCCCACAAACTCACTTCCGTTATCAGACCATACAATCCGTGGCATTCCATACCGAGGAAAGTATTCCTTCAGAAGGATTTTCGCAGTGGACAAAGCAGTATTATCTTTGAGAGGGTAGGCTTCAATCCATCGGGAGAATGCGCAAACCACAACTAAAACGTATTTCAGGTTATTGCATCGCTCCATATGGATGAAGTCTAGCTGAATTACTTCAAAGGGACATGAAGGGGGAGCAAAATGGCCAGGAGGTGTAGGGGTTCCTTTTCCAGGGTTGTACATCATACATATCATACAATTCTTGACCAATCTCTCAGCACATTTAGTGATACCGTCATTCTTCCATACAGGGGACAACAACTTGCAGATACCTTTCGCACTAATATGTGCTAACCCGTGTGCCATCGTCACAACAGCTAGTACATACGCATCTGGCAACATCCATCTCTTATGCTCCGACAAATCGATCCAACAACCATTCGCATCCAACTTTCCCGTACTCTCTTTCCACTTCGTCTTTTCAGTCTTGGTGGCCTCATTCTGTATCGCTTTCACACTCTCGATGGTATCCTCGCACATACTAGTTTCTGTAGGCCACCTTACCGAACTCGTCACATACATTCTCGTGCTAAGGTTCCGGGCAGTCTCCTTAGCAGTCTCATCCGCAAACGCATTCCCACGGCCAACATCATCCGTCACCTTACGATGCGCACTACATTTAACAATCGCCACCTGCTCAGGCAATGTCAGTGCATCCAAAAGATCATTCACAAGCTGTCCATGCTGAATCTTAGTGCCATGCGACGTCATAAAACCTCTCTCTCGCCACAATCGTCCAAAACTATGTGCGACGCCAAAAGCATATTGGCTGTCGGTAAACACATTCACCCGTTTCCCTTTCGACAACACACACGCTCTAGTCAAGGCAATCAGCTCTGCCGCCTGGGCAGAATTCTGATTCAATCTTGCAGCTTCCACAACCGTACTCAATGTCACCACAGCATACGCAGTCGTTACATCACCATTCGGCAACTTAAAACACGACCCATCCACATACCAAGTCCCATCGGGATTTTCCAAAGGAGTATTTTTCAGGTCCACATGACCCTTGGTTTCCTCCTCAGTTCGTAAGTAGCAGTCATGAGGTGCTACTTCATCTGATTCCATACTGATTGGCAACAAAGTCACCGGGTTCAGGACATTACAGCGTTTTATTTGAATATGACTTGCCAAAAGCGTCAACTCATAACCAGACAACCTTGCACTCGTCAAATGCTGAGTTTTTGTACGATTCAAGAGAGTGTCAACTGCATGTGGAACCATCACCGTAAGCATATTATCCATGACCAATCCTGCAGATTGTCGGATGGACACCGCAGCTGCCACTGTTGCCCTCAGACAACTCGGCAATGCTCTTGCTACTGGGTCCAAGGTCGCAAGGTCGAGGAAAAATATGCACATGGACGCTGCTTACCGCCGAATTGTTGCGTCAAAACACTCAACGCACAACCTTCCCTCTCGTGAACGTATAGTGTAAACGGCTTACTGTAGTCAGGAGTACCTAACACAGGAGCCGAACACAACGCGTCACGCAGTTCAGAAAAACTTTTCTGACATTCTTCCGTCCATGGCAAAGGAGTTGGAACATCCTTGCATGTAAGAGCCACCAATGGTTTCGCTAGCAATGAAAAATTTGGAATCCATTGCCTGCAGTATGACGTGATACCTAAAAAGGCACGCACATCTCTCTGAGTTGTTGGCACAGTCATTCGGGCAATCGCTGCAATTCTCTCTGGGGTCAACCTTCTTCCCTCCTTTGACAATAAGTGACCTAGATAGGTTACTTCTTGACAACAATATTGTAATTTAGAAGGTGACACCTTGTGATGTAAGTCACAGAGATGTTGCAACAACGACACCGTAGCAATTTTGCAAATGTCCTGAGTATCTGCAGCCACCAATAAGTCATCGACATATTGGATTAAGGCCGCACCGGCCGGCAACACAAACGCATCAAGTTGACTCTTCAAGGCTTGACTGTATATCGATGGACTTTCACAGTAGCCCTGAGGAGCACGTTTAAACCTGAAGCTACGGCCACCTAGAGAAAACCCGAAAAGGTCTCTACTCTCCTCAGCAATCGGAATGCTGAAAAACGCATTTTTCAGATCGATCACTGAGAACCAAGATGCAGAGGCTGGAATCAGAGTTAGTAGCGCCGTGATGTCGGGCACCACAGGGAACTGAGGAATCACAATTTTATTCACCTCCCGTAAATCGATAACAAAACGATAAACAGGTGGTTTTGATGGATCAGTGCGCTTCAAAATGGGCAGTACAGGGCTATTGCACACGTTTCCCCGAGTCTCCTCGATAACGTCTTTCTCAATCAAATCGTAGATGATAGCTAACAGTGCCCGTTCACCATCAAGGGAGATACGATACTGGGGAATACGTGGCAAACGCACATTAGATTTCAAGTGAACAACATAAGGGGAGATGTCAAGCAGGCCCACGTCATTGGGACCTGTCGCCCACAAAGATGCAGGAAGAGAACTCAATTCCGGTGGAAGCTTATCGATGGATAAGTACATAGGAGAGACAACTCTCTCACCCAACGTAAGCTTTACTCCCGCAGGAGAACAATACAAAGTCGCATACAGACGTTTTAGCAAATCCAGGCCCAAAAGATTTTCACCACAACCAGTGGTCAAAATCAGCGGAGCTTGCAGCTCACGAGGCCCAATTGTAAGGGGCAAAGGGCACGAAACCGGATTGCTAACAGGGGCGCCAGAGAATCCAACAGAAACAATTGTTAAGCCAGACAAAGGTGCGCCAGGGAGTTTCGAATGCATGATAGAACTTTTCGCTGCACCAGTGTCCAACAGAAAAGGCTCAACGACGTCTGAGGTGGCAACTGCGACGTAAGGCCCTCTCTGATCAACCGGAACTGATACTACTCCCTCTCTTTGTTCATGGCTGTCCTAGTAATTACTATCGTCGATATTGTGATCAACGTAATAATCGTCTACATTGTACTGAGCAGATCTGCTTTGTGCTGATCCACGTTGATCAAAACAGTTGTTAGAATCAGAAGAGTTATTAGAACGATCAGTCTGAACACCACGACCTCTACCACGTGATGCTTGTTGGGGGCCGCTACGACCTCCTCTAGATGAATTACCGCTGTTTCGATCACGCAAAACCGGACAATCGAATTTCAGATGACCCTCGTTCCTACAATAGGCACACTGATTGTACCCCAATGAAGATCTGTCAAAAGAGGAGTCATTTCGAGATTGCGATCTATTCGACTGAGGCTGCGGTCTATTCCGCTGCTGCGAATCGGTCTGATTCGAACGAGGAGGATACGCTTGCTGTAACAACACTTTCGTTTTGAGCTCTTTTGTCTTTTTATCAGCACGGTCATTCTCTTCTTTCTCTCTGTTCTCATAATATTGTGCCGTAGCCAATATTTGAGCAGAAGTAGAGACAGCCCACGCACTCTCAGAATTTCTCAATTTGTTGCTTAAATCTGGTAACAAATTAGACACAAATTTGTCCACAAACAACCTTTGACCACCCTCAGTACCCATATCCTGACCACTATGGTCGATGAATGCCTCCTCAAATCTCGTAAAGAAATCAGAGACACTCTCGTCCTTCTTCTGTTTACAAGCGGACAACTTGTCCCAATTCACCTTCATGGCTGGCATAAGCGTCTTCATAAGAGTGATAATTCTCTGAGGAAGATCCGTAATTAACTGTTCAGGCTTAGCCCCACCAATTTGACGGGTGTCTGCTGCCACAAGAGCAGGCCAGTCACCACCTAGTTCATTTGCATGATTTTCTTGACGAATCTTTGCCCATACCGGTTGCGGTACGACATTACCAAACAGTATATCGATATCGGCAAGATTCATTATCGTAGCATCCACAAGCTGCGATAATTCTTTATAGTACCCTGCAGGATTTTTGCGAAGGTCAGGCAAAGATTGCTTTACCTGTAAAACCTCCGATCGTTTCCATGGAAGATGTATCCATACTCTCTGAAAGTGTGGCAGGATCGGTGGAGCAGCGCCAGGGTTACCTGGCATCCACACTGGTGGAACTTCGCGCATGGGGTACTTACCAGGCTCTTCCAGCAGTCCCTCAATATCTTCTACAAACAATGCTCGAGGCATTATAGAAGGACGAAAAGACAGCAACTGCTCAACAGCACGTCGAACATTGTTACCCACTACCATTCCACTTGAGAACTGGAGCTGAAGGTTAGTTAGAGCAGACATCGTTTCTTCAGATGCAACAACTGATATTTGATCTCGCAAAACCTTGCACATTTCCTCAAACACGAACCTCTGTGTCGGTATATTGAACTGAGAGAACGTGTCAAGCACCACACGTGGTGGATTCCTAAGGGGATAATTCATCCAAGCCATCGCCATATCATATAGACAGTCACGTTCCCGACTACCGGGAAGCTGACTTCGTCTCTGGGGGCCGTCAGAACCAGCGGTCTCAAGAATCGGTCCAAGAGAATTAAATAAGTTAGCGGCTACAGAAGGGACACGTCGTCCAGTAGACGGGGTAGTAGAATAACCCAATGGGGTAACAAGAGAAGTAAGAGAAACAGAGGGAACAGCAGGAGAAACCAAAACAGTAGAGGCAGCGGGAGCAGGAGTATGAGGAAGTACAAGCGGAGGAGCAGTAGGGACGGAAGCAGGTAGAGGAGCAGGAACAGCTGGAAGTACAGGAACAGGAACAGGTTGGGGAACAGGGACAGGGGGGACCACAGGAGCAGCGGTACCCTGTACATACGGAGGTGGTGACTTCATGAGATAAGACATTAAAGGGTCCTCTGTACCTTCCTCCTTTTTATCTGTATCCGCCGGTAAAGTGGGATAGCACATATCTACAGACATACGCTGCAATCTATCGAAAACTTCCTTTTCCTCCTTATCTCGCTGGAACTGCTCTGCTTTCCTTACCGTGGTAACAACTCCATCTCTCTGATTACGTTTAATCTGTCTGATTTCTTTCTGTTTGGCTTCTTTACGCCACAACCTAAAGGAATCAAACATGGCCGGCCTTGATTTTCTTTTAAACAATTTGGCTTCAAGATTATCTAGAATCGGGGTCTCAAAACTACCATGAGGTGGCCAACTAAGGGCACCATCATTTTTAGTATAGCGCACCCAACACTCATTGAATGTAATTGGACCTAACCTGTGCTTGCTATACAGCTCATAATTAGGAGTTCCAATCGGAGGTATCGGACGCGAGTCCTCCAATCGGGAATCCGAACCACAACGTCTAAAACAACTGAACAAAGTACTACGGCCAGGCATCTTGCACACTAACCGAGTTTCACAAACTTCAAGGGTTATAGGATTAACAATGTCCCTGCAAAGAGCAAAAACCCTCGGTTTTTGGCGACTGCAGACGTCAAATATAACAACAAAGAACCAAGTACTAAGAACCACAAATGCAATGGAACCATGCAACAACTAAGTACCCACAACTAAGGACTCTGGGAGCGACCCACAAATACTTAACTCAAAGATCGATGGCGTCACCAGGAAGGCCCGTCTATCGTCTCGCTGTACCAAGGTCTACGCCAGGCGCCAAAACAGGTCTACAGTCAGGGCAGCAGTCCGTCGCAGCCGTCAGGAGGCGGGAATCTTCGCGGGAAAAGTCGTCGGGCCACTTGTTTCGACAACCGAATCGATGAAGCGGGGTGCACCTTCCCTCGGAGATTTCACACGAAGTTCCTCACGATCGTCGGGCTTTGGACCGGTACCACTGATGCAGCCCCACGTTGGGCGCCAACTGAAGGACTGGGTTCTGCTAAGACCCAGCGGTGCCAGGGATAACACCTAAAACCTTCGTGGGTAACCTGTTCCGGCGTACAAATGACAGAGACACGGGAAACTTCCTTCGGCGTCAAAGATTCGAGGTTTATTACTGCAGGGAACACAGAAGTCACGAGAAGTACATAGCATGTAAGTTCACGGAGCCTGATTCGAATTGCTACTGTGGGTCGCTCCTTTTATACAGTTTTTCCTCATAAGTTAACATGGTACACAAAGGTTTACAACTTGGTTCCCATCATAAAAACCATCAGGGGTTGCTTTCATGTATTCAAGGCCCGGAACATAAGTACGGAAACGTTTGGTGGTTCCCAACTGTAGAAACCCATCTTCCCACCATTAGTACATTCCAATCGACAGTAAACAGATCAAAGAAGGAACAGAAACAGGTGCAGAGGAAGACAGAAACAGTGGGGAGATCGGAAAGGGTGTAAAAGGGGTGGTATCGGGAAACACGAGCTACAGGCATCAAAGGGACGTGTCTAATGAGATGCACACCTAAGACAATAGAGCGGCACGGCAAGATGAGCCTCGAGCGGGGCCATCTGCCTTACAGTGTCATCCCCCTCATCATAAAGACACTTTCAAAGGAAACGTGTCTTCCGCTAGAGTTTGGGATTCCCAGGGTCGAGAAACGGACAACGTCCGTTCGCTGGCTACTTGAGGGCAAGAGACAAAATGGATGCCGCATCTAAGATGGAACCCGTGGGCTCGTATGTAGAAACCCGCGAAACAAACGAACGGTTTAGGCTAGCACAGCGAAAACGCGTACATCCACTAAACTCGTCATTTGCGGTTCATAGATACCAGACTCGACCATATTCGTGCAAGTCCAAAACACCACTTATGATCGTCACGAAACCTCACGGGGTATAATAGACACGATGCAGATATTTGAAATGCACCAATCTGTGCCTCCCGTTCAGAGACAGTCTTCTAGTGTTCGTGCAGCAATACTTCCACATCTCGTCATCTATCTGTGTTTGGAGATCGTGCTGCCATTCCGTTCTAGCTTTTGAATGCTGAAATTGCTTGTGTCGGACTCCCAGTTTATTGAGGTTCGTAACTAGCTTGCAAGAAGACGCAGTCTTGATCACATATGTAAGTTCTGGCACCTCAGGTGGCTCCGCCAGGCCCGGACCCAAAAGGTCCAGCAATGCGCTCCGGACTCTGTGATACTGGAAGCGCGTCAAAAGTGAAGCCTCCATCTGCAAGGGGAGTACCTGCTCCCAGGTTTTCATCACCCCGTCAACAAATAGGTCTTCTAACTTTGAGATTCCCAGCTTGTTCAGTGCCCTTGTGACCCCTTTCTCTTTTAGTAGTGGAAGCCATACTCCCCATTCAATTTGCATTAGTGGGGAGTATAGTAGTTTGCAGCCCTGTGTCTGTGCCAACGCATGCCAAGCGTGGTTCATGGTCTTTATAGAGTCCAGTCTGCCGACACTGCAGTCAACCGGGAAGCAGACAGTGGCAGGCAACGGAAAAGGTTCCGCAAACAGACGTTCAAGGATCACGTGTGGGATGTGTGGATTACCATGTATCCATGAATGTAGATGAGCTGCTTGTGCCACTCTATAATATCTTTCCATGTCTGGGGCACCCAGGCCCCCCATCTCGTACGGTAGTGTTAAGACCCTCCATTAGATCCTGGGTTGCTTACCCCACCCAAGCAAGTTTAATGAGTACTTGGGTCAGATGTTTAAAAAACACCTTATATAGGACCACCAGGATATTAGTGAACAAAAACAGGAACCTTGGCAAGACCACCATTTTCATGATGGCGATCCTTCCCAATAATGACGAGGGAAGCTTACACCATAATTCAACATCATCTACCAGTATGAAAAAAGCCACCCCGTAATTCTCCCGGATCACTATATCTGGGTCTGTATGCAGACGGATCCCCAGGTACCGGACCGGGTCTGTAGACCACTGCAGTGGATATTCCATCTCGAACGGGGCAGTCACTGGAGTTAACGGGAACGCCACTGATTTGGTCCACTTGACTTTTAGTCCTGAGAGGACCCCAAACCTTACCACTTCTCTAAGTACCGATGCAAGATTGGTTTCCGGGTCGCGAATATACAGCAGCGTGTCATCTGCGTATGTGGAAATACCTATTTTGTACGTCGGGAAGTTTATACCCTCCAGACCATGGTATTCCCTATTCGCGCATGCCAGAGGTTCAGCAACCAGCGCATACAATAGGGGTGAGAGGGGGCATCCTTGCCTAGTTCCCCTGCTTATTTCGAATGCTTCGGTGACAGAATCCCCTATCCGTAGTCTCGCCGTGGGTTTGTAATACAATCCCCCCAGCATTTGCTGGAAGGGTTCGCCCAGCCCCAGCTTTCGTAAGACCCTCAGCATGAATGGCCATTCCACGGAGTCGAATGCCTTCTCTATATCAAGGAAGATTGCCAGCGCTTTGTTTTCTTGCCATACGTGCTGCATGGTCCCCAGCACTTTTCGGATATCATACATGAGATTACGATCTGGACCAAAGCCAGCTTGCTCTGGTGCCACAAGGTCCGGAACCAGTAGAGCCAGCCGCGTGGCCAACACCTTTGCATACAGCTTGGCGTCTACGTTTATCAGGGAGAGTGGCCTATAGGAACCACAAATATTGGGCGGCTTCCCAGGTTTCAAAATTGTGACCAGCAGCGCCTCTCTCATGGAGGCTGGCATAATACCCTCCGCACTGTTGTCATCAAAAAGAGTTATCAAATGTGGCATTAGTTTGTCTTTAAACGCTTTGTAAAAGCCCACTGTGAGGCCATCTGCCCCTGGTGCATTGCCAGAACGCATCCCTTCCAGCGCCTCCAGTATTTCATCCTCTTGCACTGGCATCATCGAAATTCCCTTTGTGAATCAGGCAAGAAAGGCATTTTTATGTACCTGAGATAATCATCGATTTCCTCTTCCATCTGGGAAGATTTGGACTTATATAGATCTGCATTGTATCCCCTGAACTCTTCAAGAATCTCCTTCTCATCAGTGAGCACATCCCCTGTAGCGGATAGCAGCTCATCAATCACCAGGGGCCGCCTGTCCTGACGCATTAATCTGGCTAACACAGAACTAGGCCTCTCCCCCTCCCCGTATGTCCGAGCTGTAGCGTACTTGCCCATATGCCGCACTTCCCTGTCAGCCTCCTCATTGTAATCAGCAAGTAGTGTTTGGAGCTGTGCCGTGACATCAACCTCTGGGTTGCACTGCTGCCCTCTCTCTAGGTCCTTCAGTTGAGCCTCAAGATGCTTCAGCCTTTGCCTTATGGTCTTAAGGACACTGGAGTGTTTGGCCATAGCCATCCCCTGATATAAACTTTGAATGTGTCCCAAATGGTCTGGAAACTGTCAACAGATCCCAAATTGGTCTCGAAGAAGGAATTTATGTCTTCTGCAAGTTCGCCCCTAAACACTTCGTCCAGTAGGGAATAAGGAGGAAAACGCCACGAAAATGGGGGGATTCTTTTCGCCGGCACTACCAGCGTCAAGAGTAGAGGGGAGTGGTCCGAAAGAGTACGTGGTAGCACTGCACAACTCCTGACACAACTAAGCACCGACTGGGAAGCCAGAAAAATTCAATCCTCGTGTGTACGTTGTGAAAGGCAGAGTAGTGAGTGTATCCCCCTGTGTGGGGTGCTTGGATCGCCAAACATCAGCGAAGTCAAACTTAACCAATTCCGCCTGCATGAGTAGGGCCGCCGCAGCAGGCCGACGGGGCGGTCCCTTAGACCTGTCCAGGTCTGGATTGAACACAAAGTTGAAGTCACCATCCCATAGCATTTTATAGGCGGCATAAAGCCTGCAGAGCGCTGCTAGAGCCGCGTAAAACTCAGGGTTGTCGTAATTGGGCCCATATATGTTAACCACTATGAGATCGTGTCCTCTACAGACACATCTGGCAATCAGATAGCAACCTTCCGGGTCCGCCCCAATCAATGTTAGCTTTAGTTTGGACCGAGGATTGACCCATGTGACTACCCCTCTGGAGTGTGCGGTGAACCCCGCCGCCAGACTGTTACCTCCAAACCCTTTAGCAGTGAGCATCTTACTCTTAACCGGGAGGTGAGTTTCTTAGATAAGGGTGAGATCAATGTGATGCCTGTGAAGGTAGTTTAACACCTTTCTGAGCTTGTGGTAGTCATTCAGCCCTCTCACATTCCAGGTCAATGCATTCAGTGTATTAAGAATGCCATCAGCAGGCACTTCACTTGTGTCTGTCATTGCATGTGTGCGACTAAAGAGGTAACAAGCAGCATTCTCCCAGTGCTGCATACCATTCTCTGCAAGGCTATATCGACATCAGTCGTCCTCCAACTCATATAATCGGGCAACATACTGCATGGCTGTACTTGTATAACCCCCTGTTGAAAACAACAACATCCCACAACACACGCTCCCCCCCACCCACAGCCGACCACCCCCAACCTGGCCTGGCAGGACCCAATCCCTCCCACCAACTCCCAACCTGTACAGTTATCCTGTGTGTTCCCAAGAATTGCCCTCATAGGGGCGGTTAGAGCTATAAGCGCTAGGGCATCTATATTACACAACCGTGCATCAGTACAGTGCAAAAATGACCCCAAACGCCATCACCCTAGTCAGTGTCCATCAACGGGAGGCCGGGCCAGGGTTCAAGGAGTGTCGAAACCGGGCGTCTCCAATTCGGTTCCCTCCCCCCTCCCACCGTTCACACCTGATATCAAAGTTCTTAAGAAGTGTGCAGTAACATTTATACTGAGACATCGCCCCAAACATTCCAATTAGTGTCACATAGCTGTCAGCTTAGACGTACATAATGAAATGATCTCACCCGTCAACAATCCGCTGTGCAGCCTCAGGGCTTAGCAGTCTCTCGCCAGCTGCGCTACATCATACCCAGGTGTCATAACAAAGCAATGTCCCACGGGTATGACCCAGCTTAGGGTCAGGCGAGTCTGAAGGCAGGCAGAGCAGCAGATCGCGAGGAAGTCTATTCTTGTTCGTCCAGTTGACTGCTTTCTTCTAGTTCTCCAGTCTGTCCGCTTGGGCTGCTTCTCTGTTCCTTGGACCATTCCTTTAACGATTTCTGAAATTCCCTAGGGTCTGTAAAAAAGTGTGAGTGACCCCGTCTGTTGATCCGCAATTTTGCCGGATACAGCATAACGTAGTCAAGGCCAAGGTCTCGCATTTGTTTCTTATACGGAGCGAAACGTCATCTCTCCTCCTGCACTTTCGCCGTAAAGTCCGGGTACAGCGAAACCTCCATGCCTTCAAATATAAGCTTCCCTTTGTCTCTGGCTACCCGCAGGACTGTGTCACGGTCTCTGTAGTTCAGCAGTTTTGCTATTATCGGCCTCGGTGCCGCTCCTGGGCGCGGCCGCGGTCCCAGCGTGCGGTGAGCCCTCTCTACAATAAACATCGGTGAGAAGACATCATCTCCTAGCAGGGTGACCAATAGGTTCTCCATGAAGAGTTCCATCTTCCCGTTTGCGTCGCCTTCGCAATCCCTGTGATGCGTATGTTCGAGCGCCTCGAACGGGCTTCCAAGTCTTCCGACTTATCCTGGATGACCTGTAGTAGTCTGGAGAACTGCTTGCGATCCTTATCCCACTCAGTCTGCGCTTCTTCAACCTCCGTGAGACGCCTCTCCGACATGTCGAGCCGCTCCGCATGCTTATCCACTCGTTCCGACATGCGGTCCATACGGTAGGTGAGTGCGTCTATCTTCGAGCCAATGGACGCCATGCTGTCTTGCAATCCCTTCTCCATAGACACAAGCTTATCCTTTATGTCCACGTACATCGTGCCTTCTGGGCCTTTTCTTGACGGCGAAGGGTCCGATGCTGGGTCCTCTGGTGCCTTCGTTCTGCGTTGGTCAAACGCAAGTTTGGTCTGGGTTCTGTCGTTCTTGCCCATGGTGCATAGCCAGGGAAGCCGGCGTCCCGCACCTCTGTGTGCGCTCCGGGTTGAGAACTACTGCGGCAGGCGGCACTCATATCACTGTAACGTTTTCACCTCGCCGCACCTGCGCCGTACCAATACCCAGTGAATGCGATCGATAGGCACTACCGGTAGTGCGGCCCAGTCACTTCACCCGACTCATAGTTGCTTCCACCCCACAGCTGTCGGCAAGATCACTTCACCAGGTCTCACCTAAAGTAGTTGCACTCGATTATCCCTCGGTCGGGGGTTCAGCTACGTACCCCCAGATACTCTGAAGTATGGCAGTTACAGGGTCAGCAGGCTGTAGATGCGGAAGTTGGGTCACAAACAGAGCCTCAGTGCAGCTCACCCAGTCGCTATTCCTGTCGCAGTGTGTTCATGCACCTCTCGCTTCCCGCTTCCCACACTGCAGCACTCTGCTGGCAAAGTCTTTCAATAGGGCGCGCTCTCCCTGTGTACTGCTGTCAGTCCGCTGGGCAATCTGCACTTCCACACAGCCACGCAGTGCCTAGGATGGGAGGGGTGGAGATATCCTGTGGCTCCGCTAGGTTTGGGCTTGTTGCTGGAGCATTGAGGGAGCGTTAGCTCACTGCACCACTCAGAGCAACCCCAGTCCTCTTGTGGTCTTTGCTCTACTAAAGTTCAGCTCCCCAGTGCTCCCACGTGCGGACAGTAGCAGGCGCTGTATTAAGGGGGGGGGACTTGTTGCAGACGATCGCCACACAGCTCCCCCAGGGTCGGTCCCTCTGCACACACCTGCTTCGGGGGAGGGAAACACCAGCTCCGGGGGAGTGCACAGGAAGCACAGACAAAGTATGGAGAACTGCAAAAATGTGCGCAGTGCGCAGTAAAATGTCCGTGACCAAATTCCGGCAGAGCCTCGAGACCCTGTGTGTATCCTCTTTAATCCGGGGCGTTTATGGTTGCTTCTCACCTCAGGGCTCTCAGGTGGCACTTCAGTTCACCGTCCGCTTTGCCCGCCGCTGAGGTGATTCGGCAGCCCCCGAGTCTCCGCTCCCCCTCCAGCCGCATGTAGTAGCACGCACTGCGGCCGGATGCTTAGGAAAGTCCGATGCTCTGGGCCTGGTCAGCTAGCGGCTCGTGTGCTCTCCGGTTCGTCTGTTTTTCGCCCGATTTCTGCCGGTGGCCCCTCCGATTAAGCCAGCGAGGTCCGTGTGATGTATCCTCACCCTGGTGGCTCTCTGGGTCCATCAAGTTAGGATAAGTTACAGGATTTATAGGGTGATAGCGCGGAGCTTAGCACGAACACGTCTTACATCGACGCTGGCAAGCTCCGCCCCCCCGGATCCAATCCTTTCTCTCCAGCCGGACCCAGGGGATCAGGCTCCCTCCCTTCCTCTCTCCGAACCCACCGATATCAACTACGGAGTACCTCAAGGATCATTGCTCAGCCCCACGTACTTCAACATCTACATGGCCCCCCTCGTCTCCATTGTCAGACAGCATGGGCTCAGCATAGTATCCTACGCAGACGACACCCAGCTCATCCTCACACTCATAAAGAATCCAGAAGACGACAGACTCTGCTTCCACGATGGAATGAAAACATTGCAGCCTGGATGAAAGACAGCTGATTGGAGCTCAACTCAGAGAAACTGAGGTCCTCATCTTCTGACCCTGCACCTCCACCTGGGAAAACGCCTGGTGGCCCTCTGCCCTCGGGAATCCACCCACCCCTACAGACCATGCACAGAACCTCGGCATCATCCTCGACTCCTCCCACTCCATGAACCGCCAGATCAACGCCGTCGCTTTCACCAGTTTCAACTTCCAGCGCATCCTCCGCAAGACTTTCAAATGGATCCCCCCGACCGCAGATGGAACATAACCCGCGCGCTCGTAACCAGCAGACGGGACTACGGAAATTCCCCATACCCCGGAATCAACAGAACTCTTCTACACAAACTCCAAACCATCCAGAACTCTGCAGCCAGTGTTGTACTCGGGACACCGAATCAGGAACACGTGACGCAACACCTACAAGATCTCCACTGGCTCCCCGTCGAGGAAGAAGGTCACCTTCAAAACCCAAACCTTCAAATCCCTCTACAACATCGGACCCAAATACCTCAACAAGAGAGTCTCTTCCCACCTATCCAAAAGGAACCTCCGCTCTGCCGACCTCGCACTGGCGGAGGTCGCCCGCATCCGCAGAAACAGAGCAGGCGGGAGAGAGTTCTCCTACATCATGGCCAAGACCTGGAATGAGTTCCCTGTGAACATCAGACGCTCCCCGACCCTGCAAATGTTCAGGAAGGAACTTAAGACCTGTCTCTTCGACTGATCCAGAGCTGCTCCCCCCTCTCCCTAGCGCCTTCAGACCCTCACGGGTGAGTAGCGCGTTTTACAAACCCCTGATTGATTGATTGATTGATTGATTGATTGAAAGTCCCATAATTCAGCACCATAATGAGTGGCGCCAGGGCCTTTGACCCACAAAGATCCTGTACTACGTCATTCCAAAATAAACAGAACTAGGTGGGAGTCAGGACACAGCACTGACCTGAACCACAAAGTACGGAACCACGAAGTACGGAAACACAACTCTTCCCTGAGGACTAGAAATGGACCCACGTTGTTTTGAAGGCTGACGTCTTGTTTTGGAACAGGAAAGAATGTTATGCACTTCTCTTCTCTCCACCTAAATACACTTTTTATAATGGTTGATTCGCCAGTGTAGGAGCATGACCTCACTTTTCTCCACCCCGTCTCTTCTATGAACTGAACAATATAGAAACTGATAATGCCTCACATTATTTGGACATAGCACTAGTTATATAATAAAAATTAATTTTCGCGATCCAAGCCTTTTGAAAGGCATACCTGCAAACAATTTAAGTGGAGTTAAAAAGAGTGTTTGTATGCAGTTTGCATTTTTCAAGTTTGCTTGCACGACGTGGGAATTGCTTATTTTGGAATTTACTTGCAATTTTAGGTAGGTCAATCTTTTTTTAACATATATTATAACTAGTCTTTCTACGTATTTTGAAGTATGTCTTTAAAATGAAAAAAAAATTATATTTATGCAAACCTCACTTTTAAATACAAATATTTCATTGAGCTTCACTCTTATTTATTGTGCTTCCCGAAAAACACAGCTCATTACGTGTTTATTGAAAAAAACACAATGGCATTAATTGGTAATGGGAATTTTAATCTGATTAAGATCGTTGTTTAGGAAGTAGTTGTTAAAAAAGTAGTGGTTAAGGACAGTACGTTTTTTAGCTTTCCTTGTTGAGGAAGTCATGGTTTTGGAAGTAGTTGTTAAGTCATAAAACCCAAAGTCGCATTTCATATTGACAAAGGCCACACATAAGTGGCAACCCCCAATGTGTACCCGTTACAGTACAAATCAAGGAACCAAACAACTTGGTAGATTGTGCTTTTTTTCTTTCTAAAGCTAGCTTACAGGGTGGAGAGTATATTCTTATCTTCTATCCGCTCCTGGATTTTTCCTGGCTTTAGATAACATTACACCTTCTGGAAGATGTCAATTAGGCTTATCGGCCTGTAATTTGTAAGTGAATTTCTATCCCCCTTTTCATAACTTGATACTACTTCAACTCCCTTCCAGGAGGTAGGGACTCCCTGAGCAATTGCATTTGTGGATTTGAAAATGTACATGAACCAATTGTCTTTATCATATATACAGACATCTCCCGGTATACATCTGGCCCAGGCACTTTTTCATATGCAATGGAGTCAATAACGTCTTTTATGTTGCTCATGTTGAATGTCAAATACATTTCATGCTTACTGAATTCTTCCCACCGTAGTTGGGCATCTGAATAAGAAGCCCGTAAATGGTCAGATTAGACAGCAGCAACATACTTATGCCATACTTGTGGCTGTAGAAAGTTTAAGACTAGGGTGCCGCCTGTGTATATCTGGCCACCACAATAAGCAGATATTTCTTGGAGCCTTTATTTGAGAATGTTTTTAGTAGGTCAAAACCATCTTTTTTCAACCCATTTTCTTTTTGTTCCATGCTGTGCTTGTTTGTAGGTCCTCCTCATAGCAGGGAATCATTGCCAGGACCTTATACCTAATAGGCAGAGCTAACTGTCTTCTGGCCTGTCTGCATTTCTTATTAAATAAGCCATTATGTTTTTGAGTAATTCTTCGGGTGCATGGTCTGTTGACTCTAAAACATGAGCTTATCTAGTCATAAAATCCAGAGGGGATACATGTACCTTGCCTTAAGTTACTATTATTAGCTAATATATCACTTAAAATAAAGGTAGTCTATACTAAGTCATGCTGGTTAGCAAACAGTAAATCTGGACTTTTCTGGACTTTTAACTATCTTATTCCATTTAAGTGTTTGTTGCCTGACTGCGGGGGGCCGCCACCACTGCTGCTGTGATCGCGAGGGGGCAGGAGCCACAACCCCCAGCCCACTTTGCAGTGAGGACGCCGCTGACGTACCTTGTTTGCACCAGGAGGTGCTCAAAAACCGTCCAGGGCTCCTGCCCGGGGGAATCCCAGGGCAAGGGCTGGCCCATCTGCACCCGTCCGAGCTAGAGAAGACCTGGCTGCCCCCCCCCCCCCCCCCCCCCTTGGTGTTATCAATCGACACGTTGGGCAAATGAGTCAAGCCAAAGCTTGGCGTTACAGTAAAAAAAAATCCTTTTTCTAAAGATTTTAATTGCGTGCATACAAGACTCTTCTTATTATGGGGAAAAGAAAATGTACGCCTGTTGTTAAAAGCACTGATGCTACCCTGAATGGCTTTCTGCATAAAGCAGTGGGGGCTATTAATAAGGAAATGTAACTTGCTGAACGTAGACTATCCCTGGTTTCACTACCCCCACCTGATGTTTTGACTGTTCAACCTGTTGAGGCCACTGGGGTCCTCAATGCAATCACATCTGCAACATCTTCTGATCCTCCTGCCCAACCCCACTTTCACCCACCATTATAATTCTGAGCCAGGCTGATTCAGGCGCAGTATCAAATGGAGTGTAATTTGCTACATGCTCATTTACAGGAAAATCAGGGGTTCAGAGTACAGCTGGGGGAAAAAGGAAGCACACCGAACTAGCAGGGATCGAACACCGGGCAAGGGGCCAATCGCCAAAGATTAGGGGAACAAAGCAAAACCCACAAGGATCTGAATGTAGATCCCATAGTGGAGGAGGAAAAATTATGTCATGAAATTATGTCAATTATGAAATGGAGAAATTGATAGACCAAATCAGTAAAGTGGTGTCAGAATCTTTGGAACCTATTTTATCCTGCCTGGGTTGTATAGGGGAGCAGCTTGTTTGTTTATTTCTGACTACATGGAAATCAGCCGCGTAAAAAAAGAAAAGCGGCTAAACTATTTCAGCTAGTGCCACGGGTTTAAGGGGAGCCAATACTTCCCTTAGTGTCTCTGAGGGTGGGCGGGCAATGAAAAGTGTGCCAATAAACATATACAATGCAATAATACCACATGAATTCCCCTCAATCTCAGATAATCGCACTAACTACTTAACAGCACCATCAGTAAGGGCATCTTGACAAGATGGGATTTCTACCTGGGAGCAAGAGGTCACCAATCATTTAAGATCCGACCTCCATAGTGGGGAGAATCAGCTGAAAGAAAATACGCTCATAATTGGTATTGTGCCGGGTCCGTTAAGCAGGCAGGGTGAGAACAACATCTTAAACTTACCCCCGGATTGTGCACCCTATACTCTGATCCTGACAGGGGTCCCGAATCTTCCAGCTGGACAACAGGAAAGCTGCCAGATCCTCATTAATAAATCAGCCCATTGGTGCACCAGTAAAAGCACATACACATAATTATGGCAAGGCGGGTCAGATGATTGGGAAAAAAAACAAAAATAGAGAAGGGAATTGTGTAGTGCTGAACTTTAACAATAGGATGTGCACTGACTTTGCCTTGAAACATTTTAGAGATTCCCCTGCTGGGCAGATACAGGCTCGTCCTCTGTTTTTTTTTTTACCCTCTACAACCGAGCCCAACCGACCAGACTAGTTGAGCAGGAAAAAATAAGCATTGAACCTGAAAAAGACCCTAATGCAGCTGCTAGTATAACTGGGAATAGGTTGGCCGATATTTCCTTGGGTCCTTCTTTGTATAGCACAATTAATAAGTATAACAATGCAAATGAAACTGAGACCAGTGTCTACCTGCCTATTTCACCTCCCATCAACAATCCAGGAGGAGGGGGGTTTGACTTTGTTCCCACACCGGCTAGCCTGCTTCTAATTGTAATAGGGTGGACATTGTGAATATAGACTATGAAATCTGTCCTTTTAGGATGATCTCTTGGAACATCGCAGTCATCCGCCCGAAATTGTCGGACAAGGTCTGGTTAGAATATATCAGGGTCTTTGATATCATTTGTATTCAGGAAACACGGCACAAGGATGACATTGTGTTGGACGGCTATTGCTCTTTTAACATCCACGCAACCCCTTCAACTGCAGGGAGGGCAAGAGGAGGGCTGGTGACATTGATTTCAGTTAAATATGGGTCTATTTAAGCAGTGATTGTAATTGATTCCCCTTGGTATCAACTCATTTTGATCTCCAACCTGATTCAGGTTAAGCTACTACTGATGAACTGCTTTGATAATATTTTTGATCAAAACAGTTGTGACGTTATCGAAACCCTTAAGGCGGAAATCAACAAGATAGCCGGGAAGTCGCAGCCCCTGTGTATCATTTGGGGCCGGATTTTAATTGCACCTTTTTTTCGCATAGCTCAAATTGAGTGTGCGGGCTGCAGGACATAGAGGGTAAAGCGCTGTCGCATTTTATACATGCAACGCAGGGTGGCGCCTTAAATGCCATTACTGTTGTAAACTATCTATGCCTGATTGATACCCTGGTCAGTAGCCACTCAACACAATGCCCCACTTATGTTGGAGGAGGCAGGGAAAGTGTTATTGATTTCATGCTTATATCAAGAAAGTTTGCCTCCCTTGTTGGTCGTTTTGAGGTGGAGCCAAATAATGCAAGAAACCATAACCCCCTTACTGCCACCCTATGTGTAATAACCCAAGAGGGAAAAGGTGATAGCCGCCCCATTCAGTATAATACCAACCAAGGGGTGAGAGTGAAATGGAGTAAAATAAATCCTATCTAATTTGACGAGAAAATTTTCAAGGCAAATTTAAGCTCTATTCTGAAATGCCCCAGATAAGGTATTACAAGGTTTCCAATCGAATTCGCAATCCGAAAAATCTGCGAATTTGTGCGAATTTGCGGATTTTGTTTTTTTTGCGTGTTCGTGGTGTTTTTTGTGTGTTCCCAGGGCTTTTTGCGCATTCGCGGGCCGCTTGCATGGCGAAGTTACCCATGCGGTCATGTATGGGCACAGCACCCTCTGGTTCACCACTGCCACCCTCTGGTTCATCACTGCCACCCTCTGGTTCACCACTGCCACCCTCTGGTTCACCCCTGCCACCCTCTGGTTTACCCCTGCCACCCTCTGGTTCACCACTGCCACCCTCTGGTTCAGCACTGCCACTCTCTGGTTCACCCCTGCCACCCTCTGGTTTGGCACTGTCACCCTCTGGTTCACCACTGCCACCCTCTGGTTCACGACTGCCACCCTCTGGTTCATCACAGCACCTCTGGTTCACCACTGCCACCCTCTGGTTAACCACTGTCACTATCTGGTTCAGCACTGCCACCCTCTGGTTCACCACTGTCACCCTCTGGTTCACCCCTGCCACCCTCTGGTTCACCACTGCCACCCTCTTGTTCACCACAGCACCCTATGGTTCACCCCTGCCACCCTCTGGTTCAGCACTGTCACCCTCTGGTTCACCACTGCCGCCCTCTGGTTCACGACTGCCACCCTCTGGTTCATCACAGCACCTCTGGTTCACCACTGCCACCCTCTGGTTAACTACTGTCACCCTCTGGTTAACCACTGTCACCCTCTGATTCACCACTGCCACTCTCTGGTTCACCACTGCCACCCTCTGGTTCACCCATGCCACCCTCTGGTTCACCACTGCCACCCTCTGGTTCACCCCTGCCACCATCTGGTTCATCACTGCCACCCTCTGGTTCAACCCTGCCACCCTCTGGTTCACCCCTGCCACCCTCTGGTTCACCACTGCCACTCTCTGGTTCACCACTGCCACCCTCTGGTTCACCCATGCCACCTTCTGGTTCACCACTGCCACCGTCTGGTTCACCACTGCCACCCTCTGGTTCACCCCTGCCACCATCTGGTTCATCACTGCCACCCTCTGGTTCAACCCTGCCACCCTCTGGTTCACCCCTGCCACCCTCTGATTCAGCACTGCCACCCTCTGGTTCAGCACTGTCACCCTCTGGTTCACCCCTGCCACCCTCTGGTTCATCACTGTCACCCTCTGGTTCATCACTGCCACCCTCTGGTTCACCACTGCCAGCCTCTACAGAGACCTTTTGTGATGCAGCGGCAGCACAAAAGATGCGCCATGGTGCTGGGTATGAACAATGTGACAATTCTGAGAGATGCGTCACGTTATAAAGCCCTGCGCCATCAGGAGGCGTTTCGGCGCAGGGGAGGGCGCTCCTGCACAGGAACGCCTCCTAAAAGTGGCTGAGTGAAATCTACAAGATTTCACTCAGTCACTTTTAGGCCAATGCTGCTTCAAAACCCTGCGCCTGCTTGAAGCAGGTGAAAGGCTTGATGCAGCATTGGGGAGATAGGGCCCCCCAGAGCATTGCTGGAGCTGCGTCGCAAGCGCGACGCATCTCCAGCAATGCGCTGCTTTTACGGCACAGATGCGTGACCGATCGGTGCCGTTTTTGCCACATAGTGCGCCGCATTGTAAAAGCGGCACACCATGGGTGGCGGAGCTGCGGCGCACAATAATCGGCGCATCCCTGGGGATGTACCAGTTATTGTAAATCTGCCCCTATACATTTAGCCAACGAGGGAGCACTTACTGATTAGACAGTAGAAAGTACTCCAGTTGAGTAGAGGTATTGCACAAAAAGGTGGCATCTTTGTGGACAAACATGCAGGGAGGGAATTATTCTGCCCCCTGTTAGACTCGTTTTTTGTGCCCTTCTGCCCTCGTTTAGACTCGTTTTTCCCTTATTTTTCTGCCCTTCTGCCCTCTGATAGACTTGTTTTTCTCTTGTTTTTCTGCCCTTCTGCCCCCTGTTAGACTCATTTTTGTTGCCCTTCTGCCCTCTGTTAGACTCGTTTTTGTGCCATTCTGCCCCGTTAGACTCGTGTTTTTGTGCCCTTCTGCCCTCTGTTAGACTCGTTTTTTATTGTTTTTCTGCCCTTCTGTCTTCTGTTAGACTGTTTTTTTGTACCCTTCTGCCCTCTGTTAGACTCGTTTTTCCCTTGTTTTTCTGCCCTTCTGCCCTTTGTTAGACTGCTTTTTGTGCCTTTCTGCCCTCTGCATCACCACATCATCACTCAGCGCTACCCCAGCATCACTCAGCACCACCACATTATCACTCAGCACCACCACATTATCACTCAGCACCACCACAGCACCACTCAGCACCACCACAGCACCACTCAGCACCACTACAGCATCACTCAGCACCACCACAGCACCAGTCAGCACCACCACAGCACCAGTCAGCACCACCACAGCACCACTCAGTGCCACCACAGCATCACTCAGCACCACCACAGCATCACTCAGCACCATCACAGCAGCACTCAGCACCACCACAGCACCACTCAGCACTGCCACAGCACCACTCAGCACTACCACAGCACCACTCTGCGCCACCACAGCATCACTCAGTGCCACTACAGCATCACTCAGCGCCACCACATTATCACTTAGCACCACCACAGCACCATTCAGCACCACAACAGCATCACTCAGCACCACCACAGCATCACTCAGCACCACCACAGCACCAATCAGCACCACCACAGCACCACTCAGCACCACCACAGCACCACTCAGCACTACCACAGCACCACTCTGCGCCACCACAGCATCACTTAGCACCACCACAGCACCACTCAGCACCACAACAGCATCACTCAGCACCACCACAGCATCACTCAGCACCACCACATTATCACTCAGCACCACCACAGCACCACTCAGCACCACCACAGCCTCACTCAGCATCACCACAGTACCACTCAGCACCACCACAGCACCACTCAGCGCCACTCCAGCATCACTCTGCACAACTGTTCAACAACAACTGGTTCAAATATGTTCTCTCAATGTTTCAAACTTTATTACAAACTAGCAGCCTCTCCCGACCTTGTCCGGGAGCAACAGGCTTCCCCGACCCCGCCCACCCTGACATTGTCCAGCAGCCCAGGACCCCACCTGCCTCGACCCCCGCCTGCCCCGACATGGGTCCCCTTACCTCAGCCGCCGCTCCTCCCGCCTGTCCGCTGCTCGCACCGCCGCTGGCCTGTCCGCTGCTCCTCACGTCACCGCTCCTCCCCATGCCATGTCCGCCGCTCCCTTACCTCAGCTGCCCCTCCTCCAGCCTGTCCGCTGCTCGCACCGCCGCTGGCCTGTCCGCTGCTCCTCACGTCACCGCTCCTCCCCTGCGCCATGTCCGCCGCTCCTCATGGCGCTCCTGGACGCCGCTTCTCCCCGTGCT
The DNA here is from genome assembly GCF_964263255.1 of Lissotriton vulgaris. Lineage (NCBI taxonomy): Eukaryota > Metazoa > Chordata > Amphibia > Caudata > Salamandridae > Lissotriton > Lissotriton vulgaris. The sequence goes on from NC_141691.1 coordinate 879,292,220, forward strand.
CTTGACATGAGCATGCACGTCGCGGCCGGCGCTATTTTGGAGGGACTACTTTTTTTTTTACTGTAAATTTTTTAAACAATGTTTTTAAAAAAATTTATATAGCCTATAACCATCCACACACCCTGGCGATTCCAATGGTGTATCGGGTGTGTGGATTGGCGCTGTGGTTCCTGAGTTTACCCACCTCAAAGGCTGAAAGTTCTTCCTTTATTATAGTAGTATAGATGTCACAAAAAGATGTTAATATTTCACTTCTGTTCTTGGATTTTCGTCACAATAAAATACACTGAACATAATCTTCACAAAAGTTATTTACAAAAGTTTAAGCTATTGCCATTATAAATTAAAATCACTTTTATTTAAGTATTAATTATTTAAAAAAATTAAAAGCCATTGTAATTTGAAATATCAATACAGCTAAGTCACGTAAATACAAAGCATGTTGCATTACAAATGCTATATGTGTCACATTTGCGAACGTTACAACTATTGGCATTGTAAATGACAAAGCTATTAATTTAGCTATTTTCAAAACCAACACATAAATAAAAAAAATTGTCATTTACAAAACCAATAGCTCAAACTTTCCTAATTCGAGACATGTTGCATTGCAAATGCTTGTTTTATATCTGTCAGTGCTTCCAGTTGAGGTTTAATTTTCGTGACAGGTACCTCATTGCCTACTTGTAACTACTTGTAACTATTCCCTGACCCTAATTCAAGGGTCAGAGCAGGGTCAGAGAATAGTTGCATGTAGGCAACGAGGCGCCAGGAAGCACTTACAGGCTTACAGCAGCAGGTGCCCAAGTTGAAGTTAATTTCTTTGTAACCCTTTTGTAAAAGGTTACAAAAAATTAGCTTCAACTTTTGCACCTGCTGCTGTAACCCTATAAGTGCTTGCCTGAAAATGTGTCCCCGCTGATTCGCGGATTTTACTGCGAGCTGAACGAATTTTCAGCCCATGCTAAATTGAGTGGTCAGTAGCCCAAAAGGATCTCAAAAAGGAACTGCACGCAATCCCTTGTGATAAAATCCAAATTAAAAATGTGAGACAGGCTTATGAAAATACAACCAATCAGAGAAAAGACGAACTGAGAAGGTTAGCCTGGGAAGTCCTTGAGAGAGCCAGCAGGCACAAAGACACCAAGAGCTTTTGAGAGGTTATTAGCCGCCCCCTATTCTCGGCAGGTGCTAGGGGAATGGATTCAATGATACTGGGGGAAGTTTGGAAATCCCATATTCAATCCAAATGGTATTTCACTGCAGATGCTAAGAGACGATGCACCAACAGATCCAATCTTGGCTTATCAACTTAGCTTTTCCCTTACAGTGACTGAGGTAGAGGATGCCCTGGCGAAGGGCATCTGCTTGAAAGCCCCACACTGTGATGGGGTTCCTTTAGACCTATTTAAAAGCAATCCTTACCTTTGGGCAGCCCTGCTGACCAGCGTCTTCACGGAATCGATATCTGGTCCCATCCAACATCCTGGAAGGAGGCCATAGTGGTACCAGTATATAACAAGCATTTTCAATTCAATAGGTCTCGCAATATTAAAGTTTGAGTTTTTGGCGTTGCAAATAATAATGCAACACCAATAGCTCTAATTTTCAGTAATGCGAGACCTAACTATGCCACCATGGCACATTTGCGCCCTAGCCACGGGTTTTGATACACTACAGAGCCAGAGGAGGAGCGGGGGTGACAGGAGGTGCCTTGGGAAAGGAAGCAAGACGTCCCTGATGGTGACGTGAGCTGCCTTAGACTACTGAAGGTGGTGCAAGATATGGCAGGCATAAAAACCGCAGCGAGCAGCAGATATTGTGCAGTGAAAGCCCCCTTGCAAAAATTGACTGGTCACCATTCACTTGGCTGCTATTCCATTTGAGAGTTAAGCTGTTGCTAATGAAGTTGAACATTCAGGCATAATACTCTCGCAAAATGTGCTGCAATACACCCCGTAATTTACACTTTTCTGCGGCATAATTGGACCCTCTCCTGTCGCATAACTCCAATGGACCCACATATAGGGTACACGTGACAATGTTTTACCCATTAGTTTACCAACACGATTGTCATCAAGGCATGGGCAGGAGTGTTTCTCAGTGGATGCTTAAAAACGACCACTTATTATAAAGCATGCCCCTTTATGAAGTACTGTAATCTGATGTACTAAGGTGAAACGCCCCACCTGTTAAAGAAATATACTTAATTTTTTTTTAAAACACCTTATATATTCTAATATGACGCTCATTACATGCTTAGTATGCTAAATTTGGTCAAATCCCGGCTCGTGCATGAGCACTTCAAGCCAGAGCTGACCGTCAGCTCAGGTCTGGCTTGGCTCCCTGTTTGTTGGTCCGCACACCTCTGCAGCCGCCACAGGACGTGGGGCGCAGTGTAACGTGTCTGCACAATCAGGCAAGGGCAGTTCGAGGTACAGTGAAAGCGAGGGGGATAAGTGAGGTGGTCACGTGCTTGCCCAAGTAAGCCAATGCCTGTAAAATTAGTAGCCCACTTAGGTCATGAGCAACTAATTTACACATTTCTACAATTTTATCGGTTTGGCAGCTCTTTTGCAGTTCAAATTTAGCTTCCGCATCTGACTGACTGTGTTAGTTGGTTTACATGGTGAAAAGTGCTGACTGGTGCCGTGCGCAAGCATAACATCCAGTTGGGGGACTGAAAGCCAACAGAGAGAGCAACTGCTCATGCCTGCACTGACTGGTGCTGTGCGCGGGCAGAATATCCAGTCTGGGTGGGTGAGCCAGAAAGGAGACAAGGAGGGGAGCAAAAAGCCTCAATGCAAATCAAAGCCGTGCGTTTAACAAAGTGTGACGCGCGCCAATGAAGAGCAGGGGCGGAGCTTCCACCCCACTTCTAAAAGAAAACCAATGACAATTCTCAGGAGTTTTAAAATATTAACTCGCAAAAAGTTTATGCCTCCAAGAATGTGCGTTGTCAGAGCCAGAGGCATGCTGACCAAATAAATAATGGTATTTTTGACAACATAAACAAGTACAAATACAGCGCTGCCTATTTCAAGGCAAACGAGACGGATCACTGACAAAATTTCGACCTCCAAAATATCGACCTACAGAAATATCGAGTCTAAAATATCGAGGGCAAGAATATCGACATCCTATCTACAACATGGTAAGTACAAAAATATCGAAAAAATAATATAGATGTTAAAAATATCGATGTTAAAAATATAGTTTTTTTTCTTTTGAAATATAATTGTAAAATAAATTAAATAACACTAATAAATATAATATACATAGTTATAAGTATCTAATAATGTTTAAAATTAATAAATAATACATATATAATAATAATACATTAATTAAATATATACTGTAAATATATAATATATATGTTCTGAACAATATGTTGTAATAAATATTTTAATAACTTATACATTATTAAAATATATTCTAATTTACAAATACATTTACAAACATAAAACAATAACATAAATAAAATGTACAAAACATAAAAAATTAAATATACTTTTAATATTTTTACAATTAATTATATAAAATGTTGGATAGCGTAGGGGTAAAAATTACTATTCCCACTCCAGAGAGTGCAACAGTAAGGAGAGCTTTGGATAGCGTAGAGGTAAAAATTACTATTCCCACTCCACAGAGTGCAACAGTAGGGAAAGCGTTGGATAGAGTAGGAGTAAAAATTACTATTCCCACTCCAGAGAGTGCAACAGTAGGGAAAGCATTGGATAGCGTAGCGGTAAAAATTACTATTCCCACTCCAGAGAGTGCAACAGTAGGGAAAGCGTTGGAGAGCGTAGGAGTAAAACTTACTATTCCCACTCCAGAGAGTGCATCAGTAGGGAAAGAGTTGGATAGCGTAGGAGTAAAAAATACTATTCCCACTCCAGAGAGTGCAACAGTAGGGAAAGCATTGGATAGCGTAGGGGTAAAAATTACTATTCCAACTCCAGAGAGTGCAACAGTAGGGAAAGCATTGGATAGCGTAGGAGTAAAAAATACTATTCCTACTCCAGAGAGTGCAACAGTAGGGAAAGCGTTGGATAGCGTTGGAGTAAAACTTACTATTCCCACTCCAGAGAGTGCATTAGTAGGGAAAGAGTTGGATAGCATAGAAGTAAAAATTACTATTCCCACTCCAGAGAGTGCAACAGTAGGGAAAGCGTTGGATAGCGTAGGGGTAAAAATTACTATTCCCACTCCAGAGAGTGCAATAGTAGGGAAAGCGTTGGTTAGCGTAGGAGTATAAATTACTATTCCCACTCCACAGAGTGCAACAGTAGGGAAAGCGTTGGATAGCGTAGGAGTAAAAATTACTATTCCCACTCCAGAGAGAGCAACAGTAGGGAAAGCGTTGGATAGCGTAGGGGTAAAAATTACTATTCCCACTCCAGAGAGTGCAACAGAAGGGAAAGCATTGGATAGCGTAGGATAAAAAATTCTATTCCCACTCCAGAGAGTGCATCAGTAGTGAAAGCGTTGGATAGCGTAGGAGTAAAAATTACTATTCCCACTCCAGAGAGTGCAACAGTAGGGAAAGCGTTGGATAGCGTAGGGGTAACAATTACTATTCCCACTCCAGAGAGTGCAACAGTAGAGAAAGCGTTGGATAGCGTAGGGGTAACAATTACTATTCCCACTCCAGAGAGTGCAACAGTAGGGAAAGCGTTGGATAGCGTAGGGGTAACAATTACTATTCCCACTCCAGAGAGTGCAACAGTAGGTAAAGCGTTGGATAGCGTAGGGGTAACAATTACTATTCCCACTCCAGAGAGTGCAATAGTAGGGAAAGTGTTGGATAGCGTAGGGGTAAAAATTACTATTCCCACTCCAGAGAGTACAACAGTAGGGAAAGTGTTGGATAGCGTAGGGGTAACAATTCTATTCCAACTCATGAGAATGCAACAGTAGGGAAAATGTTGGATAGCGTAGGGGTTAAAATAACATACTTATAAATAAAAGCTTTTTATTTAAAAAATGATATAAAGTATTAAAAAAATTTAAACCATATACAATACCTATACATAATTATAAAAAACATGATTACCTAAATATATTTAACCAAAAATAAATATTAAAAAATACCATTTTATAATATTTAATTACCAATTAATAATTATTTAACAATTATATTATTTACAAAACAATCATTTAAAAAAATATTACTTAATTACATTTACTTCCCACCATATTCCCCTATAAACCCACTACCCACAACACAACACATTTATCTATTTATGAATAATTAAAATTATTTACCAATCAATTAAAATTAATTACCAATTAATTAAAATGATTTACCAATTATTTAAAATTAATTTATAATTCCTACTAATTAATAATTAATTATACATAATTTTTTTTCAATTCAAAGAATCTTTATTCGGTGATTAAAAAACACCATAAAAGCACACTCATGTATACATAGTAAAAAGTCATTAAACATTCAAGGTTCTTTGTACAGTGAATTTACAAAACATAAATACAACAATATAGCCATATTTAACACTTAAAAGTTAGAATAAAAACATTCAGTCTTCTCCTCTAGTAAGCCTTAAACGAAGTGCTACCTTAATAAAATTCATAATGCTACACAGTATTAAGGGTTCCACAGCTTTCTGTAAGAATACTAGTGCCTCCCTAGCGTGGACCAAATTAGCTTTTTTCAAAAGGTTTACAAGGTATCTGCGTCTGGGCATTGAGTAAAAGGGGCAGAGTAAAACAAAGTGAAGGGAGTCCTGCGGAGACCTGTTGTCGCAGCCGCAGGGCCCCTTCTGTTCCATTGATGTAGCAAATCCCGCTGGTGATGCCAACATAAATGGGAGTAGGTTCAGTCTGAAACGGCACATCAAGAACCTATCCTGTGCATTATACATGAGGTACAAGTATGGCTCCATACCTTCCACGCTCTTCACTAGGTGATGGGCCCTCACTGTCTTTTTGCACCCTTCAGCCTCATCTCTGCGTCGGTTTTTCCGCTCTAGAAAAATTCTCCCTACTTGCAGTTTGTTCTGGGCTACAATAGTTGCAGAATGAGTAAAGAGGTTCCCAAAACCTAGCTCCTCTAGGGTGTTCTTCACATAGAGGAGCCAGGGGATGCGCATACACTTGTCCCTCTCTAGGCAGTCCGATAAGATTTCTCTACTAAGTGTCGCATCAGGATTGACCCAAATTTTTAACCAAGCAATAATGGGCCTCAGTTTTATCAAATCTTCTATATATGGTCTCCCTAACTCCCTGTGGGCAATCAAACCAGCAGTACTTTGTGGTGCCCTGAAGAGTGATTTCAAATATTTATTTTCTTCTCGTTGGATACTAGTGGTATTGACAAAGCCCCATACTTCTGCCCCATAGATTACCTTGGAGCATGATACAGAGCTGTACAAGTTTATAACCTGTTCCTGGGACCATCTTCCTAGTCTCCTGCCATAGCTAGCAATTGCCCCGTTAGATGCAATCATTTTACCAGAACGTTCCTCCACCAAGTTATCAAACCGCAAGGCACCATCAAATGTTACACCAAGGTAGGGAAACGTTTTAACCTCTTCCACAATGTGGCTCCCTATTGTGTATGTAAATTTAGAGGTAGTTTTTTTCCCCGCCAGGAGCAAATAAGATTTACTCAGGTTAACAGAAAGGTCCAAGGCACCCATGAACTTAACAAATCCATCAATCAAGATTTGTAAGCTCCTTGGTGTGCGTGCGATCAGTACCGCGTCATCTGCATAAAGCAGAACAGGAATATGACGCGACCCAACCCTTGGGCAATCTGCCTTCAGACCTAGCAGAAACTGCTCCAGATTATTAATATAAAGGGAAAACAAAAAGGGAGCAAGAATGCAGCCTTGTCGGACTCCACTCATACAAGGAAAAGAGCTAGTCAGCCCCCCCTCCCTATTAAAACGGACCTTAGCGGTGGTGTCACTGTGCAGTTCCCTCAATATATTAATTAGACCACTCTCTATCCCCATACTAAACCTCATACCCCACAATTTTTCCCTATTGACGTGATCGAATGCCGCTGCCAGATCCATGAAACCCATGTAAACGGATTCATCACTAGCCATGGTGTACTTGGCAGTCAGCATATAAAGGTTCAGGCACTGGTCACTAGTGGACCTCCCTGCCCTAAATCCGTATTGAGTGTCCGAGAAGATGTTTTTTTCCTCGGTCCACTCGGACAGTCTATTAAGAATTGCCCTCCCCAAGAGTTTTGCTGACACGTCAATCAGGGAGATCGGGCGGTAGCACTTTGGGTCATCCCTGTTGCCCTTTTTGAAAATCGGCACAATTACTGCCATGGACCAAGACGGGGGCAGGCCACAGGTGATAGCAGTGTTAATAACCCTTGTCATTAGGGGAGCCCAGAGTTTGATGTTGCTCAGGAACAGATCTGGGGGGATTCCGTCAGGCCCCGGAGCTTTATTTTTGGTCAGGCCCTCGATCCCTGCAGTGATCTCCTTAATGGAGAATTCTACCAATGGAGCCTCAGTTGGAATAGCCGGTAGCTCTACAGTAGAACCAGGCTCATGATTATACAGGCTCCTATAGTGGGTGACCCACTGCTCTGGGAGAATGTTGGCCCCTATATCCGGGGTATCTTTTTCCTGGAAAGTTGGGTTATTTATTATTTTCCAGAAACCTGCTAGATCCTTTCTTTCCCCTGCTTCTCGTAAATCTGCCCACGCTTCCGCCTGCAAGGCGAGTTTCCTCCTCTTAATCTCCTTTTTGTAAATTTCTCTACACACCTTAACTTTATGGGGGACCCTTGGTTTAGTTTTAAGGCAGCTTTTCAGCTCCCTCAAAGCTTTGGAGCAGTCTTTGTCGAACCATCGGGGGTTCCCGTGGTTCTTGAGTGGCACACTGGTCTTTAGTAAACCATCGACCAGATTAGCGATCTGGTCGAAAGCTTCCATTATCCTCGATTCATGGACTTCTGTGTCTAGACAGTCATTGATGGCAAGTTTGCCTGCGTCCACCAGGCCCTTGTAAAACTTTTCCCCATCTATTTTAGCCCATTTTAGTCTCCTGCCCTGGTCTGTTGCTCTCTCAGTGAAGGTGCGTTGGACTCTAATACTTAGACCCACCCTGTACAACAGCTCCAAGACAAGAGGGTTATGGTCGCTAAAGCCACTCCATTCAATCCCTGCACTGGTTGTCTTATTTATTAGGGATCTTGAGACCAGAATGTAATCTATGAAGGAAGAGCATCCTCTACCCTTAAATGTAGGGGGGAGTGTGCCATCCTCCTGCGTCCCTACCATGTTAATGGTGTGTTCAAGGTCATACTTAAGCCGTAACGTTCTAAAAGCTAAGCCTAACGTCGTATGAGAGAAGTGCGGTCCCTTCTCCATGGGGCATCGGGACCAATCTGTGTTTATTTGGACCAGTACCGGGCACAAGTGGCAATTATAATCTCCCATAACCACCAACCCATATGAATGCCCCTTTTTTTGGCCAGTTATGACCTGGCCCAACCTATTATCTAATTCAGTAACAAGAGAGATGTTGGATCCCACTGTCTCATTGTTGTAAAGATTTACCGCAACAAATCTAAGACCTTTCCCAGAGAACCTAACTGCCTGAATCCTGTAGGAATTCCAATCAAGACAAGTGTAACTTCCCGGAAGGCCCAGATCTATATAAATAGCTAAACCTCCCATGGCTCTCCCTGATCTTGATTTTTGAGCGGGTACAAAGAAACACTTGTAAATGAAAGTTATTCTCCTGGGCCCAGGTCTCCTGCAGACAAATTACATGGAATTTTCTGATATAGTCAAGCCACTCTTTGTTATTAAATTTTCCAGCCAGGCCAGCTATATTCCATGAGATGATTTTTAGTGCCTCACCCCCCTGGACCCCTCCTCCCTGGGGCTCTCCTAGTGATTTACGCCCTTGTTTTTCCATTTCCAGTCCCTGTGCACCTCCTATACATGCAATATCTACAACCCCAGGTTCATCCAGCACATGCATCCGGGCACAACTCGATGACGTTTGCTTTGCCTCAGGGCTGTGCTTCTCCAGCTCATCATTTAAAACCCCTATACCCCCTACTCCCCATGTACCATTATCTGTTTGTCAATCTACCCCCTCAAGACCATCCAGGCAATGAAACCGATTAAATGTGTGGAAAGGTGGCTCTGGGCGGCTAAATAATGGCCTGGGATTGAACTCGTGGTGAACACCCCTCCGACCCACCCTTTCCCAGTTGTCATATGAACGGGTCACGTGTACAGGGGCTGGGATGGGGGGAAAGAAGAAGGACACATGGAGTGTTTGAATTGTTGACACCTGTGATCTGTTCTTTCCCTGGCATATGTGAGCGACTGTTCCAGCATCCCTGAAGCTCACCAATATGCAATCCCCTATGATGGATTTACGTGTTCTCCCTACCCAAGGCACCCTTCTAACCATTATGATTTCATTGCTTCAGTGTACTGGTAAGGGTCTATTCAGATTTAACCACTTAATCACCCTGCTTTTTAGGGCACAGAAATCCTCAGCTTCACCTACCTCTAGCGGTGGGACACCCGCCATGACTACTGTAAAGTCATTCGCCTCTGGTGGTAAATTGGGTCTACGTGGCCTGGGTGGAAGCTTCATTAGTGGGGTTGGTGCAACACTATCTATGGGCTGTACTGAGGGAGCAGAGTTTGCAGGGGGGATAGGTCCTATGGGGTTAGATGGCTTATTTGGGGCAGGGTTATTCCTCTGAGTTTGCAGTGGGGCGGCCGCAGTTGCAACCTGTGAGGGGGCAAGATGCGTAACACTTTTTGGGGGCTCTTTCGGAGCTGTTGGGGTGGCAGTAGGCTTAGGAGCCCTTTCATGGGAATTGTCCGGAATTTTCATACTACTTAGTGTAGCCTCAAGAATGGTTAGTCTGATTTCCACTTTTTTGATGCTTTCACTAATTGGTAACAAAAGTGACCTGAGCAGGAATTCCAAATTACCCAGCGGGGCAACAGAGAGGGGGGCATTAACAATGTTGCTAGCAGGCTCTTTAGTCAGGGCGGGGGCCACACCATCCTGTGCAGCGGGTTTAGGATGTGAGTCATCCACTGTTGTCACGGTCGGTATGGAGGGTTTAAATGACTTCCCAAAGTCGGAATGGGGAATCTTGGGTTTGTTTTTTACCTGGGCGCATCTCGACTTCCTCCTACGTTTGTTTGGGGGGGGCCCAAATACCCCTTGTGCTGCAGCTAGTTTTGTTTTGGCTTTCCTAGGCTTCGATGCTGGTGGAGGTTGAGAAATTAGATCAATCGTCCCCCTGCTTGGGCTTGTGCTACTCACTGGGGTTGAGCTCATAGGTACCACTGGGGGCGTTTTTGTAAAATCCCTAAGCAGGATCGGAACATCTTCAATTAGTGTCAAATCTTCGCTGGGTGTGGGAGGATAATCTCCTAGAGGTCTACCTTTCAAGTTATCTATAGAGCGTCTCCGCTCAGCTCTAAGCCGGTTTAGTGTGTTCTCCTTGTCCACATCTCCCCCAGCCCGAGGAAAGTAATTCTCTAGGGTCATGTTTTTTGCTCCTCCCTGCCTTATGGGGGTACTTTCCCTTGCCGGGGACGGCATGGTGTCTTGGAATATGATTATAGCTATGGGGCAATTTATCAGCTTGTTGTCCTAGGGACTTGATGGCAACCGGCAGAGCCAAGAGAGTAGGCCCAGCCCAGCCTATTCCGGCGTATGACGGCCACAGACGGTCCCGCCCTTGTCCTGGGCTTCTCCCGCCGCCCTCCCGCGCGCTCCCGCAGCGGGATCACAGTGCAATAATAAAGCGGAAGAGGTGGGGCAGGGGGCGGGGCAGTCAGGGAGAGCGACCCAGGTGTTGTGGGTTGACCTCACGCAGAGACTCCTGGAAGTTAGAGTCCCTGCGGGTCCTCTCGCAGCCCTGAGCTTGCCTGTCCTTTCTCCCAAGTCCAAAGTCAGGAAACAAAGCCCCTCAGTTCACAGAGCGCCTCGCACCACACAGCGAAGCGGGACCCGCGAAGCGGGTCCGGCCAGGAGCTGCGGTATCAAGTGAAGATCCAGGTGCAGGGAAGAGACCACGGCAACAACCGGTCCAACAGGGAATAACTTCCCACCCTATTCCCCTATAAACCCACAACCCGCTACAGAACATATATATCAATTAATCAATTATTTATAATGAAATAACCATTAATTACATTTATTTACCAATTATTTAAAAATATTTAATAATATCTACTAATTATTTTTTAAGTTAACATAATTAAATTACTACCCACCCTATTCCCCTATAAACCCACAACCCGCTATAGAACACATTTATCAATTAATCAATTAATTAAAATGATTTACCAATTAATTAAATTTAATTACCAATTATTTATAATTTATTAATATTAACTACTAATTATTAATTAATTTAACATATTTATATTACTTCCCATCCTATTTCCCTATAAACCCATAACCCGCTACAGAACATATTTATCAACTAATCAATTAATTACAATTATTTTCCAATTAATTAAAAATAATTACCAATTAATTACAATTTATTAATAAATCCTACTAATTAATAGTCAATTTAACATAATTAAATTACTTCCCACCCTATTCCCCTATAAACCCACAACCCGCTCCGGTACTAAAACATATAATTTACTTATAAATAAATTTATTAATATATAAATGTAATACACATATAATATTAATTATTTTAATTACTTAAGTAAAACATATAACACATGCATAATAAAAAACAAAAGAAATAATACAATTATCGATATTAGTGTAATCGAAATTAGTAACATCGATATATATGCTATCGATATTACTAACTTTGATATTACTTTCATCGATATTAAGTATTTCGATATTACTTACCTTAGGGTCGATATTCTGTCCAACGATATTCTTGTCTTCGATATTCTGCACCTTCGAAATTACTGACACGATATTTTGGTACATCGATATTTCATACTCGATATTTTGACTGTGTACCAAACGAGACCTATTGCATTGCAAATGCTTGTTGTCTCTTGTACTCAAAAAAAGCATCTTTCAAACCCTCGCATTGAATATGGCACACACTGCACTGCGGTATTCCGCACATGTTCCGTCAGATAGGATCTCCCATGTTCCCTGTGTGGTGAGCACAGATACCTTCCCTCACTCCACACCTCCCCCCACTCATCCTCTGCCCTCCACATGGCAGCTGCAGCAGGGTCAGTGGTATAGGGTGGCAGGGGACAGCCCTGTCTGGAGTGGTGGAGCTGTGCAGGGTGACGTCAGGAGAGGAAACAGCTGCTTAAGAGCCCCAGGCTCCCTCGGAGACGGCGCAGCCCCAGAGCCGACTGCACTGTCCGAGGGTACACAGCGGACGTGACAGCTCTCTGCGGGCCCAGTTGACCCTCTAAGCTCCACCTCGCGTTATACACAGCTGCCGCAGGTGAGTCTTTAGGGGGAAGTGGAGGGCCCTGCGGGACTGACGCAGTTACATATTGTATTTAATATCATTTAGAAAACAGTGCTGTATAACTGAGGGCAACATTATAGTAGGTACAAACCATGAGCGGGTGCAGCTAAATGTGTGGGTTAGAGCCATTGAGAAAATAAATGAAACGTTAGTGAGTTTTGAAAATGTATAATGGTGGTGGCAATAGTGCCACGCACAGCACATGGCATCACAGGGTGGGAGCGGTAGGCAGCAGAACCCCCACATTGAGAAATGCAGGTACATCGGGGCGAGTCTCCAGCCTCATGGCATATGGGAGGGGGCGGCGGCTTAACACCAGATGGTACGTGTGATCGCTGTGACATTCATGCAATGCCACATTCATTGTGAGGAGACTCATCGAATTCTGGAGCACCCTGAGAGCTTCTTTTCTGCAGAGCCTGTGCAACCCTTCTAATCAGGAATTCCCACCCCATTATGAAGAATCTCATTGCTCCTCACTTGCTCACTACCCTTCGCTTTTCAGACAGTGTCCCTATCTTATCAGGCTCTGTTTGCTGGCTTGCAGCTCGCAAAATGCCTTTTACCATAACCTCTTGAAGCTTTGCCCTGCAGTTTAACCCTGTACAGTCCACGTCAGTGTTGAAGAAATATCCAGACTATTAAAATACAAGCCCCAGCTCCCAACAACACTCCTCCCTCCCCACCCCCTCTCCAGTTTGTCATTTTCTACCAGCTGCATAGTGCTGATGAAAATTTCGGGAGGGGCTGTCCTGGTAAAGTGTGCAGCTGTGCATGGGTCGAGGGCAGCGTTGATGGATGCTAAGGGTAGCCGTGCATGAAAATTTAGAGAACAAACGCCACTGAAAGCGATTGCTTTGACGATCGCTATTATAAAAAAAAAGAAACACGCCTGTGAGTGGTGAGCACGCTCGCCACTGCGAGGCATATGTTTTCACTTATCACGCCCATGTCTGGACACGATATTTGAAAACATATGGGCTTTGGTGCGCGTAACAGACACCAATAGGCCATGGGCAGAGCAATGCGCCCGCCTTTGGCCTATTGCGTGCTCTGTTAACAAAATACACGCACTCAAAGCCCAATGTCAGAAGAGCACACAAAAAACACACGCGTGTGCAATTCCAGGGTCCATTTCTGAACCCCGGACAAAAGGACTCTCACCTGAAAGTGCACTTCTGCGCAGTGAAATGCAGGTCGCGAGACCTAAAAAGGGTAACAAGAATGACGACCCCGCTTGCTATAGACCTAGCTCTTTAATTTATGCTACCGTAAAGGTGTGGGGAAGTTTATTCTTGTGTGCCTCAAGACCTGGACGGGTGACTCTGGGATTATGACCCAAACGCAATATGGCTTTAGGAGGGGGATGGGGACAACTGAACAGTCCTAAATTTGCCTTAATTTGTCTTTAATTATGGCTAAGTTCATGAAGGCCAGGAATAAGTCTCTCCACCTGGCCTTCATGAACTTATCCAGTGCCTTTGATAGGTCAATCGGGAGAAATTGTGGGCACAGATCGAGAAAATGGGCATTGAAAAAGCTCTTATCTCCCTTCTGCAGAGGTTGCACGAGTCCACCACTGTTGCCATACAATACGGCCCTAGGGGGAAGAAGACCAAGCCCATTGTCTCCTCAGAAGGTGTTTGGCAGGGGTGCATCCTGGCCCATTTCTTTTACTACTGTACACAAATGGCCTAGAGGCATTCCTAATAGAAAAGGCACTTGACTTTCCCAGAATAGGAGGAAACCTGGTCCCTTTGTTGTCATATGCGGATGATACAGTTTCAATGGCCTTAACAACATATAGTCTCCAATCAATGAATGCTTTTACTGATTTTATAGTAGCACCGGTCCTAAAAGTACATTTTATTAAGTCTTTTATCAAGGTCTGTGGCCCCAATCAAAACAAAACAAGAACATTTACTGTAAAGGGTAAGACCATTGATAAGGTGTCTAATTTTTACATATTTGGGGAATGTTTTTAATACCAAATTGAATTGGGACCCTCTCATCACAGCAAGGGCACAGCATACTAGCCGGGTACTGGAGGGTCTCTTTCGCTTTGCCTGTTAATTAGGCCACTAGCCTGGTACCGAATCAATTACTTTATACAAATTGAAATGTCTATCTGTTGCATCCTCAGGGGCAGGATTGTGTGGACATCATAAAAGTACTCAGCTACAAATTTTTGAAAATAAATTTATAAAAAGACTGTTGATGACCCCAAAAGTGCCCCCATAGGGCCCGATGTGGGTAATCTCGATTTACCTACTGTTAAATACCGAATCATACCGATTCGGTATTTAAGAGTAGGTAAATTGGAAGTAGGCAGATGTAGGTAATTTTTCTTTTTCAATTACAGAATCTGTAAGACTCTGTATTTACCGATTCGTTAATTACCTAATCTGTATTTGCCATTGATTCCTATGGGCCTTGAGGCCCATAGAAATCAATGGCAAATACCGATTCGGTAATTACCGAATCGGTAAATACCGAATCCTGCCAGGGGGAACGGGGTGTCACTTTGACACCCTGTAGCACCCCAATGTCAGGCTTGTGTGTCATGTGGCACACATACATGCCCTAAGGGCATGTCTGTGTGTCACATGGCACAGGTGTACATGCACAGATGTGCATGTACACCTGAATTCGTTATTTACCATCCAATAGTATTACATGGTAAATAACGAATTCTTAGGGGCCTGTGGCACTGTTTAAAGCGCCACCTACATCTGCATTTACATATTCGGTATTTTTACCGAGTCTGTATTTACCAATTCGGTAATTTTACCGATTCAGTAAATACAGATTCGGTAAAAATACCGAATCTGTAAATACATGCCCCCTACATTGGAAAATGGAAAGAAGGGAAGGGGTCCCGAGACCAGAGAGAAATTACAAATTCATAGCATTTATATTAATAAATTCAAAAACAACGCTTTTAGATGCAAAAAAGATTTTACTTCAAGATTGCAAACATCCTAATCAATAGATAAAGTGTTCATTATACATTTGTTTTATATACAGTGTACGCGCCCACATTCACAACAGGGAGGGGGTGACGTGAGGGAAGGTGTAGGGGGTAGGATATGTGTGATCTGATTCATTCAGTGACAAGTCTTATTCAAATTACTAAGAAAATGTACATGTGGTCCCTTGACATCAGGGCCACAGTTAAAGGCTCCAAGGGAGTCCAAAATTATAAATGACAAAAAAGGCCTAACTCCGTTATAGCCGTGAGTGTCTGAATGGGGACCGGAGCTGGTCGTAGGTTATGTAGTGGTCTACGTTTCGACCCAATAACAGTAGGAATCTTTTCCTTACGAAAGGGTCTTCATCAGGACGAGCATAGTTGTGGGTGGGCAACCTCCTGGGGAACAATTAAAGAAACGAATTAAAGACACACCATTCCTGTATTAGAATTCATAGGATGGTGGTACATAATTATCAGTGAAACGAGGGCAACCGTGTTGTCTTGCTACGTCTAAATCTCATACGTAAAAATAGAAAATAAAAAATGACTAACGCTCACCTTTCGCAAGGGGCGATAGGAGTAGACTCGAGAGATGAATTTTCTTAGTCCAGGCTGTTGGTTGGTAACTCTAAGTGTTAGAGAAAAGACTGGTATTTGAAAAGGGGAGTCAGCTAGTACATTAAGAGTCTATACAGAAGGTCTGATCTTTTTAAAAAATTATTATGATGATATTCAAAAAGCCGTCTGTGTTAAAAAGTATGTTAGCACAAACCTCTGAAAGTTCTAAACAAGATGTAAAAATCATTAGCAATCCACATCTCAATTGAAAAGGATTATCTCAACCTTATATCCATCTCATATCTGTTTTCATACATCTGTGATTGTGCGTTCTAACTGTCTTCTTCTTTTTCGCCACATGGAATGTTGGAGTCTACACTATCCTATGTGATTTGTGCACTCCTGTATGCACAATAACTGTTATTCCAATGCTAAATATGATATGGATATAAGGTTGAGATAATCCTTTTCAATTGAGATGTGGATTACATTTAACATTTTTTATGGAACGATGTATATATGAGTTTTCACTGTCCTATGAAGACAAGTGCACTCAAAAACATAATGTGACTCTTTTGAACTTGACCATTCTGTTTCTCAATAATAACCCCTAAAAGATTTGGCAATACAGAATGTTCCTCTCAATGACACAATATGGAGTGCAGGGGTCTACACTATCCTACGCGATTTGTGCATCCCCAGCTCCACTTTATATGGTAATCGTGTGCGAATTACGATGTGAATATAAATTTAGATTACTTATAGTATATTACCGGATATTGAAGTAGATGTATGTGGCAGGTTTATCGATGTACTTTTTCTTCAAACAACAAA
The DNA here is from genome assembly GCF_964263255.1 of Lissotriton vulgaris. NCBI lineage: Eukaryota > Metazoa > Chordata > Amphibia > Caudata > Salamandridae > Lissotriton > Lissotriton vulgaris. The sequence continues at coordinate 879,309,040 of NC_141691.1, forward strand.
GCTGAAAGTTTAGTCTTTCTTCCGCCTCTATGAACAAACTGAGACTCCGCCCCCTGGTCTCCGACCGACCAGGAAATACAAAACGCGAGTAGTTACCAACACAGTACACGAAGCGCGGCAGCTGAAACGACACACTCCATGCAAGTGTGGACGAACGCAGATTTTTCCTGACTGTGTACGGCAACAAGGTAAACATTGACAGCCAACCCAACGGGGGCTCTGTCTAACGGCGCGCTCCGATCGCGCTCATTTCCCTGAACCCATGTTTTTTACTTGGCTTTAGGAGACGGTGGAACGCATTTGGAGAATCGGTCCCTCATTCTCTCAAGATCACTCCACGGTGGAGGTATGATAGCGGGAATTTAAATGCTCGTTTTTAGTGTTGAATAATTTCCCCTGGCCTACGCATTACTCAAACTACCTTACATTTACCCTCCCTTTTAGGTAAAATGGCATCCTCCCGTGAGAAGTGTTAAGGACTGTACCACGATATAATTATCCCGGTAATGGTACTTATTCTTTGACTTCTAATGAATGTTGAATCACTAGATCAGAAGCGCTTAATGATTTTTACGATTTGGAATAATTTTTCTCCTTTCAGGCAGATTTTCATACCGCCTTTCTAAATAGGTGAATTTTCCATATATGTCCTTCTAAGAAGTGGTGATACAAACAAGTCTAGTGCTTTATAAACAATCTCCTGCTGCCTCTGCTGGTAATGACACTGGTTTATATATATAGATATCCTAATAAGCCCTTATCAATGTTAACCAATACGAGTTGCATTTACGAATTTCTTTTTTGCACATTGGTTACCCACTGATAATCGTGGGTGCCCTGAATGGAATAATACGCCTGAATAATATCCCCTGCGCAATGTACACAGGATCCATCTAATCTAATCTTTAAAAATCTGTCAATAGTGGTAAGCCTGCTTTGAGGAAAATAATAATTTTTTGAGAGACCTCCATTTGGTTTCATGTATGGTATTTAGTCTGTAAATGTTACTAAATGGGTATTCCATCTCTCTGTTGTATAGGTTGAAAACCTTGACCCACCACCAAGAAATACTACATTTACCGACCGATACATCACCCTATATAGGTCAACAGGTAATAATACATAGGTTGCTAATGATTTTTACATCTTGTTTAGAACTTCCAGCGGTTTGTGCTAACATACTTTTTAACACAGACGGCTTTTTGAATATCATCATAATAATTTTTGTAAAAGATCAGACCTTCTGTATAGACTCTTAATGTACTAACTGACTCCCCTTTTCAAATACCAGTCTTTTCTCTAACACTTAGAGTTACCAACCAACAGCCTGGACTAAGAAAATTCATCTCTCGAGTCTACTCCTATCGCCCCTTGCGAAAGGTGAGCGTTAGTCATTTTTTATTTTCTATTTTTACGTATGAGATTTAGAAGTAGCAAGACAACACGGTTGCCCTCGTTTCACTGATAATTATGTACCACCATCCTATGAATTCTAATACAGGAATGGTGTGTCTTTAATTCGTTTCTTTAATTGTTCCCCAGGAGGTTGCCCACCCACAACTATGCTCGTCCTGATGAAGACCCTTTCGTAAGGAAAAGATTCCTACTGTTATTGGGTCGAAACGTAGACCACTACATAACCTACGACCAGCTCCGGTCCCCATTCAGACACTCACGGCTATAACGGAGTTAGGCCTTTTTTGTCATTTATAATTTTGGACTCCCTTGGAGCCTTTAACTGTGGCCCTGATGTCAAGGGACCACATGTACATTTTCTTAGTAATTTGAATAAGACTTGTCACTGAATGAATCAGATCACACATATCCTACCCCCTACACCTTCCCTCACGTCACCCCCTCCCTGTTGTGAATGTGGGCGCGTACACTGTATATAAAACAAATGTATAATGAACACTTTATCTATTGATTAGGATGTTTGCAATCTTGAAGTAGAATCTTTTTTGCATCTAAAAGCGTTGTTTTTGAATTTATTAATATAAATGCTATGAATTTGTAATTTCTTTCTGGTCTCGGGAGCCCTTCCCTTCTTTCCATTTGCTACCCAGGTCCCTACTGACTGCATTGGGTATAACCCTGTTTTCTATAACCCTACATTGGAAAAGGCATTTACCGGTCGGTAACGGCCGAATTCGGGCGTTACCTACCGGTAAATGCCTACCTACATCAGGCCCTTAGTCTTTTGTTCTGAGGTAGGGTTGGATTACATTGAGGACCGAATAAATATTGCCCCATTGGTTCTCTGGGCTAAAATTTGGAAGTCTGAGGACCTAACGTTCTCAAGGGAAATCATCAAGGATTGTATTAACCTTGATAATGCCCTGGCGATCCCATGGGTCCATTTTTTCACAGAAAATTGTAATGCGATTGCCTGGGGCATTATTATGACAACCCTGCAAATATCCATACAAATATGAAAAAAATGATAAAAGAAGCATATTATGCTGAGGCAAATACGTGTTGCTGGTATTTGGGAACGCAATGTCACTCGGACCTGTCCCCCACACAACAGCAATTTTATTTATCTTTTACTACTAATGCACAGATTTTTTTTTACCAGACTTCGCCTTTGTACTTTGCACTTTCTAGTGGCCTTCCCTAAAAAGTCAGGTTGGAGTGATAAACTCACAGCTTGTCCATGCGATAAATTAGCAGATCAGAGCACTTTGCACTTTATGCTGTTTTGCATACTCTATAAAGAACAAAGGGCATGATTCTTAAACCCAACCTTGAGAGAAATCCACCTTTGTACCTACCAGGATGGTTGTCATTTTTTACACTCTTTGTCTACCGCTTCTGTTTGCACTGCCGTATCTAAGGATATCAGAATTGCATTGTCAATAAGAAAATGTTATGAATTGAAATAGATAATGCAGTGTTTTAATCGTTTTTTACATTTTTAATATGTACTGATACAATGGAACCCAATAGGGGGTACTAAAGCCTGCAGTGCAGAGCCTGGAGTATGTGGGATCAGGGCACTGAGCTTGTAGGCTCAGTTTATTAAGCAAATTGCCTCAAATGTTTATATTCTGAGCATTTAGTGATCTTAGTCATATTATTGTATAAATTGGACATGAAATATTTTACAGTTTTATGTATGTATGTTAAACTGTTATGATCAGCCTGAACCGAATAAAGTTATTTTTGAATTTGAGCACTTATTGTTAGTCAGCAGAATATCTTTAGTAGTCCTATGATAGTGTAACTCAGTTGGACATTTAGCGGACATTTATGACATATAAAGGCCTAGTGTATTATAGAAACTCTCAAGCCTCTCTTAACCCATCATGTCCCTAACTTTATTCCACAGTCTCTGAACGATCATAATACGATTTATGCAGCTCTCAAAGTTGGGTTTGTCCAAAGTGAAAGCAGCCTTCTATCTGATTTTGTTCTAACATTTCTTGCTTGAAGGCCTTGCTCCAATGCAAAAACATGCAGTTGAAATGCTACTTGGGTACACTTTCTAACTAGGGCTAGGTCAAACTGGGGAACACCCCACCTCTCATCTTCCTCTTACACTAAAGTAACATCTTCCCCATCCAATGGCTCAAACTTGGTATTGAAATCCAAAGCCAAAATACCTTATGATGACTGATGCCTACACTACTAATGTCTCTGTAATATCTGAAGTGTTTCAGACTGTTTCCCCCTTAACCTCTCGCACACAGATGTTCAATATGTCATCATTAGTGTCGCTACCTTTTCTGTTATTAAAATATAATTAAATTACTTTCAAATAGCTCTGTATATGACTTTTATTCATTAGCAATATGTGGTAAAATATAGGCAGGCCTTATTTTAATTTTAACTTCAGAAATATTAATTCATTTCATTTAATATAATCAAATTATTTTTATTTTGTTTTTAAAAATTGAGTAAAATGTGTTGTAGCATTTTTTATATATAATTAAGCTACAATAATATAATACTTTCTTAAACATTACCATATGGAGGTTGGGCAGTTCTTATTTTTAAGTATCAAAAATAATTTAATTTAAGTTAATATTATTTCCTATTGGACTCCATTTCATATCCTTACCCTAATTACGTATTATAATAGTAATAGTGATTCAGGTGAAATTGACAGTTCACACAACCTCAAATCGCTCTCAGTAAGAGTTTTGATGACATCATTATATTTTCTAGAGCACAGCAATTCAGTGCTTTTATCACTCACTGGGGCATATTCTCTAGAATGTGTGATAATCATTGCAAATTTACCTCAATGCAACTTTGTATATCGCAGTCTATCCCGAGAAAACAACATTGTCTTAACGTCCAATTCCCAACCCGGAGGCACCATGCGATAGTAGTAGGATAACGCGCCAAATGACTGCGTAAAAATCAACTCGACACACAAAAAATGCGAAACACGAACACCCAAAAAGTTGCGATGCCCCAAATTGAATACCAAAATCAGCGAGAACCAGTGACAGGCCTGCAATTCCCAAGCATCATGCGGAAAAATGCACTATAAAAGCAACAAAAAAACACACCAATACTAAATCAAACTGCGTAGCACCATGGATGTACCCGGACCAAGTGCAGAGGACAACCCGAACCCCACAAGCCCCACGGAGGACCAGCCATGAACCCTTTGTTTGGGGAAGGGCAAGGAGAAGAGGAAGAGGAAGACAGGGTTCAGCTCGCAGAAAGACCGGATCATCATCACAGAGGTAACAGAACACAACCAACAACTGTTCATCAACTCCACTGAGGCACTGGCAACCCAAACAGAAATATGGCAGACCATCGTCAACAACGTCAATGCAGTCGGAGTTTCAAGGAGATCAATGGAGGAGGTCAATGGAGGAGGTCAAAGGAGGAGGGCAAGAGGCGCTCGCATGATGTGCAAGGCCAGACCAAACAGAAACTCACCTCCAACGGGAAGGCAGCAACTGCGACTGGAGGTGGGAGTCCTGCGCTACAGGAGGAGCTGGATGAGCTTGAGGAAATGGTGACCACAGTCACCAGTGTGGAGACGGTGGCTGGAGTTGGGGGTCTGGGCAAAGCTCTATATGACCTATGCCAACAGCAACAGGGTGAGTAACGACCAGGGACTGAGGGGACGGGGGCGATGGGCACAAATGACACAAGTCACAAACATTTTAGCCCCCAAAAAGCACACACTTCAAAGGCACATTGCCTCAAAGGGATAAGGGTCCGCGAAATCAGAGCTGCAGGAGTAACTCTGCCACAATGCAGCACACACGCATAGCAATCACAGCATATCAACATTGCCGCAATGTGGTACAAAGTGCACCACCTACACCAGAGGACACAGCAGGTTCCGCTTGTGCGTAGTAACTGGCCACTCACATTTAGCATTGCCTGACACTGTGCGATGATAATGTACGAGTACAACCACACATCCGTCATGTAGTCGAAATTTCCACTGTCTGTCATCAAATAGCCAGCTCCGCCAAAACAGCCACAATGAACATTGTCATGCAGTCTGTATGTAAACATTTGCAAAGAGTCAACATACATGGGATACTTTGTTAACCTGCTTCTCCCCTATACATTGCAGAGGGAAAATCAACAACCACTGCAGAGCAGACCACAAATCTCATCAGTGATGATGAAGAGGACAACCTGCACATATGCTCAGACACCCTCAAATGTCTAATGGACATCCACTGCAACCCACCCCCAGGAGCAGGGAAGCCCAGCTGCCTCGAGGTGACCCCACCCCCTGCACAGACCACACAGCAGGAAACACACACCACCACGGCTGGCCCCCAGGATCCTCCCAAACAACACATGGCATTCCAAATTTGTGTGTTGGGCTGCCAGGTGGAGACAGCCACAGTATGCATGGAAATGCTTAAGACACTTACACGCAGCATGGGAACATGTCGAGGTGCAAGAAATGGGGAGGCAAAAATGTACACAAAATCCATACAGATGGCAACTGTCTCAGCCCATCATACCTTGCTGGAAGAGCCATGAGATGTTTGGCGTCTGCCTATTTCCCCGTGTGAGGGGACACAACTCACAGCCCATGGGATCTGCATAGTGCTGTGCCAAAGGACTGCGCCGACTGTCTGCTCTTCTGACAGAGATCAGGTGAAAGGGTCCGACAAGGTCACATGTTGTGCTACATTGGGATGTATGACGTTACAACACATACTTTTACCACGCATACTATTACAACAAAACTTTTACAACGCAGGATCCATTACAACGCATGCCATTACAACGCATGCCATTACAACGTAAGTATGGGTAAGCATCTTTTATTATAAGTGTTGGATAGTGTAGTGGTTTAATTTACTATTTCAACTCCAGGGGGGCGTAACAGTAGGGAATGTGCTGGATTGTTTATGGGTTAAAATTAAATTTAATACTTACCCATACTTATGTTGTAATGGCATGCGTTGTAATGGACCCTGCGTTGTAAAAGTTTTGTTGTAATGGTAGTGCGTGGTAATAGTTGCGTTGTAAAGGATGTTCCCCGCTATTTTGCCATGTGTGTACTCTCCCCCCAGTAGTATGTCTGAATTGGGAACATTGCCAAACGAAGCTGTGCTGCTCCAACAATAGAACTGTATTACCTTGCACAGATGTGGGTACACACGCATAGTTCCACGCTAATGCATTCTGAGTCCAGACGAAGGCTGACATGTCAACTGTTGTGGTGGGATATGTGAGCATTCCCCACGTAGCAACAAGGTGTTTGGGCCTGTGCTGTGGGTGACATTCCGATGTGGATACAAGAACATAGTTACTCGTCCATGAATGCAAGGGCAGCTTCATGGCAATGTGTTCTAATAGTGCGTCGTTGTCAGGTTCAAGGAACACCACGGTGAGCCTATCCATTAACTGGTCTGGGCAGATGTGCTCAGTCCACGCTGTTTGACCAATTCGCAACACAGCCCAATAGGGGAGTGCTGCGATGTGGTCCCTGCACACGAGGAGTTTTGCAATCTCCTATGCACAACTTCTAGCACATACGCCAAAGATCAGTGCATCCCATGCACAGCTATCCCAGTGACACTCCTGTTTGTGGGCCAACTGTCAGGTCATAATCCAGTTCAGCTACCGTTGCAATGGATAGGCAGACCTCAATGGGCTGCTTGAATGTGCATGATCAACAGTGGAACCAGGGCTGGACGCAGGTGACATAGGACATGGGGCGCAGTGTGACGTGTCTTCACAATCAGGCAAGGGCAGTTCGAGGTACAGTGAAAGCGAGGGGGATAAGCGAGGTGGTCACGTGCTTGCCCAAGTAAGCCAATGCCTGTAAAATTAGTAGCCCACTTAGGTTATGAGCAACTAATTTACACATTTCTACTATTTTATCGGTTTGGCAGCTCTTTTGCAGTTCAAATTTAGCTTCCGCATCTGACTGACTGTGGGCTCCTGGGCAAATCACGCTTTCCTTGTGCCTTAGTTGGTTTACATGGTGAAAAGTGCTTACTGGTGCCGTGCGCAAGCATAATATCCAGTTGGGGGACTGAAAGCAAACAGAGAGAGCCACTGCTCATGCCTGCACTGACTGGTGCTGTGCGCGTGCAGAATATCCAGTCTGGGTGGGTGAGCCAGAAAGGAGACAAGGAGGGGAGCAAAAAGCCTCACTGCAAATCAAAGCTGTGCGTTTAACAAAGTGTGACGCGCACCAATGAAAAGCAGGGGCGGAGCTTCCACCCCACTTCTAAAAGAAAACCAATGACAATTCTCAGTAGTTTTAAAACATTTACTCGCAAAAAGTTTATGCCTCCAAGAATGTGCGATGTCAGAGCCAGAGGGATGCTGACCAAATAAATAATGGTATTTTTGACAACATAAACAAGTACAAATACAGCGCTGCCTATTTCAAGGCAAACAAGACCTATTGCATTGCAAATGTTTGTTGTCTCTTGTACTCAAGAAAAGCATCTTTCAAACCCTCGCATTGAATATGGCACACACTGCACTGCGGTATTCCGCACATGTTCTGTCAGATAGGATCTCCCATGTTCCCTGTGTGGTGAACACAGATGCCTTCCCTCACTCCACACCTCCCCCCCACTCATCCTCTGCCCTCCACATGGAATCTATGACAGAATTTCGACAGACAGAATTTCGACCTACACAAATATCGGCGTGATTATATCGAGAGCAAAAATATTGACGCCCTATGTACAACATGGTAAGTATCAAAATATCGAAAAAATAATATCGATTAAGCATGGGCGGAAAATCCGTTACGCTCGCGGATTTTGCGGATTTTCGGGAAATCCGCAATCCGCAAGATTTGCGAATTTCCCGCAAAATCCGCAAATCCGCGAGCAGCGGATTTTGCTCGCGCTGCTCGCACTGTTCGCGTGAGTTCGCGCCCCGCGAATAAGTGCAAAATTGCAGAAATACGATCTTAGCAAAACTGAAAGTAACTACTTACCAGGTTCAAAAGTTCAGGCACATCATTAGTAGCCATTTCCTGTAGTGCTTCCTGAGGGGCCCCTCCAGAGTTCAGTTGCCAGTTGAAACTATTATGTGACCCTGCTCTGAACCTCAGAATAGTTACACATATGCCACAAAGGTCCTGAATTACAGCTAAGGGAGACAAGCAGGAGCCAGGCTGGAAGTTAAAATCCATTAATCAGCCCCTAATTCATTATTGTCAGTTGGGGCAGGGCAGGTGTTGTAACTAATTTTGCAACAATGAAAGCACTTAGCAAGTGCAAAAGATCACTAATCAGGGCGCACTAAGGAAGCAGGTGCCAGCTAAAAAAATATTCTGTGACACATTAATCAGCCCCAAATTAATTCAGGTCACTTGAGGCAGGGAAGGTGTGCTTTGCTTTGCCGAAAATAATGTACACTGGACAACCAGAGGGTGTGGTGATGAAACAGAGGGTGGCATGGGTGGGCCAGAGGGTGGCATGAGTAGTCAGAGAGTGGCAGTGGTGACAGAGAGTGGCAGTGATGAAGAAGAGTGTCCCAAACAGGCTGGACACGTAGAAACAACAAGTTCGCAAAACTTGCGACCCGACAGGTAAGTTCGCAAATTGCGAAATTGTAAAAACCCTCGCGAACTGGCAGAAACACGGGCGAACACAAAAAAAAAAAAAATCCGCAAATTCGCGGGAATTCGCGGATTTTGCGGATTGCGAATCCGCAAATCCGCAAAATTCGCGGATTGCCAATCCGCAAAATCCGCTCATGCTTAATATCGATGTTAAAAATATCGATGTTAAATATATCGATTTTTTTAAAATTTAAAATAACTTAAAAAATACTGTAAATAATACTTATTAATTACTTAAACATATTTAAATATATGTAATAATGGAAAAAAAAATAATAATACACATTTAATTTAAAAAATAATAATTAAAAATAATATATAATATATAATTACTTAACAATAATTACTATTCCCACTCCAGTGGGTGGAACAGTAGGGAAAACTGACCCTGAACCCTAAAAATACCCCTTTACCCAAAAACCTAAAACTGACCCTGAACCCTAAAAATACCCCTTTACACAAAAACTGAAAACTGACCCTGAACCCTAAAAATACCCCTTTACCCAAAAACTGAAAACTGACCCTGAATCCTAAAAATACCCCTTTACCCAAAAACTAAAAACTGACCCTGAACCCTAAAAATACCCCTTTACCCAAAACTGAAAACTGACCCTGAACACCAAAAATACCCCTTTACCCAAAAACTGAAAACTGACCCTGAACCCTAAAAATACCCCTTTACCCAAAAACTGAAAACTGTCTCTGAACCCTTAAAAAAACCCTTTACCAACAAACTGAAAACTGACCCTGAACCCAAAAAATACACTGTTACCCAAGAACTGAAAACTGACCCTGAACCCTTAAAAAACCTCTTTACCCACAAACTGAAAACTGACCCTGAACCCTAAAAATACCCCTTTACCCAAAAACTGAAAACTGACCCTGAACCCTAAAAATACCCCTTTACCCAAAAACTGAAAACTGACCCTCAACCCTTAAAAAACTCCTTTACCCAAAACTGAAAACTGACCCTGAACACCAAAAATACCCCTTTACCCAAAAACTGAAAACTGACCCTGAACCCTAAAAATACCCCTTTACCCAAAAACTGAAAACTGACCCAGAACCCTTAAAAAACCCCTTTACCAACAAACTGAAAACTGACCCTGAACCCAAAAAATACACCTTTACCCAAGAACTGAAAACTGACCCTGAATGCAAAAAATACCCCTTTACCCCAAAAACCAAAACTGACCCAGAACACTAAAAGTACCCCTTTACCCAAAAACCCAAAACTGACCCTGAACCCTAAAAATACTCATTTACCCAAAATAAATTAATATTACAATGAAATTACTTCCCATCCTATTCCCCTATAAACCCACAACCCGCTCCAGCAGTAAAACATATAATTTAGTTAAAAATATACATAAATTATCAATTAATTATTCTATTAATCAATTAAAAAAAATCATTGCCAATTAATATTCCATAGCAAAATAAATTAATCATTAAAAAATATTATTTTCATTACAAATAAATTACTTCCCACCCTATTCCCCTAAAAACCCACAACCCGCTCCAGTAGTAAAACATATAATTTACTTAAAAAAATACATAAATTAACAATTAATTAATCAATTAATCAATGAAAATAATTCATTGCCAATTAATATTGAATTGCAAAATAAATTAATCATTAAAAAAAATTATTTAATTACAAATAAATTACTTCCCACCCTATTCCCCTAAAAACCCACAACCCGCTCCAGTAGTAAAACATATAATTTACTTAAAAAAATACATAAATTACCAATTAATTAATCAATTAAAATAATTCATTGCCAATTACTATTGAATAGCAAAATAAATTAATCATTAAAAAATAATTATTTAATTACAAATAAATTACTTCCCACCCTATTCCCCTATAAACCCACAACCCGCTCTGGTAGTAAAACATATTATTTACTTTTATATATTTTTTCTTGATAAAAACATATTAAACACATATTATAACAATTAATTTAAATACTTAACTAATATTTCTAACACATATTAGTAAATCGAAATTACTTACATCGATATATATGCTATCGATATAAGTAATGTCGATATTACTTACATCGATATATATGCTATTGATATAAGTAATTTCGATATTACTTACCTTAGAGTCGATATTCTGGCCATCGATATTCTGGACATCGATATTCTGTCCCATCGATATTAGCAACTCGATATAAATGTAAGTCGAAATAACACAATCGATATTTTGACTGTGTACCCTCCACATGGCAGCTGCAGCAGGGTCAGTGGTATAGGGTGGCAGGGGACAGCCCTGTCTGGAGTGGTGGAGCTGTGCAGGGTGACGTCAGGAGAGGAAACAGCTGCTTAAGAGCCTCAGGCTCCCTCGGAGACGGCGCAGCCCCAGAGCCGACTGCACTGTCCGAGGGTACACAGCGGACGTGACAGCTCTCTGCGGGCCCAGCTGACCCTCTAAGCTCCACCTCGAGTTATACACAGCTGCCGCAGGTGAGTCTTTAGGGGGAGGTGGAGGGCCCTGCGGGACTGACGCAGTTACATATTGTATTTAATATCATTTAGAAAACAGTGCTGTATAACTGAGGGCAACATTATAGTATGTACAAACCATGAGCGGGTGCAGCTAAATGTGTGGGTTAGAGCCCTTGAGAAAATAAATGAAACGTTAGTGAGTTTTGAAAATGTATAATGGTGGTGGCAATAGTGCCACGCACAGCACATGGCATCAGAGGGTGGGAGCGGTAGGCAGCAGAACCCTTACATTGTGAAATGCAGGCTTCTCGGGCGAGTCTCCAGCCTCATGGCATATGGGAGGGGGCGGCGGCTTAACACCGGGCGGTACGTGTGATTGCTGTCACATTCATGCAATGCCACCTTCATTGTGAGGAGACTCATCGAATTCTGGAGCACCCGGAGAGCTTCTTTTCTGTAGAGCCTGTGCACCCCTTCTAATCAGAAATTCCCAGTCCATTATGAAGAATCTCACTGCTCCTCACTTGCTCACGACCCTTCGCTTTTCAGACAGTGTCCCTATCTTATCAGGCTCTGTTTGCTGGCTTGCAGCTCGCAAAATGCCTTTTACCATAACCTCTTGAAGCTTTGCCCTGCAGTTTAACCCTGTACAGTCCACGTCAGTGTTGAAGAAATATCCAGACTATTAAAATACAAGCCCCAGCTCCCAACAACACTCCTCCCTCCCCACCCCCTCTCCAGTTTGTCATTTTCTACCAGCTGCATAGCCCTGAGTGAAAATGTCGTGAGGGGCTGTACTGGTAAAGTGTGCAGCTGTGCATGGGTCGAGGGCAGCGTTGATGGATGCTAAGGGTAGCCGTGCATGAAAATTTAGAGAACAAACGCCACTGAAAGCGATCGCTGTGACGATCGCTATTGTAAAAAAAAAGAAACATGCCTGCGAGTGGTGCGCACGCGCGCCACTGCGAGGCATATGTTTTCACTTATCACACCCATGTCTGGGCACGTTATTTGAAATCATATGGGCTTTGGTGCGCGTAACGGACACCAATAGGCCATGGGCGGACCAATGCGCCCGCCTTTGGCCTAATGCGTGCTCTGTTAACAAAATACAAGCACTCAAAGCCCAATGACAGAAGAGCACACAAAAAACACACGCACAAGCGTGTGCGATTCCAGGGTCCATTTCTGAACCCCGGACAAAAGGACTCTCACCTGCAAGCGGACTGCTGCGCAGTGCAACGCAGGTCTTGAGACCTAAAAAGGGTAACAAGAATGACGACCCTGCTTGCTGTAGACCTAGCTCTTTAATTGATGCTACCGTAAAGGTGTTGGGGAAGTTTATTCTTGTGTGCCTCAAGACATGGACGGGTGACTCTGGGATTATGACACAAATGCAATATGGCTTTAGGAGGGGGATGGGGACAAATGAACAGCCTTAAATATGCCTTAATTTGTCTTTGATTATGGCTAAGTACATGAAGCAAGGAATATGTCTCTTCACCTGGCTTTCATGAACTTATCCAGTGCCTTTGATAGGTCAATCGGGAGAAATTATGGGCACAGATCGAGAAAATGGGCATTGAAAAAGCTCTTATCTCCCTTCTGCAGAGGTTGCACGAGTCCACCACTGTTGCCATACAATACGGCCCTAGGGGGAAGAAGACCAAGCCCATTGTCTCCTCAGAAGGTGTTTGGCAGGGGTGCATCCTGGCCCATTTCTTTTACTACTGTACACAAATGGCCTAGAGGCATTCCTAATAGAAAAGACACTTGATTTTCCCAGAATAGGAGGCAACCTGGTCCCTTTGTTGTCATATGCGGATGATACAGTTTTAATGGCCTTAACAACATATAGTCTCCAATCAATGAATGCTTTTACTGATTTTATAGTTGCACCGGACCTAAAAGTACATTTTATTAAGTCTTTTATCATGGTCTGTGGCCCCAATCAAAACAAAACAAGAACATTTACTGTGAAGGGTAAGACCATTGATAAGGTGTCTAATTTTTACATATTTGGGGAATGTTTTTAATACCAAATTGAATTGGGAACCTCTCATCACAGCAAGGGCACAGCATACTAGCCGGGTACTGGAGGGTCTCTTTCGCTTTGCCTGTTAATTAGGCCACTAGCCTGGTACAGAATCGATTACTTTATACAAATTGAAATGTCTATCTGTTGCATCCTCAGGGGCAGGATTGTGTGGACATCATAAAAGTACTCAGCTACAAATTTTTGAAAATAAATTAATAAAAAGACTGTTGATGACCCCAAAAGTGCCCCCATAGGGCCCGATGTAGGTAATCTCGATTTACCTACTGTTAAATACCGAATCATACCAATTCGGTATTTAAGAGTAGGTAAATTGGAAGTAGGCAGATGTAGGTAATTTTTCTTTTTCAATTACCGAATCTGTAAGATTCGATATTTACCGATTCGGTAATTACCTAATCGGTATTTGCCATTGATTCCTATGGACCTTGAAGCCCATAGGAATCAATGGCAAATACCGATTCGGTAATTACCGTCCGATTCGGTAAATACCGAATCCTGCCAGGGGGAACGGGGTGTCACTTTGACACCCTGTAGCACCCCAATGTCAGGATTGCGTGCCATGTGGCACACATACATGCCCTAGGGACATGTCTGTGTGTCACATGGCACAGGTGTACATGCACAGATGTGCATGTACACCTGAATTCGTTGTTTACCATGCAATAGTATTACATGGTAAATAACGAATTCTTAGGGGCCTGTGGCACTGTTTAAAGCGCCACCTACATCTGCATTTACAGATTCGGTATTTTTACCGAGTCTGTAATTACCAATTCGGTAATTTTACCGATTCAGTAAATACAGATTCGGTAAAAATACCGAATCTGTAAATACATGCCCCCTACATTGGAAAAGGCATTTACCGGTCGGTAAAGGCCGAATTCGGCCGTTACCGACCGGTAAATGCCTACCTACATCAGGCCCTTAGTCTTTTGTATGGAGGTAGGGTTGGATTACATAGAGGATCGAATAAATATTGCCCCATTGGTTCTCTGGGCTAAAATTTAGAAGTCTGAGGACCTAACGTTCTCAAGGGAAATCATCAAGGATTGTATTAACCTTGATAATGCCCTGGCGATCCCATGGGTCCATTTTATTAGAGAAAAATGTAATGCGATTTGCCTAGGGCATTACTATGACAACCCTGCAAGTATCCATACAAATATGAAAAAAATTATAAAAGAAGCATATTATGCTGAGGCAAATACGTGTTGCTGGTATTTGGGAACGCAATGTCACTCGGACCTGTCCCCCACACAACAGCAATTTTATTTATCTTTTACTACTAATGCACAGATTTTTTTTTACCAGATTTCGCCTTTGTACTTTGCACTTTCTAGTGGCCTTCCCTAAAAAGTCAGGTTGGAGTGATAAACTCACGGCTTGTCCATGCAAAATATTAACAGATCAGAGCACTTTGCACATTATGCTGTTTTGCACACTCTATAAAGAACAAAGGGCATGATTCTTAAACCCAACCTTGAGAGAAATCCACCTTTGGACCTACCAGGATGGTTGTCATTTTTTACACTCTTTGTCTACCGCTTCTGTTTGCACTGCCGTATCTAAGGATATCAGAATTGCATTGTCAATAAGAAAATGTTATGAATTGAAATAGATAATCCAGTGTTTTGAACGGTTTTTAAATTTTTAATATGAACTGATACAATGTAAGCCAATAGGGGGTACTAAAGCCTGCAGTGCTGAGCCTGGAGTATGTGGGATCAGGGCACTGAGCTTGTAGGCTCAGTTTATTAAGCAAATTGCCTCAAACGTTTATATTCTGAGCATTTAGTGATCTTAGTCATATTATTGTATAAATTGGACATGAAATATTTTACAGTTTTATGTATGTATGTTAAACTTTTATGATCCGCCTGAACCGAATAAAGTTATTTTTTAATTGAGTGCTTATTGTTAGTCAGCAGAATATCTTTAGTAGTCCTATGATAGTGGAAATCAGTTGGACATTTAGCGTAAATTTATGACATATAAAGGCCTAGTGTGTTATAGAAACTCTTAAGCCTCTCTTAACCCATGGTGTCCCTAACTTTATTTCACAGTCTGTGAACGATCATAATACGATTTATGCAGCTCTCAAAGTTGGGTTTGTCCAAAGTGAAAGCAGCCTTCCATCTGATTTTGATCTAATATTTCTTGCTTGAAGGCCTTGCTCCAATGCAAAAACATGCAGTTGAAATGCTACTTGGGTCCACTTTCTAACTAGGGCTATGTCAAACTGGGGAACACCCCACCTCTCATCTTCCTCTTCCACTAAAGTAACATCTTCCCCATCCAATGGCTCAAACTTGGTATTGAAATCCAAAGCCAAAATACCTTATGATGACTGATGCCTACACTACTAATGTCTCTGTAATATCTGAAGTGTTTCAGACTGTTTCCCCCTTAACCTCTCGCACACAGATGTTCAATATGTCATCATTAGTGTCGCTACCTTTTCTCAGTTATTAAAATATATTTAAATTACTTTCAATTAGCTCTGTATATGACTTTTATTCATTAGCAATATGTGGTAAAAATAGGCAGGCCTTATTTTAATTTTAACTTCAGAAATATTAATTAATTTCATTTAATATAATCAAATTATTTTTATTTTGTTTTTAAAAATTTAGTAAAATGTGTTGTAGCATTTTTTATATATAATTGAACTACAATAATATAATACTTTCTTAAACATTACCATATGGAGTTTGGGCAGTTCTTATTTTTAACCATTGTAAATAATTTAATTTAAGTTAACATTATTTCCTATTGGACTCCATTTCATATCCTTACCTTAATTACGTATTATAATAGTAATAGTGATTCAGGTGAAATTGACAGTTCGCACAACCTCAAATCGCTTTCAGTAAGAGTTTTGATTACATCTTTATATTTTCTAGAGCACAGCAATTCAGTGCTTTTATCACTCACTGGAGCATATTCTCTAGAATGTGTGATAATCATTGCAAATTTACCTCAATGCAACTTTGCATATCGCAGTCTAACCCGAGAAAATAACATTGTCTTAACGTCGAATTCCCAACCCGGAGGCACCATGCGATAGTAGAAGGATAACGCGCCAAATGACCGCGTAAAAATCAACTCGACACACAAAAAATGCAAAATACGAACACCCAAAAAGTTGCAATGCCCCCAATTGCAATACCAAAATCAGCAAGAACCAGCGACAGGCCTGCAATTCCCAAGCGTCAAGCGGGAAAATGCACTATAAAAGCAGCAAAAAAACACACCAAAACCAAATCAAACTGCGTGCACCATGGATGTATCCGGACCAAGTGCAGAGGACAACCCGAACCCCACAAGCCCCACGGAGGACCAGCCAGGAACCCTGTGTTTGGGGAAGGGCAAGGAGAAGAGGAAAAGGAAGAGGAAGACAAGGTTCAGCTCGCAGGAAGACAGTATCATTATCACAGAGGTGACAGAACACAACCAACAACTGTTCATCACCTCCACTTCAGCACTGGCAACCCAAACAGAAATATGGCAGACCATCGTCAACAACGTCAATGCAGTCGGAGTGTCGGGGAGATCAATGGAGGAGGTCAATGGAGGACGTCAAGAGGCGCTGGCATGATGTGCAAAGCCAGACCAAACAGAAACTCACCTCCAACGGGAAGGCAGCAACTGCGACTGGAGGTGGGAGTCCTGCGCCACCGGAGGAGCTGGATGAGCTTGAGGAAATGGTGACCACAGTCACCAGTGTGGAGACGGTGGCAGGAGTTGGGGGTCTGGGCACAGCTCTATATGACCTGACCCAACAGCAACAGGGTGAGTAACGACCAGGGACTGAGGGGACGGGGGCGATGGGCAAAAATGACACAAGTTGGAAACATTTTAGCCCCCAAAAAGCACACACTTCAAAGGCACATTGCCTCAAAGGGATAAGGGTCCGCGAAATCAGAGCTGCAGGGGTGACTCTCCCACAATGCAGCACACACACATAGCAATCACAGCATATCAACATTGACGCAATGTGGTACAAAGTGCACCACCTACACAACAGGACAGAGGACACAGCAGGTTCCGTTTGTGCGTAGTAACTGGCCACTCACATTTGGAATTGCCTGACACTGTGTGATGATAATGTACGAGTACAACCACACATCCGTCATGTAGTCGAAATTTCTACTGTCTGTCATCAAATAGCCAGCTCCACCAAAACAGCCACAATGTACATTGTCATGCAGTCTGTATGTAAACATTTGCAAAGCGTCAACATACATGGGATATTTTCTTAACCTGCATCTCCCCTATACATTGCAGAGGGACAATCAACAACCACTGCAGAGCAGACCACAAATCTCATCAGTGATGATGAAGAGGACAACCTGCACATATGCTCAGATACCCTCAAATGGCTAATGGACAGCCTCTGCACCCCACCCCCAGGAGCAGGCAAGCTCAGCTGCCTCGAGGGGACCCCACCCCCTGCACAGACCACACAGCAGGAAACACATAACACACACCACCACAGCTGGCTCCCAGGATCCTCCCAAACAACACATGAAATTTTAATATTGTGTGTTGGGCTGCCAGGTGGAGAGGGCTGATCAGCTGCGGGTGGGTTTTGAGCTTGTGGCAGCCAAACTCGATGCCATACATGGGTGTATGAGTCCCATCAGGGACCACTTACAGTCCCCAACCGACACCCACTGTCTGTACCATGCTCCCCGACAATCCTTGGTTGACATCTCTGGTGCCATTACTCGGATACAAGAACTGTCTAGTAAGACAGGCACTAGCGATGATAGCATGGAGTTCTCACAGATCTGCAGGACAATGTAGACCATGGAGCAGATGCAGGCTGGAAGTATAGAAGCCACGGCTGAACACCAGCGAGATGTAGCTGGGATCTTCCATGCCTTGCAGTTCCTCATTTTGCCATTGCTGCCACAGAGCCTCTCCCATATAACTGCTGCGGGAACTTCTACACACACATCTCCAACCGCTGATTTGTTAGTAGGACACAGTGATGCAGCCCTATCACCTTCTCAACCTGATGTGTCAGTGGCACACAGGGATGCAGCCATTGTACCACCACACACACTGGACACACCAGGCACAGAAGAAGTATCAGAGGAGTAAGATGTGGATGATAATGACTGTGTGAGGAAGGAGGTGGTAACATCCATCCCCACCATTTGGCCTTTCCCTGCCTGGTTCAGCTCTATGCATCATGCCCTTGGACAACACCTTACACTGACCCCCAGAACACTCTGTGACTTTCACATGGACCCCAACATGGACTGCCATATCTTCACTGGTTGACAATTACACAGCAAATCCTGCTGCGGACTGCACTCTAACTCTTCCAATTCAATTTTCAATCCCCAAAGGACTCTGGTTGGCCCACCACTGGGCTACCATGCAATGTGGGCTTGCATTGGCCATGTACAGCTCCAGCTCCGGCATTCATCAGAAATTCGAAATTACACAGATGTGTCATGTCTATATTCACTCAAGTATGAAAGTATGGATGGATGTAGGGACATAGATTGCACAAGATGGTACACCCTGGTAAATGACATCAATGTGCATGTATGACCCTGAGCCACATGGCAAATAGGATGACTGTGAAGGTGTGAATTAGTGTGTGGCCACATTGCACATGAACAACAATCTCGCCATCCACAACCTAGTCACACATCTATGTATTGAATAGGCTGTGTGTAGAAATGTCCAAATCGGTATCAGGCCAGAAGTGGTGTCCTACATCACATGTGACAACAGAACGTCACTTCACATACCTACTCACACACATCTGTATGGACCCACCCCCATTGTACATGCTTCAGTCAGTCCCGCCCTGTGTAGGGACGATGCTCATTGTGGCACTCGATTTGTCAATCTAGTCAACACCCATCACAGTTAGACACCAGTGAAGTTGTGTATACTTTATTGGCATGTGCGTGCCAATACGGACAAGGTAACAGCCAGAACATGCATGAAAATGCTTAAGACACTTAGACGCAGCATGGGAACATGTCGAGGTGCAAGAAATGGGGAGGCAAAAATGTACACAAAATCCTTACAGATGGCAACTGTCTCAGCCCACCATACCTTGCTGTAAGAGCCATGAGATGTTTGGCGTCTGCTTATTGCCCCGTGTGAGGGGACACAACTCACAGCCCATGGGATCTGCATAGTGCTGTGCCAAAGGACTGCGCCGACTGTCTGCTCTTCTGACAGAGATCAGGTGAAAGGGTCCGACAAGGTCACATGTTGTGCTACATTGGGATGTATGACATTACAACGCATACTTTTACCACGCATATCATTACTACAAAACTTTTACAACGCAGGATCCATTGAGGATTCATGGAGAAGTGTGGCTCACTGGTTAGAGTGGCAGACTCTGAAGCAGAGATCAGGCCCGGGACCAGTGTTCAGGTCCCGACGCAGCAGGTTCTTTGGCTCAATGTCCACGGACTCGATAATTCTCGCCTCAGCGCCTACTCTAATCATGGTTCCCACGCTGCAACTCTGGGCAATAGCTTGCTCAATCTCCACAACGGCCCCTACAACACTGGGATGCTTGGCTTCACCTTGGGGGTGCCCTGGAGGGGCATCTCACAGGGAGAGCCAGGAAGGGTTCCACAGCGTTATACAGCGCTGGGATGCCTCGTTGGGGCAGCTGTGCGCTTTACAAAATACACTACATTTACATTACAACGCATGCCATTACAACGCATGCCATTACAACGTAAGTATGGGTAAGTATTTTTTATTATAAGTGTTGGATAGTGTAGTGGTTTAATTTACTATTTCAACTCCAGGGGGTGTAACAGTAGAGAATGTGTTGGATAGTGTATTGGTTAAAATAAAATTTAATACTTACCCATACTTAGTTTGTAATGGCATGCGTTGTAATGGCATGCGTTGTAATGGACCCTGCGTTGTAAACATTTTGTTGTAATGGTAGTGCGTGGTAATAGTTGCGTTGTAAAGGATGTTCCCCGCTACATTGCCATGTGTGTACTCTTCCCCCAGCAGTATATCTGAATTGGGAACGTTGCCAAACAAAGCTGTGCTGCTCTGACCATGGAACAGCATTACCTTGCACAGATGTGGGTACACATGCGTAGTTCCACGCTAATGCATTCTTAGTCCAGACGAAGGCTGACATGTCAACTGTTGTGGTGGGATATGTGAGCATTCCCCACGAAGCAACAAGGTGTTTGGGCCTGTGCTGTGGGTGACAATCCGATGTGGCTGCAGGAACGTAGTTACTCGTCCATGAATGGCAGCTTCATAGGCAATGTGTTCCAATAGTGCGTCATTGTCAGGTTCAAGGAACACCACGGTGAGCCAATCCATTAACTTGTCTGGGCAGATGTGCTTTATCCACGCTGTTTGACCAATTCGCAACACAGCCCAATAGGGGAGTGCCTCGATGTGGTCACTGCACACGAGGAGTTGTGCAATCTCCAATGCACAACTGCCAGCACATACGCCAAAGATCAGTGCATCCCATGCACAGCTATCCCAGTGACACTCCTGTTCGTGGGCCAACAGGAGGCGAACTGTCAGGTCATAATCCAGTTCAGGTACCGTTGCAATGGATAGGCAGACCTCCATGGGCTACTTGAATGTGCATGATAGACAGTGGAACCAGGGCTGGACGCAGGTGACATAGGCAAGACGGAAACTGATTTGCAACACTGCCGTTGGCACAGATCCCAACAGATGCAGCATTCGTGCATGGTACAGTTCCACGTGACAGGGGTTGTGCATGTGCCTGGGAATGCCTGCCATTGATTTTGTTGATCTCGTAGCACTGGCACTCCTCAGACCAGTGGCAGTTCGGTGGACAATATGCCACAGCTCTGGGCAATGAGTCGTATGTGTGTGCAACATTTGGACGTATGGTTGTTTTTAACCAATGTGTCAAGAGCATCCCTTGCAGGTATTGCTCGTGCAGGGACAAGTGTGTGTGTGGGGTGTGCGCATGTTGGTCTTTCATTAGCGCAGTTCGTGGTGTGGGAGTCATCGGAGGCTGGTATGGTATTTCAGGCAGGGTGTGCCAGCTGCATTCAGGACCAAGGTCGGGGGTTTGGTTGTCCCTCCGCCTATACATTGAGACAAAGGAGCTTTCATAACTAGTCTGACTACTGCTTGCATTTCTTAAATGTCATGGGGCCTTCACACTGACTTTGATACCAGGCCGGTGATTTGGGGTGCACCAATTACGAAACACATGCAGCAGTTGGCATGTTTGAATGAGCCAAGGGCCCGATTGGCCTTGCGCTCCTTGTTCTGTCTCTCACTTTCTCTCTCTTTCTCTCTCTCTCTCTGTCCTTTGATGAGTGCCTTACACACCTTCTTATCTTGGATATTGTCTTGCAGGCTGTGATTAACAGATTTCCAGGGATGCCCCGCCATGACTCTTCAGAATAGTTGTTTGGAGACAAATTGGAATGTGATATTTTGTTTGGACTTTCAATGGTGAATGAATGAATCAGGATTTCTGTACTCACATGTATGTTGATTGTTGTAATTGTGCGACATCAGGCACGTGCTTTCGTTCATGATATTGGGCCATTGATGTGCAGTATCTTGGTCCGGGGGAGGTTGGGGATTGGTTCTGGGGTGTGGTGGTGGGTGTTCTAGCTCTCTTGGGTGTCTGGTCCGCATGATCAGTGGCACCGTGGCATCTGTTGCCTTTCAGGTGTGGCTCTGGGCTGGACTCCCTTTTGTGGTGCTGGCTGTCGTCCGACTTTGCACCAGGTCAGAGCAGGTGTTACTTTCCTACTGCTAACGTGCCTTATAGCATGTTTTGTGCTCTTATCGCTAATCTGGCTGGTTGTTGAGAATGTTGCTAAGTGGTGTTGTCATGGCTTTTGGCACGGGAACACCTACTCTGCATCTCATTAGCGATAGATGCCGGGGTCGTGTGTGGTGATGTTCTTTGTGGCTGCTATCGCGGTGAAACTGGTGATATGGGCTGTTAGCACCAGCTTGCGAATGGGGAGATACTTTTATTGGTACTTTGGCTGCGATAAAGTGCTGACAACTTGGCAATCGTTCCTTGAGAATATGCCCCACTCTCTTTCTTATTCTTTATGCCCCGGTCTCCTCTCTAGAAGTTATACATTTATTTTTTATGTGATTCTGTCAGAAAAGTAATTTGTACAATCTGATATTATCACTTTATAGACTTTTGAAAGTCTTTTGAGGTAAAACATGCGTTTGCTGTTTCTGATGTACATGACACTCTGTTCAGGCAATCAGTGAGGCTGGAGAAATCTGTACAGCACCACACTTAGAGGGATACTGCATGGATGATACAGTAAAACAAATCACCTTGTTACAATGCCACCTGGCCAACTAGCTAAGACTGAAGATCACAAAGAAGAAGCCATTTGAGAATGCATACTACCCTTTTCAAAAGCTATTGACTTAGAAACATAACAGTTTTAATATCTATGGACAGCCAATTTGACACAACTCACTAATGAACAAAGAGACGTTCTTGTTTCTTCAATATAAAAAAATAATTCTGCATCCATCAACATACTCAAATTGTATAAAGAGTCATAGCCAAGTGACTTAATGGCAAACTTTTACAGATCCTATGCCTCAACACCATGCAAAACAGAAGAGTCCCGCTGGCTTTGAGTGAAGTGCTCATTGACTTAATTCTAAAACCAGGGAAATGTTTCACACAATGCACCTAAAGCACCGTTAAATGTGGATGACAAACTATATACTAAATTGCTACCTACAGTACTAGAAGCTCTACTCCCTAAACTTATCCATCCTGGCCAATCTAGTTTTACTTTAGAAAGCTGGATTTATGATAATATTCAGAGAATAGTCCAAGCGGTTAAAAAGGCAAAATAAATTTGATTCCAGCGATGCAAACATCACTTGGTACAGAAAAAGCTTTTGACTTGGTAGACTGGCACTATCCGGTAAAAATCCTGCTAGGTTTTGGTTCCAACTTCATCTCAATAGTAATGTTAAGTTATTAAACACCTATGTCAAAAAATAATGTGAATGGGAAGTTCCATGACCCTTTCACTTGGGATGAGGAATGCTGCAGAACTGTCTGTTTTAAGCTCACTCTTTGCCCTTTACATTAAACCTTTTGCAGAGAGCAGATGTGAGATAAAGGGTGTCCCCTTCGTTCAAGAAAAGCATAAAATTACTTTATTTGCCTATGATGTATTACTTTTTCTGACACCCCAGTCACTTCTCTAACATGACTGCAACACAAGCTGAATTAACTTCAGGCTATAGTTCAATTGAAAATAAACATTAATGAAACTGAAGTGGCAAATCAGAAGTGAATACAAGATACAATGAACACCCTAACTTCTCAAACACCTTTTTAAGTGGATGAACAAGTCTAATTAATAAAAATCTGGGCATATGGATTACACCACATGAAAAAGACTTTTACAAAGCTAACTAGTTGAAAATTAAACTTATAAAATGTAATCTGGTATTCCCAATGTTAACCTATGGGAGAGCTATCCCTTGCAGAAATTAAAACGAATGGAAGAGTTTTTCACTACCAGGACATGTTAAATTTAAAACTATATGTCCTACCTTTTTAGTACATTGCACCCTTCCCCCTGGGTTGTGTAGGGTATACGTTAAGGGTGACTTATATGCACAAAAGGGAAGGTTTAGGCCTGGCAGGAGGCTTTACTTACAAGGTCAAAAGAGCAGTGTGAAATTGCACACAAGGGTATGTAGTGACAAGCCGGATATATGGTTAAGGGCCTGCTTAAGTGGGTGGCACAATCAGTGCTGCAGGCCCTCTAGTAGCATTTAATTTTACAGGCCCTGGGCACATGTAGTACACTTTACTAGGGACTTATCTACTCACAGTTTTTGTCTTCCTTATGAGTAGATCTTCGGAGATGAACCCTCCTCTTCCTTTTGTGGACCGGAAGGATCAACTTGATTAAAATTAATCTCCTGACAAGGGTTCTATATTTGTTTCCGACAAACTTGATCATAGTCTAAAGAAAATTCTTTGTGAAACTGAAGTCCACAATAACACATTTTATCTGATAGAGACTTAGACCAAATCTCACACCTAAATTGCTAAATACAATGGGCAGCATAGCGCTCCCGGGCTTTGTGATATATTTCACGGACTCCCAGCTAGGTATCATAGCAGGATGGTCCCTCTCAGCATCTGACAAACTATAGATACACATGGATTGGGCCATAACAGAAAGAACTATTTGGGATTGGATAATATATTAAAAAATGCATAGACTCTCAAATGCTTACTTAAGCACATGCATGAAAACCACACTTAAAGTCCGGTACAATCTTGCCAAACACTCTACTATAATTTTTTTCCTTTCCTGCATAGTGTAATCCCTCCAGAGGTGGCTTCTATATATGAGCTAATGAGCATCACACACCCCTGCTGCAGGTAGAGCAAAAGTGAAAAATAAAATGGTATAAACCGAGTATATTACTATTTAATTTTTTCCTCTGGAAGCCCTAGCTACAAGGGCAGATTGGCAGCAGAGAGGAGTGGTGACAGCAGTTTTAATTCTGCATGTCACTTTGACCTGCTGTCTTGTGATGGCCAACTTGAAATGCGCACTTTAAACATCTCCAAACCACACTTTCTTAAACAGACAGGTGGCGAGAAGGCCCAGTGCCTAAAAGATCGCTGAGCCAGCCCACTCCAACCAACCCCTTTGCGGCTCTCATGATGATTAACAGCATGAAAGCAGCATCTGGATTAATTAGGGGGGTTTTGGTCTTGGGCCTTGGATGACTGGAGAAAAACTCCAGGTCAGAAGGACATGCAGGCTGTAGGTAAGTTAATATTTAAATTGTATTTCCTATATTGAACAGTATAAACACTAACTAAATCACTGACATGTATTACATCAATATTTTAGAGTTAACATTTGTAGCGTCGCGCTCTAGTGTTTCCGTCATCACGTGACGGTAGACGCTAGAGAGTGGGCGGCCATAGTCTAGTCATTAGTAGCCCGCTACGCATAGAGCCGGAGCCTCTCCCCGTCTCTCTAATCAGTAGTACCTAATAAAAGGTAAACACTGTGTCCGCCTCTTATGTGAAGAACCCTCTTTACAAATTGGCGAAGAGGGTGGTAGGAGGAGACACGCCATTAGCCAATCCTACATGCGGCTGCCGCATTCACCCGGCGGCAACATCTGATAAGAGCACAGCAGGGAAGCCACTGGAGCGTGGCGTGTGCACGCGAGCAGCATCAACGTCAGCATCAGCAGGAGCGCCCCATCGCCACTGTACTGCACAGCAGTTGACCACTCTCTGAGGGCACTGCATCCACATTGTGAGTACGCGATGCCCCCCACCGGGAGAGCACTTGTGGCATGAGTGGGGGAAGGGGGCATTGCATCTCTGCAGCAAGTCCCCTGGACACAGAGGGCAGTTTAGAGCAAGCTCCCTGTAAGCAGGAAGGCGCTGACGCACAAGTGATCCTGATGGACATCAATAAACTCCTACGGCAGTCCCACTCAGGAGGCAGCCGTGCAGAGCACGCCACGCCAACAGGGGGGCACGCCCATCCCCCAGCTCAAGAAGAGCAGCTCGCAAAAGACATACTCCAAGTACGAAGGGGCTCACATCCTGGCTGCACTTGAGCACAGAGTCGCCCTGCCTTTTTACCGTAAAAGCAGCACCGGAAGGGGTAAGCGATTGGCGCACACGAGCACCGCAAGGCAGACTTGGCAGAAGCAGACCAGCTCGCTGCAAGGCAGCGACGCAACCAGGAGGCCTAGCCCAGAACCCCACGGGCCGGCCAGACGGCCAGGTAGGCCCACATCAGACGGGGTGAGGGATTGCGAACAGCCAACCAAGCAACCACGTACCTGCAGATGAAAGCGCAGGGAGCGACCGGGGCACAACCGACACTGGCGCATCAGGCTCAGAACATGTGGTAGAACACCTCGAGTCCCCAGCACACGCTGTAGGTTCAAAATCCCAGAGCGTGTCGGGGAGCCCGCCGCACAGAGCAGATGAAGCTCCACCCAGAGGGCAACCAGCCATGTGTGCACAGACCTTCTCCCTCACAAATCCTGTCACATTCTTTCCGAAGCCAGGGGAACCGGCCATGAAATGGGAAGATTGGAAAGTATACTTCCTGAACTATTTGTCAGCGCTGGAAGATGCGGGCGGTGAAGTCTTTCTGAGCAAGCGGATGAAGAAGATCCTATTGCACAACTTAGGTCCAGAAGGCATCAGGGTGTACACAAACTTGGTAAAGAAGACCAGGGCTCATGGTGACGAAGACATGTTCCAACACGAGATTGAAGGCTTGGACAGCCATTACCAACCTGTGGTGTGCATCGCAATTGACCACTTCAATTTCTTTCAAAGGAAGCAGAACGAGAGCGAATCAGTGGACGACTACGTGGCGCCATTGAAAAAACTGGCGATCACATGTAAATTCGGAGCCCTCCATGATGATTTCATTAGGGATCAGATCATCATGCACACGGTGAACATTTCCATACAGGAGAAGTTATGGGTCAGCGGAGAAGCCCCCCTCAAGGAGATAGTGGCCATGGTCAAGAAAGCGGAACTCTCCAAACGGTGCGCGGAAGCCGCCAAAAAGGACAGTGACAGCAAAGCAGTGGTAGGCAAAATATCAGACGCCACCCCCCAGGAATGTAAGCAATCATTAATGGGAAGCTAAAGACAGTCCAAAAGGTACACACCCAAGACACCACCGAACCGGAAATCCCAAGGAGAGGACAAGAACGCGTGCTACAGGTGCGGCAGTCAAGCACATGCAGCGAACGACAAACGCTTCCTGGCCTTCAGAGCCAAATGTATGTGCTGCGGCATTATGGGCCACTTTGAAAAGGTATGCAGATGCAAACACAAGAAGATATCAGTCAAATATGTGGCCCAGGACTCAGAGAGGGAAGAAGGAGGTGGGAACGACGACGACTGTGTACTGTGCTTAGACGACCAGGTACTAGGCATTGACTGCTTACGCACGCGGAAGCCGTTATGCAAACTTTCAATGGGGGGAGTCCAGGTTACAATGGTGGCAGACTCCGGTTCCCCATACCCCATCATCCAACGCAGCATTTGGGACAGAGACTTCGCGCAAACCATAGGCACACATCTCCTGGCTCCAGACATCTGCCCTGTTACCTTCACTGGGGAGCCCATCCCCATGGTAGGGTACCGTCCCCTACAATTCTAATTCAAAGGCCGCACGGCGGAAGGAAAACTCTACGTAGCAGAGAAAGGTCCATCAGTCTGCGGATGGATAGGCCAGGGAGAACTTGGCATCCAACTGAATCTGGGAGGCGCAAAGCATATCCTGATGACTGCCACAGCGCCAGCATACGACGCAGAAAAATGGAAAGTAGAATTCCCGACAGTGTTGGCAGGCACATACCTAGGTCATGAGATAAGCATCAACAGCATTGCACCCAAACAGGCCAATGCGAAAGCCATAAGAGACACACCTACTTCCAGGAACAAGGAAGATGTTCGCTCTTTCCTCGGAATGGCAGAAATCTATAGCAAATGTGTACCGCATTTTGCCACCAAAACACAAAACTTACGCCAGTTGCTTAAGGGGAAAACTGCCTTCACATGGTTTGAAGCCACATAGAAAGAATTCACACGAATCAAGGAAGACATATGTGATGTTGTGCCCCTTCACCGATTTGACCAAAGAGCCTTGTCCATTCTCACCACTGATGCGAGTGACAGGGGGTTGGGAGCAGTCCTGGTGCAGCAATCCGCAGAAGGCGAAATGACCACAGTCAGCTTTGTGTCCCGGTCCTTGGCTCCCAATGAGGAAAAATTCAGTGTGGTGGAGAAGGAGATGCTAGCAGCCATTTGGGCAATGGAACGCTTCCGCCAATTCCTGTGAGACTCCAGATTCCTGTTACGCACGGATGAAAAACCATTAGTGAAGGTACTCACGTCAAGTGAACATGCGACGGCCACGCCTTGCATAGCAAAAATGACCTTACGGCTGTTGGATTACGCCAATACATTCCAGGCTCCAAGAACAAAGTAGCCGACTTCCTCAGCAGGGCAGCAGCAATGGAGAATGCACAGGTACCTACCGAAGACGATGATTACACAATCGCCTTCATGGAGGACCAAGAAGCGGTCATAAGCGCACATGAATGGAAGACGGCATACGGGGAGGACACATGCCTCACAGAAATCAAATGATTCATACTCACGTGATGGCCAGAAAAGAGACATTTAATCACCGAACAATGGAAATTCTATGAGGTCAGGGAGGAGCTGTCCATAGGGGACAATGAAACATTTGTACTCAGAGGTGATAAAGTGGTGCCCCCAGGATGACTAATTCCCTATTCTGCACGAAGGATACTTGGGAATCGTGAAGACAAAGCAAAGAGCCAAACAAGCATACTGGTGGCCCACGTTGGACAGCCACGTGGAGAGACACGTCAGAGAGAGTACACAGTGCAACAACGCAGACAAGACGCAGACCACAATGCGCCCCCCGTTGGGTAAGTTCTCAAACCCAGTCAATCCATGGGACGAATTGTCAGTAGACATATTGGGACCCGTATTAGATGGCCACAGTGTACCCAAGTACACCATCGTACTCGTTGACCGGTACTCCAAGTGGCCAGAAATCACTGTATGCGAGTCGGTAGACGCTGATGCGGTTTTGGCCTTCCTCACATCCACGTTCCTCAGAGAAGGGATCCCATGCATCATAACTTGTGACAATGGACCCCAATTCACGTCTGAGAAATGGAGCGCATTTATGGAAAGAAACGGCATACAAATCAAACACACCCCGGTATACCATCCTGCAGGGAATGGCCTGCCGAAAGGTTTAAAAGAGTCATCATGCGGTCAATCCAAGCGGCCATCAACATAGGGAAGAACTGGGAGAAAGAACTCATGAGCACCCTATAGGCCTACTGCATCACTCCCACTAAGACAGGATATAGTCCTTTCAAGATATTGAGGGGCTGAAACCCATTCACTAGAGACAATGTGGCGTGGAAGAAATGCACGGTACAAAGCAAGTGGTCCCCGGTACAAAGCAAGTGGTCCCCGGCTGTAGTGTGCAGAAACCTAGAAAAGGCACAAAAGATCTACACAGACCACTACAACAGGAAGCACAATGTCAAAGACGCACTGATCGAAAAAGGGGAATGGGTCAGAGTGAGACTCGCTCAATTAAGGAGGAAGGACTACAGCAACTACAGCACACCCATGCAGGTCAAAAAGTGTACTCCAGGTCAGCCTTACTGAGTGATGGGAAGATATGGTCCATCGACAGAATGTCAGATGCAACAAAGTGATGAAGTGGGCCAAGACAGGGGAGTCCCTACTGAAAGAGAGTAATCACGGAAATCGGGAGGAAGAGGAAGATTCCACAATTGCAGGAACATCTGGCAGAAACACGGAATACACCAATACAGAAGAAGTGAACACCACCAGCACGCAGGAGAATCCTGAAGACTCTGAACCGCAGACAAGCAGATCAAGGTACGAGTAGCACAGGCATGGGAAATCAACCACAGGAGACAACCAACACCGCTCCCCACAGTGGAAACATAAACGTGAGAGCAGGCACCCAGGTGAGACAGACCCGCACTAGAAGGACTGTGGTGATGCCCAAGAAGTACAGTGAGTTCGACATGAAGTCTAACCTGTTGGACTGAATTATCCTATTATGACGTTGTAACTTTGCATATCATTGTAGTGCTGTTAAAGAGGGAAGATATATAGCGTCGCGCTCTAGTGTTTCCATCATCACGTGCCGGTAAACGCTAGAGCGCGGGAGGCCATACTCTAATCATTGGTAGCCCGCCACGCATAGAGCCGGAGCCTCTCCCCGGTGCTCTAAACAGTAGTGCCTAATAAAAGGTAAACCCAACACTGTGTCCACCTCTTATGTGAAGAACCCTCTTTTGTTACAACTTTAAAGCTTATCTTTAAAATCCTAATGTAATCCATGGCAGTTATTTAGTGATATTAACTTTGCTCGAGTCGGCATTGTCACCCCTTTGATCCACTGATAGGCAATTTGAGAAACTTGCATTGCCTTCAGCCTCAACTCCAGAGGTCTCAGTTATGGCTTATTATAAAGACTGTTTATAACAAGCCACAATTGAGAGCTTTGGCACTGAGACTAAAGGCATTGCTGATGTCTCTCAGTGCCAGATTGCTCTCAATACCAATTATGATTGTCACCAGCGACACTGAATACATCACAATCCTGCTTTCACCTCTGCTCTACAGTTCGATCCCCTTGATAAGTGGAAATAAGGCAACCAGCTATTTCAGACTTATTTTGGGAACAAGACATATTCTCATTCAAATCCAGCAAACAGAAATAGAATTAGAGGAGGAAGACCAGTTCCAAACACTTCACCTGATCATGAAAGCAGCAGCCACACAATATTCAACCCCACTAGATACATTTGTGTAAAACTTTGCTATACTAAGAGGCAGATCACCACATTCTATAAAGTTCTTCTTCAGATCTCACCACTAATATCCCATTTGTACAAATCATACTCGAAACAACATTTTATGGGAAGTAGAAGAGAAACAATCACAAATTATATGATGTTACATAGCCAAATGCTCGCATACTATCACTGGTATGGAAGCACACTACAAATGGCTAATTACTGGTATTTAAACCCAGACTTAAGCAGATCTGATCCAAAAGCAAGGACACTGTGCTAGAGGTGATGCATCTTGATGGGAGAACTCAGAAACATTTGGTGAGATTGTCCATATATCAAACACTTCTGGCTGAGGTTATAGCTGCCATAAAAATGAACATGGGCTACCCCTTACATATGGAAAACATCCTTTACCCTGCAGCCACAACAATGATCTCCATTTACAACGCAGTCACTACCCTGACCACAACATTACCATGCCTGACTTTACAGTGACTTGCTGTAGGGTGCATGTCGTTGGACTGGCGTTGGATTTTTGAGTCCTACACCTTCCCTAATATTGCGTAGACTGGAGCGGTAATAGTAATTTATACTATTCCAAAGTACAGAGCCCCCTAAAGCAAGTTATTGTAACAACTTGCTTGGTAAAGTGACACGTGATAATTTTGCAGTTGGGGTAGTGACTGCATTGTAAGGTATCAGTCATTTATATATATATATTGTGTTAGCATGATGTATCTAGCATGATGTATCTATATATCCTCTCTGCTTAATATGCACACAACATAACCCATATATGCTTTAGCCGGTAGAAAAAGGTTTATTTTTCGTTTGTTCCATACTAATAGAGCAGGCCAAGAACTATACAGAGCAGCTGAAGGTAAACTGTTTTCCCTCTGTCCTGGGACTCAAGGTCGCATCTGCCTCTGGGTGCAATAAGCGCATTCCAGGAGGCGCCGTGCCTACACCCCTGGGCACCAGGATGAAAGGGAGTCACCCCTCCTGACCTTCCTAGTAATAAATAGTAAAGCTTTGAACCAATCATGTGTGCCATATATGGTCCTTCCTTGGGGGCCAAGGGCCAAGTGGGGTTTTTCCATTTACGGTGACTTCATGTGTTGAACTGAAAGTATATATGTTTGGTTTTGACTGTAAGCAAGCAGTCTTCTCCATGCACCTGATGGGTGAGGTTTGGAGAGGCTCCTCTTAGAGTATTTTGCTTAATAAACGATTGACCATTCTTCACTGCCAACTGACTGGTTATTTGGTAATTGTATTGGGGCTATGTGGTAGGTATAGCCTTTTATGTTATTTTTACTGTACATCAGATGGCGACTATGCCGGGACTCCGCGACAGGGTCGTCCTCCCGTGACCGGGTAGAAAGGACAAAGAAAGGGGAGCTCTGGTCGAGTGGGTGGACTGACCGAAAATTCTGACTTACTCTCCTCTAGCGATCAGGGAGCCCCAGCTGCTAGTGACCCTTTGCCGGAGTCCTACGGGTGTAACCCGGGAGCTGACCATGTTGGTCTTCAAGAGTTGGCAGTGGAGAATTCACAATTGTACCTGCGTGCACCAGGTGAGTGAATTGCTTTTGATGTCTTGTGGAACGCGCTGTTGAGCAGTGCTTCTGAAACAGTCAACTGTATTGGATTTGGTGGTTGGTGTACCACGGAGAACTTTGGGGGTCTGACGGGGCAGCATTGTGGCTGCACGGGTAGATGCTCCACGGACTTGTTTTGTGAATAATCGCGACATCGATCGGACACCGTGGTGTGGCTTGTGTGGTGTGCACCCGGCCAGACCGGTCTCGGAAAGGCCCGTGGTTGTACCTGGGTAGCCTTTGGGACATATATGAAGTGACGCTAAGGCAGCGAGCTTGGTCAGAATAGAGGGTGAACCAGGAAGGCTTCGGGAAGGTCTATAGGGCAGTCTGTGGTTAATACCTGTCCGACTGTCTCTTGGTAGTATTTGGACTGCTTGATTTTAGTATCTGTTGGTCTGGAATCAGAATTGATTAGTTCTCCATGAACGGGAGTCGACAGGCTCAGTTCTTTTGTTTGGAAAAAGACATGTCATTTTGAAAATTCTTTCTTGGTGTACATATGTATGTATCATTTTGTCCGCGTTTGATTCCGAGAATAAGTGACAATGGTGAGGATATGTGAACATGGCCATGTTTGAAAGATTGTTTCTTGAATGAGATTTAACTGTCAACCATCATTATGCCGTGTTTTAGTAAATTATGTTTTGGATGCTGTTGTCGCCAGAAAGGCACACGTTTGGATGAAATTCAACCTGCCCCACCAGAAGGCAGCCCAAGTTATGATATGTATGTCAGACATGGTATTTCATCCATTCTGTTTAATGCGCTATGGCATAAATATACCAAAGACAATGTGGATCTACAATGGCCCTTAACCAGGTCTTTTGATGAGAAAAAGATACATTTCCTGCAGGATTGATTGTTTTCTAAACAAAGTCGGCAGGCAATGTTTGATTCTTTAACCCTTTCCATGCTCATGACGAGCTGAGCTCGTCATGATGCACGGTTGAGCTGTGCTGATGACGAGCTGAGCTCGTCATGAATAGTAGGAATGACGAAAAGTCAGCATAGGAGGGGAAAACACCTAGCAGCCAAGGTGTTAAACATGTGACAGAAGGAAGCAAAGCGTAGACGCATCAGGGAGGAAAAGTTATGTAAAATGAAAGGAGGTCAGATGATTACACAGAAAGCCATAGCTTAGGATAAAGCTCAAACTGAAAAAGGAATTGATTGTAAAGATAGACAATTTAGATTACAGGTGGATAAAAGCTACGTAACTAGGACTGAGCCTGAGGATGAGATAGAGGATTTATTGGATGCACGTCCACCTCCCCCTTATGCTCCACAAAGCATATATTCTGCAGTCCCTTTAACTCCAGCTCCGGCTCCAACAGCTTCTGCACCTGTTGTTTCCTCTCCCCCGTCCCTCTGGGAATGTCCTCTGTTTTATCTCCCTCAGCATTTGGATCGGCTACATTATGGCCCGATGCGTTGCCATCTCCCACTATGACCACAGTTGTTTTGTCTCCCCCAACTTCCACTTGGGCTTCCCAGTCCTCGAGTACGACCCCAACTCTAGCTGACCCTACTCCCTCTCGTGCTCTGGGGGATCTTGGCGCACGTAGGTTGTTTACTCATTCGGCGGTAAGACTAGAAGAAAAGCAGACGATTGGGAATCAGTCATCCCAGTGGATGCGCAATCCTATTTATACTTTAGCTGATGTATGGAGTACACTTCGAGATTATGAGCCCGTTATGCAGCAGCATGCCCTAGAGCACAGGGCCATATGTCTTATTTCTCTATGGGAGGAGTGTTTCCCGGGAGGGAAGGCCCCACAAGTGATGTATGACATTCGGGACCAGGCTCATAAGTCTGAATTAGGACTAGAAGAAGTGTACAGGAATGTCAAGGTTTTATTGAATTATCGAGGGCGGATGCACTCGAAATGTCCAACCTGGGACCCCAGCACCCTATGCGGGAAGTCCATCCTATCTTCCATCTTGAAATACCGGAATTAAGAAACGATCAGAATGTAGTAACTAGACCTCGTGTGGAGGCACGATTTCAAGAACAATGGGTTTATACCCCATGGAAAGGAGTGAAGTCCTTTAGCTAAAGTCACAGCTCCCCGACCTCTGAAAGAACCCTACGGCTTACTATAAGGAGCTTACAGAAGCGGCCTCCTCAGCTGTTATGACCCTAGCTGACATAGAGATATTTTTTGGGTTACTAGTTCCCGTTGACGTGTGGCGTCAGGTGCATGACCAGGACCATGCCGCAGAGTTGGGCGGGACTTGGGATCAGATTAAAGATTGGGATAAGGTTCGAAAGCCTGGTGATAAACCGAAACCCAAACTATTGGGTTTACCGGGTCGGATTATTACCTACATGCGTTCCTTAATTCCACCCCATAAGGTAGATTGGGACAAATTGACAGCGTGTAAGCAGAAGAAGGACAAAAGTGTTTTGGATTTCTTCACTAGATTTGAGGGTGTATTTTTTTACTTTAGTTGGCAAGATTTGCCAGTGGAGGGTGGTATATGATTATTTGTTAATCGTTTCATGACAAATCTGTTACCAGAGAACTTGGACCACTTCTACACCTTCGGTTATACTGAGTATGGCTCAGTATTACGAACATAGGGAAAATGAGAGTAAGGATAAGATAAGACGGAAAAGAAAACAAAGGATCTTAAGACAGGAGTGTTGTTACAGCAAGTCATCAGGGGACGAGGCAGAGAGAGAGGCGGTAGAGGGTTTGTCCCGAGGGGGGCGGGAACAGGACGAGGCGGAGGACCAGCTGTTGCTCTGGGAATGAACCAGTGCGCCTAGTGTAAACAGGAAGGCCATTGGCAATCTCAGTGTCCATTGTTGCTGGCTGAGAATGGGGCAATAAGAGGGAGAGGAAGAGGTTGAGGTGGTGTGGATCGGAGTGATATGCGGAGAGAGGAGACAACGCATGGCGAATCTGAAAATAATGATTTCAATAATCCGAGAGGTAGGCAGTACTATAACGAAGACTGTGTGATTGATGGGACCGAAGGGTATGCTTACACATAGGACAGCCAAGGACAGAGTGGGGACCAGGTGTCAGTACCCGTTGATCAGCAAGGTCCTTATATGCAAGGGCGGTTGATGGGGACATCTGAAAACTTTTTAGTTGATACGAGTGCGATGAATAGTTCCATTTCTCGTTCTCTGGTCCCAGGGGCTGCTCTGTCCGGGCAGAATAATGTTTCGATGGGATTTTCTGGAATTCTGGTGGTGAGCCCCATTTCTAAACATATTCCATTTACAATTGGTCCGGTTACAGAGGACTCTCCGTTTCTGTTGACTTCACATTGTGGGGAGAATCTATTGTGATTGGATCTGTTGAAGAAATGTCATGCACAGATTCATTGTTCCCCTGATGGTGTTTATCTGACTATACAATCCCCTGGTAAACATACTTTGCAGTGCTTTGCTAAAAATGAACCCCTCCCTACTGATTTTGCTGCTATCCGAGCTACACTGTGGGCCACAGGAGACACAGATGTAGGATTGTTAAAGATTCCAACCGTTTCTATTACTTTGAAACAAAATGCTTGTTTACCACAGATACCTCAATACAAAATTTCTCCGGCAGGCAAGAAAGCTCTGCTCTCCATCATATAAAATTTGATCGAATAGGGTGTGGTGAAGTAAATGGCTGCCAATATATGCAACAGTCCCATTTTACCGATTTTGAAAGAGGCCCCTGTCGGTAGCGATTCTGACCATGTTGATACTTACCTCTTTGTAATTGACCTGCGAGAAATTAACAAGATAGTGGTGCCGCAATACCCTGTGGTTTCTGACATTACTACTATCCTCGCGATGATTCCTCCCACTGCTAAATATTTTTCCGTTATTGATTTAAAGAATGCTTTCTTTAGCATTCGGATTCACCCTGATAGCCGTCATATTTTCGGGTTCTCCTTATCTGGTCGCAGCTTCCGGTTTTGTCGCCCTCCCCAGGGGTACACTGAGAGTCCTAGTATTTATAGTCAGGGTCTGAAAGCATTATTGGATGATTTGACCTTGTGCCTGTTAATGTGCTCTTGCAGTATGTCAACGATCTGTTGGTGGCTTCCGACACTGAAGAAAGGATGTAAAGCAGCCACTGTTAAATTATTGTCTCATTTGGTGGCTAATGGTAATAAAGCATCTCTTTCCAAATTTCAATATTGTCGCCGGGAGGTCACCTACCTTGGTCATCTACTGTCGAAAGAGGGGAGGAGACTAACCTCTGAGTTTGTGACTACCATTTATAACATGTCTATACCTCGTACTCAGCGTGATGTTCGCGCATTTCTCGGCATAACTTCTTACTGTCGCCAGTGGATACCTAATTTTTCTCTTCTCACTAAACCTCTCCTGTACTTAACCACTACAGATGTGCATGAACCTCTACCCTGGACTGATGAGTGTCAGAAAGCTTTTGAATCTTTGAAATCTGCGCTTTGCTCTGCACCCGTCTTGGGTACTCCTGTCTACCGAAAACTTTTGTGCTTTATGTACACGAGGTGGACGGTTGTTCCCTTTCGGTCTTGACACAAGGATTTGGTGGTAAGCAGAGACCTTGTGCCTATTTCTCGGCGGTGTTGGATAACATCGCCAGAGCGCTTCCTAGCTGTTTAAGGGCAACTGCTGCAGTCGCAGTGGCCATTTGAAAGTTGGAAGGGCTAGTTCTGAATACTGACCTCACAGTGATGGTACTGCACGCTGTAGATACATTACTGAACAAAACGAAGACCCGGCACCTTACGAGTGCGCGTCTTACAGGCTACGAATTGACTTTATTTGCTCCCCATGTTACAATTAAATGTTGTGCCACTCTGAATCCCTCCACGTTACTACCCCTCCCTTCGGATGAGAAAAACAATGATGTACATGATTGTATATTTTGGACGGAGGAAGAGACGAAGGGACGGATAGATCTCACAGACATTCCTCTATCAGACCCTCAAGGAAAGTTGTATGTCGATGGCTCTTGTTTCAAGTTACCAGATGGCATGACAACTGCTGCATATGCGATAACTACTTTACGCACTGTGGTTGAGGCTTTCCGAGTACCCTATCAGTCAGCACAGGCAGCTGAGTTAGTGGCATTGCTTTGGGCCTGTGAGTTAAGTGAAGGATTGAGAGTAAATATTTACACAGACAGCCAATACGCCTTCAACGTGGCTCATAGCTTTTGCCGACTGTGGGCGTAAATGGGTTTTCTTACTTCCCATGGTCAGAGAGTACAATATGGCCCTTTGATTTTACAATTACTGACAGCATTGACGTTACCAGAAATGGTGGACGTAGTTAAATGCAGTGCACATAAGACAGTGGTGGATACAGTAGGTGAAGGTAATGTTTTTGCTAATCAGATTGCTAAAGAAACTGCAAAATCCAAAATGGCCTCAATGTTTATGACTACTTCTGCTAGGTGGGAGGTGGAGACAGACAATTTTGACAATACAATGGACAGTGTCCGAGAAATACAGAAAGAAGCTACCCCCGCTGAACTGGCTCACTGGGAGAAGGAAGTGGGGAAATTAGATGCAAATGATTGCTGGATTGATTTATCTGAGAAACAGCGATTGTCGTTGCCCAATGCATTAGTGAATGCTGTAGTGACCATGGCACACGGCTCAGCACATATTGGGGCAAAGGGTATTTGTGCACTTCTAGACCCTGTGTGGAATAATCCAAATATTCAAAGAACTGCTGCTCATTTTGTGCAGTATTGCATGTCTTGTTTACAACATAATCCTGGAGATAGGGAACCTGTTCTGAGTGGAAATTTTGCACCACCATCTTTGCCTTTTGAGGTGCTCCAAATGGATTATATCCAGCTGGAGCGTGTGAATAATCTAAAGTATGTCCTGGGCATGGTGTGTGCCTTCAGTAAATGGGTGGAGGCCTACCTGACCAAAGAAAACACTGCTATGGCAACAGCAAAGGCTCTGATAAAAGAGTACTTCCCACGCTATGGATTGCCTCGGGTGATCTGGAGTGATAACGGGGGGCACTTTAATGCAGATCTTATCAGTCATGTTTGTAATGGGTTACAAATTAAGCAGAAATTCCATGCGGCTCGACACCCTCAGTCTGCAGGACTGGTTGAGAAGTATATCGGAATACTGAAACTTAAACTGGCAAAGATTCAAGAAAGTACTGGGTTGAGGTGGCCAGATGCCCTACCACTAGCACTGATGACAATACGAGTTACCCCACATTCTCGTTCTGGCCTCTCTCCCTACGAGATGATCTTTGGGCGCCCTGCCAATGTTTGGGGCGTCCCGAGACCCAGAATGTTTCGTGATATTGAATACCCTATGATGACAGATTATCTGTATGCCCTGACTAAAGATCTTCGTTCTATTCATCAACAGGTTTCCGCAGTTTCACAGCCCCTGGCGGAGGGTCCCGGACATCGTTTGGAACCAGGACAGTGGGTTCTTGTCCGCAACTATCAGCGGAAATCCAGTCTGGACCCTCGTTGGTCCGAGCCCTTTCAGATTCTACTGGCCACGCGGAAGGCGGTTAAGGTGAACGGCAAGAGACATTGGATCCATGTCTCGCACGTAAAGAAACTGCCCCTCCCGCTTTCTTATGATCAGCAAAACCAGGAAGGAGTTTTGACCCAGGAAAGTGAACGAGCCCCTCGCTTTGTTCCTTTTTCTGATGCCCTGGAAGTTGGAGAAGGGCAAGGAGAAGGAGCATCGGGCTCGGAAGAGGTTTTGTCATCTGCACAAGTGATTGCCCCGGATTCTATTGCCCCTTCAGTTGAATGAGAGGCTCGTAGTATCCCTCTTGCAACGGATTCGCCATCCTCTGTTTTGTTCCCTGATCAGGAAATGCCTGGCCATGTTCGATACAATCTGCTGCCCAGAAAACTACAAGGTACCCCAGGTGAAGATGGTAGGAGATAGGGAGAGACTTGAGTACTAGGGTTTGTTAGATATGCTTCTGGGGTACTGAGCGAGACACTGGACTGAACGTGCTGAGAGCCTTGAACATTTGCTTGCTCTGTTCAGAAAGAAAGACAGATTTTTTTGTTTAAAAGGGCCCAGGTTGTGTTTTCTTCAAGGGTTGTGTGAGAACATAACTCCAACGTGAGAAGTTGCTTGGTCTTATTTGGGATGAACGATAGGAGCCTGCCTGAGAGGCTCTAGACAGACACAGGAAAGAAGAACCCTCTGGCAGGCTGGACTGCATTGCCCGAGTTTATTTTTGGACTTTTAGCTAGCAAGTACCCTTTTGCTTGTTTTGTCTTCGAAGAGGAGCGTCATTTTGCACCACGTCACTTCCCTGTAAATACGCCTGTCTTTTCTAGTTGGACCCAACGTGTTAAAGTCGCATTTGTGGTCATTATAGCGACCATGTTAATAATATTAATGGGAGTGTTTATATATTTAAAATTTCGCCACCCTATGCAGATTCTCTTAGGAACCACTGCCCCGCCTCCGGAACATGTATTTTATACCTTGGCCCCACATAAGGAAAGGCACCGTCAGACTTACACGAAAAATGTATTTGTTGAAATGCTTCATCAAACACACAGTGCTACCAATACTACACATTGTTGGGTAAGCATGGGCGTGAAATCCGTTCTGTTCGCGGAATATGCGGATTTTCTACAATTTCACGGTCCGCGAATCTCGCGAAATTGCAGAAAAACCCCCAAAATCATGTGCGGGACGGAATTTCAAAAACTGAAGTACATGATACACTTACAGGGTTACAGCAGGTGCCCAAGTTGAAGTTAATTTCTTTGTAACCAAAATGGTTACAAAGAAATTAACTTCAACTTGGCACCTGCTGTAACCCTGTAAGTGCTTCCGGAGCGGCGCCTCCAGAGTTGTTGCCTACTTGCAACAATTCTCTGACCCTGCTCTGACCCTCAAAGCAGGGTCAGAGAATAGTTACAAGTATGGCACAATGCTCCAGGCTGTCACAAAAATTAAACCACAACAGGAAGCACTTACAGATAAGGAAGCAGGTGCCGGACTTGAAGCTCAAATTTAGTAACACATTAACCAGCCCCCGGTTGAGACCTGGCAGCTGTGCTTTCTACCCATAATCTAGAGTGGTGAACCAGAGGGTACTGTGATGAACCAGAAGGTGCAGTTGTGAACCAGAGGGTGCTGTGATGAACCAGAGGGTGGCAGTGGTGAACCAGAGGGTGGCAGTGGTGAACCAGAGGGTGCTGTGATGAACCAGATGGTGGCAGTGATGAACCAGAGGGTGGCAGTGATGAACCAGAGGGTGACAGTGATGAACCAGAGGGTGGCAGTGGTGAACCAGAGGGTGGCAGTGATGAACCAGAGGGTGGCAGTGGTGAACCAGAGGGCACAGTGGTGAACCAGAGGGTGCTGTGATGAACCAGAGGGTGGCAGCGATGAACCAGAGGGTGACCGTGATGAATTAGAGGGTGGCAGTGGTGAACCAGAAGGTGAGAGTGATGAACCAGAGGGTGGCAGTGGTGAACCAGAAGGTGAGAGTGATGAACCAGAGGGTGGCAGTGGTGAACCAGAGGGTGGCAGTGATGAACCAGAGGGTGGCAGTGGAGAACCAGAGGGTGGCAGTGATGAGCCAGAGGGTGGCAGTGATGAACCAGATGGTGGCAGGGGTGAACCAGAGGGTGGCAGTGGTGAACCAGAGGGTGCTGTGATGAACCAGAGGGTGGCAGTGGTGAACCAGAGGGTGGCAGTGGTGAACCAGAGGGTGGCAGTGATTAACCAGAGGGTGGCAGTGATGAACCAGAGGGTGGTAGGGGTGAACCAGAGGGTGGCAGAGATGAATAAGAGGGTGGCAGTGATGAACCAGAGGGTGACAGTGGTGAACCAGAGGGTGACAGTGGGTAACCAGAGGGTGCTGTGATGAACCAGATGGTGGCAGGTGTGAACCAGAGGGTGGCAGTGGTGAACCAGAGGGTGGCAGTGGTGAACCATAGGGTGCTGTGATGAATCAGAGGGTGGCAGTGGTGAACCAGAGGGTGGCAGTGATGAACCAGAGGGTGGCAGTGATGAACCAGAGGGTGGCAGGGGTGACCCAGAGGGTTGCAGTGGTGAACCAGAGGGTGGCAGTGATGATCCAGAGGGTGGCAGTGGTGAACCAGAGGGAGTCAGTGATGAACCAGAGGGTGGCAGTGATGAACCAGAGGGTGGCAGTGGGGAACCAGAGGGTGGCAGTGGTGAATCAGACGGTGTTGTGATGAACTAGAGGGTGGCAGTGATGAACCAGAGGGTGACAGTAATGAACCAGATGGTGGCAGTGATGAACCAGAGGGTGACAGTGATGAACCAGAGGGTGGCAGTGATGAACCAGAGGGTGGCAGTGGTGAACCAGAGGGTGGCAGTGGTGAACCAGAGGGTGGCAGTGATGAACCAGAGGGTGACAGTGATAAACCAGAGGATGGCAGTGATGAACCAGAGGGTGCAGTGGTGAACCAGTGGGTGCAGTGATGAACCAGAGGGTGGCAGTGATGAACCAGCTAAACTGCCCGGGAGCCCTAAGGGTGTGAGCCTCCGCGCTGCTGATCTGCCCAGGGGTTGTTAGCCCACGCGCTACTGAACTGCCCCGGGGCCCAGTGGGTGTGAGCCCTCGTGCTGCTGAACTGCCCCGGAGCCCTCTCAGTGTGAAAATCATTTGTGCTCAATTGCCTTGGAGCCCTCTGGGTGTGAGCACATATTGTGCTAAGTGCCCCCCCTGCCCCCAGTACATATATACCGGTACCGCACAGCACCATTATGCTCTTGAAGTCTGGTGCCTGGATGCTCCTGATCCGTGTAGGTGGTACCACCGTCTGGTCCAGTCAAAATGTAAAGTCATAACTTGCTACACAGCACCAATAAACACGTGTATCCCCTGGCACCGGTATGCGCATGTACCAGGCGTGGAGCACCCGCATGCCACTGCACCCTACTGCCCAGCACCAGCATATGCCTGTACGGGGCAGTTTAGTATGAGATAGGACATTGTCCAACAGCAGCAGCTGCATGCGCCTGAACCCACTGAGCAGGATCAGAATGGCTTTGTACCAACACGCGCATCAGAGCTATCTTGGACATCTGAAGGATTCTGGGGTCCTGTGCCAAACGTATTTTTGCATCCATGAGTTTCCCGAGCGCCATCCCTGTGTAGCTCCTGTGACCAGGAGGCTGCTTTCTCCTCATCTGCTGCTCTGCTCGGTCTCTGGCCCTTTATAAACAAGATGCATGTGAATTGGCATAGAAGCCCCACCCGTTTGGCCCTGTCCACCACTCACTAGCGGTATGAAACGTCATCCCGCCCTTCCCCACTATAATGGCCAGCTCACTCAAGGGACCTCGGCGCCTTTTGGCGCGATGGCAAAGTTACAGGCACACGTGGTCACATAAATGGGACTAAAATCCGCGAGTTTGCGGGAAAATTTGCGAACTCGCAGATTTTTTTTTGCCGTTTCGCTCAAATTCACCGACAGGGAATTCGCAAACTTTGCCCATACTTATTGTTGGGTCTGTGGCCTTCTGCCCTCTGTTATGCACAAGCACAATTTATTTATATCTTTACCCCTGTCTTATTTAGGAAGTTGTGAAGCTTGGTTCAAATTACTCTCTATGATGTATGTGCATGATACATTAGATACTCAAATATATTCGGAGAAGGATTATGAGATGATTGAAGTACACCAAGGATTTGACTCAGGAGGAAATGATGGGGAGGGATCCTTAGATCCGAATGAGTGTATGATTATGTACACGACACATGAAAACATCACCTGGTTAAAGACTGAAATTTTGGATTTTGCAGAGTTCAACTTCACCCAGTATTTTCAACAATTCAAAGAAAGAAATGTTACAGATGATAGGGCCATTCCAGTACCTATATTAAATAGTACCTCTGCATTTTGTGTTCAGGGAGCAGGGTACATCTCGGTAGGGGAAAGTCGATACAATTATACCTATCGGTTACGTACCTTTAGTAGTCCATCATTGTTGACTCCCCCTAATGTATATTTTGTCTGTGGAGAAAATGCCTATACTTGGCGTACCCGCGGCTGGACCGGCCGTTGTTACCTGTCTTTCTT
Source organism: Lissotriton vulgaris (assembly GCF_964263255.1). Taxonomy (NCBI): domain Eukaryota; kingdom Metazoa; phylum Chordata; class Amphibia; order Caudata; family Salamandridae; genus Lissotriton; species Lissotriton vulgaris. The sequence continues at coordinate 879,352,651 of NC_141691.1, forward strand.
GTACCCTCCAGTTTATATAGCCCCTTCTAATTATCACAAGGATCATCATTTAGATAAACGAAGCCAGCCACTTACCAGGAATAGAAGAGAGATAGATACCACTGACATAGACCAAACAGACCAAACAGATACCCCTGAACAGCATGTCATTGACATCGTAAAGGGAGTATTTCCTATTTGGGGACCCATAATCACTAACAAGGAATAAAGGCGTTTGTCCAGAGTAGTTGAAAGGGTGATTAACACTATTGCGGGCATATTGACCAATTTAACTGTAGAGCTTCAAGCGAGGAAACTCGTTTCGCTTCAGAATCGTATGGTTTTAGATCGTTTCTTGGCTGATCGAGGAGGAGCATGCCGCGTGATCGGCAGTTCCTGTTGCCTATATATCCCTGACTCCGTCCCCTCTGTTCATTTGGCCATTCAAAAGTTACATCGATTGGTGTCTGATGTACATGCAGAAATGGGTACCTGGTCCCTCTCTGGTTGGTTCTGGTGTCTGTTGTCTGTTGTCCACTTGGGAATGGAAGATTCTGATGGTGCTGGCAGGTATAGCTGGTATCATATTCACCTGTTGCCTTTGCATACAATATGGGCCCGCATGTTGCTCTTACTGTGCTACTAAACTCACCTCCTCTGTGGCTGGTCCTTCCCCAGCGGCGGTAAAAGCCCATTTAGTTCAGAAAGAAATAAAGGATATAATGCAGATTGATGAAGGGATATTTGAAGACTGAACCATTTTAGTTAGCTACATCATGCTAAAAAGGCGGTGTTTTTCCATTTACGGTGACTTCATGTGTTGAACTGAAAGTATATATGTTTGGTTTTGACTGTAAGCCAGCAGTCTTCTCCGCGCACCTGATGGGTGAGGGTTGGAGAGGCTTCACTTTAGAGTATTTTGCCTAATAAACGATTGACCCTTCCTCACTGCCAAATGACTGGTTATTTGGTAATGGTATTGGGGCTACGTGGTAGGTATAGCCTTTTATGTTATTTTTACTATACATCAACAGTTTGCCTATTACCTTATGTGACTCAAATTTGATGGGCACTGAAAAATAATTACAATGTCAATGGTCTCTCCCTGGTACCCCAGGTGATTGATATCTGTGGGGAACAGGGTAACATCAGGCATTTTTTCGAGCAAAAATGTTTTGGGAATGATGATAAATATGAATCCTTAATCTACCATAAAACCAACCTCCCTACCCATGACCAAAAAACGAAGGCACAGGACAAGTTCTTCTGCCCTCACAATCACCATTGTGCTCAACAATCAAAATGCGATCTTCACAACTGTCCATCAGGACTTCTCCCATTTCTGTCACTACTACACTTCCTTTAGCTCTCCCCTTGCACACCCGAATATAATGCATAAAACGTCCACGCTTCATAATTATCCTTATTAGTAGTGAAACAGGATTTCAAATCACCGAAGTGGCAGGTTCTTTGACCTTGTTTTTAGGCAACAAATTTCTTCTGAAACTGTTTCACATTCATCCCATCCTTATTTACCATACCAACACATTTCTGTTCCCCTTCTTCCTTATATATTTTAGGCACATCCCCTCCATCATCCGTGTCTCGTTTTCCCATTTCACGCATGCAAAAACCTGATTCTTCTACTATTTTAGCAATCTGTAGACCATTCTTCAACAAGGGATTTTTCACTGTCCACAACCTTTCCTGAGTTGTTTTACTTCTGCATTGTATGATAAGTTGTTCCCTTATTAGTTCATTCATCATTTGACTAAACTGGCACTTCACGGTTAATTCAAGTAATCCTGAAACAAATCATTTATGAACTCTTCCTGAGGGTGCATATAGATCTTATATCTCAACATTGCTCTATTAGTCTCCATTGTAAACGTATGCTCCAGGCATGACTTCGCTTCTTCTAGACATGTTCAATGGGTTGATTCTCAGCATCTAACATTTTTGGTAGGTACTTAAATATGCTTTGACCCTCACTCCCCAACCCACTTAACAATACCACATTTTTCCTTCCAGCACAAAAAATGTGGCCATTTAAGGATAACAGATAGTTTTCAAAGATATCTATCAAATATTCCCATGGAATAGGAGGTGACCCTTGATGAGCCAAGAAGACAGGGGATGTTAAAACAGAATTAGTTTCCATGAGACCATCCATTGGAAAGAAAACCATGCTTTCCCAAAGTACACTGATCCCAAAAAGCTGTTTGGAGGTGCTGTCTGTCAAACAAAACAGAGTGTGATGCTTTCCAATGTAACAGATCCAAAAATGCAGTTTCTAAGGCGCTTCCTTTAACGTGGAACCAAGCTTGAAAATGAGTCCTTTTTCAGTGTCTGCCCCGCTAATCACCAATCTTTGAGCTTCAGCTGTTAGTGAAGAATCTGTGGAGCGTGCTACGTTGGGCGCCTGAGGCCTTCTCTCGAGCAAAAGCTTAACTGAAAAAGCTTAAACCTTAACATGTGCATTCTGTCGAAAAGATCAAAATCCAGTTAAATACAACTGAAATTTCACTATAACTCTGCATTGCAATAAAACATCAAGTGACTAATTTTAAAGTCAATTACACTGGTTCTATGCGCACATTAGCATAAATGCTGGTGCTGCAGCGTACAATACCAGCTGACATCCGACATCAACTGGGCTCTGTTCTCCCTGACTGCATGGGTCGTTAGCCACCTGATTGGCAGGCTCTGGCTGACAGCTCATCGCCAAACTGTGGTGAATGAAGCAGGAGATGCCAGTATTGTAAGTAAGCTGAGTTTATTAACAGCCTGCCAGGTAAGTGGCCTCCCTCCTGCCAGCAACCAACCAACTAGCCCAGATGGAATCAAAACATTCCAACACTCTCAATGACATAACTGTAGAACATACACACAAGGGATAAATTAAAGTCATGGTACCTTGCTTGCTTGAGAGCCCTGAAGGTGTATAGAGGCACATGCATCAAAGGTAGGAATTGTGAGTCCTTAATAGCAAGGGAATCACTATTAAGGAGTCGCACTTACCTATGCATGTAGGTTTCGCAAATTATTACTATTCCACTGGAACCACTGTTTTCCTGTCTAAGCATCCTGGTCAACATCAGAAAAGGAGGATATATAGGGAAATTGGGAGACGGAGAGAGTACAAGTACATATTAAAAGAAAGGAGGTTTCTATCTGGTATAAGAAATCTCTGGAGGTGGAAGATATGAAATCAGTCTGTCTTTGAGCCTGTGATTGATGATCTGTAAGGACCCTCCTTGAAGCTTCTCTATAAATTTGTTAAGCAGCCAGCCTAAAAAAGAATAATTTCCTTGTTATCAATAGGCTTTATTATACACCAGCAAAGATCGGCAAGTTTGCACCATTATCCGCCCCCAAGTGTTCAAGGTGTACTTTTCTTAATGCTAATGACATCCATACTTTCTATGAATGCCCTGAACTAAGAGATTTCTGGAGGGAGGTAGGTGTTGTGTTAAGTGGTATTTTTAATCTTAAAACTAAGGTTAATGTCTCCTTGGTAATATTTGGAGATGACAGAATGCTTGGGAAGAATCTTCATCAGGTTCACAGAGGCTTGTTGTTATATTTGGTATTATTAGCTCGAAGAGAAATTTGCATGAAGTGGAAAGATCTGCGGCCCCCAACTTACGAGGATTGGTAAAAAAGCAGCGTTCGCTATGGCACATCTGGATCAGGGGGGTGAGACTCAGTGCATTGTAAACATCTGGCAGGCCCTATTGGTTTGGGGAGAGAGCAGAGTCTGCTATAGCTTCTTTCTGGTACAAACTGGTCCTATGATTACACCAAGCTCCCAACAAAAAGGGGGATGGCTCGGTTTGGCCTAAGCGTACACAGCAGCCGTAGGGTGCACAGATTTAAACAACAGCTTCTCTTTGAGAATTGCAGATGCTAATGGGTGAGATGAGGACTTAATTTTTTTTTTTTTAAAAGACCATAGATTAATGATGCACAAGGTATTTTTTTCTATAAATTGTTTTGTTGTCATGTTTTTGTATAGCATATATGCAAAAATCCATTACATTTGATATTAAACCCTTGATTCGCATTGACAACAAATTTGCCTTAGTGGTAGTTAAATGTTTTTTTTTAATTTACCCCTGTCCTCATAATTAGGTAATCTGTAGCTAGACCCATTTCTAGTTATTGCTAAACTATTGGATTCCAAACATTGAAACAACCTGCATTGTATGACAGCCTTGTTAACAGTTAAAACATTTCTCCCTTTATAGATCATTGTAACATGTTGGGAATGTTCTGCCTGGTAAGTAATTGTGGGCCGCATGCATCAAGCAAAATACCGGTTTCAAACGGGCCGATTCGCTAAATCGGCCCCTTTGCAACCAGTATTTTGCCATTTGGGATGTATCAACCCAAAAGAAATTAGCAAAATAGGTAATCGCAAATTTTGCAATTACCTATTTTGCGAATGCAGTTAGGGAATCGCAAATTGCGACTTCCTAAATGTGATTCATTATGCATTTGCAAATTGTATTTTCACAATTTGGAATTGTAAATTAACATCAACTTCAAGTTGATGGTAATTTGCAATTCCTTTGAAACATGTAAAAAATGCATTTCTTAAAGTGCAATGTGATGCATACGGGCATGTGTGTGCACCACATGTGCATACTTACCTTCTTTTGGGGGTGCATCAGGGTGGCCTTTTGCCCCCCTTACACCCTTGAAATTGCAGGCGTAATTTGTGAGTACCTATTTGGTACTCACAAATTGCAAATGCAATACCATCCATTCCTAGAATGGGAATTCATTCCTTAGTAGCCCACTACATCATAATCGCTGGCTCACACCCTCACAAGGGAACCGGCTGAGTTTACCAGAGAGTAATTTTCTTTCTTTTTTCACTCATGGTTGGCACAAAAAACACCAGAGCTAAGCAACTGACTACACAGATCTTCCTACTGTCATAGGTCCTGATGAGACCACACACTCTGAGAGGGTTGAAACGCTGTTGACACGATTGATGAAAGTGAACCAGTGAAACAGCACTTAATATTATATATAGTTGCAACATTTATTATGTGAAATAGTTCTGAAATGGTCACTTTCAATGAGATACAATTGACACGATTGATGAAAGCGAGCCAGTCACACAGCACTTATTATTATATATAGTCGCTGCATTTATTATGTGAAATAGTTCAGAAATGGTCACTTTCAATGAGATACAATTTGTGAAACCTTGTAAATACTGTCACATTATGTCACTCAACTGCTAGGTTCATATGACACTTGGGACACTTTGCACCAACAACTTCTTTGTACAAACGTTTATATATTGTGTGGATAAGACATACTTATGTGTTAAAAGCATCCTGGTCAACATCAGAAAAGGAGGATATATAGGGAAATTGGGAGACGGAGAGAGTACAAGTACATATTAAAAGAAAGGAGGTTTCTATCTGGTATAAGAAATCTTTGGAGGTGGAAGATATGGAATCAGTCTGTCTTTGAGCCTATGATTGATGATCTGTAAGGACCCTCCTCGAAGCGTCTCTATAAATTTGTTAAGCGGCCAGCCTAAAAAATAATAATTTCCTTGTTATCAATAGGCTTTATTATACACCAGCAAAGATCGCCAAGTTTGCACCATTATCCGCCCCCAAGTGTTCAAGGTGTACTTTTCTTAATGCTAATGACATCCATACTTTCTATGAATGCCCTGAACTAAGAGATTTCTGGAGGGAGGTAGGTGTTGTGTTAAGTGGTATTTTTAATTTTAAAACTAAGGTTAATGTCTCGTTGGTAATATTTGGAGATGACAGAATGCTTGGGAAGAATCTTCATCAGGTTCACAGAGGCTTGTTGTTATATTTGGTATTATTAGCTCGAAGAGAAATTTGCATAGAGTGGAAAGATCTGCGGCCCCTAACTTACGAGGATTGGTAAAAAAGCAGCGTTCGCTATGGCACATCTGGATCAGGGGGGTGAGACTCAGTGCATTGTAAATATCTGGCAGGCCCTATTGGTTTGGGGAGAGAGCAGAGTCTGCTATAACTTCTTTCTGGTACAAACTGGTCCTATGATTACACCAAGCTCCCAACAAAAAGGGGGATGGCTCGGTTTGGCCTTAGCGTACAGAGCAGCTGTAGGGTGCACAGATTTAAACAACAGCTTCTCTTTGAGAATTGCAGATGCTAATGGGTGAGATGAGGACATAATTTTTTTTTTTAAAAAAGACCATAGATTAATGATGCACAAGGTATTTTTTTTATAAATTGTTATTTTGTTATGTTTTGTATAGCATATATGCAAAAATCCATTACATTTGATATTAAACCCTTGATTCGCATTGACAACAAATTTGCCTTAGTGGTAGTTAAATGTTTTTTTTTAATTTACCCCTGTCCTCATAATTAGGTAATCTGTAGCTACACCCATTTCTAGTTATTGCTAAACTATTGGATTCCAAACATTGAAACAACCTGCATTGTATGACAGCCTTGTTAACGGTTAAAACATTTCTCCCTTTATAGATCATTGTAACATGTTGGGAATGTTCTGCCTGGTAAGTAATTGTGGGCCGCATGCATCAAGCAAAATACCGGTTACAAACGAGCCGATTCGCTAAATCGGCCCCTTTGCAACCAGTATTTTGCCATTTGGGATGTATCAACCCAAAAGCAATTAGCAAAATAGGTAATCGCAAATTTTGCAATTACCTATTTTGCGAATGCAGTTAGGGAATCGCAAATTGCGACTTCCTAAATGCGATTCATTATGCATTTGCAAATTGCATTTTCACCATTTGGAATTGTAAATTACCATCAACTTCAAGTTGATGGTAATTTGCAATTCCTTTGAAACATGTAAAAAATGCATTTCTTAAAGTGCAATGTGATGCATACGGGCATGTGTGTGCACCACATGTGCATACTTACCTTCTTTTGGGGGTGCATCAGGGTGGCCTTTTGCCCCCCTTACACCCTTGAAATTGCAGGCGTAATTTGTGAGTACCTATTTGGTACTCGCAAATTGCAAATGCAATACCATCCATTCCTAGAATGGGAATTCATTCCTTAGTAGCCCACTACATCATAATCGCTGGCTCACACCCTCACAAGGGAACCGGCTGAGTTTACCAGAGAGTAATTTTCTTTCTTTTTTCACTCATGGTTGGCACAAAAAACACCAGAGCTAAGCAACTGACTACACAGATCTTCCTACTGTCATAGGTCCTGATGAGACCACACACTCTGAGAGGGTTGAAACGCTGTTGACACGATTGATGAAAGTGAACCAGTGAAACAGCACTTAATATTATATATAGTTGCAACATTTATTATGTGAAATAGTTCTGAAATGGTCACTTTCAATGAGATACAATTGACACGATTGATGAAAGCGAACCAGTCACACAGCACTTATTATTATATATAGTCGCTGCATTTATTATGTGAAATAGTTCAGAAATGGTCACTTTCAATGAGATACAATTTGTGAAACCTTGTAAATACTATCACATTATGTCACTCAACTGCTAGGTTCATATGACACTTGGGACACTTTGCACCAACAACTTCTTTGTACAAACGTTTATATATTGTGTGGATAATACATACTTATGTGTTAAAAGACCCTTGGTGTGTCTGGTCCTCTCTCTTTGACATCAATGCAACCCTTGCATCGGGATTGCGCATGTGATATATAATTACATACAATCATTACTATTCCACTGGAACCACTGTTTTCCTGTCTAAGTTACTTACCCTGGTTCCGTAGTGAATAGGGTTCCCTTGTCCTCCCTTTTCGTTGACCAGGAGGCTAGCTGCAGATATTTAAATCTAGAGAGGCTGCTTCCAACCTTTGCTCTTAAAAACTCCCAGGGCAACATTCCATCCGCAGATACAAGCTCAGGCCTATTTATAAAACCCTCCCTTTTAATTGGAATAGTGAGGCTGTCCTTCAAGCGGTGCACAGTCAAAATATCGATTCCCTAATATCGACCTACACTAATATTGAGTTGTAAATATCGAAGGTGAAGAATATCCAGGTCAAGAATATCGTTGGACCGAATATCGACCCTAAGGTAAGTAATATCGATTTTTTTTATATTGATGTAAGTAATATCAAAGTTAGTAATATCAATATCAATTATATCCCTGTCACTAATTTCGATGTTACTAATATCGATATTTGTTTGTTGTCATGTATTTTAATATGTATTTTATATGTATATGTTATATGGTTTTGTTAAGTATTTCATTTGTTTTAAATTATATGTGTACTATTTATTATATATGAAAAATGTTATTTGTAATTTAATTTTATGTTTTAGTACTGGAGCGGGTTGTGGGTTTATAGAGGAATAGGGTGGGAAGTAATTTAATTATATTAAATTAATTTTAAATTTTTGTAATTGTAAATTAATTTCAATTAATTTTAGCGTTTAAGTTCTGTAGCGGGTTGTGTGTTTATAGGGGAATTGGGTGGGAAGTAATGTAATTGTAATTAAGTAATTATTTATTTTTGATGGGTATTGATAATTATTTTATTTCTAATTAATTATTAATTGGTAATTAATAATTTTAATTGGTAATTAATAATTTTAATTGGTAATTAACTTTATTAATTGGAAATTAAGGTTTGTAAATGGTAATTATATTTTTTAATTGGCAATTAATTTTTTTAATTGGTAATTAAGGTTTGTAATTGGTAATTATAATTTTTAATTGGCAATTCATTTTTTTAATTGGTAATTAGGGTTTGTAATTGGAAATTACAATTTTTAATTGGCAATTATTTTTTTAATTGGTAATTAATTTTTTGAAATTGGTAAATAATAATTTTAATTGTTAATTTTTATTCATTGGAAATGTATTTTATTAATTGGTAAATCATTTTTTCTAAAAAATACATTTTATTCAAAAATAAATTTACTGTTTACCATTTTTAAATTGGTAATCAATTTTTAATTATTAATATTTTTGGTTTAGAAAAATATTTAAGTGCTTAATATTATTTGGTTATTTATATTTATTAATTAATATTTATTGGTATTTATGTTAATTTATTGATAATTAATTATTTAATTGTAATTATGTTTTTAGTAATTATCAATGGGGATTTGCAAATGATGTAGTTAATTAAAAATAAAAATTTTAATTATTTTATTTAGAACAATTATTTATAAGTATGGTATATTTAACTTCTATACTATCCAATGCTTTCCCTACTGTTGCACTCTCTGGAGTGGGAATAGTAATTTTTACCTCTACGCTATCCAACGCTTTCCCTACTGTTGCACTCTCTGGAGTGGGAATAGTAATTTTTACTCCTACGCTATCGAATGTTTTCCCTAGTGTTGCACTCTCTGGAGTGGGAATAGTAATTTTTACCCCTAAGCTATCCAACGCTTTCCCTACTATTGGACTCTCTGGAGTGGGAATAGTAATTTTTACCCCTACGCTATCCAACGCTTTCCTTACTGTTGCACTCTCTCGAGTGGGAATAGTAATTTTTAACCTACGCTATCCAACGCTTTCCCTACTGTTGCATTCTCTGGAGTGGGAATAGTAATTTTTACCCCTACGCTATCCAACGCTTTCCCTACTGTTGCACTCTCTGGAGTGGGAATAGTAATTTTTACCCCTACGCTATCCAACGCTTTACCTACTGTTGCATTTTCTGGAGTGGGAATAGTAATTTTTACACCTACGCTATCCAATGCTTTCCCTACTGTTGCACTCTCTGGAGTTGGAATAGTAATTTTTACCCCTACGCTATCCAACGCTTTACCTTCTGTTGCACTTTTTGTAGTTGGATTAGTAATTTTTACCCCTACGCTATCCAACATTTTATATAATTAATTTTAAAAATATTAAAAGTATATTTAATGTTTTTAATGTATTAACCATAATTCTTTACTTTTTTTATTTATGTTTGTAAATGTATTTGTAATTTACAATATTTTTTATTAATTTATAAATTATTAAAATAATTATACCAAATTATTGTTACGTACATATATATTATATATTTTCTGTATATGTTTAATGAATGTATTATTATTATATATGTATTATATAATAATTTTAAACATTCTTAGATATTTTTAACTATGTTGATTTTATTTATTAGTGTTATTTACTTTATTTTACATTTATATTTTTACAGAAAAAAACGATATTTTTAACATCGATATTTTATTTTCGATATTTTTGTACTTACCCTGTTGTAGATAGGATGTCGATATTCTTGCCTTCGATATTTTTGCATCGATATTCCTGTAGGTCGATATTTTGTAGGTCCCTTTCAAGCATAACAGAGTCCCAGGAGAGTCCCAGATCGGTGCAAAATCTGAATATTACCCTATCCCCAACCTACATCTGACCTTATATCAGAGATTGAGGGCTGCCCTGAGCACTTTCAGAATACCCTTTTTGAAGAGCCTAGGTGCCCCAAATTTATAAAGAAAGCCTTCGCCTCCACCATTCCCTTCTGTCTTCACCATTTCCCCCCATAGTCTACCCCAGGATGTCTCTTCCGGTTTTACAAGTAATATCCTGATGTTTTTAAATTGGAAGGCAACAGAGTACCAACTAATATCTGGAAGAGCTAACCCTCCTTTGGTAAGCCTATGTCTCAGCTTTTTCCATGACAATTTTGCGCCCTTATTCGTCCAGATACAACTTCCGATCTTACTTTGAATTTTATCTACATCTTTACTAGGAAATTCAAGGGAAATCGCATTAAACAAATAAGTCAACTTGGTTAGAATAACCATTTTTACCAAGTTGACCCTACCAAAGATTGTTAATGGGAGATTTTTCAATCTTGCAAATAACCGGTCCACTTCCTTTATGATCTTATTCAGTTTTGTTTGAGGGATTTTATCGAGATGGTCCTATACCCAATCATGGAAAACTTCCTAAATCTGACTGGCTCACAGCACATTTGTGGGTCGCTTCAGAAATTGAAAGCATTTTCTAGAGTATGTATCAGGCAAGGCAATCATCACAGAAACACTTAATTCAACACTACCTTGAGTGTACAGATAATACTTTCATTTTCATTCAAAAACTTTATTGCGTTTTTTTCATACCATAAAAGTACAGTCAATTACTTCGGTTACATTACAAGGGTAGGTTTTAGGAAGGGTATGTGTCACAGTCAGAAGCAATTCGGGTAAAATCCATACATAATAACAAACATCATTAAAAAGTTAAAATACATAAATATTAAAACTTTTATCGTAAAAATTTGATATATTTACAATTCTAAAATCCTTAGTCCAAAAAAGATTTAATCACCAGATCACATACGGCAGTAGGAAGGCAAAATAGTATACTGGAATCATTTAGGGGTTGGAACACTATAGTCCTAAAAGGTAGCAGCACCATCTCAACTGAAGACATTCACCATTATAGTAGATTTCTACGAATCAGCCACATTGCAAATAGGAACTTTTTTATTGCAACCACGTATAAGGGATTAGCATCAGTTCTTAGGATCCTGAGGAAGTCTAAGTGATTCCTGATTTCTAAGTTCCTGCACAGTTGTTTTAACCATTTCCGCCTTGGCAGATTGTAAGCCCCACAGAAAAGGACAACGTGCACGACTGTTTCCTCCTTTTCAAAGCATCCGGGGCAAAATCGTTTTGGTACTCCAGCCCACTTATTGGTAAAAGAAAAAAATAGTTAGAGTACCATGTCTGAACTGGAGGAAAAGTTTTTTAGCTAATAATGGCTGAATAGAATCTAGTACCTTTTCGAATTCGTAGTGGCACTTGAAGTCAAGGAATTCAGATGTGAGACTTGATGTTGTGGATGACCTTAGGGCTTCTGTCATTCTGTACTCCCTAACCGCAGCTTTCAATAAGGATTTTGATGTCGTTAAGCATGCATTCTCCGGGTTGGACCAGAGGTTTTCCATGCCTATCGCACAAAAAGAGTTCTTAATAAAGGATAACCATGGAATGCTGCCAGCCCCCAATAATTTCATTACCCCTTTCAATTCCTCCCTATAGCACCCCAGCTCAGGAGTGCTCCACAACCTCTGCCAATATAACAGCGGTCTAATTGCTGCCACATCGGATATAGGGAGAATATTAAGGTCCATCCTGAGTGGAACTAAGGGTGTTGATTTTGGGAGGGTCAAACTTTGTCGGATTAAATTATTGTCCGTTAGAGTTAGGGAATTACAGGACCTGTATCCCCATAGTTCGCCCCGTATAACGATGTGGCCCTTGCCTGGACCTTGTAGATTTCCAGAGGAGGGGCTATCGTTTTTACGGCGCAGTTATTTTGCACTCTGAGAATGCCCCCTAACCGGCTTGAGACTCAAATTGGCCTTATCCATCTGTGGACCCCAGCCCATCTTATCATTTAATGTAAGACCCAGATATTCGAACACAGACACCCTTTCCAGGGTCGATCCTCCATTAATGAATGGGCACAATTTCTGGTGTTCGCATTAAAAACCATGTACTTGGTTTTGTTGATGTTAATCACGAGGTTCCTTTTTCTGCAGAATTGACTAAACGCGTTTAGGACACGCTGCATGCCCATAGATGACATTTAGAGCAGCAGCGTGTCATCCGCAAACATAAGGGCGGGGCAGCTTTGCGTACCCAACTTCGGGCAGTCAATGTCCTTTATGGCTAACAAAAGGGTTGGCGCTAAGATGCAACCTTGCCTAACCCCCTTTTCTACGGGGAAGGGTGCGGTCAGTTGCCCATGCTTGCCATACCTTACTCTTGCAAAGGATCCTTCGTGGAGAAGCCTAAACTGGTGGCACAGATATGGTGGAACGCCCAGGCACAAGAGAATACTCCAGAGCTGGTTACAGTCCACCATATCGAATGCCGACTTCAGGTCCACGAAGGTTAGATATAGACTACCACCACCTAGTGTAACATGCTTCCAGTGTAATAACTGGAGCCTGAAAACTGGTCAATAGTGGAGGTTTTTGCCCTGAATCCTGCTTGTAAAGGATTAATAATGTCTTGTTCACTCATCCATTCTTGTAGGCGATTTAGTAGAACCCTTACATAGATTTTTTGAGATACATCTATAAGGCTTATTGGCATGTAATTCGCTGGTTCCAGAGGTGATCCTTTTTTGGGGATAATCTCTGCCCCCAGCCATGTGGTGGGAGCAGGTGAACCCCCCAAGATGGCATTAAATAGTGCTTGTAAATATGGGGCCCAAATTTATTGTTCCTCCCTTTACAAGTCATCTGGGATCCTATCCAGGCCAGGCGCTTTATTTCCTTGCAACTTAAGAAGGGCTAATTGGACCTCATCCAAGGTGCAAGGTGGAATATCCCATGGAGGGTCAAGATTTAAAAGGCATATGGGGAGCTCACTGGCTTTGAATGTAGAGTTGGAATAAAGTTCTTTAAAGTGTATGCGCCAAGCTTCTTCACAGATTGATGGATCCAAATTAGTCTTTCCCTCTGGCTTCCATAAGGTCTTTGCGTCTTTTACCTCCAGTGCGAGTTTAATAGATTCCCATCTTTCCTCTTCCCATTCTTTTTTTGCATTTAGGATGATTTTTTTAAAAGCAGCCCTAGCTTCCCTAATGAGTGACTGTTCTCCCCCCTTAATGGTAGAAAGGAGGGTACATTTTAGGCTTAATAATTTTAGGATTGAAGAAGAAGCCCACCAGAGTTGCAGCCTTTTCCTGATGGAGTTCTCCAAAATCCTCTCCATTTACATTGTTGGTAAGGTTATCCGAGAGTGTGGATGCCCTCTCCAGCAAAGGAATAATACTTTTGTAAATTCTGGCCACCGCTTCTGGGGATTGAGATAGTTTGGCCCAGCGGATGCGCCTCCCCCCATCTCTAACTCTGTAATCTCCATTCGAAGATTTAATGGGGCTGTAGTCTGCATCATTACAACTGATATCTACCAGAGCGACCAAGGGGTTATGGTCACTTTCTGTACGTTGAATGATGCTAAAATCTAAAATCCTATGCCAATTCGCAATGCTGATCAATTATCGAGCTCTGACCTGCGCGTTCAAATGTTGCGTGAGCTGGATTATCTTTTGGGAACCTGCCTTTGCAGGCCCTTAGGGAAAAGGTCATGGTAAGTGAGGGTATTTGAAGGACTAATGGTGACCATCCTTTGGCGGGGTATGTGTTGGACGGGGGCACTGATAAGGTTTCGTCCTCATCGGCAGTAATTGGTTGAACTATGCCGTTCAATGGCTCATAATGGCAAATAAAATCCCCTCCGATTATAGTTAGCGAGTCACCCGGGAGGGAGTTTAAGAGAGCAACCAATTTTTCTAGAGTTCCAGAGGTCCTACCATACTGTACTAGGAGGGAGTACATGTTCATAAATAAAAAAATCCGCTTTTTTAGATGTCAATAAGATGCAGGTTATGTCCGGACGACCGGTGTCGAGTCTTTTTGCCGTAAAGCCAAGGTCGGTGCCCAACCATATACACAATCCCCCAGAAGGTCTGCCTTTGGGCCCCTTGAATGCTGGCTCATGATAAGTAACAAAGCCCGCTCTATGGACGGGGGTTGGGGACCAAGTCTCTTGGAGGAGACAAATTCCATGTGCATCAACAAACTCCCCCCAATCTGGTGTATCAAATTTAGATACAATGCCGGCTATGTTCCAGGACAATAATTTTAGGCCTCTAGTGGTGGTTCCCAATGAGTTCCCGACAGTGGTCTCTGGGCGTAGGCTCACCTTAGTACAATGATCATCAGGACTTAGGGTATGATTTACAGAAACGTCGGGAGGGCGGATAGGCATAGACAAAGAATTAGTTAAAACATTAGTATGATCGGGTGTACAGATACCACTCTATGGTCATTGATAGTTAGTTCTGCAACATTACAGTTTCCTACTGTCTCAACTTCTAGGTGTTCAGACTCTGTCCTCCCCATTAACCCTGCTTTGGATACAGTCGACTGGCCAACTAAGGAGGCACCCTGAGATGCACCACCTGAAGTCAGTCAATCCACTGAGTCCAGTCGTGCAAATCTATTATACAGAGGAATAGAAAAGTGGTTGCTCCCATTAGGACAGATTGACTTCCTACCAGGATTGTTCATTCTGCCTGCCACCCTCTCAAATTTCCCTGAAAAAGGCATTGAATCTGGGGGAAGGTAGAAGTAGCTTAAGTCTCTAACCTGGATATCGGAATTTGGATTTCCCAGGTCTCCCCAGACAACATGCTCAGCTGTCCTTATTTCCTTAAAATTGATGACGATGCAATCCCCTAAAATATTTTTCTTTTTGAGTCCCACCCAATTCACTCGCCTAACAAACAAGATCTTAGATTGAATGTCAATGGGAAGTGGTCTGTTGACATTTAACCAGTGCATCGTCTTATTCCTCAATTGGTCGTACGTTTCTAACTGGTCTTGCATAAGTGTCGGGACACCGGTCAACACAGCCACATAGGGTGCACACTCTGGGTGGAGGTCTAGATGAGTGTGTATGCCTTCAGACCTCTTTCCATTCTTGTATCCCATAGGGGCGGTGTCCTTTGACTGGGGCTGGGGCTGACCCTCACAATTATTTATAACAGTGCTTTGGCCGCAATGATGTATTGGAAATTGCTGAGTTGGAGGAGGAATTCTACTGGACTTCACAGCAGCTTACTCAATTAAACCACTTTTGGACCCTGCCTTTGCAATTGCTGTTTGATCTACTGATACCACAGGCACTGCAGATACCCCACCCTCCCCTGACCTTACAGTTGCTCTGTTGTTCCCACAAGTTGTTACTCTAATCTTTGTAGCATTTATGACAAGGGACACTAATGTCTCAAGTTAAATAAGCTTATTTTCAATTGAGGTAAGTCTTGATAAGATGGGATCCAGATGAGTTTTCATCAGGGTACTCAGATTATTGGGATAATCACTCTCCATTGCTGATGTAGCAAAATCACTTCCATCCAAAGTCACAAAATGTGACCCTTGTACTGGTAGTGGATTAACTTCAGTGATTGCCGTGCATGCCGATTAATTTTCGTCTGGTTGATTTAATTTACAGACTTTGGCCTTCCTCACTTTTTGTTGCACTCCCCCCTCTTTCTTTTTGAAATCGCCCCTTGAGCAGTGTCCATCAAAGTGCTTTGCTGATAGTGAACCGATACTTCACATATTACAGTGTTCTTAGGGGTAGAATGTAGAGCTTTGTTACCCAGTGCCACCTTTTCCTGGGCTTGGCTGGCCTTTGTTTGGGGAGAGGTGCTCAGTATTTGTGGCAGTGCTGGGGTGGGGGATTTGTGGCCTCTTGGAGGTGTGGAGCTATTCATGATCTGACCCAATGATGACCTTTTTAAAAATACTGGGTCCATGAAAAGTCTTCGCTCAGTAATTTCAATCTCGTGGGCCAGAACAGAAGTGGCCCGTGTAATGAATTGGTCGAGTGTTCCTGCGATGGAGCCACCTCCAGCTATCCTCCTACCTCGCCCCTCCCTGGTGGTCATATTGTATCCAGACAGTATAGCCTTGTTACTATAACACACAATTGGATAGATTAGGTCCACTTACTAGGAAAGTTTGTACTGTTGTTGGACGATTTCCTCGTGGGGCCAAGAGATGTGGCCTAGCCCAGCCTCTCAAGGCCTCGAACGGGCTCAAACAGACCCACCGTTGGCCCGGGCTTCGCCCGGTGCCGCCTGCGCGCGTCCTGCGACGCGATGGGAACGCCGGGCCTTTGAGCGCCTCCGGGCTCGGAAATGGACAGAGGTGGGCGGGGTGATTCTGGGGGCTGTAGTCCCCCCCCCCCCTCGGCGGCCACGTAGTAGTTCTGGAAGCGGCGGCGGGGGAGACTAGCAGCCGGTTGCCCACAGCGCTAGCAGCTCGTTGTTGCAGGTAAGTGGTCAACAAAAGTAGCCCCAAGAGAGTTTTGAACACACGCTGTCAGGGTACTTTCACAAAGTGAACAGCAAAAACAATCAAATGTAAAATGTAAGAGAACTGACTTTAAGTAATTATAGAAAAGCTTTACCATGCCACAAACTGAGGTCAACAGCAGGCACAAAAACATACTCACCTAAAATAAATTTGGTTTATTTGCACTTCTTTGTCAGTTTACTTGGCCCTCTTTAGAGACACAGAAAGTAATTTTTTGCAAGACTGATCTATTCAGTCTGCCTTCATGACATACAGCCATATGCAGAGTCCGCTCTGTGATATTCTAGTGTTTAGACCAAAAATCTCAAACAAACATTTTGTGTACAAAATATTGTGTCAAGAATATTGAGGACCAAAATATTGTGAGTGTAAGTTTTTATAGGTAAGCAAAAGTTGTATTATGTATAAATCCACATATATGTACCTTGACGATATATATATATTCAAGGTACATAGATGTGGAGTTAAGAATAATAAATCTATACTTACCTATTTGCACTTGCCATCTCAATATTTTCGTCCTCGATATTGTTGACACAATATTCTGTCCACGCAATAATTTTGTTTCCTATATTCTGTCAGTGGTCTAATATTCTAGTAAAGGGCCAGAAAGAGGAGAAAGATGGCCACAAAATGCACAAGCATCCCTACCTCAGAATGTGATCTCTATGGGTCCCTTGTCTGTTTCTATGGACTTTACATTCACTAGCATGGCATCATGGAGCATTCAGTGCTCTTGCAATTTCAAGATCTGGAGGATACTTGACACTCATTCTGCTGGAAAGGGGAATGCTTCTCCTGACGAGCACAGAGGATTTTGGTAACTTGTTCCCAAAGCTTGAGTGATATTCAAAACTGCCCTACAGAGCGATGAAGATGGACAGGTGTACCATGGGCCCTCCACAATACCTTACCTGAGAAACAGCCCATATTGATATGGATAATTGGTGCCACGAAAGGCTTAGCAGGTTACTGATGATGTGTAGTCAGCCTTGCACCCAGATTAGCATTCAGGCATCTACTACACACCAACCTAGTACAAAATATATGTAGCAAACGGAATGAAAATCACAAATATACTGGCAATAGAGAACACAAAAAACCATACCTAATGAAGATATTGAACCTTACAGTAGTCTGTTCCCTACATGACCTAGCTATAATTGGTAGCAGGGAGAAAATCTGCCATTCAAAGCGCTAAGAAATAAAATTCACAGAAAACCATGAACCAAAATGGAGCATAGCCCAAGCTGACAAAGCCCACTCATCATGCCAGGCTATGTCTGAGGAAAAAGACAAATGTTCCTGGAACTGTTGCTCTCTGAAAAAATCTGTTCTCTTTGATGTTAGACAGAGTTTTAGGCCCTATATCTTTCGGTTCTCAAGACGATAAGTGAGAGTGTGTTATTGTGGTCATGACGTGTTTAAGAACGGTAGCATGTGGCGAGAATACACTCATATATAGAGCTTATTGCCATACCAAATTGTTTCTCACATAACTTGGAGGAAGAATGTCAATAGTGGCACCACTATTAATCAAATACATAGTATATATGTAACCCACTAGCAGATTGCTAATAATAAAACTTAATCATCATTTTATGGATAACTTATATGACATTATCCAAAATTGGCTATCCTAAGAGATTGAAGGTCCAAAATCAGACAGGCTTGACAAAATATCGAAATATCAATGTGTACACAACACTGACATGGCCCCTGCCTTCCTCTAAAGCTCTGGTGGCTGAAGGTTTCTCTGTCAGCTCTTCTCAAAATGTAGGGGTCTAGAGGTTCAAAGAACTTACAGAGAATTTTTCAACCTTTGAAGAGTAATTTTTTATTCCAATGCCACAGGACTTCCATAGGGAGCACTTTTGCTTCAAGCAATGCCTACCTCAACATGAGTTGGTTTGAGGAACAGAACACTGGACCAACAACCCATATAAAATCTGGATACCGTTGTGGCAGTATTACATCGATGACTCTTGGTCATATGGCATAGGATGACACTACCATTGAATCTTCCAACAGATGACTCAATAAAAGAAACCCATTTCTCAGCTTTACAATGACAGCTAATAGATCCCATCACAGCAAAAGGCAGGAAACCTACAATCTTCCTGCTCCCTGTACACTAAGCACACACTGACCGTTACAGTCTGTTACACTTTGAAAGTGCTCACCCTTTGGCCCTAAGTTAGAATTTGCCGGTGGGCCAATTCTTACGAATCAGGTGAAATTGCTCCAACATCAAAGATTACAAGATTGAATCCAAGAGACTCGCTGAGAAACTGAAAGAAAGAGAGTATATTGAGAGGATCATTACCAAGGCACAAAAGAGAACATGAAATGCCCCAGAGAGGCCTCGCTGGAAACTAATATTAGGCAGGACATCCTTCATCTTTGTGAGTGCATACAACTATTCATACACTACCATCAAAAGAATCATAAATAAACACTGGCACATGCTCACTACAAACCAACTGATCTTTGGCAAATTTCTGTTCTAATTTAAGAGAAATATGAAGCATCAGAAACTGACTAGTACACAGTAAAACATGGCAGGGGAACTCTTAACACCAGACCACTCTATGAGATCTTTCCCCTGCCAAGGGACACTTCCCTGGTAGGAACTGCTCGGTTTGTCCTTTAACTTCACAATCAAAAACAATTTATCTCGACTTTGCCACCCCCTGGAAGCAGAGGGTGCACACAAGCTCATAGTAACAACGTGATATATGTCATTACCTATCCCTGTGGGCTTCGTAATACCGGAATGATAGCAAGAAAGCTCACAATTCGCATAAGCAAACACCGGAGCACCATCAGCTGAAGAAAAACAGCAACGAGATTGACAGGATACTTCCTAGAGAAGAAATATTGCGATAAAGACATTCACTGGGCTATTATCAAGAAACTCACTGCTCAACCTGTGAATAACAGCAAGCTCCCAACAAAGGAACAATGATGGGTGTACAGGTTACAAACACACAAACAGGGTCTTAAAGACCAAATACCATGGATCAAACTCAGCTCTCGTTAGTCCCACCAAACAGTAACATGCCACGGAATCACCCAGGAATCACGTCTACACATTTAGGGTGGGCCTATGATGGTGCTACAGCGCGGCTCCAGAAATTATTTCTAAGTATCACTCACCATTTCCCTGAAACCTTTAAACACACAAACCATACACCAGTGGGGCCCATAACACTGCGCATTTACTCTGCTCACTTATACTTGGCTTCAAGGCTTTTGGTGAATTGCAATGGAGAAATGCTGTAACATTTGGTGGAGCGTTCAAACCTATTTAACTATTTATTATTTACACCTGCAATTTTTAAAAACAATTTACCATAGTTTATTTAAACATTTGATTTTCAGACACACCACCATAACGGCAATGGATCAGCTAGAAAGAAAATTAGGCGTAGGAAAATCACAAGACCAGCTTTTAAAAATCACTGTGATACTATACTGAACTGCTTAGCGGCCAGCCCTGGGGGTTGTAGGCCCGGTTTTGTATATGTGTGCAAATGTTAAATAAAGGTTTTCAAAAAAAATAAAAAATCCATTTTTCCAATTTTCTTAAAAGCAAAACTTTAATAGGTCTGACATTTATGCATTAGTCAAATCTTTATTTAGTAAAATCTTAAACTTTATTTCAATAATGATCATTTTATTCGGAGCTCAAGAAAAATCGCTTTAGTTTAGATTTCAGTTAAAGTTTAGCAAAGAACAAATAGTTCCAAGGTCATTCTCTCCTAACATCCCTGTCTAGCACCCTCATCTTATCCTTAAGTCCTGCAAAGCAAACAAGGTATATTAGTTAGAGTCTTACATCCAGAAATCGGTCAGCAAACGGGCAGCATCTTCGATAGAAATTGGAAAAGCGACCCCAACCTTACAAAACCAGGGGTTTTTATACCTTATTTCTCTAACTTAATCTATCTAAAATGTAACTTCCATCACTTATTCAGTTTCTGATTGGACAAAATCGTTGTGGGTGAACATCTCTTCACCATTACAGCATCATTTTAACATTGTGTCAGCAGAAAAATAAAGGGTCTTTGTTAAAGTCAGTTTGCGGCCTAGGCGCTTCCTCGAGTAGATACATCGACCATCTTTCCCAGGCTCTTGAGCATTACATCGTCCATGCGTGGTACCCATCCTTGGTTCCGGGCCATGTTAGCCTTGAACTTTCTCGAACACAAGCAGTTCACTCTGACTTGCAGATTTTGGGGCGCGTGCGCTATTCAGCTCTTGCTCACAGTTTACCCACACGTCTATTTTGTTTAGGCCTCAGAGGCCACTTTTTGAAACTATCATAGAAACAAACACAAATTCATGTTAGTTATTGAATTGAAACCCATTCTGTTTACCTTCCACCATACTAATATTTTCCATTAGTTGTTACCTAGCAAATAAGCCACACAAATGCGTTTTATACTTACATAATCGACCTTCTCGTTTCACAATACGTGTACAAAAAGCACATTTAAATAGCGTTTTGTTTGTAACTAAACAGCACATTAGTTCACATCACAATAACATTACATATTAGCTAGGTTTATTGCAACATGCAAACACAATTAGTATTCCCGTGTGTAAAAATAAAATAATTTGTGCATCTTACTCTATGGTTGATTATTTTCACAAAACATGCAATTAGTAAACATTATTGATATGGGACATTGACTTCAAGAGGGGTGCACAAAATTTTGCGTTTGCCACCTCGCTCCAACAATGGAAATGTACATGTGCTCTCCTTTTACCATGCCAGTAAACATACCCCACTCTGGGGTATCAGCAACCAACCATCATTGGACAACTCCCCCAAAAGCATACGTGGAACCATTGCATATGTGTACATGAGCATTATGACACATAGCCCTTAAATTGTGAATACCAATTACAGACACTACGCACAGTGTATATTCTGGTCAAACACATTCATCCTTGGAACTTTTGTTCACTGGAAGGCTTTTCTAAACTGGGGTGTATGGAGAGCATATCATCCATAACTCCCGGCTGGGATTATTTACCACCCTGGGAAAACTTTATACAGATCTTATGTCTAGATCTGCATTAATTACATCACTACATTGGCCTTGTACGAGATTCAGTACTATCACAGGCCATTTATATTCCCCCATGCTGTGAAATTACTATGATGGTCGATACAGGAAAAGTATAAATCCCATTGGTAATAGTGTAAACATTACATAATACGGAGGGATTATTAACATATGTTTTACCCCCAATGTGGGATGTTCGCGTTACTGCTCAAACTTCAAATATGACCGGTAATTCCTTGCAATATTTCACAGTGAGTGCCTTTCAACACCGCCTTGGAGACAGGGGTGACTGGGGACTTCGTCTACCATGATTCCCTGGCTGAAGCATACGCACATGCCGACCAGGGCTGAAGGAAAAGCAGCGCGCCTTTCAGGAGGAGTATTGGTCCTCCCCAGTACTGGCGCAGTCAAGGGCCTTTTTACACCTGATCCCGGGCGCCATAATGACCAGCTGCAACACGGACGAGGAGGCATCTCCCACCTCGAATTAACCAATTAATGGAGAAACCCTACCATACCGGCTGGATCAAGGGGAGTACATATACCGATCTCCTTCAGCACCTACCTGCCACAACCAGGAGAGCAGAGCCAAGTACGTGCCAGAAGAGGTTGGGACCCTTGAAGAAGTACGTTCTTAATCTAACTGTACAGCGTGCCTTACGCTGGTATACCTCAACCAGTATCTCAATTTTTGTTTGTTTGAACTCCATGAAGCCTCTGAATGTTCTATGCCTTTGCTCAGCCTGACAGTAGTTTTTATTTCCATCCTTTTAGAGTCTGACTACAGGGACACCCACTCATCTTCCTATGGGGACATTATTCCTCAGCACTTTGCAGTAACTAACCTCACAACACAAATGTACATCTCTAGATGGATACTAAGCTCCCTTTTCCCCGTTTTATAAAGAAATCCATGATGGGGTCATGAACAATCGTCTAATGTATGTGTATAAATTTTTTTTATCTAAATGCATCACACACATTTCTGCAGAAGGCCTGCATGAAAGATATATACTTACACTTCTGTGTGACACAAAAGGTGTAATAGTGGTGCACTCTCACAACGTCACTCACCACAGTCCTAATATTGATGCAGATTTGATATGTCTGTGTATGAGACTGAACAAGACACCAATGACTGAAACATTAATGTGCGCACATTCTCTAGCATGTGAAGTTTGCACACAAAGATGGGAGAAATGCGCGTCGTTCAGGGTGAATCACATGATGGCCAACATCCTCAGGCCATTTACATGTTTATTCTCATGTATATCTCTGAGTGGCGAGTATAGCTCCTTATGTGCATGCTTTGAATATTTTGCATGGCATACACAAAATATCACATCATTGGTGGAGTGACATATTTATGAACCAACCCTGAAGATGGCCCAGGACCTTTTTAGGCTGTGAGTATAGGGCTGAAACATGTTAGTGATTTAGGGTCACAGAACCACTGCATCCTAATACCCCTACAAAGTATTTATTTTTAACCTTCACATCCATACCACTGATAAAGGGAAGCCTTGGGAGTGAGTGAGGAATTTTATATTTAAGGTTATGCCCCCTATCCAACTATCTTCCTAAGTGATCCCTGAAATATGGTCGAGCCTACACTGACCATTAGGAGTCAGGGTGAACCTGATGATGAAATTTGCCTATATCAGAGTGAGTGAGGGTTGTATAAAAGAAAGGGCGTTCTTTCCTTCCCCACTCCAGTAGGAGTGGAGCATAGATGTGGTGCATTACCGATTCTCCCCCTTTTCCTCTGTACGCTCCCCATTGTTAATAAAAATGCTTCCTAGTTTCTCCTTTTGACTGGTAAGGTTCTCCACAAGATAAGTAATTCCAGTCTTATAGTGAGGGTCGATAGGGGTGTCTGTGTTGGCTTAAGAGGGTATTACAGCAGCAGGTCAGGTGAAAGAGAGCGGAGATTTCATTATGTAAAGAAAATGAATTCTTAACTGAAAGCATTTCTCCTCTATGAAATTCAGACAGTATTTTGGAACAGGTAGCTGGCAAGTGAGTAGAAAGTGAACCTCCACTGAGAAGGACGTTTGTCCTTTCCTGGTGTAAGAAGTTAAGGTTCTGAGTAAATATGTGTGCATGACTGAAAGATGTTTCAATCGGGTGTGTCCCTCCAATAGCAACTAATGTAGGAATTTCAGGGATGCTTTGAGTATGTATGTTTTTATGCTCCAACTTTCTGGAAATTGGGTTTTATTAGTTTTATAACCAAGCAAATCTGATCAGGTGGTTTCTACTTGGAACTGGGCCAGATTAGAAAACTATAGCTGAATATGGCAACCAGGGATTTGGTACATGAGGGCAGACAAATATATGAGTACTCTACTGAGGTTGAATGTTCGCAGAAATATTCCCTCTCTTTTTCTATTTTCATTTTGGATTCCCTACTTTAAATGTATGTTGTTCATAAAATAAAACACACATGTATGAATGATTCTACCTTTTCAATCTACAGACTTCAATTTTCCACAGGTGAGTTCTACTTATGCACATCCCTGCCTCATGACACCACTCAATTATTAATCCCCATACAATAACTTTTCATCTCCATATAGTAACACTTTACATCATTTTTTTGCTATCCACCGACTCTCAACAATCACAATTCCCCTGCAATTTGCAGCTTCACCCACTCTCACTTACATTATGAGTCACTACACACTCTCATGCACAGCACTTATTCACCCACAGTCACTTGTACTTCAACTCATTTAAATCACTTACTAAGCTATGTGGCGGTCAACTAGACTAAACCACTCACACATATACTTACATCAACACCAACCCATAACAAAACTTGTCCTTCACACCAATAAGTTATGATTAGTATTTTACAACAACTAAAGTATTCACAGGTCTGTTCAAATCCAGAACAACACTAGGCTTTACGGAACGTGACTATATTCAGAATGACCAGTACACAGACCTGGGCAATCCTTTCAGGAGGACGGATTCCCATCACTCACCAAGGTGACATGCTTCATCATCTGAGTCTCCTCCTAGTGACACACTAGTGGCGCCAGGGGCTACAACCCTTGCAATAAGAAGGGGAGCTCACTAATGTTTTTTCACGAACACTAATTGCGCAATAGCGCACTCTTATCAGATCCACTAGATGTGACGAGGTGTTTTGTTAAGGAGTGATGGATGCAGTGCACACAAGTGAGAAGAGTGAATTAAAAATGAACAGAAGGAGAAAAAAGATTTAATAGGTATCTCCTAATGCCCAGATTAAAAACAGTGCAACAGTTTTAACATAATAAAGGTCCATATTGAGAGGTTAACAAAGCGGAACAAAAGGGGATGATGGACGGAGCGTTTGAGGAAATCAAACACTCACCCCCAATCAATTGATCTGGGTTTAATCCATCACCATTCTTTAGCTCACTCAGCCACCCCAGTTCAGACGTGGCCATATGCAAATCAGTCTGACCCTGTGCCTCATGGGAACAGTCCAGCCCGAACTGCCAAGCCATGTCTTCCCTGGACCGGAAATAAGCATCCTGGCCAGATTAAAAACAGTGCAACAGTTTAAACATAATAAAGGTCCGTATTGAGAGGTAGGCCTACATGTTTCAGTCACTTGAATTGGGTGAATCCTAGGCTTTCTTCAGGACCATACAAAAGTGTACTTCTACTGCGTAAAATGTGCCAAAAGTGAAAGGACAAATAGTAAGTAGTAAAAACAGGGTTGGAACAAATACAACCATGTAACCTGAATCAGTAGGTTTTCATGTCCTCATCTGTATAGGGAATGTTGTTAGCATCTGTATACTGTGAGGAAGACATCTCACCTCACCTGGCAATGGCTCAGGAAAATGAAGCCTGCTCTATCCGTCGGTACCTCTGGCTTGTGCACAAGCCAATAGAAGTGGCTGAAACATGTAGACCTACCACTCAATATGGACAGTTATTATGTTAAAACTGTTGTTGCACTGCTTTTAATCTGGGCTTTAGGAGATACCTATTAAAGCTTTTTTCTCCTTCTGTTCGTTTTTAATTCACTCTTCTCACTTGTGTGCACTGCGTCCAATACTCCTTAATAAAACATCTCTTCACATCTAGTGGATCTGATAAGAGTGCGCTATCGCGCAATTAGTTTTAGTGAGAAACATCCGTGAGCTCCCCATCTTATTGTAAGGGTTGTAGCCCTTAGCGCAACTAGCGTGTCACTAGGAGGAGACCCAGATGATGAAGCATGTCACCTTGGTGAGTGATGGGAATCCATCCTCCTGAAAGGATTGCGCAGGTCTGTGTAATGGTCATTCTGAATATAGTCACGTTCCGTAAAGCCTAGTGTTGTTCTGGATTTGAACAGACCCGTGGATACTTTAGTTGTGATATATAATTGACTTGGGGAATATCTTCACACCAGGTCTCAAAAAGTTCCCTAGGACCCTCTTTTTCTCCTCTTTGCTATAGTATTTTACAACACCATTCACTTGCAACATCAATATCACACCTGACAATGTATCTCAACATTCACCACATTACACTTTACCCCACGGAATCATATGAAACATTGTTAAACATACCTCAGCCCACCTTAGGCCACCTACGTGCTTGAAAAACCACTCATTCTGGGTCATGCCAGTTAAACGTGCGTTTTAATAATACCATGAGCAAAAGCTCTGCTTTTTAGGGATAATGCTGGATTGTCTCGGTGTCTTTAAAAAAATCAGTTTGACAGTGTGTGTACCTCTTCAAGTGTTGTCATTGTGTCTTTTGGTACCTGAGGGCAGCCACGAAATTAGGTGGTTTTGTGTTTTGGCATTACTGTTATCAAAAAAGTGGTAATTCTATGCAGAATGTCTGCCCACTGGTGGTAATTTAATGGTTAGTTATAGCATCTTTGGCGCAATAACTTAATAAATGATGCACATGAGTTTGAAATTTGCAATTATCAGAAGCTGATTGTAGTGCTTAATTTGCGCAGAAGGCTGTCGGTGGTGGGCAGTGTCAAGAAAATATTGATGAAAAATAACTTCTAAAAGGGAAATAATAAGAGAGCAGTGTAGGGTGGTGAAAGAAAGATGATTTAGATGGAACCTATCTTTTTGTTCACTCAACCTTATGTACAGCGCTCTGATACCCTTGGGTCATGATCGCGCTTCATAAAACATTCTATTTAAAAAAATAAAATAAACGAAAAATCAAAACTAGGCAGCTTCGAAATACAGCTGACCAGGCAATAACCAGTGACAGATTCTTAATTAAAATCTTTGTGCCCCCACGCTTATTTATTTACCTACTGTCTCAACTTCTAGGTGTTCAGACTCTGTCCTCCCCATTAACCCTGCTTTGGATACAGTCGACTGGCCAACTAAGGAGGCACCCTGAGATGCACCACCTGAAGTCAGTCAATCCACTGAGTCCAGTCGTGCAAATCTATTATACAGAGGAATAGAAAAGTGGTTGCTCCCATTAGGACAGATTGACTTCCTACCAGGATTGTTCATTCTGCCTGCCACCCTCTCAAATTTCCCTGAAAAAGGCATTGAATCTGGGGGAAGGTAGAAGTAGCTTAAGTCTCTAACCTGGATATCGGAATTTGGATTTCCCAGGTCTCCCCAGACAACATGCTCACTTTTGTACGGTCCTGAAGAAAGCCTAGGATTCACCCAATTCAAGTGACTGAAACATGTAGGCCTACCTCTCAATACGGACCTTTATTATGTTTAAACTGTTGCACTGTTTTTAATCTGGCCAGGATGCTTATTTCCGGTCCAGGGAAGACATGGCTTGGCAGTTCGGGCTGGACTGTTCCCATGAGGCACAGGGTCAGACTGATTTGCATATGGCCACGTCTGAACTGGGTTCGTTTTTAATTCACTCTTCTCACTTGTGTGCACTGCGTCCAATACTCCTTAATAAAACATCTCTTCACATCTAGTGGATCTGATAAGAGTGCGCTATCGCGCAATTAGTTTTAGTGAGAAACATCCGTGAGCTCCCCATCTTATTGTAAGGGTTGTAGCCCTTAGCGCAACTAGCGTGTCACTAGGAGGAGACCCAGATGATGAAGCATGTCACCTTGGTGAGTGATGGGAATCCATCCTCCTGAAAGGATTGCGCAGGTCTGTGTAATGGTCATTCTGAATATAGTCACGTTCCGTAAAGCCTAGTGTTGTTCTGGATTTGAACAGACCCGTGGATACTTTAGTTGTGATATATAATTGACTTGGGGAATATCTTCACACCAGGTCTCAAAAAGTTCCCTAGGACCCTCTTTTTCTCCTCTTTGCTATAGTATTTTACAACACCATTCACTTGCAACATCAATATCACACCTGACAATGTATCTCAACATTCACCACATTACACTTTACCCCACGGAATCATATGAAACATTGTTAAACATACCTCAGCCCACCTTAGGCCACCTACGTGCTTGAAAAACCACTCATTCTGGGTCATGCCAGTTAAACGTGCGTTTTAATAATACCATGAGCAAAAGCTCTGCTTTTTAGGGATAATGCTGGATTGTCTCGGTGTCTTTAAAAAAATCAGTTTGACCGTGTGTGTACCTCTTCAAGTGTTGTCATTGTGTCTTTTGGTACCTGAGGGCAGCCACGAAATTAGGTGGTTTTGGCATTACTGTTATCAAAAAAGTGGTAATTCTATGCAGAATGTCTGCCCACTGGTGGTAATTTAATGGTTAGTTATAGCATCTTTGGCGCAATAACTTAATAAATGATGCACATGAGTTTGAAATTTGCAATTATCAGAAGCTGATTGTAGTGCTTAATTTGCGCAGAAGGCTGTCGGTGGTGGGCAGTGTCAAGAAAATATTGATGAAAAATAACTTCTAAAAGGGAAATAATAAGAGAGCAGTGTAGGGTGGTGAAAGAAAGATGATTTAGATGGAACCTATCTTTTTGTTCACTCAACCTTATGTACAGCGCTCTGATACCCTTGGGTCATGATCGCGCTTCATAAAACATTCTATTTAAAAAAATAAAATAAACGAAAAATCAAAACTAGGCAGCTTCGAAATACAGCTGACCAGGCAATAACCAGTGACAGATTCTTAATTAAAATCTTTGTGCCCCCACGCTTATTTATTTACCTACTGTCTCAACTTCTAGGTGTTCAGACTCTGTCCTCCCCATTAACCCTGCTTTGGATACAGTCGACTGGCCAACTAAGGAGGCACCCTGAGATGCACCACCTGAAGTCAGTCAATCCACTGAGTCCAGTCGTGCAAATCTATTATACAGAGGAATAGAAAAGTGGTTGCTCCCATTAGGACAGATTGACTTCCTACCAGGATTGTTCATTCTGCCTGCCACCCTCTCAAATTTCCCTGAAAAAGGCATTGAATCTGGGGGAAGGTAGAAGTAGCTTAAGTCTCTAACCTGGATATCGGAATTTGGATTTCCCAGGTCTCCCCAGACAACATGCTCAGCTGTCCTTATTTCCTTAAAATTGATGACGATGCAATCCCCTAAAATATTTTTCTTTTTGAGTCCCACCCAATTCACTCGCCTAACAAACAAGATCTTAGATTGAATGTCAATGGGAAGTGGTCTGTTGACATTTAACCAGTGCATCGTCTTATTCCTCAATTGGTCGTACGTTTCTAACTGGTCTTGCATAAGTGTCGGGACACTGGTCAACACAGCCACATAGGGTGCACACTCTGGGTGGAGGTCTAGATGAGTGTGTATGCCTTCAGACCTCTTTCCATTCTTGTATCCCATAGGGGCGGTGTCCTTTGACTGGGGCTGGGGCTGACCCTCACAATTATTTATAACAGTGCTTTGGCCGCAATGATGTATTGGAAATTTCTGAGTTGGAGGAGGAATTCTACCGGACTTCACAGCAGCTTGCTCAATTAAACCACTTTTGGACCCTGCCTTTGCAGTTGCTGTTTGATCTACTGATACGACAGGCACTGCAGATACCCCACCCTCCCCTGACCTTACAGTTGCTCTGTTGTTCCCACAAGTTGTTGCTCTAATCTTTGTAGCATTTATGACAAGGGACACTAATGTCTCAAGTTAAATAAGCTTATTTTCAATTGAGGTAAGTCTTGATAAGATGGGATCCAGATGAGTTTTCATCAGGGTACTCAAATTATTGGGATAATCACTCTCCATTGCTGATGTAGCAAAATCACTTCCATCCAAAGTCACAAAATGTGACCCTTGTACTGGTAGTGGATTAACTTCAGTGATTGCCGTGCATGCCGATTAATTTTCGTCTGGTTGATTTAATTTACAGACTTTGGCCTTCCTCACTTTTTGTTGCACTCCCCCCTCTTTCTTTTTGAAATCGCCCCTTGAGCAGTGTCCATCGAAGTGCTTTGCTGATAGTGAACCGATACTTCACATATTACAGTGTTCTTAGGGGTAGAATGTAGAGCTTCGTTACCCAGTGCCACCTTTTCCTGGGCTTGGCTGGCCTTTGTTTGGGGAGAGGTGCTCAGTATTTGTGGCAGTGCTGGGGTGGGGGATTTGTGGCCTCTTGGAGGTGTGGAGCTATTCATGATCTGACCCAATGATGACCTTTTTAAAAATACTGGGTCCATGAAAAGTCTTCGCTCAGTAATTTCAATCTCGTGGGCCAGAACAGAAGTGGCCCGTGTAATGAATTGGTCGAGTGTTCCTGCGATGGAGCCACCTCCAGCTATCCTCCTACCTCGCCCCTCCCTGGTGGTCATATTGTATCCAGACAGTATAGCCTTGTTACTATAACACACAATTGGATAGATTAGGTCCACTTACTAGGAAAGTTTGTACTGTTGTTGGACGATTTCCTCGTGGGGCCAAGAGATGTGGCCCAGCCCAGCCTCTCAAGGCCTCGAACGGGCTCAAACAGACTCACCGTTGGCCCGGGCTTCGCCCGGTGCCGCCTGCGCGCGTCCTGCGACGCGATGGGAACGCCGGGCCTTTGAGCGCCTCCGGGCTCGGAAATGGACAGAGGTGGGCGGGGTGATTCTGGGGGCTGTAGTCCCCCCCCCTCGGCGGCCACGTAGTAGTTCTGGAAGCGGCGGCGGGGGAGACTAGCAGCCGGTTGCCCACAGCGCTAGCAGCTCGTTGTTGCAGGTAAGTGGTCAACAAAAGTAGCCCCAAGAGAGTTTTAAACACACGCTGTCAGGGTACTTTCACAAAAGGAACAGCAAAAACAATCAAATGTAAAATGTAAGAGAACTGACTTTAAGTAATTATAGAAAAGCTTTACCATGCCACAAACTGAGGTCAACAGGAGGCACAAAAACATACTCACCTAAAATAAATTTGGTTTATTTGCACTTCTTTGTCAGTTTACTTGGCCCTCTTTAGAGACACAGAAAGTAATTTTTTCCAAGACTGATCTATTCAGTCTGCCTTCATGACATACAGCCATATGCAGAGTCCGCTCTGTGATATTCTAGTGTTTAGACCAAAAATCTCAAACAAACATTTTGTGTATAAAATATTGTGTCAAGAATATTGAGGACCAAAATATTGTGAGTGTAAGTTTTTATAGGTAAGCAAAAGTTGTATTATGTATAAATCCACATATATGTACCTTGACGATATATATATATTCAAGGTACATAGATGTGGAGTTAAGAATAATAAATCTATACTTACCTATTTGCACTTGCCATCTCAATATTTTTGTCCTCGATATTGTTGACACAATATTCTGTCCACGCAATAATTTTGTTTCCTATATTCTGTCAGTGGTCTAATATTCTAGTAAAGGGCCAGAAAGAGGAGAAAGATGGCCACGAAATGCACAAGCATCCCTACCTCAGAATGTGATCTCTATGGGTCCCTTGTCTGTTTCTATGGACTTTACATTCACTAGTATGGCATCATGGAGCATTCAGTGCTCTTGCAATTTCAAGATTTGGAGGATACTTGACACTCATTCTG
The DNA here is from genome assembly GCF_964263255.1 of Lissotriton vulgaris. Lineage (NCBI taxonomy): Eukaryota > Metazoa > Chordata > Amphibia > Caudata > Salamandridae > Lissotriton > Lissotriton vulgaris. The sequence goes on from NC_141691.1 coordinate 879,384,470, forward strand.
CTGGAAAGGGGAATGCTTCTCATGACCAGCACGGAGGATTTTGGTAACTTGTTCCCAAAGCTTGAGTGATATTCAAAACTGCCCTACAGAGCGATGAAGATGGACAGGTGTACCATGGGCCCTCCACAATACCTTACCTGAGAAACAGCCCATATTGATATGGATAATTGGTGCCACAAAAGGCTTAGCAGGTTACTGATGATGTGTAGTCAGCCTTGCACCCAGATTAGCATTCAGGCATCTACTACACACCAACCTAGTACAAAATATATGTAGCAAATGGAATGAAAATCACAAATATACTGGCAATAGAGAACACAAAAAAACCATACCTAATGAAGATATTGAACCTTACAGTAGTCTGTTCCCTACATGACCTAGCTATAATTGGTAGCAGGGAGAAAATCTGCCATTCAAAGCGCTAAGAAATAAAATTTACAGAAAACCATGAACCAAAATGGAGCATAACCCAAGCTGACAAAGCCCACTCATCATGCCAGGCTATGTCTGAGGAAAAAGACAAATGTTCCTGGAACTGTTGCTCTCTGAAAAAATCTGTTCTCTTTGATGTTAGACAGAGTTTTAGGCCCTATATCTTTCGGTTCTCAAGATGATAAGTGAGAGTGTGTTATTGTGGTCATGACGTGTTTAAGAACGGTAGCATGTAGCGAGAATACACTCATATATAGAGCTTATTGCCATACCAAATTTTTTCTCACATAACTTGGAGGAAGAATGTCAATAGTGGCACCACTATTAATCAAATACATAGTATATATGTAACCCACTAGCAGATTGCTAATAATAAAACTTAATCATCATTTTATGGATAACTTATATGACATTATCCAAAATTGGCTATCCTAAGAGATTGAAGGTCCAAAATCAGACAGGCTTGACAAAATATCGAAATATCAATGTGTACACAACACTGACATGGCCCCTGCCTTCCTCTAAAGCTCTGGTGGCTGAAGGTTTCTCTGTCAGCTCTTCTCAAAATGTAGGGTTCTAGAGGTTCAAAGAACTTACAGAGAATTTTTCAACCTTTGAAGAGTAATTTTTTATTCCAATGCCACAGGACTTCCATAGGGAGCACTTTTGCTTCAAGCAATGCCTACCTCAACATGAGTTGGTTTGAGGAACAGAACACTGGACCAACAACCCATATAAAATCTGGATACCGTTGTGGCAGTATTACATCGATGACTCTTGGTCATATGGCATAGGATGACACTACCATTGAATCTTCCAACAGATGACTCAATAAAAGAAACCCATTTCTCAGCTTTACAATGACAGCTAATAGATCCCATCACAGCAAAAGGCAGGAAACCTACAATCTTCCTGCTCCCTGTACACTAAGCACACACTGACCGTTACAGTCTGTTACACTTCGAAAGTGCTCACCCTTTGGCCCTAAGTAAGAATTTGCCGGTGGGCCAATTCTTACGAATCAGGTGAAATTGCTCCAACATCAAAGATTACAAGATTGAATCCAAGAGACTCGCTGAGAAACTGAAAGAAAGAGAGTATATTGAGAGGATCATTACCAAGGCACAAAAGAGAACATGAAATGCCCCAGAGAGGCCTTGCTGGAAACTAATATTAGGCAGGACATCCTTCATCTTTGTGAGTGCATACAACTATTCATACAATACCATCAAAAGAATCATAAATAAACACGGGCACATGCTCACTACAAACCAACTGATCTTTGGCAAATTTCTGTTCTAATTTAAGAGAAATATGAAGCATCAGAAACTGACTAGTACACAGTAAAACATGGCAGGGGAACTCTTAACACCAGACCACTCTATGAGATCTTTCCCCTGCCAAGGGACACTTCCCTGGTAGGAACTGCTCGGTTAGTCCTTTAACTTCACAATCAAAAACAATTTATCTCGACTTTGCCACCCCCTGGAAGCAGAGGGTGCACACAAGCTCATAGTAACAACGTGATATATGTCATTACCTATCCCTGTGGGCTTCGTAATATCGGAATGATAGCTAGAAAGGTCACAATTCGCATAAGCAAACACCGGAGCACCATCAGCTGAAGAAAAACAGCAACGAGATTGACAGGATACTTCCTAGAGAAGAAAGATTGCGATAAAGACATTCACTGGGCTATTATCAAGAAACTCACTGCTCAACCTGTGAATAACAGCAAGCTCCCAACAAAGGAACAATGATGGGTGTACAGGTTACAAACACACAAACAGGGTCTTAATGACCAAATACCATGGATCAAACTCAGCTCTCGTTAGTCCCACCAAACAGTAACATGCCACGGAATCACCCAGGAATCACGTCTACACATTTAGGGTGGGCCTATGATGGTGCTACAGCGCGGCTCCAGAAATTATTTCTAAGTATCACTCACCATTTCCCTGAAACCTTTAAACACACAAACCATACACCAGTGGGGCCCATAACACTGCGCATTTACTCTGCTCACTTATACTTGGCTTCAAGGCTTTTGGTGAATTGCAATGGAGAAATGCTGTAACATTTGGTGGAGCGTTCAAACCTATTTAACTATTTATTATTTACACCTGCAATTTTTAAAAACAATTTACTATAGTTTATTTAAACATTTGATTTTCAGACACACCACCATAACGGCAATGGATCAGCTAGAAAGAAAATTAGGAGTAGGAAAATCACAAGACCAGCTTTTAAAAATCACTGTGATACTATACTGAACTGCTTAGCGGCCAGCCCTGGGGGTTGTAGGCCCGGTTTTGTATATGTGTGAAAATGTTAAATAAAGGTTTTCAAAAAAAATAAAAAATCCATTTTTCCAATTTTCTTAAAAGCAAATCTTTAATAGGTCTGACATTTATGCATTAGTCAAATCTTTATTTAGTAAAATCTTAAACTTTATTTCAATAATGATCATTTTATTCAGAGCTCAAGAAAAATCGCTTTAGTTTAGATTTCAGTTAAAGTTTAGCAAAGAACAAATAGTTCCAAGGTCATTCTCTCCTAACATCCCTGTCTAGCACCCTCATCTTATCCTTAAGTCCTGCAAAGCAAACAAGGTATAATAGTTAGAGTCTTACATCCAGAAATCGGTCAGCAAACGGGCAGCATCTTCGATAGAAATTGGAAAAGCGACCCCAACCTTACAAAACCAGGGGTTTTTATACCTTATTTCTCTAACTTAATCTATCTAAAATGTAACTTCCATCACTTATTCAGTTTGTGATTGGACAAAATCGTTGTGGGTGAACATCTCTTCACCATTACAGCATCATTTTAACATTGTGTCAGCAGAAAAATAAAGGGTCTTTGTTAAAGTCAGTTTGCGGCCTAGGCGCTTCCTCGAGTAGATACATCGACCATCTTTCCCAGGCTCTTGAGCATTACATCGTCCATGCTTGGCACCCATCCTAGGTTCCGGGCCATGTTAGCCTTGAACTTTCTCGAACACAAGCAGTTCACTCTGACTTGCAGATTTTGGGGCGCGTGCGCTATTCAGCTCTTGCTCACAGTTTACCCACACGTCTATTTTGTTTAGGCCTCAGAGGCCACTTTTTGAAACTATCATAGAAACAAACACAAATTCATGTTAGTTATTGAATTGAAACCCATTCTGTTTACCTTCCACCATACTAATATTTTCCATTAGTTGTTACCTAGCAAATAAGCCACACAAATGCGTTTTATACTTACATAATCGACCTTCTCGTTTCACAATACGTGTACAAAAAGCACATTTAAATAGCGTTTTGTTTGTAACTAAACAGCACATTAGTTCACATCACAATAACATTACATATTAGCTAGGTTTATTGCAACATGCAAACACAATTAGTATTCCCGTGTGTAAAAATAAAATAGTTTGTGCATCTTACTCTATGGTTGATTATTTTCACAAAACATGCAATTAGTAAACATTATTGATATGGGACATTGACTTCAAGAGGGGTGCACAAAATTTTGCGTTTGCCACCTCGCTCCAACAATGGAAATGTACATGTGCTCTCCTTTTACCATGCCAGTAAACATACCCCACTCTGGGGTATCAGCAACCAACCATCATTGGACAACTCCCCCAAAAGCATACGTGGAACCATTGCATATGTGTACATGAGCATTATAACACGTAGCCCTTAAATTGTGAATACCAATTACAGACACTACGCACAGTGTATATTCTGGTCAAACACATTCATCCTTGGAACTTTTGTTCACTGGAAGGCTTTTCTAAACTGGGGTGTATGGAGAGCATATCGTCCATAACTCCCGGCTGGGATTATTTACCACCCTGGGAAAACTTTATACAGATCTTATGTCTAGATCTGCATTAATTACATCACTACATTGGCCTTGTACGAGATTCAGTACTATCACAGGCCATTTATATTCCCCCATGCTGTGAAATTACTATGATGGCCGATACAGGAAAAGTATAAATCCCATTGGTAATAGTGTAAACATTACATAATACGGAGGGATTATTAACATATGTTTTACCCCCAATGTGGGATGTTCGCGTTACTGCTCAAACTTCAAATATGACCGGTAATTCCTTGCAATATTTCACAGTGAGCGCCTTTCAACACCGCCTTGGAGACAGGGGTGACTGGGGACTTCGTCTACCATGATTCCCTGGCTGAAGCATACGCACATGCCGACCAGGGCTGAAGGAAAAGCAGCGCGCCTTTCAGGAGGAGTATTGGTCCTCCCCAGTACTGGCGCAGTCAAGGGCCTTTTTACACCTGATCCCGGGCGCCATAATGACCAGCTGCAACACGGACGAGGAGGCATCTCCCACCTCCAATTAACCAATTAATGGAGAAACCCTACCATTCCGGCTGGATCAAGGGGAGTACATATACCGATCTCCTTCAGCACCTACCTGCCACAACCAGGAGAGCAGAGCCAAGTACGTGCCAGAAGAGGTTGGGACCCTTGAAGAAGTACGTTCTTAATCTAACTGTACAGCGTGCCTTACGCTGGTATACCTCAACCAGTATCTCAATTTTTGTTTGTTTGAACTCCATGAAGCCTCTGAATGTTCTATGCCTTTGCTCAGCCTGACAGTAGTTTTTATTTCCATCCTTTTAGAGTCTGACTACAGGGACACCCACTCATCTTCCTATGGGGACATTATTCCTCAGCACTTTGCAGTAACTAACCTCACAACACAAATGTACATCTCTAGATGGATACTAAGCTCCCTTTTCCCCGTTTTATAAAGAAATCCATGATGGGGTCATGAACAATCGTCTAATGTATGTGTATAAAATTTTTTTTATCTAAATGCATCACACACATTTCTGCAGAAGGCCTGCATGAAAGATATATACTTACACTTCTGTGTGACACAAAAGGTGTAATAGTGGTGCACTCTCACAACGTCACTCACCACAGTCCTGATATTGATGCAGATTTGATATGTCTGTGTATGAGACTGAACAAGACACCAATGACTGAAACATTAATGTGCGCACATTCTCTAGCATGTGAAGTTTGCACACAAAGATGGGAGAAATGCGCGTCGTTCAGGGTGAATCACATGATGGCCAACATCCTCAGGCCATTTACATGTTTATTCTCATGTATATCTCTGAGTGGCGAGTATAGCTCCTTATGTGCATGCTTTGAATATTTTGCATGGCATACACAAAATATCACATCATTGGTGGAGTGACATATTTATGAACCAACCCTGAAGATGGCCCAGGACCTTTTTAGGCTGTGAGTATAGGGCTGAAACATGTTAGTGATTTAGGGTCACAGAACCACTGCATCCTAATACCTCTACAGAGTATTTATTTTTAACCTTCACATCCATACCACTGATAAAGGGAAGCCTTGGGAGTGAGTGAGGAATTTTATATTTAAGGTTATGCCCCCTATCCAACTATCTTCCTAAGTGATCCCTGAAATATGGTCGAGCCTACACTGACCATTAGGAGTCAGGGTGAACCTGATGATGAAATTTGCCTATATCAGAGTGAGTGAGGGTTGTATAAAAGAAAGGGCGTTCTTTCCTTCCCCACTCCAGTAGGAGTGGAGCATAGATGTGGTGCATTACCGATTCTCCCCCTTTTCCTCTGTACGCTCCCCATTGTTAATAAAAATGCTTCCTAGTTTCTCCTTTTGACTGGTAAGGGTCTCCACAAGATAAGTAATTCCAGTCTTATAGTGAGGGTCGATAGGGGTGTCTGTGTTGGCTTAAGAGGGTATTACAGCAGCAGGTCAGGTGAAAGAGAGCGGAGATTTCATTATGTAAAGAAAATGAATTCTTAACTGAAAGCATTTCTCCTCTATGAAATTCAGACAGTATTTTGGAACAGGTAGCTGGCAAGTGAGTAGAAAGTGAACCTCCACTGAGAAGGACGTTTGTCCTTTCCTGGTGTAAGAAGTTAAGGTTCTGAGTAAATATGTGTGCATGACTGAAAGATGTTTCAATCGGGTGTGTCCCTCCAATAGCAACTAATGTAGGAATTTCAGGGATGCTTTGAGTATGTATGTTTTTATGCTCCAACTTTCTGGAAATTGGGTTTTATTAGTTTTATAACCAAGCAAATCTGATCAGGTGGTTTCTACTTGGAACTGGGCCAGATTAGAAAACTATAGCTGAATATGGCAACCAGGGATTTGGTACATGAGGGCAGACAAATATATGAGTACTCTACTGAGGTTGAATGTTCGCAGAAATATTCCCTCTCTCTTTCTATTTTCATTTTGGATTCCCTACTTTAAATGTATGTTCTTCATAAAATAAAACACACATGTATGAATGATTCTACCTTTTCAATCCACAGACTTCAATTTTCCAAAGGTGAGTTCTACGTATGCACATCACTGCCTCATGACACCACTATCTCAATTATTGATCCCCATACAATAACCTTTCATCTCCTTATAGTAACACTTTACATCATTGTTTTGTTATCCACCGACTCTCAACAATCAAATTCCCCTCCAATATGCAGCCTCACCCACTCTCACTTACATTATGAGTCACTACACACTCTCATGCACAGCACTTATTCACCCACAGCCACTCGTACTTCAACTCATTTAAATCACTTACTAAGCTATGTGGCGATCAACTAGGCTAAACCACTCACACATATACTTACATCAACACCAACCCATAACAAAACTTGTCCTTCACACCATTAAGTTATGAATAGTATTTTACAACAGCTAAAGTATTCACAGGTCTGTTCAAATCCAGAACAACACTAGGCTTTACGGAACGTGACTATATTCAGAATGACCAGTACACAGACCTGGGCAATCCTTTCAGGAGGACGGATTCCCCTCACTCACCAAGGTGACATGCTTCATTATCTGAGTCTCCTCCTAGCGACACGCTAGTGGCGCCAGGGGATACAACCCTTGCAATAAGAAGGGGAGCTCACTGATGTTTTTCACTAACACTAATTGCGCAATAGAGCACTCTTATCAGATCCATTAGATGTGAAGAGGTGTTTTGTTAAGGAGTGATGGATGCAGTGCACACAAGTGAGAAGAGTGAATTAAAAATAAACAGAAGGAGAAAAAAGATTTAATAGGTATCTCCTAATGCCCAGATTAAAAACAGTGCAACAGTTTTAACATAATAAATTTCCGTATTGAGAGGTAGGCCTACATGTTTCAGTCACTTGGATTGGGTGAATCCTAGGCTTTTTTCAGGACCGTACAAAAGTGTATTGCTACTGCGTAAAATGTGCCAAAAGTGAAAAGACAAATAGTAAGTTGTAAAAAAAGGGTTGGAACAAATACAACCATGTAACCTGTATCAGTAGGTTTTCATGTCCTTATCTGTATAGGGAATGCTGTTAGCATCCGTATACTGCAAGGAAGACACCTCACCTCACCTGGCAATGGCTCAGGAAAATGAGGCCCGCTCTATCCGTCCGTAACTCTGGCTTGTGCACAAGCCAATCCAAGTGGCTGAAACATGTAGACCTACCACTCAATATCGACAGTTATTATGTTAAAACTGTTGTTGCACTGCTTTTAATCTGTTCACAAAAGGGGGTGGTGATGAACAGAGTGTCTGAATTGAGCAGACCACTCTTACCCAGTCCAAAGATCAGGGCTTGATCCATCACCGTTATTTAATTCACTGCCCCATCCCAGCTCAGAACCTGGCTATATGCAAATCAGTCTGTCCCTGGCCCAGTGCATCATGGGAACAGGGCAGACTGCTTTTAATCTGGGCATTAGGAGATACCTATTAAAGCTTTTTTCTCCTTCTGTTCATTTTTAATTCACTCTTCTCACTTGTGTGCACTGCGTCCATCACTCCTTAACAAAACACCTCTTCACATCTAGTGGATCTGATAAGAGTGAGCTATCGCGCAATTAGTATTAGTGAGAAACATCCGTGAGCTGCCCATCTTATTGTAAGGGTTGCAGCCCTTAGCGCAACTAGCGTGTCGCTAGGAGGAGACCCAGATGATGAAGCATGTCACCTTGGTGATTGATGGGAATCCATCCTCCTGAAAGGATTGCGCAGGTCTGTGTAATGGTCATTCTGAATATAGTCACGTTCCGTAAAGCCTAGTGTTGTTCTGGGTTTGAACAGACCCGTTGATTCTTTAGTTTTGATATATAATTGATTTGGGCAATATATTCACGCCAGGTCTCAAAAAGTTCCCTAGGACCCTCTTTTTCTCCTCTTTGTTATAGTATTTTACAAAAACATTCCCTTGCAACATCAATATCACACCTAACAATGTAACTCACCATTCACCACACTACACTTTACCCCACGGAACCATATGAAACATTGTTAAGCATACCTCAGCCCACCTTAGGCCACCTACGTGCTTGAACAACCACCCATTCTGGGTCATGCCAGTTAAACGTGCGTTTAATAATACCATGAGCAAAAGCTCTGCTTTTTAGGGGTAATGCTGGATTGTCTCGGTGTCTTTAAAAAAATCAGTTTGACCGTGTGTGTACCTCTTCAAGTGTTGTCATTGTGTCTTTTGGTACCTGAGGGCAGCCACGAAATTAGGTGGTTTTGTGTTTTGGCATTACTGTTATCAAAAAAGTGGTAACTCTATGTAGAATTTCTGCCCACTGGGGTTGATTTAATGGTTAGGAATGGCATCTTTGGTGCAATAACTTAATAAATGATGCACATGAGTTTGAAATGTACAATTTTCAGAAGCTGATTGTAGTGCTTAATTTGTGCAGAAGGCTGTCGGTGGTGGGCAGTGTCAAAGAAGAAAATATTGATGAAAAATAACTTCTAAAAGTGAAATATTAAGAGAGGAAGTGTAGGGTGGTGAAAGAAAGATGCATGAGATGGAACCTATCTTTTTGTTCACTCAACCTCATGTACAGCGCTCTGATACCCTTGGGTCATGATCGCGCTTCATAAAACATTCTATTTCAAAAATAAAGTAAACGTAAAATCAAAACTAGGCAGCGTCGAAATACAGCGACCGGGCAATAACCAGTGACAGATTCCTGATTAAAATCTTTGGGCCCCCACGCTTATTTATTTATTTTATACATCCAGCACTCCCTGATTGGCTGCCATGGGGGTCTGAAGAAGCAGTAAGAAGATGGTCCTCTGGTTTCTAAGTTTATCCTAAAACCTGTCATTTGCTAATTCAAGAGCTTGAATTCAGTGATAGAATGGGATGGCATTGGTAATTATGTAGCAACACAGTATTTAATGTGGAGGGTTTCTGGAACGTGTTTTGTGCAGATTCTGAGTTAGAAGATTAATTAATAGCATGGAGAATTAGGCTAAAGTGCGTGGGTGACTCTGCAAGCGAAATGACCCGAAACAGTAATCACAGACTGCGTGGCAGAGGTGAGGGGCCGCATTTCCAGAAAGGATGCATCAAACAACGACAGACAACAACAGCAACAAAAAAGATCAAGAGCGTGTAGAGGACACATACAGCTAGATGTGCCTGATTGCTATTGACTGACAGTAAAAACTCAATTATGAACCGGGAGATCCAAAGTTGTTGCAGAGGCACCAAGAGTCAAAACGAGGTTTGATCTAAAATGCCAAGTTCTGCTTCAAAGACAGATTTTTTTTTTTTCTTTTCCTGGCAGCAGAAATAATAGCGCAGGCAAGATCCATCTGCCTCAGCAGAATGGATGAGGAAGGCTAATTACCCTTCTTTTTCCCTCGAGCAACAATTTTGTTCTAACAGGTTTCCAAAGTTACAAAGAAATCGAAAGACTATCTAAAAGAAAGATATCACAGACATAGGCTGATGGCTTTAGCAGCATAGCAATCTAAAAACAGCTCATATTCTTTTTACCATTGCTTGATAAGCTGAGAAAAGAGAGCAAACTGTAATTGAAAATAAAAAGAAGAGCTGTTTTTGCCTCACTGCTGCCACTCTTGCAACAAACAGCAAGAATGAATGGAAACTGGCACAGGAAGTGAACCTTGGAAAAGCAAGTGATTGAACTAGAGCGCTTTACTCATTCATAACATGATGGCTTAAAGGAAAGTTAATGCAGAATCTTCATTTCAATCTAGATTGACAAAAAATGAGGGGGCATATTATCAAGGGAGTTTATCTCTGCTTTTTTGGCTTTAAAAGCCAAGAAAGCGGAGATAAAATGATCTCCCTATTACCTAGCTGTCGCTAACACCAGTTAGCGACAGCCAGTAGGAGGTAGCGACGATCTTGGGCCCCACTTTGCATGTCAGTGATATTTATCACTAATGACATGCAAAGTGGGCGTGCCAAGATGTTAGCAACTGGAAACAGTCGCTAACATCGCTATCTCCTATTACCAACTTTTGGAGATATTCGCGCTAAGCGCGAATATCTCCAAAAGCTAACACCTGCCCTGAGCAGTTCTTAGCCATGTTATCCAATGGGAGATGGATAACATGGCTAAGAGCATTAGCTCGGTAATGCTTGAATATCGCTGACATTTCAGCGATATTCATGCATTGCGGCCGATTTTTATCGCATTTGCGATAAACCTTGGTAATACCAAGGTTTATCTGTGATAAAAATCGCCGCAGCTCAGCAGTAAATTTTGTCTCTAACCAAGAAATAACGATATTTATCGCTATTGCTTGGTAATATGCCCCGAGGGCCCTTATTATGAGTGGTCTGGTAAGTGGTGCCATAATTAGCATGAGTTTCAATTTATCGGGTGCGATAAATACTATCCAATTATGATTTTTGGGGAACATTGATTTGAGTGCTTGCTGCAACACAATCCACATGTTCCTGAAAATACACTTTTTCCCTTGATAAAGATACGGCAGGTTTGACCTATCGATATTTATCACACAACTTCTAATTGTGATATGTGTGGTAACAGCAGTTAACCGCTTGTAATAAACACCTCAGTACTCACAAAAATATCACAAGAAATGTTAACCCGGGTGACAATTCGAAATGAGAGGTCCTAGACTCCCTGTTATGGCACACTAGTATTTGAAAGCTATTGCATTAGGGAATTATTGGAAAGAGTTTCCACTGTGTAGGCTGCTAGACAACAAACTATCTAAAACATACATATTGTTACTACTGTGGCAGGACATACATTACATCAGCCAATACTTCATACAAGAATACATACAGGATACTCACTCACACCCTCATTGCCCATATAGTGGTCACCGGAGAAGAATGTCCCTAACTTTGAGAGAAAGTTACAATATGTGTTACTTTTATAATGCCACTATGCCATGAAAGCAGTTTCATGGTTTCAGACCACAAAGATTTTAATAGACAGGCAGAACAGAGTTTGATCCACTCATATCTCATACACTAGAGGTTGTCAGAAACTAGTTTCCTAATCTATCCAGAGAGATGAGATGTATTTAAATGGTCCATAGTCTACAGATATCCAGAAAAATGGCATAGCAACTCTGCACGTTATATGTTCAATTGTCCAGAAGAGCAGGTGGGGGACAGATATTTCTAAAGACAGAAAACTTGAATGTTATATAGAATACGGAACCTGATTAAGAAGGATGTGCAGAAGCTCATAAGATCCTTTACTGAATTACCTTCGAGTTGCCATAGCAACATGGGCTGAGGTTGTAGACTTACTCTTGCAAAGTGATCTGGTGTGCAGCGATGCAGCAACACAAACAGCAACCGTGACAAAGGATAAAGAGGTATTGACCAAATCAAATGTAGTCAATTACAATTCCATTAATATACAAACAGGAACACAAATTGAGCAGAAAAGAAGAAGTACATAACACATATATATTTGATTTTGAAAATAATATTTTCACAATCCATTGTTCTACAAACATATTTGTAATACAAGATGCCTAGGTCACCTGTAAAAATTAGAAATTGGTTCCGAATAGTCTTTTATTAAAAGTGTCCTCAAGATGTTCTCAGAATAACACACTAATATGTATTACCATGCCTTGGCACCCCAAGAGCGTTCATGAAGGCCAGTGGTGCTAGGATGAAGACAAATACATTTGTAGATTTACTCTTATTCTCTGTGGTGAGGATTTTGGCTTTCGAACTTGCATGCTGGCGTATGTGCCGACACTATGGGGCATAATAGCAAGTACCTCGTTAAAGTTATAGCAGTTTTAGCGGCAGCAAACTGCCGCTAAAACAGCGATAATGGGCTTGCTAATATGCGTTATAGAATTCCAATAGAAGCCCAGGTTAGATGTGCAGAACATCTAACCTGAGCTTCTATTGGAATTCAATAACGCATATTAGCGAGTCCATTATCGCCGTTTTAGCAGCAGTTTCCTGCCGCTAAAACGGCGATAATTTTAATGAGGTTCTTGCTATTATGCCCCATAGTGTCGGCACATACGCCAGCATGCAAGTTCGAAAGCCAAAATCCTTGGATTTTTGCTAATATGCCCCTTTGTTCTGTTAATGAGGATAATCTGTTCTTCTATGTGCCTAGATGAAATCGTAGGAGGTCAGAGACTGAACAACTTCTAAACAGCAGATTGCTTATGCTGCTAGCCAAATGTACTATTAAGTGCATTTTGTGCAGTTCTTGCAACATTTGTATAGTCATGTTACACTTTTAGAATCTGGGCCCCCTTGTAGATTTGACTGAAGTCAGAATGGTATTTTCACTTTGCATTTGATTGTTGTTGGAAACTGGGTTCATAACTTTGGAGCAGAGAGATGTAAGCTCTAGCTGGGCTTTCACAAAGGTAGCCATTCTAGTGCCAGAAAAATGTAAAAGTTGCCTTCTGTGAGGAATCTGTGTATAATATCAGTGGGTTGGCCCTAGCATCAGGCTTCCCTAACAGAAAATGCTTGATTTGTATTGAGCAGCACAAATACAACGTCAGAGGTAGGAAACATAAAATAACATTTTAATGAAATAAAAGCAAAAGGTTTTTACAGAAGACATCATAACCGTAGTCTCAAGAGGCATGGCAGAACAGCACCTAGGGACATTTTGTGTCAGACTGCAATGGTGCAATGAACAGACCATAACTAGCAGATCATCCCAGTTAACAGTTTTACAGTCAAACATTTTTTGAAGATCATTATCCTTCAATGGAGCAATGCTCAACAGTGTCAAAAGCCTTTTTTTCACAGTATCATAGTACCTAAACATAATGCTCAAAACGTCCAAGCAGGGCAGACCTAGATGTCAAGGTTGCATATATCCAGGTAGGCTTGTTACCTTATTCTTTTGCATTTGATATTTAACAATCTAGGCAACCATAAGAGACAATCAAAGAAGTTTTAATAAATGGAAGGGAATTAAGCTACAAAATGTTTGTAAAGAAAACAATTTATTAAGAGTTAAAAAGAACAATATCACATTCACAGATTTAATATGTAGGTTAAAAGAGTGTAGTTTAAACAAACTAGACTTAAAACAACAATCTATAAATCACATGGGATGAATCACAATGCAAATGAGAACATATATAAAGTTAAAAAACACTGGAAGTGGCAGATTGGTACTCTACGCGCGTTTCGGCGGCCATCGCCTTCTTCTGGAGTAGCCACAAAAAGTTTCTAAAAAAACAAATAAATATAGACAGAAATAAGGATTACACACATAGGTAAATAACTTTACAACAATAGAACCGTTTACAGATTTTACAGTAGCTTAAAAATTAAACCTTCCTATTTAAGATAGTCACAAAATAATGACAAATCTTATCACATTTTTTTCATTTCCTTGTAATACTGACTAATATGCAAAAGTAATACAAATTTACTTGAATAGACCCTGTGATAGAGAATAGATAGGGGCAATGAACCCTCTTTAAGACCATGTAGATATTGATGGCCTTTTAACAAAACTGGCAGAAAAAGATTAGAATGATAATCTATGCTTACAAAAAGTTGTTTTAATGATGTAAGGAAAATACTTTTCTTTCTTAGTTTCTTTAGAGAGCGGTTCTAGCTGTCTGGGAACAAGAGTCTAAAGAAAAATTTATTTTCTATATTAATCCTAGCTTTATGCGACATTGATATATATATATTTTAGCAATTATAAGACACTTACATGATATGTAGATATAGCGTGTAAAGCTCAATGGCGACGTCTAGTCAAGATAGGACATTAGTATTTTATTTCCTAGATGGACGGATTCCAAACAAGAAAATATCACGCTGTAAAATCACAAGGGATAAAAATGATATTTAGAAAAAAGTCCAGGTTTGTTATCTTATTCTGGTCTAGGAATCTATTTTCTATGAACTCAGGGGGTCCTTGTTAAATATATGCTAACCTTATTCTTTTGCTACAGTTGTCAAACAGTCCAAATGTTAGCAAAGGTTAAATAAATTCATCCTGGAAGTTCCAATTGCCACCCCCCTCATTTCAGGAGACACTTCATGGAATACCGGGCCACAGATTCCCGTGAGAAATACAATTCTCAACTACACACATTAGGACCACTACTTGTCTTTTTAGTTTTTTCCACGTCATCATAGACTACCTTTTTTGTTGGGACTCTATTTCCATCCTGCCTTCCAAAACAAGTAGTCTGTATTAATGGACTCTGCAGGGTAAGATCGGCAACTCCCATTGTCCCTGTGGCCCTGAAAATAACTTTTAAAAGTGGAGATCCAAGAGAGACCTAAAATCAATCAGTCATCAGTTTTCATCTGTGGGATTTACATTTTCTTCATGCAGGCATTTTCTTTCCTTTTCTGTTCCAGCTGCATTATGACTATTAAGAGGTGGGATATAAACAAAAGAGGGAGGTAGAGTAGCGAAGTAGCATTCTTACTCCACAGGCTTAGTTACATAAACAAAAGGAATCCTACAAAAGCATATGCATCAAAACATAGTCAAGTCTGGAGAGACTGCCGTGGGCCCCAGAGTGGAAGGTGTATTGTACCTGTCCAAGATGCATCAGCCTCCAACAGTCTACCAAACCCATTGTATCTAAAAACCCACCTAACCAAGACTGTGACCTGGTGAGGTCTCTGGGGGTGTAGCGATCTACACTACCGGAGACAACTGAATTGAAATCTCAGCCCCAGTACCACACGCCCAAGATCAGCAAAAGTCGAGGTCTGTAGACCAGGCGGGACATATACAGAAACCAGCGAGACAGACCTCCCCCCCAACCTTCCTGTGAGAGCAGCGTAGCGCCCCCTGTCATCAAGAATCATGTTATCTATTTCCAAAGGGAGAGAGTTCTTGACTAGGATGCCCACGCCCCTAGAACCAGTAGTGAACCCAGAGTGTACAGCAAGACGATATCCTCGCCGATTCATGGTGTGACAAGTGTTTCCAATCAAGTGCGTCTCCTGCAACAACACAACATCAGGGGAGAGGCGTCTCAACAGTTGCAACACTACTCCCCGCTTTATCCTATACCCCAACCCATTAACATTCCAACACAGTATTTTCAATCTACTACCCCCCATCTCGGAAATGAATGCAGAGTCCTCCTCATAGCGAACACAGTACCCAGATACAAGAATAAAACAATACGTTGCCTTGAGAAAAAGTAAAACATGCCCAAACTCCCCCTTCCACCCTCCAACATGATCCAGTTACAATACCCCCCACCCTGCACCCCTGCGTTAGACTCAAAACATCCCCAACTTGCAGTGTGCCTGTCACCCTAACAGTAAACTAGTTTACAAAAACAAACCCAGCGGAGGAAAGAGTCCCACTCCCCCCGCCACCCTCGGGTATGCCACCATAGATCACATAAGTATGAAGAACTCAAACCGAGCTGTATGGTATGTTAATTGTTCGGAGATCAGGGACCACATTGTCATTCTTGCTCCGGCACGCCACCCTCTGCTCCACCGGAGTGTTCCATTCGATCGCTTCGCTTTGGTAATGTATCCAGCCAGTCACTCAGGACGATCAAAGAAAAATGTCCGGTCCTCGAATTCGACACGGAGCCTGGTTGTCCATTTCTCTCAACCGTTGCTTCACCCCCTGAAACCCCATCCTCTGTCTCTGAACGAACTGGGTAAAGTCCAGGTAGAAGCTAACTGTTGTGTTTTCAAACTTCACGGGGCCTCCTACCCGCGATGCCTGCAGGATAGCGTCTCTGTCTCTGAAGTTGAAAATTCTGGTGATAAACGGCCTCGGAGGGGCACCCGGCTTCGGTTTCCCACCAGGTACTCGGTGCGCACGCTCCACGGTGAAGAATTTAATTAGGCCTCTGGGGGCGAGGTGATTTAGGATGAGGTCCTCCACAAGGAGATCAATGGCAGGATTTTCCATTTTTTCAGGAACCCCAATAATACGTACATTATTGCATCTGGCCCTATTTTCAAAATCCTACTAGTCGACGAGCCATGAGATCATTGGAGGATCGCAGATTGCCGACCTCCGTCTGTAGGTCGGACACATCGGTCGTAAGGCTGGAGGTCTTTAGATCTAAGGATTTGACCTTCTCGTTAGTCTTCGATAAGTCCGCTCTAATCAAATTGACGTCAATGGCCACAGTGTCGAGCATAAGGGCGAGAGACTCATATTGCTGGCCGATGGAAGACTTAATACCAGCAATGGCACCCATGACATCCTATAGAGTCAACTCGGTCGACGCAGCCGGGTCCCCACCTACCTCCTCCAAAATCTTATTCGTACCACCGGGGGACCCCTTAGGCTGGGTATATCGATCCATGACATTCGTTTGGATAGTTCCCCCCCGGAGAGGCGTCTTCGTTTTCCGCTTCTCGTTGTCGGGTCTGCCCGCCATGTTGGGCAATGTGCCCCTGAGGGGCCTGTGTGATCTGGTGAAAATGGCCCTTCGCGGTCAACCCACCGGAGTCTTCAAAAGCAGGCGCCAGCAGCTGCAGCCCAGCACACAGACGCTCGCGACCGTTGGCATACGGTGGATTCACAGAGTTCGGGAGACCTCGAGTGACCAGGTCAATCTTTGGTTAGGATAAGGCCAAAGACCGGAAAGCGAAACCGAAAGTTAACTCCAAGGCAATTAGACGAGCCCGTCGGGCCGTTGTTGTTCAACTACTGCCTAGGCGTCTCAACGACTCGAGCCCCAGGCGTCGCCATGGGGTGGGCCTCAAAAGTTCAGGTTGTCGTAGTCGCGGTTCCCGAAGTTCGAATCAATTTTTGAAAGCAGCTAGTCCATCAGCTGAGTTTCATCTCCAATAACCCATCTTCGGCCCTGTGCTCACGCGGCCATCTCGGATGCGCGCGAAGCTCCTCCTCCCCTTTCGTAATTTTTAATACACTTTTTCGTATCAGTTAGCGCTGCACTTTTCTTTTTGTTTAGAAACCCTCTTCACGTAGCATTAAGACATGCCTTTGGGTTCTATGTTGCACTCTGTGGAGTCACCAGCCATCCTCTAGTCTTCCAATCAGCTAAGGGTACCCTAGACATTCCTTCAGACTGAGGTCCCTTGTGGGAGGAGGCCAGACCCAATGATGAGATATCACAATTTGTGAATGATGGGTTCTGGCAAAAGAGGTACTCTTCTCTAATAGAGGAGGCTGTTGTCTTAACTTTTGACACATGTTTACCCCTGCCTGTCTCATTTTTCATCTTTTTTAGACCCGAGGTGTTGTGTGGTATTTATACGTTCTGAGGGGAAATACACCTTGCAGGTCTGTAAAATTTCCCTGAGACCTCCCTTAATGTTTTGTTTTACATACAGCCATTCAATCACTGTTTGTGACATTTCGAGAAGCAGTTGGTCGAAATTGGCCAGGGAGGAGTGGAAGATGAAAGAGATGTGGTCTTCTGGGAGAACCACATGCATTTGGTCAGTTTGTACCTTGTTAAGAACATAAACAGGAATGTTCCCTCTAGGATATCCTCTTTCCTCTTGGTGGGTCCATCCAAGGATAGGATCACTTCTCTTTGCTACATAAACTTCCATCAGGTTCTTTTGCCCACGTTTGTCGATGGCTTAGAAAGTGCAACCAACATTTTTTTCATTCATCTATATAGTCACCTGCTGCTATCCGCTGAGCTTAGTAGGCCTAGTAATGCAAGATCCTTCCTTGTATTTTTTTTCCTGTACCAGGTCATGCGCCCTACGGGATGGATTACTGTCTAATAAAGTTGGACCAACTAAACTCTTTTGGGGTGCTCTGTCCACAAAATCGACCATTCAGCTTGCCTGATTTGAGGGGCAAAAGTGGTTGGAAATGTTGACTGCATTGCAAGCTTAAACCAGCAGAAACAGGATCCAGCCTACACTACTAGATATATTTCAACAGAAAACAGTACTCTAGTCCATCCTAATCTTTACAGCATTTCACCAAAAGTTAAATAATATTAAACAACCAAACGAATATGCGTCTTTGTATATTCTCCCCAGAGTTTTCCTTTATTATTCTAAATTGCTTTACATTTTGACCTCAGAGATATGGAACGCAGAACCGAAAACACGAAGGACAGTCATTTACATAGTTTGCTTCTATGTAAGACCACAGAAGAAAATGAGCAAAGATTGCCCAAGTGGAATGGTTAAATGCTCACTGTGGGACACAGCTCGACATTGTGTTACCCACATGTGTTATTGAATTCATGGCAAAACGGGTGACGTATCAGCTCTGATACTGTGGCGAGATTTTGGGTTTACAGTTTAAAGCTAATATCAAAATAAACAATTTTTATAAATGATGCCTAACTCGTAAACTAAATACGTCAATTGTGTTTATGCCCTGAAAGGGTAGGGCTCAATTATCTAACATGCAGAATTTAGAATCGAAGCTAGGCAATTACATCTCTCAAAGGTTATCTTTACATGAAAACTATGGCCGCTGATATGTAGAAACTTGCAGAGTTATTTAAAGAGAGAAGAGTGGCTATGAGTCTCTTAAAACATCATTTCTGTATCATTGCACTAAGTGATATAAATATTATTCAACACGCTTAGATTGTCAGTACAAATGTATCAAGAATGATTTAAAAAAATATTTCAAACATCAGCCTTCCTTCATCCTGATTTTAGAATCAGTCTGCCAAGGTTTACTGTTGTTGATTCATCCGGAATGGAATTTTAATTAACTTCCTTCAAACTCCGCAGCACTTCATTTGGCGTCAATTTCATGAAGTGCTCTACAAGATAATAAATGTTCTTCTACCTCAGAGGGCCACACTGTGTGCAGGTTATCAGAAAACAAGAATCCTTTATAAAAAAAAAACAACATTTGAAACTGGCATCTCAGCAGAACCATTTGCTTAGCAGACGCCGTGAAAGGAAGGAAGGTGAACCAAGTAGCCACACAAGTGCAGGCATTGCCTTCTATCATTCTAATACATGTCAGAGGAAGAACACTGCTGGGAATTTCTTTTGAAACAGCTCCTTCCAGAAAGATTCTGGCACCAGACCTGAAGGAGAGGCAGATAGTTGGTCGGCGTTGAGATGTTTAGCCTTGATTTGGAAAAGGCGCTCAATGATTCATCTGTGTGTACTTGGAGGTGAACCTAGAGAGCTACTGCAGGGTAGAATTACTATTCCCCTTCTGAGCCATTTTGAATTGTCATTCATGGGGTAGTTTTTGTCATAATTGAAAATAAGCACTGAAATAGCTAAGAGAGGCTTAATTAAGAAAAGGACTTTCTTAGATATCTTTACCATCATCAGTGGCTTTCTCATACATATAAAGGCTCCCACCTCTTAATAACATAAACAAAAGGAATCCTACTGACAGTGTTTAGGAAAGTGTTTCCCCCAGTGGTGTGGGAGCACTTAGTGTTTGTTAAAATACCCCTCACACACCAAAAGGCCCCTTGGTGTCATGCTTCATCATAGGGGTCTTCGCACCCCTCTAGCGGGATGCGGCGTGCTACAACCTACGACTACGTGGGAGCACTTATAGTAGTGACTATGTGTGGTGTGTGTGATGCATGTGGTAGGGATATTATATGTGAGTGGTGGGATTTAGTGAAGGATTAAAAAGATATCTGGCTCGTGGGTATAATGGAAAAAAACTTTATTCACAACCCCGGGCTGGTACTGCTAAAAGAAGTGAAGTGCGAGGTTGGACCTGTCGTGTTAATGGACAGTACCTCATGTGTGCGTCGACATGTTTCGGAGCTTGTGCTCCTTCTTCAGGACGGGGGCACAACTTCCCCACCTTACTCACGTTTCACTATTTTGTAACAATTTTTTTTGTGTAAATAACAAAAAGTGATAAATGTAATATGTGTATAAAAATACAGGCTATAATGTGCCTACAGTGGTTTAGCTCAAGTTCTATGCAAATTGCATGACCTGAGAAAGAAAAAGAAAAAGAAAAAGATGGTCACCCTGATCATGGGTAGCTCATACAGGTGCAATCACTTGGAACAGACAAGTTGCTCAATTGGCCCTGTAAAAGAAAACTAACAAGACATACAGCATATAAACCACACCCTCTCTCAAAAGGATGTAAAGGAAGTTGTGGTCATACTTAATAGATATTGCTTTTGAGAGTGCATTGCAGTGCTGTGAGATGCTTAATGAGTTAGAATTTTGTGACAGGCAGACATGCCATGATAAATTGCGTCATGGACATCGCTTTCTGTTACAGAGCGGGGGCCCCCTTCCCTGAGTATTGACCAGGTAGAGGTGAGGGTGACACCCAATTGATATGGGTAAGTGTATGTACTATATAGACATTTTTGAAACCACTCTTGGGTTTCATGAAAGCCCTTTCATGTCAGAGAGGCTGGTTTTTTGATGAAAGTGTAAGGCGGGGTAATCAATACCTTAACATTTGTACATTTTCTTTGTAGGTACCCGGTAATCATTTCCACTCCTGCTTAGTTGGACATTACCGGTGTAGTATATGAAATGTTTCATTTGAAATTTATCACTGTATAGTTTTTCACTTTTGATAATAAGTAGCAGCTTTATATATTTTTATCTGTTTGGTCCTGAGGAATGCCCCGATACTAGTAGATCCTTGCGAGGGCAGAAACATGTCGACCTAATTTCTTTGCTCAACAGTTGACAACCTCAAGTGTTAGCATACTGCTTTTTAATCATGACAAGGGCACTCTTCGAATAACATTGATATAGAGCTCCTTTAGTCATTTTTAATACACTTTTTCGTATCAGTTAGCGCTGCACTTTTCTTTTTGTTTAGAAACCCTCTTCACGTAGCATTAAGACATGCCTTTGGGTTCTATGTTGCACTCTGTGGAGTCATCAGCCATCCTCCAGTCTTCCAATCAGCTAAGGGTACCCTAGTCATTCCTTCAGACTGAGGTCCCTTGTGAGAGGAGGCCATACCCAAATGATGAGATATCACAATTTGTGAATGATGGGTTCTGGCAAAAGAGGTACTCTTTTCTAATAGAGAAGGCTGTTGTATTAACTTTTGACACATGTTTACCCCTGCCTGTCTCATTTTTCATCTTCTTTTTTAGACCCGAGGTGTTGTGTGGTATTTATTGAATGGCTGTAGTCAGGCTCCCCTTTGGACCCATGCCGTATTAATCTGCTAACTATTGTCGCCCAGACAATCAGTCCTATAGTAAATAATATACGAAACACCTTGCTGGCGATTGGCATGGTCCCTGCATGCTGGAAGATCCCTTTGTTGAAAAAATCTTCAGCTGATCCAAAGCAACCAGCAAACTATAGGCCCATCTACCTCCTCCCTGACTTCTCCAAACATTTGGAGAAGAAGGTCAACCATCAACTGTCCCAATACCTGGAAGATAGCAAAATAATACATCCCAGTCACTCTGGTTTTCGACCCCACGTTTTTATTAAGACAGCGCTTCTGGAGGTAGTGGAGCATGTCAGAAGCACTCTGGAAATGGTAGGTAAGGCCATGCTGATCATGTTGGACCTAACTGCAGCTTTCAACATGGTGCCCTATTTAAAACTACTGGAACGCCTTCAAGCGATAGGGATCAGAAACATTGCCTTGAAACGGCTGACATCTTTTTTGAGGATTCAAAGCCAAGAAGTATGGCTGCCCCCATTTTCTTCGCAAGCTAGAACTCTGACTGTGGGCGTACCCCAGGGATCCGCTCTAAGCCCCTCCTTGTTTAACGTTTACTACACGCCTTTAGCAATCTTGGCAAAGTCAATGGGTGTAAAGGTCATTTCTTACGCTGATGATATGCAGTTTCTCTTCTCCTGTGGTAAGGAAGAAGAGCTGGATGGGAAGCTCATCTCTAAAGGTCTTGCTAAGGCGTTTCAGTGGTTGGGCTGGCACCAACTGAAATGCAACCCAGATAAGATGGAGATTGTGATCTTCGAAGGTGCCTCTCCTAACTTACTGAGATCTTGCTGGCCTAAAAATGCACCACAGCCAAGTCCTCCTCAGAATTCAGTGAAGAATCTAGGATTAAGTATGAGAGCACCCTCTCTTTCCAGCTGCAGGTACAAGTTTTTTAATCTGCTCATGCTTCAGCACTCTTCTTATGCTGAAAAGATTTACACCACCGGCAAAAAGTTTATCCAGGCTCTGATCACGATGAGACTGGATTATGGGAATACCCTTTATCTCGGACTCCCTGAGTACCTTCTTAACAGACTTCAGGTGGTGCAGAGTTCGGCAGCCAGACTTCTACTCAAACTTCCTCCTAGAACTCACATGTCTACCCATCTGAAGGTCCTTCATTGGCTCCCTGTAAAAAAGAGGGTGCAATTTGAGGCTATGGTATTAATGCATAATCCCTTGCCCGACTCTGGAGCTGGTTATCTCAGAGAGAGGATTCATGATTACACCCCAGCTCAGACACTGCGATATTCCTCCACTCACTTGGCAAGAGTGGCTTGGATCCACCAACTTAGAACGTGCAGTAGATCCTTCTCCTATCTAGGGGCAATCACTTGGAATACACTTCTGAGAGACTTCTGCCTAGTCAGAGAGCTAATTGTATTCAAGAATCTATTTATTTATTTATTTATTTAAAGAGTTTTATATGGCGCTGGCTAGACCTGAAGGTATCAGAGCCCTTTTACATGAGAATCAACAATGTAACAGAACAAGTTCAATAAAGAAGAAGAAAGAGATGCAGACTTAAGCTAAAGCTTAAGCTAAAAATTAAAAAGGAAAGGGAGGACAATGTTTGGATTAATCTGAGGGAATCTGTTGTCCATGGTAGAATCAGAGATTTTTGGGCAATAATCGGGAAGGGGTGTGGTACGCGACGAAGTCCCTCCCCCATCCCTATAGCAGAAGAGGTATGGACCTCTTATATCCGGGATCTCTATGCAGGGAACGGGATTTCAGGTGATGATATTCCCATAAATGCTGCACCTGAAGGTCTTGTCTACTACCCCCCAGAAAAAGAAATCGAGATGGCTATAAAAATATGCGTCCTTCTGGGGCAATGGGCCCGGATGAACTCCCCATGACGGTCCTTAAACAAGACCCTTTAAGTTGGAGTAAAATCCTGTATCCTCTGTTTAGAGCCTGTTATTTGTCCAAAACTGTACCTGCATCTTGGAGGGGAAGCATTTTGGTCCCCATTTTTAAGAAGGGTACAAGGGATAGCCCCAGCAATTATCGCTTGATTGCGCTCCTCGACTCCATCGGAAAGGTCTTTGCGAAATGTCTTCTTAGCTCCCTTTCCGATTGGGTCGAGGAGGGCAATATCTTGCCGTTTACACAGACCGGATTCCGTAGGGACCACGGTACGCTAGACAATCTCACCGCCCTCCATGTGGTCACAGATAAATATGTCCAGGTGAGAGGAGGGGTAGTGTATGCCGCCTTTATTGATTTCTCCACGGCGTTCGACAAAGTAGATCGCGGAACGCTGTGGAGAAAATTGGCGACGCTTGGTGTCCCTACCCTTCTGTTGGAGCTGGTTTGGTCTCTACATACAGAGACTTGGTGTAGGGTCTTAATGGGGGGCGAAAGGGGGCTTTCTGCACAAATTCCATCTTTGAATGGCCTTAAACAAGGCTGTTTATTGGCTCCCCTTTTGTTCTCCTTATACACGGCTGACCTTCCCGCCGCCTTGTCTGCTAGTGAGGGTATTGCCCCGGTGGTGGGGGGGACCCCAATATCCTGCCTGATGTACGCCGATGATGTCCTTATCCTCGACTTGACCCCCAAAGGCCTTGCAAATCGGCTACATGCTCTTCATGCTTTCGCTGTAGATCATTGCATGAAGATTAACATTACCAAAAGTAAAGTGATGTGTATAGCCGGTAAGAAGAAGTGCCGTTCTGTAAATTATGGTTGGGCTATTGGGGGCCAAAGATTGGAGGTCGTAAATTCCTATACATTTTTGGGAAAAATAATCACGGCTAGCTTGAGTGAGAAGCTCCATATAGAGCATTGTTCTCGCAAGGCTCTTGCCCATGGCATTGGTTTAAACTCTCTATACGAGGCAACGGGAAAAGGGCATTTTTCAAGTCTTCTGGAAGTTTTTAGATCAAAAATTCCCGCAACTATCTTGTATGGTATTGAACTAATAGAGGTGAAAAACTGGGACTTTTGCCACAAGATTGAGGGGAAACTCTTAAGATCTCTTTCTTCCCTAAATACTGCTTGCTCACTAGCCGCTTGCAGGCTTGACTTTGGACTCAGGAGTAGCTGGGTACAGGGTCTATGTGCCTTAATAAGATGGGTGGCCTGTTTGGCTAGAGCGGGAGTAGGGACTATGCGAGCTCTCCTCAGAAGTGAGCTATTGGGTAATTCTAAAGAGTTTTCTAAACTTGTAAGTAACTTTAGAAGGGCTGTAACCCTTCTTAAATTAGATGAAAGTGTTCTGTTCTCCTATTCTCCCTTAGAGTTAAAACTCATTTTAAAGGAGGCCTCGTGGGATCTTTGTTTTCACTCTGATAAAAAGTTAGTTGGTGAAAAAAGGAACGTGGAACCTCTCCTTAATTCCTATGTGTTGAAGCGGCCACAACCTTATGCCATATGGAGCCTACCGCATGGTATTCGTAGATTTTGGTTTCTGTTACGTTATGATTTAATCCCACTAAATCTACTGTTATCCAAATGGTATGGCTCCTCTGCTTTGTGCAATTTATGTAAATTGAGCACCCAGGACTGTATGCATGTTCTATTGATTTGCCCTATGCTCCGTAAATTGCGCATCCGATGGTTAAAAGTTATTTGTCTTCGCCTTGGCATTGTCACTTTAAATGGCTTTCTTCATGCACTTTATTGCCCTCCTAACGAAATTTTCTGTTTCCATATTTTTAACTTTTTTAAAGGATTTTTAGCTATTTATTAATATGTACCTGGAGATGTTTTGTCTGTCCGACCTTTTGTAGATTATTTTGTGTGTGTCTATTTTGGATTCAATCTTGTTCCTCAAATATCTTGATTTTCTTTGTATTTGTCTTGCTGTTGTACATTGTATATTTTATGTGGCCCTCTTCGAGAGCCCAAACATAATAAATAAAATTGAATTGAATTGAGAACAAGTTCAATAAATTACACAATACATCAAAAAATAAGCAATACAATTAGGAGGGGAGAGAAAGGAGAGAGAGAAGTAGTGGAGAGGACAGGGGAGGTGAAAAAGGGAGGAAAAGTGAAGAGACAATAAAGAGAGACAAAAAGAAGTCTGTCTAAAGACCGACTGGGTTGTGGAGAAGTGTGGCTCACCGTTTAGAGGAGGCAGACCGGGAGCAGAGGTCAGCCCGGGACCAGGGTTCAATTCCCGGCTCGGCGGGGTCTTGAGTCCTAAAAATGTCCATGGACTCGACAATTCTCGCTCCGGTGCCTACTCAATTCACGGGTTCACACTCTGTGACTCTGGGCAATAGCTTGCTCAATCTCCACAACGGCCCCTCGCGGCGGGATGCCTGGCTTTCACCTTGCGGATAGCCTGCCGGGGTTATCTCACAGGGGAATACCAGGACGGGTTCCCTAAGCAAGCGCTTAGAAACCGCTCGGTGATTTGCGCTATATAAATTCCTGTACATTTACATTTACATTTACATTTACGACCAAGGAGGGAATCGACGGCCCTTCTCCCCTATAGCTAAACGAGGTGGCTCCATCGGGCAGCAGACAAAATAGTTCGGTCTCAATACATGAAGAGAGGAGAGAAGGAGAGACATAACTAGAGGGAGGATGCGGGAGGAGACGACAGGAGAGACAAAGGGAAGTGCAACAATGTGGTTCAACAATATAACAGAAAAAGATCTACAATTACAAATTACATAAGACAATCAGCAATATGTTAGGAGAGGAGAGAAAGGAGAGAGAAAAGTAGTAGGGGAAGGAGAGGTGAGAAAGTGAGGATAAGGGAAGAGAAAACCGTAGAGACGAAAGGAAGTCTGTCTGAAGACCGACTGGGTAGGTGACGACCAAGGAGGGAATCCATGGCCCATCACCCCTATAGCTAAACCAGGTAGCTCCATCGGGCATCAGATAAAATAGTTCGGTCACAAGTGTCGAGGGAAGAGGTTCACTGAGAGACAGGGTGGGGACAAGGGGCAGGGACAGGTGATGGCAGAGGACAGAAGCTGGAAAGAGTAGGAGTGGAGAGGGGAGAGGATTGGGGAAGAGAGGAGGAAGAGAAGGTCAGGAGAGATGCGGGAAAGTTTGCCCGAAGTACGGCTAGGTAGGTGATAGTCAAAGGAGGGAGTCCAAAGTTAATCTCCCCTATGGTTTGCGAGGTAGCTCCACCGGGCATCATACCAAGGTAGCTTTAGAGTTGAGGCCGCAGAGTTGAGACAACAGAGTTTAGTGATGCAGGCTCCCGTCACCGCCCACTGGAGTGGACACTGTTGTTATGTCGTCTTTTTCACTAACTGTGGCACCCCTTAGGCTGTCCCATGTCTAAGGTGGTTTCGGTTTCACTTTTCCTCCCAGGTGCCTGTGAGGGTGTTCTTTTCTATTGCTGCCTCCATCACCACTACTTCAAATACCCATATGTTGGACCCTAAATCTGTGTGGTTTAGAGTTTTGAGTGCGACTGGCGTCACTTTGTTCGGCCGGGTGTCAGCTCCCCGGGTCAGCTCCACGGGGCCCAGAAGTGAAAGCTCCGTGCCACCGCGTCAGCAGGTAAACTCCCAAGGGGGTCGCGTGTGCCGAAGGGTACGGAAGAGGAGGACTCCCCATCCCAAAGTCAACCGTTATTCTGGCAGCAGCGCTATGGCTAACAGAGCGGCCAAATTGCCATGTCTCCCCTCAGACATGCTCTCCCTGGGGGCTCAGGCATTTACTTACTGGGCAAAGCTGGCCGTCACAATGGGTACTGTGCTCCCGAGGTGATCCACTTCCAGTTCGTCAGCCTCACCATCGGTTGGTCTGCCTGTCCAGGGGCGGCTGCCATTTTGTGCCTGGCCAGTCGGGCTTTGATGTTTAAAAAATTCGGTAATGTCCTCAGGCCCAACTGAGCAGATTGTGGATCACCCGTGCAGAGCCTCATTTTAACTCACCTCTCGGGCCGATCCGCCCCGCAAGTGTTGTGGTTTCCGTTGTTTAGGGAGTCATTCTCTGGCCCGAGCTGCCGTGGCCGGCTGCCATTTTAGAGTCAGGCGGCACTCGCCGCCCGGCTCGCCCAAAATGCTTGAATTCTCCGGTTCTTTCCTGGATCTCCTCTTCAACCAGCCCTTAAATTGTGCGCCCTTTGGTGTAATTTAGGGCTCCCACCGCGATGGCACAGACAAGGGGGGCAGCATCGCTCGATAAATCAGGTGAGTCGGGAGTCGAATTGGACTATTAGGTATTATTCAGAAGGGGTGAGCTGCCAGGTCTTCAGGTTGGTGGGTTTAGGGCAGAATGGAATGGTTTTAATGGGGATAAACTACCAACAGGTAATCCCCAAACCGGGAGCTCCTTGGGAAGCTCCTTGCATCAGCAGCCATCATGTAAACTAAAAACGTGGCTTTTCGTGCAGTCAGTCTAGGTTTTTATGTTAGTGCCTTAAGCCTGAGTGCCGGAACACTCTTTGAGTAGCTAACTTCTGTATAAATTGTTATAACATAACATAACATACACAAATATCAAAAAACTTTTTCAACAAGGATATTATAGGAGGATGCTGAAGTGATACCAATGAGGAGTTATAGGAAGCTGGCTCTGTATATACTATACCAAAGTGAGGTAAAGTGTGCACAGAGTCCAGTGGAACTTCAAAGGTAGGCAGAGGTAAAGTTAGATAGAACCTTACTCTCTATGGGTGTTGTATGGTTGAGCAGTAAGGCAGTATCAGAGGACAGTGTTAAGCATCTGTTGTACACACTCAGTCAGCAAATGAATTCGCACGCTCAAAGACTGAACATCAGATCAATTGTTTTTGTATAAAATATTCTTTTAGTTATTGTATTTTCAAGAAGCAAGCAGTTTACAGCAGTAATGCAGTTTGTAAACAGTTTGGATTGCAATAGTAAATGTACTGTGATTTGACTTACAATATTGTTTCAGATAAATGCAATGATTTGTAAATAAAGTACATAGATTTGAATGGGGTTTTCAGTGAAATACCCGATAATTTACTTTTTGGATTACTTTTCTTACTCAGAGTAGTATGCCTGGATACTACTCTGGGAAATTTCCTGCAAACAGGTCAGTAAAATCATTTTTGTCAGACAATGTAATTTTAAAGAAATTCTTTAGGTTTTTAAACTCCACACTTAAAAA
Organism: Lissotriton vulgaris; assembly: GCF_964263255.1. NCBI lineage: Eukaryota > Metazoa > Chordata > Amphibia > Caudata > Salamandridae > Lissotriton > Lissotriton vulgaris. The sequence goes on from NC_141691.1 coordinate 879,413,369, forward strand.
CTTTTCTAAGAAAAACAGTCAATGATATCCTGTGGAGGAAAATAGGGTTATCGGTAAGATACTTTTGAGATTACCTTTCTTACACAGTGTAGTATACCTGGATACTAATGAACCAAAGAAAAAAGCAGTTATAGCACACTCATTAGTACATGTAATGATCGAGATACAATATTAAATAAGTTGTAAATAAGGTCTGGTTCCAAATATAATCCTTGGCAGGAGTTCACATGAACAGTCTAATGAGACCACAGGTGTACAGAACATGGAAGCAGTCCAAGGACGTCATGTGTTGATTTTCATTAACTCTTTATTGTTATTCTAAAAAAATCTCCTTGACACGATTTAGCGGACCCGTGTTTCGTCTTCTCTTAGACTTTTTCAAGGCTGGAAAAAGTAAACATCATATATTCAGTGATGTATGAAGATACATAAGTTGAAAATGAAGAAGGACTATTACAAAGCTTAAAATCCTACTGGTCATTCAATTTGTACAATCAATTACAATATAACAAAGGAAGATAAAACATTTACAATTAATCTAATGTGACCATATACATTAATCAAATATATTTTTCAAATAAGTAATAAACCTACGAAAAAAGAGATCAAAAACAAGCCCATTGTCACATATGCAAGAAGAGGAAGATCAAACAGAACCTTAATGCCCAAATCAAGTAGACACTGAAACAAAAGAAAACCCATGATTGAGTGTGAATATAGAATGTGAATGTAGGCAGAATTCAAGTGTCAAGAAAGATACCATAAAACCATGTGAACAAATCAAATGCAACCAAAATATTTATAATAAACCACCATTATGGGAATATAAACTTGATGTAATCCGATGAGGATACTTTGAAGGCCAACGTATAATGATTGCTCCCAGGCAGAATAATTGAGTACAGACATGAATTTAGACCGGGCAGTCTAACCAGAAAGAATAAAAAAACAGGTTAATTACTCTACAGTCCTGCAGTTGTCGGAAAAGAACAGATCACAGAAAGTGGGCCGGCATAGTTAACAGATGGCATGTTCTCTATGCATGCATCCAAAAGCCCACAACTGATCCTACCATTGGTTAAGAGCGCCAATATCAAAATTTCAAGAGAGAATATCTTGTGGGTATTGATGGCACTATTGGCTAATCAGCAAGAGTACGCCCGCATGACTGTGCTGGTCTGTTATTATAGAAACTGAGCTGAGAGATAAACAGTAAAAAATCAGTAGAATATCACTGATACCCCCACAGACACAATTAACACAATGAAAAGTAGAAAAGTTTGCTTCTATGCATCATAGTACACTTCAGTCAACACTAAGGGGAGCGCAAATTGCGGACTGCATGTCCTAATTCGCTGTGATCTATTTTGTTGTGATACTGGTGAGTATACATGAAGTCCTGTCTGTGATGGGACGTAGTAACGCTAGTAGAGTAAGAACATTCTTGTCTAACATCATTACCAAAAAAGGGTTTTATATAGTGTCTGTAAATTGCTAAACATTCTGTGGTTGTACTGTATTGTGCAACAAAAGGATAATGTGGCCTACCTATTATGGTGTGTTGTTTAGCAAAGAGGAGGTGTAAAGCTTAAGGGGTTACGTGACTGAGACAGGACCCTTTATTTAGTGTTCTGGAGGTATGACTGCCTGCCAGGTGACAACACCCCTAATGCCACCAGATAATTGTAGAAGTAGTTTGAGAGAGACAGGCAGTACCTGGGGGAGAGGAGTTGTGTTTTTTTGAGGAATGAATGCCCAAAGAGTTCTCTGTATCTTTGATGTTTTTTATTGAGATCATCAGGATTTAAAACCTGACGTGAAGGAAAATACACCCGACACATGTTTTGCTCAAAGTGGCTGGCGTTCTTAGGGCTTTCTCATGGCTGATGATCATATATATGCACGAGCCATAATATACAAAAGACTGTACACCCAAACAAATCACATAATGATTAATAATTATGGAAACCAAGATACCAAAAGAAAGTATCAACATTTCACAAAATAAGAGAAAGAAAAAAAAGACAAGAAAAAGTTGAAGAGAAAGTAAAAGGAAAATGGAAGAGAGAAAGGGTAGGAAAGAATGAAGGGGTAGGGAGGGAAAAAGGGGAGTGCACAAGTTCAATGATGGTTTTTAAATGACAGTGCTAATAGTAAATACTCATTGCTATTCATTCACAATACAAACAATAAACAGAAACAGTGTGCCAAAATCATGTTGTGTTTGTAATTCATTATTAATGAAAAGAGAAACTTGTGATGGAAATTGAGAAGAAACCCATTCCCAAGAGGGAAAGCAGCTGATAGAAAAATCAGCTTTTAAGAAAACATGTGGAAGCCCGACCATGAAGAGAGTGATACACTTGTGGAAAGAAATTGTTGCATGCCAAGTTTAAAAGGGAAAAGGGAAAAGGAAAAAACTGGCCAGAGAACCCAAAGGATTATTAAAATACTCACCAAGGAATCAGAGGAACAGTTTACAGTCTCTAATGATTGGAGAAGTAATAGAGGAGAATACATTTTATGAAATGAAGTATCCCCAAAAAGCAATCTGTAACAGGCAGAAAAATTAAGCCTTCTCTCATCCACCCAGCAGTGTGAAAATTAACAGGCCTCTTGGAAATGGGGGTATCTAGTTGGCATCGGTTTGCACCTTCTAGTCAGGATAAGGGAGTTACACTCTTAAAATAACTCCTACTTACCCCCTTGGTAGCGTGGCACGAGCAGTCAGGCTTATCTTAGAGGCAGTGTGTAAAGCATTTGCACATAACCAACAGTAATACAGTGAAGACACTACAAAAGAACACCACACCAGTTTAGAAAAATATCCAATAATTGTATATATTCAAAACAAGAACAAAAAAGGTAAACATCCACCATACAGTTCTCAGAAATCTTCAATAATCAAAATAGACTTGAAACATAGTTCCTTGACGTCGATAGCTCCGTCTGGGCTATCACCGCATCGTGAACAACAAATCCAAACAGTTCTGGCTGACCGCGGCATCATGGGCCAGCTACTGTGGCAGGAAGACCCGCAGAACAGTACCTTCAGAGATGTAGGGCGTCGGCGACCTCTCGATGAGCACCAAAGGGCCGGTGCCTGCAGGCGTCGGTTCCGGAGGTCAGTGCAGGATCGTTGGGCATTGGAAGTCGCACACCTTGCAGATTGAACTCCTCATGGTTGAAGTTGAGGAGCGCCAGCGCCTGCAGGCGTCGGGGAGGCGGTGCGAAGTGTAGCGGTACGGCATGCAGTGCCTTCAGGTTGCATTTCAGGCAGCGGTTTGGTGACGGTCATTCAATGGCGTTGGTGAGACCAAGGCTGTGGTGCGAAGTGATGTGGTGCTCATTGCAGGTTCTGGCAGGTCGCAGTGCAATCAGCACCTTTATTGTTGCTGAAGCACTGCTGTCAGCTGACGAACTGGAGTTGATGACACCGGCATGGTAGGCCAAGGCTGTGGTGCGGGATGAGAACAGTGTATTGTGTAACTTAAGAGTGGTGCCCTCGAATCCCAGTACAAGCAGCGGCGTCAATGTCAGCGTGGAGCGGCTTTGTCAGAATACCAGGGCGACGGCCTGAAGCGAGGCGGTGTGGAGTGCGGTGACCACAGGTCGCGATTCAAGCAGTGGCACGGTGGCAGCATCAGGTGGCCTCGTTGGTGAGACCAGGGTTGCCGTGCAGCATTGTGGCAGTGCCCTATGCAGTCCCCTCAGGACACAGAGTCTGCAGTGGAGTCATAGATGGTGTCAGGTTGCTTTTCTTCTGTTGCAGAGCAAAACACACAGTCCCCAGTGCTAATGGCAGATGAATGTGAAGTCTTTGCTTTTCCTTCGACTTTTTGAACAGGCAGTAAACTCAAGCCCTTGGAGAAACTCACAAAAAGGAAGTTGCAGAAAGTTCAGTTCAGTCCTTTCACCACCTAAGACTGAAGCAGCCACTGCAGGCCAACACTGCAAAACACACAGGAAAGTGGTAGTCCCTCATCATCGCTTCTCCAGCTCTTCTTCTTGGCAGTCTTCTTGGTTCCAAAAGAGTTCTAAAGTATTGTTGTCTAGGCCCCACTATTTATACCCCAAATGCTTTTGACCTCTCAGGCAGAGAGTGTCTGTGCTTATTCCAAACCATTTCTGTCCTCTCTGTCCCAGCTTCCTGGCAGGGGGTGGAGACAGCATTGTGGAAGGCAGACCAGGCCCATTCAGGTGCAAGGAAATCTCTTCCCACTACTGTAAATGCAGCCCAGGTCTATTTATCCCAGCCCTGACCCATCAGACTCTCTGGAGCCACTGCACATCCCCAGCGCCTGTCACTCCAAAGCCAGACAGTCAATCCACATCCTAGAAGAGGCACATAGAATGGCTATGCAAGGAAATACCTACATTCTAAAACAGAAAATATAAAATTCACCTTTACTAAAATATGCAACTTTAGATTCTGAGTTCATTGCAAACCACAGGGGCTGTCCAACAAACCTGAACCAGGGACAGTCAGTAATTTCGACCTTTCGCAGCGGTATGACATAGAGGCACGCCGAATGTTGGGCGGAAGTATTTTGGCGATTTGTTTGCCTTATTAACGTATCCATCCTCTGATGTAATGGAGAGATGTAATTATTCCTAACATCATATTGAGATGAGTCGAAGCAACACTTGCCTCTGTTTTAATCTTGAAAATGTGCGTGGACCAACCCTAATGAAAGATGGTTGGATTGTTTTTAATCAGAAGTGCTTGTGACGCTCAAGGGAAATTAGAGTCATGATGATGACCGTGTAATTATACAGTGGTTGAAACGCTGTTGACGCTTTCTGTGGCCAAAATTAAAAGAGGACACATTACTTTTGTATATGTTGTTTCTTTATTGTAACGTCCATTTTTTCGTTTGCCACCTGTCTGGTTTGTGATATGTGATATTGTTTGTATACCAGCACTTTGTCTTGAGCATAATTGTCGTAACTGTTTTAATTATGTCTAATAAATAACAATTCTTTTGATTTATAAAAAAGAAAAATTCTTTTGTCTTAGGGGCTTCTTCTATTGACTTTTCTTTCCTTTATTCTTGTACAATTGTTTTGTTTCTCATTGGGATTTATGTGTTGTATTGTATATTTGCAGCAATTTGTCTCTTGAACCATTAGTTAGATTCTGAGTTCAGGCATGCTAAACTTTATTTTCCTATCTGGTCCCAATGGGAAGTTATATTTATAAACTGTTATAAATTAACTCCCATGCTTTCCCATGGGCCCGATAGCTTTTCAACAGTGAAGCACGAAATTGGCAGTAAGTAACTATCAGGACATGTTCTGCCTTTCACATACACTGCACCCTGCCCACAGGGTTACCATGAGCCTACCTTAGGGGTGACTAATGTGTAAAAAAAGGGAAGGGTAGGGCCAAGCAAGTGGGTGAACTTGCTACGTCGACATGGCAGTTACAAACTGCGCGCAGACCCTGCAGGGGTAGGTCTGAGTTACCTGTTCAGGGCTACTCATGTGGTTGGCACAATCAGTGCTGCAGGCCAACTAGTAGCATTTGATTTAAAGCCCTGTTACACTCAGTGAACTTTACTAGGGGCTTACCAGTAAATCAAATATGCCAATCATGGAAACCCCAATCCATGATACAAATTTCACAGAGAGCATATGAACTTTAGCACTACATAGCAGTGGTAAAGTGACCAGAGTCCTAAAACCAACAGGAAACAATAGGAGGAAGAAGCTAACAGTTTGGGGATAACCCTGCAAAAAAGACCCTCTCCAACAAGAACCAACACACATGAAGTTATACAGACAAGGTCTAAAAGACAGCAGCAACATAGCAATAATTGTAGATTGAAAAGACAAAGCTAGAAGTCAGGAATTAACCTAAGGTTAAAGCAAGCATAATTCTGCTCATTGGCACATTTCTGGTGTGTGCTGATGAAAATGCCCAAGATTTTAAAACACCTCCAAAACAGGTCGGTGTTAAAGAGAACCACTAGTAGTCTGAAAAAAAATCCCAAACCCAAAACACCACAGCTTAGCAATATAAGAGAATGCACGACAGAGCTGAAAGTCGGATAGAAAAGCAATATATAACTCACATGTAATACTGCTCATTGGTACATTCCTGGTGTGCAGCGACACAAAAAAGCCCGCAATTCCAGAATCCCCCAGGGAAGTGCAAATAAAAGCCAGTGAAAAGAAATAAGAAATTGAAAGCGTAACAAAGCCTGAACCATGCTCAACAGAAATTACAGTTCAAGTTGTGTGCGTGCAGGCGCAAAGTAGGATTAATAAAGTGGAACAAAAACATGCTTGAACTTTCTAGAGCATCCCAAACAAGTGCTATATATGTTTTATCCCAAAAACTGCATTTGATTGCAGAGACAATACTTTAAAATATAACAGCCTAAAAAAGGGCAAGTGAGGAGGAGTAAATAGTCCACTGTTGTGCATATGAAGGACTCTGGTAACTATAGGTAAATAAGCAGTAATTACCATTTTTGTAGCACACGTCACACAAAGGAATTCAAAGAGAAATCGCTGTGGTCTTTACAAAGCAGCAAAAGTATGAAGCGTTCATGAGGAGGAGAGGCAGAAGTAAAAGCAGATGACAGGCCAGGGTCCAAACAGGAAGTGAAAACAGGGTGGCCATTATAAAAGTTGCAAAAATCACAAGGTGTAAGTGGTAATGTTAAGCAATATTCATGGTAACCATATTATGGTTTTGGGAAGATTAAATTACGGGAAAGAAATCCGCAGATGTACAATCTTATCCCTTAATGGCTGTTGTCATTTATGAAGGTACATTTCAATTATGCCATATGCCATTTGGACTGGCCCTTTGCAGCCTCTGTATTTTAGAAGGTTATTACCAGAATGTTACAAGGCCTACCTAATGTGGTCATCTTCCAAGAAGACATTCTGGTGCCTGCATGCATTATTATCCTCATAACTTTGTCCGACATATAAATGAGCCTCCAATGAACTGACCTACAACTATAGCTTTTTAAATGAGAAGTGTTAAATAATATTACAGCTGAATGCTACTGATAGAGGTAATGGCAGAGCACAAAAATAAACTTTGCTCCCGAAATTTACTTTGAATTATATGTTCAATTGATCTCTGACACTGTAGGAGGGCCAGCTATTGATCCATGGACCAATTAGGAGTTTATTCAGTCTTTTTGAGGCCAGCTGGATGTATCTGGAGATCAGCTATGATGGCTACCTGAGTGCCTTGGTTGGCGAAACAATGGTATTGTCAGCAGTGACAGGGTGAGCCTGAGATGGGAGCTGAGGAGGGGGAGGGAGGGGAGGGTTCGGAGGACAACATAAGAATAAAAACTAAATAAAATACTTACCTGACCACTACACCTCCGCCGCCGCTTCATTGTGCTCTTCCTGCTTCTGGGACTGGCTCCTAGACTGAACTGCAGCCAATCATGACGCTGCATGAAAGCAGCTTCAGGATTGGCCTGCACGCTGGGACTTTGCGCTATCAGGCAGACTGGGAGCCTGTGCCTGCTTTCTCCAGCCCCAGCAACACAGCTGAGGCTAGAGAAAGCTTCCATGTGCATGAGGGTTTGGCCGAAAAGGCTAGCCAAGCACCTCATGTGCAGTGAAGGGACAAGGGAGTGCACTTCCACTCCCCCACCACAGTGACATCCCCCTGGTCCTGCCACCAAGACTCGTCAGAGTCCTGGGGGCAAGTACAGGAGGATTAAAATAAACGATAATAAAACGGGTTTAATACCTGTTTTATTATTGTTTTATGTGCTGGTGGTGACAGGGGGTGCGGCACCCCTCCGCTATAATGGTGGGGCTGACGCTAATTGTGAAGGACAGCAGGAGGTGCCTGAGGGCATATTAAGGTCTTGAATGGGAGACTTTGGAAGTTTAATGTCCCCTGATGGATGAGTAAAGAGAGGTATTTTGAGGGCATGCTGGAACTATCCGAAGGAAAATTAAGAGTAGGGCTTAATTGGCAGAAGACTAGGACCAGCTTTATCCACCCGCATATATTTTTTGGTGAGTGGACCACAGTCTTGGTGTATGTATACTCCATCACCATTGTGACCGTCAAAGATATAAATCGGGCCATAAGTGCCTTGGCCCAATGTTTTGCTCAGAAGTGCCACTCTAGCACAGTTGAAAGCTGTCTTTATTCCATCTGATGCCTCTTTATCTCATGAACATACACTCCCTGCCTCTTTATCTATCTCTTGCATGTTCTTTTTCATCAGTGCTTTCTATCTTTGTCACTGTTTTTCTGTGTTTCTCGTCTTCCTTCTTTTTCTCTTTTGTGTTTTTCTCTCACCTGATGTGGATGTAAGTCTGTTGAGGAGAAATAAATGCAGGCTTAAATTAAGCATTGAGTTGGATTAGATACAGCTCAGTGTGGGGGTAGTCTGAGAGCATTCTCCAAGAGAATGCTGAAGGTGTCTGAGGACATACCAAGGGCCTCCTAGAGCAAAGCCTAGTTTTTAAATGCTAGCTGGTGTCTGATTCAGACTGAGCAATGGCTGAGCATGTCTCATGGTCAAGTGAAGGTGTGTAAAAAACTGGCTAAGGGCAGGCCGAGAGACTCTGATGGCCATTCATAGGCTTTTGAGAATGTGCTAGGATGTCTATAGGAAGAATGAGGGTATCTGCGGGACTTTTTATGTGATGCACTGCTCATGTACAATGTCAAATATCTCCCATTCACATGCACTTTTGATTTTCATAATCTAATTGCATAACCTTTCTGTTTTATTACCCTTAACAGTGCTCAGTTTGATGAGCCATTACATGTCAATCCCCTCTAGTTAATTTGGGACTGCTTGGTTTTTAAGACCAAAGTGATGATATTTTAATTTCCTCTCCTTTTTAAAGCTTTTAGACTTCACTGCTAATTAATGGATACCTTAAATGACACATTTTATTCTCAAAATATTCCAATCAGGTATTTCCAAATGACATGTATAGGATAGCTTTACTTGAGAGGTGTAGATCTGAACTCCTTTGAATTGCATCTATATTCTCAGCAAACACCTGGTGTTGTACTCACTCCTATTTGCCAGGAGGCCACATGCAACGTGTCACAACATCACCCAGTCCTGACTTTGATTACACCACACCCTCTAGCATTTTTGATGTCATACTTACTTGTAGGAGTGGCATTCCAGTCAGTATCTTTTTTGTGACGGGAGATAAGTGAGTATTACAGAAAGATAAGGTATTATATTTTTTTTAGGGTAGTCTATTCTGGTGAACTAATATGGAATCCTATATATTTCAATATCATAAAGGTTTTCTTTATTCTTGTGTTTTATTGACACAACTGTCATGTTTTCTATTTTTTGTTTTAATTTACATCGTAGTTTTCTACATTTGTAAATTCAGTTTCTATAATCATCACTGCTCTTTGTAATGATTGGAACTGGAAATAAGTTCCAATAATTGTAAAGACTGGAATTGGAAAAAAACTTCTGTGAGAATATTGTACGTAGGGTAAAGAGAGTGAGTTATGCACATTGATCCATCCTAGAAAGTAATTTAAATGCGAAGGGAAGCAAAGTAGACATTCTTTGACTCAATATTATGGCAATTACTTTTAATATGCTTTTATTTGTTCAAATAAATTATTTATCTAAAAAATTACACAACCTCGTTCCAACCGATTTGAATAACCTCTAGTTCCTTAAATAGAACCATAACTATTCATATTGTTGTCTCCTATTTGTAGTGCAGTCTTATTAAATACTTCAGAAGTACTCAAGTTCCTTTGTTAAGCAATATTTTTATCCTAGTAATTAAAACAAACAGACCATCTGCAAATGTATTATTAAATCATATATGGATTGGCCAAATCATAAATTGGCCAATCCATATATATTACCCATATGCCATTTGTTGCCACATTCATAAGCAGCTCCTCTTGTATATGTCCACAAGACAGTTGGATGCCCTATGTGCTCAACGAGAACCAGGCCATTTTATATCATTTGCTCCCCCATGCAAGCAGTCCTCACAGCGGCAGCCGCTCCATAAGAGCGGAGGAGCGCCACCACCAGTACATTAAACAATAATAACGCGTTTTAAACCTGTTTTATTATCATTTTATTTTAATCCCCTGGACCTGCCCCCAGGACTCTGACAAGTCTTTTGGGCGGGTCCAGGGGATGAGACTGCTGGTGGGGGAGTGGTGGGCACTTTCTTCCCAACGCATGAGGTGTTTGGCCGGCCGTCTCAGGCTGGCCAAACCCCTCATGTGCAGTGAAGCTCTCTCCAGCCTCAGCTGCTTTGCTGGGGCTAGGGCTGGAGAGAGCAGGCACAGGCTCACAGTCTGCCTGCGAGAGCAGCTTCATCATTGGCTGAAGGGCAGGCTGGGAGCCTATGCCTTGCCCCAGAGCCAGAAGCAAGAAGAGCCGATATGCAGGTAGCGGCAGCGTAAAGGTACGTTTTTTTTTATTTGTACCTAAAACCCTCCCCATCTCACTCCTCTGGCCCACACCCTCACTTTGACTGGGACACTTCGCCTGTTTGCCTGTTTTGCTACTAGCGCATCCTTGGACCTGCGCTCACCTCTTCATCTCAACGTTGCAGCTCGCCGCACCCGCTCCGCGGGTGCCGCTTCGCCGAGGGTCCTGCTGCTGACTCTGCCTGCTCTGTGTTGGGGCACTCCAGGGCGAACCTTGGGCATTGGAAGGCTTGAGGGCTGCGAGCGTGCAGGGACTACCAGATCCAGGTGTCCCTGCGAGACCGATTCCATCTTCCGGTCCGCTCTCCCTCTAGCTCCGCCCCCCGCCCATCGGAGGGCTGATAAAATCACCTGTGCTGCCCTCGATCCCTGGGACACTTCGCCTGTTTGCCTGTTTTGCTACTAGCGCATCCTTGGACCTGCGCTCACCTCTTCATCTCAACGTTGCAGCTCGCCGCACCCGCTCCGCGGGTGCCGCTTCGCCGAGGGTCCTGCTGCTGACTCTGCCTGCTCTGTGTTGGGGCACTCCAGGGCGAACCTTGGGCATTGGAAGGCTTGAGGGCTGCGAGCGTGCAGGGACTACCAGATCCAGGTGTCCCTGCGAGACCGATTCCATCTTCCGGTCCGCTCTCCCTCTAGCTCCGCCCCCCGCCCATCGGAGGGCTGATAAAATCACCTGTGCTGCCCTCGATCCCTGGGACACTTCGCCTGTTTGCCTGTTTTGCTACTAGCGCATCCTTGGACCTGCGCTCACCTCTTCATCTCAACGTTGCAGCTCGCCGCACCCGCTCCGCGGGTGCCGCTTCGCCGAGGGTCCTGCTGCTGACTCTGCCTGCTCTGTGTTGGGGCACTCCAGGGCGAACCTTGGGCATTGGAAGGCTTGAGGGCTGCGAGCGTGCAGGGACTACCAGATCCAGGTGTCCCTGCGAGACCGATTCCATCTTCCGGTCCGCTCTCCCTCTAGCTCCGCCCCCCGCCCTTTCAAACTACCATAAATAGTGTGTGTTCTCCCGCAGCGCGGGACGCAGCTCGGGGCGAAGACCGGGCAAAGAGCGGGCCGTTTAAGGCCGTTCAAGGACGGCTGAGGACGGCCCTGGCTCTGAACCCCTGTCTTTTTTCGCCCTTAATCATCATCTAACGTCTAAGGTAGGCGGAACTGTGTCCTGTATTTTCGTATAACAACATCAGCGGCCGCCCACCAGCTATTACACCATTTTCTATTGACCTTGTGTTACAGATGTCGACCATGCGCAATAGAACCAGAAGTTGTGCGAAAAAAGCTACGGTGGTAGCACAGGTGACTGGACCTATAGATCTTTTTATTTCCCGTGTAAATGAGACTATTGACCAAAGCATTGTTTTACTGGAAAAAAGAGTCTCCATGGATCTTGTAAATGCTAAGCGCTCATCCTTGGGTTCTCTTGCAAATGCTAAATCACCCGCTTTGCAGTCTTCGAATAATTGTTCCCTACCCCTAACCATGCCTACTAATAGTGCTCCGACTGTACTAAATACTGTTGATTTATCGGTTGCCCCATCAGACTCAGACCCGTCTTTTGTTGATCTGGAGGTTACACCAGATCTAGAAGCCTGTCAGTCATCTGGCAAAGCGGTGCCGAGTCTGAGCGGGTTTAATGATGCGGAAACAGCTCCTGTACCTATAGTTCCTCGGGGAAGGGTTACCAATCTCCCAAAGGCTATATCTAAGAGTAAAAACAAAGTAAAAGCAACAGTTAGGAATCATAATCTGATTTCCCCTACTTCACAAATGACATCAGGTATTCCTTGCTGGGTGCAAAACATGGTAACAGATTTAAAACTGGACCTGGAAGCCACAATAGCAGCTCAAATTAAGCCTCTAATTTCCAAACTGGACAGGCTTACGTCTTTAATACATTCGAAGTGGCCACACAAAATGAATGGGCAAGGGCCTGATCAGCCACAAGGGATTACAGAAGCAGCTCCTATATGCTCATCATGTATCCAGCCCCCTAAAGATGTATTAAACAACGTTCAAGCAACCGTAGCCCCCGGGAACCCAGTTATATCTCATCTGTCGCAAACAGGGAATAATTCTGTTCAATCTACAACTATACCCACTCCGAAGGTGGTGGGTCCTATTTTGACTCACCAACACTCTGTTGTTGGTAATAATACCACCACCATTCAAGTAAAAGATGTTGTAGGGAAATCTAATACCCCTTCAGTACCTCCTCCTACGAATAAACCTGAAGACCCTAAGCCAAAGCAGGCACGTTTTAGGTCAATCAATCTACCACCAGAGGTTTCCCCTTTTGTGGCTGTGTTGACAGCAGTTCCCCCGCTGAAGGAGGGAGTAAAAGAAACTTTCGTTGAGCTAAGAAATAAATGTGCTCAATGGCTCCACTTACATAAACCTCTACCTAACAATATGAACGGTGAAATTCTTACTGTGCGTAGAGGGGACTGGGTGGGCAGAAGCAAGAAAACAATAGTAGGGGATGTAATTACAGTTAATTTTAGGGATATAGGGGCAGCTAGTTATATCTGTAATGCACCCAACAGTGGTCCTGCGACTCAAATTAACCCACTCCCTTTGTCTTATTTTTTACCGATGCCTTCAAGACCAAACCCTCCTTCCAAAGTAATAGAGGATCTGTGTATCCCCCGCAACATGCTACTAAACCCTGGCAGCAACCACTACACCCTTCTCCTTTTTTTCCACACTATGTTAATTTTCAGCAGCAGCCATTACATGCTCCATCTTTCCCCCTGCACCATGTTAATCCTCAATGGCAACATCCCCCCCATTTTCCACCACCCCTATTTCAGCATGCCCATTAGTGGCAGCAACCCTTTCAGCCACTACAACCAGTTAAACCCCAGTGGCAACAAACATGGCAGGACTTGCCCCCTTCCCAAGATCCCTTGTACTCACAATTTGCCCATCCTAACAGATATGCTGTGTTAGACGAGGTAGATTGACTCAGCTCTACTGAAGCCTTGGATTTAAACATCTCTACGTCCTATTTAGATATGGCGAGTGCTTCTCCAGTTACACCTTTAGCCGCACTTCCTGAACCCTCAATGGTGTCAACGCTAATACCCCTCCCGCGTATAGAACATAGGGATAGCCTTGATGCATGTACAGCCACTGTAACCCCCAGATTAAGCCCAGATATCATCCCTCGGGAAGATGGTCCTACCCTATTACGAGCAATTCAGCCAGAGTCGTCTGTTGTTGGCGATTCTGGTAAACCAGCAGGACTCTCTCTTGTTTCCTGGAACATTGCTGGCCTTGCCAGTAAACTAGGTACACCCTTCTGGACCAGTTTCTTGGGGGAGGGATTGGACCTAATTTTGTTGCAGGAAACTTGGTGTCTGGACCCCATTAACATCGAAGGGTACGCATCTTACTGTCTTAGAGCCACCAAATCTAGCTCGGGTAGGGCTAAGGGGGGCCTTTTGTTGCTTTTATCTACCAAGCTGTGTGATTGTACGGTCAAATACAGTACGACAGTTGGGACCCATAGTCAAGTTATAAGGGTGGAGTGCAGGAAGAATATTGATTTAGTTGTAGTAAATTTCTACAACAATATCTTTGATGCTACCAGAGGGGATATTCTACCGCCTCTAGAAAGGGAAATTGCCAAGGCCCTTGGTATTTCGAAAAGAAAGGCCGAGGTTGTCTGGGCAGGGGATTTTAACCTGCAGCCCTGCCATTTGTCTAACGGGAACATCTGCGGCTTTGGTGCAGCAATGAGTAGTCATTGGGGGGTTTGGGTGTGAGGGAGGATTCTCCTCATTTCCAACATTGCAGTTATGGTTCCACATTAAACAATATGCTAGTCACACTAGACATGACCCTGTTAAACTGTAACATAAACAACCAGGCAATAATATGCCCTACATTTACAGGCAGAGATGCAGGATCTTTTATAGATCATATTCTGTTGTCTAGCAGTGGAGACTTTACTGATCTGTATGTAAATGAAGAAAGTCTTAGTGACCATAACAGCCTTCGTGTTACCCTCCTGGGGCATGGTACCTCGACAGTTTCAGGCGGAAAATGTTCAACTGACCTAGTACCTATTAGACCGAAGGGTCTAAGGATTAAATGGACTGGATTAAATTCTAAGGTTAAGCAGAAGGAGGTTCTCACTAGCTGTAAGAACCAAATTAGTTTCTGCTTGGATGATGACTGTGACTCAGGCTGCCTATTAGCTCACTTTGTCTCCATGAACAGTATTATTGATGGTATTTTTACTAAGGCCCCGTTATCCAATAGTGGTCCGAAGCAGGGGTGGTTTGATAAGACCTGTATAGTCGCCCTTCGTGATTTAAAGAATGCTTTAGGCACCAAACCACGCGATAAGATGGTTATACAATATTTCAGGGCTAGATATAAAATAGCAATTAAAACTAGGAAAAGGGTATTACAGATTGAGGCGTGGGATAAGTTGAAGGAAGCAGCGGAGACCAAAAACTGCAAACTGTATTGGGAAACAATTAACAGCCCGTTTCTCAATAAAGAAGATGTTCCAGAACTAACATCTTATGTGGCATGTAGCGATTGGGTCAGTCATTTTTCCAAAATTTTCAATCCAGAAGGGTTATCTTCTGAGTCACTGTCACCTGAGTCTACCCCATGGCTACCCCTCCCGTTGGGAATAACATTAGAAGAAAGCCATGAAGCAATTTCTTTAAGCAAAGGAGGTAAGGCCCCTGGCCCCGATGGGGTCCCGCTGGATTTATACAAAGATGAACCAGCTTTATGGGCTCCCATCCTGGCGAGGATATTTAATTGTGCGGCAGAAACTAATTTTCCGTCTACTTGGGGTCAATCGGTCATTATTCCTCTACATAAGAAAGGTGATAAATCAGAGGCCTTTAACTACCGTCCAATTTCATTATTGGACGCCTCTGTAAAGGTGATGAGTAGGATTTTGCTCAAGAGGCTGGAAGATTGGGCAACTGATTTTAACATCTTAACTAGAGTCCAATATGGCTTTCGGAAAGGCCTGGGCACATTGGACCAATGTGTAAATTTGGACCTTTTAATTAATAAATATACTGTGGCTAAAAGTGGCAACCTCTTTTTGTGTTTCGCTGATTTGAGCAGCGCTTTTGATTTGGTTAACCATACCATTCTTTGGGAGGTTTTGCTTAATGCAGGGGCTCCGAGGGAAATAGTTCATTTTTTAGCTAGACTTTACGAAAAACTCTCCTGTAAGGTCCGCTATGGCACCCTTGGCGAATGTACCCCGTTTTTCAAAGTGTCTCGGGGCATACGCCAGGGATGTGTTTTGGCCCCGCTTTTATTTTCCCTCTTTATCAATGACGTCGACCGTTCCTTGGTTGACATCCCAGCAGATGCCCCCCTGATTGGTGGTAAACCTGTTCCGCTGTTACTTTACGCGGACGACGCTGTTCTTTTATCCCGAACACAGATGGGCCTTCAGCGCCTAATCGATAATTTTATGCAGTTTATTCAAGTTAGGCGGCTCCGCGTGAACAAAACCAAGACGTATGTTATGTCATGCGGTCGGGCAGCTAAGCAGGTAAAGCATACCTTTTTCCTGGATAAGGAAAAGTTGACTCCTGTTAAGTCCTTTTGTTATCTAGGAATTACATACAACAATAGCGGGTCTTGGACCTCGGAATTTGATTCTATCAGACTAAAAATGCTGCGGTCTACTAGCAGTATTTTTCGTTTTGCCTCTAAACTTGGCTCACGAAGCATTTTAGACATGATGAACATATACAATGTTTGTTGTGTCTCCTCTGCACTGTTTGGGGCTGGTGTATGGGGCCATAGTGAGGGTATATCCCTGCAGAAGGAGGAAAATAAGTTTTTAAGGAGGTTGTTATGTGTTCCCCCTTCTGCCTCCATTCAGCTGATCCATGAAGAAGTTGGGATCGAGTTCATTTCTGACTTAGCAGCAGTCCGGCCACTTTTATTGTGGCGTTCTATTTGGGCTAAGCCAGAGACTCGATTTACTCAGGATATTATTCTTGATTGTATAGGCTTGGACCACTCTTCACGCATACAGTGGTTGAGATACATCCACCGTTGGTATCTCCTTCTTTTTAATATTGATGTGTTCCGTGAGCCTGAGGAGGTTGTTTCTATCTCAAAAAAAGAAATTAAGACAACGTTTCTTAACTTCCGAAAGGCAGAGCGAGATAAAATTTCTGGCAATCTTAATACCGTGAAATTTTATAAAGATTTAAATTTAACTTCGGGGTTCCAATCCTATCTTGTGAATGTGACCCGTCCCTCTCATCAGTATGTTTTAACACATGTCAGATTGGGTATTGTTCACCATCTGGTTGCATTTCCAAACACAAGAACCAGTTCAGATATACCCTGTCCGTGTGACAGTATTTCTCGGCAGAGTAGTTGCCACTTTTTACTTTTATGTAAATTTTTTCATTTTCTCAGGTTAAAATACCTTAAGCCAATTTTTATTAAATATAATATCCGTACTACAAAAACAGCACTGATACTTTTATCCTCATTAGAGAACGAGGAGATCTGCTTTTTTCTGGCTACTTTTATTCTGAAGTGTACAGCTGCCAGGAAAAGTATTACATTATAATATTTTTATACTTACCTGTCTGTACCTATGTTATACAGCTGCCAGGAATTGTATTATGTTGCTATTACTGTTTACATTCCTGTCTGTATATATACGCCTTCAAGTTTTATACCAATTTCTGTAATTAAGGTATTATTCTTATTTGTTGATGTCCACAGTATATTATGATTATTTAAAAATTTTGATGTACAGCTGCCAGGAAAGGCCTATCGAGTAATCCCTACTGATCTCCTGTCTGTTCATGTATGAATGTCTTGCATTTTATAATAGTATGTTGACTCAAAATGGCACGATTACTTATTAATTGTTGCACTCCAGCCTTTTGTATATCGTCTTACCATCTTTTCTTATAAGTGTTTATATGGTGATTGTAAATATTTTAACTATGTATCTTTTGCTTGTATGATTTGTATGTACAAATCGAATAAAAGCTTTTGAATTGAATTGAATTGACTGAGTCCTGATGCCTGACAGGGGCAAACTCAGGTTTTACAATTCTGTTGACGATGATGTAGATGAGGGTAATCAGAAGGGGGAGGAGGAATACATGTCCATTTATTTCCCCAGGTAAGTATCAAGGTTAATCAAGTGAAAAAATGGACACTAGTGACAATTCTAGACCATTGGTTAGAAAAACTAAGGTATCCTCAAAAGACCCAATGTGTACAGGTATTGCGGTATATATCGTTCATCCGCCCCTACATTGTGGTTTGTCGGCAGTTATCATCGGATACCATAGTAAGTGTGGGTGCCTGCCTCATCCAGAGGCTCCTCTGGTCTAGGTTGCAGTGTCCAGAGATGAAAAAAGGAAGAAACCAGTACAAAGAAAGGTAAAAAGACTGTTAAAAATAAGGTCAACACCAGCAATGATTTTAATGAAATGGTGGAGATCTTATATTAAAACAAGTGGGTACTTGTCCTAGATCGAGTTATTGGATCTAGAAGTGCAAATTTTCAAAAAATGTCGACATGTTTCAGCCCCCTTCGGCTCAACGGAGTCTATGGGGCTTTCGTCAGGACAGAAGGACAAACAAACAAAGAGAATCTACTCACACTTTTTGTGTGGGGTTCAATGGAAGTAGTGAGGGTCAACTTTAGCCACTCAAGTCTTATCAACCTGTAAAAGACAATACACACAAATATGTTGTGCAGGGGAGATATACATTCTCACAATATTGCAGGAATGGAGGTAGGCACAGTAGTAAGCATTAGTCTAAACTACTACATCGATGCATGTTTAGCGAAAATAGCGCGTTAATTCTAAACAGTGGAGTGTCACCTGGTAAGGTAGAGGAAAGAGGGAGGCAAAAGTGAGCCAGAAGGTTCTGTGTTGTGATTTCATACAGCAGGGTGTGATTCTAACATAGCTGTGGTATATCAGCATCATGTATGGAATAATCAAGCATAGGACCTAGGTAGTTCCAGTCACTCGTTCAGAATCTCGATAATAAAACAATTTAATCCCAATGTTTATTATTCAGGGAGGACGAGTAAAAGTAATTATATTGAGATTCTTAAAAGAGGATTCGCGTTTGTGGAGGGGAACGCGGAGTAACTGACCCCTTCGCGATAATTAGATGCAGCGCACAAAACGTTAACAGTCTCGTTGTGGACTTACCCCCGAATGTGGAGTCTTTTGTTATCTTCGGGGAGGCCCAGAGCTGTGAGGAAGAGGTAGACAGAGGTCAGAATCACCTTACCTCACGGGAAGAGAAAGCTTCCCTGACTGATACGTTCCGCCATTACCCGCGTGTGTGGGATCCGACGCCGCTTGTGCTGACTCTGCCCCCGGATGCCGAGCTGGTGTCCGAGGGAGCGTTTTTGACGGGGTTTTTTTTGAAAAGCCCAACTTTATTAGATGTAACACGGAAACCTTAGCAATAAGGTACTAGATTGTGTAAACACACGTAATGCTCGTTAGTAAAAGTTCATTTATGGAAGCAAAAACGGCGAAATTATTATGTTAGTTGCAAACTGTCTTGCAATATTTAAAGTACTTTTCATGAGGTGCGAGGGCTACCAGACATAATTGAATTCGAACAAATACAGTTACCTCATTATATCTGAATGATGGTAAGAAGTGTACATTCAATGGACCGCAAACTGGTGCCAGGGGACGTTGTCATTCATGCCTGTGATATTAGTTTTCAAACGGTCCACCCACCTTTGTTCTTTTTCATGCAGAATTCTCTCTGCGTTGGGGTTTTTTTCCGTCAGCATCTCGATGAAAGTCCATCTGATGTCATCACAAGAGTGTCCCTTCTCAAAAAATGGGCACATACTTTGGTTGTAGTCTTTTTTAGGCGAATATTGCTCCGATGTTCCCCTATTCTGATTTTTACTTTCCGGCACGTCATTCCTATGTATAATTTATTGCATGGACAGTTGACCATGTAAATTACAAAGGAAGAGTTACAGTTCGTGTGTTGCTTTTGGGTCCAGATTAGAGTCTCTGACAGATGTAATTGTTTTGAGTGGGTGGTAAATTGGCAGGCTGTGCAATTTCCACAGGGGTAGTGACCGCTGACCGGGGACATGGAAATGTTTCTGATAGTTTCTTGGTTCTGTATTTGTCGTGGCCGCGTATGAACCAATGTGTCTCGCAAGTTTTTAGTTCTTCTATTGGCAAAACGTGGTTTTGGCCAATTAAATTTCCCAGTATTGAGGATTTTCCAATTCTTATTGACCAGTTTTTGGACCTCATAGGTAGATGGACAGAACGTAGTTACACAGGTCATAAGATCCGGTATGGGGTCTTTCGGGTAAGTTTGTAGGAGGCATTCCCTGGGTTGATGGTTAGCACGTTTCATGCATTTCTGGATGGTACTTTGCGTGTAGTCTCTTTGTTTTAATTTGGTGCATAGATCCTTAGCTTGGGCTTTATAGTCATCTGTCTTGGTACAGTTCCGTTTTAAACGTAAAAATTGACTATAGGGCAAATTGTCCCTCAGTGGTTTCGGATGATGACTTTTATAAGACAGTAGACTATTTTTAGCAGTGGGTTTGGTATAAGTTTTAGTTTTGAGTTGATTGTCTTCCGCAAAAATTGTAAGATCAAGGAAGTCAATGGACGTGTTGTTGGCCATGTGTGTAAATTTAAGCCAAGGGTCCCTTTCGTTTAGCCACCTCAAAAAAAGATCCAGGTCAAGTTTGATATCCCAAATGAGGAGGATGTCGTCAATGTATCTCTTCCAGTATAGGATACTGGAAGAGTACGGATTAGCCTCATTTAGTACATGTTGTTGTTCAAAATGGCTGACGTACAGTCCAGCCACCGAAGGGGCGAAGGCACTGCCCATCGAGGTTCCATGATTTTGTAAATACAACATTCCGTTGTATTCAAAAAAAATTTCTTTGAGTGCTAGTTGGCAACACTGTAAGACAAAATGTCTTGGAGTATGGTAGTTCCAATCTTCACTATAAAGGACATCTTCCAGCATTTGCAGGGTGTCGTCTTGAGGCAGGCTAGTGTACAGTGACTCCACGTCAAGACCTACCAGAAGCATGGTGTTTTGATCAAAAGGTATGTCCTTGATTTGTACTAGAAGGTCACATGTGTCTTTAAGATAGGTTGGTGTCTTCTGCACTAGTGGTTTAAGGAATTCATCTGCGAATTTGGACAGAGGCTCAAGCAGTGATCCTATGCCAGCCACAATAGGGCGTCCAGGTGGAGGTAATTTATTTTTATGAGTCTTGGGTAAGGAATAAAAGAAAGGGATTTTGGGTTCTTTAGTGCACAGGTAGTCAGCTTCCTTCCCTGTTATCCACCTGTTGGTTTCTGCTTCATGGACCATTATGTTAATTGTGTTCTGAAGTCTCTCTGTGGGATCCTCATTGATTTTCTTGTAATACTTTGTATCTGATAGGAGGGAGAGGCATTGTAAGTTGTAACCCTCTTTGCTGAGGATCACAATACCTCCCCCCTTGTCCGCTGGTTTGAAGACAATATTCGCATTTGATTCAAGAGTTTTTAAAGCCTGTCGTTCTCTATTACTCAAGTTTTGAAAATGTTGTTTCTTTTTGGTTGTTATTTCATCTATGCCCTTTAGTAGTGCTTGCTCGAAAGTGTGGATTTCTGATGGTATACTGCCTGCTGGAGGATTGAAGGTAGATTTCTTTCTAAGATTGGTGTCTCCTTCAGATGGCGGAGAAGGTTTGTCCGCAAAAAAAGCTTTAAGTTTCAAGGTGCGACAAAATTCTGCTAATTCACACTTTAGCTTGAAATTGTCTATTGGTGGTGTGGGGACAAATCCAAGCCCTTTTTCCAGGACATTCTTTTGGTCTTCTGTTAAGTCAATATTGGCAATGTTGATTATTAGCGAGTGTTTGTTTTGCTCGTGCTCGGTTGGGCAGACGACATGCTTCTCGTTTGGACATTCCTCTGCTGATCTTGCCAGACTATGGTTTTCTTTCTTCCTCTGAATTGGTTTTGGCCCCTGCCTAAAAAAGGCGGCTGTTGTTGTTGTTGTTGTATTTGTTGTCCTGGGTGTTGTTCATTGCCCAGTTGAGGCATTTGTTGCATGCCATAATTATATGGTGTCATCCATCCCCCATATGGTGGCATGTATGCTTGAAAATGAGGCATGTTTATATTTGGGTAGAAGGGTCTTTGCCATCGGTTACCCCTCCTGAATCTTTGAGATCGATTGTTAAACCCACCTCTTCTGGGGGTGTGTTCCTCAGAGCTGCTAACCGAGTTGTTTGAAGAGGCTCTCCCTAAGGATTCATTATCCGAGCCTTGGTCGTTGGAATTGTAGTCCTCTTTGGTATAGGGATGCATTTTTTCTTGACTGAACTTCTTCAGATCTTTGCTCAGTTTCAGTAATTTGCTCTGCATAATGAATTCTTGTGTCTCTTCCATTTCTTTGGTGAGTTCATCTAATTTCTTTTTGTAGGTTAGTGGATTTATTCCTTTTTTTAATTCATTTTCAAGAGTTTGGATTTCCACTAGTAATGCTTCTGAGAGTCTTTTTGCTGTCTTGATGATCAGCACCAGATAGTCAAGGGTACATTTCCAGGAGATGGAAGACCAGTCTTTACGAAAGGCCAAGTCGTGTAGGAAGATACGTGGGGCATTGCTAACCCAAAGGCCTCTCGGAGCTGTTTTTTGTCGGAGGTATTCGGTCATAATAATGCCGTGAATCGCAGTCCGTATTTGTTCTCTCTTCTTTTCGGAGAGTGTGTCCCAGTTGTCTGTTTGTTCCAGTGCTTCAGTAAGATCTTTATTCTGAAGAAGGGATTGACCTGCTAGAATTTCTTCTATATCACTCTCACCAAAGCTCAGTCCAACATTACCCTCCATGATTGTGCTCCAGAGTGAAGAATGAAACAATGTGATATTCACTGTTTTGAAAAAGTTCCCGCAGCTGTCCGCTGCTTAATACAAGGGTAATCAGAAGGGGGAGGAGGAATACATTTCCATTTATTTCCCCAGGTAAGTATCAAGGTTAATCAAGTGAAAAAATGGACACTAGTGACAATTCTAGACCATTGGTTAGAAAAACTAAGGTATCCTCAAAAGACCCAATGTGTACAGGTATTGCGGTATATATCGTTCATCCGCCCCTACATTGTGGTTTGTCGGCAGTTATCATCGGATACCATAGTAAGTGTGGGTGCCTGCCTCATCCAGAGGCTCCTCTGGTCTAGGTTGCAGTGTCCAGAGATGAAAAAAGGAAGAAACCAGTGCAAAGAAAGGTAAAAAGACTGTTAAAAATAAGGTCAACACCAGCAATGATTTTAATGAAATGGTGGAGATCTTATATTAAAACAAGTGGGTACTTGTCCTAGATCGAGTTATTGGATCTAGAAGTGCAAATTTTCAAAAAATGTCGACATGTTTCAGCCCCCTTCGGCTCAACGGAGTCTATGGGGCTTTCGTCAGGACAGAAGGACAAACAAACATAGAGAATCTACTCACACTTTTTGTGTGGGGTTCAATGGAAGTAGTGAGGGTCAACTTTAGCCACTCAAGTCTTATCAACCTGTAAAAGACAATACACACAAATATGTTGTGCAGGGGAGATATACATTCTCACAATATTGCAGGAATGGAGGTAGGCACAGTAGTAAGCATTAGTCTAAACTACTACATCGATGCATGTTTAGCGAAAATAGCGCGTTAATTCTAAACAGTGGAGTGTCACCTGGTAAGGTAGAGGAAAGAGGGAGGCAAAAGTGAGCCAGAAGGTTCTGTGTTGTGATTTCATACAGCAGGGTGTGATTCTAACATAGCTGTGGTATATCAGCATCATGTATGGAATAATCAAGCATAGGACCTAGGTAGTTCCAGTCACTCGTTCAGAATCTCGATAATAAAACAATTTAATCCCAATGTTTATTATTCAGGGAGGACGAGTAAAAGTAATTATATTGAGATTCTTAAAAGAGGATTCGCGTTTGTGGAGGGGAACGCGGAGTAACTGACCCCTTCGCGATAATTAGATGCAGCGCACAAAACGTTAACAGTCTCGTTGTGGACTTACCCCCGAATGTGGAGTCTTTTGTTATCTTCGGGGAGGCCCAGAGCTGTGAGGAAGAGGTAGACAGAGGTCAGAATCACCTTACCTCACGGGAAGAGAAAGCTTCCCTGACTGATACGTTCCACCATTACCCGCGTGTGTGGGATCCTACGCCGCTTGTGCTGACTCTGCCCCCGGATGCCGAGCTGGTGTCCGAGGGAGCGTTTTTGACGGGGTTTTTTTTTGAAAAGCCCAACTTTATTAGATGTAACACGGAAACCTTAGCAATAAGGTACTAGATTGTGTAAACACACGTAATGCTCGTTAGTAAAAGTTCATTCATGGAAGCAAAAATGGCGAAATTATTATGTTAGTTGCAAACTGTCTTGCAATATTTAAAGTACTTTTCATGAGGTGCGAGGGCTACCAGACATAATTGAATTCGAACAAATACAGTTACCTCATTATATCTGAATGATGGTAAGAAGTGTACATTCAATGGACCGCAAACTAGTGCCAGGGGACGTTGTCATTCATGCCTGTGATATTAGTTTTCAAACGGTCCACCCACCTTTGTTCTTTTTCATGCAGAATTCTCTCTGCGTTGGGGGTTTTTTCCGTCAGCATCTCGATGACAGTCCATCTGATGTCATCACAAGAGTGTCCCTTCTCTAAAAAATGGGCACATAGTTTGGTTGTAGTCTTTTTAGGCGAATATTGCTCATACGCGGCCACGACAAATACAGAACCAAGAAACTATCAGAAACATTTCCATGTCCCCGGGTAGCGGTCACTACCCCTGTGGAAATTGCACAGCCTGCCAATTTACCACCCACTCAAAACAATTACATCTGTCAGAGACTCTAATCTGGACCCAAAAGCAACACACGAACTGTAACTCTTCCTTTGTAATTTACATGGTCAACTGTCCATGCAATAAATTATACATAGGAATGACGTGCCGGAAAGTAAAAATCAGAATAGGGGAACATCGGAGCAATATTCGCCTAAAAAAGACTACAACCAAACTATGTGGTGAATTACAGCCTAGTTCGTTTTTCACTATTGCAAGGCTACCTGTTCTCAATTGGCCAGAATGGGCAGTTTGGTCATTACAGCCTATGATCCTAACTGACTCAGAGACCATGGTAGAAATTCGAGTTTAGTATGCCTGCACTCAGAATGATAAAATACATCTTTTAGTGAAGTTTGTTTTAACATTATGTGTTTGAAAATGCCACTTTTAGAACGTCGGCATTTTCTGACCTAATCATCCAGCCTGCCTCTGCTAGCGTGTGTATTGTCTGTCTGGTTTGTGAGTGACAGGAGCTGGGGGGAGACAGGGTGATTCAGACGGGCTGAATAGGCACATATACACCTAAAAGGGTGGGAGGAGTAGCACCTAGGTCTGAACAGGGCTGAGCTCACCTTCCACAATGCTGGCTCCACACCCCGGCCCACACAAACAAAGAAAGAAGGTGCATCCTGGCAGGATGCACTCCGAACTGGTTTGAACTAGGTCCAGGGCCCACTGCCTTCAGAGGACAAAGGAATTGCTGGTATAAAGACCAAAACATACAGCAGCATGAATAGGCACAGAACAACAGTCATACATAACTTTTAATAGCAGGAGTCAAGGGGAGATGCACTGTTTTGGAGCACTGTGTTTCACACGCTTTAGAGATGCACTGAATGTTTGTCTCAGGTAAACATTAGATGATGTACAGGTCAAGGGTACAGAACTTGTGCATTATGACCACACAGGTAGAAGTACAACACGGACTGTGTCTTATGGAGATACATAATATTTGCATATTGTAATACAATATACAAGATAGTTGCGCTATATCCACTGGTCGATGTAAAGTGTGACACCTTGAGCCAGCTTTTGTATTATGGCAAGCCAGCTTTGTAAAGGTAACAGCCAAACTGTGAACCAAAGTCCTCATCCCAGGCTCCAGCACCTCTGCCTGGGCCGACTTCTGGTGGCCCGCAGCACTTGGATCGCCCCCTGGACAAGGCACAAAACCTCAGCATCATCCTGGACTCTATGCTCTCCATGAACCGCCAAATTAATGCTGTCTTGTTTCCTGGTTCCAGATGCTCCATCTGCTTGAGAAGATGTTCAAGTGTGTTGCACTTTTTTTCCCCAACATTTTTCACTTTTCACCCCCCTGTTTTAGGACTCCTCCCCCATGGTAGAAAAATGTATAGGCCATGTGTGGTGTGAGATGCCATGTTAAATGTACTGCAATAGTATGCAAACCTATAATTCCCCCATCATGAGAATGTACCCTGGTAACATGCTGCTCTTAAAATGGATGCCATGGCTGTGCGTTGTGCCATCTCACTGTGGTAGGTTAGCAGTCTAGTGTTCGGTTTCCAGCCATCCCAGCTTTTGGAGGGAAAGCCTGGCACCCAGGATGCTCTACTCCTCTCTCTGAGCCAGTTAGAACTAGTTCCCCAGAGGCTTCTAGAAGCTTCTGGCACCGTCTGGGAAGTGGGATGAGAAGCGCATAAATAAGGGGGCTGTGCCACCATGTGCTCAAACAGAGCAGGGACATGAAGGTGAGGGGACCTTCTGCCAGGGGGTACCACCACATGGGCCTATGTGCTGGACCCTGCACCCAACTGAAACCCCTCTGCTGTCCACAGGGCTAGGGAAAGCCCCACTGCAGGAGTAGAGGCTGCTGTACAGCAGGAGTGCCACGCTACAGTGGAGGATGGTTTTTAAAGCCTACCACCCTGTCCTGATGAGTGCCTACTGACTGCTGACCTTGCCCAGCAGTGCCTGCTGCTCTGCTACCTGGC
Organism: Lissotriton vulgaris; assembly: GCF_964263255.1. Lineage (NCBI taxonomy): Eukaryota > Metazoa > Chordata > Amphibia > Caudata > Salamandridae > Lissotriton > Lissotriton vulgaris. The sequence goes on from NC_141691.1 coordinate 879,439,663, forward strand.
CCCTGAAGAAGAGCACGATAATGGGCTGGACTGGACCCCCCAGGAGGTGAGGAGCGCTACCCTTGGGGCCCCTGAGGCTGCTGGTGGGACCTGACTCCTCTTGGGCCCTGCATCAGAAGTGCACGGGGAAGAGGAGTATCTGTCCTCCACAGCGCAGGGCTGTGAAAGTGCTGTAGTTCTGTGGACTGTGCCCTAACTAATAGGCACGGGCCCCATCAAGCGCTTTACGGAAGGACCCTACTACCAGCACTGTCCCACAAGAATGTCCTGCTGTAGGCAGGGCCACTGCTGAGTGCCCAGGTCCTGGTGGAGTCCTAAGATACTGAGCACTGTGCCAGCAAAGTGCCGCCCACCTAGACTGTGCCCCTGGTCTCGAGCGCTGTGGCCGTGAAGAGCTACCGTGGCCAGAACCGCCTGGCGCCATAATAGAACGCGCCCATTGTCCAAGATCACCAATTCCCCCCCTGTGCTGTGATAAGGAAAAGCTCTGGCATGGGGGACTCACCGCAGCAGCCCAGGTGCTGATAAGGAGGAAGACAGAGTGATGCCCCAATCTACTGAAGAAGCGGGCACCGGCCGCGTCATAGGCCATGCCCCCTAGAAGCCACGCTGGGATTGGCGCCAGCGGGAGCTATCCCGCCGCAACCAACCGGATGTCCCGGGTCGCGTGAGGTGCAGCCCGGGGTAGAGGAGAGAGGAACAACCTCAGTGCTTAGGAGCCAGAGCGGGAGCCCACCCCGCCAGCTCGTGCCCCCGCTTTCTGGAGAAGCCGCAAGAGAGGCGCTGCTGCTAGCGGGGCTCCTCCGTGGAAGAGGAGAGCCCTTCACACCCAGAGGAGACCGATAAGGATAGAAAATGAAGCCCGGAGCCCCCCCACAGGAATCCCGTGAGTGGGGCTGAGTTGGGGACTGCCTGAGGCCCCCGAGGCACGGTAGGAGGACTTTTGCGGAGCTGAGAATGGAGAGGGCAACGGGGCACACTGTTGGTGCCCGCCCCCCTTGCGCCAGTGTGCCTTTACAGCTGCCCCATTTGACAGTGGGTGTCTGCAACGGGCAGCAATAATTATTGAAGCCCCCGTGAGGCCCCACCACGGACAGGGCCACAGTGCCCCGGGGGCTACACAGTGACGCCGCAGTGGCGGGTCGCTGCAGCGACTGAGGCATTTTTGACCCTCGGGTCCCAGGAGGGGACCCCCCCCCGCCGACCAGAACTTTGTGGCCCCCCTCATTTTTGATTGGAGAGGCCCAGAGGGAGAGGGGACTCCAACGTGACCGAAACTGGTGTAACTCCGGCTTTTACCCTAATGATTGGTTTAGGCCTGTTGTAATGTCATGCCCTGCGGCTTATGTGTAGGCAGGAGGTGATTTCGGCCCCCATATGCATGATGCCTGTTATGGTTCAAAGTGCCGAATATGCTTTCGGGTCTCATGAAGATACCCTAGGTTCCCATGGCTGTGCCCTGATATGATGAATAGGCTTTAATGCTGTTTGCCCCCAGGCGAATGTACCCTATGTTAATGGGTATAGCCCCCAGGGTGATGCATCTAAACTAATGTGCCTAATGCTTTTTATTTCCTAAGGTTGATGCCCCTGAGCTCCAAGGATTTTGCCCAATGCAGGGTGGAACTTATGAATGGACTCAGTCCCTGGCTCATGATTTGATGCCTACTGCATTTATGCTCCTGATGCCTACTGCTTGAGATTTTGCAGGATTTATGCTAATGTATATACGGCAAATGTGTTGTTGCTCCCCCTAGTGTGCGCATTGGTGCGTCTGTGCCTTATGCTCTTAAGACCACAGATAGATGCCTGAGAGGATCCATGATGTTAATGCTGAACGCCTATGTTCCCAGGTGGGCAGGGCCGACGTTTCTATGCCATTTTTATGCGCACTGTGTTTCCTGCCTAATGTTTTATGCCAAATGATATTGCTTTGTTTCTTTATTACAGCCTTGACACACACAGATGGACTTACATTTTTCATTTATTCTTTATCCTTGGGTAATGGTTCTGGCAGCGGCCCGATTGGCCCTGCCCTGTAAATAATCCTGTTTTATATATTGCCCCAGCACCAGTTGGCGCAGTCTAGAGACTACTGTGGTTACATACGTGGTTACTCTTGTATGTTATATACAATACAAAAGTTATTCTTTCCATCCAATCTGGTGTGGTCTCTTTTTGTGGTGTGCCTTGTGTGTTGCCTGTGTATACTGCATGGATGCTTTACACATGTCCTCTGGAGTTTGACCTGCCCGCTCTGCACCATGCTACCACGTTTTTAACAAAGTGGATCCCCAGTGAGTCCAGGAAAACGGTCACCCATGCGCTCATCAGTAGCAAATGATTATGACATTGCACTTAACGCCGTCACCGAAAATTTTAAAAACTCATAAAGAAACTGCAGAACACCCAGAACGCCTCTGCCAGACTCATCCTGAACAGCACCCCCCCACAGCCACATCACCAGTCACCTGGAACACCTCCACTGGCTCCAGATCAACAAAAGAATAACGTTCGAGCTCCTCACACATGCCTTTAAAGCCCTCCACAGCTCAGGACTTGCATACCTCAACCAATGCATCTCCTTCTATACACCCACTAGAAATCACAATCTGACCAATTGGCCCTGGCCACCATTCCAAGAATCTACAGGACCTCAGGCGGAGGAAGATCCATTTCCTACCTCACTGCAAAGACCTGGAACTCCCTGACCTCTACATCTCAGGCAATCACAGTCACTACCTCAATTCAGGAAGGATCTCAACACCTGGCTCTTTGACTGAACCGCAGAACCCCCTATCCACAGTGCCTTGAGACCCTAATGCAGGAATAGTTGCACTTTACAAGAAACCTGATCAATTGTTTGGTTGATTGACAATTCCTTCAAAGAACTTCTAAATTGCTAACAGTAAGAAAATGCCTTTTTTGCATGATCATCCGCATTTTTTAGAACTGATGCTGTTGGTTTTTTGACTTTGAACTAGGAATCTGCTAACCAACACCCAGTGCATGTGTTCTAACTCTTCAAATATGTAGAAATGTGCTGTACTCCTAATTGGCATATTCAACTCAACTATAATTTACTAGTGTATGGCACAAAGTGTACCCAGGGCCTGTAAATGAAATGTCGCTGGTGGACTTTTGCCCATATTGTGCCACCACCAAAGTGGCAATGGAAACTAAAACTGCAGGCCTGCTACCAGTATCCAGGCTATGGAGGATGAGACTGAATAATCAGCCCGTGAAAATAATCTATTTTTGACAGGCCAATAACGTGCTTTAAAAATATAAATAAATCAGTCCTAAGTAAGCCTGAATGTTCAATAAGACAGGGTGCTTGATATTCAAAATTAGGACATATAAATGTTTCATAGAAAACTTATCTTTACAGTGAAACTGCCCCAAAAGCTGTTTTCACTGTAGCAGAATTAGCTGTTCCATCCAAAAACCTTGGGGGATATTATTAAAACTAAGAAATGCAATCTCCACCTTGCAACCAGCAAAAAAATATTCTTGTATTTTTATTTTTTGATATATTCCAAATCCAATTTATTGGTAACATTGGATTTGTGCTGAATATTTCACAAAAGGTACTTTTAAAAAGTCACCTTTTGCTTTCCAAAAGCTTTCATATGCTTCCAGCTGTCACCCAGTTACTGAATATCTCCTTCGTAAGATGTGATCTTGCTCCCAGAGCGGAGATAATGGTCTTGTGTGTGTGTGTGCGTGTGTGTGGCGGGTGTTAAGTTCATGTTGAAAGCCGGAGTCCCCGTCCTGCACCACTGTCACCAAATGTGAGACCCAGGACTCCCCACTCAAAGTTAGGCCAAGTAAGGACACCGTTTGAGATAGCCCTCCTCACCCCCTTAGTAGCTTGGCACTAGCAGCCAGGCCTATCTCCAAAGCACACGTGTACAGTGGGTGGAACCATGCCCACAGCAACCCACTGGTGACTCACTGGCAATTACTGTGACTGTGTGTTTGGCTCCCAATAGATAGTGTCTCCAGTCTTCAAACGCATCTTTTACAGCCCAAAGTTCCTTCTCAGTAATGGTGTAATTAATCTCAGCAGAATTCAGTTTCCGAGAACGGTACGCTACAGGATGTAACTATCCAGTGTCATGATGTCTTTGTGAAAGTACTCCTCCAATACCTCTCAGGGGCTCTGACTGGAACTGCACCTAAACGGTGCAGCTGCCCACTACTTGCTGGGCAGCTGTGAAATGTAAACTGCGGCATGGGCTCTCACTAACCCTGAGGACCAAAACTGCGCCATACTGAGCCATCTGGGCTCTAGAACCCATGAAACAGAAATGTGGTCATGGGCTCTCACTAGCCCGTAGGAACAACTGACAGTGCCCCCTGGGGCCATCTGCCTCTTCAAACCAAAATAGTCCCCTCATGGAGCACACTAGCGCTCTGCAAATAATCATGCCCCCAAATAATGAGGAACTTACCCCCTCGGTGGAGCACACGGGCACCTTAACTAAACAACCACATGGTGGGGCCACACGGGGCCCTATGATACTGGGCAATGTGTTGGAGCCATCTAGGCTCTTTAAAATGCTGCCATCACTGTGGGAACAGCCCGCTGCCAAGTGGAGAAGCTCAAGGGACCAACACCTCCGAGCCCTCTCTTTACCAGGCTCTGTTGCGGGGGACTCTCCTCCCAATGCACTGGGGGGCACAGGCGGCGGTCATTGCCGGGCCTCTCTGCGTGCCAATCTTCACCCAGTCCCCCATCTCTGGACCAGGACTTTAAGGGGGGGAGCCAGCGAGGGTCCAGACTGCCGTCTCCTTGCTCCTCTTTATCCACAGCGGGGGCCAGGCACCGGCAATGTGCCTCAGCCCCCTTCCGCGGCCATCACCACACTTGCGGGGCTCTCCCAGCTCACAAGAGCCCTGCACCGCCGCTTATTCACTCAGGCACAACGTGCATGGGACAGCTTCCCCAGGCACGGGGAAGCGGAAATGATACACTCTAGGCCCCGCCCACAGTCAGGCGGCGCGGGCCTGGCTTCCGATTTTGAGCGAGGGCTGCGGCGGTGATTTTCTCAGCGGCAAGAGGGGTAGGCTCCTTCGAGGATGAAATAAACGTAGGAGCGGGGTGGCCCCAGCTTGAAGGATGAAATCAGCAGCCATTATGCAGGGTGGGCACCTGCAAGCTTATACGCACGTAAGCGACATGACAGGGAATCCCTTCACTGGGGATTCCCTCTAGGGCACAATATGGCAGCTGAGCGCTGTAGACCCCCGCGCTCCTCCTGGCATAAAGGAAATCAAATGTAGCACTCCCAAAACGCTAGTCAAAGCAACACTGGAGAGAAAAAGGTCCAAGCAGCCCTGAGGCATCAAGGAAAGAAAAAGGGGACCCCAATCAAGAGATCCTCCAGGCATACAGGGGCAAGGCAGGGCCCATGGGTGGCAAGCCTTCACCTGGGTCCCAGCAGCAGCACGCCCCTGGTTGTTTCAAGTCAAGACAAGAACATTTTCATGGGGTCGCAGCACCTCTTTTATACACAAAATCCCTTTGTTTCCAAAGGTACAGGCAAGGGGCGAACCAGATGCAACTGGTTCTTGAGCACTTTGTTATGCTCAACCCCTCTGCCTATTCACAGGGTGGGTCAGGGACATCAGACACACCACAGGGGGTGGAGCCAGCATTGTGGAGGGAAGGCCCAGCCCTATTCAGGTCCGAGGCACACTCCTCCCTCCTATCAACATGCAGATCTCTCCATTCAACACCGGGGCATACCCATCCTGACTCCTGGAGCCAGGCACACCAGCCAGATCCAGCCAATCACAAGCAGTCAATTCACATTTACTGCACAGAATTGCCAACTTCTAAAAGTGGCACCTCTCTACTAGACACAATAAATCTGCACACATCATCGCGCAGCATTTAATCTCACGAGCTCGCACATATAAAACTCGCCTCAGCACTCCCCACACATCAGGAACTACCATGGACACACATATTCTCCATGCATTCCTATGGGAGGGTAGGCCACTCATCACACATACACAGAGAGCGCACGCACTTTACACTGGACCACAGTGAAAAAGTGCGCAGAGGCCTAAAATCCCCAACACCAGGTTACAGAAACTGCCTAAAGTCCAACAGTGCCATTGTTTTTTTGGTCTGGAGACTGTATTTTCACACTATTTTTTTCCTCAAATTTCCACTTTGTTTTATTTCCTTTATTATTTAAAGCTGCAAGGTTGTATCCATTTTTATAAAGGATCTCACTTTCTTTTAAAAAGATTGCTGGTATCACACACGACCAGAATTCCACAATAGCCACTGTGGTTTTAGACTTTGTCGCAAACGCCACTAATTTTATTTCAGAACTTTATAAAGACTATAACGAAGGTATCTTTTGGATCAGATTCACTATTCTCCCATGGTTTAAAGGATCATTTCCCGAGGGAAATAAGTCAGAGTCCAAGGAGCACGATTTATTCCACTGTGCCTGGAAACGTATTGCCCCCGAAGTCTGTTCTTTAGTTTGGGCGTGGGATAGTGCAGTTTGCTCTACATGGTACCTAGGCAGAGAAACATTTGGAGCAGAAGGATTTAGTTGTTTTTGATTTAATGTCTCCATAAGTTATTTGGTACAGTAACCAAACTCGGGTATACTTGATATTGTTCTTGAGGATTGCTCCTTTTCTGAGGTTTTATATTCGTGGGTTAAATGCATCGGAAATTTTAACTTCTGTTCTTTTTTTTCGCAAATCTTCTTCTAGCTCTTTTCTTAGACTTTTTCCACTGATCTTTTTTTCCCTTTTTTCCTTTGTACTTGCAGCCTGTTAATCTATAGTCGAAGATTTGCATTATAATGTGACTTTTTTACTTGACTCCTCTTTAGGAGTTGCATCCTTAGGTCCGCACTGATAGAAGATTGGATAGGAAGGAATTACTCTGTTTTGGACTTTTTCCTTGATTGGATCTTTAAATTGATTTCTGAGGAAGACATTTTTTTCATTATCCGTTGTTTTGATCTTTCCTTTTTTCGAGTTCCGATTGGTTTGGGTCACCTTTTCTTTCTTTAATGAAGATGAAGCTTCTATTGATTGGTTATCTTTTGGAATATTCAATTTTCCCACCTCCCCTTTGCCTTTCAATGGTGAGAGATGCTGATCCATTTGCTGATGTTTCTTTTTCTTATTGACTAAGTATTGGAGCATTCCTATTTCTGTGTCCAACATCTGATTGGAATTTTCCAATATTTTCCCTAAAAGATGTAGTACTGACTCCAAGATATTTTGAAGGGTCAATAATGAATCAAACACTGGAGTCTAGCCGTTGGATGATAGCATAATTTTTAAAAATGGAAGTTCTGAGAGATGAGAATAATTCTAGTAATAGGTCTAGTTAGCTCACTTCCCCCTTTATAGACCTGAGCGGCACAAGGTCTGGACCAGAGGCCCACCAACAGATCATCCGGACTGAGAGCCCCCCGGGAGCTGAAGAGGAGACTAGCCCATTTGGCACTGCACCTGGAGACAACACCTTTCTACAGGCCCCTGCTAATTATGCTACAGCCTCTTTGTGTCTCTGGGGAACTCTCAGTTGTCCAGTGACAGCCACGCTGAGGACCATATCCATTGTCCCTGGTCACATCGAGGACACTCAAGAACATTAAAGAATTTGAATCACTTCCCCCATTGGGGGTGAAGCGTCAAGCTTGGCAAAATGGCATCTGGTGAAGGGAAGAAGGAACACTCAGTCAAGGAGCTTCTTCTTAAAACGTTCTCCGCCAGCACTGATACACAGTAGAAAAAAACAGGGGCTATGCCCAGATCACCCTCCTATACATGAGCAAGGGACATCAAAGGATGTGTATAAACACGAAATAGTACAGAGGGATCAATTCAACATTTATTTGCATACAAGGTATAACTAATTACCATGATATTCAAAATGATATTTTTTATATTCACAGTTCAAAACAACATATATACGTGTCAAGTGACAAGGTGGGGCACAGAAAGAAATATAATAATGTAAGGAAATTAGAACATATATAATAAGGACTATACAAGAATGAGACACCCTAGCTTGCATTTATCTCTATATACAATACAATATACAAAATATATACATCACATGTACAATATTTACAATACAAACACAAAACATATATACCCTAAGGAAACACAAGAAATTCTCACAGTGTACACTCTTAAATCAAAGTGTTACACTTTCAGGAAGGCCTAAAAAGCACCAGATGGATGGCACTCCTAACTAATTATTTATAAATGTGCTTATATAATAGTTTGAACCAACTTAAACTTTTTAAAGGACTCCTTCATAAAGTGTCGACGCAGTCGCGGTCGCGTTTCAGCCAGTCGTTTCTATTGGCTTCATCAGGACAAGGGTATAATTATGCTAAATGTACACCACCCTTATGCGCCCACTTCGATGTCCACGAGGTCGCTTATAACTTTATATATCACTCTTGCAACTCTCCTCCTCCTTACATGGGGGTTCCGTACAACTCGGTTCCTCTCCTCACACGAAGCAAGGGACTTCAGTCATGGGGAGCACTGATACACAGAACACCACATTGGGGCCTTCCAAGGATACAGGGGTGGAAGATACTGAGGGCCCTATCACTCGCTCTTTCCTGGAAACACTGTTTGCCTCCCTAAAAGACAACTTACAGACAATAAAGAAGGAGCTGGCACAAGAAATTAGAGAGGTACATAAGGATCTTGATTTGCTGGGAGACAAGGTTGATTAATTGGAAATGCAAGGCGCTACCAGGGATGAGGAGATAGAGCAACTGCAACAAAAGGTCTTTCACCTCAGGGACCAACACCTAGACCTACATTCATATGCCGAAGACTTAGAGAATCGCTCTCACCGGAACAACAAACGAATCCGGGGTGTTCCACATGGAGCGGAGGGACAAGATATTGCCTAGTTTATGGAGGAGCTCTTCCGCTCTATCCATGGAGCCATGCCAGATCAAAAAAATAAGCTCGACTGAATGCACCAAGCTGGCCTGAGAAGACCACCTCCGCCCTGCCAGCTGACGTCCTTGCGTGCATCCATGATTTCCAGCTCAAAGAAAGATTTCTGCTGAAAGCGGGAGACAACCACCCAGTTGAGTTCCGGGGCCACCGACCTCTACTCTACCAGGACCTCGCAGCCTCCACATCGCAAAAAAGGAAAGAGTTTTGGCTAAACACAACCCACCTGTGAGGTAAGCAGGTACAATACTCCTGTGTGTCAGGAACCCACAAGTCTCACCTTTTCTAATTGCGGAGCGAACTCAAAGAGACGTCGTGAACAACCTCCACCATCCCCTACCTCTCCCTAGTAAGGGAATGTATACTAACCAGGGCAAGGATGGGACCGGGGTTAAGGAATCCTAAGGTGGGGGTAGGGATGTGAACGTGAAGACCTGATGGGTGCTCCTTTCAGCGTTGAAGGGATTCCCCTAGAACCACCAGCTAGATAAGAGATAAACCAAATGGTCAATGTGTCTGCTTATCCTATCCCAGGACACATGCATTCATCATACATACCAACACCATAGACATTTGTCAAGTATACAGTCACCTGAAGATGTAAGGAGAGGTCTTCAAAGGTCAACATAAATGCAAGTACATGTTCCTGCGCAATGCGGTAGATATAAGTGACAACGTGCTCCTGCGTGTGTCACACTAAATGGAGATAAGGTTCACCTGCGCTAAGTGGATGTAAAGAAAGTTGCTGTGCACTCCTGTGCATATTTGTCAGGACCCAGAATCTTCGCAGGAACAAATGGCTGCTTTTTCCCAATGCCCGACCACAGGTGACGTCGCGCCTCTGACAGAGCAACGACACCAGCAGAGGAGAAAGGAGAATTGGAAGAGAAAGAAGAGACACTCCAACTGCTGTCACCCTTGGGGTTTTCTGAGGCTTCTGTCTGCTATTGGCTTTCCTCTGCTCTGGAGGGTTCCTAATGCACCGAATGAGAGAACCTTAAACACCACAACTCTGACTAAACACTCTATTATCAATGAACAGTCGTTCATTTACTATACCAGTGCTCAATTGGAGTATAGCCTCTCTTCTGTATTTTTGAAGTGGGACTCTACTGAATTAGGAGAATGTGTGTCTTTCTGTAAATAAGAAAACAACTTTTAGAACTAATTACTGAATGCATTTCTTCTAGTATCTAGTATCAAGCTGGGACTTTACCTTCTAGTTCAGAAGAGGATTGCGTAGTGAGATATCTTTTCACGAAAGAGTAAAAGTTCTGACTCTTTTCATTAATGTCCTGGACTGACTTGAAAATGGGTATGTACACTGTTCTTAACCTGGCGCGCAAAGGGAACAAGGAAGGAAAGAAAGGGGAAGGAAAGAAATAAGGAAAAACGCAAAGGAAGGCCAGGGTCCAAGGATAAGGACGTTGAATTGTTGACAAGTTCTGCGCGGCAACCACTGGAATGTTCTTACTTGGAAAGTCACGACGCTAGGACAGTTCCAAGCCACTCAGTCCTTACAGCTTGATACTTTTGCTTCAGCTTCTGCGCTGATACTTCTCAGTGCTCGAAACTCTCAGGAACTCTGTAGACGGCTTACTCGGGTTTAAACTCTCACTGTGACTGGAATAGAATTTCCGAGAGTGGAGTGGAACAAACTCTGCCTCTCGAAAACGGAGTAGCGAAATGATAACTGAAAACTAGATAACCGCTCTCTCACGCACTAAGCCTAGGCGGAGAAACAGTTTGGAGCATGTTGTCTCCAACGAAATCAAATTGAATTGCGCAGTGGAATCTGCCCACGTCATCTATACAGACTAGACTGTGAAAGTTGTACAAAAATGGCGTCGCATTCATTATCAATAAGGCGGCCATCTTGTAACGGTCAGTGTCATTATAAGTCGTACCAAGTATTGATCATTTGCGGTTTGATTACCACTCTGGTTCTTCTTTTAAAGGTACAAGACAAAGGCTTGTTCCAAATGGTAGCAATCATGCGTTTCCTGACAATACCCCTCCTCAAAGACCGATTTATCGGTCTAGGTTTGTGTGGATATTGTGAACGGAAGGCTCTGATTAGCTGAGGGGCATGAACATCTTCAGATGGTTCCCATGACCTATCCTCTGGGCCATAACCTGTCCAATCAATCAAATAGAAAAGTTTTCCCTTAGAGAGTTTAGAGTCTAAAATCTCCTTAACTTCATACTCCGGGTGTCCTTCAATCTCTAAAGATTCTGGGGGTTTAGAAATTCGTACATTGGGAGCAGCCTTTTTTAGAAGGGAGACATGAAAGACTGGATGGATGCCTAACTTGGGAGGTAATTTCAATTTAACAGTGACAGGCCCTAAAACTTGTGTAATTAAATAGGGATCTACATAGTGAGGCTGAAACTTCCTATTCCCTTTCAAATGAAGGTTTTCAATAGACAACAAAACCTGATCTCCCACTAGGTACTGTGGTGCTGGTTTTCTATGCCTGTCTGCACACGTCTTGTATTTCTCTTTAGCTTTAATCAAATTTGCCTCTGCCAACTGATGGAGAACTGTTAAATCCATCACCAATTCTTTCACTGCAGGAACCTTTAAATCAAGTTGGGTGTGAAATGGGTTCGGATGATGACCATAATTCAGATGGAAGGGTGAATAACAGGTAGATACGCTCTTGGCATTGTTACATGCAAATTCAGCCATCCATAACATTTCTGACCAGCTACCACCCCGATCCAAAAGGTACAGATGAAGATACTGTTCCAATTCTTGATTTATTCTCTCCGTCTGACCGTCCGTCTCCGGGTGATAACTGGTAGAGTATCTAGGTTCCACTCCAAACCCATGCAGAAAGGCCGTACAAAAATGGGACACAAATTGGGTATCTCGATCAGAAATTACCACCTTGGGAACCCCATGAATCTTTACAATATTCTCACTGAACACCTTAGCTAACTCTCTAGCTGAAGGCACCCCCGTTAGTGGAATAAAATGGGACATTTTGGAGAAGGTGTCTACCACTACAAGGATAGTGTTAAAACCCTGACTCAGAGGCAAATCTACAATCAAATCCATAGAAATAGTTTGCCTTGGATGAGAGGGAGTGGGCAAAGGCTGTAACATGCCTTGTGGAGCTTGTCTGCAAGCTTTACCTCGAGCACACAATTCACACGTTTGAACATATTGCTTAACATGCGAGGACAACCGAGGCCACCAAAAATAGCGCTGAACCAGATCAAAAGTCTTGTTGATTCCCTTATGTCCTGCTAGAGGCTGATCATGGCATTCTTGAAGGGCTTTGTCGTGTAACTCCTTAGTAGGGAGGTATAAAGAGTCTTTATGATAAGGTAATTGGTTGTAGATGTTCCTATCAATGTCCTGTGAGGCCCACTGTTGCATTTCCTCTGGGGAAAGACCCTTTTGTACTTCCTCTTGAAACTTCTCCACCCAAAGAGCAGACACAAACTTAGATTCAGGGATTATTGGTTGGGGTTCACCTGAATGTACAACTTCTTCTGTATGCATCCGTGACAGTGAAGTTGAAAGTGATGTTTTAAGCGCTCTACTACCAAGCGGTTTCTTGGCGCTGCAGAAAGACTATACTGAGGGGAGCAGGAGGAAGAATTAAGAGGTGTAGGCTAGGGAAAACAGATGGGTCTTAAGGGCTGAGCGGAAGTCGGTGTATCTTGGAATAGATCTAATGGCGAGAGGTAGAGCATTCCAGAAAAGGGGGGCAAGTGTGGAGAATCTGGATCCGCCATGTTTTTTCCGACGATAGCAGGGGGCGCTAAGCAGGTGCAGAGTAGAGAGGCGAAGGCATCTGCCGGGCTCGTAGGCAATTATTTTTGAATTAATGAGAGCAGGACCTGTGCCGGCAAGCGACATGAAGGTCAAACAGCCCATCTTAAATAAAGACCGTTCCTGGATGGGGAGCCAGTGGAGGGACTTTAAGCAGGGGGTGATATGATATAATTTTGGGAGCCTGAAGATGAGGGAGCAGCTTGATTTTGTATCAGCTGCAAGCGGCGTCGCTTGTATGCGGGAATACCAACGTGCAGGGCGTTGCCATAGTCTAGGCGACATAAAATCATCGCCAGAACTATGAGTTTGAGAGCTTCAGTTGAAAAGTAGCGGGAAATTTTGCGGATAGTCCTCAGGGATAGAAAACAAGATGAGACAACCAAGCTAATCTGGGAACGCATAGATAAATCTTGGTTGATTTTGATGCCAAGAGTTTTCGCAGAAGTAGAGGGCGTGGGCGGTAAACCTAAAGCAGGGGGCCAGAAAGCAGAAGTACAGGGGTTGGAGGGGCCACTGAGAAGAACCAGTTCCGTCTTATCGGGGTTGAGTTTTAATTGATTAGAGTTCATACAGTTGTAAACAAATGTCAAGGTGGAGCGGAATCTAAAGATGGAATCAGGGGAAGAAGAGATGTCAAAAATCAGCTGGAGGTCATCGACATAGTTCAACACAGTGACCTCCATTTCCTGTAAAGAAGCAATAAGAGGATGTATGTAGAGGTTAAAGAAGAGGGGGGATAAGGATGAACCCTGGGGCACCCTGCAGGAGACAGAATGCTCAACCGTATCGAAGGCGGTGGACAAGTCGAGAAGGATCAGAGCCTGTGGGGAGTTAGAGTCAGCACTTCTCCTGAGCTTGTCCACCATGGAGAGAACCACGTACTCCGTGGAGTGTGCGGGTCGAAACCCTGCCTGATGAGCAGCCAAAATGGGGTTAGCCTCAGCATAAGTGGAGAGACAAGAAGTGATATGGCTCTCCATGATTGTACTCAGCAGCGGGAGCAGAGAGATGGGTCTAAAGTTGGAGAGAAGGGTGGGGTCTGCGTCCGGCTTCTTGAGGATAGGGATAACCGTGGCTGATTTGAATAGGTCAGGTACCACTCCCTGTGCAATAGAAGTGTTGAGAAGAGTGATGGGGGTTCCGGACAGCAGGAGAAAACTTCTCTCAGGACGTGTGCAGGAAAGTGGTCGGCAGGGGAGCCAGTCTTGACTTTCCCTAGTAAGGCAAGGAAGACCTCCTTAGAGATCAGAGGGAAGTGGTCAAGGACAGAAAGGGCCGGCTACGGTAAGGGGCAAGAAAAAGAGTAGGAGGTTGAGGTATGCTGCATTTAATAATAGCTATCTTTTCAATGAAAAAGTAATTGAGGGCATTACATAAAGATTAGGAGGGGATAGGCCTGGGGGCAACTCTGTCAGAGGCCGCAAGCTTGTGCACGATCGTAAAGATCTCTTTGGTTTTATTGGCAGCCTGATAGATTTTCTGGGAAAATACTCTGATTTGGCTGTAAGTATGGCTTTTTTGTAGGTCCGTAGAAGGGTCAGATAGTGAGTCTTCAGGTCCGGGTAGTAACTGCGCCGCCAGCGGCATTCAGCCTGCCTGAGCCCCAGTTTCTGGGATTTGAGGTCACTAGTAAACCATCTATTTGCGTCATTGGGTCGGCGAGATCTTACCCGTTTAAGGGGGGGCGACTCGATCACAGGTGTGCGAGAGCCAGCTGTTAATGACGGCTACCTGGGTGTTGAGGGTAGAATCCGTCAGGACAGGAGCAGAAGAGATTAACGAGTGGCCAAGGGCGGCCAAGTCCACTCGGTTCCACTTACGAGCCCAGGTGTTTTTGATGGAAGGGGGATGTTAATCAACCCCAGGTCTAGAGCGAAAGAGATCAGAGAGTGGTCCAATCAAGCACACAGAAGAATAGTTGGTGAGGAAATAGGCTGGTTAATGGACCACACTTGGTCAAGAGTATGACCATGAATATAGTTAGGGAGGGAGATGTGTGAGATAAAATTGATGCAGTGGAGGGTGTCGGAAAAGTCTTCGGACATAGAGTCCTCGCGAGGGTCTCCTGGCCAGAAATAAAAATCATCTAATACTATAACCGCAGAGTTGTTAACACGAGGGTGGCGAGCAGTTCTTGTATAGCTGGAATGAAGTGAGGCATGGCCTGAGGTGGCAGATAGAAGAGCGCGCAGGTGAGGGGGGTGGCAAGATTGGTAGAGCGAACCACCAGAGAGTCGACTCCTGCAATGGGTGAGTGAGGGAGAACTTGAAACTGGAGGTTAGATCGAACTATCATCGCCACTCCGTCACCAGTCTTCCCTCCTGGGCGGTCTGCGCGAAGAATATAATAGGAATCAGGAAGGGATGCGAGGACGTCTGGCAAGGAATCTGGAGTGAACCAGGTTTCCGTAAGGAATAGGAAATCAGGTTTACTAGTATCTAAAAAGTCAAATAGCTCGACTTGATGCCTAACTGCAAAACGGGTGTTAAGGAGATAAGCCGAGGCCATGAGGAGGAGGCAGGGGCGGGGCGGGGGTGGAGGGTAAACAAGGACAGGAGACAGAGTAGGGGTATGGGGCCCAGATGTAGGGACAGCAGAGGAGGTCTGATTTGCTTGAGAAATGCCCAGGCTGTTAGTGCGAACCAGGATAGAACTGCTAATGGGCCAGTCACCACGGAGAGCCTGTAACTGAGCAGGGGAGTAGGTGATGAAACTGGCATGGTGGGGGTCCCCGGGTCCCGGCCTGGCCCGGACTTCGGCGCGCCGCCGGCACGCCCGCTGCGCGTGTCAGCTGCACGTGTCAGCTGCGCGTGTCAGCTGCGTGGCCGGGATAATGGCATCCTTATAGCAGATGAGGAGTGGGCGGGCCCTATCATGAGCTCCGTCAGCCAGGGCTTCCCCGGGACTGCAGTGGTTCTCCTCGTGGCCGGCTGCAGTGCCTGATTGGCTGAGCGGGTATGAGCGGTGAGGGAATGAAGAGGGGAAGGAATAAGTGCCCAAAGTTAAAACACAAGAAACACAATATCAATTTTAAAAAGAAGCGTTGCTCCCTGCTTTCCGCCTCAGGAGTTCGTCAGGTCTGTGGCGCTCGCGAACAGAAGGGGCGGTTTTAAGGAGGGGGGAGTGGGCGTGGCCTATCATGAGCTCCGTCAACCAGGGCTTCCCCCGGGACTGCGGCGATTCTCTTCGTGGCCCGCTGCAGCGCCTGATCGGCTGAGCGGGTATGAGCGGTGAGGGAATGAAGAGGAGACGGAGTAAGTGCCCAAAGTTAAAACACAAGAAACACAATATCAATTTTAAAAAGAAGCGTTGCTCCGGCTTTCTGCCTCAGGAGTTCGTCAGGTCTGTCAATGCATCTGCCTTTCCATTTTTACTTCCAGGACGAAAAGTGATGACAAAATCGAAATCCACGAAGTATAAGGACCATCGTAGCTGCCTTGGAGTCAAAGTCTTGGTGGTCTTTAAAAATAGGAGGTTCTTATGATCAGTAATTACTGTGACTGTGTGTTTGGCTCCCAATAGATAGTGTCTCCAGTCTTCAAACGCATCTTTTACAGCCAAAAGTTCCTTCTCAGTAATGGTGTAATCAATCTCAGCAGAACTCAGTTTCCGAGAACGGTAAGCTACAGGATGTAACTGTCCAGTGTCATGATGTCTTTGTGAAAGTACTCCTCCAATGGCTTGGTCAGAAGCATCTGCTTCTACAAAGAAAGGCTCATTCGGATTCGCGCACAATAAGATCAGTGCAGAAGTAAATCTTTCTTTTAAATTGGAGAAGGCTTGTTCTGCTTCAGGTGTCCATTGAAATCTTACACCTTTCTTTATCAGACGCGTAATGGGCACAATCAACTGAGAAAAACCTTGAATAAATCGTCGAAAAAGTTTGCAAAGCCCAAAAAACTCTGAATCTCCTTCACATCCTTTGGTGACAGCCACTCAGAAACTGCTTGCACCTTACGGTCGTCCATGGTAACTACATTTGCAGACAAAATGAACCCCAAAAATTCCACTCTAGGAAAGCTGAAAATGCATTTCTGTAGTTTCACATAGAGCTGATGGGTGCACAAGTGTTCCAACACCAACCCCACATGTTCAGGATGATCTTGAGGGTCTTTGGAGTAAATTAGAATGTTGTCTAAATAAATTACTGCAATCTTGTTTAGGAGATCACCCATCACATCATTGATGAAGTGATGAAAGACTACGGGGGCGTTGCAAAGTCCAAAGTGCATTACTCGATACTCAAACAATCCAAATTTCGTTCGAAACGCAGTTTTACACACGTGCCCTTCTTTCATGCGGACCAAATGATAAGCCCAGCGCAGGTCTAAATTGGTGAAAATCTTGGCTTCCTTAATTTGATCCAGCAAAACAGAAATCAAAGGAAGGGGATAACGATTCTTGACCGTGACTCGATTCATAGCTCTGTAGTCGATACACGTCCTCAAAGTTCCCTTCTTCTTTGGGATGAAAAACAATGGAGAGGATACAGGAGATTGTGATGGTCTTATAAAACCATTAGAAAGGTATTCCTTAAGATGTTGATTTTCCGCTTCAGTTAATGCATAGATCCTGCTACACGGGAGTACAGAGCCGGGCTCAAGATAAATTGCGCAATCGTAGGGTCGATGTGGAGGTAACTGTTCTGCTTCTTTCTCACTAAAAAGTTCTTCAAACTCCTGATATTCCTGGGGAATCTCAATTGAATTAACCACTCCAATTGATTGCCCTCCAAAAGCTAATAAACTTGCTTGAGTTGGTTCAACCTCTGATTCATGTAGATGGTAACAATGTTCCTGGCAAAAGATGGATTGCATTTGAACAGTTGTATTTTCCCAATCTATAGTGGGATTGTGAATAGCCAACCAAGGTAATCCAAGAATAAGCTGGAATTGAGGCGCATCAATCTGATTGAACTGTAGTATCTCACGATGACCATCAGATTGGATTAATCCTAAAGGTTCCGTGTGACAAGTGATGGGGCCTGAAGATAAATTAGTTCCATCGACTGCATGAACTTGCTCACTCTTTTCCTTTCGGATCGCTTGTATTCCAATTCGTTTGGCATATTAATGTAACAGAAATTTCCGGTGGCTCCAGAATCCAACATTATGGCTACTCCATGAATTTCTTGTTCTTGAAACTTGAGTGTCATATGGAGTATCACATGAGGTGTAAACGTTTACAAGGTATTCATAATTACATAAGTGTCTGGAATCGCCTTTTCCTTTTTTGCCATCAGAGCGACCCCCTCTACTGATGGTTCAAGGCGTTTCCCTTCATCAGGGACTTGGGTCTCTTTTGACATTCTTTGACAAAGTGTCCTGATGCACCACAATATAAACACAGCTTCTTTAATCGTCGTTGTTCTTTTTCCTCTTTACTCAAGGGACCACGAACTGCTCCAATTTGCATTGGCTCCACTTCAGCATTTGATCCCCCCGACTTTCCACCTTCAGTTCGGACTCTATCAAAGCGAGGGATATTCCATTTGAATTCTTTCTTTTTCTCACCTTTTCTTTCAGAATTACGGAAATCAATTTCCAAAACGAGATCCATTAACGCAGACAGATCAGTGGGCCGGTTGGGAATCTGAGCGAGGGTATCTTTAATTTCATCCCGAAGACCTCTATAAAAGAGCGCTGCTCTCTTTTCTTCTGGCCAGTTGGTTTCCACAAAAAGTTTGTTGAATTGTGTCAAGTAATTAAGGGCTAGATGTAGGTAAAATAGATTTACCGATTTTTAATTACCGAATTATACTGATTCGGTAATTAAAAATCGGTAAATCTAAGCTGTGGACATGTAGGCATTCCAGATGTGCTGGAATACCGAATCGGAAGTATTCGGTATTTACCGATTTGGTAAATACCGAATCGGTAATGCCCATTCATTCCTATGGGCTTTGAAGCCCATAGGAATGAATGGGCATTACCGATTTGGTATTTACCGAATCGGTAAATACCGATTTCCACAAGGGTGCAGGGGGTGTCACTTTGACACCCTCTGGCACCCCCAAAACAGGCTCAGGTGCAATGTGGCAGGCATACATGCCCTAAGGGCAGGTCTGCCTGTCACATGGCATAGGTGTGCATGCACACATGTGCATGCACACCGGAATCGGTATTTTACCATCAAATTGGATTTGATGGTAAAATACCGATTCTGTAAGGCCTCTGGGACTCAGAAGAGTCCCACCTACATCTGGGAGCCTCAGATTCGGTAAATTTACAGAATTTTCATTTTACCTATTCAGTTAAATTACCGATTTGGTAACTTTCCCGAATCGGTAAAAAAATGCCCCTACATACCTGTCACCCATTTACCGATCGGTACCGGCCAAAATCGGCCATTACCATTCGGTAAATGGCCTGAAACGGCCACCTACATCTGGCCCTAAATCTTTACTTCCTTGATGGAGTTCTAGCAACTCATTATCAGTGGCCTGGGAAATCCGACGCCTGTCTAATATACGCAGAAATTCAGCTTTAAACAAATCAAAATCATGTAAAAAGAGCGCTGCTCTCTTTTCTTCTGGCCAGTTGGTTTCCACAAAAAGTTTGTTGAATTGTGTCAAGTAAGTAATTAAATCTTTACTTCCTTGACGGAGTTCTAGCAACTCATTATCAGTGGCCTGGGAAATCCGAGGCCTGTCGAATATACGTAGAAATTCAGCTTTAAACAAATCAAAATCATGTAAAAAGGGTTCATCTCTGTCCACCAAAGGCATAGCCCAATTCGAAAAAAAAATGCTACCTTGGACTGGGCATCGGGGAATAGGGTTGAATGGCACATGAAGTGTAAGGAACACTGAGTCAAAAATAATTGGGCCTTTTGTGGGTCTCCTTGAAATCTTTCTGGTGGTACTAAAGGAATTAATGGTGAAACGGAATGAATTACTTGTGCCACTGTTCGGGGATCTTGAACTGGTAGTGGAACTATTTGCCGTGGAAGGAGAGGCTACATGATTCCCCATAACTAGTCCATCAACCTTCTGAGATAGAAGCATGGTTTCCTGTCGGGACGCTACTAACTCTTGCTTTAGATTTTTGTTTTCTTCTCTAACCGCCCCAATCTCACGCTGGATTCCCCCTAACATCTCACCCAATGCCTTTAAATTAAAGCCTTCAACCATTTTGCTCAGGCGAAGTAAATTCGTGGGCACTTCAATCTGTCAGGACCCAGATTCTTCGCAGGAGCAAATGACCGCTTTTTCCCAACGCCCGACCGCCGGTGACGTCGCGTCAATGTGTCTACTTATCCTATCACAGGACACATACATTCATCATACACACCAACACCATAGACATTTGTCAATTATACAGTCACCTGAAGATGTAAGGAGAGGTCTTCAAAGGTCAACATAAATGCAACTACATGTTCCTGCGCAATACGGTAGATATAAGTGACAACGTGCTCCTGCGTGTGTCGCACTAAATGGAGATAAGACACACCTGCGCTAAGTGGATGTAAAGAAAGTTGCTATGCACTCCTGTGCATATTTGTCGGGACCCAGAATCTTCGCAGGAGCAAATGGCCGCTTTTTCCCAATGCCCGACCGCCGGTGACGTCGTGCCTCTGACAGAGCAACAACACCAGCAGAGGGGAAAGGGGAATTGGAAGAGAAAGAAGAGACACTCCAACTGCTGTCACTCTTGGGGTTTTCTGAGGCTTCTGTCTGCTATTGGTATTCATCTACTCTGGAGGGTTCCTAATGCACAGAAGGAGAGAACCTTAAACACCACAACTCTGACTAAACACTCTATTATCAATAAACAGTTGTTCATTTACTATACCAGTGCTCAATTGGAGTATAGCCTCTCTTCTGTATTATTGACTCTACTGAATTAGGAGAATGTGTGTCTTTCTGTAAATAAGAAAACAACTTTTAGAACTAATTACTGAATGCTTTCTTCTAGTATCTAGTATCAAGCTGAGACTTTACCTTCTAGTTCAGAAGAGGATTGCGTAGTGAGATATCTTTTCACTAAAGAGTAAAAGTTCTGACTCTTTTCATTAATGAACAACAAAAACACAGGGGGTGGAGGGTCCTAGGGGAAAGTTTACCGACCCAAACTGCTATGACCCCTAATTACGTAACTACACCAACAAAAAATAGCAGTAGGTCAAAACTAACTGATGTATGTATCTGTGTGTGCAAAAGAAAATCTAGCTGTGGAAACTCATCCAAGAATTCTAGTTCCCATCAGTCAACTAACAAGACCGCCCTTCATCATTTAGAAACCCTCATTTTTAGAAGGTCGAGTATCCACAATAGATTGGCTGATGTTATAAGCCTAATCTATAGCGCACATGTCGTGAGGGAAGGCAAGAGTGTCTGTAGCTGACTGAATAGCAGTGCAAAAAAAGACGAAAAGGTGTGAGGGTGAATAAGTGAACAAAATTAAGTTAAGATTGGGTAATGACAGGGGAAAAAAGACATTTATTCTGTACCCCATTCAATCCCAAGGTCAAAAATAAAAAACAGTGCAAGTAGTAGTATAACAAATAACTACTAGGGAGTATGTTAGGTCGACATGTTTCTGCAGACAAACGGTTTCATCGAACATTCCTTAACAAAGTGTCCGCTTTTTCCACAGTACAAACATAGGTTTTGCTTTTGCCTTTTTTCTTTCTCTTCTCAGGATAGAGGACCACAGATTCCGCCAATCTGCATTGGCTCTGGAGCGTCCTGAGTTTTCGCCAACTCGTTTCTGGGTTTTTCTCTGAATGCAATAAACCTGGGGTTGTTGCCTTTGGATTTCTCATTTTTTCTTTCCGGCAATCGGTAGGCCATTTTCACCACCAAGTTGATGAAGGGCCCGATCTCCTCCGGGGGTTCTGATATTTGTGAGTTGAGATCTTTCAACTCATCCCATAGGCCCCTGTAAAATACGGATGTCTTTTTGGATTCAGAACATTGAGGTTCAATGATTAACTTATTAAAGGTTGTAATATAATGCAGTACGGATTTGCCTTGTTTAGCACTGAGGAGTTCATTGTCTGCGGCCTGCACTAGGGTATGATGGACGAACATCCGTCGCAGCGTTTCCTTGAAGACAGGAAGGCTATGTAGCATAGGGTCATTGTTTTCCACCATTGGTATTGACCACTGGGCGGCATCTCCCCTGAGATAGGAAAGGATGAAGGCAACCTTGGAGGTGTCATCCAGAAAAGCAGAAGCACATGCCATGAACTGTAAATGGCATTGATTGAGGAAGATGCTATATTTGGCGCTATCGCCATAGAAATGTTCCAGGCGGCTAGCTGAACTGAATTGGGAGCTATCACTTGTATGGGAGGATTAGGTCCGTGAGGAGCGAGTAAGAAACCCCCAGGATTGAATGAGAGAGGCCTTAGAATACCACCCTGTTTGAACCTAACAACAGGATCCGGATCCCAAGCCCCTGTTTGTCCAGCGGCCACTTGGGGTTGTAGTGCTGTTATATCTTGGTGCAGACTCAGGTTTTCTGCCTGTGTGCAGGTCAGCATGGCTGCTATATCCTGCAGGATGAATTAGGTATTGCTCATGGAATATCCAGGGGAGATATATAACTTTGGCATCAAGTTCTGTCAGGACACCACAAGTCTCACCTGGTACACTTGCGGAGCGATCTCGCAGAGACGTCGTGACCAACCTCCACCATTCCCTACCTCTCTCTAGTAAGGGAATGTATACTAACCAGGGCAAGGATGGCTCTAGGGGAAGGAACCTGTAGTAGTTTCTCCTCTAGTTCTATGTTTCTGTCCATGACTTGCATAGCCTATGACGTCACTGCCATGGTTTTAGAACACTATGGTTTGAATCCCAAGATGTTATTGTCAGTTCCTGGAAGTTGTGGAGATGAACAGTCAATAAAGCTTGTGCTCTTACACTTACCTGTGTGGTGTAATCTCTTCAAATTTGGCAACAAGGATGACTGTTTCTGTCTCCACCCACGTGTGCAGTGAAGGTCTGCTGTGATCAAGACTCCTGTTCAGTGCAGCTGTGCAACTTTTACTTGTTGTGAAGGTAAGAATCCTTTGAAAAGAGGATCTGCCTAGAGAAGAGTGTCTCGGTTTTTGTCACACTTAGGATTTCACATCTTAGCTGTGGGTGCTACGTATTTGGTGAGCCTTTTTTAATTTCATCACCCTATGTGACTGGCGCATTTGTGATTGAATTGACAGTGGGGAATATACTGGTACCCCACCAGTCGTTCTCTGTATGCTGACTTGATTCTTCTTCGTGCTTCTATGCACAGTTGTTGCCTGTGCAATCATCTTTGGCGTTTGAAATGTTGAAAGCACGATCGTGTGTTGTGTTTCCCAGCCAGCTCGAAAGTTGGAGTTTCTTGGGAGAGAGAGATCCTTGCATTGCTGTGTGTCTTTCTAACTGTTGGCGCAGTGGAACTTTCAGCAGGAGTTAGCGCTGTAAGATTATGCTTCACTAGACACTGTTTACGTGTCTATTGTTGCTCGGTTACGTGAAAGATTCACTGAGGAGTGTTCTGCATGTGTTTTATGTAGCGGCACTGCAGCAGGAAGCAGCCTGTCTGTTGTTGCCTAGTTACGTAGAAGCTTTGTGATCAGTGTATGCACATCAGCACGTAAGGGAAGTACGGCTTGTGTGTTCGTAAGAGACATGCATTTTCCTTTGGCTTCAGGAACCGAGTTTCTGAGTGCCAGGACAGCGCGTCAAGGATCACTGGATCACTACTACACTCTCAAGTACTGCTCTTGTGTGTTTCAGAGCAACGTGTCCAATTTTTTTATTTTTTTCTACTAGTGTGAAGGTATGAGAGGCTTTAATTAGCACTGCGCTGGTTCGTCATATTTCTGCTATTAGCCCATGACTTCAGCCATCTGAGTTCTCCATCTATGGCAAGAGTGTACTTTTAATATTGCAGTTTAGGACCATGGTTACTTTCCTAATTTTATGGGAAGTGACTGTTTTGCTGTTTTACTTAATTGACCACCGTTCAATTGTTCATGTACTGCAGCAAAGACCTGGACATACCATCTACATTGCTGGTGTCAATTTCTCGAAACGTACTTAGTGATTTTTAATCTTTTGTGGACTGCTCATTTTTTTAATGATTAATATTTCTATTCCTTTTCAGGTGTCCTGCTTTATGATTAATATTTCTATTCCTTTTCAGGTGTGTCATAAGTGTACTTCTTAACGTTCTTCTGTCCATAGGATTTTGTTGTATTTTAATTGTGTTCACCATGCAAAATGTACAAGCCCCTCCCCCCGTTTTACAGCTTCCAGGTGATCCACCAGTCAAATGGAAAGTGTGGTATAGAGCCTTTGAAAAATATTTAGGGGCGATAGGTGGTTTGAGGTTCAGCGCTGAGAGGAAGCATTTCATACTGGAACACAATCTAGGTTTTGAAGGCCAAGCTGTTTCAGAGCATTTACCTCCTCTTGTTAAGTTTGCAGGAGAGGAAGAGTTAAAAGCTTATGACCATGCTGTGGGAATGGTAGAAAAACAGTTTGATGTGGAAAGCAGTCTTGTTGCTTCTACACACAAGTTTTTTACGAGAGAATAGGAGAGTGATGAAAGTATTGTATCCTATGTAGCAGCCCTAAGTATTTTAACGCATAAGTAATAACGGGGTAACCCTATGTCCCTCAGAACCTGGGTATGTTTAATTATAGAAAAAAGGTTCTGTTGGGCAGAAAGTACGTCAGTTTTAGACAGTTCTAAGTGCGGATTGAGAGTGTGGGGGCAAACTCTGCAATACGCTAGAAGGGTTAAAGTCTCAATATTTATTAAATGATGACAGAGAAGAAGCTCAAATGTGTTACTTTTTAATATCTGAATTGCGTCATTCATTGTTATACATCAAAAAACAAATGGTCTTCAAAACAAAATATTTACAAAGATGCAAAGTGAAAGGAGTGACAATGGTGCTAAGTGCTCAAATGGTGTACGAAATATACAGTGCTAAAAAGAATATCTATATGCAGATTGGAGGTAGGCCAGACAATGTTTTCATAACAGAAGATCCTATCTTGCGTTGTGCGGATTCCTGATACAGCTGGACCTAAGATTGGCGTCGACATTTCGACCCTGGTGGTGCCCCAGTAGGTGGTCACGACGGGTCTTTCTCAAGACAGGGGAGGGAAGGGCATGTTCACAGCCCTTTTAATGGCTGGAATGGCTCAGCCAGGTGATCTGGGAAACCAGGAATATTCAAAATGGATCCCAATTTGAACAATTTCTTGTATAAACAATTGATTCCTCAAAGAAGGCTTGGTGGACAGGCCGTGGTACTGTCCTTCCTCTGCAGTTTGTCAGAGGATGGACAGTACCACGGCCTCTTGGACGGTCTTTCCTTTATGTTTTTGTTGTTTTTGCAGAAACTCATGCTAGCCACCACTTCATTAAGTCTACAAGCGAAATCGGCTGATTTCGCTAAATAGGTAAGCCAGCAGCCTTTTGAACTGAACGCTCAAAGGCACTAAAATGCATTGATTGTCTTTGCTCACACACAGATGTAGTTTCGGTCCCTACGTTTTTTTATTTGTTATTGTTCTTGTAGTGATTGGTCCTGAAGAGAACCCCCATTCAACAATGCACGGGGTACGAAACACGTCGACCATTGCTTGTATATTTTGTGAAACAAGTGTGATCAATAATAAGAGTTTTTTTGCTGCCTGGTAAATCAAATGATAAAATAGAAGTTCATAAATTGGCACAATGCAGTGATGTTTTTTGTTAAACTATTCACTCAGTTTCCGTTGCTTCCTCTAGATTGATTATCCAATGCAAATATTCCTTGAGAAAAGATATGTAGTGTACTTGTTTTGTGTTGCATGTGTTGTATGTGAGTAAGTTGTGTCTCAATGTTGTTCATTTTTTGTGTATTTGTTGACAGTCATTCAATTGTGTTTCGGATTTGTGGTGCAATGTTAAAAATTGTTGAGTCATGATGTGATGAGAAAAAAAATGAATTCCTGAACAAATAAAAAATTCTATTTTTGAATAAATTGTGAGGAGGTTGACAATAATTCATGTACTATCACCCAGATGATTGACTTCTTTGAATAAGGATCAATACAGGCAAGGTTTTTGTTGCATTCTGATTAGGCTCAGCCCTGCTGTTTAGAGCCAGTACCCTGTGTTATTTTACAGTCCGCAGGAACAGAAAGCAGTCAGCCTCTCTCCCCTCCCCTAAGCAAATCACAACATGGCAATGACAGCATTGTGGTTGGTCGGGACTGTGCCCAGCAGGCGCCTATGGGGAAGCCTACATGGAGAAAGGGAGAGTGTGCATGATGACTGGTTTGGTCGGCCTCAGATGGCCGACCAAACAGTCACGCCTCAGCAGTAGGCAAGCCACTCCACCCCTGCCCTAGAGCAGACCCATCGACACGCCCGTCCCGATCAAACCCATCTGCTTTCTCGCAGTGCGAGAAGCAGACACATACAATGGTAGGTATTACCATTTTATGTTTCTGCTTCTCGCACTGCGAGAAAACAGTGGGGTGACGCTCCTCCACCCTAATGGAGGAGACGCCCCTGCAATATTTCCTATAACTCTTCACCAAAAAGCTTGGTGCCCAAGAAGGGCATTCTCAAAACGAAATTCTTCTGGGACAGTTAAACCTCCAATTTTTTTCAGATGAAAGTGTATCCTCGCTGGCAATGCCCTACCAAAACCATTGACAAAGCCTTCAAATTATTGTAGAAGATGTCAGATATAAATTTTGCCTGGACTTCCAACCTGTTCAGTAACTGTGAAAAATCCTTCCTCTCTTGTATGTAGGATCCGAGACATAGAACATCTTTAACTAAAGACTGGGAGGTGTAAACTGAATATATCTCAAACTGTACAGCAAGGGTCAAACCAGCATGAGATTTTTTTGATAGCCCATTCCACCTTATCTACTAATTGAGCCAACACAAAATCAACTAACAAAAAGTAGGGTTTTCCCACTAAATTCACCAGGAAAGGATCTATGATCAAAGATTGTGTTACCTCTGGTTCACCACTAGCCAAATGATAGAGATGACCCATAAATGAGGCAACAAACACCCTCTCAGTGTCCTTCTATTCCCTTTTCAGGTCTTTCAGGATAGCAGGAATGACTTACCTTGTAATAGCAAGTCTTCTGAAACTGCCAGAACCACTCAGAACTAGCCCACGGTTGCTCTTCATCTGTAGGCAGTTTGGAATTGGAGGAATGATATGACAGAATTGGACTGAGGTCTTCCCTTTGAAGGTGTTTGCCCCTAGGAGCAGAAGGATCGGCTGAAAACCCCACATCCTTTTCATTATACCCAGGTAAAGCCCTTGAAGAGCTGGACGAAGGAAATGGGACAGAATAGTGAGACTTTTCAGAGGGTTCAGGAGAGTACTGCAAGAGAGAATGCTTGCACATGTTGAAAACAATGAAGTGCTCTCAGAAGTAAAAACACAAATAAGTTAGAAAAGCGGGACAAAATACTAGCCAGGGTCCCTAACCTTAGTTGGCTACTTTAGCAGCAGCGGTAGGTCCATAGGGGCGTAGGGGCGTAGCCCCACTAAGCCTGGACGCACCGCATAGCATACACAAATAAATGAATATATATTGAAATTAATTTTGAGCAGCCGCAGCGCTTCGATCCGGGTTACGGCGGGACCCACCCGATTTAATAGGGAGTCTGAGTCAGTCAGTGCGCAGGGGGTGAGGCTGGCTGCTGAGTGACAGTCTGCAGAGTGCAGACGTCTGCAGGCCAGCAGCAGTACGGTGTGCGACAGTGCGCATATGAAACTTAGGGCTGCACCTAGCCCGAGCATGCGCGCTGACCAGAGATGCACGCAGGGAATGCAGGGGCCAGGGGAGGGGTGCTGCTGTAGCCGGGCCCCGAAAATGGAAGGCGCCAGGGCGAGGAGTCAGTGTGACCCCCTAGCCAATCCTGGCGCTGCATGCAACGCCAGGATTGGCTGGTGGCACACTGGCTCAGGCTCAGCACTGCATGGCCAATCACTGTGTGACTTCATTGTGAAGCCATGCAGTGATTGGTCATTCTGGACGGCGCACGGGCCGTGACGTTGTCCTGGTGTTGAACGCGAGTCGCACAGCACTTCTAGACTAGAGTCACTCTCTCCTCGTGCACACTGGCAGCAGCAGAGGGCCCCGGGCCCGGTCACCACACAAGGATACCGCAGAGGGCCTTCGGAGCGTGCTTGTGAGGAGCCTCAGTCTCAAGGTAAATATACCCTTACTGATTTTGAGAAAGCCGGGGGGGGGGAGGGCTGGAATAGTTCAATATAGATTTAGTCTCATCTGTTATGTTAACTACTACTGCTGGCAGCACTAGCACAATTAGTAAAGAACCAAATAACCTACCTAGCAGTTCCCAGTTCTGTCCCTGGCCGTCAGAGTGGTGTATAGCAATCTGACCCACTTAACCTAGGTATCTCGCAGGCCCATCATTGACATCACATCAAATAAAAAGACCCGCCGAACTGTGTTGAATGCTTTTTCAAGATCCACTGACATCAACACTGCATCCCGGTTCACTGCAAAAGCCTCAGGATAGTACATCACATGGGCATAAAGCCGCTTTGGACATCACGAATCAGAGCCCGCAGATTTGGGAGCAGTTCGGCATCACTAGGGAGGTGCGGACCGCACCAGGTGCCGTGTCACCCCATCATGGGGTGAGCTGCAGTTGTAGTGCCAACACCTTACTAACCACTTTCAGCTTGGAGTGGGGGTGGAATTCGGTGACCAGGGCTCCGTGTAACTTAGTTTTGGGAAGGGGAATATAACCACAGCATCATTGGTGGACACAGGAAGTGTACCGAGCCACCACGAGGCCACGTACAGATTTTCCAATTGCGGTGCTAAGGTACCAGTATAGCCTACATAAAACTCAGTAATAAGGAGATCAGGGCCTGGTGTTTTTCCGCTCTCCATCTCCTAATTAGCTACCCGGATCTCCTGTGCTGTTACAGGTCCCTCCAAGTCTTTGCGGTGTTCCGCAAGTAATCTATTCAGTGGTATAGCCACTTAAACGGCCAACCGAGCCTCCGCCAAGATGGGCACAGGAGTAGCATACAAACCTTTTTAATAATTGCAGACCTATTTATTGAATGCTGTGGGCGAGTGTAGAGACGACCATCCCTCTGTTAGATATATGCCTACGTAACGTTTGTTCTTGTGCCTCAGTGTCTAGCATATATTGCAGTATATTATCTTTAATTGTACTTTGTTTTTATTTGTAACCTGCACACTTGTCACTCTATCCTCTTGTAATGCACTGTTTGCTACCTCATGTATTTTGTTTGCTCACAATTGTCACTTTCACCTCATGTAACTTATCGGCTGCTTTGTAATTTGTTCATTTGTAATTTTCTCCAAAACAATCTACCCTCGGCAAAAATATATCCACCTTCCTTATCTATAATGGGGCGGGTGATGTTCAATGACATAAATGTCAGAGCTTGTAGGCGTTCAGCCACAGGAAGACACAGAGAGCGACACTGTCCCTCAAGGTCCCCTCGTCCCTGTACAAACAAAAAGAATAATGGGGAAAAGAAAGGCATAAACAAACCCTAACTAGGAACTCCCCAGCCCAAGGGCAGCACAGCAACAGCTGGCCGTCCAAACTGAATACTTCAGGCATTTTCTAAATGAATACCCCCCCCCCCAGTAAACCTACAAGGGCTTCTCTGTGAGGTGCAGGCCAAGACGAGCGAGCTAGATCTATGCACAACCGGCACAACACTTTATGATCAGTGCAAAGATCTCTCCAGCAGTCAGAGCGAAGCAATCAGAGAGCACATGAGAATGTGTGGCTTTAGTTTAGGAGACTTTCCCTCCCACCTTCCTCTCCAAACACCCCACTGACCCCGCAATAGCAGGACCACATGTAACTAAGGATATGAAACCAGGTCATCTGCCATCTGAGGTGTGACCACTGGGTGCCCAGTCTCAGTTCAGTGGAGGGCTTATGGGCTGTGGGCATGGGATGATGTTGACGAAGACCAAAAAAAGACTAAGAGAGCCTTCGGTAAAGCGTATGAAGAGAGAAAACTGCCTGTCTAGAAGATAATTATGTATACTTCAAATATGGTTCAGATTGAAAAATAAATAGCAATATTAGGAAATAAAGTGACATTGTGATGAAATCTGACAGTAGGCTAATAAACTACAGGCCGTAAATGTAGCCAAGCATTTCGATTCTGTAATGAGTTAAGATGCCCTCTGTTTTCTGATGCATCTTTTCCGGAGTTCCAGGGGCGGTGGGTGACAGATGTTGACAGATTTTAGTTTTACCGTCCAGCTAGAGCTCTCTGGTGTGTATCTGGCGCCTTGGCAGTGGTGCCAAGTGCCAGGCGAGTGAGAATGGGTGGCTGCTTCTCTTACCTGGATAAAAAGGCTTGGAACCAGCTAACAGCGGATCTTTGAACTCTCAAGTCAGAATCTTTATTTCGCAACAAGCTTAAGATATGGTTGTCCTCCACGCCGTAAATAAACGTACCATTGGTACTTTATCCCAAATACATGCACTTACTTAAAAAGAAACATGATTGGTGGAAGCGAAAATGTGGTTGTTTCGAATTTACAACTAGTAAGGACGTTGCCATTACATTTGTCTTACTTTTTTCCCTATCAACTTAGACGGGGTTGCTATAAAAGTAAAGTTTACAATGCAAAGTAAGGTTAATCTATTTGATCGATCATGAAAGTTGATGAGGATTAACTGGAGTGAAATACGTTGATCCTTCAACTTTGATTGCGAAAGTGTACGTCATTTGATGAGCAAAATGGTTATAATGGTATTGTGGGCATATATTACTCGTTTTGGATTATTCTGGCAAAGAAGAGACAGAGAAGAATTAAATACTGTCAGAGAGTGATATTAATTTTCCACTAACATTAATGTGAATAGGCAGTCGGTTTCTTTTTCATAGTAAATATGTAAAAGTGGATTTGTAGTCATCTGGTTGGTACCGCATTCCATTTCAGGAGACACAATTGTCTTTCAAACGTTAAAATCACATGTGCCATCTTCATAGTATTTCTTTTGTACATTATATTGCTTGCTTGACCTAGCCAACGATAGCAATATTAGAAATAATTCAGCTCTATTTATAGACGTTAACTTATGCTCATGGAAATAGAATTAAAAGATGTGTATGTCTTTCTAATTTGTTTTGAATTATTTTTTTAGGAGTATATCTTACGATGCCTATTTTTCTTAATCTGTTATGGAGTATAATGTAAAGACAGGCACCGTTATGTGTCGCATGTTTTTTCTTTGTAGTGAAGTTTAATGCTGAAATACTCGGATTATTTTTAGTAATCAGCATTGTGCTAGTGCTACATTATTTTTGTGAATACGTTGAATAGGTTAAAGAGTATTTAATTTACTGTGCAGCTGTTATATATATAGCCATGCTTAAAGACATCTTGAAATGTTCAAACGCTAATATTCTTCTGAAAATAACCATTTAGGTGCCAGAAGGGAATATTTAACTCTAGCCTCTCAAAATGCATGGAGAATTTGGAATTTATTGTAAGACGGGCAATGTCCTTAAACGATTATACATGGCCCACAAGAAGAATCCAATTATTGTTTCCTTTTCACAATTAAGCATTTGGAAATAAAGATGTGTAATTTGGTTCTAATGGTTTCGCGTTTTAACTCTCACCAACAAAAATAAGACTCTGGTCGGAGAAATTTCCCTAGAGAAAGAAGTTTATAAGGCAGTCCATATTTTACTTTGATTCTTTGATATGTCAAAAGGCTCCTCCAATCATTAATAAACTGAATCAATGGACCAAGGTTAACTAAACTACTTGCTTTCAATCGGTTCCAACTGGCTCCATTTCACTAACTGCTTTTGTAAATAATTTCGTGTTTGCATAGCTCTCTATGCCGCTTTTCAGCCATTCAAATGTTTTGATTTGAACAATGTAAACTACATTAGGGTAGGCAGTCCAAGGAAGCAGGACTGGATCGAAAACTCTACAATGCTGGGAAACCCCTTTGCTGGTCAGTGATTTAGAGTTGTATGATAGAAACACGAATGGTTTTACCACGCTTGCCTCTACCACGCAGCCCAACGACGAATGTGTCTTAACCAAGCATTCCTTTACCATAAATTTCAACGCATAACCACGAATTCCGTTACCACGAAATTTGGTGGTATAAGCATGAATGGTAAAGGGGTATGTGTGGCTAGGGTCGCCTCTACCCCACCTCCACCCTGACCACCCCACCACCCGTGCCCCTGTGGTGTCCCTTAAACTACCCCATTCCATTCCACTGCCCTAAAACCTACCCGACCCCCAACACTAAAAACTACCCCTCCTCCCCATTCCACTCCCACTGCCCTTAGGCCTAAAACTAGCCCAACCTCCCAGCCCCCTGCCACCCCTTAAACCACCCCAACCCCTTCCATTGTCCTAAAACCTACCCTGCCCCCACTCTAAAAATGAACCCAACTACCCATTCCCCTACCACAGCTCTAAGGCCTAAAACCCTGCCCACCAACTTACACTACCCCTCCCCCTGCGCTATCCCTTAAACTATCCTAACCCCTTCCCCTGCCCTAAAACCTACCCGCCCCAGCCCGAAAAACGACCCCAACTACCCATTCCCCCCCACTGCCCACGGCCCTAAGGCCTAAGACCCAACACTACACCTCCCCCGCGCACCCTAAAACCTACCCCAACCCGCCCTAAAAACAAACCCAACTACCCAGTCCCCTCTCTCTGCCCTAAGGCCTAAAACCCTGCACCCTGACTTACACTACCCTGACCCCCCGTGCTCTGTCCCTTAAACTACTCCAACCCGTTCCACCACCCTGAAATCCACCACAATCCTCCACGCCCTAAAAATTACCCCAACTACCATTCCCCTCCCACTGCCCTAAGGCTTTAAACCCTACACTACCCTGCCCCCACCCTGTGTTGCCCTTTAACTACCCCAACCCCTTCCACTGGGCTAAAACCTACCATGATCCCCTGCCTAAAAAATAACCCAACTACCCATTCCCCTGCCACTGACCTAAGTCCTAAAACCCTGCACATTAACTTGCACTACCCCAACCCCCACCACCTTGTTCTGTCCATTAAACTTCCCCAACCCCTTCCCTAAAACCTATCTGACCCCCTCCCAGCCATGAAAACAAAACCCAGCCCCACTTATCTCACTGCAGTGTCTTCTTCCTTCTGTCCTCCAGCATCTAGACCTTGCACTGCCTTAACCATGCATATGTGTGGTTATGGCATACGCGTGGTAAGGCAAGTGTGGTAGAGCTTGCATAGCCGGAACACGTGTGGTTCAGACTGCGGTGTAAAGCAAGCCCTCCAGACTATAAGATCATTTTTTGGAACCATGACACTCACAGGATGGCTGTTTTTCATGGAAAGAATATGTCAGGCTTCACCTTAATCTTCATTGCTGACAGTGAATCTCTTACAGATGACTCTCTTAATCCCCTGTGGTCCTGTATATCAGCACCACACACTGTTTTGATTCATGGGCACACTATATGACTCTATTAAGCAACCAGTGGCAGCTACCTATGTTATGCCATCTATTAATGTAATAACTGCACTTTCACAATTGCTTTATGAACCTTCCTGCTTTCTCAAATTTGCTTGAAAATGCACGATTTTTCTTCTTTTTTTTCAAAATTTTCTTGGGGGTGTTATCCCCCCAAACCCCCCTTTTGGGTTTCAGGCTCGCGCGCTACGCGCACTCGCTACGTGTTGTATGCAAATCACTTTGCGCCCACCGCTTTCAAATGCACCCACCGCCCCTGTACTTTAGTGCCTGATAACTAACCACCAACAGTCAAAAATGACAGGCATACAGAGACACTACTAAGCCACAGGAAAGACGTTATATAATTCTGCCAGAATTTCTTGGGGAAAGACACGTGTAAGATCTGAAGCCTCTCTTCCTCATTATCGTACATAGCTTTCTACTTTTCTTTCTTTTCCTACTTAAATAGGACAAAATGTCATAAGGCTCACTGCCCTGCAACCAGAAGCAAGCATAGCAACACAACCCTTAGAAATTGGCATTTTTTTCCAGCGAGGCCAAGACATAATGACGACAACCCGGAAGTGCATTCCCTTCTCTCGGAGACAAATGAACTACCGCAGATGCTGATAATATATGTTCCCACGCCCTCGAGTAGAGCTTTCGCGCTTAAGTTTTAACACATTTCCGCTTCGAATTTCTTGGAAAATGTCAACAAAAGTGTCTGAACTCCTTCTCACTACCTCTCATTCTAGCAAGAGCAAGACAATCTTTCAAAGACCCATGAGTTAAAACATGTCGCACATTTAATAATTTAGCAGCAGGAGGCTAGGATGTGAAAATTGAATGGCAGCCTCGCGGAGAGCCCTCGGGTCTAGTTGCAGTTCTAAAATAAGAGACAGCAATTTATAAATTGGTATCAGCGCACGACTTCACCCCCAAGACATTCTAGAAAAAGAGAAAAAGAGAAAGAGAGCTCATAAAAAAACAAGAAACTTTTATCTCTTGTTCCTGTTCCTTTTGTTGCAGTCCGTAAAAGAAAATGCTTGTCTACCAAGAATTCAGAAATGGTGTGCATAAACGTTAGAATTGATCGACTTAATAGTACCGGAGAAGCGTTAAAACTTAATTTACATTATTATATTTAGGTAAAGTATCTCACGCTGCATTTGAGATGATGACTGAGTTAAAAATAGGAAGCGGGAACATCCATTTATTTTCAAGGCCCTGCATTACACAGGTGATATTCTTTTGTTGACAATTCTGTAAACAGAAACAAAAACCAGAAAAAAACACCTTTTTCGTTTGTTTGTTCAGCTGTGTTTGCTATATATAAGTGCATCTATTGTTTCTCGTATTCCTACAAAATGTTGCTCAGGCACATTATCTAAAATGAGCAGAATAATGGAAATTCAACAGATTTTCAATCACCAGCAGGCAATGTCTTGGTGCAGTAAGAGATATTTATACATGGACAGAAAACTGCAGTTGTTCTTAAACAGACTGATGTACTCCGACAAGCATATTCCTCATCACAGTCCTTACTTCATAGGGTTAGCCAACAAGCTGAAGAAACTCGTTTGCCTCTTAGAAAGAAAGAAAACTTTATTCTCTAAAACTTTACTCTATTTGGATACATTTTGTTGGGTAAAATAACCCAGAGTCTGGCAAAAAGATGCAGCATAAAATATTACTATATTGAAATATCATCTCTGAGGAAACCACTGCATTGATGAGCCAAGTGAAGCTTAAATGTAAGGCTTGTGCAGCATTTGCTGAGAGGTAATGTGACGCAGAGAAATGTCTGAATTGGGGGTACTGGCAATATTGGGCTGTGGTATTACTGAGAAATTGCAACAAATGCTGTGTCGGCACCCCTGGAGTGGGCCATAGCTTGGAAATTGGTGCCACTGCATGGATTTCATCATGTTATTTCATAAAGGTGTGTCTTTTCTTGATACATATCCTTTCAGGCTTGACCTGGAAGTGTACCCCCTGAAACCAATGTGATACTACTACTGGAGGACTTTTAACACTAAATTGGGTGGACCCAACCGCTAATCAGAAGTCACTCATAAAGAAGCTCTAAATGTGCTCAGATTAAACTTGACTTTAAACACTAACATGTATCTTAAATATAAAAATAAGTCTAACCTTTAGCCCAAATTTACCATAATCCTAACTGGGGGCCATATAACAAGAAGCTCGTTAAAATTATCGCTGTTTTAGCGGCAGGAAACTGCCGCTAAAGCAGCGATAATGGGCTTAATAATATGCGCTATAGAATTCCAATAGAAGCCCAGGTTAGATCTGCCTGACATCTAACCTGGGATTCTATTGGAATTCTATAGCGCATATTATCAAGCCCATATCGTCACTTTAGCGGCAGTTTCCTGCCGCTAAAACTGCGATAATTTTAACGAGTTTCTTGCTAATATGCCCCTCATATTCCTAACTCTAATGACGTCATGGCAGATGCCAAAGAATTTCCATCCTGTCAAATCACCCCAAAGCAAATCTGTCACTGAACCCTTGGGCTTCTAGCCAGGGTTGGTCTCCCCCCCACCTTCCCCCAATTTTGTGTTTCCAAAATTGGAATGAAGGATATGTTGCAGAATTGGAGTTAACACCCTTCATTTCAACACATTTCCCTAGTTCCCAACCTCTTTTTCACAATTTATTTTCACCTGATGAAATGTGCGTAGGGAAAAATGGTAGGTGTGTAGAGTTACCACACAGCTCAAAATAACAAACGCTGCTATTGTGCATGGTTCCATTTTTCCAGTTGTATTTATAATAAATTGGCTCCAAGCCTAACTCTAATTCATACACCAATACTAAACTTAACCTTGTACAAGTGTAAGAATTACAAAAATCCTATTCCTAAACCTAAATCTACCCCAACCATAAAGCCACACTACTCCTTTCGACAGCCCTAAAAATATGACCAAGCCTACTTTCTAAATATTAGGCAGGGAGCATGTGTAGAACTTATTTTTGAAGAGATGGAACCAGATCTCACAAATTCTTGGGGAAAGCATGAACGCATGATAAGACACGATCAAAACGTCAATGATGCACGGAAACAGCCCTGTTTAACACCACTTCCAACATAGGACTTTTATGAGATAAACTATCAGTAGTGTCTATTACCATATTGGCCCAATTGTCCTCATATAAAGTATGATTAGTGGCCAACAGACCATCAGGTATACCTCTGCATTGGAGTTTAGGCCAGAAGACTGCACTATCAACCCAGTTAAAGGCTACCTGTTAGTCAACATATTAGCTACAATGTTGCCCCAAAAGCTATATCGTCTTCTAGGCAACAGCCTGTAAAACAAATCCATGGTCAATCGTACAGTGCTCACTACAAAACTCCTCTTCGTTTAAAGGATTTAAATTGTTCACTTCTGAGAAAGTGTAATTTTGATCCCATCTAAGATAACTTAGGAGTGCGTTATAATCATACACAGTCAGCACTCAGAAAATTTCAGAGCAATTTATCATACTATTGAAAGTGGAATATTGCATATTTAAAGTAGCCCACAACAATATAGTTGTGCATATCTTGGACGTACCAAAATGGGAAACTTACTCTAAATCAAACCGGCTTTATAAGGTGCATAGGCACTATAACCAATCTCATGACTTTGGGCCTAATTTTAAATAGAGCAAGGCAACAGGCTCACCATTTACTATGTGTTACGTCGATCCTCAGGCAGCCTTTGACTGTGTTCCACTTAACATGCTATCACACAAGCTCCAGCAATAGGGTTTCCCACCCAACATCATACGAGCAATCAAGTTAATACACTCGGATACGTGGGTCAAGATAAAAATCGGGGATGGTACTCATGTATCAAAAAAAGTTCAAACAACAATGGGCCTAAAACAAGGCTGTGTTTTAGCCCCCCTTCTTTTCAACTTATACATCGCAAATCTTTCAACAGAGTTAGATGGGCAGGCAGCTCATGCACCGAGTCTGAGTGGTCAACAACTGTCAAACATCCTCTATGCAGATGATATACTTCTAGTCAGTAACACACAAATAGGTCTTCAAAGCCTAGTTACCTGCCTTTGTATATATGCAGATAAGAATGGCCTGAAGTAAATCACAAAAAAACAAATGTGATGGCTCTTAATCAGCGCATCAAGAAAAATTGCAAGTGGCATCTCAGTGAAAACAGAATTGATGAGGCAGCCACGTATGTTTATTTAGGGGGGGAAATAGATGCAAGTGGCACATTTGCATCCCAGAAAAAGGCGATTAAGGGGAAAGCGCAGGCAATGAACCATACATTCTCATCATTGACAAGATCCATCCGAGCCCACGACCTGAAACCCCTGGGAGCAGTGATGAAAGCCAAACTGATACCAACCCTTACGTATGGATCAGAGATAATGTTAGGCACTGAGGCTACACTACTCGAAAAACTAGTGATAAGATCTTACAAACAAACCTTCTGGCTACCCAGATAGGCTTTACCCGCGCAAGTTTGTTTGGAATTTTCACCAGCAAAACAGTTATTTGCCAGACCTGCAGCATATGTAAAGGTGTGCCACAAACTGCGTGCATCTGCCAATGATACAACAATGGGGGCAGGGAGCCTATAAGAAATATCTTGAGAATAATACTTGGATGCTAGAATTGGGTGATCTATGGAACTCTAATATATCTGCGCAAGCCTTCAAGAAAATGGTAAACAAGTCTATTAAACTGCAAAGTTGGACTGCAGATAAAGAAAGGGTGACTAGGCATCTACATGGGTGGCTGGTGTTGAAATCATACACAACTCTAAGAGAATCGCCACTCCTTGAAGCCCCTTACCACTGAAAGGCCAAACAGTCATTCCAGGCCCTCAGACTTAGTGAGATACCCACATTAGACTTCCTGCCAAGATTGAGGAAAGGAGCCTTAGGCAACGACATAAGCTGCTGACTATGCCATCAGGGGATCGAGACTCTACAGCACGTCATATGTATCTGTCCAGTACTGGTTAATCAGCAACAAAGTCTATTGAGAAGAGAGTTAATCGATCTGGGAATCAGAACCTGCAGGACTGCACTGATTGAGTCATTGGACCCAAGAAACATAATGTTCAATATTAGATTAGTGCAGTTCCAAACTGTTTTTTAAAAACCTGACAGACGTATAGGTCAGGGCCTGGGTGGCTATATGGGGGTGCAAGCTGTGTAGTGATTCAATAAGCACCTAGTGGATTCATGGTTCTGTTGGTCTGGGCTGCTAAGAAATGTATACAAGGCTTTATCAATCTAGTCCAGTTTTGTAAATAAACGTGAAAGGGTAAATTGATGTATAAGGACGGGCTGCTAGGGAAAGCGATAGAAGCTGCTCCCTAGCCCGTCAAGTGATGGCAATATTTTCTTAAGCAGCAGTTATTTATTGTACGTGGGTACTTTATCTACTCTATTGTCTTAGACGTTGGCACTTTAATTGTATTATATTCTTGCACACTGGCACTTTACCAGTAGATCTATATTTAGCTAAAGTCAAGTATATATTCTTGCTATTCAGAGAAAAAGCTGGCATATGAGGAATTACGTTTTGATCTAGAGGTAGGTGTTCTTATTGGTTTGTCCTATCCGATCTCTATTAACCTTTAGTACACTACTTTTTTTTACTTGTATGACTATGAAGGGCAGCATATAATGAAATTGTCTTTTAATTAAGATGTCCAACGGTTGTTCTGAGGCATAATAAGTTTTGTTTTAGACATTTTTAGCTAAACATCCAACAATGGATGATCTTGCAATGGTTTTGTGTTTAACTGACTAATAAACTACTTTCATTCAGGATTTAGGATTGTGCATAGAATGTGATTAATAAAGATATTGATGCCAAAATATCGACAGACAAAATATCAAAATCCTATCTACAAAAAGGTAAGTACAAAAATATCGACTATCGTTTAAAAATATATACTTTGTAAAAATATGGAATTTCTTAAAAATAATGTAAAATTAAAAAGAATATTTAAAATAAATAACTAAAATATACTTAATATTACTTAAATAACCTTAAAATTATCAAATAATTAATTTAAGTTATAAAACAATAATAACATAATATTATTAAAAAATATACAATATTATTACCATAGGATTGCGGGAGTGTAAAAATTACTATTCCCACTCCAGTGAGTGCCACAGTAGGGAACGCGTTGGATAGCGTAGGGGTAAAAATTACTATTCCCACTCCAGAGAGTGCAACAGTAGGGAAAGCGTTGGATAGCGAGGGGTACAAATTACTATTCCCACTCCAGAGAGTGCAACATTAGGGAAAGCGTTGGATAGCATAGGGGTAAAAATTACTATTCCCACTCCAGTGAGTGCAACAGTAGGAAAAGCGTTGGATAGCGTAGGGGTTAAAATTACTATTCCCACTCCAGTGAGTGCAACAGTAGGGAAAGCATTGGATAGCGTAGGGGTAAAAATTACTATTCCCACTCCATAGAGTGCAACAGTAGGGAAAGTGTTGTATAGCGTAGGGGTAAAAATTACTATTCCCACTCCAGTGAGTGCAACAGTAGGGAAAGCGTTGGATAGCGTAGGGGTAAAAATTAGTAATCCCACTCCAGAGAGTGCAATCGTAAGGAAAGCGTTGGACAGCTTACGGGTAAAAATTACTATTCCCACTCCAGAGGGTGCAACAGTAGGGAAAGCGTTGGATAGCGTAGGGGTAAAAATTACTATTCCCACTCCAGTGAGTCCAACAGTAGGGAAAGTAAATACTTCATATATTTTTCAGAAAAAATATATATATATTAAAATCTATAAAAAATTAATTAAAAGTAATTACCAATTTATTATAATATAATAATTAATCAATTAAAAATACAAATTAAAATTAAATATTACAATTAGTTACCTATTAATACAAATTAATTACAAATTAACAATTAATTAATTAGCAATTAGAAATTAATTAACAATTAATTCAAAATAAATACAAATAAATACATTAAATTATTTAATTAATTATAATTCAATTACTTCCCACCCTATTCCACTATAAACCCACAACCCGCTACAGAAAATAAATTAGTAAAATTAACATAATTATCAATTAATCAATTAAATAATATTAATTGGCAATTAAAATTTAATTAATTACTAAATAAAATTAATTAACAATTAATATAAAGAAAATACCAATAAATAAATGTACATATTTAATTAATTATAATTAAATTACTTCCCAACCTATTCCCATATAAACCCACAACCCGCTACAGAAAATAAATTAGTAAAATTAACATAATTATCAATTAATCAATTAAATAAAATTATTTGGCAATTAAAATTCAATTAATTACCAAATAAAAATTAATTAACAATTAATTCAAAATAAATACCAATAAATAAATTTACATATTTAATTAATTATAATTAAATTACTTCCCACCCTATTCCCCTATAAACCCACAACCCGCTACAGAATTAAATTACACAAAAATTAAATAACATAAAATTCAATAATTAAAATAAATTATAACATAAATACACACTTTTCACACATATAATAACATAAAAAACACAATAAAAAATTAAATTCGATATTATTAAAAATTCGATAATTTTAATAACCTATATTATATACTTTGATATTTTGACTTTCTTTATTTTTAAAATTCGATATTACATTACTTACCTTAAAAACGATATTTTTGATGACTATATTCTGTCCATTCGATATTTTGTCCATTCTATATTTTGAGGTCGATATTTTGTCCATTCGATATTTTGAAGTCGATATTGTGTCTGTTTACCTAAGTAAGTTATGTAGCCCTTACCTATTTTGATATGACTGGAGAAATGATACTGAAAATGTCTTATGGTGAAATTATTAACTAGGATGTGTGCAATTAGTATTTGACATTCATATGTATAACCTGAATTAATCACGTGTAGATATAATTACAATGACTTGCATAACTTATTGCATTATATTCATGCGTACGAGAAGCTGAATTTATTTTATTTTACTTTTGCAGAAATGGGCTCTTATTTGTAATCTTGTGCACTAGCCAAAGTCGACTTTAAAATTGAGGCCTAATGTGCATGTTAGCCTAACTTCAGGTGTCATTTCAATTTAGCCTAATGTTTTCTGTTTCAGTGCAAGCTCGAATTGGAATCTCACATTTTGTCTATGTTTAGCCTTCACCGTGGAATACTTGGTCTCATTTTGTTTCCACTGCAGGTGTGGATAAGCTACATTAGTTAGAATAAAGGAGCTTTGTCCTAATAGATAGCAAGGCTTGAGAAGAAGGAGTCAGCCGAAGGAATCTCAGTAACAAGCGAGGAGGGAAGTTCTCATGGGAGATGAGAGGAATGACCAAGGACAAGAGAAGATTACAGCTTATCGAAGTCGGAAAGGTGGTGAAAATACACAGTTGTGCCACAGCTATGGAAAATTGCCAAAAGAAGAAGTCATGTGGAAGAGTCAACTCAACTGCAGTTGATATTATGTGCTGTACTTAGTTAGAGAGTGAGTCCTTCTTAGGTTTTCACGAAGAGCAGACCTATGCTTCTAATAGCTTCATGCTACTAGACTCATTGTTGGAGTGCTTTGTACTGAAGACTCTGACGGCTGACACCTTTTTTCCTTTCTTTCCTGATCATGCCTGTACCCAACTGCTTTTAGTTTAGGGTTGCCCTTGTTATGGTAGTGTAGGAAAAGATAGCTTGCTCATGCTCGTCAAAGAGAATTATCTGATGCAATTTCACCTTCATTTATTTTTCCTCATTATCTGCATCTTCATCTTAGAGTTAATCATTTGCTTTGTACTAGATAGGGTAAATCTCTTAAGAAAATTTGGACTTATTCTGATTTTCTTTTACTTTTATATGATTATGTTGAGATTGATCTACAATGATTTGTTTCTAAATTTATATTAAAACCCTACTAAACTCAGATTCAGTTGGCGAGTGGATTCCTGTGGGATCACTATGGTTGCACTGGAATGATATGTTAACTGGAATTCGTTTCCTCCCTCTGCCGTAATGTCCGTTGTATTACTTACTTATTTGGTGGATAGGCATTACTTTGAGCCACTAGGCTTTCAGTACTACTTGAGTCAGTGTGACTGTTTTCATTTGAATAAAGTTCCGTCCTTCTTGATTTACCCATTTGGAGGTGTGCCAGTGAATTCGAAATGCTCTCTCACTCCCCTCATCCCTTCATTTTTGTCTTACTCATTTATTAAGGAAATTTACTCATTATAAAGGCAAGCCGATTGAAACACCCATATTAGAGCTTTTTTGGTAATTTGAAGAGTAGAATATTATACCCTTGTGACAATGGTACACTGGTGGAACCTAGCTTGTAAGGTTTCTGGAGAATCAGGGCCAGATTTGCTAACGACTTGCATTGCCCTTGTGTCATGCAAGGTGACGCAAAGGCAATGCAAGCTCTTAACTGGCAGTTACTAAGTCACGCAATGCCACTTTGTGTGGCTCTGCATGATTTAATAAATCCAAGGAAATGCAAGGCAGCTCATTTCGCTGCATTCTGCTCTCACTGGATTGGAATAGAGAGTGGCCCCTGATACTGTATTGGCGCTAG
Source organism: Lissotriton vulgaris (assembly GCF_964263255.1). Taxonomy (NCBI): domain Eukaryota; kingdom Metazoa; phylum Chordata; class Amphibia; order Caudata; family Salamandridae; genus Lissotriton; species Lissotriton vulgaris. Next base: position 879,482,502 of record NC_141691.1, read on the forward strand.
TGAGTGGAGTCCTTGGAAGAACTTGCTTTCCTCCACACTTCTGGGGCAGTTGTGCTGAGCTACTTTATAGATAATGATGCCAGAGTACATACCCTCTGACAGAATGGGATGTGTTTAAAGTTCTTATTCAGGGCATTGCATAGCAGAAACAGTGGGGGTGAGACACCACTCTTGTAAGAGATATAGGGACGCATGAGAGAGTGCTTTGAGAGCTGGAGCTTGCAAGGCCAGGGAATCCGGGTCAGAAAGAGCAGCTCTTGGATGCAAAGGAAGTAGCTGTTCACATGGAAAAATTAAGCTGCTTTGACTATCAAGAGTATATGACCCGTGTGCATGCAGAATGTGGCATGGCGGATATCCTGCTGGCCTGGGTCACCGACCCCACAACTAGAAGCTCCCAAATTCTTGGCATGTACTCAGAGGCAGGTGAATGCCTTTATACAGAAGAGGGCCTGAATGGTAGGTTGAGGGACTACTATAAAGCTGTATATGTAGCCCCTCTGCTGCTACCCTCTCTGTTTATTTCAGATTTTCTAGACCCGGTACCCCTGTTGTTGGTGCCCTGTGAGGAAGCAGGAGAGCTAGTTGGAGATGTCATCATTCAGGAATGCAAGCTCCAATAAAACACATGGCTACAGAGGGAAGGTTCCTGGGATGGATGGCCTGCCTCTGTAATTTTTTGCTTCTGATGCTGTTCAGTTGGCACTGAGATTGGTTACCCTCTACACTGCAGCCCAAGAGGTGGGATACTTGCCCTCCACAATGGCTGAGACATTAGTGATCCTGCTGTTAAAGCCAAGAAGGCCTCCTGAGGATGCACAAGCATATCGCATTCTGTCTATGCTCAATTTGGGCTACAAAATCCTTAGTAGGATCCTGGCAACAAGCCTGCTTCTATTGATGCCACAGTTAATTCACACAGATCAATCTGGATTCGTCCCAAGGGCGTAATACAGAGCATAATATTTGGAGGGTTGTTAGACTTGGCCCATTTGGCAGGTTCACTCCAAAACTTTTTGCATTCTCCTAGCCTTTTTCTGTAACCTGGTGTTGGTGATTTAAGGCCTCTGAGCACTTTAGCACTGTGATCACATGTAAAATGAATGCACTCTCTGGCCGGGGACAACTAGGGAGTACCAGTGGGGTAGCCTAGTTGGGCCAGAGAGTTCTTTTTCAGAGGGTACCATGTGGGTTCAGAGTGGGGTAGAACCAGAGGATGTCCCTGCATTTGTGGGCCCGTGTCCATGTTCTATCGCCCAAAGCAGGGAAGTCCATCAAGGGAGCAATTGGTCTGCCCTGCATTTTGGCTGGAAGGGGGTTGTGTTGGACTTTGCCCTTTTGGCAGGGTCACCCCGAAACTTTCTGCATTCTCCTAGCCTTTTTCTGTAACCTGATGTTGGTGATTTTAGGCCTCTGAGCACTTTAGTACTGTGGTCCAATGTAAAGTGCGTGCGCTCTCTGTGTATGTGTGGTGAGATGGGCCTGCCCTCCCATAGGAATGCATGGGGGATATGTGTGTCCATATGAGAGGAGTGCAGAATAAATGCTGCACAACGGTGTGCGCAGATTTATGGTGACTCGTGGGGAAATGCCACTTTTAGAAGTTGGCATTTCTGAGTACTGTGTGTCTGCCAGCCTGATGTGAATTGCATGTCTGGCTTGTGATTGACAGGAACTCAGAGGTGTGGGTGGCTCCAGGAGCCAGGGGGAGTCTGACCAGTGGTAAATAGGGAGATCTGCATGTAGATGGGAGGGAGGAGTTTCTCCAGGGACCTGAATAAGACCGCCTTCCCTCAACAATGCTGGCTCCGCCCCCTGTGGTGCATCTAATCCCTGAGCCCCCACCTGACAAAAAAGAAAGGAGCAGACCAAAACAAAGTGCTCCAAAGCGCCCCTATACCATTTCTAACTGGTATCCCTAACCCTGTGCTGTGACGCAAAGGGAAATTATGTATAAAAGTAGGGGTTGTGACCCCAGAAAAATTTTCTGAACCTTGGTGCTGATCTTGCTGGGGGGTGCTGCTGCTGGGGCCCAAGGGGGGCTGCCAGAAGGACTTGCAGTCCTGTGCCCTGTATTGCCCCCTCATCTTTAAGGACTTCCAGGACTTTAATCTAGTGCCTTGTGAGCGATTGCTTTTGGGACCTTGATGCTTAGCTTGGTGTTGCTGGGAGGAGCTGGCAACAGCGCTGGGCTGCATCGTGAGTGCTACACTTTATTTTACTTTTGCTCCCAAAAGACAGGAGCCTGCTTTCCTGCCGCTGCAGCTCAGAGCTGCACATCCAGGGGAGTCAATCCCCGGGTGTAGGGATTCCCCCATGCTGCTTTCTGGAGTGGGAGCCCACCCCGTGTTTAGAGATGCTGAGTGGGTGCCCACCTGGCTTCGTGCTTTTTAATTAACAGCGGGTGCCCACCCCTCATCTGAAGTTGTTTTTCGGGTACCCACCCGCTCTAAGGTTATTAACTCTGCGGGTGCCCACCCCACTGTGCTGGCCTTGGTGGGAGCCCACCCGCACTTTACTAAGGAGAGTCACCGCCACGGCCCGGGAAGAAAACTGGAACTGCCGGCTGGAGCAGCGCAACCTGGAAGCCAGGTGAGCTGCCTGACTCAAGGCAGAGCCACAGCCGGAAAGGGGTGCAAGGAGGAAGTGGGAAGTGTCAGCCTTCCCAGCAGGGCTCCCGTATGCCAGTGGAAGCCCTGCGCAATGCCCGGGTGAAGTAAGGAGAGGGATTACAGGCAGGCGGGAGCCCACCCCGCCTGCATGGAGCCCACTGTAGTGGAGGCGGGGCTCTCATGCAAAGGGAGAGCCCTGGGTGTTGCTGTCGCTGTCGGCTATGGCGAGAGGCGAGAAAAATCCCAGGACTGGGCGCAGAGGAACCCAGGAGCGGGACGCTAACGTCCAGAATGAGGCAGAAATCTCAGGTGACTGAGGGCTTGCCTGCACAATGAAGTGCACCACGGGAGCAGTGTTCTAAGGGTGGAGCCCGGGGAAGAAGCGGGGGCTCCTCAGTTATTACTAGGCACCAGCCCTTCTCCCCACAGTCCGTGGGCGGCCCAGTGGAGTGCCGTGGGGGCAATTTGGTGATCTAGTGGTTGGAGTGGGCGTCGGGCACATTGTCGGTGCCTCCCTTCTGTGGTCCCTCTAAGGGCACCGTAGTGTCCGTGCTGGTCTTACAGCTGCCCCTCCTGGCAGTGGGAAGCTGCAACGTTTTGGGCCCACTGGTTCCAATGTCCCAAAGGGGGTCAAGGGGCCATGTTGGTGCCAGTGCTTCTTTTGTGATTTTCAGTTTCCCGCCGTAGCGAGCAACTGCAACTGAGGGGCCATTCTGCTTCTGAAGAGGGAGTGAGTGCACCCCAAGCCCAGTGCATTGCACACCGTGAGTTTTCTGCATTCGCAGCCAGAGGTCCAGTGAAAGGCCCTCCCATACACCCTGACATTCTGGACTGAGGGCATGGGGCCCCCCTAGAGAAGGCCAGTTGGCCTGGGAGTCGTTTGGGGTACCTGTGTGCACCAGAAGGGCGCAAGGCCCTAGGGGAAGATGATGTTTGCCCCTGAGACGTGTACTGCTGATGTTTGTGCCTAATGCGTTTTATGCTTAATGTTATGTTTATGCATAATGTATTCTATGCCAAATGCGTAGTGTGGTTTAGGCCTAGTGTGGTTTAGGCGTAATGTGAGTTATCTGTAATGTGACAGGCCTATCTTGATGCCTATGGCTTAAAGTGATCTACATGACATGATGTGTGCACCCTGGTCTATGCCTCTAATGATGGATTTGTTCATGAGGTTTTTGCATAATGAGTTTATGTTGGTGAGGCCTAATGTGTAATGTGTTTATGCTTAGGAGGGTGTCTATGCTAATGAGGTTAGGGCCTACTGTGGTTTTGTGTCTAATGTGATATAAAGCCTAGGTCATTATGGTACCAGTACTTACTGGTTGTGTTTTAGATGTGCATTTACTTACCTGTTCTGATGGTTATGACCATGGCCCGATTGGCCTGGTCCTGTATATAATCCCCTGTGAATATTGCCCAAGCCGGATGGCACTGTGTATATTATGTGATTATGTTTCTAACGTGTTTATGACAATACAAAGGCTATTTTTTAAATAACCTTGTGTGGAGCTCCTTTTCTAGTGTGCCTGGGATGTTGTTGCTGTGTACTGCGCAAATGCTTTACACATGGCCACCGGGATAAGCCTGACTGCTTGTGCCAAGCTACCAGGGGGATGAGCAGGGGTTATCTTTGGCATGTAACTCCCTTGCCCTGTCTAGAGTGGTGGTCTCTGCCGGGCTTTGGCGCAAGCCTTAGCCAACTAGAGATCCCATTTCTAACAAGGGTGCTTACGAATATGGGGGTAGAAATTGAAGAGAAAGATAAAGCAATGATAGCCACAATAGACATTGAAAAAGTCTTCAATAGTCTTCACTTGGATTTTCTTTACAAGGTGTTAAACAAAATAGGGATGGATCCTGTGTATGTCTAATGGACTAAACTCTTGTATTCAGCACCCACTGCTAGAGTCTGGACTAGAAGATATATTTCAGAGTACCATGTAGTGAGGAGAGGTGCGCAACAGGGATATCCCCTCTCCACACTGTTATTTACTATTGTTATTGACTCACTCGCTAGTAACGCAATGATTGGAGGTGTTTATAGGGGATTGGAAGTACAGGGCGTCGCACATTATTTAGCACCAGATTCTATGCAGACTACATGTTGGTGTTCATGAGAGAGGCAAATTAATATTTACCACATGTGGCTGACCTCCTTGAAGAATTTGGTAATGGATTTGGCCTCTGCATCAATTGAAGTAAGTCTCTCCCATTCTCACTTCTTAAAGATGCGCCTCAACCTGAGTTTTGTAGGGGGCTTGTCTGGGAGAGTACATGCTTAGTATCTGGTGGTCAGAATCTTCCATGAGCCCGGTGTGGGCAATATGACTCTTTGCACTTGTGCAGCCTTTTAGAAGACTCTACCAATATCGGTGGCTGGGTGTATAGTTGTAGCCAAGATGGTGGCACTCCCTCAATTGCTATACTTCGTCTCTGTGCTACCTATAATGATACCCTGTATGATCTTCTGTGAACTAGATACATTATTTATTAGTCTTATGTGGGGAACGGGTAGGTGTAGAGTGGCGTTATCTAAATTACAACACTCTACAACTATGGGATGCCCTGCCGCTTCCCGCCTCACCCTCGTTTTCCCGCCGCTGCTCCCTGCGGCCCGCCCCCCGCCGCTCCCATTTGCCACCTCGCTCCCGCATCCCAGTTGCTCCTCCCTCCCTCAGCCCCTCATATGGAGGACACACAGTGGTAAAGGGAGCAACCATTGACCCTGTCACCAGGCAGGTAGCCCCCCTAGCCACCTCGTAGTCCTCCTCGTACTGTGTGCTGTGTGCTACACTCTCTGAGCTCGCCGTTTTTCACCCCGCTGTGTGTACGCTGTTTTTACCCCTTTGCTCTTTCCCACTAGTTTCCCCTAGCTTCCCTTGCCTTCCGCTTCCATTTAGCTTTGTTTAATTGTTTTTTTTTGTCATTTGTTCTTTCCCCTCGCTCCCCCTTGCCCTCTGTGCCCTCCCGCCTCCCGCCTCGCCCTCGTTTTCCCGCCGCTGCTCCCTGCGGCCCCGCCCCCCGCTGCTCTCATTCGCCACCCCACTCCCACCTCCCAGCTGCTCCTCCCTCCCTCAGCCCCTCATATGGAGGACGCACGGCGTACGCGCAGCGTAGGTGTGCAGCGGGTGCGCCGATTGTGCGCCAAAGGCACGCCAAAGGCACGCCAAAGGCAAGCCCGTCTGCGCCTGGACCGCGCCCAGCGCCAGAACCCCTGGTCTGCGTCGATGCCAGCGCACCCGACGAACTTACGACGCAGCAAGCCTCCACACACTCAATGCCGGCCGAATCCTTGCCTGCTACCGAGCCACCCCGAAACGCACCCAGGGACTCTTCACCTGCTGAGACTGCCAATTCACCTGCCTGCAAAAGGGCACCTCACCCGCCAAGCCGAGCCCCAGCGACAACCACCTCAAGTGCATCCTGCTCAACACCCGCTCCGTCCACAGGCACGCCGTCGAACTCTGGAACCTCCTCGACTCAACATCGCCAGACGTCGCCTTCCTCACAGAAACCTGGATGAATGCCTCCTCAGCCCCCAACATCGCCATAGCTATCCCGGATGGCTACAAGATCAGCTGGAGAGACCACGTCAACCAACCCGGTGGAGGCATCGCCATCGTCAACAAAAACACCATCCGCATCACCACCAACTCCCACGACACCTTCACCGCCGCCGAACACCTTCACTTCCATATACACACCGATCCCAAGACCACCCTAATCTACAGACCCCCGGGACCGCGCACACAATTCAGCGAAGCCATCGCAGACTTCGTCAGTCCACACTCCCTCACCTCCACAGACTACATCCTCCTAGGGGACCTCAACTTCCACCTGGAGAACAACAAGGACTGCAACACCGCTGCCCTGCTGGACAACCTCGGCAACCTCGGACTCAAGCAACTGGTTATCAACCCCACCCACTACGCCGGCCACACGCTCGACCCCGTCTTCTCCTCCAGCAAGCACATCTCCTTCAGCCACTCCACCGGACTACACTGGACAGACCCCAGCTGCGTACGCTTCACCTTCAGGAAAACCACGACCCACCACCACCCGCAACAGATCCCCCGCAGAAGCTGGAGCAAGATCACCACCGACCAGCTCACCACCTCCCTCAGCCAGAACCCACCCACTAACACAAATGACCCAGATGAAGCAGCCCGCAACCTCACACAGTGGCTCACCGAATGCGCTGATGAACTCGCACCACTGAAGAACCCTCCCAGCAGACCCGGCAGCAAAAAAGCCTCCTGGTTTACCAACAACCTCAAAAACTCCAAGAAAACCTGCCGCACCCTCGAGAAAGCCGCCCGCATACACCACCAGCTGATCTGCACCACCAAGAAGACAGCTTTCAAAGAACAACTGGACAACAACACCCACAACAGCAAGGACCTTTTCAACATCGTCAAAGAGTTCTCCAACCCCAGCACCTGCAACACCCACATCACCCCCTCGCAAGACCTCTGCGACTCTCTCGCCTCGTTCTTCCACCGCAAGATCGCCGACATACACAACAGCTTCGGCGCGCCGACCACGCACCCAACCACTGAACCAGCGCCCCCCACCATCACCCTCCGCACCTGGACCCCTGTCAGCACTGAAATCACCACCAGCATGATGAACACCATCCACTCCGGCTCCCCCATAGACCCCTGACCCCACCACATCTTCAACAAAGCCGACGCTGTCATCGCACCCCAACTCCGGAACATCATCAACAACTCCTTCACATCTGCCACCTACCCGGAGAGCTGGAAACACTCCGAGCTGAGCGCCCTCCTGAAAAAGCCCACCGCGGACCCCACTGACCTCAAGAACTTCCGCCCCATCTCGCTCCTCCCCTTTCCAGCCAAAGTCATCGGGAAGATCGTCAACAGACAACTCTCCTCCTTCCTCGAGACCAACGGCTCCCTCGACCCCACACAGTCCGGCTTCCGAGCAAACCACAGCACCGAGACCGCACTCAACGCAGCCACGGACAACATCAGGTCCCTGCTCGACAACGGGGAAACTGCTGCCCTCATCCTCCTAGACCTCTCAGCAGCCTTCGACACCGTATGCCACCGCACCCTAATACAACGCCTCAACAACACCGGAATCCAAGGAACAGCCCTGGAGTGGATCATCTCGTTCCTCGCCAGAAGAACCCAGAGAGTCCCCCTCCCCCCGTTCTCATCCGCGGCCACCGAAGTCATCTGCGGCGTCCCGCAAGGATCCTCACTCAGCCCCACCCTCTTCAACATCTACATGAGCCCTGTCACAGCCATCGCCCGCCAACACAACCTCAACATCATCTCCTACACCGACGACACCCAACTGATCCTCTCCCTCACCAACGACCCCACCACCACCAAAGCCAACCTCCAGGAAGGAACTCAGACAAGACGGAAGTCCTCATCCTCGGAACCTCTCCCTCTGCCTGGGACGACTCCTGGTGGCCCCCTGCCCTGGGCAGCGCACCCAAACCAACGGACCAAGCACGCAACCTGGGCTTCATCCTGGACTCCTTCCTCACCATGACCAAGCAAGTGAACGCTGTCTCATCATCCTGCTTCAACACCCTACACATGCTCCGAAAGATCTTCTGATGGATCCCCACCGAAACCGGGAAGACGGTCACCCAGGCCCTCGTCACCAGCCGTCTGGACTACAGGAATACCCTCTACGCCGGAACAACCGCCAAACTCCAGAAAAGACTCCAGCGCATTCAGAACGCCTCAGCACGGCTCATCCTGGACAACCCTCGCCGCAGCCACATCTCTGCCCACCTGAAAGACCTTCACTGGCTCCCCTTCAACAAGAGGATCACGTTCAGACTCCTCACCCACGCACACAAGGCTGTCCACGACACGGGCCCGAAGTACCTCAACAGCCGTCTCACATTCTACACACCCACCCGCCAACTCCGCTCTGCCAGCCTCGCCCTCGCCTTCGTCCCACGAGTTCGGAAATCCACCATCGGAGGAAGTTCCTTCTCCTACCTGGCAGCCAAGACATGGAACTCCCTCCCCACTCACCTTCGACTGACCCAGGACCATCTCTCCTTCAGGAAACAACTCAAGACCTGGCTGTTCGAGCAGTAGCGACACTCCTCCACTCAGCGCCTTGATACCCTTACGGGTGAGTATCGCGCTATACAAATTCGATGATTGATTGATGGGGGATTTTCAGCTCCAGATTTTGAGGCCTATTAGTTGGTGGCAGAAATGCAGTGGCTTGCTCAAAGGATCCATTCTCGAAGGTTTCCTGAGTAAGCAAATATTGGGTTGTTTCAGGTCTTTATTTATTGTACAGAATTCTCCTAACACTGAGGAGACCCATTCAGGTGACTCCCTCTGCTTTGCGGGTTGTGCAGCACTACTGGCGACATGCTGTCCAGCACCCCCATGTCCATGTGCCCCATTGGTCCAGATATTCCGCTAAGAGGTTAGAAGCAAATTACCCCAGGCGGGTATTGAGGGGCCTAGTGGAATCGTCTCCTGTTAAAGTGCAAAGAATCTGGGCTCTTATAGAGATGGGGAACTTCTAAACTTTGAAGATTTTTCAGCTTCCTTTAAGATCTCAAGAGGTCAGTTTTTGCTACTTCAGAAGGTAGTAGCCAAAGTGCATCTATATTGGGGCAAGAGTGTGTGGGAGCCTCTAAAGCACAGTGCTTGCCAGGTGCTGTGTACTATGTCGGGCAATTTTAAGGCGGTGAAGTGTCTTTATCAAGCGTTACGGAATGAAATTGTAACACCTCTAGTAGCAATTCGAGAGAAATGTGAAGAAGATTTTGCATTTCCTATTTCAGAAGCAGATTGGGCAAAAATATTTGCTTGTTCTTATACTGTGCCTAGAAACGCTAGATTTAAGACTCAAGGCTATATTTCCTGGATTTTAAAGGCTGCCAATGCAGCATGACTTCGATGCGGTGAGCAAGGAGCGGAAATGCTTCGTATGGTGTGGTACTGCCCCCTTTTGTTGACCTTTTGTAGTGCTCTGTGTTCATTAGGTGACCCAGAGATTGATTTACTGTACACCCTTGACATGCCTTCTGGGGGGATTCCCAAGACCTTCCAAGTGCAAAAATACTACAGGGTTTATAGATTTGTGTCTGGTCCTTGCTAGGCGTGAAATTACCATGCATTGAAAGATATTAGCTGTGAGAGGCTTGTCTGGCATATGATGCACAATTATCTAAGTGGACACCCTGCACCTGTCCAGACAACCCTTTTGGTGATTTAAGAGGTCTTAGACAACCTTAGAAAGCTCTCTAAGTGGTAGCTGTGGAGAGCAGTCTTCAGGCTTTCCCCAGAAGAAGTGTAAAGCGGTTTGTTTTACCAGAATGCAATCTTATAGTGTAGATCAAGTGAAAAAGAACCACACAAGGTATCTATAAAAATATTTATTTATTATATAATACTCTCTAACACATACAAATATCTCCTACCCAGAGATATGCACAATGCACACAATACTTTGCAAAGAAACACAGTAAATAGCACGTAATATACACTGGACCCGGGGGGGACCAAACCTTATATTTAGAAAGTGGTATAAGAACCACAACTCGGGTCAATACAATGTCAAGAGGACTTAGAAGTGCTGGGGACCCAATGAGCCACCCAAGGTGAGTAATTAGGAACCCCAGGAAGAGCATGTGCAGTGTGGAAACACAACTGCATGCTCCGTACAAGTCAACGAGTACATCGCAGTTTTATTTTTGAAGATTAAGCACCCTTCCCTAGTGGACCCTGAAGAAACCTGTGGAAGACAGAAGGTTGGAAAGCCACCATACCCGTGGACACCCTAGTACCCACATTACCTACAACAGGGAAGCCAGTTGCATACGTGTGAAGTGGTTTTGGAAACTGCAGCCTGGTGGCTCCAGGCTTGGGGACTCCACCCTCTGAATAAAGAAGGTCTTCATCCCAGTAGATCCTATTGGACCCACTGATATTCCCAGCAGCCTCATCAGCAGATTGCTGCCTGAGGGGTTCAAGGGAGGGGCAGGTTTGCAGCTCCAAACTCAATTCTGCTCTGGAAGGGCCCCATGCCCCCAAGAACTCAACCTGATCAGGCTCAAGTTTATCTGGGGCAGTACCTTCACATATGCTAAGATTATCTCCCTCAAGAGTTTGATCCTCACTCTGAGTCTGGAGGGAAGTGTCAAGATGCCAGGTTCTTTGCAGGAGCAGAAAGGACGCTGTTCCCAACGCCCGCCCGCCGGTGCCGCAGCTCTAAGGCTACGTAACCATTAGGGGGGAAAGGGGAATTGGAAAGAGAGAGAAGAGAAACTTCGTCACAGCCACACCTGGCAGAAATGAAGTTTATTCTGTGTTTGAACTTCTGCTGCGTGAATGCCTAATGCACAGAGAAGAAGGGACATAAGCAAACAACCTACAACATACTATAGCTCTATGAACTTAATCAGCAATTATCCTACCAGCTGTGTTTGAAGCATTGCCTCTCTTCTATGTATATCTGTGTAGTTGTTTCTTGAAGAGAACTCAGCTTTCTATAACAAGAGAAATTTAATTAACAAAAGGGTTCGTAGAAGTCTTACTACTCTAGACCTATTCTCTCAGAATGAATACCTTGACTTCTCTTCTACTCAGCCTTGATAAGTTCGTAATTCTCAGGTAATGTTCAAGTAGATACCATGGCGTAGTCTTTACCAGTGCCTGAAGAGGACGTGCAAAAAGGAACCAGGGAGGGAGGGAAGTCTGGGAAGGGAAGGAACAGGTAAAGCGCTGCAAAAGTAAGGGTGCGACTGGGTAGAAACGAGTCGCAGCTTTACAGTACCAGTTCAATCTCCAAAGCTTGCGGCTGCGTGAAGTTCCACAGAGTCTGCCATTTGAAACCTTTCACTCAGTACGAGTTTTCGAAAAGACTGTCGCTGGATTTTCAGCTCCTCAGCTTCGTAGTCTGACTTCCGCTCGATAGTTTTTTTACTTGACTTCGAATACTTCTGCTCATGAAGTCGGAAATTCAAATGGCGCTTGAATCCGAAATAACTATGAATAAATGTCTTAGAAGCGCTGCACTATCTATGACTGAAATGCTACAATTCTATTGACTATAAAACTCCCGTTCTGAATACTAAACGTGGAGCTCCTAAACAACCATGTTTCCTCAGATGAACTTCAGTTGAAGTGCACAGATAGAATCTTGCGCACTTCAGAAACCCACTAGACTGTGTAATGCGCTCATCTACCACCGTGGCCGCTGCGGCAGCCATCTTGGGTGTGTGTATAAGTGATCTGCCTTACATTATACAAAGGTTGACCAACTGAGGCTTAACTGTCACTCGAGTCCTTAATGATTGGTGTAAGTCAGTCTGCAGGACTGATGCAATGGTGTGGTTCCTGACAGGAAGGCACAGCCTTACCCCTCCTGCTCATTCTGTTGGAAGGCACTTGGTCCATTGTTACAGGATCCAGGGCCTGTTCAGTGAAAGCGGTTTGGTTTGTGACCTGGTCACAGCAAACACACTTGCTGAGATGTCCAATATTTCTGCATGAGACCTGAACTCTACTTCAGCCCAGGCTGAAATTTCCAAATCATTGCCGACAAAAAATCTACAGGTAGGTCTGAAGATACCACAACCTTTTTAGGTCCAGTTACCCCTCCCCAGCTGAGATTCACAAGTGCCAAGAAATGGTCAGTCCTGATTGTTAGCATTAGACACTTGGTACACTTGTCCAAGTATGATCTGGTCAGGAGACACAAGGTTTTTTGTCACCACAGTGACACTAGCTCCTGTGTCCTTGGAAGCCATAGCCTCTTTTCCATTTATCAAAGGATGTTGCCTGTACTTGCCCAAGTTAGTAGGACTTACCAGTAAAGTGGCAAGATCTATGTCAGCCTGAGCTGAAGTTCTGACTAAGTCAGAACGCATCTCAGAACCCAAGGTTAACCCCACTAATTCCTTGTTTCCTGTTCCACCACGTTTACCTGTGTTAGGGGGAACAGTTGCCTTAGTGGCAGTGGTAGTAGGAGAATCTCCTTGGCTTTTGGAGAATCAGTATCCTTTGCCCAATGTGTTCTCACCTTACAAAAGTAACACCAAGGTTTCTTCTTGCCTTTCTTGGATGTTTGTGACTCCCCAGTTGCAGATTTTTGGGGCGCTTGGGAAGACTCTTTGTCCCCACCCTTATATTGAGTTTTAGAAGAATGTTGTGTCTTCTGGTCACCATCATTGCTCTGATTTTTCTGCTTAACCCTTGTTCTGACCCATTTATCTGCCCTCTTTCCCAATTCTCGGGGAGAAGTCAGATCTGAGCCCACCAGGTAATGATGCAAAAGCTGGTTCTGACAATTATTAAGGATCCGCTCCCCCATAATCAAATTGTACAATCCTTGGTAGTTATATTATGTTAAAAATTCTTGTAGAGCGCACGTAAACCAAGCTGTTTCATGGCTCTGGAGTTCAGGGAGAACTGCCACATGGGAGGTTTAGTCAAATGCTTGTCGGAACAGCCAGGTTTTTAACTGTTTCCTAAACATTGCATAAGAGGTCAGAGATCTAATCTCCAGGGAGAGAGAATTCCAGAATTGAGGAGCCAGGTCGGCAAATCAGAGTCCCCCGTGTTTCTTACGTTCAGAAGATGAGATGGCGAACAGATTCAGATGGGAAGACCAAAGGTCCTGAAGAGGAACAAAACCCTGAATCTTGGAGGATATAAATGCGGGACTGTTATGAAGAGCCTTGAAGGTGATGCATCCCAGCTTAAATGCGCAACGTTTGGCTACTGGCAGCCAGTGAAGTCTGACCATTAATGACGTAACATGGTGCCATTTGGACTGATGGTAAATCAGTCTGGCTGGCTGGTTTTGCACTAGTTGCAAACGCTTTAGTTGATATGCTGCGATGCCCACGTAGAGTGAGTAGGCGTTGTCAATGGGGGAGATGGCTAGAGCCAAGACAACTTGGATCAGGGCTTCTATGGTAAAAAATCTACTAATCTTCCTGATCCTTTGCAGCTGGAAGAAGCAGGAAGGGACCACTGTTTCAATCTGGTCCTTCACCGAAAGATTACTGCTGATGGTGATGGCCAGACTTTTAACTGAACATGCTGGGAGTGGGGGGTTTCCCAATTCGGGTGGCCAGAAATTGAAATTCCAGGAGTTGGCTGGCCCACTGATAAGGATCAGCTCAGTTTTATTGGGATTCAGCTTTAGATGGTTACTGTTCATCCACTCACTCATAAATCGCATGGGGGATTGGACATTAAGAACAGAAGATGGCCATTGCTTGATGTCAAGTATAAATTGGAGGTTGTCGTCATTGTTAAAGGTGCTGATCTTCCTTTCTCCAAGGGAGCGGATATGGGGCAGTAGGTAAAGATTAAAAAAGGAGTGGCGAGAGAGAAGAGCCCTGCGGCATTCCACAAGCCAGTTTCATTTTGGGGAAGGAAATATGAGCGAGACGGATAGCCTGAGAGCAATCACTGAGAAAAGATAGGATCCACTCGAGAGCCGGGCCCCGGATCCTGGCACTGCTGATATGATCGAACAAAATATCAAGGTCGACAGTGTCAAAGGCTGCCAAGAGATCAAGAAGAACCAGGCCTGAGTAGTGCCCATGTCCAACCCCTTCCTAAATTTGTCCACAACTGTGAGTAAAACAGTCTCAGTGGAGTGAGCCATTTGGAAGCTGGCCTAGAGGGGATCAAGAAGGTGAGAGCTTTTGATAAAGGAGCTTTGGCAGCTAGCCACATGAGCTTCCAGAACCATAGCCAGATAGGGAAGCAAAGAGATAGGGTGGTAACTTGTGAGTGCTAGAGGTCCGCCCCAGGTTTCTTCAAGACTGGAACAATTTCTGCCTCTTTAAATAAATTTCAGAGGAAACCCTGCTTGAGAGAGTTATTAAGGAGCACAAGAGGGGATTCTGGACAGATACGAAAGGCTTCCCATAATATGTGTGGGGGAACAATCAGTGGGGGAGTCAGTACCAACCTTCCTCAGGAGGCAAAAAAAAAATTTCCCAGGAGATAGGTGGGAGCTGGTCTAGTAGTAGAGGGTTCCTACATGTAGATCGTAGAGCCGCTGGATACGTGTTTATACGAATACTAGCTTTGACACTAGCAATTTTATCCATAAAATAAAGTGTTGAAGGACTCTCATAGGGCTTGAGTGGGTGCAGGCTTTGCTGTAACCCTATCAGGCTTGGATAGTTCATCCACAATAGCAACAATTTCTTGGATTTATTAGAAAAGTTTAATATTTTATTAGAGAAATCAGCAGCCTTGGTTTGCAGAATCGTATTTTTGTATTCTTTTAACTGGGCCACAAATACATCTTTTTTTGTCTGAAGAGTAAATACATCTCCAGCTACGTTCGGCTTGATGCAGGGCAAGTTTTAGGTCATCAGAGAACAAACGTTGGGCTTCGTGAGGTCTCGATATTTAGATTTTTTTTAATGGGAGCAAAGCTATTGCTTTCAAGTTTGAGCCAGGATTTGATTATTTCCGCTTGGTTGTTAATAGACTGCTGCACTGGCGGAGCTGTAGTAGCTAGCAGATGACAGGAATCTCCCAAATAGGCACGTCTCCAATTTCTAGCCATGCAGCCTACCTTCAGTTGGGATTTAGTATAATGAACACTGGAGAGAATAAATGTTATAAAGTGGTGATCTGATCAAGTGCACGGGGTGATCATTAAATTAGAAACCATCAGATTAGATTTCCAGACTTGGTCAAGCGTGTGGCCCTTGACGTGCGTCACCGCAGTTACTTGCTGGGTACAATGTAGCCCAGAAAGTAGTTCTGTCAGTTCAGCAGAACTGGTACCCTCCATAATGTCAGTAGCCAAATAATTAAAGTCTCCAATTATGAGGACTTTTGCATAGTTAATGATGAATTGGGAAATCATTTCACCCAATAGCTGGGGAAATAGTGGCATTTGACATGGGGGTCAGTAGATCGATACACAAATAAGGAGGGAGTGAGGGGAATCACGTTTTACAATTAAATTGTCTAATGATGGTATACCAGCAACCGTTAAGGATGTAAACTGAAACTTTTGATGTAAAATGGCTGTGACCCCCTCCCTACTTTCCCCGTACCCCTGTTAGCTTGAAGAATGTAATAGCTGTTGGGCACCGCTGCTAATATATTTGGGGTAGACTATTCGGTCAGCCAGATTTCAGTGAGGAGAAGTATTTCTGGTTAATCAGAATCCAGGAGCTGGATAATATCTAATTGATGTTTGAGCAGAGAATGGGTGTTCAGATATATGACTGTAAGTTCGATTTGTTCATGACCTTGTCGGATTGAGGGGACACAAATAGGCTGTTGCCTGGTGTGGAGCTCCTGGCAGGGAGGCGGCAAGTACATTTCGGGTAAGAGGTCTCGATAATTCAGTATCCCTGAGTTGTCGAGTTTGATGCAAGTGGCACTGTCAAGCGTCTTGCTGCCTTGCAAAGATTTCAACTCTTTAGAGGAGTAGCACAAAGTTTGGACTCATGCACTTTGCTGCCAAGTAGCCAACATTCCAGAGCCTTAATGGCACTATCCACAAAATCTACCCAATCCTGGGTTTTTGCTTTCTGGGTATCTCTGAACTTAAACCTCTATTGCTCAGTGGTTGAGCCAAACCCATCAATGAGATCACTCTGAGTAATTATCGGCATTCTCTTCTCTAACAGTGTGGAGATTATCTCTACCTTTGTCAGCAAAGAAGAGCAACAAGATAGCTGCCCACTGCCCTTGAGGGACCCTCTGAACTTTACAAGCCCTTTCTAATGCAGTTATCCATTTGTGGATGTCATCCCCAATATGGTAGGGAGGGACTATCTTGTTCAGGTTCCTATGCTCAAAAGAATGTTCTTTTCGCTAGGGACATTGTTGCTGCCACCATGGGACTCTAGTGCCAATTTCTTCCTTGCTCTCGGGACTTCTAGGGACTCACTGTCAAGGGCCAACTGCTCTTGCCTGAGCCTAAGCCTAGCTTTCACAAGCTCAGGACATGAAGTTGGTATTCCCTTTCCAAAGATATCCTCCTCTCACTAGAAATGGAGGCCCCTACTGAATGTGCTGATGCATTGAATTCTGCAGAGGAGGATCTAGACCTCCTTGGCCTACTCTGCACTTTCACAGGAGGATCAAAGAGGACATCATCTTGGCCACCACTGGTATCCTCTGGGAGGTCTGAGTTGTCAAGGTGGGAGTCATCAGGCTCTACCTGGGCATGGTAAGATTCACTGTCAAACAAGGGCTCCCATCCCGGCCTATATTCATTCCCTGTCCTATCCACCACTCTGTCCTCTTCATCTGACCAACTGGTTTTCCTGAGGTCATCTAACAGTAACACCTCTAGGAGGCATTGAGTGTTGGCTCCTGTCCCTGTCTTGAACTTTATAGAGGCTCACAGTGCTTTCAGTTTGTGGAACAAACTAAGTGTAGTGGGGTGTTTTACCTACCTAGCCTAGTGGGAACAAAACTATCTGTGCATGGACAAAGGGTGTGCTATACCTTTAACTACCCAACCATACATTCAGTAGAACTTACTTATGCTAAGCTTGTATTATATGTGTCCAGTATTAGTGGTGGTTTTTCAATTAATCAATACAAAGATTTATCAGGTAAACCAACGCAGTCTTGAATTTCAACTGATGCACACCAATGTGAGAGGCTGGCCTGGCATATGATGCACACTTATGTAAGTGGACACCCTGCACAAGTCCAAACAACCCTTATGGTGATTTAAGAGGTCTTAGACAACCTTAGAAAGCTCTCTAAGTGGTAGCTGTGGAGCCCAGCCCTAAGGCTTAGACCAGAAGAAGTGTAAGGCAGCTTGTTTTACCAGAATGCAATCTTATAGTGTAGATTAAGTGAAAAATAACCACACAAGGTATTCATAAAAGTATGTATTTATTATATAATACTCTCTAACACATACAAATATCTCCTACCCAGAGATATGCACAATGCACACTATACTTTGCAAAGAAACACAGTAAATAGCATGTAATACACAGTGGACCCCAGGGGGGCCCAACCAATATTCTAAGAAAGTGGTATAAGAACCATGACAATTACAAGAGGATGTACAAGTGCTGGGGACACAAGGAACCACCCAAGGTGAGTGACTATGAACCCCACAGAGAGCGCATGCAGTATGAAAACCTGACTGCATGCTCAGTATAAGTCTATGTGTAAGTTGCAGTTGGATTTTTCAAGATTAAGGATCCTTCCCAGTGAACCCTGAAGAAACCCCATGGAGACAGAAAGTTGGAGAGCCACCCCACCCGTGGATACCCTAATAACCATGCTACCGAAACTAGGGAAGCCAGGTGCATAAGTGTGAAGTGGTGTTGGAAACATCTGTCGAACCAATGGAGGACTTCAGGAAAGTGATGCTGCTGCTGAAGGAGAAAGTGTCCGGTGTAATCTGAAGGTGTTGAGAGGCACCTGCAGGCAGAGGGGACAGAGTCTATGTCACTCAGGAGTGACCAGGAGACTGTGAAGACAAATGCCCTCCTATGTTGAGGTTGCAGGAGAGTTGCCGATGACCTTGATTCTGCAGCTGTGAGGATGAGGTGATGCTGAGGAGGACCAGGAGCTATGCACAAGCTGTCCCACAAAGGATGTCAAATGCTGAGGTGCTAGTGTCTGGCGGGGCACCAACAAGTCTTGGCAAATGCAACCAACAAAGGAGCTGAAGAAGGAGCAACGTCAGGACCAGCAAGGTCCAGGGGGACTCACCACAAGCAGGCGAGTCAGTGCAGGGCCTGGGCAATCAGGGTATCCCAAGAGAAGCAAAGGTGACTCTCATATGGGCCCAGAGGCAATGGAGTCGCGAGAGGGCCTCAAGCAGCTCACCAAAAGATGCAGGCCACGATGCACAAAATGCAGTATGGTCCAAGATTCTGGTCACTGGAGATGCTTGAGGTTGGGGCTAAATGGAACCCGAAGCCAACAAGCCTTTGCAAATGCAAGTTGATGCAGTGCACAGGTGTTCAGTTATTGCAGACCCCACAAGGGATAAGGGCCTCAAACTTGGTGAGAGGGCAGGGCAGGCCTCGGGAGCTGGTGACCCCAGATTCAAGATTTGGAGGGATGAATTGGTGGATGGCATATCGAAGCATTGTGTTGCACAGAGAAACAAGGAAAGAAGGGGGATCAATTGACAGGTCTGTCTAAGAGAACCTGACATGGATGATAAATCTGGTGAGGAATGAATATAATAATAATTTCTGGACAATCTGGAAAGGAATCCACCTAGTAGAGTTTCTGAACAAACATACTGTGGGGTGAGAAGTGTCTAATATTATTGACTATGCCTTTGGGCTTAGTAAATTTATATGCTAAATATATCATTTAGGAAATGTTTGTTTTAACTAAAATGGCAATAAAATTTTGCTTACAATTTTTTTTGTACATATGACCCTTACATACTAAGAATCCAGCATTCCACAAAGTCAGTACTTACGGTGGTTTGAAACACACTTTCTTAGATCTTAGCAGTATATGGAAATTACCATCAATTAATTCACATTTGCTCTAATGAAAATACATCCACACAATAACGGAACATTCATATTACTACTACTACTACTACTACTACTACTACTACTACTACTACTAATAATAATAATAATACTCCTGTATTTGTAAAGCGCACAGCTACCCGTAGGTTTCCCGGCGCTAGGGGCCGTCGGGAAGATTAAGCAAGCTATTGCCCAGAGTCACATGGTGCTGGGCAGTTGCCTGCCGCCAGTGCCAGGGATCGAACCTTGGTCCCTAGCATCCGGGGTCAGTCGCCCTGGCCGCTGGCCCTGGCCGCTGCGCCACACATCTTCCAACTTGCCCCCAGAAATATGTAATCACACCACAAATGTACATTTAATCCAGTGAATGAGCATTTCCATTCATAAACCTGAATTTGTAAAATATTCACACCTTCAAATGCAGAGTACTGAATCAAAAATGCACAAAGTGAGTGGACTATAGCAAATATCAGAATTAGTCAAGGAAAATACATTTTTGAATACACAAGCACTGTGGAACACATATGCAAGAAGTGTGTAGGTAATGAAGAAGGAAGCTCCTACAAAAGGTTTTTCCTTGGCTGCTAGATACTTCCAGAAAACCCTGTCCCGGGTTCTTATAATCAGTTGCCTGGACTATGGGAATGCTGTAGTGGTAGCAGCAAATGACACACTGCTGACCAAGCTACAAGCAGTACAGAACACAACTGCACAGCTGATCTGCAATTTACCAGCACCGTTTTCTTCTACCTCTCTTTTAAGAAAACTGCACTTGTTGCCCATCAGAAAGCGAGAGGTTTTGTCTGACACATAAGGCACTTCACAAGACCTGTCCTGTCTACCTGTACTCACAGCTTAGTTACTACCATCCCACCAGACAGTTAGGATCCTCAAACAAAGCTTTCTTACAGACCCTTCACATTTACACTTGAAGATCTGGGGCAGATCTTTTTTTGTATATGGCCACATACTACTGGAATAAACTCCATCTTCATACCTTCCCAGGTTTACAAACTTCAAGAAGATGTTTAAAATGTGGTTGTTTTAGAATGTCTTAGCTTGCCAGGTCAGTACAGAGCCAAGATACTCCTCAGAGATAGTTCACTGGGAGTGAGTTGTGTGCTATATCAAGAAACAGAAATAAATAAATTAATTAAAAGTGCAATCATGTAATGTGAGGTTTATAACTCTAAATTCCTGAAATACATAATGTTGAGTGCGTTTTAAAACACACACATCAGCATGGTATACAAAACCCTACATGCCTATATATAACATCTGATAATATGGCACCATGCAGTATTTCGGGTGGTGTTAAGATACCCGTAAATCTCTATGATTTACTGCTGGCATGTTTATGAGTCGATTTTCATTTCTGTTTTACCATGCACATTGGTGCAAGAGTGACGCAAACCTTAAGACAGATTTTTTAAGCCATGTGAGTCTCTCCTAAGGGTGCAGTTTTTGTGAAAGGTAGGACATGGTTTGATATGTGTAACACGTTCTGATAGTGAACTACAGTGAATTTCATTTTTCACTATTGAAAGGCTATGGGTCCCATAGGATAAAATGGGAGTTTATTTATAGCATCTTATAAATATAACTTCCCATTGGGACAAAAAAGGAAGTTGAAGTTTAGTATGCCTGAACTCAGAATCTAGAGATGCATCTTTTAGTAAGGATAATTTTTACATTCTGTGTTTGAAAATACCACTTTTATAAAGTAGGTATTTTTGGCTTAGCCTTCATTTGTGCCTCTGCTGGGGTGTGTATTGACTGCCTAGTTTTGGATTGACAGGGCCTGGGGATGTACATTCACTGTAGACAACCACTGGGGGGGGGGGTCGAGGTGTGTCCTGCCTTTCCTGCATGACTCAGAGCTCGGCTGAATAGACCTGGTCTGCATTTCGAGTAGGGGGAGGAGATTTCCTGTCACCTGACTGGGCCTGGTCTGCCAGGAAGCTGGACCAGAGGAGAGAACGGGTTTTGACTGAACACAGGACTTCTCTGCCACCAGAGAACAAAGGAAATTGATGTATAAATATTGGAGGCCAGACCCCAGAACTTTAGATTACTTCTATACTCAAGAGGACCCTCTGCCAAGAAGAAGAGATGGGAAAGCTGAAGGAGAAGTACTGCCACTTTGCTGTGTGCTGTCTGGGGTTGGCCTGCAGTAGCTGTTTCTGCAAAGAGGAACTGTGTGTGTGTACTGCTTGAAGAGTATCTCCAAGGGCTTGAAGTAGAGCTTGACCCCTGTTCAAGAAGTCTCAGAAACAGCAAAGACATCACCATCCCTTTGGGGACTGTCTCTGGAACAGTGGGTTTCAGTTGCCACAGAAGAGAAGAGCAGTTGACTCCGTCACCGAGTCCGTCGGTGGCTCTGTTTCCTGCAAGCACCACAGAGAGCACCGCCGTACTTTACACTGGAACCCTGGTCTCACCGACTCAGTTGGATGACCATCTCTGAACTGCTGCTTACACCGCGTCCTGGGGCACCGCATAGCCTTGCTTCAATCTCATGCCCAGACCTTACTGACACTGTCTCTGCCTGCCTGAACATCGACTGGTTCTGTTGCCTGCACCGTGACCTGCGAGCACCACATCTAGCACTTCCTCATGCTGCATCACTGCCGTGGTCTCACCAACACCGTTGGATGGCCATCACCAAGCGGCTGCCTGCACTGCACTGTGAGGGCACTGCATGGCGCACCACTTCACAAACCAACCTCGATGGTTGCCTAGACCGGCTTGTACCAACGTGTTCAGACGCAAGGAAAAGGTACTGTTTGCAGCTGTATTCACAAAAAAGACCTAGACCACCACAGCATCTGTAAGTTAACCACTTAATGCTGTACCATATATTGCAAGACTTTTTCAAAAACACTCCTCTATTTTAATTAATAAGGTAGGAGGTACATCCATGTTATGTCATATTTAAAAGAATTTGCCCAATCCCTTGTAAACAATGACAGTTGTGAGACAACAAAAAACACACACCTATGTGCCAAACTCAGACAGGTAGAAAAAAGTGTGTGTGAGCGAGGTGGCGCCTCACCGCCGCACCACCAAAGGAACCTGGCAGGTACTCACCAGGATTGCCCTGATCTCATCATTGGCACCATCAAGCTCAAAAGTAAGAATTGTGTCCAAAAACAAACAAAGCTGTGTTTGTAAAGAATGTGCAGTGTATAGAAACCACTAACAACACAAATCGTGTCAAAAAACAAACATATACAACCACAAACAACACGGAACTTGGCTTTATTCTGTCTCTTTCGTGTTTGTTGTGGACTCTAAAAAAGTGAAAGTGGCTGTTACCTATCTAACCACACTCCACTTGCCGACATGTTTCATGGCCAATCACATTTAGGCAATTTCTTCAGGGCGTTACAAATTTTTGGCCACTGCATTGGACATGCGTAATCTTCACAAGTAGTTAATGCCAGCTGTCCTATCCCCTATCGTGAAAAGTACCGAAGGAAAAGTGACTCACATCTGGAGTCTTTCAGAACGCGACCAGGGTTCGGTCCTCTCGACTGGTATGCACCAAGGTGGTCGATTGAGGTTGTGAAGATAAAAATATCGCCCTATTTACAAGTGGGTGCTAACATGCATTAGCGCATGTTAGCACCCTTTTTTCCGACACCTCCCTTTGCATCTCTATTGAGATGAAAAGTGGGCGTCACTGGGCAGTACATCCTTGTAAATATCGCTGATGTGCACATCGCGATATTTACAAGGTGGCCCACGCATTTTAGAATATGTTATTTTTGGGCCAAAACCGATGTTTTCGCCAAAAACTAATGTCTTCTAAAATCATGACTAACCCATACCTAACATGGGGGGTGGATTCATGTGTTATGACCACATGGTCGTATCAACAAGCATATCACCGTTTTGCAGGGAACATTGCTGGCAAACCAGCGTTGTTCCCTACAAAACGGCGATTTACCCGGCTATCGATTGAATTTATGTCGCCATTGCGCTATTCGTTGTAAATACAGTGCGAGCATGGCGATACATTCCAGCGATAGACGGCAATAAATATAAAAGCGCTAAGCGCACTTTGCGATATATATCGCCGTCTGGTGTAAATATACCCCGTAGTTCCTATCTGATGCTACATTATATCTTTATGTGTCTTTACTTTTTTCTCAAAAATATACGACGTATAATTGAACTGAGAAGTTTTGCACGAAAAAATAAGGCAATTTAACTTACATTTTCATGAACTGCAAGGTAGATATTCTATTCAATACACTTATATTTTTCTGGCATTTACTTCATTGGAGAAAAGTTACTTTTTACTTTATATTGATGATTTCTAAGTGGATTTCTCTCGTTTCCTTTCTCCTAAATGCTACTTTCTTTTTTGTTGGGTGAAACGCCTATTTTTCCTTTACAGGATTTGATGAACTAGAAGATATATTTTTTGCAAATGGGATGAGAAAACAGACCTGCAGAATGTGGCTGAGCTCTCACAAGAGAGCCCAAGGCTCCCCGGATATTGATTGAAACCCTTGGATTCACAGATGTTAACCAATCTGTCTCAATGCCACAAGGGGACTTCAGGTTTTGCTAAGCAGTCAATAAATATGGCACGGGATAACCATAGGACTTCCTGACACATGTTAAAACGTTCAAGATTTTACTGTGAAAGATTGAAAGCCAATTTCACCTAAATATGTAATGACATCTTCCGAGATAACTGAGAAGAGATGTCTGCTTTCGAAACATGAATTCGAAATCGTTTTAAATATATCGAGATTAGCTTCCGTATGAATCTACCACTTAATATCTCTTACTCCCAACATTATAAAATAGCTTTCTAAACACCTTTTGTAGATGCTCATTTAAATTGAGCCATGCAATGAGAACATTTTGTAACAATTTTGAAGAGAAAGAAAATGTTTCATTTATTCTTCGGCCTCTTGTAACTTTCTGAAGATTGAGTGAAAGACTTAGATTGAAAGGACACGGCGTCTTGGAAAAGGCTGGATGCTGAGAATTGGAAGAAAAGCTTTTATTCTGTCAATTCATAATAGCATCTTTTTATTCATTGCCCTGGGGTCAATTGCACTGTCTTTACTGGCGGAAGCTGTGGAACTTTATGCGCGCTGCATTTTACTAGCCAGCAGCTGAAAATCCATTTCCTCTTATGAAATGTCAATAGGCTTTCAGTTTTAAATAGTTTGCATCCTCTCAGCCAAAAGGCAATTTTTTTTAAAGGGGTAAGCACTTAAAATCTACTCTCCAAATCAATGCTTTTAATTCAGTACTTTCACCGTGCAGGTTTGATAGCTACAGAAAAATGGTTGCCCTATTAAATGTTGTCACAAGAATGTGGGTCAGAATTTCGGAATACAATGAGGCAATGTCCATGTAAAAAAAAAGAGCATCTATGGACAAGAATAAAAGGAAAAAATGTAAACCTTTTTGAGTTTTGGAGGTAATATAATGGGGGCGAAAACAAACAATTATCATAGGACCGAGCAGTGAAAAAGCACAGGTGAAATACACCGATGAGCCATATCACTCTAAAACCAAAAAACAGAAACAGGTCAAAATAACAGGACAGAAATATAGACTGACCTGAAGAATCGTAGTCAAAGGAGGTGATAGAAAGACTGATCACTGAGTGTATCGGCCAAATTAAGTAAATATTGTCAGAATAATAAATGAATAAAATAAATGAAGAGCTCGGACTGAAGCTGAAATACTGGTTGCATGATTGATTGCATGAAAGTATCTTGAGACACAAATATTGTGGAAAAAATATTGTTTGCCATAATACCTACTTATACTTATAATTGGAATAACAAAAATATTGTGACAAACATATCCTGGAATAGAATAGGGATCAAATCCGGTAAGAATATTGTTTTTTTTTTAAATATCACCTATTTTAAATAGTCAATTCGATACAAATAATATAATGTTTGTAATCATTTAATTATTTTGTATATATGTGTATACCTACATATATATGGGTACTTTAAAAATATACCAAAAATAACAAAACAATTTTAAATACATTGAATTTTAAATACTAACAATACATAAAGTGAGAATTAACAAACATATATAGAATCAACACAAATATGTAACTAATTAAAATATTAAAATGAACATATTATAGTCCTATTAAATATTTTGCACTAAATATACATATAATATACACATTCGTTATAAAAGACATAACAGTATTTCAACAATTTAAAAATGTACAAAAGTAATACTAACAGAAATAAACAAGTGTACATATATATATATATATATATACAAATTAAATACATTAATATACATTAATATAATCAATATTAATTAAAAGTATTAAACATTGTTCTAAAAAATAATATAAACATGTCAAAAACAAAATATATTAGTAAAAATCAAATAATTTAAACAACAAATTTAAAACAAAAATATATTAATCCACACTAACCAACATTATGGAAACTGTTCGATTTCAGAGGGATACAATTTACGATTCCAACTCCAATTAAAAGGCAATAGTGAAGGTGTTGGTCTTCAGAGTGGTTAGTTACTATTCCCATCCCTGTCCAAGCAACAGTAGGGAAAGTGTTGGACTTCAGGGGGTTAGACTAACTATTCCCACTTAACCCTAATAAACAGTGGAGAAAGTGTTAGACTTCAGTGAACAAAAATTTCCCAAAACCATTCCAGTATAAACAGCAGCAGAGAAAGGGTCGGACTTCAGAAGGGTTAGATTACCTATTTCCACTCAGGTGTAAGCAACAGTAGGGAAAATGTTGGGCTTTGGAGGGTTACATTTACTATTCCCAGTTAAGTCATATGGGGTCAATGTATTATTCCCACTCCAGTCTGAGCCACAGTAGAAAAAGTGTTGAACTGCGGAAGAATTATATTTACTATTTACATTCCAGTCTAATAAACAGTAGCTGGACTTCAGTGGGGTTTCATTTAATATTCCAACTGCTGTCTAAACAGCAGTGAGGAAAATGTTGGATTTCTGAAGGGTTAGATATGCTGTTCCATTCCAGGCTAAGGAACAGTAGGAAACGTTTTGGACTTCAGAGTGGTTAAATGTATTATTCCCTGTTAAGCATAAACAACAATAACAAAGAGTTTTACTTCAGAGGATTTAGATTAACCATTCCCATTCCAGTTTAAATAACAGTAGAGAAAGTATTGGACTTTAGAGGAGTTATATTTACTATTCCCACTCCAGTCTAAGCAACAGCAGAGAAAGTGTTAAACTTTGTGGGGGCTATATTTACTATTCCCACTTCAAAGTACACAAAGGTAGCATCCCAGGTCCTAATTATTTTCTAGAAACCATTAAAATACCTCATATTTTACATAATATCCGTACAATATAAACCTTTTTTTAAATTGGTTAAATAAATAAATCCAATTGCCTCCCTACTACCCAACCCCCCTTAAAATATATACATGAAAAAGCAATACAATTATTACATTGTATAAATATTATTATTAAAAACATGTACACATACATTCAGAAATAAATAAATAATATACTTACTTTACATAAGAAATAAACAATTCAAATATGCATTTCTGACAATCAATAAAAAATCAATTAAGTTGAACTATTATTTAAAAAATTATAATTCAGTAACCGCCCACACTATTGCCGTTCAAACCAAATGATCTGCCACTAAAATACAGATTACTAACTAGAGTATAAAACATAAAATGTATACTATAACTTACAAATGAAACTTAAGTAAATAAAAAAAAGCATCAACATGTATTATTAGTCAAAGAAATATCTAATTTAAAAAACATATTAATTAGCATATGCATTTAATTTATTATCAATTAATTATCTTTTCACAATGTTTCCCTATCAACCCAAAACACTACTGAAACATAAATTAGTACCATAAATAAAAACATTGAAACTAACATTTAAATTAACAAATTAAACCTTAATAGTAAACAACATTGCAACTTTTTAATTAGTAATAACTATTAACCACAAAAATAATTAGCATTAACACAACATTAACTATAACTTAATTAACCCAAGAACCCACTACTACATTTTAAATTACTAATTGTATTGAAGAAATTACACATTTGAAGGAAACTATATTTTCAAATAAAATAACAAGTATAACAATTTTACTAACAAGAGTTACACCTAAACTTAATATATTAGTTAATATATATCAACTTATTAAATAGACAATATCATTGCAACTATAGTAATGTAAACCATATTAAATAAAACAATATCCTTAAAAACAATGCTGTATACCCCCCAAAAAAGATATTCATACATGCTATTTTTGACAGAATATTCATGTCACACAATATTTTCAATGTATGTATGTATGTATGTATAGGCATTTATATAGCGCACTACTTACCCGGAGGGTCCCAAGGCGCTTCGACCGCTGCAAAACCCTTCCTGGCTTCCCTGACAGATGGTCCTCTTAATGGGTATCTCCAGGCATCCCCGGCGGTCTGGTGGGGCCGTTAGTGAGGATGAGGCAAGCTAATGCCCAGAATTGCCGAGTGTGATCGCTGATCAGAGTGGGCACTGAGGCGAGAGAATTATCGAGTCCGCTGACCCTGGTCCAGAAACCTGCCACGCCGGGAATCGAACCCTGGTCCCGGGCCGTCCTCTGCTCTCGGGTGTGCCGCCTCTAACCAGTGAGCCACACTACCTCAATCTGATCTTTGTGTCATTCACTGGAATACCAGCCTTATTTATAAAGCAAAACCACTTTTGAAAGTGTTATGTATATGGAAACCATTTCAGATCCTGTAAGGACAGTATTAGAATTTTCCTCCAGAGAAAGATACAATGCACTTATGGATATTACAGGAAAATTCTTAGTCAAATATGTTCTGGGCTTCTTGCATAAGTGGAATCATGGAAAAGCACATACTACTGAAACACCAGGTTTCAGGAAAAGCCAGGTAGCAACGTATGTATGTATGCTACTGCATATGTTGGCAAAAAATACATTGAGCAGAAACAAATCCCATCGTGTGCATCAAATGTGGCTCTCACAACTGAATTTGACCTTGCTTCTGGTGGAAGACTTAGGGCTAAATTGGACATGTTGAGAATCCTCAAATCCCTTATAGCATTGATTAATAATCTTTTGAAGGGAGTTGACAAGAATATCAGTCACAAATAATGGAGCCCTATCCGAAGAAAATTGCAACTTCAAATGGGCTTCTACATGGATGCATCCTGCCGCGTTGTTATTTTTTATGTATATTGCAGGTGCCCCCGTGTTGCACAGTAAAATGTTTCCTGCCAGGAATAGATACATAGCACGCACTATGCATTCAAAGTCCATAAAAGAGCTCACAATTGTAGGTCCTTAAAGGTCACTGAGTGTGTTCCACTTTACTGTCAAAAAGTCTCATCAAAATTAAAATGGGACAGATAAAAAGTAATGATATTTAAGAAATGGGAAAGTGCAATGCATTATGAATGGAGACTAGATGAAAAAAAAATGAAAGTTGTTAATAGTTATAAATATCTTGGGTTAAATTCCACAAGAAATGTGTCCATGAGTTAGTATGTTAAAGGGGAGGGTGCCTGCAGTCTCTAGGGCACTCCTCAGGGCCGAATTACAAATTGGTAAAAGCTCTATTGAAATGTTGGTCATCTGTATGGGGCTAGAATAGCTTTTTGTTATGTCTTTAAATGTTGTCAATAAAGAAGGCAAATCATTAGAGATAGCTGAAATTCCCATCTGAAATATTGGTTCTCATTGTGTCAAAGAACACCCATACCACCATTAAGACTAGAGCAATGCATAACAAGCATAAGAAATACATGTTATACAAGGCTACTGCCTCCTCTATATAAAATTGACTTGGTCGAGGTAGGTGCATTATGATAAATTGAACACAAGAGGTTCAGGAGGAGCCACCACTAGGTTCAACTAGATTAGGAATTCAAAAGTGAAAGTACATTTGGGCAGATAAGTAAGTATGCGGAAGATAAGAT
Organism: Lissotriton vulgaris; assembly: GCF_964263255.1. NCBI lineage: Eukaryota > Metazoa > Chordata > Amphibia > Caudata > Salamandridae > Lissotriton > Lissotriton vulgaris. The sequence goes on from NC_141691.1 coordinate 879,511,585, forward strand.
CAAAGTCGACAGTCAGATTTAAATTAGTTAGAAAGATATTAAATAAGGAAATGATCTTGAGTATTTTGAAAACGTTAGGGTATTGAAGCATTTAGAACCTTTACACTTTCAAAAAGTTACTATTGGCTGCTAATGTTTCGAAAGGGCCAACTACTCCTGACTAAAGTCACATGAGTTTGTTCAAATACCACTTATGGGGAAAGGGATTACCCCATGTGTATTCTTACAGTACAAACCCTTCCGCATATTTTTTTTATTTTTAGTACAATGCTCCCCATTGAACATGCATCATTTTATTAACCCTTATTAAGATTTTCACGCAAGATTTAAAAAAATGCTGCCAAACCATACTTAATGAAATGTATTGATCTCATTTTATAAAGAAGATTCTATTTTTTTTTAAACGTTATTGATATAATATCATTAAAATAATTCAAAACATTATTTATGGGAAATATATAAATTCTCTAAAACATGTTTTAGATTTTCAATGTTTAATTGCAGATTTGTTATATTGGTTTAAGAGTAATGCTTGTATAGCTACTTGGTTTTCACCAATCAAACCATAGAAATATGTTTCACAAGTTCCACAGATCTTTTTATAGAATTACAACTCTAAATGTTGTAAAGACAATGACTATACATGTCAACAATCCACAATTTACACATTAACAATATTAGAGGTCTTTAAGAGTGGTAATGCAACATAAGAAATTAGGTGAAAAAGTAGAACTGTCATGTAATATGGCCCCAGTGAGTTAGAGATTCTTCACTGGAATCCCCCATGGCCATAAAATCAAAGTTTTGAATCCTGCAAACAAAGCCTTTTCTCTTCAGAGGGTAGTATCTGAGTTCCATTACACTGAGTAGCAAATATTGTTATTCTATAGTGCTGCGCGATAACCAAACAATTTCCTACACACATGTATATCAATAAGGTTAAATATAGAGGTCAGTATTTAAAAGAACTTGCTCTTCCTGTTGACCATCATTTGTTCATTGTTACAAATTCCATCATCTATTTTAATAAGGACTATTTTATTTATTTAGGGAAAGTGTTCCCATTTTAGTCAATTTATTGCAATGGTCACTATTCAAAAAAACAATAATCTTTCATTTTTCCTTCAATGAAGGTAAAATAATAAACATATTTGTATTCCCACAAAACCTCAATTTAAAAGTAATATTTTAAATACCCCAGCTGCAGTGGAAGGGCATTTTCAAGCTAATTATAGAGCATTTGTATTACACTAATAGTGAAAAATGTAGTATTATTGACAAGTGGTTTAATCAATTGACAGAAAACAAGGAGAGTGGAGCATTAACTGATGTCCATAAAAGAACTAGCTGCTTCTGTGTTGCAGGCCCTGATTTTGTCACCTCCGAGGCCAGGAGTTGCAAAAGCAGTCCTCTCTAGGAATCTAACCAGTCTAACCTGGAATATTCACCATAGGAACATCATATTATTCCAGGGTTTTTGTGCATTTTGGCCTGCCTCAAATCGAACACACTTGGAGATGTTTTCTTTGGTTAGAAGGCAAGGCATAATGTCAACGTGAGCCACGTTCTGACCACCACCAATTCTAAATATGATATTCATCCATGTGGAATTTGTAATGTCGCTCTGAATGTTACTTATTATGAAAGAAGTTTTAATGGGCATAACTGCCTTGTATCCTAACAAATTAGTTAACTTGCTCATTAAGGGGTATATTATCAAGGACGGCATTAAATATTATTGCTGGTTTAGCTGCAGAAAACTGCAGCTAAATTGGAGAAAATTGACTTTATAATATGCCCTTGACAATTCCAATAGAAGTCCATGTTCTGGTGTGAACATAGGCTTCTATTGGTATTCTTCAGGGCATATTATCGAGCCCATTATCGCGGCTTTAGCTGCAGTTTTCCGACGCTAAACCGGCGATAATTTTAACGCCGTCCTTGATAATATGCCCTTAAATGCACCCTTAAAGAAGTGATTTGTTTATGAGCTTTCTTCTGGCAAATGCAGATGTCTTTATTCAATTGGGCGTGTGGATTTTTGTAAGCAAAGAATTATTAAGTAAGTGAAGACCTTGATTTAGCATTTGGTGCATACAGGACACTCACCAAAAGCAATCGGAAGTCCCATCCGGTTACATAGAGGGGTCGATTCCGATTCGGAAAAGAAAAACATCTGACGATTCGTATACGTAATCTTTTCCGCACGAATCGTACAAATCCGTCCGAATATCGTAGTACGATCCGTTGTGAAAAAATACAACCGAATGTTTGCGAACCGTTCGAAAAACAAGCGATAATGCGTACGATACGGAATCAGAAAGTGAACCAAACGATTCGTAAACATGCCGTATGACCCGATAAGTACGATCCAGTCCGGGGACCGAGTACGGGATTTGTTCGGGAAAACGTTGTCGCGAATGAACTGCGATTTATATGGAAAACATCGCGTATGAGCAAGCCGCACAATCAAATACGAAACAAATCCCCCCTTAATGAAGCGCACGCGAACCCCGTAAAAACGTCGCGTATGAGCGAGCAACACAACCAAATACGAAACTAACCCCCCCTTAATGAAGCACAAGCAAACCCCGTAAAAACGTCGCGTATGAGCGAGCCACACAACCAAATACGAAACAAACCCTACCTTAACCAAGCACACGCAAACCCCGTAAAAACGTTGCATATGAGCTAGCCACACAACCAAATACGAAACGAACCCGCCCATAATGAATAGCATGCGAAACCCGTAAAAACGTTGCGTATGAGCGAGCCAAACTATCAAATTCGAAATGAACCTGCCCTTAACGAAGCGCACGCAAACCCCCAAAAACAGCACAAGAAGGGTGCAAACGACTCGCACAACACCCCAAAAAATATCTCCTGTGCACAAACCATTGGAAATGAATGTCCTGGCCAGATCCCAACAGGCAAACAGAGGTCCCAAATCAGACCCACCCCTTATAACACACCCACCAACATTTTCAAACTAAGACCCACCCACAAATGGACCAAAAAAATAGCCCACACACACAAGCCATCATCCTTTGCAACATAGCCATTTAGCTACAGACACACAGACAACACACCAACAACTGCACACATCCACCTTCACACATACCCACCCTATCATATTCAGACCCACACACCCCCCATTCATACTCAGACCCACACACCCACATACACACCGTCACCCCAATTCACATTCACCCCACACCATGTCCGCTCAAAAGAATCCAAAAGTTAACAAAGGAGGAGATGGAGATCCTTGCAGATGAAGTCATAAGCGTCGAGCCACAGCTGTTTGGCGCACTGGTCAGACATACCAGCATAGCTGACAAAACATGCCTGTGGGTGGGGATCGTCAATAGGGTCAATGCTGTTGCACACATCAGGCGCACCAGGAAGGATTGCAAGTCCAGATGGTATGATCTGCGGAGGATGGTGAAGCGGAAGATGGACGAGGACTACGCCAATAGCTAGCACACTGGAGGTGGTGGTCCCCGCAGACCAGTACAGTACCAGCCTTGGGAGGAGAAGGTCATGGCCCTGCTACCACCGGTGGGAGTACATGGCATTGAAGGAGTCGTGGAGCCTGGTGAGTATACAAACAACTCAAGTAACATGAGGGTAATGGCATCCACACTCCAAGTACAAAAAATGCCCACAACAAGTGGCAAGCACCCGCCGCCCATAAGTACAGGCCAAAATTACGCTAATGCTACTGACATGTGTAGGCCCTACTGACAAACCAAGGCCATGCTATGTCCCATGCTACAGGAAGCACAAGCCCAAGAATGGACATCCGGTATCCTGGGAGGGTGCTTGTCACAAAATGCATCGTGGGATTCCAAATAAAACCCAATTGTATGTGCGTCCGCAGGGGGGGCAAGAGTGGCTCTTGCCCCCCCCCTGGATCACCAGTCTGTCTGGTGTGGGCTAAGTCAGGGCCGGCCCTAGTCCATCATGCTTTTGAAATGGTGCCATCATCACCCCAAGTGGGACAGATAGGCTCAGACGTGAGTCCCGTGCTCTCCACGCCACTGGAGTCAAGCTATTCTGGCTGATGACGGCTGACAGCCAGAAACCAGTCCTAAAATGCTTGATTCCGGTCCAGGAAAGACATGGCTTGGCAGTTCGGGCTGGACTGTTCCCTGAGGCACAGGGTAAAGGCTGATTTGCACATGGCCATGTCTGAACTGGGCTGGCTTGGTGAGCAAAAAAACGATGGATTTAGGCCCAGATCTCTGTACTGGGGTGAATGTATGACATTGTTCTGCATTCTGTCCATCAACTGTTGTTTTTGCTTTCGTCACCCCGAGTGGGACGGGTATGCTCATACGTGAGTTCCGTAATCTCCACGCCACTTAAGTCAAGCTATCCTGGCTGATGACGGCTGATAGCCAGAAACCAGTCCTAGGATGCTTGATTCCGGTCCAGGGAAGACATGGCTTGGCAGTTCGGGTTGGACTGTTCACATGAGGCACAGCATCAAGGCTGATTTGCATATGGCCATGTCTGAACTGGGGTGGCTTGGTGAGTAAATAAACGATGTATTAAGGCCCAAATCTCTGTACAGGGGTGAATGTATGACATTGTTCTGCATTCTGTCCATCAACTGTTGTGTTTTGCATTTGTCACCCCGTGTACGACGGGTATGCTCAGACGTGAGTCTCGTGCTCTCCAGGCCACTGGAATCAAGCTATCCTGGTCGATGATGGCTGATAGCCAGAAACAGGTCCTAGGATGCTTGATTCCAGTTCAGGGAAGATATGGCTTGGTAGTTCCGGCTGGACTGTTCCCATGAGGCACAGGGTCAAGGCTGATTTGCATATGGCCATGTCTTAACTGGGGTGGCTTGGTGAGTAAATAAACTATGGGTTTAAGCCCAGATCTTTTACTAGGGTTAATGTATTCCATTGTTCTGCATTCTGTCCATCATTTGTTGTTTTTGCATTTGTCACCCCGAGTGGGACGGGTATGCTCTGACGTGAGTCCCGTGCTCTCCACGCCACTGGTGTCAAGCTATCCTGGCTGATGATGGCTGATAGCCAGAAACCGAACCTAGGATGCTTCAGTCTGGTCCAAGGAAGAAATGGCTTGGCAATTCGGGCTGGACTGTTCCCATGAGGCATAGGGTCAAGGCTGATTTGCACATCGCCATGTCTGAACTGGGGTGGCTTGGTGAGCAAAAAAGCGATGGATTTAGGCCCAGATCTCTGTACTGGGGTGAATGTATGACATTGTTCTGCATTCTGTCCATCAACTGTTGTTTTTGCATTTTTTCACCCCGAGTGGGACAGGTATGCTCAGACGTGAGTCCCGTGCTCTCCACGCCACTGGAGTCAAGATATCCTGGCTGATGACGGCTGATAGCCAGAAACCGGTCCTAGGATGCTTCAGTCTGGTCCAAGGAAGACATGGCTCGGCAGTTCGGGCTGGACTGTTCCCATGAGGCAGAGGGTCAAGGCTGATTTGCATATGGCCATGTCTGAACTGGGGTGGCTTGGTGAGCATAAAAAATATGGATTTAGGCCCAGATCTCTCTACTGGGGTGAATGTATGACATTGTTCTGCATTCTGTCCATCAACTGTTGTTTTTGCAATTGTCCCAGGTGGCAGCACCCTCCATTGTGTGGGAAGGGTGCAAGGGGGTTACCGAGAATTGTGCAAGGCAGAGAGGATGAGGGTGCAAGGTGGAGGGTAAGAAGGGTGCAAGGCAGAGTGCCAGAGGGGTGCATGGCAGAGGGGCTGAGGGAGCAAGGCAGAGGGGAGGATGGTGCAAGGGGATGGCAAGAAGGGTGCAAGGGGAGTGCGAGAAGGGTACAAGGGGGAGGGTGAGAAGGGTGCAAGGGGGAGGGTGAGAAGGGTGCAAATGGGAGGGTGAGAAGGGTGCAAGGCAGAGGGGAGGAGGGAGCAATGCAAAGGACCCAAAGGGTACAAGAGGGAGGGTGAGAAGGGTACAAGGCAGAGGGCGAGAAGGTTGCAAGGGGGAGGGTAAGAAGGGTGCAAGGTAGAGGGTAGAAAGGTGCAAGGCAGAGGGGAGGAGGGTGCAAGGAAGAGGGCCCGAAGGGTGCAAGGGGGTGGGTGAGAAGGGTGCAAGGCAGAGGGGAGGAGGGTGCAAGGGGGATGGCCAGAAGGGTACAAGGCAGAGGGGAGGAGGGTGAAAGGGGGATGGTGATGAAGCTCAAATTTGGGCCACCAATATCAACATTTGTGTGTATGCCCATGGCCAATTGCACTCATCCCATATGGCCCATGTACACACCCATGCACCATGCTTAATGCACAGGGAGTGGGAAAGTACTGAAAAGGAAGCTGACACTGGGCCCTTACGTAGGCAGCACATGACCCTCCTGTGAGACACTAACACCAGGACAACAAGGTCAGATATCTTGGACAGGAACTCAAAAACACTGTCATGGCAGCATGCTCCATGGGGGGACAGCCACACCGCTAGGGACGCCCACTTCCAAATCAGACTCCAACTATCAGCACGGCCTGTCACACACACCCTTTACAAAAACATAGCCTCCTGGGACAGGCAAAGGAGTGTCCCACAGTCACAATCGTCATGTAACACAAAAAAACAAATGCAGATCAGATGAAGCATCCAATCAAAAACAATGCACAGTGATGATTCACAAGTCCCTTGCGCTTCTTTCACGACGCCGTTGCTTCACCTTTGTGACGCAGCGGACGTACAAAAGTTGCACCATGGTGCTTGGTATTTACAAGGTGATGCATCTGGGAGATGTGCCACGTTCTACAGCCCTGCGCCAGAAGTAGGTGTACTGGTCGGGGGGGGGGCGGTGGGTGGCTGTCACGGGGCAGCAACCCCTCCCAAAAGTGGCTGATTGAAATCTTCAAGATTTTACTCAGTCACTTTTATGCACATGCTGCCTCAAAACCCTGTGCATGCTTGAAGCAGACGTATGGATTGACGCAGCATTGTGCAGATAGGGCCACACAGAGCATTTCTGGATCTGTGTTGCGCCAGCGACACAATTCCAGCAATGTGCCACTTCTATGGCACAGATGCGTGACGCAGCTGTGCCGTTGTTCTACCATGGTGATACGCAGTGACAATGTGTTGCATACATGCTGGCATAGCTGTGGTGCACAATGACTGGCAAATCACTGCTGACATGCATGGCTGTGCCAGTCATTGTAAATAGTCACTCACATGTCAATGACTCCGGAGCACAGATCAATCTGACCCCACAACATACCCATCCACAAGTATCATAGCATAGACAACTACCAGGTGGAACAGTGCCAACCACAATGTATATGAAAATTAGATGTTGCATGAAATGGCATTAACATTGTCTGTCTCTCACACCCACAGGGCAACGTGCTGAATCTACCCCCAACGAGGGGGGAGATGAATCACAGTCCCAGGCTATACAGGTCCCTGATCCCACCAACAGCGACACCTCTTACCACTCCATGGATGACCTCGACTAACGGGGCTCCTCTGAAGCCCAAACCCGTGCAGCAGCTGGATCAGGGACATCTGCGCCAACCACCACACCCATTCCTGCCACATCCCAGCAGACAGCTCGGAGTAGTGCCCACACTTCACAACTGAGCCAGTCTGACAATGAGGGACAAGGTTCATCGGGCACCCAGGAGGTGGCAGACAACACCACCACTGCCATCCCTCAGGGGTCCTGTCGACCCGATGTGGCAATAACCGCAGGCCAGGCTCATGTGGGCAGGGGTGTTGGGAGTGGCCCCAGGCGGAGGCGAGAACCTGACCACCCAGCTGCAGGGCCCGGTATGTCTAAACTACAAAACATCATGGAAGCATACCGGCAAGACACCAGGGAGTTCAGCCAGGTAGTGGGGGCCCTCACAGAAATCAAAAACCTGCAGGCTGAGCAACACACCAGTCAACGAGAACACCAAGGGCGGGTGGAGGCAAGACTGTATGAGCTCTTGGCGGTGCACAGGGACATAAGCCATTCACTCCGTCGGATCGCTGACAACATGCAGCACCCTCCCTGTGTCACCAGGCAAGACACTTCAAGGCAAAGACAGCCACCAGGCACAGGGAGGGAGGAGGAGGAGGAATCATCCAACGGAGCATCCCATGCATCCCCAAAGCCTGCATATGAGGGTCCCTCAAGGAAGGTGGGTCGTCCATGCAAAAGACAGTGAGAGGCAGTGGGCCACGCAGAACTCCCAGGTCACCTGGTCTGGCATCTTGCCTTTGTGTGCAACAGCATCTCCTTATTGACTGTCCCACTCACCCACATGGACTTACAGGTTGCAGTCTGACCAATGATGCAAATCACTGTGGTCTGGACTCTATTGACTCAAACTGCAAGACATCACATTCCCTTTGTGAACTTTGGATTCCGCCCCCCTTTTTGTACAGCACCTAGCACTTTTTCACGTTTCCCGCACAAGATAGAAAAATAAACAAGAAACACAATAGATTTTGATGTTGCATTCTTTTTACATGAGTCAACAACATACGTGGGGGGATATGTCAAAGTATGCCAGAGAGTGGAACAAACTCAAGCCATCAATACATTGGGACCTGAGTCCGGTTGAGGACACACATAGGTCACAATGTATCATCAAATACATACATGGAGCGCAAACGTCACCCGTGATGGTTTCAATCTGCTGAGGGGGGGCTTGCCCTACTGCTCTGACAGACAGTTCTGGAAGAGTTTCATGAAGGTGCAGAGGTCATGGGTCATGTTGAGGTGCCCAGGGAGGGAGTATGTTGGCCCTTCTGGCAGGTTCACCCCTGAACTTTTTGCTTTTTATGTGTGACCTAGGGATGGTGATTCTTGGTTTCTGTGCACTTTCACTGTGTCCCAGTGGAAAGTGCGTGTGCACTCTGAGTGCATGTGGTCAGATAGGCCTGCCCTCCCATAGGAATGCATGGGGAATGTATGTGTCCCTGGTAGTTCCTGATGCGTGGGGTGTGCAGGCTCGAGTCTGGTATGTGCGGACTCGTGTGATTGAATGCTGTGCAATGGTGTGTGCAGCATGTTTGTGTCTAATATGGAAGTGCCACTTCTAGAAGTGTGCCTGTCTGTGCAGTGAATGTGCTGGCTTGTGATTGGCTGGAGCTGGCTGGTGTGCCAGGCTCCATGAGTCAGGATGGGTCTGCCCCGGTGGTGAGTGGAGAGATTAGCATGTGTGATGTGAGGGAGTGGTGCACCTGTGACCTGAATAGGGCTGGGCTTTCCCCACACAATGCTGGCTCCGCCCCCTGTGGTGCGTCTAATATCCCTAGCCTGGCCAGTGAATGAAAAGGGTGGTTGAGCACATCACAGTGCTCCAAAACCAGCTGCGACTGGTTTTTCCCCCACCCTGCACCCCAAGACAAAGGAATTCACTGTATAAAAAGGGGCTGTGTCCTCTTACAAAATGTTCTTGTTTCCAACTCGAATCTTCCAGGGGCATGCTGCTGCTGGGACCCAGGGGAAGGCTTGCCTCCCTGGGCCCTGCCCAGCCCCTGGACTGCTGATATCCTGGATTGCTGGAGGACTTTTCCTGGGACCCCCTTTGTGTTACTTGCCATTTCTGGGTCCCTGGACTTGATTTACTGCGCTTTGGGGAGTGCTGGACTTTTTATTCCTATGGGTGCGCTGTGGTCTGATTTCTCTGTAGGAGGGAGAGCCTGGGGGCTGAGCAGCTCGGCGCTGCAGCCCCTGCCTGGGGATTCCCCCCCCTCCTTGTGTGCCCCTTGAAGGTGCCCACCCTGCATTCTGCCCCCTTTATTCCTTGTTCCTATACACGGGTGCCCACCCCGTTTATGGGTGCCTTAGCGAGTGCCCACCTCACTTCTATGCTTTATTTTAGTACCGAGGGTGCCCACCCCTCCTTCCTGCCCGAGAATCAATGCCCCGGCCTGAGCCGCGTTAGCAAAATGGCTGTGAAACCGGAAGTCAGGCGGCCGGGTGCCTGGTGCGGGGCAGGACTTCCGCTTGCTTCCAGGAAGTCCCGCCCGCTGCCGCGCTGCAATTGGTTGCCCAGAGGAGTCCTGTCGAGCTGGTGAGTGGGGCCCATTGTGTGCTACTTTGGGGAGAGGGTGGGCATCCGGGCACATGGCCAGTGCCCACCCCCCCCAGTACCACTATTTTCATTGCGGGGGCATTTCGTGGGGTAGAGCGGCCCTGGTTGACAGAGGGCCGCTCCCTCAGATTGGCAGCATTTATTTCAGATCCCCGAGGCTCCAATGGCCCCAGTTCTAGGGGGCATGTGCCTTGTAAGAGGCTAGAGGGCTCCAACCTTTTGGGGCACATTTGATCCAGAGCCAGATGGCTCCAACCTGTGCAGTATTCTCCCAGAGCCCCCGTGGGCCCCACAGTGCTTGGGGCCTGTTCCTTTCGGAGCCTAGATGGCTTCAACGATGGGGGAGTGGTTATTTCAAGTGCCAGAGAGCTCTAAGGTGCCCAGTTATTTCCAGAGACTAGATGGCTCCAGCAGTTGGGGCAGACCTTGTCCTGAGGGGCTAGGGAGAGCCCCTGTCGCAGTTTCTTTCCAGCTGCCCAGCAAGTAGTGGGCAGCTGCACCGTTTAGGTTTTGCTTTCTAGGGACTTGATGTTTGGACTAGGAGTGAGACGCACTCCTTCACCCCTTCTTGGCCTTCCCCAGCTGCGCAGCACTTCGTGCCAGCTGCAGCGTTTAGGCCCTGTTCTGTCCCTGTCCTCAGCTGCCCAGCAAGTAGTGGGCAGCTGCTACGTTTAGGTTTTTGGCACAGTGGCGCAACCTGGACTTTGTTTTGAGTTATGTGCTTCTTAGGGTGCTAGGAAATGTACTGTGTGTTGTATGTTTTGCGCACCCTGTGTTCTGGTACCTCTGAATGTGTTTTAATGCATCAAGTACAAAGTTGCCTGTCCTACACAGCTGAATGTGTTTTATGCATCATGTGTTCCCTTCCCTACACCTCTGAATGTTGTGATGCATCATCATGTGTAATATTCCTATGCCTATACCCCTAAATGTATGGTGATGCTTAGGTGGTTGTTTTCTACTAGTACAGGTGTTGCTAGTGAGGTCCTGGTTCCCTGTGTGACATTCTCCTAGGGTGGTTAGGGTTCCGTAGGTGCTACTTACCTGTTACCAGTAGTTACTGGCTGTGTGCTCTGTTTCATTTTTATCCTACAGTGATTATTATTCTAACATCTACAAGTGCATATTCTTGACAGTGGTCCCTGTGGCCCTGTCTTGTACATACATCCCCTGTAAATTCTGCCCGTGCCTGTTGGCACATTGTAAAGTGTGTGTTTCTGTCTAATGTGTTTTGCAATACAAAGGCTATTACATATACCTTGTGTGGAGTTCCTTTTGTGGGGGGCCTTGGATGTTGTTGCCGGTGGGTGCGTGCGCAAATGCTTTACACATCGCCTCTGAGATAAACCTGACTGCTCGTGCCAAGCTACCAAGAGGGTGAGCAGGGGTTATCTTGGCGGGTGACTTCCTTGCCCTGACATAGGAATGGTGGTTTCAGCCTAGCTTTGGCGCAAGCCTTAGCCAACCAGAAATCCCATTTCTAACAGAGTACCAGGTCTGTTTGGTGATGTGGGAGAACTATCTCCTGCATGCAGTTATGCTGTGGATGTGATGAATGGTGCCCAGGGCACGGGTGGCTGGACGGAGTTGGGGCAACGGGGTGTTGGATGGGAGCCGTCCATGTTCGTCTTTGGGGCTGGGGTCGTGGAGTGCCTACTGAGTGTGGCTGAGAAGTATGAAGGTGATCCTGCAGTTTAAAGTGAGACAATTGTAGGTATCTCAGGTGGACGGTCATGTGGCTGTGGCAGGGGATGTTGAGGATGAGGTGTGTGCATGCACCCTGGATGTGCACACGTCATCCTGGAGTCTAGCTCTTGTTCTTGCGTAGAGGGTTTTGCAGTAGTAGCCAGCTGGTATCGTGGACCTGGGTGACTGTCTGTTTTGACTAGGAGTAGATCTATCTGAAGATCATTTGCAGCATGCGGAGGGACTTGCAGCATGAGGTAATGATGGTGTTGACTTGCATGGTCATTGTGCGCGAGGAGTGTACGATGAGCACCTGCTTGCGTGCGTGGCCACTGTGTGCTTGTGCGCTGCCCCGGCCGGTGTGACACAAGGAGTTGCCCCAGCCGTAAGGGGACACTCCTCAGATGATGAGCTCAGTCTTGTCCAAGTCCAGCCTCAGGTGGCTGATGTTCATCCATTTGTCAATGCACCTCACGCCTTCTTGAATGTTAGATCTGGGAGTGGCTGGGTCTTTGGTGAGGGTGAGGAGCAGCTGGGTGTCAATGGCATAGGACATGATGATGAGGTCGTGTGCGCATGTGATGGTAGAGAGGGGGGTCAAGGAGAAATTGTAGATTGTCATGCTGAGAGATGTGACCTGGTTCATGGGACCATGACCCCAATGTACTATGCGACAAAGGGGGGATGCGGACTCCCTGGGCCTTGCTGGGGAGGTACTTGGTAATTTCATCCTGGGTCTTCCTGTGGATCCCAGTGTTGGAGATGTGTGATCTGACAGTGTGTTAGCACATGGTGTTAAATGGCATTGAGCAGTCGATGGGGTGAGGGTGGTGGCCTCACCATTGTTGAGCAGGGTCCAAGATGATGTTGGTGGCAGCAATGAGGGGTGTTGCAGTGGGGTGATTACTGTGGAAGATGCTCTGGGGCAGGTTGGCTGTAGATGTTTGCTTGGAGGCAGATGGTGAGTTGCTCCTTTACTGTCTTATTGATGACATTTGCCAGGTAGGGAAGCAGGGTGATGTTCCAGGACATCCTGCGTTACTGACGTCCGTTGTCAAAGAAGGGCCTGGGTTTTGGCATATCTCCAGATCCCATGGAAATTGGCATACTCAAAGGAGACATTACTGACGTGCCGGATGTGGGCTTCAAGGATGGTGTATGCTGTGATTGAGATGTTGTGTGGGAAGGCTCCTGATGGAGAGCTGCAGTGGATGGTGTACATGAGCCGGGTGTTGTCTTTGCTGCAGACGGGAGCCCAGGACCTGAGGGGGTATGTCCTGTGAAAAATAGCGCTGTCTGCCTCTGTGTGGCGAGGATTTCGTGTACGTCTGCGAGCTTGGAGTGGTAGTAAGTTGCAAGGGATCCACTTGGCCTTGCAAGGGTGTGAAGTATTTTGGATGTATTTTGGATGGAGAGCAGGGTTATAGAGTTCACTCACAATGCCGATGATGTCATTCATGTTGTGTGTGTTGGTGCCTAGGCCATACCTGAAAGTTGTCCTCTTGTCCGTGCTGATGATATGGTGATGTCTGTGTGAGGAGGATTTCAGGGGTGAAAGGGTAACAGATGGTTGTTTGTTTTACAAGGTGTGCACTGTGTCCGGCTAGACCTGTATGAGTCCAGTAGGTCTGAATTCTCCCTGGTGGCTTAACTGTTGTTGTGCTTCACATGAAAGTCAGCCAATGTGGCAAGAGTGTTGGATCAGTCGCTGATACAGTGTGTGGAGTTGCAGGGTGTGGCGGTGTAGTTGGTTCGAGTGTCCTGTGGGAGGGTGCCAGACAGCTCGTTTGTGTTGACTCTGGTCAAGCTTTCCTGATGCATCTGAAGCGGAGTGTGTTGCAGTGTGTTGTTTTTTGGAAAACTGGATGCAAATGTTGATGTACCAATGCAGGATGGTGGTGTGGTTGTCCTCCAGCCTGGAGTCCCCTGACCCATGTAGTCTGTGTAGGTGAGGGCCTGAGTGCTGATGTAGTTGTCCAATGTCTGAGGACCAATCAATAAATCCGTTTCCCATCTCTGTGGTCTCCCATTTTGCCACAATTGTATCGGAAGCCTCTCTGCTAGAATTCAGATGTGTAAATCCGGTTCCCCTTGCCTGCCAAGCAATAAAACATCCTTTCTAAGATTCACAATCACCATTTAACCGCCATCTGGAACCTTTCCCTCAGGTGGCTGGAGCATGAGTCTGTTGTGTTACCTGCGTCATGGAAGGACCAGAGGGTCTTGCACTGTGCAAGTTGCATGCGCTGACGGTCCTGCCTATGGCACAGAGGTAGCGCAACAGTGGCACTCACAAGCTGCTGCCTGCAATAAGAATGGGTGGAGGGAGGGAGGAGCATCTTGCAGGTGTGTGTGTTGCAGAAACAGGGCACTCGGTGGTGCGGTGTCGCAGGGGAGGCAGCAGCAGGAATGAGTGAACACATGAAGGCGGAAGGGGTGAGACACCATGCAGAAAGTAGCACACAAAGACAAGGAGGTTTGAAAGCCACAATGTAACAGGTGTATGGAAAGGAAGGAGTGTCTAGTTACTCATGGGTCACTGAAAGAAAATAGATGATCAATTACCAAATATGACGGTCACAGGATCAGGCACCAAAAGGACAAGCTGCACCCAGGACACACAGCGTCAACAGGTGTTGCCTGCCTGTTGTGGTTGCATGCTGCACAAATACATACACAAACATGTACCTCATGCACATTATGGATCATTAGCCATGATAAACTGCATGCATGTTGCCAAAGTACACATACTCCCATATGGACAATCATCGTAAAGTATTCCATAGATGACGCATGCAAACTGGCAAGAGATCTGCGGTGACAGTAATGAGACACATTGTTCTATCTGGAACACATTTACTACACAAATTGATCAAGTTTGTGTTGAGGCCATGCTGCTCTAGCCAATGTCCATGGCCAGTGGCATTGCTCTGAAGAAAATAACAGTCATCCAAACAGGTTACCTGTAATGCTGGTGAAACAATCTGCACACAACTGCCTGGGACTGTCAGATCCTTGAATCCTGCGCAAAGTTGTCCATCTCCCGATAGCCCCTTGGTCTGAATATAAATGACTGACTCAAAAGGGTGATCAGGCAAGGGAAGGAAAGGAAGGGAACAGCATGGAGTGAGATCTGAAACAAAGGTAAACAAGCATAAGGATTCAACAATTCTTGTCACTGAATCACAGAATCCCTCAAGACCTATACTATAACAGTTACACCTGTAAAGGAAAACAACAGCCACTGTATCCTGTTTTCGATACACATACGTGTATATATGCATACTCTATATGATGCTCTCAGGTCCGGTGTCTGACACCGGACCTGAGAGCTTGCACGCACCAATATGGGCAAATAGCACCATATAGAGTATGCATATATACATGTATATGTATCGAAAACGTGCATCATGAAGGACTTACAAGACCCCGATCTCCCTGAGAAAGGGGCAAGGTGTTTTTTAAAACTCTGTTTATTCATTTTTCTTACAGGTTCTCAAGTGAACAATACATACGTCTGAAAGTCATCGCGTATGTATTTTGAACCACTCATGCGTTTTAATTAAGCAGCGTGCATCATTGTAAATACCTTTTTTCACTAATGAATCCTTAACCTTAATTTAGGTTTCTAGGAGTGGCATATACAGGGCTGGTCCCTGTATGGTCCTGACGAAACGCTAGGGGTAGCGTGAAACAAGTTGACCATATACTGAACCTACCTACATAGTTGGTCGGCTTACAGTATAACCCCATTTTTAATCATACCAGTCTAGGCGCAAAATAAAACATTGAGGCCCACTAGCACAGTATTTTTAATTCACACACTCACCCACTCCACCTCACTACACTTTGTGCACCACACATAGTCCTTCACAACTATAGTGCTCCTACGTATTTCGCAAGTCATAGCACTCCCCTTTTCAAAGAGAACTGGGATGGCCCCAATGATGAAGCATGTCACAGTGAGGAAACTCCAGTGAGTGAGGGGACTAAAAGAAAGACATTTTTTCTTTCTTTTTTCGGCTACACTTAAATATTATTTTGAAGTCAGCCACCACACGAGACAGGTCTCCGAACCCAGACTCCGGGCTCATTTCTTAATGTACATATCAAACACATTGCGATTAAGGTGTGCATGTGACAACAAAACAACACAGCCATTATCACGATGCAGACATGTATGCCTGGGGAAAGGTTGATGTCTGATGCCTTCAGAGCCAAAAGCCGTGAGAATCCACATGTGGCATGGTGTGCGTACATGTGAAACCATTCCCATCTCAACACAGACCCATGTTAGATGCACCAACAGCAGATGCAGTTTACGGAACACAAACAGCAGGCTCAATCTTTAACATTACACACACCGGACATAGTCTTATAGGGTCATGCTGAGCGTGAAATGTCAAGTGACAAAGTGCCCCGGTCCCTGGCATCATGAGACGGGTGCCCGTAGTGATGAATGTGCCATCCCGGTGTTGATGTGCAGGACAACATCTGCATAATGATACATATGGGTTAAGTGTAAAGGTGATGTGTACCACATAGTGCCCCATCATACATGACATGTGTGAACAGGTCATCACACATTGATTGTGCAACATGATCACATACCCTGTGCTATATCACTGCCTGCCACACCTAGGGACTGCTCATGTAAGGATGCAATGACAAGAACTTGATAGGCATCCTTGTTTGAAACGTACCCCTACATCTCTGCCATGTGTGTGCCTTGTATCACTATTGTACTGGTGCCATACGTGAGCGTGTAAACTGTACCGTCTGAAACGCACCATACCCCTGCATTCACTACAGCGTGTGAAACGTACCGTCTGAAACGCACCGTACCCCTGCATTCACTACAGTGTGTGAAACGTATCATCTGAAACGTGCCGTACCCCTGAATTCACTACAACGTGTGAAATGTACCGTCTGGAAAGCACCGTACCCCTGCATTCACTACAGCGTGTGAAATGTATCATCTGAAATGCACCGTACCCCTGCATTCACTACAGCGTGTGAAACATACCGTCTGAAATGCACCGTACCCCTGCATTCACTACAGCGTGTGAAACGTACAGTCTGAAACGCACCGTACCCCTGCATTCACTACAGCGTGTGAAACGTACCATCTGAAACGCACCGTACCCCTGCATTCCGTGCGTGTAGCGCATCGAATCACTATTGTAATCGTGCCATACGCGAGCGCACCGTACCACTGCTTTCCGTGCGTGTGTGCGCATCGTATCACTATTGTAATCGTGCCATACACAAGCGCACCATACCCCTGTATTCCGTTTATGTGTGCGCATCGTATCACTATTGTAATCGTGCCATACACAAGCGCACAGTACCCCTGCATTCCGTGCGTGTTTGCGCATGGTATCATTATTGTAATCGTGCCATACGCGAGCGCAGCGTACCCCTACTTTCCATGCGTGTGTGCGCATCGTATCAATATTGTGATCGTGCAACACGCGAGCGCTTGAAACGCACCGTTCACGTGTGTGTATGTAAAAAAAAGAGTTAGGGGACACATAGGGCCCTGAATACATCCTGGTTGTCATTGATAATGAGATTTGAGTGTGTGCTACAGGTGCCATGCAAAAGTCAGTTGGTCATAAATATACAATGTTGCAAAATCATTGTGGAGCTGAAGCTCAAATTTTAAACCATGCAAATGTGTGTCAGGGCCTTATGTGTGAAGGGATTGTATGAAACATAGGATGCAAACTAATCTGGCCTATCACACTGTACTTCTGAAACTGAGAGCCCTTCAGCAGCACTGATTTAAGTCTGCATGCAGCCCTGAGAGAGCACTTGCCTGCACAACATTGGAGTGGACCACACTGCTGCTGTCTGCATCCTCTGGAATATCATGATTGCTCGTACTGTGGATAGGGCCCCAGCCTTCAGTGAGGAGGAAAACAAGGCCCTGCTGGATGCATGTCTACCACAGTACAGCAAGCTGTATGGGAGACCAGAGGAGCAGGTGAGTGCTGACTGCACAACCTTTGAGTGTGCACTTGTTAAGTGAGTGTCACAACATGCATTGTGTATTGGTGGGGCAGACATGCAATGTGTTTGTGAGTGAGTCCCGGGGGTGTACGCTGTGGTGTCCCTCATGAAGAGCATGATGTAGTTCATGTGTGTTCACTCCTCACTTGCATTGTGCTTACTCTGACCTTCACTGCATAGTGATTGACACTTTCAGTCATGCCAGACCTTGGTGGCTTTATTCTCAAATGTCCTGAGATGGAACAGTGTTCCCCTAGGAGTGACAGGTGACTGTACTCACAGATGTTTATGACTTGAGGGGACCTGTGGTGAGATTGTCCAAATGATGTGTTAGATCTCATGTACATTGAAGCGTGTGAATGCTCCTTGTCATCGAGTTGAGTGTGTATGTGATGTCTTGCACCACTGCTGCATGGTGTATGCAGCTGCTCTGCCATCTGATGTGACATGTAAGCAGTGCTGTGTGCCTGAATTGCAAAGCTAGCACGACACCTGCGACACCCCATTGTCAACTGGCACATGTGCAAAGTGAGGGCTGTTTCCGCTGCTGTCAATGACAGGCGAGTGATCTGTGCCAGGGTGTGTCTGTCTGGTCTGCTGAGGGTTCTCAAGTGGAGTGGGATATGTGAAAGCTTGTCACTTGCTGTCACTAACCCTGCAGTTGCATGTGTTGCCCAGTGTGTGCCATGATCTGTGAATCTGTTGCACATGTTGCGCCATCTGTAGGCTTTCAATGCAATTTAGTGCATTGTGGCTTGCACACAGGCCTAATTCACATGGACAATGATGCAAGTCCTGTCACCATCCTATGCCCTGTTCACATTATCAATGGTGTGCAAGTGTGTGTGTCGGGGACATGGTGCAGGTGTAGTGATGTTGTTTCACTTTGTCTTCCTGACAGGTAACTGCCTATGAGAAGGGGGAAATATGGTTGGAGACTGTCAGGGCCGTCAGGTCTGCGGGGGGACATCGCCGGCGGCTGCGCAACATCCAGAAGTGGTGGCGGGACATCCGATGCTGGACCCGGCGTATCGCCCGGGTCCAGCTCGACCTGGAGCCCCCACGCTGGCATGGTGGAAGCCGTCACCTCACCCCCACATGCTCCGGGTCCTGGCAGTCGTCTTTCCAGACCTCGATAGGCAGTTGCAGGAGAGACAGCAGCAAGGAAGGGAGTAGGTACATGGCTGTTTGTTGTGTAGTGTGTCACCTGCTTTTTGAAGTGCTCTGAAGCCTGGCTACACTCCCACAGTTGTGGTGTCTGGTCATACAGGTTATATGTGAGTGTCTTTTCCATTCACCATAGTCACCTGGTACTCATTTTTATCCCTTCCCCTCCTTCACATGTGTCCCCTGGTCTGTGTGTAATCACATTTACATCATGCTCATCTAGAGTGCAAGGAGATAAGCCTGCACATTGATTTCCGCATCATGTGGGAGGGTGGTCTGTGACATGGGTTGAGACCTTGCCTGTGCCATGACCTGTGCACTGTGTTTTGGCTTAATATTTGTTTTCACTGATGAGTCTCAACATAGGAGTGTGAGGTCTCTACTGCACACCCTGGCAGCATGCAATTCCCATGTTGGGTTCTCAGACATGATGTACATCAGTGTGAGATGTGCATAGTGCCATGACGGTTACTCATGGTATAGTCAGCTCATTCCAGACCCATGGATCAGTGTGCCCACTACAGTCCCCTGAGACACCCTGGCCTCCTAATCATGTGTGTCATCCAACACTGTGCCCATTCTATGTGGCTTCAGCATGGGTCTGCCTTAGTGGTATTGTTCCCTGGCATAGATTCTATTTTTCCTGTGTCTGCTACATGTGTCCACTGGACATGGATACAAGATTTGGCTTGTGCATACTCACACTGGGCAGTGCCTATTCACAACAATGTGTTGTTGGTTGTTTGTGGGTAATATGTATTGCCATCCCCACAAGGTGAGCTGCTGTTACTTTTTGAATTGTTGCAGCACAGTTTTTGCTACCCTGATTCGAGGTCTCACTTCTTGAGCTGTAGCAGTCACATTGACTGAGGTATGGGGGTGTTGTGCAGGAGAGGTCTACATGGGCCTGCCTGATTTAGCCTTGCCAGGTCTGACCTGTGGGTGTGAATTGGCTGATCAATGATTCACCATGCACTGCCCCAATGATGTTGGCCAGTGATTTCATTTGGGGCTTGGCAGCCGGTGTCATTTGGTTCCAGACACGATTGTGCATCATACAATTTTGCCACATGTATGTAGTTCAGATGCTACGGTGTATTGTGTTAGTGTGCACACTTCTGCGTTGACATTTTGCCTGGGGATAACGGTGTGTCCACAATGCAGCAATGATTTTGTTCATCACAATTGCAGGCCCATTAGCTGAAGCATTGTCCTCAGTTGGGACATGTGTGCCACTTCACATGACAACCAGTAGGTATTTTGGGCACGCAACTGTGTCATCAGGGAATGGATGCCCATGTGAGGACTGTCATATTTCAGGTAGTGTCACTCACAAGACTTATAAAAAGTTGTTCATGTTTTGGATGTGTTAATATGATGAATTGTGTAAATGACACTAATGTGCCTGCATGATACTTGTCTCACAAGGTAGTGCAGACAAAACAACATTCCACTTTCGTCAAAGAAGCAGGCAGCTTTTCAAAGAGTCCAGTGTTAGTGATTAATGATGTGCCTTGATCTCCATATACATGTCCCCACAGTGGTCTTGAGGTCTTGAAACTCGTTTGTTGTCGATTGTACAAAGTAATGAGTGTCAAGACATCCAGAACTCCGTTGGACCATGTATGTGGCAAATCTGCAATTCCATTTGTTTCTAACAGTGTTTTATCTTACAGGGTGCCAGCTGTTTCAAAGAATGTGTAAATCTTTTTTGTGGTCATTTCATTTTGAGACATCTGTCATGCAGGCACATACGTGTTGCCTTCACGAGATGGTGAATTACCACATTCAATACATGTTGATTGTGTAAAGTGTGGTGAGTCCCAAGATGCTAACATTTCTTTAAATTGATTTTTTAAACAATATACTTACAGGGCTCTGAGTGTTGTATCACATTGGGGAGTGAGGTGGGTTATTGTTCCCTGAGGGTCACCACTACTGTTACTTTTTTTGCGTATTTGAGGTGGCATCACTTCATTGTATTGATCAGCTCTCCTGTAAACAAACAGTAGCCTCTATGTGTAATTCTCATTCAAGTTGTGGCCTGGTGTGTTCTTTGGATCCTTGTGTCCAAGTAGCATTATGTCCATACCAACTGGGCAGTACAAGTCTCAAATATGTTCAGGGCTATCTGGCTGTTACTGATGATGCATGCCATGATTTGCAGTGTGACCTACTGTTTTTGTGCTCATGTGTCAGATGTGTACAGGTGACTGATGCCTTTCTGTTTCTTCTACTTGCCCACAGCATCATCATCAACAGAGACAGAAGGAGACACATGCACGGACCAAGAGGAGGGACCCAGCAACAGTGCCACCATTGCTGTGGAGTCGGAGGGAGCCAATGGCACGGAGGGTGAGGCGAGTCGGCCTGCGGACCTTTTGGAAGGCGACACTTCCTACCATGCAGATGGGTCCGCCTCTGACTACCTGGAGGAGGGGGAATACACCGCAACATCCGACAGCAGCAATGTGTCTGTCCCCGCCTCCTCCAGTACCATCTCCACCCTCCCAGTTGCTCCAGTCCCTTCTGTCCGTGCAGCCCCCCATGTCTCCTTCGGCCTAGGCACCACACCCCCTGCCCCTGTCACCCCTGCTGCCCTCAGTGGGGAGTCTGTGACCCTACTCCGGAAGATTCAGGTTGGTCAGACATCAATGCTGACAGTCCTCCAGACTAAAATACTGACCCAGTTGTTGTCGTTGATGGAGGTCATGTCAGCTATGATGTCTGACCAACGTTGGATTCTCACGTCCATGGACTCCTCACTGACGGCAGCAGTTGCCCTCCTGCAGCGGTCTGCTCCCCCTCCTTCAGACCCAACCACACTACCCTCTCCCATACCTGTCCAAAGCACACGCAGAAAGGTACGATCATGCACACCAACGGACACATGCAGCACACCCCAACGAAAGTCAAAGTACACACGTCCTGGCACACAACCTCAGAGGGCGCCAGGCACACCCACAGGGACTGGTGTCAGAACACAGACAGGCAGCCAAACTCACAGTCGGCAACATGCACAGTCCTTAACCTCCACTCCCATAGTGTCCCCGGGTGCAGGGGATAGTCTTGATGACTTGGCAGGAGTGTGCAGCGCTGAGTACCTTTCCACCTTTGGTGCTGCACAAACCACTGAGGACGATACGTCCCACCCTGCACCCACGACACCTACCCTTCCCACTACTGTCCCTTTGGTGCCTGGTGCTGAACCCGATGATGCCCCCAAGGGTCAACAGACCATTAGTCCATTCCTGTGCAGGCAAGTTTGGGGTAGACGACCTCCCCTACGTCCCCCAAAGGACTGTGTTATGGACTGCCAATTGGACACTTTAGAGCTTGGACTCATTTTTCCACTTATTTGATTTTGAAGCTTAATAAAGCCTTTTATTTTGCATTCTACACTATTGTATTTCAGGTACTTGATCTTGTTGATGCAGGCCCTGGAGTTGGTGTCATGGTAATGTTTTGGGGTTGTGAACTATATTTTTTGATGACGGTCATGAAGTGGACCATGGTATCTGTGTGTCTTCACAATGTCTCTGCAATTAACCATTGGTTGTGTAGGTTCAGTTTGGCTACAGACATTGTCCCAAAAAGTGTTCCTTCCTCTGTGACACCTGAGATCTTCACTGCAGACAGGTGCACAATTGTTGTGCTGACATGTGTGCACATTTCCTGTTTGGTGACGGTTCCCTTCAGCAAGGGCCATACCTGCTCACAGATGCTGCTCATTTGTCTGTGCCAACCATGCTACTCACTGTACTCATGTTTTGATTATGTACAAATGCCTTCATGGACACATTCACCCTTTTTGGCACTATGCATGTGTGTTATCACAGCCTACCCCTATGTTGGAAATTGTTCTGCAGGGTATTTGGGCACATGACTCACAATTCTGAGCATTGTACCTAAGGGTTTTGAAAACTATTCCTTCCATGATAGACTACATCTTGGTGGTCTGCCGACCACCTGGACATTCATATCAGCGCAGGAATGTACTTGACAGTGTGTGTTCTATTTCGCTCTCTTTGTTTCGTGGCCTATTACATCACTAGACACTATAGTGTCATGATGGTCGGGTGTGTATTTAGTCAGTAAACTCCATGGGTGGGTATGCATGTGGAATTCGACATCACACCCACATGTGGTGTGTCACACAGTGTGTGACAGTAATCCATCCTCCAGGGAGTGGGACACTGCTGTAAGTGATGTGTTGCTATGGCACTGTCATGAAAGTCACAAGTTAGGGATGTGCACATACCCCCATGTAATTGTGGTATGCTGATGATGATGTAAAACCCCTATATCTGAACAGTGCTAGGAGTCCTCTGCACCCACCACTTATCAGTCTGGACACTGCTGGGAGTCATATCCACCCACTCCCATACTGTTGGCCTATGCTGGGAGTCCTCTGCACCCACCCCTCCTCTGTCAGGACACTGCTGGGAGTCATATCCACCCACCCCCATACTGTTGGCCTATGCTGGGAGTCCTCTGCACCCACCCCTCATCTGTCTGGACACTGCTGGAAGTCATATCTACCTACCCCTCATCTGTCTGGACACTGCTGGGAGTCACATCCACCCACCCCCATACTGTTGGCCTATGCTGGGAGTCCTCTGCACCCACCCCTCATCTGGCTGGACACTGCTGGGAGTCATATACACCCACCCCTCATCTGCCTGGACACTGCTGGGAGTCATCTGCACCCACCCCATATCTGTCTGGACCCTGCTGCGAGTCATATACACCCACCCCTCATCTGTCTGGACACTGCTGGGAGTCATATACACCCACCCCTCATCTGTCTGGACACTGCTGGGAGTCATATTTACCCACCCCCATACTGTTGGCCTATTCTGGGAGTCTTCTGCACCCACCCCTCATCTGTCTGGACACTGCTGAGAGTCATACCCACCCACCCCTCATCTGTCTGGACACTGCTAGGAGTCATATACACCCACCTCTCAGATGTCACGACCGTACACCAACATTCATGGAGTGTGTGCGGGTCGTATCACTATTAGACTGGTGCCATACGCGAGCGTGAAACACACCGTATCCCAAGGTTCATGGCGTGTGTGCGGGTCGTATCACTTTTATATTGGTGCCATACGCGAGCGTGAAACTCACCGTACCCCAACATTCATGGAGTGTGTGCGGCTCGTATCACTATTGCAATGGTGGTATAGGCGAATGTGTAAGACGACCGTACAAGTAGACTTCCGTTGTTGCGGTACGTTGTACTCATCGTCTGCGCCGTTGTCGATTTCTAAGCACCAGGTCAAAGGCGTATAGGGCTGGGATGACACGGACGATGGAGTTCATGGCGTGTATGTTGCGTACCGGGGTGCGGTTCAAACCAGACTTTGCTTTTACGGCTGTTTTTAGCTCCCGTAGAAAAACGGTCATACAGAGTGTCGCAGAGACGAATTGTTCTTGCTGGGCCGGAAACTGCTGCTTGTTTACGTCCGGACGTCGCGTACTGCGTGAACCAGATACAAATCGTATGTATTATTTGGTCGTACGGTGTTTGATACAATTCGTACGGAGATCTGCTTTGGGTTTGGGTCGTACTTGATCGTACGTACGGGGACGTTGAAGCTGTACGAATCGTACAGGAAAACGCGATTTGTAGGGGATTTTACTGAATCAGAATCAACCCCAGAGTGTACAGATGGTTATACACACTCAATTGGCCAAACAGGACATGTGCTTGGTCCTTGTAGAAGTCCCGCTTGGGCCAAACTCTAAATCGAGGTTTATGTGTCTGCTTTAGCGAAAGAACCATGGCATGTTCTATTATTTACAATGAAAACATTAAATGGCTTGATGAATCCGCTATCTTTGAAGCTAAGTTACTTTTAAGAAAATAAGGCAAGTGGCTGTTTTGAAAAACATAGCAGAAACATTTAATTGGTCAAAGTCCCATGTGTAGTTCCATATCTCTTTTTATACAACACAGCTCGGTAAAACACAAAACACCAAAATAACGATGACATATTTTTTATTTGACTGTCTTCTTTATCCCACTCTAATTTACTCACATTTTTGCCATGGTGTGAAGTGTGTATACATTTCCGTGTCATACCTTCATAATGTCTTCAGCTTTTTTATTAGATGTCCTAACAATAACTTTTAATTGAAAAAAAGCAGCAGTAATACATTTATATACTACATTGTGTACTTTTAACTTTTGCAAACAATATCACTTTTTAAAATGTAATCATGGTTATTTAGGACCCTGGGCCTTGCTCACTGAACTGATTAAACTGATTAACTGTAAATTGTAGCTGATGGCATTCTTTGTCCATTTTTTTATTGAAATTGTATTGAAATTTCGATTTTATTTGCATAGTGCTTACTACACCTCAGGATGCGTTGAAGTGCGTTAAGGCAGGTACTACATTACTCCCAAAGTTAGTAGTAGATCCAGTTGTATTGTTAGTTATTGGGATTAGCCATGTGTTACTCTCATGACAATGCCATACTGAGACTGATAGAGTGCTTACAGCAGTCTAAATTGTATGGGTGCATTATACTCATGGTTTACACGCACTCACATGTATTTTATCATTTGCAGTGTTTTACATATATTAAGATGCATTTATCCACACTGTATAAGTAGTGAAATGTAGTGTACACAATAAAGTAGGATTTTACATGCATTAGAGACACTTATAATTCCTGTTTGTTAATGTGCAGTTTGACATTATATCCATATAATATAACCATGTATTGTTAAAGTTGCCTGCACTATAGGACTAGAACTGCAGGTTGTTTTTGATTCCCAATAGCCTTCGTTGCTCAAGAAATAATTAAAAGAATCCTTTATGTATGTGAGACAGTATGTTCTCATCCTACTGCAGGTGCAGGAATTCGACCTCGTTATTCTTAGTTTGAGAAGATACCCGGAATGTCTTTGAAGAAGTCTGAAAAGCGAGAAGGGAGGATGTCTTCCGTGCCTGGCCTATCTGAACCTCAAGGCCACTAGATGACAAGAAGAACTTAATTAAAGCGTCTATGGAAATCTACTAGAGAATATTACAAGTGAAACAGTTTGTCATGTGATACATTTGAGAGGGGCTGAACTTTGTCTTTTTGTATGATGTGCAGGGACAGAAAGAGAGAGACTTCTGCATTTTTAAGAGGAGAAGGAGCATCTTAGAACGAGCTCCATAGCCTTAAGCTATCTGACCAATTTAACGTGAGTACTTCTTAGGAAGTCAACATGGGCTGACACCTTTGGGGTATGAGATAAGGGAGGACCCTCAGTGAGAGCAGTGTGGGGAAAGATACCCTTTGTTTTGTTTCTCATGAATAAGGATTTGGACTCAGTGTCCATTCTGTGTTCATTTTGATTTTGGAGTTCATCACATTATGCCTTCTATGCTAAATTAATTATATTCGTAGGTTCGGCTCCGATATTGATTTTTATGTACCTATATTATCTGGTTTTAAGGTGTGTTTATATCCAATAATTTTTGGCCTTATAATAAAATCCATAAACTGGAATTCGGAGTCTGTGGTCTTTTAGACATAACTAAATTGTGAGTATAATTTTTAATTGTTTACTCCCCTCAACCACTTTCAGCAGGCAAATAAAAGACCATCTGTGCTGAATTTAGTAGGGAAGGCAATAACTAAATTTAGCGTAATCAAGAACAACCAACTAATGTGTTTGCAGTGTGACATTGTGCTTGTTCCATTGATTGTGCTGGAGTTCCCTTTCGGAGACCTTTGAATAAGGTTGAGGGAGCACCTTTAGCCTATATTTATTGTTCTAGCTATGATTTTGAACTTCTTTTAGGGTCCTGTTTTGACCTTTTCTCTTCTCCTCTTACGAGCATGTTCCTCTTTGAATTTTTCCATCCATGACATTTGGCTGTGTTCATTTAATGCTTCGATTGCTCATGGAAATCCCCACAACCCTCTCCCTGTTAGTCCTCGTACAGGTATACTTCACTTCATTGAATACTGGATGGGTGCGAGGAAGAGAAGGAGTGGTAATATAATTTGTCAGGAAAATGTTAACTTAGAAATTGTTTTGTGTCACATGTATGATATCAATTAGAGAGAGTCTAAATTTCACTTTTGCTACTGCTATGACATCACTCATTACAGGATTGTTTGCAGTCGGCTTTATAGTTGCTTTTCTTCGTTTCTTTTTTTTTCATGGTCTTGTTCAGGCATTTTGTTTCCCCGTTTGTTCTGTCAAGTTATGCGATTATTAGCTTTCCACTTAAATTTTGTCTCTGTATTTAGCTGATAATGAATTTTATAAACTATGCAGATCGAGGAATGCACATTTTGTCGGGTATATTTATTTAATAGACAATGTAACTATTCATTTGTAGGTATTGCATCCGATTATGTTCTTAATAGGTATCAATAATAGAAATATATTTTACCCATCAGGTCCGGAGCACATGCATTTTGTTTTAATGCCATTACGTAAGATTCTTTCTTGTTACAGAACGGTTTGTTGCTAGGAGCTTTACCTGGTCTTGAGACGTTTTGCCAGTCTGCTGTTTCTTTATTTTTGGAGCCTAGTTCGAGAGCTGGTTGGAGAGCTATATTCCGTTGTTTCTTGCTCTCCTCAGATTTTTTTCAGTCAGCTATGTCAATTTTGTTAGAGCATTATTTAGAGTATCACTTTTGGGATTGTGGTGGCAGCTATATTGATTTTTTTTTCTGTATCTTACTTGGTTCACTTTTGTACTGTTCTTCATCAGAGCTCTCTTGCTAAGGACCTGCCTCCCCACTTTAGTTTATTTATTTATTTTATTTTTTTAATTTGTAAGGCGCGACAGCTGCCCAAAAAGGGTTTCCCGGTGCCGAGACACAGCATAAAGATGGCAGGAGATTACTGGCTATTCTAGTTATGGTATGTGAATCTGTAGAGCGCAACTCATCTGCTTTGAGGGTATCCAGTAGGGTAGGCTTGAGGGTGAAGGAGTAGCTCATTCCTGTTTTTTCTCAAAGAGCTATTATTTAATTCTATGTGAATGTGTAGAGCTCTCTGCCAGCTTGGCTTGTGCTTGCTACAACAATTGATGAACAGAATGCTGATCAATGTCAAACACTCACTCGACTATAGAGATCTGGGCCTATGTTAATAGTTTTTTGCTCCCCATGCCATTCCAGTTTAAACCCAGCTGTGTGCAAATCAGCCTTGACCCTACTCCCTATGGGAACAGTCCAGCCCGAGCTGCCAGGCCAAGTCCACCCTGAACCGTAAATAAACATCCTGGGACCGGTTTCAGGGCATCACCGCTCATCAGCCAGGCTAGTTTGACTCCAGTGGCATAGAGAGCATGGACCCATGTCTGGGCGTACCCGTCCCACTCAGGTGACAAATGCAAAAACAACAATTGATGGACAGAATGCAGATTAATGTATTAAGTTTTACTCTATTTTCCTGAATTGGTGTGGGATTTTTCTTGTGTTGTGTCTTCACTATATTATTGTTTGTAATCCCGCATAAATACTTTACACTTAGATGTCAAGCCTGTCTGCTTTTATTGCAAGCTACCAGAGGATGAAGCACAGTTTCATTTAGTGACTTTTTGTGGTTCACCCCGACAAGGATTGTGGCTGTTGCTTGAGAAGGGCTCACACCCCCTGAACCAACAACTCAATTTTTCACACTCTTCAACAAACATTACTTGAGGAATCCTTTGTACTATGTATGAAGCAGCTCAAGCACTATACAAATATTCCTCCATACAGAAAAGTCAATTTTTATTATCTTGTATGGGATCTGAAACCTATATTTGCAGTTTTGTATGTATTAAATCAGCCTACGATGCTTCCAACTCAATCTCTCTATGTTGACTTGTTACATGTTTTCTATTCTAAGGTTGCTACCATCTGCTGTGAGATCAGATCAGTTAACTCTGAAATCGTGTTCCACTTTTGCTCCTTCCCTTTGTATACTACTGAAAATGTTTTTCCCTAATGCACATGCAGGAAGCTGATATACACAAGATCCTGACTATTCTTAAAACAGCAATATGATTTGTAGGTTTATTAATACTTACTTGCTTCTGGACTGGTCAACAAAGTTGTGAGAAAGACAAGGTAACTCCACTGATTAAAAAGCCCAGACTCAATCCCTGTGATCTCAAAATCTTCCACCACCCTATGATGCTTTTTACCTGTCTTTGATATAATTATGTAAAAACATATAGCCAGGTGGCTTCCCGACCAATTGGACTCCATGAAACTCTTGAGGTTTGCTTTTGGGCACGACAAGAAGAACAGCTTTTTGGTTGCTGTAATTAACGAGCTGAGGTCTTCGATGGATCAAAGGGAAACAGCTGACCTGCTACTTTTAGACCTCTCTGCGGTGTCAGTTAATGTCAGTCATTCCATCTTGAATGACACTCACCACTGGAGAAGTGTGGTTCAATGATTAGAGCGGCAGACCCTGATGCAGAGGTCTAGCCCGGGACCAGGGTTCAATTCCCCGCCTCGGCGGGTCTTGGGCCCAAAATTCCACGGACCTGATAATTCTCGCCTCAGTGCCTATTCCAATCATGAAGTCCCACTCTGCAACTCTGGGCAATAGCTTGCTTAATCTCCACAACGGCCCCCACAATGCTAAGGATGCCTGGCCGCCACCTTGGGGGTGCCCAGGAGTGGACGCCTCACAGGGAAAGCCAGGATGGGTTCCACAGCGGTATTCATACAAGCGCCTTGAGACCCTTGCGGGTGAGTAGTGCGCTATACAAGTATCAATTTACATTTACTGATCCATATAATTCTGTAAGAGTACTTGGGTAACAGGCTAGTTGGTTATGTCTGTGAGGAACATCTGGTTACATTGCAAATGTTCTAGCAAGATTATACTATAGAGAAGTGTATTAAAAGAACATAAGTTACAAGGGTTTTTTTATTTGGAAGGTTAGCTCATGCAAAGGTCTCTAATTGCTACATAGTTCTGTATTATGAAGGTGTGAACACCTGTTGTTTTGTAGATAGTTAGAGCCAGATGTAGGTAAAATCTAATTTGCAAATCCTTAATAGCGAATTTTACTGATTTGCTATTAAGGACCCACAAAATTGAATGCAGGTAGGAATTGCTAAACTACTAGTGAATCCTTAATATTCCTTATTAACGAATCTCAAATTTAGATTCTCTAATAAGGAATATCTACCCATTCATTCCTATGGGCTAGGAGGCCAATAGGAATGAATGGGAAGATATTCTCTATTTGCGATTCCCTATTAGAGAATCGCAGATAGAGGGTCGCTATTTCAAGGGTGCCAGGGTGTTAAAAGGACACCCTGTTGCACCCCTGAAATGTAAATATGTGCACATGTGGCGCACATACATGCCCTAAGGGCATGAATGTATGCCACATGCACTTTGAAAAAAGCAAAAAAGTACTTTTTTAAAGGAAATCGCTAATTACCACCAACTTGAAGTTTGTCATAATTAGCGATTCCTTAAGGCTAAAGTGCACTTTCTTTTGTGCTGCTTACATTGCATTTTAGGGATCGCAATTTGTGATTCCTTTAATGCAAGAGCAAAAAAAGGAATCACAATTTTGCGATTCCTTATTTTGCTAGTAAGTTTAAACTCACCTACATTGCTTGCAGCCAAATAGCGATTGAAAACGCTGAAATTCGGAGGAGGAGCTTCGCGGGCAAGCAAGATGGCCGCGTAAGCTCGGAGCTCCGGAGACCCTCCGACCCTCCGCATAAATCCTGTTCCACGGTGCTGGATTCTTGTTGGTGAACGGTCGTTGAGACGGGATCTGCTGTCCGATTCAAAATCCGACACTTATAGACAAAGATACGTCGTGCTAAAGATTCGTGCCAGGGACGATCCATTGTCTTGGTGATGGCCGACGGCAGCGACGCTGAAGCGCATGATCGATATGCCGAGTGAGTGACTCCAGCGCCAACCAGCGGAGTACGCGAAGTTGCGAAGTGGCCTCTTGCTGAATACACATCTGCGGCTGCTACGCTTCGCATCTGCTTGTGTGCTTGAAGGGGTTTTGGTGTACCATCTTTTGTTCAATCCCCGGCTCTAAC
The DNA here is from genome assembly GCF_964263255.1 of Lissotriton vulgaris. Lineage (NCBI taxonomy): Eukaryota > Metazoa > Chordata > Amphibia > Caudata > Salamandridae > Lissotriton > Lissotriton vulgaris. The sequence goes on from NC_141691.1 coordinate 879,542,542, forward strand.
ATGACGGGCAAGGGCGACCCAGACAGAACTGTGAATCGGGCCAGTAGGAAGACGGTCCAACCCCAGACAAACAAGATTGACCGCTATGCCCAACAAAGGACCTCGCCGATTGTGGCCACCCATTCAAAAGACTCTCTACGTGCGGGTTCGCCGGACGAGTCGAAGCCGACACTCCGGGACATCATGGGGGCTATAGCTGGCATCAGATCGGAGATGCACAAGCAACACGAGGTCCTGATGCACAAAGTTGATACCCTGGTGATCGACCTATACCTAATCAGGGCCGACCTCGGCAAGACTAATGACAGGGTGAAATCGCTAGACATCAAAACCGCGAGCCTCACGACTGATGTCTCGGACCTGCAGACGGAGGTCCGGAACCTGAGGTCTGTCAACGATCTTTTTTTGAGGCGGCTGGAAGATTTCAAGGGATGTGCCAGGCGACAGAACATCCGAATTATTGGGGTTCCGGAAGGTGCAGAGGACTCGGCCACTGATCTCTTCGTCGAGGAACTGATAAAGACTCATCTGACCCCTGCGGGACTCAGCCATTTCTTTTCAGTTGAGCGGGCCCATAGAATGCCGGGTGGACCGCCCAAGTCGGGCACCTCGCCACGACCCATCATAGCCCGCCTGTTCAATTTTAGAGATCGGGACGTGATCCTACAGGCCTCGAGACGACACGGGCCCCTCAAGTTCCAGAACGCGGATGTCAACTTTTACCCAGATTTTACTACGGCGGTTCAGAGACAGCGCCAAAGTTTTGCGGGAGTGAAGCGGCGTCTCAGAGACTTGGGGATGAAGTATTCTATGATGTTCCCCGCTAGACTGCGTATTGAACACGATGGTCGTGCTGTGTTTTTTGACATGCCTGATGTGGTAAGCGACTGGCTGGACACCTTGCCGCACAGACGAGAGGAACGGGAAGAACATTCGGAGGGCGCCTCGGGAGGCCCCGATCGTCAGGAGTAGAACTCATTTCACTGACTTTGTCGGTCGGTGGTCCTGTTGACAATGACCAATAAGCCATACTGTTGCACTATATGGTGAATATCCTTCTTTCTAACATGGAGGGTGGAGGGGGGGACTACGTGATCTCCTTTCTTCTCTAGGGTCTTCTTGTAGTTTAGTTTATGGGGCGACAGGCACACTGCTGGTTGGGAGGGCTACTTAGTCTACTGCAGGGGTGCAGGGTGGGGGGTGGTTCGATGGTTGGTTCTGTTTGCTTTCTTTGTTTCTTCTTTCTTTTTCTAAGGTAATGCAACGAATGCTCTAATTCTTTCACTGTATCTATGAGGCCTACTGGGGTCGGCGAAGGCCCATGATTTGATGATGGGGGGTAGGAAATTAAAAGTTCTGTGTTGGAATGTTAACGGCTTGCATGATCGCATCAAGAGAGGGGTGGTTTTGCAACTGTTTAGAAGATGTATGCCTGATGTTATTTTGTTACAGGAGACGCACTTGGTGGGTAATACGTGTCGAGCGCTTAACAGGAAGGGTTTCAAACTGGTGGCACATTCGGGGTTTTCCTCAGGGTCCCGGGGGGCAGGGATTATGATGCACACGTCTCTCCCATTTGAGATTGACTCCAGTGTTGTGGATGAGAGGGGGCGGTACGCTGCCGTCACGGGGAGATGGGAGGGGCGGTCGTTGATTCTGGTTTCAGTTTACGTTCCCCTGGGGCTACAAAACAACACTTTTCAGGACCTTGGAGGCGCCATCTTGGGCCTACCCGAAGGGTTGCTTATTGTGGGAGGTGACTTCAACTCAGTCTGCTTGGGGACCTTGGACAGACATCCGCCCAGAGATCTCTGTAGTTCACAATCCTGGTTGCCCGATTTCCTCGACACCATGGGTCTGATTGACTGCTGGAGACTTATGCATCCCACCCAGATTCAATACTCGTTTCACTCGGGGGCGCACGGTAGCCTCTCTAGAATAGATTATGTCCTGGCCCTGGCGGCCCATGCGCCGGCGATTTCCGAGGCCCGCTTACTGGCGAGGGGCATCTCGGACCATTCACCGGTCTGGGTGTCTTTCGACTTCGACATCATGGTCACCGAACGGCCTGTAGTGGTTAACCCGTGGTATTTTCGAAACCCGAAGACGCGCGGACTCCTGGCCAGAGCCATTGAGCTCTATTTCTCTGAGAACACTGGGTCGGTCGCATCAGCCGCCATTTTATGGGAGGCGTTTAAGACGGTTCTCCGAGGTGAGGCTCTCGCCATTATAGCGGACGTCCGGAGGCACAGAGATGCCGACATGGTGCGCATCGAAGCAGAGATTATGGAGCTGGACTCTCAATTGGAAGCGGGCCCGACGCCTGAGTTGCTCCATGCTTTCTCGCTTAAGCAATCAGAATATCGTGATATTGTTTCCGATGCTGCCAAAGTCATGGGTAGGGAACAACAGGGTAGAATTTACGATGTCGGAGACAAGGCGTGCAAGCTCCTTGCTTGGCTTGACAAGAAGGAGAGAGCTGGTCGCGTGGTTCCGGAGGTGTTGGGGGACGATGGCCTGCTTGTCACCGATCCGAAGGCAATAGTTGAGTCGTTCTCGGACTATTTTGAGAGCATTTATACTTCGGTCTCGGACCGGTCTGAGACCGACTCCGTTGCACTTTTGGCGGGAATAGATCTCCCGTGCCTGTCGGAGACGGACCATGACGGCTTAGATAAGGACATCACTGCGGATGAGATAGCCCTTGCCATTCGTTCCCTCAGACCTGGTAAGGCGCCCGGCCCCAATGGTATTCCAGTGGAACTGTATAAATCAAGCCCGATGTTGTTTCTCCACCCCTACGGAACATGTTCTTGGAGGCACGAGAGACGGGCATGCTTCCCCACGACCAGAGGCAGGCCACCATTGTGGTTATACATAAGGAAGGGAAACGGAGAGATTTGTGCCGATCGTATCGTCCCATCTCTCTGTTGAATGCAGAGCCTAAGATTCTTGCCAAATTGCTGGCCAACCGTCTGATTGGCGCAATTGGCGACCTAGTGCACCCGGACCAGTCGGGCTTTATTCCACACTGCAACACGGCCCTTAATCTCCGCAGACTCCATGGAGCCCTGGCTAGGGCTCACACACTCAGGGAGCCAGCTGTTCTGGCGTCGTTGGATGCCACAATGGCGTTTGACTCCCTCGAATGGAACTACCTGTGGGCAGTGTTGGCGAAGCTCGGCTTCGGCCCGGAATTCGTAGGGTGGGTTAAAATTCTATATGCCAGCCCGCTGGCCAACGTGACGGTCAATGGTCGAGTATCCGCGTCCTTTGCTCTTCAGAGGGGCACTAGGCAGGGCTGTCCCCTGTCGCCCCTTCTGTTCGCACTGGCACTTGAACCGTTGGCAGCCTGGATACGGCACCACCCTGACATACATGGCATTCGTTGGTCCCCTGGATTCGAGGACCGAGTGTCATTATATGCAGATGACATCCTTCTGTATCTTACCTCCCCTTGCAAATCTCTCATCGTAGCATGTGACGTGCTTCGACTCTTTGGCCGGCTTTCTGGCCTGGTCATTAATTGGTCGAAGTCTCACTTATACGTTCTGAGAGGAGGGACACCTCGTCTTCCGAGGGACTGTGGCATACAGGTGGCAAGGAAGGGATTTAAATACCTGGGAATCTATATTTCAATTGACCCCAAGGCACGCTACGAGAACAATCTGCTTCCCCCTCTTATTCGTCTCCGACGTGATGTAGAGGGTTGGTGTAAACTTCCTCTCTCCCTTCTTGGGCGTGCGGCGTTATTTAAAATGATGTCCCTGCCCAGGTTCCTGTATGCCCTGCAAAATACTCAAGATCCAGTCCCGGCCAGATACTTCGGGGAAATCGAGAGCTTGCAACGTGCCCTGCTCTGGGATGGCCGGCCACGCATTGCTATCACGAAGCTCACGCTCCCGTGGTATGACTGCGGCATAGCGTTGCCCGACGTGCGGAGATACTATTGGGCCTCCCAGTTGGTGGCCCTTAATCACGGTCTCTATGGCCCGGCAGATAGTCCAGGTTACGCCATGGATCGGTGGCTCCTGGACGGTGGGAAATATCATAGGGCGCTGTACACGAGATCTCTTGATAGGCGGATGTCTGGGCCAACGAAAACCGCTGTGCACATCTGGAGAACGATTACAAAGGCGCAGGGGTGGAAAGACAAACTCACAATGGCAACTCCACTTTACGACTCCGAGATTCTGGGTAAATTGTGGCACACTTAGGGATTCGGAAGTGTGTGGAACGCGCACAGCAAATTGTTTATCCACAAGGTAAACTTAGGTAAAGTCTGTAGTGTGCTCTGAGGGAATCCCTGTCCGACCAGACTGAGAGTAATATCCACAAGAACTAATACACAGCTCTCCCTCTTGGGAGAGAGCACCTCTAGGCACAACTGAGTGGTGACCGGTGGTCTTCTTCCATACGTCTCAAAATATGTCAAAAGTTCAATCCTGACACAAAGAGAGTGGTATTTCCACTTTCACGATTTATTGAACACATTGTAATTTCATGGTTCATTGGTGGATACTTGAATAGTTCATATTCATTAGTTGACAATCGACGATATATACATGATCAAAACAAATCCCGATGCATTTCGGGCCCCGCCCTTCGTCAGGTGATTACTCTACAAACAAAATGAAAGAATCAACGTATCAGAAGGATATCCACATCTCAAGTAGTATTAAAACATAGCAATAATAGACGTGAGAGTCAAAAGAAAACAAGATCCATAACCAACCAATCTGTGAAAAAGATTGGGGGAAATGGTGTGATGAACGAAAAAAAAGGTTAACCAAAACATGAGCTAACGGTAAAAAGGTGTGGCATCCCAAGTTCAAAAGTGACTACATAGGGTGAAAGAGCTGGTGGTGTTAGTAAGAAGTGTCAAAGCTTGTGTTCGCAATTGGAAATGTGACCGTAAAATAGTCAGCATGCAAGTGCTAAGAATCGCCAGTAATGCGTTTAGGAAGCGTAGGTCCCCGTAGGGTACTCACAGTCGGCAGACTACGCGTTCACTACGCGGAGTTCCCGGTTAGCGTCTGTGTACCAAGCGGAACAGTGGTGAGCTGAGAATTGAAGTGGAAAGTGAACAACATAAAGAAAGGACTATCGAAAAGCGTTCTCAAAAGTGAGCGCCATATTGGAGAGTGTATTAGTCAGAGGAGAAAGGAACGAAGAAAGAGGGTGAACTTAGTGAAACTGAAAAGTAAGAACTTACCTTTCAACAACCAATGAAACATGGTAACTTATCCAAAAGGGAAAGGAACACTCTAAAGAAATTGGCTGACAATCCCACCATCACCTGCCAGAATGCTGACAAGGGCGGCGCTCTAGTGATTATGGACTCGAGTTTCTATGAAGAGCAAATTGAGGCTCACATAATGGATACCAATACATACGACGTCCTCTCAAGGGACCCCACCAGTGATTTTACCAGAGATTTGGTTAATATCATCAACCATGCTTTTGAGAATGGCACTATAAATGACAAAACCAGACGACACCCAACAGTCTGAAACCTCCTGTGTTGCACATGCTTCCTAAGATACACAAGCATCCCACGAAACCTCCATTTCGCCCAATCGTATCTACCAAAGGAACTATTCATGAGAACACTGGTAAATTTCTAGATCAATAATTTCAACCATTTGTCTTGAAAACAACATCACACGTACGAGACACCACTGACTTTCTTTTGAAACTTGAATCCACCATGGAAGGATTGAGAGACAGTGATTTGATCATGTGCACCGTAGATGTCACATCACTCTACACGTCCACCCCCCATGATTGGGGTATGGAAGCTATTGAACAGGTTTTAGCTTCATCTGATTTGGATCACGATTTGAAAGTATTTTTGATGGAATTAACAACGTTTACTCTCTACCACAGTTATTTTACCACACTGGGCAAATGGATACACCAACTCAATGGTACGGCCATGGGAAATTGCGCAGATCCTTGCTACGCGAATATCTTCATGAGGCAATTCGAAGAGACACACATCTTGAGCCAAACCAGTTGGCTGGTACATGGGAAATTATATCTACGCTACATAGATGACATTTTTCTACTTTGGGACGGCACCGCTGAAACTTTGGTTGGTTTCTTAACCTCCTGGAATAACATCAACGACAGGATACAATTCACGTGGGATTACAACAAAAGTTGTATTCATTACCTTGATGTCGAAATCCGTAGAGACACAGGTCAATGGTGCACCACCATTTTTCGTAAACCGACGGACGGGAACTCCACACTCTACATTACAAAAGTTTTCACCCTTGGGATTTAAAGAACAATTTACCCTATGCTCAACTTCTCCGTGTGAAACGTATAGTTTCCAATGAATGGGAAAGCAAACAGGAGATGAGCAACATGTTAGTGAAAATGAGAGCACGAGGTTACCCTACTACCACTTTGGACATGGCCATTAACAGAAGTGAAAAAACCACAAGAAGAACGTTACTTCTACCCAAACCTAAGAAACATTCAGATCGTATGGCCGTTGTGTCCAAATACTCTGCTCTTTCCAACACGTTCAAACGTATCATTCGTAAACACTGGTCGATATTGACCCTGAAACCTGATTTCCAGGGCCTCTTCAACCAACCACCCATGTTTGCTTTCACTAGGGGTCGCAACCTGAAGGAAATTTTGACAAAACCCCACGAACCGATCGCTCTAACTACATACAAAGGTTTACAACCATGTTACAATTGCAGCAATTGCAATAATTGTATCCAAGGCAACACCACCAACCATCCATTGAAAGGCCATCCCATAAAACTCAAAGTCAATGCCACCTGCAACAGTAGCAATGTTATCTACTTACTCAAATGCCCGTGTGGGAAATGTTACATTGGCGACACTGAAAGGAAGATCCGCGTCAGGATCCTGGAACATAAGAGTAATATCCGATCTGTGAAGGCAAAAACGACAGTGGCCACACATTTTCATGAGAATCGCCACAACGTGGCTCAACTCAAATTCCTTATTTTGGAACAGGTGAAAGCCACCATGAATAATAAGAACACTCTTTTGAAACGAGAGAACTTTTGGATCCGTTACTTGTCCACCATGGTACCCAATGGGCTGAATGATCGCATGGAATTCCAATGTTATCTTTAACATCTCCATATTTTCTTAACTGCATTAAGGATGTTACGACAGTCTTATTTAACTCTTACTTTTCAGTTTCACTAAGTTCACCCTCTTTCTTCGTTCCTTTCTCCTCTGACTAATACACTCTCCAATATGGCGCTCACTTTTGAGAACGCTTTTCGATAGTCCTTTCTTTATGTTGTTCACTTTCCACTTCAATTCGCAGCTCACCGCTGTTCCGCTTGGTACACAGACGCTAACCGGGAACTCCGCGTAGTGCACGCGTAGTCTGCCGACTGTGAGTACCCTACGGAGACCTACGCTTCCTAAACGCATTACTGGCGATTCTTAGCACTTGCATGCTGACTATTTTATGGTCACATTTCCAATTGCGAACACAAGCTTTGACACTTCTTACTAACACCACCAGCTCTTTCACCCTGTGTAGTCACTTTTGAACTTGGGATGCCACACCTTTTTACCGTTAGCTCATGTTTTGGTTAACCTTTTTTTTCGTTCATCACACCATTTCCCCCACTCTTTTTCACAGATCGGTTGGTTATGGATCTTGTTTTCTTTTGACTCTCACGTCTATTATTGCTATGTTTTAATACTACTTGAGATGTGGATATCGTTCTGATACGTTGATTCTTTCATTTTGTTTGTAGAGTAATCACCTGACGAAGGGCGGGGCCCGAAATGCATCGGGATTTGTTTTGATCATGTATATATCGTCGATTGTCAACTAATGAATATGAACTATTCAAGTATCCACCAATGAACCATGAAATTACAATGTGTTCAATAAATCGTGAAAGTGGAAATACCACTCTCTTTGTGTCAGGATTGAACTTTTGACATATTTTGAGACGTATGGAAGAAGACCACCTGTCACCACTCAGTTGTGCCTAGAGGTGCTCTCTCCCAAGAGGGAGAGCTGTGTATTAGTTCTTGTGGACACTAAGGGATTCGACAAGTGGGTCATGATTGGAATCTCTAGGGTGGAGGATATGGTGAAGCGAGGGGAGGTGAAGTCTTTTGCCCAACTACAGACGGAGTTCCAGCTGGGCGGAACGGAATATTTTCGGTACGCTCAGCTGCGACACGCACTCCTGTCCGCCATGCCGGAGGGCGAGGCAATCCCCGAATGTTCTCCCCTGGAAGATTGGGTACTGGATGGCCACATGCCGCACAGCGCTATTTCCCTGACGTATAAAAAACTGATCAATGTTCGCACGGATCTTCTTCTGGGGGTGAGAGATCAGTGGGTGCGGGACGGGATAGAGATTGACGACGAAGACTAGCAATATGCGGTGTCGTCCCCCAAGGAGGTCGCTATCCCTGCCCGGCTTCGATTGGTGCAACTGAAGATCCTGCACAGAGTCTACGTCACTGGCCCCAGACTAATACATATGGGACATTCGGTTGACGGCCTCTGCCGGCGTGGCTGTTGCGCTCTGGCCACCTTCTTGCATATCATTTGGGAGTGCAGTGTGATAGCCTTCTACTGGAGGCGGGTGCACATGATCATGAGTGAGGTGACCGGGGTGGAAGTCCACGCGGAGGCCCGGAGATGCCTCTTGAATATCTGGGGTCCAACGGATTACAACACTGCACAAACCCAGTGGATTACCCTTGGGAATATGGTCGCAAAACGGGACATTGCACAGATGTGGAGAGCGACAACAGCCCCGAAGGTTGTTCAGTGGAAGGCCAACATGGATTGGTGTATGTTCTGAGAAAAGACTGTGTATGTAGCCAGGGGTAAACCCAAAAAATGGCAGAAGTTGTGGGGGGCCTGGAACGAGTATAGGGGTGACATCTGCATACCACCGGAATCCGCCCCACTGGAAGAACACCTGACTCCATAGCCTATAATTCCAACTGACGATTTGGTATCACTACTATCCTGTGTTTCCTTCCCCCGTGATCCTACGCATACGCATTGTTTTGAACATAACTGTGATCACTGTGCCTAGCCGACTCCCTGATTAGGCCCCACAGCATAATAGTTTAATTGCCTTCTTTCTTAGCGCTTGTTTTGGCGCCTCTTTCTGTCCTTGTTCCTTTTCATATAAAAATACAAAAAATGGAAAATTATAACCTTGACACGTTCTGATACCTCGCTTCTTGCACTTTGGCCTACTGCTTTCTGAGTTGCTGCCTAGCCTCCGGGATGTAAGGCTGAATAGCTGTGTGCACTATTTGAAAATAAAGGTTTTACATTTTTTTTTTTTAAAAAGAAAACGCTGAAATTCTGTGAATTTCAGAGTTAGTGCTTCCTATTTGGCCACCTACATCTGGCCCTTAGCTGGTAAATATGTGTTTGTGTCTATTTATTAGATTTGTGGAATAATGCATATGTGCAAGTACCAACTGAAGCAGAGGTTTTGGGTGTTATTGGTTAGTGAGGTGACACTTTTTGTAAACGACTGATAAGTATGTTTAGTTTACTAAATGCTAAACGGATAATATTTTATCACCTTGTATTGGTGCTGTATATGTTACCTGGGAAGTGATGCACATAGTGAAATCTTGCATTGATGTACACCTGATGGCCTAGGTCTGTGGTGCCAGATGGGTGTGTACAACATAAGAGTGCTTTTTGAGTTGAGGAGTGCATTGATGTGTGTATTGATCTGAGAAGCTGTTTTGTTCAGGGAATGATGCACATACAATTGTCAAAAAATCAGAAGGGCATGCATTCCACTGAAATAATTTGTTATCACAATGAGTGTCGCTGTGATGTCCTCGGAAGCTTGTTTCCGGTCCAGGGAAGGCATGGCTTGGCAGTTCGGGCTGGACTGTTCCCATGAGGCACAGGATCAGACTGATTTGCATATAGCCATGTCTGAACTGGGGTGGCAGAGTGGGCTAAAGAACCGTGATGGATTAAACCCAGATCTTTTGACTGGGTGTGAGTGTTTGATTGGTTCAGATGCTCCGTCCATTACCACCCCCTTTTGTACCGCTTTTGGCCGCCATAAGTGTGGCAGGGTATGCTCAGACGTGAGTCCCTTGCTCACTTTGCCACTGGATTCAACCAAGCCGGGCTGAAGATTGCTGGAATGCAAGAAACCGGTCCTCGGAAGCTTGTTTCCGGTCCAGGGAAAGCATGGCTTGGCAGATCGGGCTGGACTGTTCCCATGAGGCACAGGGTCAGACTGATTTGCATGTAGCCATGTCTGAACTGGGGTGGCAGAGTGGGCTAAAGAACTGTGATGGATTAAACCCAGATCTTTTGACTGGGTGTCAGTGTTTGATTGGTTCAGATGCTCCGTCCATTACCACCCCCTTTTGTAAAGTGAGGTGGGAGGGCAGCACTGAAGCAAGTGCCTAAAAGGTCGCAATTTATTTTTCAACCTGGATGCAATTGTGCGCAATTTGTTGCTTATAGGACATGATGCACATACCCGAAATACTGACATTCTCATTCTGTCTTCCATGATGAACCCAACCTCAGGTTCAAATGATATTTAAACTCAATTTTGGAATTTCAGAAGTAGTGTGAACTTTCAAACAACTCAGATTTCTCTGTGTTAGAAATTGGGCTTCTGGTTGCAGAGGTATGCACCCTGCCAAGCAGGAACCACAACACTAGTCAGGGTAAGTCAAAAACACAACCTAAATTAACCTATGCTCACCCCCTGGAAGCTTTCCACAGAGTAGTCAGGCTTAACTTAAGAGGTAATATGTTAGGTATTAGTGCAGCATAGTAAAAAAAAGAAAAAACCTCCAAACCAGGTTTAGAAAAAAGAGAACAATTTTATTAAAATAACTAGACCAAAAAGAAAAAAAATTAATACGTATAATTCGAGATATGAATTTTTAAAGAATAAATAAAACAATAGTGCTTAGAAACAATAGGTGCTTAAGTCAGATACCAAGATGCGCCGGACCAGGACTAAATCAAGAGTTCAGGCGGTCCAAAGATGAGAGGTTCAGCCGAAGCCATGCGTTGGTGTCGAGCCATGCAGTGGATGAGTTGATTTTCTCCACGCAATAGCACGGATACATCAGTTCCTAGTGCAATGCCCTGGTTCCAAAGGTGATGCACTGCTACTGTTCTGGTAGCAATTGAGGATGCGTCGGTTCTGAAGGTGATGAGCTGGTTACAAATGTGATGCGTCCGTCCTGCTTTACACAATGGCAAGGATGTGCCGGTAATGAGCCACTTAAACGCAAAGATGCACTGGTGCTGACACATGCGACAAGCGCTGGTTCTGATGTTGATGCGTGGGTTGTTTGAAAAAGCTCCTTAAGCCTCACTTTCATGGCTCCAGGACTGGTGTGACATCACTTGGCAAGGCGGACTCACAGATGGCCAGGTGCAGATGCAGATGAGTTGGAAGTCTTTTGTGTCCCTGACATTTCAATCAGGAGGCAAGCCAGCAGGCCCTTGGAGTCACTCTGGATTCCCCTCCATGATCATTATCAACCAGGCAGGGGAACAAGAGGCAGGAGGGTAGCACAGCAAAGCAAAAGTTCAGCAAGGCAGAAGTCCAACAGTAAGGCAGTCCTTCAAAAGCACAGCAGTTTTACTTCCTGTCAGTGTCTTCACAGGTCCAGAAGTGTACTGAAGGGGTAGTGTCAGGGGTACAGTACTTTCACCCAGTTGTGCCTTTGAAGTGGGTGAGACTTCAAACAAAGTCTTTGTAGTGTACAGAGGTCCTCCCTTCCTGCCCTGGCTCCAGACTCACTACAGGAGTGTATGCAGCCCTCTTGTTGGCAACAGAACTCAGCCTATCCAGGTGTAAGTGTGAAGCTGTGTTCAGCTCCTCCCTCCCATCTTGCCCAGGATGGCGAATCGGGATGTAGCTGGAGCATCAGTCACATCTAAGCACCCTTTGTGTGTGGCTATCTAGAGAGAATACACAAAGCCTAACTGTCACCCACCCTAGGTTTGTATTCAGAGACCGGAAGGAGGCTAAAGTGAGAAAATGCCAAGTGGCATTTTAGACTTGCAGTTTAAAATCCAACTTCACCATCTGTTGTGTTTTTAAATTGTAAGCCCAGAGAGCCCAGAGACACCAAACTTGAAAAAGATATTTTTCACAATTGGGAATTACACATAAAAAATGTAATATGGTAATCCCAATGTTATTCTATAGGAAAGATATGCCTGGCAGTATTGAAACACGAACGTGAGGGTTTTTCACTACTAGGACAAGCAAAACTAAGGTGTACATGTCCTACCTTTTAAATACGCTGAATCCTGCCCCCTGGGTTCTCCAGGGCCTAACTTAAGGTGGCATATGTATCAAAAGGGAAAGTTTAGGCCAGGCAACAGTATTAACATGCCAAATCAATACTGCAGTTTAAAACTGCACACACAAGCTCTGTAGTGGCTGGCTTGAGACATGGTTAAAGGGCTACTTAAGCGGGTGTCACAAACAGCACTGCAGGGCCACTGGTAGCATTTACCTTACAGGCCGTGGGCACATTAACTAGAGACTTATAAGTAAATTCAATATGCCAATTGGTTATGAGCCAGCGTTACCATGTTTAGCGGAGAGAGCACATGCCCGTTTAGAACTGGTTAGAAGTGGTAAAGTTCTCAGATTCCTACAGTCAACAAAAAGGAGGTCAAACAAAGAGGAGGAGGAAGTCAAAAAGTCTGGGTGACCCTTTAGAAAGGGAGTATGTTGTTACTACGCATGCTTTTACAACACATGCCTTTACCACGCAACTTTTACAACGCAAGTCGTTACAACGACTTGCGTTGGGGGGCGCTGGATAGTGAATAGTTTAATTTACTATTCCAACTCCAGTCCCCGTGGATAGTAGGGAAGGTTTTGGATAGTAAATTAAACCATTCCCTATCCTACAGCGACCCCCAGCGCAATAATAACCTCAGAAATTTTCTACAGGGAAAATGACATCCACACATTACTCCTCACTCCGACTGGCCAGTCTCACACTGGAGTGACAAAATCACTGGGGGGAATAAAGCAAGATGCGGTAATGGATTTTTCATGAGGTGGTTTTACCATACAGTATTCCCATGTTTATGGAAAGAAGCTATTAATCTTGAATGTAATTGCTTTTGGCTCCCTGAATCAGTAAGACTTTGTTAATGTTAAATAGATGTGTGTTCAGAGGGCGTGGTTTAGTAGGGCAGCTATGATGTCTGTGAAATGATGTACATGAAAGAGGGTCAAAATGCAGTCCACTGAAGTGACAGTATAAGTTGCTGTGATTGTGGAGGGCTGCACATAATGAAGATTCTGAAAACTGGAAAGAAATATTTACTAGTTAAGTGTGTTGTGGGGCATTTGTTGTTTACCAGATATGAGGCACATGCACATGAGGCCCATAGGAAGGAATGGCAATTACCGAATCTGTAAATACCGATTCGGTAAAAGGGGGAAAACATTGAAGGGTGGCAGGGTGTCACTTTGACACCTGTTGCACCCCTCAATTGTGTATGGGTGCACATGTGGCACACATACATGCTCTAAGGGCATGTATGTCTGCCACATCGCACTGTTAGAAATGCAAAAAAAAATGATTTTTCAAAGGTTTTTATTATTTACTCCCAACTTGTAGCTGGTGGTAAATAACGAATCCTTAACTGAGGAATTCACCAACTTGAGTGCCCCCTACATCCTGGATTCGGTAATTTACCGAATTGGTATGTTAAGAATTCAGTATATACTAAAAAGCCCAATACCGGTTGGTAACAGCCGAAATTCGATAATTTCGGCCGTCACCGACCGGTATTGGCCAACCTACATCTGGCCCTTAATGTTGGTGGGAATACTTTTGGTGACATTCTGAAATCATATTTGACCCCAATGGGTCATAACTCTCAAAAATGACAGTACCCCCACTTATACCTGATAGCCCATGACAATATAGGAGGGGTTACTTTAAATAAAGCAGGCGTATTGGATTTATCGGTGTCACCACATCATTAAAATACTCAGGGACTCATTTACAAAATGTTGCTGTAAGACAGCACCACAAGCCTTCCTGTTTCTATCAGATATGGCACGTTCCTGCCCTCTTCCCCAGCGCTGGTGCTTAATTGGCTGCCATGCACCAATGCAGGCACCCTTGCACAATGGTGAAAGGGTGTCTGCATTGTAGGGATTATTGTTTTTGTGCACCTGGCCCTTTCTACCTGGCTATCCCCAATCTTTTTGCCTTCCCTCTCCTGCTTTTCTCACCTTCTTTTTGTTGGCATTAGAGCTCTGGCCACTTTACCACTGGTAACCAGTGCTAAAGTGCATGTGCTCTCCCCTTAAACAAGGTATGATTGGTTTGCACGTGTTTGGCATATTTGCTTTACTTATTAGTCCCTTGCAAAGTGGTATACCATATACCCAAGACCCGTAAATTAAATGCTACTAGTGGGGCCCTGAGCAATGCTTGTGCCACCCACAGACGTAGCCTTTCAAAACTGTCTCAGGCCTGCCACAGCAGGGCTTGCGTGCACAGTTCACTCCAACTTTGAATTAGCACTTAAAACTACTTGCCAAGCCTTAAACTTCCCTTTTACTACATATAGGTCACCCTTAAGGTAGGCCATAGGTAACCCAATGGGCACAGTGCATGTAGGTAAGAGGTAGGACATGTGCCCTATGCGTGGCATGTCCTGGTAGTGACAAACATCCTATTACATTTTTACCTGCTGTGAGGCCTACTCCTCTCATATGCTCGCATTGTGAATTCCATTATATACTTTTGAGTGTCAATTCCTAATTCTTATTTTGCCATGTTTTGTATGTTTAGAATAGTGATGATAAATCATACTTACTGGTGTTATTGGATTTTGCAGTAATATTTTAAAAATACTACTGTTAGAAAGTTGGCATTTCTCTGTACTTATGACTCTTAGGGCCCAATGTAGGTAAACGCGATTTTCCGATTTCAAAATACCGAGGCGGGCCGAATCGGTATTGTGAAATCGGAAAACGAGATGTAGGGAAAAAAAAACAAATGGATACCGAATCGGTCGGCATCGGTAATGAGAATCGGTACGTTCCGATTGGGCTCGGACCAAATCGGAAAGTACCGAATCGGCTAACAACGAATCGGAAATTACCGATTCGGCTACCACCGAATCGGATAGTCCCGATTCGGCGAATACCGGTTCGGTAAAAGCCGATTCGGTAAAATACGATTCGGCAATCATAGATTCGTAGCCATGAAAACACACCCATGGCGAAAAAGCCCATAGGAATGCATTGAAGGAACCGATTCGGCTTTTACCGAATCGGATAATACCGAATCGGTAAAATCCGATTCGTCAAAAGCCGATTCAGCCAATGAGGTGGCTCCCCCTCCCCCACCCAAACAGGGAGTGGCAACACTGGCAGGTGCAGCTAATTAAGAAGTTTCTGGAGAGCCAGCCTGAGCTCAACACTCACAGTTTGCAGCAGTGGGAGTAGGAGGTTGCCAACTGAACTGGAGAACATGGCAGAGCAGTCAGAAAGCCAGAAGTCCTCCCAGAAGAGGAAGCCGAAGTTCACCAACACCGAACTTCAGGTGCTGGTCGAGGAGGTGGTGAGGGTGCACCGCCAGCTGTTTGGCAAGCTGTCCCTCAACGTGCCAGACAGCACCAAGAGGAGAATCTGGGCCGACATCGCCCAGAAGGTGAATGCTGCGGGTGTCACCCCCAGGTCTGTAGAAGAACTAAAAAAGAGGTTCTATGACATCCGCAGCCTCACTAAGAGGAAGATGGCCGAGATACAGAGGCAGGCTGGAGGCACTGGAGGAGGCAGGAACCCGGCGCCACCCCTCACCGAGCTGGAGGAACTGGTCTCCAGCACCATTGAGAGGGAGAGTGTCAGTGGAATCGGGACCCTGGACAGCTCTGCGAGAGCCACAGCTACAGGTAAGAAGCATGCGCATCATGACACACCCTACCAGACACCTCCCCATTAGACACAATGCATAGGCAAACCCCAGCACAGTACTGTCACCAACATACAAGAGACAAGCATCATGGTACATGTAGTCAGCAGAAGTTAGCTAAATATGGCAGTGCAGAATCACAAGACAGGAAACAGTGTGACACAGTGTAAGGAGATGCAAGGACATGTGGAATGCTATAATTGTACTGACTGTAATACATCGGCACTCAGTTTACAAATGCTTCTTTGTACCTAGGGGCCCCATCAGGCGGAACAACAGTGGCATCAGAGGGAGCAGCACCGTCCGACACTGCAGTCGCAGGGCCGAGCACCAGCCAGGCTGGCCAGGAGGAGGAGGAGGAAGGAGACACCCCAGGGCTAGGAATGGAGGGAGTCCTGGTCATTGACTTCGATGCACTGCACTCCCCAGTAATGCCCAGCACATCCCCCTTGCAGTTCTCCCCAGAGAACTCCCCTACAAGGGACACCATTCCGCCTACACCAGCTCCTGCCACAACCGTGGCCTTGCCACCTGTTCAACCTGTTCCGGGAGCAGGGGCTCAGGGACCGCCCAGCTTCACACCCCCACCAGTGGCACCCCAGCCCACTCAGCAGGCCGGAAGCAGCAGTGCCCGGCGCCGTACCATCACCACCACTGCTGCACCAGCACGGGAGGGCAGTGTATTCCTGGGCCTGGAGGGACAGATGGTGAAAATTCAGAGGCAACAGGCAAGATCCACCATGGCCTGCCAACGCCAGCTCCTGCAGCACAACATGCAGATGGGAGAGTTGGTCAAGGGATTCCAGGCCGTCGTGGAATCGAACAAGGAGGTGGCAGCAGGGTTAGGCAGGCTAACCACTGCCATCACCCACTCATCGAGCAGACAGGAGGAGCATGAGCTGGTGCGCAGGCGGGATGCCCGGGTGCTGAACCGCGCCATGGGCCGCCTTGCAGCGGCGACAGCACAACTGTGCCATCGCAGCGCCAACCAGGAATCTGTCCTTAGTCAGCATACGGCTGAGCTCACTAGGGGGATGGCCAGGATCACCACTGCTATGGAGGCCATGATAATTTCAAACACCGCCTCCAATCCGGCCCTGGACCTGGGTGATGCTGGGGACAGCAGCAGCCGCAGCAGCCCGGCCAGCGCTGCGTCTGAGCCACGGAGGAGCACCAGGCGCTCCGCTGATGCTGCTGGGCATTCAGAGGGGGCTGAGGGACACCCCAGTGGGTCTGGCAAGCGGGCAAAAAAATAGCCTGGCAAGGGCGGGTGAGGCAACCAGAACCTTGGACTTTATTTTATTTACCATACTCCATTTTTTGTTGCACATCAGTGCTGTAACTGTGGTGCAACACTATTAAAATTTGTTTTTTCCAAGCAACATTTAGCTGTCTTTGCATCTGTACTCAGTCAGAAATAGTTCTCAGTGATCTCCTCACGTCTGTATCTGCCATCACTTGGCGTACACACCCCAGCTGGCTGTGTCAGTGGCACAGCTTCGTCGTCGTCATGGTCCTCGTAGTCAGACAACTCCACCTCAGTGCCCTTCTTCACCGCAAGGTTGTGTAACATTGCACATACAGCTATGATCTTGCAGCAGGTGATGGGGGTATACTGCCTTGCACCTCCACTCTTGTGCAGGCATCTGAATCTACTTTTCCAGATGCCAAAGGTCCGTTCAACAACATTCCTTGTGCGTATGTGGGCCCGGGTATACCTCCTTTGGCTGGGTGTGGAGGGGTTGAGGTAGGGGGTGAGTATGAATGAGCGGAGGGCATATGCACTGTCGCCTGGAAGAGAAAGGGGTCACATTAGACACATGCATACATGTATTCCACCTACCTACTATGTGTCATGGGGGTCTGATGATGTGTCTCACCTAGGAGGTATCCTTCTCCAAATTCGCCAGCCATCAGCCGTGCATATATGCCGCTCTGTTGGAAAATATAGGAGTCATGGGTACTCCCTGGAAATTTTGCTACCAGGTCTGTGATGGTGCACTTTGCATTGCAGATCACCTGCACGTTGATGGTGTGTGTAGACTTGCGATTGCGGTATATGTATTCGGTGTCCGCTGGTGGGCAAATCGGAATGTGCGTGCCATCTATGCAACCGATGATTTGGGGAAATTGTGCCATCTGGTAGAAGTCAGCTTTGGTTTGTAGCAGTTCTGCGTGGGTTGCAGGGAAAGAGATGTATTGGTCCATCCTGTGTATCATGGCGTCAAGGAATGTGTGGAAGAACCTTGACAGGCTGCTCTGGCTCACCCCTCCTGCTGCTGCTACACCACTTTGATAGCTGCCAGACGCTAGCAGGTGTAGGCTGCATAGCACCTGGATGTGGGCAGGGATGGCGTGTGCCCTTGGGGTGTGGTGGTCCAAGAATGGCTTGAGATCCCTGATGAGCTCAAGTATGGTGTCAGAGTCCAGCCTGTATCTCTGTAGTATCTCTGCCTCTGTGAGCATGAACAGGGTTATCCTCTGTCTGTAGACCTGTTCATTTCTTAGCCATTCCCTCTGTCCTTCCTGCTGTAGACGTAGCCGCCTCGCAATGACATAGAAAGCTGCCATCCTGCAAGTTGCAATGCATTTTGGGACTGTTTATATGGGTTGGAGTTGGTTACCACCTGATTGCAATCCATGGTAATTACCGAGTGAATTCTACCGATTTTGAGCCGATTTCGGTGTTTCTGTGCCTCCCTACATCTCCCCAAGTGTCGGAATCGGGGAATTTCCCGATCGGCGAATCATACGAATCGGCATGTTTGCCGATTCGGATCATGTCCGAATCGGTCTTTCTACCGATTCGGTACATGGACCGAATCGGTGATTTTCCGATTCGGTGTCACTAACGAATCGGTCAATGGACCGAATCGGTGATTTTCCGATTCGGAGTCACTAACGATTCGGTACAATGGACCGAATCGGTGATTTTCCGATTCGGAGTCACTAACGATTCGGTACATGGACCGAATCGGTGATTTTCCGATTCGGTGTCACTAACGATTCGGTACATGGACCGATTCGGTCTTTGCATCCGAATCGGTGTTTTTCCGAATCGTTACATGTCCGATTTTCGGTATGTACGTATCGGATTCTTTCCCATTCGGTACTCATTCCGATTCGGATTTCACTCCGATTCTTCATGTTTTTCGTTCCCTACATCTCAATGGCTGTTTACCGATCGGTAAGGGCAAAAAATCGGTATTTTCGGCCGTTACCGATCGGTAACGCCCTACCTACATCGGGCCCTTAGTCTTTTCAAACTGCCTCCAATACATGTCAGGGCTTGAGACAGCTACAGTTGGTGTATACTTTCCCAACAGCCACAACACAGTAAGGGATGGGTGTAACAGGGGATACATCTGCATACTGATAGTCTTCCTGGGCTGGGAGAGGGAGAGGTGGTTCCCCCTTACATTTTAATAGATAGTGTCCTGGACTCACACAAAGGGCTGATTTACCCCCTACTGATCGTTTGAAGCCAGAGCAGGTCTGAAAGGGGTCGATGCATACTTCTAAGGGTTCCTTTGAAGTAATCCCTTCATCAGAGACATTTTTAAGTATAAGTACGGGGATCTGTTTTGACCCCATGTTTTTAGACATTGGATGGGACTTGTAACCAGACGCTGCTGGTGCTGCAAGCTGCACATTGTCAGACGACTGCTTTGCAACCAGGAGGAACTACCACTGGGACCACTTGCTTTGTGCTGGCCTGCTGCCTACTTGACTACTGGGGGTGACTTCCACTCTGCAACTGGAATTATGTGCTGGCATCCCTGCTCTACTCTTTTGTGCCCTGTGTTCTCCAATGGCTTGTTGGCTTGCCCTACCATCTTGCCATCCCAAGGCCATCAAACAATGCCCCTCCAAGAACTTCTGCAATGGCACTTTATTCCCTGTGATTCTGGCAGCAGTGTGCTCTGAAATGGAGCTGTAATTTATAGCTCCTTGTGTTTCAAATCAATTTATGATGAGGGCTGCCCACTGCTAACAGAAGGCACGCGTCAAGCGCTTCTGTGTCCCAGGGGGATACTCATGTACCCCACCTTTTTGCTGATCAATTCAAGTTTACAGAGGGATCCATGTATGCTCAGCTGCTCTTTCCACCCCCACCTTTGTGGTGCTCCGTGCCTCCTTCAGGCAGATGTGGGGTCTTTACACCGAGTCGCATTACCCGACCTCAGCATTATTGAGGCAACCAGGAGAAGCCTCATGTCTTCAGTGCTGCGGGACCCACCACCCAGGGAAATCCCGGGATTGGTTACGCGGGCCCGCCGACAATCCTAGTCTCAAACTGAGGAGTTTTCCCTTTTCCAGCTGGTGCCTAGGTCAGAAGCGACCTCAGAAGCATTTGGGCCGGGAGGGACTGCCCTGTGTTTACGTCAGCTGCACCACACTCTCGCGGGCAGCTGTATTTGGCAAATGTGTATTGGGGGAACAAACAGGGTCTCCCCACTGGATTCGACAATGTGTGCCATCCCTTACCCTTTTCTGGGACATTTCTTGAGGGCACTAAATCTGTTGTTGGTATTACGCAGTAAGACCTTGACGGAGGCCCCCAAGCACGGCGTGGAACTGCCACAAAGAACTTGGGTCCAGATGTACGACACTTGCATTCTGCAACTCACAAATTGTGTCGCTTTGCAACTCGTAATTTGCGACTCGCAAAATGCAATGCACAACAGTGTCTCAGACACTCTTTGCGATTCCCAATGGGGTCGCAAATTGCATGCCTCCTCAATATTCATGAGCAATTTGCGACCCCATTGGGAATGGCTAGTACTCACAGCAATGGTGGCCTGCTGGGGTCTGCAGACCGCCATGTCAGTGACTGCTTTTTGAATAAAGCAGTTTTTTTTAAATGCAGCCTTTTTTCCCTAAAGGAAATGGGATGGATTTAAAAAAGAAAAATTTAACTTTTCAGTTTCATTTTTTAAGGGCAGGCAGGGGTCCCCGGGACTGCCTGCTCTTATAAGATGTTTTCGCACACATTCACAAAGGGGAAGTGTTAACGAATGATTTGCCACCTACTTGAAGTAAGTGGTAAACTGCGATTGTTTTGCGACCGCAAATGCGGTCGTAAAACAATGGTACATACCATCTGGACTCGCTATTGGGAAGGGACGCCCTTGACATGCCCCTTCCTAATAGCGAGTCTCAACTCTATTTTGTGAGTCTGTGACTCACAAAATAGCATTAGTACATACTACAACCTTGTTTTGCGGTCACAAAAGGGTTGAATACCCTTATGAGACTGCAAAAAATGGTTGTACATCTGCCTCTTGGTTTATTGAGAAACTTGTCTAGATTACCATATTACAGTTAGTAGGTGCGTAGGTGCTTCTTTGCCCTGCACTTTAGTGCCTGAGTACAATACAAAATGTACTAGGAGCACAGGTGTACTGTGCTCTAATGTGTCTATTGTGATATATTATGGTTCATGTGCTTTATAGTAATCTAATTTGCATTACATTCACTAAGGATTTGATGTATGTCATTATTAGTCTTGCCTTGTACATGATAACGAGTACTATCTGAGTAACTGCATAGTGTGCCCAGTATTTATGATTTATGTAATTTTAGTCTGGTTGTATGTACAATATATTATATATTTTTATATATATTCATTGTGTTCCCTATTAAATGTGTTGAGCAAATGCTTTACACATTGCCTCTGATGTTAAGCGTCCTGCTCTATTTCAAGCTACCAGAGAGTGAGCACAGGTAATCTTTGGTATGTACCTGACTTGCCCTCACCAGAGTGATGAGTTCTGCCTGGCTTAGGTGTATTCCCTAGCCAACCAGAAACTCCATTTCTAACAGCAGTGCTTAAAACTGTGATGCACAAGCTGGAGCACATGATTTCGTGACCCTGCAAATGTAGGGTCACTTTTCGAATTCCCTTTGCGGGCGGTTTCCACTCCTGCAGACCCCATAACTTTCCTGTAGCATTGGTGGTGCTCCTGCACTCCCAGGGCCAACACAAGGAAAAAACCTTTGTGCAAATACAGCTTTGCAGGACATTCTGTGGCGCCATCTCCATGCAGTGTGCATATTTGATGAACGGCTTCCACCGCACTAGTTTGTGTTGAAGAGAGTTGTGCAACCTGTGTCTTTTTTTTCTTCTCTTTTGTTTTGTTGGGGGTGCTTGGTCCTACCTGGGACACCACGATTCAGAATCCTTGGGGCAGTGCAAGAAGCCCACCTCTGCGATGCCCAGCAGGCTCCCTGCCTGGCATACACTGTTGTTTGACAGAGCAGGAGCCAGCAGCTGCATTCTACCTGCCTGCTTCATGAAGGCAGGGTGTTGAGCTTGTGGCAGCTACTCTGCTCCCCTCAGACACAGGCAGGAAGAGCGGAAGTGAGCCCAGCACATCTGGGGGCTGCAATGAAACTTCCCCTCCTTTCTTTATGTTAGGTGGCCACAGGTGGCGCTCTGGGCCCTGCCTTTGTGGATGCATTTTTCAGGTCCCAGGTATGGGTATACCTTCCTTCATCTTCAGAGCCTGTGGATAGGGTCAATAGCTGCATTCTGGAAATGGCGGCCCAGTGGATGTGGTCTCTGGACCTGACACTGCCCCATCCCCTTATGTCATTGGGTAGACCACAGAATGTTCCTCCCTTGGCACTAATAACTTATGATGCACTTGCCCACTCTGGGGTTTTCCTCTGGACTTGCAAGGGAACACTATCAAGTCTGTCACTCGAGCTGGTGGTCAAGGGTCTAATTCTTTTCCACTGCATATAACTGGTCTCAGTTTGCTTCTGATGGCACGCCCTAGCTACCTGGAGCTCCCTGGCTTCCAAATGGCACATTTTGCTGAGAGTTGGTTTAACTGTCTCCCTGTGCTAGCTTTTTCTCCTTTACTTTGCTTCTGATGCTCCTCTCCTCTTACTGGGACCAGGGCCGTTTCTAGGTGTTTTGCCACCCTAGGCCAGAATTGAAAAATGCCTCCCCCACTCTCAGCTGATGTACAGTTCTCAGTGCAGAACTTAAGTGGTCACGGTGGTACTACTATGCATGTATGCAGGAGGTGTGCGTGCCCTAAACACCACCTGCTCAGCCACTAGTCCTGAACTCAGAGCAGGTGTTCATGAGGAGTTTTATTGTTGTCAGGAGACAGCAACAATTACTCGGGGCCTGGGCTTGGGCACAGGTTGAGGGTGGCGGATATACTGTACCATACATAAGCTATAATGCACTTTCGTGAAGGGCCAGAGTGCCTTTCAAGTTCAACAGCATGTTATTATGTCTGTTTATCTAGGAAAAGTGTGTACAACAAAAGTTTGCAATATTTTCATTCAAACATGCATAGTTTAAAGTTGTTACCAGTTATTTAATCGTAATTTGCACAACACCGTGTTTGGCTCGACGATCAGAATGGTTTAAAAACGTGAAGCTTTATTTATTAAGCACATGCTCGTAAAAACAGCAACATTGTATGCAAGGAAGCGAGAGAAAATTAAATAGTGAAATAAGCTATCATGCGGGAAGTGAAAGGCTGCTTGACAATAGTTTAAAAGCGCATCACAATTAACACCGACCTATGCAAACACGGCTCCACTTCACCAATTCAGCTGTCAGGAACGAGAACCTTCCGTTTTTGTACAATGGAAGCACTAAGCACACAATAATTTCTTTTGCTGCAGAGTGATAATCATCACTCTAACGGGCTTTAAAATACAAAGGTTTTCAAAATGCAGGCCTTAAGCTAGGGAACCCCGGGGTCAAGTGTGCTGCCACCCCACCTGCAATTGTTAATGACTTGCGGGGGTCTCTACACACCCGGAACCTGCTGCGCAGTCAAAAATCGGGTACTCCCGAGAACTCATTGGCAACTTTCATTTCCAGCGACTCCATCAGATGAGCTGGGCAAAACCATTGGGAAAAGAGAGGGAACAGCACCACAGCGGGAGGGAGGAGCAGGGCATAAGCACCCCTGCGGCTGCTTGCAACCGCTGAATTGCAATGTAAACTTGCCAAAAACTATGACTGCAATTACTTTTGGATAAATAGAGTCTGCTGCTCACTCTGGCACTTACTGATGGTCATGCAGGTTCGGCGGCTTTGTCCGCTGCAGTCAAGTCGTGCGGCCAGGCAGGATCCCATCCACATGACCGTTACAAGCTTGCTCTCAGCCGAATTCCCTTTCCCCGCCCCCGCCGCCTTTTGACTCTCACCCCCACTGACCTTAGACCTCAACAATCAATGATTGGCCGGGCAAAGACTTACTTCAGCTACGCTCGTGAATCGGCTGGGGGGTGGGGGTGTCTAACTAGGATACATTGTTGTAACGTAGAGAGCAGTGCTCGAGAGTTACGAGCTGCCATCCCTTTAGCCTCCCAGGAATAGCGCGCATTGCGCTACTGCTTCTCAGACTAGCCATGATATGGTGCATTATAGTAGCGCTCTGCATTGACAGCTGAGCAGCGCTATAATGCGTGGCTAATGCACTCAGTGAGGTGATGCAAATCACCACACTGAAATGCGCTAGAGTAACGCCCTGGGGCCCTGATGCATGTTACTTGTCAGGACTGTTTGCCGCCCTCCCCCTTTTGCCGCCCTAGGCAACCGCCTAGTCGTGCCTAATGGCAGAAATGGCCCTGACTGGGACAAAGTAGTCCAGGTCTTACCACAGATTGTCCTCAGGGGGAATAAGGAGGGCAGCCTCACTAGACATGGGGAGGCCCTCTGGTCCTGGAGTCCTTAGTACATTGGAGACCTCCGGGTACTTGTCCTTTCAGCTGTCTTTGGTGTTGCCGCCATCCAATCTCAAGGTCCAACATTCTGTCTCTCTATTGTGCAAGAGTTTTTAGTGGGGGTGAAAAGGTCTGAATGGCAAACACCCCTGGCCAATCCTAGGGTGCCACATCATCCCCCACCCCTGTTGCGACTCTCCTGCACAGAATGCTGGGACAATCCAAGATAGTGCCATCAAGTGGTCTATGTGTACATCTCCTCTGGGGCATTAGCTCTACCCATAGCTAACATCAGTGTAAAGGAATTTCACACCAAAACTTCAAAGACGGCCCATCCTGTGTTGGCTCAGCTTTCTGGGCTTCCATCTTTGTTCGGTATTTGTGTTTGGGCTTAGTGCCAGTGACAGGAACAGATCGAACTGAGGTCTATAGGGGTCCTGCAACGGCTGCCATTGACCCTGGTTTAATCTGTTCCTATCGGGGGCACTTGGCCTAGCCACATAAGTAGGGCAGCATTTCTATTGGCATGAGTGGGGTAATGCTGCGGTGTAGGAAGTTTGTGAATGTTTACTAATTCTGTAAGTTTCCACCACAGAAATGTAAGGAAGATATGTGATTTCAGGCAAAGTTTGAGGTTTGCAGGGCACTGTGTGTAAAACAGCTCATGGGATTCCCATAAGTCAGCCCATCCTGGATTCCCCTAGGTGTCTAGTTTTTGTAAATGAGCAGGTGTGCTAGGTTTTGCTAAGTGCCGACTGAGCCAGGGGTCAAATCCACTGCTATCCACTTTACGAAAAACAGGTCAGATTTGAGTGAAAAAATGCGATGTACCCATGTTATGTTTTGGGCTGTGTTCTACCCACACAGTAAGATACTATTTTTATTGGAAGGCTTAGGATAATCTTGGGTAAAAGGTCATTTCTGGATCCCTGCAGAGTCCAGAACTTTTCATCACAGAAATTTGAGGAAAATGTGTTTTTGAGTCAAAGTTTGAAGCTTGCAAGGGATTCTGAGTGAAAAAACCTGGTGAGCGCCAACCAAGTCACGCTATCCTAGATTCCCCTAGGTGTCTCATTATAAAAAAAGTGTACAGGCTCTTCAGATTTCCCTAGGTGTGGGGTAAGATAGGGCCCAAATCCACAGTTACCCACTCTACAAAAAATGTGGTCAGGTTTGAGAGGAAATATGTGATGTGTCCATGTTGCATTTCGAGTTGTTTCCTGTCATCGGCACTAGTCCAACCCACACAAGTGAGGTGACATTTTTAAAAGAAGATTTAGGAGAATGCTGGGTGAGAGGAAGTTTGTGGCTCCCTGCAATTTCTAGAACTTTCCATCAGGAAAAAAGGAAAATGTGTTTTAAACTCAAAGTTTGCGGTATGCAAGGGATTTTTTGTAAAACAACAAGGTGAGAGCCATGCAGGTGATCCCATCCTGGATTCCCCTATGGGTTTAGTTTTCAAAAATGTGCAGGTTTGCTAGTTTTCCAGAGGTGCAGTGTGAACTAGGGACCAAAATCCACAGCTAAACACTATGAAAAATGGGTCAGGTTTGAGTGGAAAAATGTGATGTGTCTATGTTGCATTTTGGGCCATTACCTGTCGTGAGCACTAGTCCTACTTACACAAGTAAGGTAACATTTTTATCAGATGAATTATGGGAATGCTGGGTGGAAGAAAGTTTGTTGCTTCATGCAGATCCCAGAACTTTCCAACACAAAAATTTTAGGAAAATGTGTTTTTAAATTAGAGTTTTAGGCTTGCAAGTGATTCTGGGTAAAACAACCTGGTGGGAGCCATGACAGTCACACTATCCACGATTACCCTAAGTGTCTGGTTTAACACAAAATGTACAGGTTCTCTAGGTTTCCATAGGTGCCTGCTGAGCTATGGCCTGAAATCTACAGCTACCTGCTTTGAAAAAACAGGTCAGTTTTTAGCATGTAATGTGATGTGTACATATACCATTTTGGGCCATTTTCTGTTTTGGGCACTGAGCCTACCGACACAATTGAGGTACAATCTTTGTAGGAAGACTTAGGGGAATGCGGGGTGGAAGGAAATATGTGGATCGCTGCAGATTCCAGACCTTAATGGCACAGAAATTTGAGTAAAATTTGTTTTTGAGTTAAAGTTTGAAGTGTGCATGGGAGCCTGGGTAAAACAATCTGATGAGAGCTACACAAGACTTTCCATCCTGTATTAGCCTATATGTCTAGTTCTAAAACAAATACAGCTTTTCTATGTTTCCCTAGTTACCAGCTGAGCTAGTAAAATCCACAGCTACCCACTTTGCAAAAAACAGGCTAATTTTGAGTGGAAAAATGTTATGTATGCATGCTGTATTTTTGGCCGTTTCCTGGTGCAGACACTAGGGCAGGGTTCTACTAAGTTGGTTCTGGATGGCTGTATCCATGCCTGAATTTTAGCATATATCCATTTAGATAAATGTAGTTATATTTAAAATCTGGTATAACTCCAGGACAGACTTTGGTGACCCAGGCAAGTGAGATACCATGTTTCTCATATAAAATGTGGGAGCATAGAATAGTAAGATATTTGTTATTAACAATTAGATTGGGCTGCATTTGTGTCTTATAAATGTAAAGCAGGCAGAACAAGAGGGTGAACAGAGTGCTGAAACATTCACCCCAGTCAAGAGATCAAGGTTAAACCTGGGTTAAATCCATGGTTCACTATGCCACCCCAGTTTGGACCCAGCATTTTGCAAATCAGTCTTGGCCCCACTCCTCATTGGAACAGTCCAGTATGAACTGCCAGCCTAGGTCCTCATTTGATGGAAACAATCATTCTAGGATGGTTTTGGGGTATCATCCCTCATCAGACCGGTTAGCTTGAATCCAGTGGCACGGCGAGCAAGGGACCCATGTCTGGGCATACCCTTAGCCACTTAGGGCAAACATAGCAAACACTACAAGATGATGGACAGAGTGCTAACACTTTTCAAACATTCACCCTAGTCAAGAGATCTGGGTTAAATCCATCATTCTTTTTCTCACTATGCCACTCCAGTTTGAAACCAGCCCTATACAAATCAGTCTTGGCCCTGTTCCTGATGGAAACAGTTCAGTCCGAACTACCAGACGAGGTCTTGACTGGACAGAAACATGGCATCAGAGGGACCCGTTTCTGTGTATCACCCCTCATCATGGTGAAAGGGACCCAAGTCTGGGCATGCCCTTTGGCCTCTTAGCGTAAATATGGCAAACACAATAAGATGATGGACGGAGTGCTGAAACTTTTCACTCACCCTGAGTCAAGAGATCTGGGTTAAATCCATTGTTCTTTTGCTCACTATGCCAACCTAGGTTGAACATATGAAACCAGTCTTGGCCCTGCTCCTCATGGGAACTGTCCAGCCCGAATTGTCAGGTCAGGCCCACACTGGACCAGAGAAAAGCATCCTAGGATGGGTTTCAGGGTATCACCCTTCATCAGCCAGGCTAGCTTAAATCCAGTGGCACAGCGAGCAAGGGTCACACATCTGGACATACCCTTGGCCACTTGGGGCGAACTTAGCAAACACAACAAGATTATGGACAGAGTGCTGAAACTTTTCAAACACTCATACCCAGTCAAGAGATCTGGGTTTAATCCATTTTTATTTTGCTCGCTATGCCACCCCAGTTTGGACCCAGCCATTTGCAAATCATTCTTGGCCCTGCTCCTCATGGGAACAGTCCAGCCTGAACTGCCAGGCCAGGTCCACTCTGGACCGGAAACAAGCATACTAGGACCAGTCTCGGTGTATCACCCTTCATCAGCCAGGCTAGCTTAAATCCAGTGGCATAACGAGCAAGGGAATGTCTTCTGGACAACCTCATCCCACCTAGTGCTGTGGAACCAAATGATGTATGAAATGCTACATGAATTGAATATTCACCCCCAGACAAGACTTCTTTGTGACGTAGGCGTGCAGGATCAAGCGCCAGCAGCCATGTCTGAAAACTAGAGCAGATTCTTTCCTAAAAAGCAGCTAAATCCTCTCAAAAGACAATTTGGAGTTAATAAAGTAAAAATATGGACTGCTTGCATTTGTTTGTGCGAGGAGCCCTTTTTTATTTTACTTCTTTTTCAACAAGCATAAAGTGCCCCAGAGGCTCCAACTTCCTATTACTGTCCAGCAGGCTCCTTCCAGTACTTTGTCCACACCCTTGTCTCTTCTAATTTGAATTTGGAGTTGAAAGTATACTTTGTTAGTCTGCTGCATCTATACATTAGTTTTAAGGTCTTTGATTTTGATATATTACAAGTAAGTTCAAAAGCTGCTGTATAAGGTTATTGTTTGTTTGATAGAGGGCTTGCAAATGGATTTATTTGTAGTTTTATTCGATTTTTTAAATTCATTATGTTGGGTGGCTGCAGTTTCAGTAGGGGCCCAGTTATTTTTCTCATTAAATTGTTCTTCT
Organism: Lissotriton vulgaris; assembly: GCF_964263255.1. Classification (NCBI taxonomy): domain Eukaryota; kingdom Metazoa; phylum Chordata; class Amphibia; order Caudata; family Salamandridae; genus Lissotriton; species Lissotriton vulgaris. The sequence goes on from NC_141691.1 coordinate 879,571,636, forward strand.
TTGGTAAAGGAAAAATGTTGCATAGTTCAGTATATTTTTTTCCATGATTTTTTAAATAAATTTGCAATATTCATTCAATTCACTATGTGGTCTAGTCTGCCAAAGGGCTTTTCAGCCAGTAGGTCCAGTACTAGTCATGGATGCATGAAACAACAGTTTCTGTGGTGTCGTTGAATTGAAACATCATTTAGGGCATGGATGGCATTGCATTAAATTACATAATGTATTTGTGGGGGTATTTCCCATTTTTTTCTGCACAATATGTAGCTGGAGTCATATATTTGACACCTTTGGAGGATGTGTGTTGTTGTAAATTTCTATGGTCCAGTTAATTTTCATTTTTGGCATTGCTGAATTAATGCTGTTTCCCCCCTTTGTTACAATGCCTGCTTTGTCTGTCCAGTGTATGAGTGTGTTTGCTAGAGGCCACCGTTTGTCTTTTTCCCCATGCCATCTGGTCAGGGACAATTTTGTATAATCAATGTCCATTGGGCTACTTGTATTCTTTGTTTTCCATGCCTCCTTGCTTGTTGTTTGACCATGTGGCTGGCAGCCATTTTGTATAGCAATTACGAGCCAGTGTGATTTTGCCATAGACTTGCTTGTGTTCTATGTAGTAGCTATGATGCCTTGCTGGTTGTTGCTGTTTGACAATGTTTCTGGTGGTCATTTTGTGTAGCCAGCCAGTGTGCTTTTGCCATGGGCTTGCATGTATTCTTTGTTGTGGTCATGCCTCCTGGCTGATTGTTGCTGTTTGACCAATTATCTGGAGGCCATTGTGTGTAGCCAGTCATTGTGCTTTTGCCATAGGCCTGCATGTGTACTTTGTGTGGACATGCCTCCTTGCTGCTTGTTGTTTGACCTTTTAGCTGGCAGCCATTATATGTACCTAGCCAGTGCCCTTTTGCCATAGGCCTCAGCCCCATCTTTGCAGGAGGGAGCAACATATACTTAAGCCACACCACACAAAACCCTGGACGGACTACCACTGTGTACACTTCTCTTTCGACAAAGCCATTGCTCACAAAGCTGCATCACCCCCTATGTGGAAGAACTAGAGCAAGGTCACTGAGGAGCACCTCAACTCCACCCTCAACCACGATCCCCCTCCGACTACGACCAACATCAACTCTGCAGTCAACAAACTATGCAGATGGATCACCAACTGCACAGACAAGCTCGCCCACCTCAGCAACCCCGACAGACAGTGCCCCATGAAAGCCACCTGGTTCACCACTGACCTCTGAGAATCCAGATGCACCGGCAGACGTCTTGAGAAATTATTGAGAAACAGCAGAACCTCAGAAGACCAGACCACCTACAAGAACGCCATGACAGAATACCACCAACGCATCAGATCCACTGAAAGGACCTTCATGCAGAACAAAATCCTCACCAAATCCAGCAACTCGAAGAAACTCTTTAGCATAATTCAGGAATTCACCAAACCCCCCGGCTAGGCCTCGGACATCACACCCTCTCAGGACCTCTGCAACAAACTCGGCCCCTTCTTCCATCTGAAAATCAAGACCCTCTACAACAACTTCAACAAAGATACCAGTCACTGAAACCACTCCTTCCTCCAGCTACTCCAGCCACCCTACATTTTCTGCCTGGACCCCGGTCCCCACCAAAGACACCACCCCGATCATGAAGAGCATCCACTTAGGAGCCCCCATGGACCCCTGCCCACCGCACATCTTCCGCAGAGCCTCCACCGCCATAGCACCCGAGCTACGATGCACCATCAATGCCACCTTCGAATCTGGCGCATTCCCTGATGACTGGAAATGCACAGAAATCAAGCCCCTCCTCAAGAAGCCCTCTGGAGACCCGATGGACCTAAAAAACTAAAAACCTATGTCTCTCCTCCCCTTCGCAGCTAACGTCACCAAGAAGATCTTCAACATCCAGCTAACGAACTTCATTGAAGACAACTCTATCCACGATCCTTCCGAATCCAGATTATGCAGCAACCACAGCAGCGAGACCGCCTTCCTCGCAGCCACAGACGACATCCACATTCTCCTTGACCAGGGCCACACAGTGGCCCTCATCCTACTAAACCTCTCTGCAGCCTTGGACACTGTCTCCCATGGCACTCTCACTGCCAGATGCCACGACACCAGCATGCAGGGAACAGCCCTCGACTGGATCCACTCCTTCCTCACTGGCCGAACCCAAAGAATCAGACTTCCGCCTTTCCTCTCCAAAACCACCGAGATCAACTGCTGAGTCCCCCCGCATGATTGCTCAACCACACACTCTTCAACATCTACATAGCCTCCCTTGCCGCCATTGTCAGACAGCATGGACTCAGCATAGTATCCTACGACAACGACACCCAGATCATCCAACAAAATAATAGCCCAGCACAATTATGGATGTCAGACATGTAAAATACAGAATAAAATAAGCTTGTAACACAGCTATTTTTCCCAAAGAAGAGTCGATATTATGTTGTAGTATTAAACTTCATCCTTTATTTTTCTTTAAAAGAAAAGCGTTTTACAACTGCCAACGCGTTTCGTCCACAATCGGACTTCTTCAGGGCTCACAGTATATGTTTGATGCGTTTCTCATTTGACCATTGTAAATGTATTAGGACCAGTTGATTTGAGAAAGTAGATTCCCGGACAGTGAGTATATTCCACCTTAAAAACTTTTTTTTCAATATTGAGAGTGTATCGGTGGATAAATGCACCTCTATCCGCACGATCGTTCGGTTCTGGATGATTGTGCGGAGAGAGGTGCATTTATCCACCCATACACGCTCAATATTGAAAAAAAGTTTTTAAGTTGAAATATACTCATTGTCTGGGAATCTACTTTTTCAAATCAACTGGTCCTAATACATTTACAATGGTCAAGTGAAAAACGCATGAAACATATGCTGTGAGCCCTGAAGAAGTCCGATTGTAGACGAAATACGTTGGGGGTTGCAAAACACTTTTCTTTTAACGAAAAATAAAGGATGAAGTTTAATACTACAACATAACATCGACTCTTCTTTGGGAAAAATTGCTGTGTTACAAGATTATTTTATTGTGTATTTTACACGTCTGACATCCATAAGTGTGCTGGGCTTTCTTTTTGTTGTATGGTACTGGGGAGTCCTGGTGTGTACTACTGTTTTATCCATATTGAGACATAGGGGATTGTGTCTCAAGCCCCTTTGCACCTTTGTGTTTAACAAATAGGGATGTTAGGACTGGTGCAGGTATCTGTGCTTTGATCTCTAATTTTGTATAATGACACCCAGCTCATCCTCTCCGTCATGAAGGATTCCACACCACCAGACTCAACTTCAATAAAGGGATGAAAGATGTTGCATCCTGGATGAGCAGCAGCTGTCTGAAGCTCAACTTGGAGAAGATAGAAGTCCTCAGCCTTGGACCCACCCCTTTTGCATGGGACAACACTCGGTAGCCCACTGCCTCCGTAACCCTTCCACTCCTATGGACCACACCCTGAACCTCAGCATCATACTCAACTCATCCCTCACCATGACTCAACAGATCAATGCCGTCTCCTCCATTTAGTTCAACACCCTCCGCATCCTTCGCAAGACCTTCAAATGAATCCCTCTGAATACAGAAAGACCATCACCCATGCACTCAAAACAAGCAGACCGGACCACAGAAACACCCTCTATTCTGTATCAACAAATCTCTGCTCCGCAAACTCCAGACCATCCAGAACACTGTGGCCAGTCTCGTCCTAGGCATTCCACAACATGAACACATCACCCAGCACCTTCGAGACCTCCACTGGCTCACTGTCGAGAAGAGAGTAACCTTCAAACTACTCACTAAGGCCTACAAATCCATCCACAACACTGCACCCCAATACCTCAACAAAACAGTCTCCTTCCATGTACTCAAGAGAGTCCTCCGCTCCGCCGACCTCGTCGAAACCCCGCGCAACCGCAGATCCAGAGCGGAGTGGAAGACCCTTCTCCTACATTGTGACAAAGACCTGGAATGAGCTCCCTCTCAACATCAGGTGTTCCCCCACTTTGCACACCTTCAAGAAGAGCCTCAAGACCTGGTTCTTCAGCTGACTCTGAGCTGCACGCCGCCCCCAGGACCTTGAGACCCTCACAGGTGAGTGACATGCTTCACAAATCCCTTATTGATTGATTGACTGCGTGTGTTCTTTGTTGTGGCCATGCCTCCTTGTTGGTTGTTGTTGTTTTGCCATGTGACTGGTGGCCATTTGTTAACCAGCCTGTGCGCTTTTGCCATAGGCCTGCATGTGTTCTTTGTTGTAGCCTTGCTGGTTGTTGCTCTTTTGTGCAGCCAGCCTTTTTTCAGTTTTCAAAGGCATTTTGTATATAGAGGCCTAAGCCTTTTTGTTTTTTGCTATTTTGTTTTTACTTTTCCCTGATATAAGTTCAATAATAGGCTTGAGGTCTAGGTGCTGCTCAATGCTCATATGAACAGTGCTTTTTAATATTATATATATTTTTCACCTGCACCACTCCATGTCTCCCAAAATCCTAATACATCAGCAACTATATTTTTTATTTACATTTTTGGATACTTTTTTCACATATATTTTTTATTTAATATTCATTAAAAAATAAATTTTCTTAAATTGTACTTTTAAAAAAAGTACATTTTAAAAAAGTAATTTTTTTCCATTTGTTTTTTGTAATTTTCTTTTTCACATCTCCCCAACATCCATTAACTCCCTGTCTGCCATAGGTAAACAACTGCATCATAACTTGATGCACATAAACAAACAGTTACATTAGTATGCTGTTGCTCTTTCTTATCCTGTCTGATTGTAAATAAAAGTTTTTGTTGGCGTTTCTTTACTTTTGAATGGATAAACTGTATTGTTGTTAAATATTTATAACTTAAGTAACCACACTTAGGGCTTTATTACGAGGTTGGTGGTCCATATGACAGCTGAACCTTTGGTGGAAGTCCAACTACCGCCACACTGCGGGACTGCATGCAGTGTTACAACTGCAGCGGTCAGTGCACCACAAGATCGCTGACATCACCGGGATCAAGGATCCCACTGGGCGGGCGATCTTTCACCAGCAGGAATATGTTGGCAGTACTGCAGCCTGCACCATCGAGCATATTCTGAGTTTCCATTTCACCACCCTTTTCATGGCAATGAACCTGCCATGAAAAGGGTGACAGAATGGCAGTAAAGTAGGCCCCAATGGGGCGCACCTGCAGGATTTGGGCTGGGGGTGCATGTAGTACCCCCTGTTTTTTTACCCTCATTTCCTGTATGGTGTGACATGTATGCCACACCATGGCGAGGAGTGAAGTCGGTGCTCAGGCAGTGGTGGTCTGCATGTGAGGCTCTTCTATGAGCATCACGGACCGCCATGTCTGACCTCCGTCGGACTGTCCACCAGACCAAGATTTATATCCTACTCTGTCAGGCAGTCACAGCACAGCTTTGGCGGTCCTACAGCAGATGGCATGTTGCGCAGTCCGCTGTAGGACTGCCAAAGTCATAATAAGGCCCTTAATTATAATATTTGTACTACTAATTTATACTACAACAATGCCATCCTTCTCTAATGTTTTTCCTGTTTGTTTGCTTTTAGGTGCTGCCTAAAACAAGAGACATCACCCAGAGTATTGCCAAACACAAGGCCTGTGCATGTGATGCATGAACACACTAGACATGATGTCCGTACTCCCGCCACTACAGCTTGTAAAGCTAAGTGCCACTGTCAATAGACAGCTTTAAGATGGCCCCGAAGAAAGATGCCCAAGCACATTTCTGGCACAGAGCCAGCCACTGTAATTACCGCAACACCGATGAGCAGTGACATTGAATTGGAGTAATCTCTTTTGCAAAGTATTACCCGATTGTTGCCAGAAAATTAGCTAAGTGGACAACAAGAGGCACAGTCACCAATCATAGTTCCCCCTGAAGTAGGAACACTTCATTAGATTGAGCGTCCTGCTGAGGTCGTAGAAAAAGACCCTCTTTCAGACAATCCATTGCATTCCAGATCTCCAGCAAGAAAAAGGGGGGGTACTCCAGCATCTTGTTCTCCCAGTCCCTCTACTGATGTTCAAGACTACTCCACTTGGGTGACACCTCAGTCTGAAAACACCAGGAGAGGCATGAGAAAATGAAAAGGAACAATGCAAGTGTTAGTCTTTGTAAGCTTGGTACAAACTATGGTACCAGAGGCCAAACAACTCATTTGACAAAACACCATGCAATCCACTGGGATGTGCACCTCAGCAAAAAACTGCAAGTAGTGTTGTTAAAGATGATGACAGCAGGGTATCTGCTCTGATCGTGGTAGATCGTGAAGGCGAAGAAGATGGTGACATTTTTGTTATGCAAATCAGCCTTGTCTCCAGCAGTGTATCACCCACATCAGCAAAATCACAACAGCACAAGACTCAGAGTCAGGTTGAGACACCAAGGCAAGAGCATACAGTTACTGCTCCACTGAGATGCACATTAAGTCTACCACCGGCTTCCATAAAGAAGTCACCTCATTCATTGGGACCAGAAAAGAAACAAATCCAGGCTACTATTCCTGGCATGTTAACGCCGGAGTGGCAGTACGAACGCAACCATCCGATGGCACATCTGTACAGCCATAAGCAGGCTAAAATGTTAGCACTGGACCTCCTCCCTATTTCTTTTCTGAAAGGAGTGGGTTTTTGAGAATTTGTGGCAGCCATCTGCATGAGATGGAAGATACCCAGCTGGACCTATTCTGCCAGAGTTGCATCACAATGTGCTGAAATTCACACTATCCACCTGATGACAGACATGTGGACCAGATGAAAAGCCACTGATAACAAGTGCATCACTGCACACTGGATCGATTTTGTGGGGGTTAGAGAAATGATATCAGCAGATGTTCACACTGCTGAAATGTTTAATGGTACTCAGAAGCTTGCAACAGTAGCCTTGTACACCATGGAGAAATCCCATACAGCTGCAAACATCTTGGATAACTTTATCAACAAGGTCTTTTAATGGCTGTGACCCATAGGGGTTTTCATTGAATTTGTTGTCACTGACAAAGGAAGTGATATAGTTAAGATCATGTCAGAAGGTGGGTATTTCAGGGTACTATGTGTTTGTCACACTGCATCAACATCATTGTACAGGACTTTCAACAACTTACTGTCCACTTGCAGATTCTTTTGAACCCTAGAAATAGTTGAGGATTATTCAGAATGAAAATAGAATGGCAGTTAAAGCCCTTTTACAGGAGGTGCCAACATGTTGAGCTTGACTTATTACAGGTTGCAACGTCTGTTTGAGCAGTACAGACCAATCAATGAATATGTCATGCAAAGAGGGGATGCAACTGTGAAAGGCATGATCACTGAGATTGGCCAATAGGGCCTAGTCAAAGGCCTGGCAGAGATGCTGCTTTCGGTTGAGGTTTTCACATGGGAAGTCAGCAAGGAGTACAGTACAATGGGCCAAGCTATCCCGCTGTTCCATATGCTACAGGAACAGCTTAAGGTGGTGTCTGAAATTTACTCAGGTGCAGGCAAAAAAAGGATTTACATGAGTTGGTGGAGAGCCTAATCCTTTGCTTGGATGTCAATACATAGCTGCAAAGAGATATTTTGTCATCCAAACATTACATTTGTGCCATAATTATTGATCCATGGTACAAACAATTTCCAGCCACTTCCACTTCGTTTTCCCAAGGGGATACTTCAAACTACAAGGCGTGGATTGCTCAGAAAGACAGCAACCTAGAAAAAAAGCTGCTGGAAAATAGAGGTCCACTCCTAGGCAGAGGTTCTGGGTTGTAGCCGTCAACTTCCATACAGCCTGAGAGAAGTGCTATTGGCTAACTGCAGCCAAAATCAACAACAGGAACACCAGCAATAATAATAGGAACAGGAGGATTGCCCCCAAATATTCATTCGATTCGCTTCTAAAGGCACAGCTTAAGTCTAGCGCAGTGACCAAGGAAACAGAGGTTAAGCAAGTCAGTGCACCAATTACTATTAAGAGGATAGGTCAGGACTATCTGGATGTCCCCATATATGTATATCTGGATTAAAACCTTCAGTGTATTGGTATGGGAAGAGGCGCCAATGCTCAGCAGGCTGACAATAAAGTATCTGGCTTGTTTGGTAGCCAGTGTGTCTGCTGAGTGCATGTTCAGTGCAGCTGATGCAGTTAAGTGCATCAATTACCATTAAGAATAGGTCAGGCCTATCTGGATGACCCAATAGAGGTATATCTGGATCAAAACCCATTGGTGTATTGGTATGGGAAGATGTGCCAATGGCCAGCAGGCTGACAATAAAGTATCTGTCTTGTCCAGTAGACACATTGTGCACCAATTACTTGTGAGAGTATAGATCAGGACTATCTGGATGATCAAAACCCATTGGTATATTGGTATGAGAAGAGGTGCCAATGGCAAGCAGCCTGACAATAAATTATTTGGCTCATCCAGTAGCCAGTGTGTCTGCTGAGCATATGTTCAGTACAGCTGGTGCAGTTGTCAAAGTGAGAAGGACCAGTCTCTCATCTCAAAACATGGAGAGATTAGCATGATCAAAATTAATCAGCACTTTATGCCTCTAAAATACACATATCTGAAGTATGACAGGAGGAGGCTGAGGGTGATTTTTTAGACTCAGGTCATTGTAGTGTGTTAGCTGACTATCTTCTGGGTGAACCAACTGAGTTTGAGGGCGAACTCCACTTCCCTGACTACTGAGTAGGCCTGGGTCACCATAGAACTTTCTATCACCAAACTGCTTTGATTAAAAAAAAGGATAAATCTAGGTAAACATTGTATTATTTTATTTGTTTGTGTCTGAATGACTAAAGCAGCCCCATCAGTTTAGACTCATTTATGGGCAGATTTGAGTTGGACCAGTGTGCAGTAAAAAAGCTTCTTCCATTCCCTTAAAGGACATTGGAGAGACAATATTAAAGACACTAATGCTGGATCCCTCCAATCACTTTACTGACCCGCTCCCAGCGACCTACATAAAAGACTTCAGTCCTCTCTTACTACCCCTCTGGACCAAGATCATTCATACATCCCTTCAAGGATCAATTCCAGACATCCTGAAAATGGGGCAGGTCTCACCTATCCTAAAGAAAACCACAGTTGACCCCTCAGACCCTAATAACTATCGTCAGATCTCCAACATCCCTATGTTAGCCAAACTCCTGGAAAAATGCGTTAACATACAACTGAACAATCACATTGATCCATTAAACCTGCTGAACCAATTTCAGTCTGGCTTCAGAGCAGGTCACATGACACATGTATTAGACGACGCTCTAAAAATCCTAGACCAAACTAAAGCCTGTCTGCTAATCGTACTCGACTGGTCATCAGCCTTTGACACCGTCAAACACGACAACCTGCTGGATATCCTGAAACACAGAATAGGTATGTCTGGAAATGTATTTAACTGGTTCGCCTCTTTCCTCCAAAATAGATCCCAGCAATTCACGGTCAACCAATCCCTGTCCATGCCCTTACCCCTCACACTGGGAGTTCCACAAGGCTCTTCCCTCTCTCCTACCCTGGTCAACCTTTTCATGGAACCTATTACTGATCTTCTCAGCCTCTCCAAGATTCACTTCCACATGTATGCTGACGATACCCAAATATACATCAAGATCAACTCACTAGAGGACATCAAATCTCTCAACACCACACTTCAAAAAACCCAAACTTGGCTGGCGGAAAACCATCTGAAACTTAACTCCCTCAAAACGGAATTCCTTTTAATAGCTCCCCCTAACAAAACTCACAGTGTCCTGGACTGGATGAAGCACCTAATAGCTCTCAAAGGACAACCAGATCAATGTACATAAGCCTCAGCAGGATGTGGCGTTGAAAAATGTGGTCTGACATTGAGGGGGTCAGCATTGGTGGAACAATGAGCCACTACCAGCAGACTGCAGCACCGCCATTGTTGCTGAGAGGCTGGAGGCACTGGTCGCTGGCTGCGGCCCTGGACAGTTGCCTCCTCCTCCTAGGATCACCAACCATTGGTAATCTGCCCGTATGTCCTCAAGGTTCTGCTGCGGCAGCCAGGTTGCCACATCCTGTTAAGATGGACCAGCAGGGGTATCTATATCAAGAAAGAAAAAAGATAACTTGTGAACAATGCTCTGTTCAAAATACTTGCATAAAATTATGTAAAGGCACAGTAGAAGTATATTGCTGGTCCCGTAGGGCCATTCGATTGTGATGTGATTAGAGTCACAGCCATTAACCATGCATGCCTCACATAAAACTAGAGGCAAATGCACTAACTGTCTAAAAGGAATGAAGGCAGAATAAATATCACACCAGTTTAAAAAAAAATCTTTTGAAGGATTGCCTTGTAAAATCTAAACAGACGCTTTATGTGGAAAAAATCAAATAAATTGCCTCAATAATGAGGAAGGCATTATGCAGTATGGAGTACAAGTATGCTAATTTGATTAAGGCATGCTATCGGGCACCCTAGTCATACTTGCTAGTCGTACTTTGCAGCTCTCTGCAGTCTGCAGCTGGGGCAGCTGTAATAGTCAATTATCTTATTCCAATGGCTCTACTCTTCTCCAAAATGCCTTTCAATTTTATCCTGATTACAAGGCAGATGAGTAATAATGGATGATACACGTCAAGTATAAAATCATGCAGACATCCTGTCTGCTATAAGTAGACAGTGGGAAAAGTGATGCAGCACAGTACAGGGAAAGTATTAAGGAATGGGATATAGATTAAATTTGACACATTCATCACAGACTCTCCCATTCAAAAAAGTCAAGGCACTTACTTAGTCTCACTTACTCCCTGACCTCACCCTAAATTACACTTTACAATTATTTTTTCCAACAAATGCATTTGCTTGACAGTAAGGGAAGGAAACTTAACCTACTTTACTGCAGGGTAAATTAGAGGGATTAAGCCGAGTAAGTAGATGTTTTACTACAGAATAGTAAGAGTGTCATTGATCATCATTATGTGCCGAAGCTTTGGCTAGTATGTGAGTCACTGTGGTTGACAAATGGTAAAAGGGAAAGATTTAAACAGGTGTAAATCCATTATGAAAGCCATGACGAAATATATCACTTAGCCAGAAAAATGTGGAGCATGTCAAGAATAGATTTTGCAAAAATTTGGGAAGTCTAGGACAGACCTAAGAAAGAATATAGGAGTGAATTACTAGGAAGGTACTGAGTGGGTACTGGGAGGGAAGGGAAACAACACACCTTGTTTTTGCATTGCCATGCATTAAAAACGTTGTAAATGCCACTATACCTGAAGCAGAAGCACATTGCACTGCCAACACTGCAGTGCCAAATTGAACCAAGCAGCAGGCTGCTCATCATGGGTGGCACTACCGAAATACCATTGGTAGAGAGGGAGGTGATGACCTATAATGGATGGGATACATAATATCTGCCTTTCTCAAAAAATACTGTGAGTCAAGGGAGTAGACAGAATACCACCCCAAACCTTTAAACCAAAGCTTCGATAAAAACCATTCCAAGCAATTGAAGTAGGTGAGCACACCCCTTTACAGAAGAGCTCCCTTATTTCTTCACCCAGCAATTATCCATTCATCATTTCTTTGTCGTAGTATTCTTGACCCTTGGCTTTGATACACACCATTTGAGCTTTACATTCTCTTATCCAGTCTTTCTCCATTGAAAACCATCCATATATATCTATCCATCCAAACATGACTCTCAACAAACGTTTCAACAACATAAATGTACCCAGTGATACATCCTTCCTTTCACCCATTCACCCATCTTGCTTTAATCCACTCAAGCATTCCTTTCACCAGCCCAGGCAGGCAATCTTACAACTATACACTTTCACCCGCCCAGGCAGGCATCCTTTCACTTGTATGCCCTTTTACCTACACAGGCAGGGATCTTTTCACACATATACCCTTTCATCCATCCTTCACCGATTACCCACCTATATTCACCATTTCACCCACACATCCTTTCACTATTCCTATTGAATTTCACCCATCCTTTCTCCATTCTCCTTTCAACATTTTTCCCTTTTAATCAACCCAATGTTGTTAAAGTTCTTTATGGTCCTTTGTATGCTGCTAAGTTGCAGACAGAATAGGCCAATAACTACTCAATCCTGCTTGATCGGCTAAAGTGGTGTGTTCATGAGTCAAAAAAAACTTGCAGTGAGTATATTACTAATTGTCAATAAGCAAACATTGTGACCTACCCCTGCCTGTCCCGCTGGGACTCCACCTTCGTCGACCGCTGCTGCCGTGTCCACTGGCGCTCTTGCTGCCGGCCCTGGTGGTCTGTGCAGCTAGAAAAAACATTACACATTTCATATGCTAGAAACACCTCCCCCTATTACTTATATGTTAACAAAATACAAGCACAACACATCACTACAGTTTGGTTGCAGTATCTTCTATCAAAATCTCACATTAGACATTTTGTTGGTTGGCAATGTTTGAGAAGCCAGGTAGTCAAGCTAACCAAGAACTTTTTATGATGGAGTGGCAAAACTATGATGAATCTGAGTCAGTGAAGTGCAATGAAGGGGTAGAGTAATTGGTCAATGAAGGACATATGGTCTTAGTTGACAAATTTAATGGGGCCGTCTTCATACATACAGCCATGCTGCATTTTCATCAACTGCTGGTATATATTATGATAATAATACATACACAATATGGGGGTTTCACTATGGCTGTGGCCACTCTCTCATTTCACTCTTTGATCATGAGCAAGAAAAAGAAAGCCTTTTCAGCAAAAACGCTTAGAATACCTTACTTGGCCATGTAATCTTCACAGTAGAGATCCTGACCTAAAATGGGCTCCCTGAGTCATACAGTACCAGTCCACAAAATATATAAGGGAGAGAGAAAATGTAAGGTCAAAGCAGATAAAAAAAGCTAAAGAATGTTTGAAGTCAAGTACAGAAATTTGAAATTGAGAAAATACGTAAATTGGATAATTCAGGAATAAGAAGAATTTAGCAAATATTAGATAGAATGAAAAGGAGTTTGAAAACAATTTGCAATTGATTTACCTTAACTGTCTCAAACTCATTACTTCATTTTCTTCCACAACACATTGATAATGGTAGGCTGCTCATCGCCCAGATAAATATTGTCTTTGTGTAGTGTTTGTTTATGTCAAACCTTTTCTCAAACTCCCTTTCCCATCCATTCATCAAACCCGTAACCCTCTTCCCCAGGTGTGTGTTGTTTATTGAGATGAGACTAAATTTACATCATACATTGATCACAAACTTGGTGGGATGAATGTGGTGAAAGCAACACCAACTCAGGTCAGGATCCTTAGTTTATTACCTAAACAATAGCTCACACTAGCCTCAATTACCCACCCATGCACAAATAGTGATTGATAGTTTAGATATAGAAGAAGATCATTCGTCAGCATCATCATTCAGGCATTGTGTTGCGTAAACACTTAAGCTTGTCCACTTCAGACTTTGGGTCTCATTCACAATATTTTAATTCAAGGCAGTGCAGCAAGCCTTCCTGCTGCACTGCCATGCATCAAATTGAAAGGGAAGGAATGCGCCAAATCTACAAGATTCGGCTCATTCCTCTACTGGTGCAAAAACAGCAGCCCTGTGCCAGAGCAGTCACCCGTGCGTCATTTTGCCTTTTTATGATGGAGTGGCAAAACTATGATGAATCTGAGTCTGTGAAGTGCAATGAAGGGGTAGACTAATTGGTCAATGAAGGACATATGGTCTTAGTTGACAAATTTAATGGGGCCGTCTTCATACTTACAGCCATGCTGCATTTTCATCAACTGCTGGTATATTATGATAATATAACATACACAATATGGGGGTTTCACTATGGCTGTGGCCACTCTCTCATTTCACTCTTTGATCATGAGCAAGGAAAATAAAGCCTTTTCAACAAAAACGCATAGAATACCTTACTTGGCCATGTAATCTTCACAGTAGAGTTCCAGACCTAAAATGGGCTCCCTGAGTCATACAGTACCAGTCCACAAAATATATAAGGGAGAGAGAAAATGTAAGGTCAAAGCAGATAAAAAAAGCTAAAGACAGTTTGAAGTCAAGTACAGAAATTTGAATTTGAGAATATAAGTAAATTGGATAATTCAGGAATAAGAAGAATTTAGCAAACATTAGATAGAATGAAAAGGAGTTTGGAAACAATTTGGAGAAAGGTACAGTAAAAACAAATAAAAAAGGACTCAAAACCTAAATGTCGAGTGGTAAATGTTAGGGAAATAATAATAATATTAAAAGGAGAAATTACTGGGGCCAGCAGATCCATCTGCCGTGGCACTTGCAGAGGCACCCACAGCACCCTCACCTGCCTCTGTAGTTCCAGACAAGAAATAAAGAAAATTAATGAAAAAGATTAGTGGTACAGTTAATATTCTCCCCAAAAATATTCTGACAGGCAAAGGCAAACAGTAACATTGAACTTTTCTAAATCAGATGTCCTATAGTACTAGTATTTACAGTGGGCCTATTCCTAAATTCCTAAACCTAACCCTATTCAAAAGTCCCTTAAGTACACTTTGTAACTACTAATACATTGTAATGAATGATCTTTGGTTCTCATCTCATTCTTAATCTCTCAACCCCCTCTGATGGGCCAACTCAGTTTGCATTTTTTCACATCACTGGGTGATTGCTTGAGGCTGTATGATCAACAAAAAAAAAGGTGCAACTGGCTAGATGATGATCACATATTATTTGCAAAATAAGCTTAGCTTGCCTGCATGTGTGAGTAGCATGCTGCAGCATAGAACACAACAATAAATAATTATTGCTCACCAAGCCATGCAACCTCAATGCCCCGCAGGTCGAGAAGGTCCTGTTCACTGTCAAGTATATCAATTCACTGGTGCATTAGCTGTTGTTGAGTGCGCCGGACCCCAGAGCTGCGGCACTCTGTCCGACACACCCGCTCCCACTGCTGCCGATGATCCTGGAGGCTATACCCACTGTCAGGCGGCCGTCTGCTGCCAGAGTGGAGGAGAGTTGGTGCAGCACATAAAAAAGCACAGCCACCTCGATGGAGCACTCCTTTGCGGCGCAGCTGACTGCAAGATAGACGGCTGGTGCTGCCGGTAGTTGGGGGACTTGTACTGCAACTCCCCTCTTCTGCCATGGTGCTGGGTGGGGGGAAGATGGGAAACAGAAAAGAAAGGAAGGAAGTTGAAAACAAGAGGAAGTAAGGCAACACATTTAAAAATTACAAAGTTCATAAAGAAACACCCAACAAAAATGACAAAAAAGGTAAAGTACACAAATACAAGACACATACTAATATAATTTAAAAAAATGAGGGGAAATAAGTTTGATTGGAAGAGAATTAAAGAGATTAAAGAGGGATTGAAAAAAATGTCCCAGCAGCAGAGTAAAAAACAAGATGACTGCACTTGTGCAAAAAGCGTGGTGCCATTTAGCGACTTCCGGGACAAGAACGCACTTCATGCTGAAGAAAAAATAATGAGTCACCGGAACGGCCGTGGTGAGCAGCTCCACTTGCTTGTGGAACTCCGTGTAGTGAAATGAAGTTTTTGCAAGCCCTGCCCAGGCCTAATATTTAACCATATGAAATGGTCTATACTCAGTATACAAAAAAAAAAACATTTGATGTGCACCTCAGTTGTTGGCTCTGGGTATTTCAGGTTCTTGGAGAATGGACAAGCCCTATATATACCTTAAACCAAAAGGGCCTAGCGAATGTAACACAGGACATCTTCCAGCACATAAACAATTAATAGTGTTTTGCTGTTTCTATGTGTGCTTATGTAGCACACATATACACAGCAAAAGAGAGGAGAAATAAAGCATTTCTCCTTGTTTTGCCAGGTTAAGAATAGGTATACCCTTGTCTTAATTTTGGCACTGCCCCATATTTACGCCACACTTGTAAATATGGGGCAGCATCAAAATCAATGGTTGTTGCGGTGAAATGCCCCTGCAACACCTGTTGCCCACCCCTTTCACGCTAAGTGTAGCGTGAAAGGGGACCTTATTCACAAGAACGTTGGAAAAAGTGACATACCTGTGGCAATAGGGGCTTGTAAATATGCCCATAAGTTTCTTTGAGCAAAACTTGAGGGATCTATATGTATGACCCCTTGCTGAATTTGGAATTTTGTCCAATTTTCAGAAATATATAGTGATCCTAGGTAACCCATGGGTTTCATGCTGGTTTCCACCGTAAACTAAAAGTAGTTTGAAAGCACAACAAAAATAGGGGTAATGGGCTACCTCTTTGAAAAATGCCAAAATGGTGGTAACAATTAGGTTAATTAATTCAGCTCTGCATGTTGCTAAAAGCTGGGAAGATGGTGACTTTAGCACAGCAAACTGTTCATTAATTCCATTTTTATGAAAAAAACAAATACTGTTTTCCAGAAAACTTTTTCCTATTTTTCCCGCAAAGAGCAAAATGTTGCTATATTTTGACAATTAGTGTTAGACTATGTGAAACTAGGACTCCTGAAGCTCAAAGTCACGGAAACCTAAAATTACACCACAAATAACCAGCTATCCAAGTTCTAGCAACTATCAACACTTATTGTAATTTAATGCCACAGCATTGTTTGAGCACTCTTTTCTGGGTCACAATCTTTTGCTGAATTCAGTGGTCAGGTTTGTGTCCCTTATATGGTAATGGGATTTCTAAGGTACCAATTGATGATGGTCTTTCTTCACTTTGACAACTAGCCATCTCTCCTTATTATCCTATTCATCCTATCAGGAGCATTCAACAACCTGCATCATAATATCCCCTTCTACCACTTTCAATCAAAATCCAAAAGGGCTCATTATGAATACCCTGGTGCTTGGGTTTTTTATTGTGAAAAAGGCTAGCCAAACTTTGGTAGACTTTGGTCAAACTTTGTAGTGAAAATCAATGCTTATTACAGATTCGCAATGTTAATAATACCATTTTTGTCAATATGAATTTTAATATAAGTTTAATATGCACAGGTACACAAAGCTCCTATGCATTTGCCATTGTGGTAGTGTTAGGAATGTGCACTTCATTTTGCCTTTTTTTTTTACCCAATTTTTGTTGGCTATAGATCTCTGTGCACTTTATCCCAGCTAACCAGTGGTAAAGTGCTGGGGGTTTCCTTCTTAAACATATTAAAATTAGCATAGACCTAATTTGAACATTTAATTCACTTAGAAGTCCCTGGTACATGGTACTACATGTAGCTATGGCCTGTAAATTAAATTTTACTAGTGGGCTGCAGCATTCATTGTGCCACTCACTACTAAAGTAGCACTTTAAAATATGTTGACAGGCCTGCCACTGTAGACTGGGTGTGTAGCTTTAATACTGTCATTTTGACCTGACAAAACAAGACTTTTACCAGCCTAAGCATTCCTTTTTTATAATTCCATGCCACCCCTAATGTAGGCCCTACATGGCCATAGTTCAAGTTCAAGTTCACGTTCAGCAATTTGTATAGCGCACTACTCCCCCAGAGGGTCTCAAGGCGCTTGGTGGAGGGATGTGCATTATTTATCGAATAGCCAGGTTTAAACTTCTTTTCGGAAGGAAATGTGGTTCTGGGTAAGGCGGAGGTGAGTGGGGAGAGAATTCCAGGTCTTGGCCACCAAGTAGGAGAAGGATCTTCCTCCCATGGTGGATCTGTGGATGCGCGGACCTGCGGCGAGGGCTTGATTGGAGGATCTTAGTTGGCGGGTGGGTGTGTAGAAGGACAGTCGTGTGTTGAGGCATTCGGGTCCTAGTTCGTAGAGGGCTTTGTGTGCGTGGGTGAGGAGACGGAACGTTATTCTCTTGTTGATGGGAAGCCAGTGGAGGTCTTTCAGGTGACTGGTAATGTGAGCTTGGCGGGGGATGTCCAAAATGAGTCTGGCTGCTGCGTTTTGGATGCGTTGGAGTTTTTTCTGTAATTTGGCTATGGTTCCGGCGTAGAGGGTGTTTCCATAGTCCAGTCGGCTAGTGACCAGTGAGTGGGTGACAGCCTTTCTTTTTTTGGTGGGGATCCAACGAAAGATTTTCTTGAGCATACGAAGTACGTTGAAGCAAGAGGATGAGACAGCGTTTACTTGTCTGGTCATCGAGAGGGAGGAGTCTAGGATGAAGCCTAGGTTACATGCGTGGTCTGTGGGTATGGGTGCCGTGCCCAGGGCCGATGGCCACCATGAGTCGTCCCAGGCAGAGGGGGATGGTCCTAGGATGAGGACTTCCATCTTGTCCGAGTTAAGTTTTAGGCGGCTGTTTTTCATTCATTCGGCTACTTCTTTCATGCCTTCATGAAGATTGGTTTTGGCGGTGTTAGGGTCTTTGGTGAGGGAAAGGATCAGCAGGGTGTCATCGGCGTAAGAGATGATGTTAAGGTTGTGTTGTTGTGCGATGGATGCGAGGGTGCTCATGTAAACATTGAAGAGGGTGGGACTGAGTGATGATCCTTGTGGTACTCCGTAGATGACTTCGGTGGCCTCCGATTTGAATGGGGGGAGTCGGACTCTCTGGGTTCTCCCGGCGAGGAACGAGATGATCCAGTCCAAGGCTTTTCCTTGTATGCCAATGTTGCTGAGGCGTTGTATGAGGGTGTTATGGCAGACTGTGTCGAAGGCTGCGGAGAGGTCGAGTAGAATGAGGGCAACTGTTTGTCCGTTGTCCAGAAGCGTTCGGATGTCGTCTGTCGCTGCAATGAGGGCAGTTTCGGTGCTGTGTTTGGCTCGGAAGCCGGACTGTGAGGTATCGAGGGAGTTGTTAGATTCAAGGAAGGCGGCGAGCTGGCTATTGACGGCTTTCTCAATGACTGTGGCAGGGAATGGGAGGAGAGAGATAGGGCGGTAGTTCTTAAGTTCAGAGGGGTATGCTGTGGGTTTCTTCAGGAGGGCGCTGAGTTCGGCGTGTTTCCAGCTTTCTGGGAAGGTAGCGGAGTTGAAGGAGCAGTTGATGACATCACGGAGATGGGGTGCGATGATGGATTCTGCTTTGTTGAAGATGTGGTGGGGACAGGGGTCTTTTGGCGAACCTGAATGGATGTAGTTCATTAGGCGGATGGTGTCTTCAGTGGTGATTGGGTTCCAGGCGCTAAGGTTGTTAGAAGGCTGTTTAGGTTCGGAGGTGGGTGGAGTGGACTGTTCATTGGAAATGTTCTGAAAACTGTTATGTATGTCGGCTATTTTGTTGTAGAAGAAAGAGGATAGCAAATGGCAGAGGTCTTGGGAGGGAGTAATGTCGTTAGAGGCTGCGGTGGGGTTGGTGAATTCCTTGACGATGTTGAATAGTTCCTTGCTGTTATGGGCGTTGTTGTCGAGTCGATCCTTGAATGCTGATTTCTTGGTGGATCGGATCAGTTGGTGGTGTTTGCCGGTGGCTGTCTTGAAGGTGGTGAGGTTGTCAGTGGTTGGGTTTTTTCTCCATGTTTTCTCGAGAGTACAGCATAGTTTCTTCGATTTCTTAAGTTTGTCGTTGAACCAGGGGGCCTTTTTGCTACCTTGTTTGTTTTGTTGGTTTTTCAAGGGTGCTAATTCGTCAACGCTGTGAGTGATCCATTGTTTGAGTTTGGTGGCACCTTGGTTTGGGTCCGATGAGAGGGCGGGAGGGTTTTGTTTGAGCGATGTGAGGAGTTGGTCGGTGGTGATTTTGTTCCAGTTTCTTCGCGGAATAGGTTGTGGGGGGTTGTTGGTCGAGGTCGTTTTGTAGCTGAAGTGAACACAGCTGTGGTCCGTCCAATGGAGGGCTGTGGTGTGATCGAAGGAGATGTGCTTGCTGGAGGTGAAGATTGGGTTGAGCGTATGTCCGGCTATATGGGTGGGGGTGTCAACAAGTTGTTTGAGTCCGAGATTGGCCAAGTTGTCCAGAAGGGTGGTGGTGTTGCTATCGTTTTTCTTTTCCAGGTGGAAGTTGAGGTCTCCCAGTAGAATGTAGTTCTCGGAGGTGATGGCGTGTGGGCTGATGAAGTCAGTGATGTCTTCGCTGAATTGTTTACGGGTTCCTGGTGGTCTGTAAATGAGGGTGCCTCTAAGTGTGGTCCTGGGGTCGGTGTGGATCTGGAAGTGGAGGTGTTCGGCAGTTGCGAGGTTATCGTCGACGCTGGTCGTGATTCTGATGGTGTTCATATGGACGATGGCGATGCCTCCTCCTGTTTGGTTGGTGCGGTCTTTTCGGATGATCTTGTAAGCGTCCGGGATTGCTATGGCGATGTCGGGTGTTGATGAGACGTTCATCCAGGTTTCTGTAAGGAAGGCGATGTTCGGTGAAGCAGTGTCGAGTAGGTCCCAGAGTTCAGTGGCATGTCTGTTGACCGAGCGGGTGTTCAGCAGGATGCACTTCAGGTGCTTAGGCTCGGAGCTGTGCTTGGGGTCAGTGGATTTGGTGTGGGTCTTGATGCAGATGAACTTGCACGAGTGGCAGGCGAATGGTCCATGGGTGTGTCCTGGGGCAGCTTCGCAGCATTGTGGTGTGCCTCCAGGGTTAATGGCTAGGAGGGTGGCGGCGTCATACGTTATGAGGGAGTAGTGTGGTTTGCGGGGGCCAATGGGTCTGGCGCTGGGCGCGGTCCAGGCGCAGACGGGCGTAGACGAGCTTACCTTTGGCGCACCTTCGGTGCGCCTGGGGCGCGACCACTGCTGCATGTGAACGCTGCGCCCTAAAGCATCTGACATACGTGGATGGTGGAGGGGGGTGGGGAGAGGGAGGGGCAGCTGGGAGGCCGGATCTAGGTGGAGGGCCGGGCTAGGGGGCACAATCAACAACAACAAAATGGCAGCGAGTCAACAGCCAAACACGACAATACCGTGACCCCAAAAACGCTTTGCAAAGGCAGAAATTAATCAACACAGGCACAAATTACACACGCAGGTGAGGCAGCAAAGTACAATCGAATAAAACGATGAAAGCGCAGCTCAATGGTAAAGCGCTACGCTACAATTGCATTCAGGAAAAGCGCTACAATCCAATTTCATTCAGGCACATAGATAGTTGCAGGAGCAGTGAAAGCGGAAGCGCAGATATTCTTAAAAGGTGAGGAGCAGTTTTTCAGTAAAGCGCAACGATACCAGTATCGGGCAGGGCAGGGAGCTGCGTGAGGAGCGGCCGCTTCTGTGGAGTTATGAATACCATGCAGAGTGCATGGTATTCATAACTTAGGAAATGTGTTACGTGCCCTGGCTGTGAAAAACCTACAAAGTTATTTTTTAACTGTGGCAAGGCTGTCTCTCCCGTAATTTAGAACTGGTTAACACTCTTACCTATAATAAGCAGTAACTTTCAATTGGGAGTAGCTAAACACATGGTTTACGGCCTCATTTTAATAGTAATTTAAAATCCAACTTAATTATTAACTCAACAGTTATATTTTTATGTTGGAACAGACATTTTTATAAAGTTATCTGTTTCTTGCCTGAACCCAAAAGGCTTTCCAGCCAGTGTCCAGCTGTTACCTGAACCTTGATGGCTCCTGTGTGGTGAGAAGTATATTTCTCAGACTTCTGCCTTGACTGGATGGCCTTGTGGGCTGTGTCCAGCCTATTCCTGAGCTTCAAAGGATGCCTACCTTGGTACTGACAAATGAAACTCAAACCCAGTAGGAGTTGAGGAACTGAACAGATTTAGTGTAGAAGTAGGCACAGTCATGGCCTGTACCCACAGGCTTGCACTGGGCATGAAGGTGGTCCCCACAGCCCTCTCTTCAGAACACTTATGGACTTGTGAAGATCAGAATATGGACTACTCTGCTGCCTGAGACCTAGAGGAAAACTGGACATGCTTGCGGTGAACCCACAACCATAGAAATGGCTCCTAGGTCCAGTTGGCTGACTCCCTGTTTAAACTACAGAGACACAACAAGTTTCCAGAGTCCCTTACCCTCAAATACCCAGCTGACCAGTACCAAGTGGGCATGCCCTGGACCCTACAACAAGCCTCTGTTGGAGTGAGTCCGAAACCCCAAGGTCCAACACCCTTGGCTGGTAGAGTATATTTTTCCTGTCTCCAAACTTCAAGATGTTGGCCTTAGTAGCCTTTTGCTAACATTCGGACTGGAGGACTGACAGAGACCAGGATGGCCATCAAAGCTGCTGCCATTAATATTTAATTGCCAATCGATCTCAACTTGCTGGTTCATTCCACTGAAGGAGGTCCAAGTTCCAGAAATGTTTTTAAGTCCGAATGTAGTGGTCATCATCGGGTCCGATGGCGACATTTCCTGCCTTCATTGTCAACTACCTGTGAACTCATTCATCAGAAATCCACCATCGCCTAGCCAACTTCAGATTCAGCTTGCAGCTTGTCCCTCCTGCGAATTGTCAACAACCACTTTTTCTCCATAATTGTTTCTAAGAGCTAAGGTAAAGTTTCTAATAGTACAAACCTGGTCCCTGGATCCGATTCACTCACCATCATAGTCGGCTTTGACCTTTGGCTTTGAACTGGTCTATGGCGACCATATGAACATGGTTGGCACTTTTCAGTGCTTTTTTCAATTCAAAGGTTATAAATGAATATATCTGGTTCTACTTTTTTATTTTTTATTTGTTTCAATGTAATTTTATTTATTTAAATCCACTCAATATTTATGTGTTGTATTTTCCCTTTATTGCTATTTGAGTGCTGCATAAGAACTTTGCACATTGTGTCTAAATTAAGCCTAACTGCTTTGTGCCAAACTACCACATGGTTAAACACAGATTTATTCAGTGGCTTTAGTTGTTCACCTTGAGAAGAATTGTGATTATTGTTTGAGGTGGCTTTTTACCCCCACCTCCACTAAGACTCTAATTCCTTGCCATCATTTTGATATGCAGTACGATACGTGGCCTCCACGCCAAAATCAATATTAGAAGTGACACAATTGGGCGAATTCTGATTTAAAAAAGGGCATAGAGGAGGGCAAAAGAAGTGTTGTGTACTGCATAGTCACTTCTTGGAAGGCATTAGCATCACTTTCAGTATTGCCTTTGAAGATCAATGGTTGCGATGCATATCTTCTGATACTACCAATACTATCGCTGCACATGCAAGTTAAATGATCCCATACTACCTTTTCTCCCATTGTCCCTGTGCTTCCTAAAATTGCCCCTAAATGGATCCCTTTCAGAGAGGAACTGAAGGGAGCATTGCAGATTTATAGAAACCCCATTTAAGTTTTGATATTACTTCAACACAATGTTTAATTGCAAATCTTTCTTTTTTTAAAAAAAATGTTAGATTTAATATTTTACTTTGTAATAACTTGACAATGAAATGTATTATAGGTGCCTAAAGAGATAACACAAATGTAGGTATATATATTAACCTGTATGGGCCATTTTCTTTCTACGTCTGTACAAATAATTTTGGAGGTTGTTTGTGCAATGTGTTTTCGGCATTGATTTTACAATTATATTGTTATGATATATAGTGATGTCAAAGAACATTTTGATAGACCAGCCCCATTATAGCATTTAGCGAATGGGTGCAGTGAGCAAGCCTCTACTTTGAATTGAGTCTCCCCCACCCCCCCAGAAAAGTTTGGAAAAAATTGCAAATATGGTGCATTTTACAACACATTTTTCATCATTGAACCTTATCTAGCCATTAAATGGATGAACAAATTGTCTTAATGCACTGGCTAAAGGTAGTTTCACTAGATTTCATTTTAGCCTCTGCATTAAAACATCATACTCCCCAAAGACTACTACCACCAAATCTTATGAGACATGAATTAAGCTTTGATCTAAAATGGGAGAGAGAATGAGAAAATCACATAGAGGTTGAATTGCACAAAAGCATGTTTCAATGCAGGCTTCTACTTGACCACATTGTGTGATCCCATCCTAGGCAATTACTTTTTTACAGTGTCACCTTTTCCTTCCTCTCCAATGACAGCACCTTAAAATACATCAGTTCAGGGTGAGTGCTGCTCAAAAGCAAAATATTATAATGTTATTCTTTCTATAACAGCACCATAGGAATCATATTGAGCTAAGAAAATAGGTTTCCTCTTTGTTCACTAATAGCTTTCTTGTCTGGATGGGCGTGGGGGCATGTATATTTCTAAGTTCATGATTATATATGCCACTTCTAATAACTGCCATTCAATGCAAATGTATACTTTTATAAACTAAACTGAAATGTTTGCAAAGATCCCTGTTATAAAGGAATGCAGTGTTTTTTTTTTCTTTTTGAAGAGTGTTTCTTATAATTCTGATAGACTCTTTGTGCCAGGCAACAGTAGGACTCTCACCTCCCTCCCAAAACCGTGGTCAGTGCTACTCCTGGCGATTCTAGTGGAGACAGGGACCACCTAAATGCAAAAACAAATGGTTGTGAGGCAGATTTTAAATCTGATTGTTTTCCATTGTTCATTTGTAAGTGCTTTTGACAGGAAACCTAGCAACAAAACCAGCCTCCACCACAAGCTGCAAAAATGGCACCCACCCAGCCAGCGCATCGGGAAAACACCCGATGTCGGTAACACCAGTCCAAGCCTGCAAGTAATATATATTAGAAGGTAGCACCTCATATGTTCTTTAATAAAAATAAATAATCCGCATCATCATTTATATACAAACACAGCTCTCTACTCATCCCCCTCTTCTTGATGACTTCTAGTTAGGAACTTTCACTACAGACACGCAGCACTGGGTGGCCTGTGCATATGGAAACTAAGGGGCACATTTACGGGAATGGTAGCACAGCCACAGCGAAAGGGCTGGAATGCACTGTTTTTATCCAATATGGTGCAGTCCTGCACTTTCCCATTGCGCTGGTGCTGTTTCAGCAGCCATAGCGCCAATGCAGACACTCTTGCAACATGGTGCAAGGGTGCCTGTTTTGTAGGCAGGATTGCTTTTATGCAGGAAGGAACACCTTCCTGCACAACAACCAGCCTAAGAGGCTTTTTCCTCTTTCTATACGTGCTGCAGGGTGCAGTACATACAGAAAGAAGCAAAAAGTAACATATTTCTCCTTGTTATGGCTCCCCTAGGGAGGCATAAGATTTGTACGCATTCTCAGGTTTACAAGTCCTTATAAATCTGGGTGTCCATCAAAAACCATGAGAGTTGTCTGGAAACACCCACCACAAAACCTATGGAATACCTCTTTTGCACAAAGTAAGGGGACGCAGAGATTTATGCTGTGTTGCCTTACTCCAGATTTATGAGGCCATGTGTAGCTTGATATATCTTACCTAGAGACTTGTGTCACACATGTACCACGTTGAGTGGTCCGAAAATGATGCAAGCCTCTAATAAATATGCCCTTAAACATGAAAAGATTCTTGCGAAAAAAATACCGGATGTTTATTATCTAAAAAGCCAAAAACATCATTGATTTCAATTGTTTGACATTTTCTTCAAGCTATTGTGGAACATTACTTGTCAAAGCACTGTAAAAAGCAATGGTTTGCTACAAAAAATCTCAATTGGTTCGTTGAATGCATTTTTTTTACAGTAATTACTTAATTCATATTTTTAAACAACATAAAGCCACGAGTGAACCACGGGAGCTTTCTCAGGAAAACTGCACAGTTTAGTTTATTACTTTTGAGTGCAATTATGATATGTTATAATACTAATTATCTCAAACTGTGCTTCTCAATTAAAAACTCTTGTTCATCTTTCAAGGGTTCTCGGTGTAAATAGATTAAATCGCAGGCTAATCATGCCCTATCAGATATTTGTTTAAACGTACTGATAAGCTCTTTTATCCTTTTTGCGTATGACCATGTATTTGTGTGTGTGAGTGGTGTGAGTGAGTGTACGTTCATTTATGTGTGTACGTGTGTGTCTTTTTGTGCATGTATGTGCATGTATGTGTAAGTGCGTGTGCGCGTGTGTGCGTGTGAGCACTATTTGTACTGAGCCTACTTCCGTCTTTGCCAAATCGAAGCTGGGGGCCAAGAATGGTCAAATGCCTAACTAACCCTTTCTTCCAGAGAACATTAGGTGAAAAGGCCATGCTCGGAAGGCAATTGGGGCAGAGGGAATGGGTACAGGGCACGGCCAAAACTAGGCCCTTCGCCCACGGTCAATTGTGTGTGACTACAGGCTGGGACCAGTGGATACTTCAAGCAGGGATCAAAGGTAACGTCGCACTCTGTGAGATTTGTGAAGTACATTTTATGTAGTAGACGCACATCCGCAACCTAAACCACCACTGATGCCTTTCGACTGTGAGGTCTTGCTCACGGTTAAGTGAGTCCATTATTAGTTTCCACCATATATACTGACACCCAACATATGTGTAAGTAAACAAACATTTAAAAAACATAATACATATTGTTACATTTCTATGAAATAGGGGGCATGATTTACATTTTCAGCATCGTTGATTGACCACACATCAGTTAAGTCAGGGTGTTATTGATATGTGTTTCTGGGCGGGAGGAAATGGGCATGTCATTCTTGTTGCTCTCGGGTCATGCTAGTCTATTGTGAAACTAACTGAGTGAACTAGTAACTGTGTTGGAATGTTTTAAAGAGCCAGCCGAGGGAGGGCGAGTGTCTGGCTGGGTCTGTGACTGGATACATGTGACTAGGTGAGTGATAGATTGTGTGCATATATGAGTGAGTCTGTGAGTGAGTGGGTATGTGAGTTCAACAAAACACTTGATAAATGATCAGGGTGAGAGAAACAGGTGAAGCAGGAAATAATAAACATAAATGCCAATCACAATAACAGTACAGAAAGTAGCGTCACCCTGGCTGGGTGAAGAACTCCCTCTAGTCCAACAGAGAGATCAACAGAACAGGCTAATGTGTCTGGAGATAGAATACCAGTGCAGACACTGTGCATTATCAGTGCCAGAGAGTCGCGATCATGGGAGCTATAGCAAGAACTTGTTCATCAATAGCACTTTCACCTGTTTTTTGAAAGATGCAGGCGAAGGGTTAACTCAGATTTCAGCTGGTAGGGAATTCGAGATTCTTGGAGCAATGTAGTAGGTTTACTTCTTCTTGATTTTCTGTTGTTTCAGCAGTTACAACAAGGGGCTTCTTGAGGATCCAGCATTTGTGCATTTTTCTAAAGAATTGCAAATTACCATCAACTTGAAGTTAATGGTAATTTGCGATTCATTAATGCAAAGTTGCATTCTGGGAATGCTTCTTACATTGCATTTAGGGAATCGCAAATTGTCATTCCCTCACTGAATTTGCAAAATAGGTAATCGCAAAAATTGTGATTATCTATTTTGCGAATGCCTTTAGGGTTGATGCATCCCAAAAGGCTATTTACCAGTCGTAGATATGTTGTGACAATTTTGCTGTAAATAGTGAATGTGCATGCCAGCGGGAATATGGAGGTAGTCTGACCCCATGTCTGACAAATAGGGGTGTTAGTCATACAAGTCATTTGTCTACATTTTTTTTCAACACATGCAATATTCATGATGATGCCACGACCCCCAGCGCGGCAACCGTGTACCATCTTGGAGACATTGCAAATATCACAACATTGTTGTGAATATTGGTGGAAATATAAAAATATATATATGTGTACACACAGGCTGGTCACTGTCAAAGACTCATGTGCACACTCACAAACTCACTCAGACACTTATACACCCATTCACATACTCACTCTCACACCTATACATCCACTCACATACCGAGTCAGATACTCATGTACGCACTTACATAATCATTTAGGTACTCATGCACACATTTACAGACTCATTTGGAGATTAACACACCTGTGTACAGACCCACTTACTTAGTTTGAGACCAACTCATAGACTTACTCACATACACATACACCCAGTCACATACCCATACAGTCACTGACTCACTCGGTTACAGACCCTCTTAGAGACTTATACATTGAGTCACTCACTTAAAACGGCCACAGGGCGTGTTTACACAGTGCTGAAGGCAGGGGATGGGGCCTGAGGTGACGTGTGAAAACACGCCCTGTGGCGGGTTCTAATTTGGGGAAGTAATTCCCCTTCAATCCTGAGAGCCCCAGGAGGCCATTTGGCACACCAGGTGCTTCCAGTAAGCGCCACTGCGCTTTGTTTCAGAAAGGTGGCCTAGGCCGTGCCCTTTTTTACACCTCTCTGCAACGCAGCTCTGTGTCGCTTACTGGAGGTACCTAGTGGGCTACTTGGACCTTAGGGACACTCAGAATTCAAGGGGACTTAATCTCATAAATTAAAACAGACACAGGGCGCGTTTACACAGTGATGAAGGGAGGGGATGGTGTAGGGAAGTGGCTCTATATATACTGGACCAAAGTAAGGTACAGTGTTTATAGAGTCCCCTGTCCCCAGAGGTTTGGCAGACGTTAAAGTTAGATATAACCTTACTCTCTAAAGTGGTAGCTTGGTTGAGCAGTAAGGCAGAATCAGAGGACAGTGTAAAGCATTTGTTGTACACACTCAGTAAATGGTCTCACACACTCAAGAACCGAACTCTAGGCCAATTGTTTTGTATCAAAATATATAGTTGTATTATATTAGAACCAACAAGGTACCAAAATATACTTTCTCAGGATTGAGTACTTTAGTTAATTACTTTTCAAATAGGCAATAGACTTTTTAAATGCAATAGTTACAGTTTGTTTCAATAGGCAACACAATTTCAAACACAATGCAATGTTGAGCTCAATGGGAATTTCTGGTTAAACGCAATTAGTTACTTTGTAGATTACTTTTCTAACCACTGGACTGGATCCTAGATTCAGTCCCGGGACATGAGCTGTAAACAGTTTTGGTTACAGGAGTGATTTTTAAGGAATATTATTTTATTTTAAAAGTTGACAAAAAAAATTTCCGTTGGAATTACCAATGTTATCCTATGGAAAGAAATTCAATTTGCAGGTAAAGTATGTTCATGTTTTTTTTGTAATCCAGTGCTGGACTCCTAGGTTCAGCACTGGGACCTCTATCTAAAACAGGCAAGTAGTTATGTTTTTATCGTTGGCACAATTTTTAGAGAATATTTGTAAGTTTCAAAAATCGACACTTAGAAACTTTTTCAGCAAAAAGCATGCAATGATATCCTATGGAAGAAAATTCAAGTTACTGGTAAGTACGGTTAAAATTACTTTTCAGGATCAGTACTGGGCTCAAAGATGCAGGACTGAAGTCTCTCCTGATAAAAGGTGAGTACATCGGAATTCGTAATTTGGCTGATTTTAGAGGAATATTTGTAAGTTTCAAAAATCGACATTTAGAAACTTTTAGCGAAAAACAGGCAATGATATTCTATGGAAGGAAATGCAAGTTACTGGTAGGTACGGTTGGAATTACATTTTAGGGTCAGTACTGGGCTCAAAGATGCAGCCCTGAGGTCTTTCCTAATAGCAGGTGAGTAAATCAGAATTCGTAGTTCAGCTGATTTTAGATGAATATTTTAAAGATCCAAAACTCTACAGTTAGAAGAATTTCCAAGTGAAACCAGTCAATGTTAGCCTATGGAAGAAAAGTGAGTTATCAGCTTTTAGGTAACTACTCGAATGGCAGTGTTAAGTTTCTGGGCATTGACTCAAGTGTCTTCCAGGGTCAGGTAGGTACAGTTGGTACACCCTCAGCGGCACAGGGGAGCCGGGTGCAAAGTAGTTAGGCCCAATGTTATCCAATGTTATCGGTAGGTGGCTGCTTGCTAGCCGGCCAAGCGGCTGTGCGAGCTGGGCTCCTGGTCACTTGCTCAGGGCAAATGGGAATGTAGGATAGGACAAAGGTTGCACTGTCAGGAGCACTTGGGCAGCTGGGTGCAGGGTGGTTTTGAGCCGTCTGCCACTCAATGTTATTCAATGGAGATCTTTAAAAGGAAACAAAGGCTGCAGGCTCAAGGACGGTGGATTTCGAAGGGTAAGTTGGGTACTTGGAGGGTAAGTAGGCACCCTGGAGTTGGGCACATGAGGCTGGGCGGTGCCGGGTGCAGTGGAGTCTTATGACGTAAGGGAAATCTTACCCTCTGATGGTCGCTTTTGGAGGGATCCCTGGTTCTGAGTCTGCAGGCGTCATCTGGGTCGTCGGGGAGGGTCCTTCGGCCCTGGATTCCAGGTCAGAATTGCCGGGGGGATGTTCTCAGGGTTTCTGTCTACTCGGGCACAGGCCGGGCTCTGCGGGTGCAGATTGGGCTGGATTTGCGGTTCCTGGCTGGCACCAGCGGTGTTGCTGTTTGAGCAGAGTCACTGCTCGTGGGAGTCCCAGTCTCTAAGAGGGTCAAGGCAGGCAGGTCCTCCAGGGTTCTTGAGGTTGCTGTCCGCAGGAGACACCAGGATTTAGCAGGAGCAGGTTCAAGGATCAACAGGCCTGTAGGGCTGGGGACAAGTCAGTTGGTGTCGTCCTCTCTTTAGCAGCTGCACAGCAGGTCTTCTTCTTCTTGGTCTTCTTTCTTGTTTCAAAATCGGGATCTGAGAAAGGAAGGTTCAGGGTGCCCCTAAATACTAAATTTAGGGGAGTTACAGGTAGAGGAAGAGCAGGGACCAATAGGTCCCTGTCCTGGGGTAAGTACACCCCCTATCCTGCTCCTCTCATGTGGGAGGGGGGCAGGAGCCTATCTCTGATTGGGCAGAGCTCCCAATCCTCAAGATGGCCAGGGCCCACAGTTGTGCTTCACCGCGCCTCTCCCACCTGGGGTGGAGATGGCATAGGCTGGCACATCTCCTTTCCTCACGTACGGTTTTCTGCCAGTCTTCCCACCAGAGTGTGGGTCAGAACCGGTGGGGGCCAGTTGCTGAGTACAGCATGTGGTCTGGAGAAGCTCACAAAGGTGGTATGCCTTTGAAGCTTCCCCTGCCTATCATGGGGGAGGAGACCTAGCACCTCACCCAGGATGTGCATTGTTGCAGGCCTAGGAGAGTGGGGGGCTCTCCACCCAGGGGTCCTGCAACATGTCTGCTGTGTGGCAGCCTAGGCAGTCTCTCAGAGAATATGTGGATTGTAGGTTAGGTTTCAGGGGGCATCTCTAAGATAATTGGTACTGTCCCCGAGCACAATCCCACAATACACAGTATATTGTAAAGAAAAAAAGGAAAATCAAATCCAAATATTTGTTTTTCAAGATATTCAACAGTCTTTTTTATTTTCTTTTTCTTTTTTCTCTTCTTCTTCAAAATTTCATCATTCCATAGGTCATAAGCAATGTAATGTACAACGAGCGTAGCCAAAACCAAAGCCAACACGGGTTTCGTCACGGGAACAGTCTCCCAATGACTTCCTCAGGGCAATGAAATCGGTTTTCTCACAATTATTATCATTATTATTACTTTGACTTATGGAGCCTTTTTGAGTATTTTAAATTACCCTATGAAGAGTGATAATACACTGGATTGATGTTGGGATAATTGTGAGAAAACCGATTTCATTGCCCTGAGGAAGTCATTGGGAGACTGTTCCCGTGACGAAACATGTGTTGGCTTTGGTTTTGGCTACGCTCGTTGTACATTACATTGCTTATGGCCTATGGAATGATGAAATTTTGAAGAAGAAGAGAAAAAAGAAAAAGAAAATAAAAAAGACTGTTGAATATCTTGAAAAACGAATATTTGGATTTGATTTTCCTCTTTTTCTTTACAATATACTGTGTGTTGTGGGATTGTGCTCGGGGACAGTACCAATTTTCTTGTATTCTCTGTTTACAGAGAAACCACGGGGACGCTAGTGGCCGTTTTTCCCTTGTTCCCTAGAGCCACTGATTTGAGGTAAAAAAGATAAAAGTAAGCAGTGTTGCGCAATATCAACCCAGCCACCGATCTATAATTGTTTGGCATCTCTAAGATGCCCCCTGTAGTGCATTTTACATTAAATCCCACACTGGCATCAGTGTGGGTTTATTGTGCTGAGAAGTTTGATATCAAACTTGTCAGTCTTCAGTGTAGCCATTATAGTGCTGTGGAGTTCGTAGTGACAAACTCCCAGCACCATATACTCATAATGGCATCAATGCACTTACAGTGCCCAGGAATGGCCCTGGGTACTGTGGGGGCACAGGGCTCATGCACCTGTGCCCATACCACTGGCATAGGGCACTCATCTAGAGGGGTGACTGATGTATGCCAGGGCAGTGGGTTTGTGGGTATGGCACACCGGGATGTGTGCCATGACAATTCTTTATTTAGTTCTGCACCAGGATACTCAGTCTGCAATGGCAGTGTGTGGGTGTCAGGGTGCAGGGCCCCTAAGGGTGGCAAAATAAGTGCTGCAGCCCTTAGGGGTCTTCTCTGGTCACAATGCCCTGGGTACCTAGAGTACCATTTACAAGGGGCTGACATGTGGCCAGAGATGCCAATTGGGTTTCAGCTTCAATACAGTTTTAGGGAAGGAACACAGGCCCTTGCCACCTGATTGGCAGGAGCCCAGGGCACACTCAGTCAAAGCATATCAGCAGTTCAGCAAAACGTGGGGGTATCCCATGCAGGAAAGATGGCACTTTCTCACAGATGGGGCCTGAGGTGACCTGGGAAAACACACCCTGTGACAGGTTTTAAGATGGGGACATAATTCCCCTCCAATCCTGAGGGACCCTGGCAGCCAACTAGTCCACCAGGTGCTTACCGTAAGCGCTACTATGCTGTGTTTCAGAGGGGTGGCCCAGGCAGTGCCCCTTTTTACACCTCTCTACAACGCAGCTCTGTGACGCTTACTGGAGGTGCCTAGTGGGCTACTTGGACTCTAGGGACACTCAGGATTCAAGGGACTTAATCTCCCAAATTATAACGGACACAAGGGTTCGTTTACACAGTGGTGAAGGGAGGGGATGGAGCCTGAGGTTACGTGTGCAAACACGCCCTGTGGCGGGTTTTAAGATGGGGAAATAATTCCCTTTCAATTCTGAGGGACCCTGATGGCCAACTAGTCCACCACATGCTTCCAGTAAGCGTCACCGCGTTGCGTTGCACAGAGGTGGTCCAGGCTGTGCCCTTTATTACAACTTTATGCAATGCAGCTCTGTGGGGCTTACTGGAGGTACCTAGTGGGCTACTTGGAGCCTAGGGACCCTCAGGATTCAAGGGGTCTTAATCTCCCAAAATAAAATGGCTATAGGGCGTTTTTACACAGTGCTGAAGGGAGGGGATGGGGCCTGAGGTGACATGTGCAAACATGCCCTGTGGCGCGTTTTAAGATGGGAAAATAATTCACCTTCAGTCCTGAGGGCCCCTGGGGGCCAACTAGTCTACCAGGTGCTTACAGTAAGCGCCACTGCGCCGGGTTGCGGTGAGGTGGTCCAGGCCATGGCACTTTTTACACCTCTGTGCAACGCAGCTCTGTGGCGCTAACTGGAGACACCTGGTGGGCTAGTTGGACCCAAGGGACACTCAGGATTCAAGGGGACTTCATCCCCCAAATTAAAACGTCCACAGGGAGAGTTTGCACATGTCAGCTCAGACTCCCTCTCTTTACTAGTATGCAAATGCTCCCTGTGACAAGTTCTAAGAGGTAGTTTTAGTCCCTCTGCCCTTTTATGTACTAGGGGCTTACAGAGAAGGTCATTCTAATCACAGGGGTACTCCAACACATAGTGTTCCTATTGTATGTAGGTATTTTAACTGTATTCTAAGTGTCTTTTAGCATAGCACTGGCTCTAGGACTGGTTAGTCAGAGTCAGTTACCACCAGTACCCATCTGAAAAAATTGTAAAACTGCACCAAAACCCAAACACTTATAAATTCACCCAGGCACTCTCCCTGCAGTACTCTAATCATTCAGTCACTACCCAAGTACTCATGCACTGAGCCAGGCCTTAGCACATGGACTGCTTCAACTCATAGCCACTGTGTAAGCAGCCCTCTAACCACCTACACCCTTGTCTTTCACACCTTCAAATCCCCAATCAGTAACGATAGACTTTCAGCAAACACCCTGTCACTCCCCTTGCACTCCTCTAGTGACCCATTCAGCACCATGTACTAATTCCATTCACCGCGCCAAAACCCCAACACTTATAAATTTACCCAGGCACTCTCCTTGCAGTACTCTAATCATTCAGTCAGTACCCAAATACTCATCTAGTGACCCAGGCCTTAGCACATGGACTGCTTCAAACCCCTATCCACTGTGCATGCAAGTTTCTAACCACCTATACACTTGTCTTTCACACGTTCAGTTCTCAAGTCAGTATCCATACACTTCCAACAAACCCCCTGTCACTCCCCTTGCACTCCTCCAGTGACCCATTCAGCACCATTGACTAATCCATTCACTGCACCAAAATCCAAACACTTATAAATTCATCCAGGCACTCTCCTTGCAGTACTCTAATCATTCAGTGAGTACCCAAGTACTCATGCACTGAGCCAGGCCTTAACACATGGACTGCTTCAAACGCCTATCCACTATGCATGCAGTCCTCTAACCACCTACACACTTGTCTTTCATACCTTCAATTCCGCAGTCAGTATTCATACGCTTCCAACAAACATCCTGTCACTCCCCTTGCACTCCTCTAGTGACCCATTCAGCACCTGTACTAATCCATTCACTGTGCCAAAATTCAAACACTTAAAAATTCACCCAAGCACTCTCCTTGCAATACTCATCATTCAGTCAATACCCGCGTACTCGTGCACTGGGCCAGGCCTTAGCACATGGACTGCTTCAAATGCCTATCCACTATGTATGCAGTCCTCTAACCTCCTACAAACTTGTCTTTCACACCTTCAATTCCCAGTCAGTATCCATACACTCCAGCAAACACCCTGTCACTACCCTTGCACTCCTCCAGTGACCCATTCAGCACCATGTACTAATCCGTTCACTGCCCCAAAACCAAAATACATTTAAATTAACTCAGGCACTCTCCTTGCAGTACTCTAATCATTCAGTCAGTACCCAAGTATGCATGCACTGAGCCAGGCCTTAGCACATGGACTGCTTCAAACTCCTATCCACTATGGATACAGTCCTCTAACCATCTATGCACTTGTCTTTCACACTTTCAATTCCCCAATCAGTATCCATACACTTCTAGCAAACACCCTGTCACTCCCCTTGCATTCCTCTAGTGACCCATTCAGCACCATGTACTAATTCCATTCACTGCACCAAAACACAAACACTTATAAATTCACCCAGGCACTCTCCTTGCACTACTCTAATCATTCAGTCAGTACCCAAGTACTCATGCAGTGACCCAGGCCTTAGCACATGAACTGCTTCAACCCCCTATCCACTATGCATGTAGGCTTCTAACAACCTACACACTTGTCTTTCACACCTTCAATTCCCCAGTCAGTATTCATACACTTCCAGTAAACATCCTGTCACTTCCCTTGCACTCCTCTAGTGACCCATTCAGCATCATGTAAAAATCCATTGACTGCGCCAATACCCAAATACTTATAAATTCACCCAGGCACTCTCCTTGCAGTACTCTAATCATTCAGTCAGTACCCAAGAATGCATGCAGTCAGCCAGGCCTTAGCAAATGGACTGCTTCAAACCCCTATCCACTATGCATGCAGTCCTCTAACCACCTACAAACTTGTCTTTCACCATTTCAGTTCTCTAGTCAGTATATATACACTTCCAGCAAACACCCTGTCACTCCTTTTGCATTCCTCTTGTGACCCATTCAGCACCATGTACTAATCCATTCACTGCGCCAAAACCCAACCACTTATAAATTCACCCTTGACCTCTCCTTGCAGTACTCTAATCATTCAGTCAGTACCCAAGTACTCATGCACTGAGCCAGGCCTTAGCACACGGACTGCTTCAAACTCCTATCCACTATGTATACAGTCCTCTAACCATCTATGCACTTGTCCTTCACACCTTCAATTCCCCAATCAGTATCCATACACTTCCAGCAAACACCCTGTCACTCCCCTTGCATTCCTCTAGTGACCCATTCAGCACCATGTACTAATTCCATTCACTGCACCAAAACACACACACTTATAAACTCACCCAGGCACTCTCCTTTCAGTACTCTAATCATTCAGTCAGTACCCAAGTACTCATGCAGTGACCCAGGCCTTAGCACATGGACTGCTTCAACCCCTATCCACTATGCATGTAGGCTTCTAACAACCTACACACTTGTCTTTCATACCTTCAATTCCCCAGTCAGTATTCATACACTTCCAGTAAACATCCTGTCACTCCCCTTGCACTCCTCTAGTGACCCATTCAGCATCATGTAAAAATCCATTGACTGCGCCAATACCCAAATACTCATAAATTCACCCGGGCACTCTCCTTGCAGTACTCTAATCCTTCAGTCAGTACCCAAGAATGCATGCAGTCAGCCAGGCCTTAGCAAATGGACTGCTTCAAACCCCTATCCACTATGCATGCAGTCCTCTAACCACCTACAAACTTGTCTTTCACCATTTCAGTTCTCTAGTCAGTATATATACACTTCCAGCAAACACCCGGTCACTCCTTTTGCATTCCTCTTGTGACCCATTCAGCACCATGTACTAATCCATTCACTGGGCCAAAACCCAACCACTTATAAATTCACCCTGGGCCTCTCCTTGCAGTACTCTAATCATTCAGTCAGTACTCAAGTACTCATGCACTGAGCCAGGCCTTAGCACATGGACTGCTTCAAACTCCTATCCACTATGTATACAGTCCTCTAACCATCTATGCACTTGTCTTTCACACCTTCAATTCCCCAATCAGTATCCATACACTTCCAGCAAACACCCTGTCACTCCCCTTGCATTCCTCTAGTGACCCATTCAGCACCATGCACTAATTCCATTCACTGCACCAAAACACAAACACTTATAAATTCACCCAGGCACTCTCCTTGCAGTACTCTAATCATTCAGTCAGTACCCAAGTACTCATGCAGTGACCCAGGCCTTAGCACATGGACTGCTTCAACCCCTATCCACTATGCATGTAGGCTTCTAACAACCTACACACTTGTATTTCATACCTTCAATTCCCCAGTCAGTATTCATACACTTCTAGTAAACATCCTGTCACTCCCCTTGCACTCCTCTAGTGACCCATTCAGCATCATGTAAAAATCCATTGACTGCGCCAAAAGCCAAATACTTATAAATTCACCCAGGCACTCTCCTTGCAGTACTCTAATCATTCAGTCAGTACCCAAGAATGCATGCAGTCAGCCAGGCCTTAGCAAATGGACTGCTTCAAACCCCTATCCACTATGCATGCAGCCCTCTAACCACCTACACACTTGTCTTTCACACCTTCAATTCTCCAGTCAGTATCCATACACTTCCAGCAAACACCCTGTCACTCCTCATGCACTCCTCTAGTGACCCATTCAGCACCTGTACTAATCCATTCACTGTGCCAAAACCCAAACACTTATAGATTCACCCAGGCACTCTCCTTGCAGTACTTTAATCATTCATTCAGTCAGTACCCAAGTAGTCATGCACTGAGCCAGGCCTTAGCAAATAGACTGCGTCAAACGCCTATCCACTATGCATGCAGTCGTGTAACCACCTGCACAATTGTTTTTCACACCTTGAATTCCCCAGTCAGTATAAATACACTTCCAGGAAACGCCCTGTCACTCCTCTTGCACTCCTCTAGTGACCCATTCAGCACCATGTACTATTCCATTCACTGCGCCAAAACCCAAACACTTATAAATTCACCCAGGCACTCTCCTTGCAGTACTCTAATCATTCAGTCAGTATCCAAGTACTCATGCAGCGAGCCAGGCCTTAACACATGGACTGCTTCAAACCCCTATCCACTAGGCATGCAGTCCTCTAACCACCTACACACTTGTCTTTCACACCTTCAATTTCCCAGTCAGTATCTATACATTCCAACAAACACCCTGACACTCCCCTTGCACTACTCCAGTGACCCATTCAGCAGCATGTACTAATCCATTCACTGCGCCAAAATCCAACCACTCATAAATTCACCCAGGCACTCTCCTTGCAGTACTGTAATCATTTAGTCAGTACCCAAGTACTCATGCACTGAGCCAAACCTTAGCACATGGACTGCTTCAAATGCCTATACACTATGCATGCAGTCATCTAACCATCTACACACTTGTCTTTCACACCTTCAGTCCCCAGTCAGTATTCATGCACTTCCCGAAAACACCCCATCACTCCTCTTGCACTCCTCTAGTGACCCATTCAGCCCCATGTACTAATCCCTTCACTGTGCCAAAACCCAACCACTTATAGATTCACCCATGCACTCTCCTTGCAGTACTCTAATCATTTAGTCAGTACCCAAGTACTCATGCACTGAGCCAGGCCTTAGCACATGGACTGCTTAAAACACCTAGCCACTATGCATGCAGTCCTCTAACCACCTACACAATTGTCTTTCACACCTTCAATTCCCTAGTCAGTAACCATACAGTCCAGCAAGCACCTTGTCACTCCCCTTGCACTCCTCTAGTGACCCATTCAGCACCATGTTCTAATCCATTTTCTGCACCAAAACTCAAACACTTATAAATTCACCCAGTTACTCTCCTTACAGTACTCTAATCCTTTAGTCAGTACACAAATACTCATGCCGTGAACCAGGCCTTAGCACATAGACTGCTTCAAACGCCTATCCACTATGCATGCAGTTCTCTGACCCCCTACACACTTGTCTTTCACACCTTCAATTCTCCAGTCAGTATACATACTCTCCAGCAAACACCCTGTCACCCCCCTTGCACTCCTCTAGTCACTCATTCAGCACCATGTACTAATCCATTCACTGCACCAAAACCCAACCACTTATACATTTACCCAGGCACTCTCAGTGCAGCACTCTAATCAATCAGTCAGTACCCAAGTACTCATGCAGTGAGCCAGGCCTTAGCACATGCACTGCTTCAAATGCCTATCCACTATGCATGCAGTCCTCTAACCACATACACATATGTCTTTCACACCTTCAATTCCCCAGTCAGTATTCATACATTTCTAGCAAACACCCTGTCACTCCCCTTGAACTTCTATAGTAACCCATTCAGCATCATGTACTAATCCATTCACTATGTATGCAGTACCCTAACTAACCAACAGACTTATAGTTCCGCACTTATACATTCAACAAAAAAACAATATTTCAGTTTCAATCTTTAAAAAAACATTTTTGTTTCCATTTAGATTACAAATATATAATGTAATTTAAAAAATGAAATATGTAAAAATAAACAGTTAAAAAACTGTAGAAAATCAGTATAAAAAAATAGATATAACTATTGTTACATTTAAAAACTATCATTTGAAAAACCTTCAAAATTTACTGAAAAAACTATAGGTTTCAGACATGTTTTAGTTAGGAATTAGCATTTAAAAAACCTTAGAAATTTACTGAAAAAACCATAGGGTTCAGGGCTGTTACAGTTAGCTGGACATTTCACTCATACAAAACCCTTGAAATTCCTCCGTTATAGTTAGTTCTGCTAACTATAACTCGTGCACCCGCAATCCACTGTTGATGATGTCACATATTACATCATTCATGACATGGTAAGTGGCATCACTGATGACATCGCTGATAATATCTCAAATGACATTACTGATGACATCATCCATGTGACAATCAGATACACCTCATCATACACTAGTATAACCTTTCATCACTCATAAAGTACCATATTTGAATCCATTGACACACCAATACAAGTTTCTAAAAACCCCTCTGTGATTCTGAGATCTACACACACATCTAATCACTTACCTATAGATTCACTCATACATGCTGTCAATGATCAATAGATCACTATCAAATGTACTTATACACCTATATCAACATTACACACCAGCACACAACCCTTATGCAGTCATCCTACCCACTTATGCAAACAATGGATCATACTTACATTTACTCAACTACACACTTATACAAACATCACTTCATTTATTCATATAGATAGTAATTCATACTTAGTGTGTTATAAAATCACTATTACAAGTATGCAGTTATCCATACAGTCACTCATACAATCACTGAGTCTTATGTATACTTATTTATAGACAACAACCGTCACATACACTGCCTTTTCTTTTTCTAGTTTGTTGGACATGTACCATTGAGAGATATATTTGCTCATCACAACACCCATAAAGATATTCACTCACCCAAACAACTGTTATAACATGTAGTCTTAACCTTATATACCTACTGAATCAACTATTCACACATCTTTGGGCAGTCACACCCCCCACCGATCCACACACACTTTCACACTCCCATACAAATACTCAGTTAACTAATCAATGCTGAATTTTTATTTCTTTATTTATAAAGCGCCAGTTGAGCAGAGCAGAGCCAGTGCCAGAGAGTCACAGGGAACCAGAGAGAAGGTGGAGAGTTTCGGCGGAGCTGTGTTTTGGCGTCTCAGAGGTGATCCTTCTCCGCCTCCCTACCTCCCTACCTCCCCTCGTCTCCCCTCCCAAAAAAGCTAAAGAGCGACATGAGCACGGAGAGCCGCGGTGGGAGCCACTACACCCACAGGAGGTGAGAGCAGTCGCAGTGGGAGCCGTGGCAGTGCTCAGCGTTTCGACGTTCCGGAGGTGATCCCCTTTGACCTCCCTATCTCCCTACCTCCTCTCCTCGCGTCTCCCCCCAAAGAGCCGCAGCGAGCGGCGTGAGCACGGAGAGCCGCTAGACCTGCTAGACCAGCAGGGGGTGAGAGCTGCTGTGAGAGCTGCTGCAGTGAGAGTCACAGCGGATGCCACAGTAACGGTCAGGCAGTGACCAGTGGCTATAAGGCTGTCGCACTCCTGCCTGCATTGCCCCTAAGCATGGGCAAATTTTGCGAATCTCGCGTTCGCGAATTTTGCAGATTTGCGAACTCGCAATCCGCAAAATCCGCGAATTCTCGCGAATTTGCGGATTTTTTTTTTTTTGTGTTTGCGCGGGTTTCTGCCAGTTCGCGAGGGTTTTGTACAATGTCGCAAATTGCGAACTTACCTGTCGGGTCGCAAGTTTCGCGAACTTGTTGTTTCTACGTGTCCAGCCTGTTTGGGACACTCTTCTTCATCACTGCCACTCTCTGTCACCACTGCCACTCTCTGACTACTCATGCCACCCTCTGGCCCACCCATGCCACCCTCTGTTTCATCACAGCACCCTCTGGTTGTCCAGTCAGTGTACATTATTGTGGCAACGCAAGCACACCTTCCCTGCCTCAAGTGACCTGAATTAATTTGGGGCTGATTAATGTGTCACAGAATATGTTTTTTAGCTGGCACCTGCTTCCTTAGTGCTTCCTGATTAGTGATCTTTTGCACTTGCTAAGTGCTTTCATTGTTGCAAAATTAGTTACAACACCTGCCCTGCCCCAACTGACAATAATGAATTAGGGGCTGATTAATGGATTTGAACTTCCAGCCTGGCTCCTGCTTGTCTCCTTTAGCTGTAATTCAGGACCTTTGTGGCATATGTGTAACTATTCTGAGGTTCAGAGCAGGGTCACATAATAGTTGCAACTGGCAACTGAACTCTGGAGGGGCCCCTCAGGAAGCACTACAGGAAATGGCTACTAATGATGAGCCTGAACTTTTGAACCTGGTAAGTAGTTTCAGTTTTGCTAAGATCGTATTTCAGCAATTTTGCACTTATTCGCGGGGCGCGAAGTTGTACTGGGAAGCCGCAAACTCACGCGAACAGTGCGAACAGTGCGAGCAAAATCCGCTGCTCGCGGATTTGCGGATTTTGCGGGAGATTCGCGAATCTCGCGGATTGCGAATTTACCGAAAATCCGCAAAATCCGCGAGCGAAACGGATTTTCCGCCCATGCTTAATTGCACCCACTCGCTCCTGTCGCACGAGCTGAGTGGTCGCTCCCAGTGTATCTGGTATCGTAACGCTGCATTGCCTCCTTTGCTTCTCCTCTCAATATTGCCATTCAATTTTGCTTACTGTGTGCTGCTTTAGCGCTTTGTTTAATTTGCGCTCTGTGTATGTTATAGCGCTGTTGAAAGTCTGCCAGCGCGTTCACCTCTAGTTTGCTCCCCCCTCCGCCTCCATTTTGCTTGTTGTTGTCCTCGTGTGCCCGCCCCGCCTCCCAGCTGAGTCGCCCTCCCACTGAGCAGAAATAGCGCTCCTCTCCCCATAGGCGCCGTGACTCGCTCCTCTCGCACGAGCTGAGTGGTCGCTCCCAGTGTATCTGGTATCGTAACGCTGCATTGCCTCCTTTGCTTCTCCTCTCAATATTGCCATTCAATTTTGCTTACTGTGTGCTGCTTTAGCGCTTTGTTTAATTTGCGCTCTGTGTATGTTATAGCGCTGTTGAAAGTCTGCCAGCGCGTTCACCTCTAGTTTGCTCCCCCCTCCGCCTCCATTTTGCTTGTTGTTGTCCTCGTGTGCCCGCCCCGCCTCCCAGCTTAGTCGCCCTCGCCCCTCCCCCTCCACTCCCCATATATGACAGCTGTTCCTGCGCGCAGCGTCCACGCGCAGCGACCGCGCCCAATCCGCGCCAAAGGTGCGCCAAAGGTAAGCCCGTCTACGCCCGTCTGCGCCTGGACCGCGCCCAGCGCCAGTCCCCCTGCCCCTCGCGCTGCCCAGCTCTCTCGCATCACCTACAATGCCACCACCCTCCTAGCCCTCAACCCCGGTCGCGCCCCCAACTGCGTCCAAGCTGCTCCTGGACACACCCATGGACCTTTCTCCTGCTACTCCTGCAAATTCAGCGGCACCGACAACATCTCCGTTACGACCACACCACAGATTCCCGACCCCAACCACCTACAATGCATCCTTCTCAACACCCGCTCGGTCCACAGACACGCCATTGACCTATGGAATCTACTAGACACCATCTCTCCAGACGTCGCCTTCCTAACGGAAACATGGATGAACACCTCTTCCGCCCCAGACATCACCATTGCCATCCCTGAAGACTATAAGATCACTCGCAAAGACCGTACCGGCCACACAGGAGGAGGAATCGCTATCGTCCATAAGAAATCAATCCGCATCTCAACCAGCTCTGACGCCAACCTCGCAAACTCCGAACACCTCCACTTCCAGATCCACATCGACCCCAAGACCACACTCAGAGGCACCCTCCTCTACAGACCACCAGGACCCCGCGCAAAATTCAGTGAAGACATCGCGGACTTCATCACTCCACACGCGCTCCCCTCCAAAGAATACATCCTTCTGGGAGACCTCAACTTTCACCTTGAAAAGATCAATGACCGCAACACCACCACCCTCTTGGACAACCTCGCCAACCTCGGACTTAAACAACTGGTCACTTCCCCCACCCACATCGCAGGTCACACACTCGACCCCATCTTCACCTCCAGCAATCATGTCTCCTTCAGCCACACTACGGATCTCCTCTGGACTGACCACAGCTGTGTTCACTTCACCTACAACAAGCCAAAACCCACCAACCACCTCCAACCAACTCTGCAAAGAAACTGGAACAAAATCACCATCGACCAGATCTCCTCATCGCTCCTTCTAAACACCCCAGCCCACTCTTCTAACCCAGACCAAGCCGCCGCCAACTTCACCCTATGGTTATCCAACACCGCCGACACCTTAGCACCACTGAAAAAACGTCAAAGCAAACCTGGCAACAAGAAGGCCTCATGGTTCAACGATGATCTTAAGAAGTCCAAGAAACTCTGCCGCTCCCTTGAAAAGGCCTGGAAAAAAGACCCAACCACCAGCACCAAGGTCGCCTTCAAAAACGCCACCCGCACTCACCACCAACTAATCCGAAAGGCCAAGAAAACAGCATTTAAGGATCGACTTGACAACA
The DNA here is from genome assembly GCF_964263255.1 of Lissotriton vulgaris. NCBI lineage: Eukaryota > Metazoa > Chordata > Amphibia > Caudata > Salamandridae > Lissotriton > Lissotriton vulgaris. The sequence goes on from NC_141691.1 coordinate 879,615,218, forward strand.
ACGCCCACAACAGCAAGGAACTTTTCAACATCGTCAAGGAATTTTCCAATCCCTCGGCCAACTCCAACGACATCACCCCCTCTCAAGCCCTCTGCGACTCCCTAGCCTCATTCTTCCACAACAAGATTGCAGACATCCACAACAGCTTCGACAACCAACCCGGAAACCAACCCACCCAACCATATGCTGAACATTCTCCCCCCGCGAACACCCTTAACGACTGGAGCCCAATCTCCACTGAGGACACCATCCGCCTGATGAACTCCATCCACTCAGGATCCCCCACAGACCCATGTCCTCACCACATCTTCAACAAAGCAGACTCCGTCATAGCACCGCACCTCCGAGACGTCATCAACTGCTCCTTCAACTCCGCCACCTTCCCGGAAAACTGGAAACACGCTGAACTCACCGCCCTTCTGAAAAAACCCACAGCAGACCCCACCGAACTCAAAAACTACCGCCCCATCTCACTCCTTCCATTCCCGGCCAAAGTTATCGAGAAAGCTGTCAACAACCAGCTCGCCGCTTTCCTCGAAGCCAACAAATCCCTCGACTCCTCACAATCTGGCTTCCGAGCAAAACACAGCACTGAAACCGCCCTCATCGCAGCAACAGACGACATTCGAACTCTACTGGACAATGGAGACACAGTCGCCCTCATCCTCCTCGACCTCTCTGCAGCATTCGACACAGTCTGCCACAGCACCCTCTTACAACGCCTCAGTAACATCGGAATACAAGGAAAAGCACTTGAATGGATCACCTCGTTCCTCACCGGAAGAACCCAGAGAGTCCGCCTTCCACCATTCAAGTCCGAGGCCACTGAAGTCATCTGTGGCGTACCACAAGGATCCTCACTCAGCCCCACCCTCTTCAACGTATACATGAGCCCCCTCGCGGCCATCGCCCGCCAACACAACCTCAACATCATCTCTTACGCGGATGACACTCAACTAATCCTTTCTCTCACCAAGGACCCCAGCACCGCCAAAACTAACCTACACGAAGGAATGAAAGAAGTTGCTGAATGGATGAAACACAGCCGTCTGAAACTGAACTCAGATAAAACAGAAGTCCTCATCCTAGGTACATCCCCCTCTGCATGGGACGACTCTTGGTGGCCGGAAGCCCTTGGAAAAGCACCCATCCCGACAGACCACGCACGGAACCTAGGCGTTATCCTGGATTCTTCACTTTCAATGAACAGACAAGTCAGCGCCGTATCCTCATCCTGCTTCAACATTCTTCGCATGCTCAAAAAAACATTTCACTGGATCCCCACCGAAACCAGGAAAACAGTCACCCATGCTCTGGTCACGAGCCGACTGGACTACGGAAACACCCTCTACGCAGGTACTACCGCTAAACTCCAGAAGAAACTCCAGCGAATCCAAAACGCCTCAGCCAGAATCATATTAAACATCCCGCGCAACGAACACATCTCTGATCACCTGAAAGACCTCCACTGGCTACCCGTCAATAAGAGAATCACTTTCCGACTGCTAACCCACGCACACAAATCACTCTACGACATCGGACCAGAATGCCTCAACTCACGACTGTCCTTCTACACCCCCTCCCGCCAACTACGTTCTTCCAGCCAAGCCCTCGCCACTGTACCTCGCATCAACAAGACCACCATGGGAGGCAGATCCTTCTCATACCTGGCTGCTAAAACATGGAACTCACTCCCCACTTACCTTCGCCTTACCCAGAACCACCTAGCATTCAGAAAGCAACTTAAAATGTGGATATTTGACAAGTAATCCTCCTCCCCTTCCTAAGCGCCTTGAGACCCTCTGGGTATGTAGTGCGCTATATAAATTCTCTGACTTGACTTGACTTGACTTCAGTCCCTGGCTCAGTCTACCCGGCCTCACAGAGGGGGGCACGGAGGGGGGTAGCCGGTTGCAGCTAAGCGGCTAGGCCTGCGTGGTCACCCCCCATGCCTAAGGCGCAAGAAGTGAAGGAGTGAACGGCGCCGGAGAGACCAAAGACCAGAGACCGTCCCGGAACAGCGCGCAGGGTTCTGTCAACCTTCAACCTGCACCCAGCTCGGCAGGTGAGACAATTGCCTCAACCACCTCAATCACCCCGCAGCCTGTCATTATTGCCACAACTGTAGCTCAACAGTGTTTCAACCGATGAACATTTAAACAGACTGGATGCAGATTGGATACATTTAAACTCTGCTCAATAGACTGCTCAAACCCCAAATGGAGATAAAAGGGCGCCACGACGCAATCGCTGATCGGCAACAACAGCAGCACCCGAGTCTCTCCCAGAGCTGACCTCAGCCCCTCATGTTCAGTGCTTTGCCCATATACGCTGAACCGGCAAGGTTAAAACACTACGTAAGCAGCCACAGCCCTTGGTAGCCAAGCCTCGGCTGCCAAGCAGTAACAGCAGCAGTCACTCCTGTCTCCTACCTCCTACCTCCTACCTCCACGACCAAACGCCGCCTCAGCTGTTTTCCCATCATTGCAAGGCAAGGCCATACCACAGGGAAGGCAAAGCCCCGGAGTAACGCTGTCCACCAGCGGTAAGGTAAATACCAGGAGGACACTTGGTCATGGGGGCCAAAAGGAAGGGCCGCCAGGCGACGTCTCCCGAAAAAAGCCCTACGACTCAATCACCAACCAGTAAAACAATTTGGATGACAAGGAGTAAATCACTAACTGTCAGCCCAAACGAAAGGCCACAAGAGGCAGACCAAAGAGGAACGATCACAAACTTTTTCAAGAAAAGGGATCGCCAAAATAGCAACCACAGCTCCAGCCAGACTACTACCTCCGGCACCCCAGACCCGGCTCAAGACAGCAGCACACACATTCACAGTGGACTATTGTCCAACTCCAATTGCACTCTTGAAGTTGCGACGCCTTTCTGCGAGGAACCCAGGGCCATCCAGGAACAGGCCAGTGCACAGGTCAGCATAGCCCATGGTCATCCACACCCAAAGCTAACAGCAGGACAACAATGGGTCAGTTCTCCCCCACAGTCCACAGATGAGACGCAGAACATCACAAGCAACAAGACCACAGTTACAGTCCCACTGAAAGCGGACCCACCGCAAATACAATAGTGCAAATCTCCTCAGAATCCGGGTTCAAGCATCTCCCAGTACGATCATGAACATCAGTTTAAGAATCTTAATTTAACTTTCCTCCAACCGGATTTCCCTGTTTCAGTGCTGCCAGCCGTTGGGGAGCTTACAGGCTCCTTTCTTTACAACCTCGAACAAAAGATCGAAAGAACCCTCGATCTAACCCCTATTTCATCGTGGCCCCAAGAATCTCTTTGGGCCCACAAAATGAAAGCTGAGAATCCTGCCCGCAATAGCAGTACAGACACGACCACAGACAACCCATCTCAGTGGGAGACAAACAGTGCCACCAACAAAGCTCTCCTGTGGCAATCCACCAAGATGGAACTACAGATAGACCTCCTACAGGCAATAGCTGGGCGATTAGCAGATGTAAGCTTCAAGGTGGAGGCCCTGGCTAATAGGATCCCCCAGTATGAGCTTTCCAACAGGGGGGTCTGCTCTTGCCGCTGCTCCGACCTCATCGAGAAGTGGGCTTCTCTGCCTGAGGTTCTAGCTGAAATAATGGAAATAGCGAAAGGGAGATCAGCGGTACCAATGTTAAACAACAAATTAGAGCGGTCAAAGCAAAACAGTCACACCCCGAAGGTGACACGGACACTATGGGCCCCAACGGGGATGAATGATACAGCTTACAGCGGCAAAAGCGTAGAGCACACGACCATCACGTCAGTCAGCAGCTCACCAGAACCCATAACTTCCCAAAAGCCCAAACTACAGGGACAGTGATGACATCGGAACAGCCAGGCCGGAAGACTCGTCATGTACAACAGACACACAGAATCCCCCACTGTCAAGGAGAGCAAAAAAGAAGCTAAAAAAGCAACAGAAAAAATTAAAGCTAAAAGTGAGACAACCACAGCTACTGAAGCTCAAGCATCCACCTTTGAAGGAGGGGACAAAAGCAAAAGCAACTCAGCTATATCCAATATTCACAGATAAAAACGGGGGCAAAAGGATTCCCCGGTCTCCCCACCAAAGGGAGAGCAACACAAACAAACAACACCATCAAGCCCCCCCTAGCTCAAAGGGTGAAAAGCCACCAGTAATGCAAACTACCCCAATGGTAAATCAGCCAATGGCCGGAACACGCCTATTAGTGCCAAGACAGCCCTCACAGCCAAGTCTGTCCATATCCGTGCCACAAGCAGCCAATCTGCATCAACCTCAAACAAGCCCCCAGCTCTCAACTAGGATCAATGATGACCAGACCAAGAGGCCGCAAGGAGGCTCGACCTCAATCCTCCTAGGCAGTTACAGGTCAGTGCCCACTCCAGTAGAAGCAGCAACAAAAAAGGGAGCTGGGGAGCAATATTTGAGCGCACTTGCAGCCGTTTATTAGGTGGTTCTTACTCCAAGATTTTCCAGCGCAAGACACCATGATATCCTGAACCGGAGCAACCTCCTACGTCTCTTCAAACATCTGGACACCTTGGACAAGACACAATCAGGGGATATAGAATGGGTGAAATTCGTGAGTTTGAAAGGGGACACACACGGAGACTCCACCGTGGTGGGATTGAAGAATAAAGAAACACACCAAGCCATCGAGCAAAACTCCATCCTACTCGCAGAGTGGGGCATCGAAGATCAGATATTATCACCCCCAAAATATCCACTCGTCCTGGTCCTAGATAGCGGGAGAAAGGCCACTCGATCTGTCCTAAAAGGGACAACCAGTTTGGGTCCCCTAAACAGAAGCCATACGGGCCAAAGGGCACCCACAGGAATCAGAATCCTATGTGAAAATAATCAATGAGTCATACACAACATCTCTCCCACCCTGAGAAAAAGGGTCTCGGAAGCAGGAGGACACAGCACTCCTAGCTGCTACAAAAGTCTGACCCCAGCGGGGACGTCAGGCTCGGTATCACTGCGAAGTCACAATTAACTGTAATCTGGAATATAGCAGGGATTAGCAAAATCTGCAACAATGAAAACCTGAAGCAGTTCCTGGAATGTGGAGACCTAATCTGCCTCCAAGAAACCTGGGCCCTGACCCCCACCCCTCTGGCCGGGTATTACGAATTCCAAGTACCAGCAACGAAAAATAAACATCTTCGGTCGTCCAACAGGCGGACTATCAATTTTCATAAAACACGAGTATGCCCTTGTTGCTACTACCATCAACGCAAATTTACTCGGTCTACAAGCGCTACACATAAGGGGTCAGAGTCTCACCAAACATCCAATCCATCTGCTAGTATTACACTTCTACATTAACCCCACACAGACCCTAATGAAAGACCAGCTGGAGGCACTGGCATCAAATCTGGAGGACTTGTTAAATAAATACAAAACACACCAGGTCATTTTAGCAGGGGACTTCAACCTAAAAGATCTAGACAATTTGGAAACCCTTCCACAAGGTTCAGGAAGGGCGGCTCCCCTGCGCGACCTTTTCCTCAGCTACAAACTGACATCAACTCATGCACAGAAAACATCTCGCTCGAGCGCCTGGCAGCCACAGCCCACTTTCCGGAACGTGTCTAGAATCGACTACATCTTGATAAGTGGAGTACTGGCGGATAGAATGACTGACTTTGCAGTTGTGAACAGGCAGGATAGCGACCACAGGCCATTCAGAGCTTCATTCCAGTTGGTCATACCGGCCGCCACCCTTTACCACCCCATTGGGGAGTCAAGTGGGGAGGAGACACACACCGTCCTGCGGAGAATCAAGTGGACAGACAAGACAGAGGGGAAACTTCAATCATGGCTGGGCCAGATACAGCAAGGGAGTCAGCTTGCATTTTATTCCCCCACAATAGGATGGGAGCAAATCATTGTGGATATACAAAACAAACTTGGTAATTCTAAACCACAAAACTCAATGATAAAAGTGCCTCCCAAGAATCGGAACCCCTGCCCTCAGGACGTACGGGAACTTAAACGACTCCTGCGCAAGGCTCACGCAGCAGAGAAGAGAGGGGGCTGCCAAACAGTAGGGCCATCAATATCGGAACTGAGGGCCTCCCTAAGGAAGAAGCTATGGGAACTTAAAAAAACAGACATGGAAAGCCAATGGCTAAAAGTTTTCTCCCTCCTCAAACAAAAGAACCTTGCACGACTCTGGAGATTCATCAATCAGCTAAGCAACCGAGGGCCAACGAGAGAAAATGGGGTAGCTGAAAAAGATTGGATCCAACATGTAAAACAGCTATACGAAAGAGTCCCCAGTAATGAACTCTCGTCAACGGACAAGGCGGAGCTAACTGAGGACCTCCACCAGTCCTGCCTCCTGCCAGAAGCAGCCATCTCAAGCCGAGGTAACAACCCAAGGGGTAGTAGCTCCCCGGCCGACGTTGATGATACCACACCAACCTGGACAAACATCAGACAGGTCATCAACACCATCAAGAGTATGAGGAATGACGGTGCACCGGGGCCCAACGGGATACCAGCACCGGTCTTTAAACATGCATCAGAGTTCTGAGCAACACTCTTAACTCCGCTCTTCAATTACACCAACCTGACCGCTACAATCCCCGATTCTTGGAGGGGCTCTATACTGTTTCCAATCTTTAAAAAAGGTGACCGCACAGAGCCTTTGAACTACAGACTCATCGCCCTGCTCAACTTGGAGGCCAAGGCATATGCACACCTACTACTCAGCGACCTAGAAAAATGGGCAGCAGAGGAAAATTTAATACCCATGGATCAGACTGGTTTCAGGTCCAAGGCATCTACGTCCTGGAGTTAGCATATCTTTCAGCCAAGGCAACCTTGAAGAACCACCCCCACTATTCTGCTGCTTTGTGGACTACAGTACAGCATTTGACAAAGTGGACAGAAAACGCCTATGGTGGAAGTTAGAAAAGTGGGGGATACCACCAAAACTTTTGAAGGCAATTATGTCACTATATGAGGCCACCTGGGTGCAGGTTAAAACAAGCACTCGTACTGTCACTCGCAAAATAGCCACAGCAAACGGGCTGAAGCAAGGGTGCGTGCTGGCCCCCATCCTATTTAATCTATATACCGCGGATTTGGGTGAGGCCCTAAATGGTGCCAGTCTAGTAGCCCCCAGACTAGGAAGACTGAGGCTACCAGTTTTACAGTATGCTGATGATACAGCTATAATGGACCACACGAAGATAGGCCTACAAAGAGCTTTAACGGCCCTAAACAGCTTCAACATCCCCAATAGCCTAACAGTCAACAAAGGGAAAACTAAGGTCATCATCTTCGGATCCTACCATCAGAAACGGCAAGCGCAGTGGCAGTTGGGAAATGCTTAAATACACTCTGTGGCCTCTTACAAGTACCTGGGGGTCTGGTTCTCGGAACGGGCCAAAGCAAATGTCCACCTCAATCAGCTGGCTTCGAAAGCCAACAAGGTGACACATTTACTAAGACAGCTAAGCCAAACCTAATCAGCCCCTCTGCAAGTCCAATACTTTTTTTTTAAGTTTGAAAATAAAGAGAATGGGGAGGAGGGGGAAGGAGGGGGGATAAGAGTTACAATAAGTAGATGGATGAAATAAGCAATACAATAACAATTTCATGAAAAGTAAGCATAACAAGCATGAGGAATTATGAACATATCATGTGAGTACAAATAAAAAGTAAAATACATTATATTGAGCCTTAATAAATATAGCAATCGGATAATAGGAAAAAACAGGTAATAAGAAAATCATGGGGGTTTGCGTACTTCAACTGTGCTAGAATCTGGAGAGGGATGTGTAGGAGCAGAGGAAGAAAGATATGTTACCAAAGGAAGCCAAATAAGGTCACGTTTGATGGCTAGGGAGATGGGAGACACATAATTGGTATCTAGATGGTGATGGAAACAGACCGCATTCCACCAAGATTGGTAGGAAATATTTCCAGCTTGTTTCCAGTTTGAAGTGATGGTATGAAAAGCTACAGCTATGAAGAGGTCGAGTAAAAGGTAGTGGTTGGGAGAATGAGGAAGCTCCAGTGAAAGGGAGCCTAGAAAAACCTGTGATGGGGAAAAGGGGACCTGGAACCGGAATTTTTTTAGTATTTGCTTCCAAACTAGCTGCCAGAACTGGGAAGTAGGAGGGCAATCAAACAGCATATGCTTGAGATCAGCAGAGGGGCAAGGACAAGACCAGCAGGTAGCGGGAGTATCTGGTGAAATACGGGATAAAGCAAGTGGAGTGAATAAAGTTCTGTTATAAATTAAATATAAAGTTTGGGTAGTATTAGCAGCTCTAGAGGTCTTATGAAGTTTAGTCCATATTTTATCCCAAAGAAGTACAGGCCAATTCTGAGAAAAATCCGATTCCCAGGTAGTTTCAATGCGAGATTTAAGTCTATCATTGGTAAAACGGAAAGAATTATACAGAGCAGATGCAGAAGGAGAAGCCTCCAATAATAGGGAAGTGGATCTACGTTCTAAAGGAACAGAGTGGAAGGTGATAGGGAGCGAAGATAGGAGATTTAGACTGGATAAAGGGCAGTGTATTGTGACTGAGCAGAAGCGGGTAATGAGAAAAGAGAATGAAGTTCCTGGACGGAGAGAGGAGTATCCTGAGAGATTAGTTGAGAAACCCAACATATTCCTCGAGAATGCCAAGTTTTCAAAAAAACGGTGCGATTACGGATCTTGAGAAGTGAATTGTTCCAGATTGGTTGTTCGTGGATGGAAAGGAGGGAGGGATAAGATGAAGATAGATAGGGTAGAAGAAGATTACGAGAATGCGAGATAACAGGCGTGCGAAGGCGAGCCAAGGAAGATGTAAAGGACAAGAATTCGCAGAATGTAAATGGAAAAATAAAGGAGGATTCCATACTCAGCCAGACAGGAGGATAATGAGGAAGATTAGAAGAAAACCAGCAGATTGATTGTTTTAAAGAAAAGGCTCGATGATACTCTTTAAAATCAGGAAAACGTACTCCAGAATGAGCTTTGTCCTTTCACAGGAAGGCAAGAGCTATTCGAGGGCGTTTACCGTTCCATAGAAATTTCAGTAATAAAGAATCAATCTTTTTGAAGAAAGAAAGTGGAATGTGCAGAGGGAACAAGGAAATAGTATAGAGAAGCAGGGGGGATAACATCATCTTTATAGAGTTGAGCCGGCCCCACCAGGACAAAAAGAGCGGATGCCAACGAGTAATAGCCGTGTCCATTTTCTTGTAAATATAATCAAAGTTTAGTTTAAGAGTATCAGATAAAAGAGGAGCAAACCAAACCCCCAGGAATTTGATTTTAGATGGTTGCCATGAGAATTCTGTTTGAGAAAAAAGATGCTTCTGGTAAAGAGGATTCAAAGGTAAGATTTCACACTTTTCTGCGTTCAAGCGGTAACCAGAAACTGCAGAGAAGGAAGAGACCTGATGAAGAAAGGAGGGAATAGAGGTAATAGGATCGGAGCAGTAAAAAAGAATATCATCAGCATAAACCGAGAGTTTGACTTGATGGGAACCAAATTGAAAACCAGAGATATTGTTATCTAGACGGATTTTAGTAAGGAAGGGTTCCAAGGCTAAAACAAAAAGTAAGGGGGATAAGGGGCAACCTTGCCGAACCCCCCTATGTAAAGAGAAATAGTCCGAGGACATCCTGTTAACAAAAATAGAGGCTTGAGGGTCAGAATAATGTAAAGAAACAATAGAAATGAAATTTGGAAGGGATGCCAATCCAACGCAAAGCCTGAAACATAAAATCCCACCCAATCCTATCAAAGGCCTTCTCCGCATCTAAATATATAGCTGCGAAAGGAAGAGCCAGAGAGGAAGCCTTGCTAAGTATGTTAAGGAAGACTTGAGAATTATCGGAGGAGAGACGTCCCTTGACAAAACCCGATTGTTCAGGGCCAATTAGATCCGGTAAGAGGGGATCCATGCGTAATGCTAGTATCTTTTCTAGAATCTTATAGTCAGTGTTGACCAAAGATATTGGTCTGTAATTCTTGCATAGGGAGTGATCCTTATCCTCTTTGGGAATCAAGCAAATTAAAGCCTGTTGAAAAGAACCGCTAGAGGAACCCGCTCCAAGGAAAGTTTGAAATGAGAGTAAAAGTTTAGGAAGAAGAAGAGAAGCAAAGTGGCTGTAGAATTCAATAGTAAATCCGTCAGGGCCTGGAGATTTACCGTGAAGAAATTTAGAAACAGCATGGGAGATTTCAGAAAATGAAATGTCATGTTCCAGGGAGTGAAAATCAATATGGGAAACCGAAGGAGATGGAAGAGAATGAAAGTAAGAGAGGAGATCATCAGGCTTCAGAACCTGTTCAGGAGTATAAAGAGTATCGTAAAATTTGACAAACTCAGTGAGGATGTCTTTATCCTTAAATGTGGAATCTCCAGAAGAAGTCTTAATAGATTTAATCTTTGTGCATTCCTTCCGAATCTTTAAATAATTGGCCAGAAGCTTCCCCATTTTATTCTTACCTCCATAATATCTGGAGTTACATTTTAGCAGGATATTAGAGGCAGCGTCAGTTGTGAATTTGTTAAATGAGATTTTCGCTTCAATAAGTGTTTTAAGGGAAGATTCAGATTTAGAAGCATAATAAGCAAGTTCTAAAGCTTTATTATCAGCCAAGATTTTTTCCCACTTGGCCTCTCGAAGTTTCTTCCGCAGAGCCACAAAATTAATAATAAAACCCCTAGAGGCTACTTTAAAAGAATCCCAAACCATAACAAAAGGGGGAATCAAGGGTGTGATTTAAGAGAAAAAATTCCTTGGCAAAGGCGGTAAATTCGGTACAAAAAGTGGGTTCCAAAAGCAGAGCATTATTGAATCGCCATCTGCCAGAGTGGGGAGAGAATGGGAGTAGGTCAAGATCTACAAAAACTGGAGCATGGTCGGAGAGCAGGATGGAGCCAATTTCAGAGCGGATAGCATGTTGGGATAGGGATTTACTAAGAAAGATATGGTCAATGCGGGATTGGGATTGATGAGGAGGGGAGAAAAAACTGTATTCTCTAATATCTGTGTTACACAGTCTCCAAATATCTACTAAGGCATTGTTTTGAAAAGAATTTACAAATTGAGTGTGCATTCTAGAGGGAACAAATTTGACTTTTGAATGTGGAGAAGTGTGGCTCACTGGTTAGAGCAGGCAGACCCTGAAGCAGAGGTCAGACCCGGGACCAGGGTTTGATTCCCGACGGGGCAGGGTGTTGAGCTCAAATGTCCACGGACTCGATAATTCTCGCTTCGGTGCCTGACCTAATCATGGGTTCACACTATGCAACTCTGGGCATTAAGCTTGCTTAATCTCCACAACGGCCCCCCGGCGGCGGGATGCCTGGCTTTCACCTTGGGGATGCCCTATAGGGGCTATCTCACAGGGAAAAACCAGGACGGGTTCCCAAGGCAAGCGCGGAGATACCCCTTCGGGGGTCGATTCTGGCGCTATATAAGAAATGCAATAATAATAATAATGGCGGTCAAGGAAGGGATCAACAACCTGATTGCAGTCTCCACCGAGAAGTATGTAATCCCCAGAGAGGGAGAATAGCTTGGTAGAGAGAGAAGGCCAAAAGGATCTGTCAATCCCAGTAGGGGCATACACATTAAAAAGGGTGAGAGGAATATTATCTATGAGTAATGTAACAATAACCCAACGGCCATCAACATCACATTCATGAGTAATTGAGAAAATGTTTAACTTTTTATACAACAAAATTACAACACCATTCTTTCTGGTTGCCGTAGGAGAGCAAATAACATGACCTACCCAACAACGCTTGAGCTTTAGAGCCTCCACCTCAGTGAGATGAGTCTCCTGAAGGAGGGCAACGTCAGTCTTAAGTCTTGCTAAATGTGAAAGCACCCTTTGTCTTTTAATGGGATTATTTAATCCCTTAACGTTCCACGTCGTTACACGGAACGGAACAATTTAGAAAAACAACTAACAGCAACATGCTTATTTTTTGTTTACATTTTTTTATTGGCAAATTTTTCCCATATTTTTCCATACATACAGGGCACGACAATAGCATTTACCTTACAAATATCTAACCATGTTGACAAAAAGAAAAGAAAAGAAAAAGAGAAAAGAAATACAATATTTTGTAAACTCAATACAAAGCAAACAGTAATAACATTTTCTATCCGAATCCTTCTAACCAAGTAAATACTTAAATCACATCTTCAATCCAGACTCTCTTCCTTCCACCGAGTAACAGGTCCCCAGATCTGCCTACCAGTTTTCCTACCCTTTTTCCCCTTTCTTGCGTAGATCTCTATCTCCAAATTATAAATTGAAAGTAATTTAGCCAGCCATTGGTGGTATGATGGTACTTTAGGGTCCAACCATGCCGATGCAATAGTGAGTCTTAATACTGCCATAGCCATAAACAAAAGATATTCCCATCTCTCACCTACCCTGAAGTTACTCTGTTGTTGTTCATCTCCTTCTTCTTTTACCCCCAAGAGAATAATTGACGCTGTAAGAGTCACATCTATTGCTAAGCTTTGCAAAAAGCCCTCAATATTTTTTATCAATGGCTGTAAGTAAGGGCATATTGCAAAAATATGTACTAAATCTGCTTCGGAGTCCCCACATCTGAAACAATTAGTTCCCGTTATACCACCCCATTGAGCTATTTTTGCAGGCGTATGATATAAGTGAAATAGTGTTTTATAATGTTGTGCCTGTAAGGGCGCTGAGCATAACAATGTGTATCCCATTTCTAAGGAGATATCAAAAGTTTCCTCACTAATGTTCAAGCTATGTTTCCACTTACTTGCCCATTTCTCTATATCATCCTCTCTTGAGGCCAGCAGTTCTGCATAAAATCTCTTAATGGTGCAATCCTCCCCTACTTGTATCACTTCCATAATTGCATTTTTGTTAAATCCTAACGGACCACCCTTCTTATTATGTAAAAAACTCCTGATTTGTAAATACTTAAAAAATTGTCTTCTATCTAGTGCAAATTTAGTTTGTAGTTCAGAAAACTGGTAGACTCCCTGTTGTCCCAAGATGTCTCCCACCTTTCTAAGCCCTTTTCTTTCCCATTCTCCCAATATAGTCCCTGAAGTGATTTCCTCGGATAGATTCGGATTTCCTTTCAATCTTGTATAGGCATTATATCGCCCTAACCCAAACTTTTTTGTAAAAGCTTTCCATACAGTATGTGCAGCAATGAGTGTCTTAAACCGTGTCCTTTTGTAGTAACTGGGTTCAGTGAACTTCAAAAAAACATTTTCCACTTCTGGTCCTAGTAACAAACCATATATTGCCAGTGAGCCTAACTCATTCCCTCCTTCATCTTCTCCCCCGCCCACCAGACCCACCATATTCTGAAAAACTGCTGCCCAATAATAAAACCTTATATCTGGCAATGCCCAGCCTCCCCTTTCCCTTGGTAACACCATGAACCTGAGTGCTCTCCTGGTTTTCCCCTTTGCCCATATAAACCTATTAATCATATTTTCTATTCTCTTAAATAAATTGTTCTCAAATAATAGAGGGATAGCTCTGAAAAAATACAAAAACTTTGGCAACACCAGCATTTTTATCACATTAGTCCGCCCCAAAATTGTTAAGTGCAAATTATCTATCCTATCTAGGTCCTTTCGTACTTTATTTATTAAAGGATTTATATTTGTTTCTACTAAGTTATCTAACTCAGCCGATATGCTCACCCCCAGATATATTCCAGACTTAATTACTCGCCCATCTGTACAGGGGGTATGGCGGTTCTTAATAATCTGCGTCTTAGCAGTATTAAGTTTGTAACCCGAAATTCTTCCAAACTTCAGTGCTTCCGCTTCTAATTGGGGAATAGCCTCCGTTGGATCTGGTGTAATAACTGCAACATCATCGGCGTATGCCAATATTTTACAATGGCCCATCCGAGTGAGTAATGGTTTTATTAAAGGCGTCGCTTCTATTCTTCGGATTAAAGGGTCCATATACATTGCGAATAACAATGGGGAGCAAGGGCAACCCTGCCTTGTACCTCTCATTATCGCAAATTGAGTAGTGACCCCCGCATTCACCCTAACCGAAGCCACAGGTTTTACGTATAGCGCTTGCACTGCCTTAATAAAGCCCTTTTTGACTCCTGCCCTTTCCAATGTGAACCACAGATAGCCCCAGGAGACCCGATCAAATGCTTTTTCTGCATCAAATAACATAATTGCTATCGGATCCCCTGAGACTGCTGCGGCATCGAGCAATGTGATCACTTTACGCGTGTGGTGGGTGGTACCTCTCCCTGGTATGAAACCATGTTGATTTTTGCTCACCACCCTATCTATTATCCTAGCATATCTTGTCGCTAATGCTTTGGAGAAGATTTTTGTATCCGTATTCATTAACGTGATAGGCCTATATGAGCCAGGTTCTTCTGGTGGTTTCCCTTTTTTTAAAATTATGACTATCTCGGCACCACCCCAAGTCTTAGGTATTGAGTCCCCATTTTCTGCTTTTAGCATTGTCAGAAGCATATCTATTTTTAGAACATCCCAAAATATTTTATAGAACTCTATTGGGATCGTGTCAGGGCCAGCTGCTTTTCCAGATGGGAGGTTTGATATAGCATTTTTTATTTCTTCCTCCACAAAAATCTCATCTAACCCATCTGCTTCCTCATCCGTGAATCTAGCCACCGGAATATCATGTAAATAGTCCCTGATTTTCCCGGGATCAGTCCTTATCGGCTCCTCATATAGCTCTTCATAAAAAGATCTAAAGACTTCCCTGATTTTCTCCGTCTCTGTATGTATCGTGCCAGAGGAATCCTTAATCTCCCTTACACTACCTAATGCTTCTTGTTGTCTTGTACGGACTGCTAAAGTTCTTCCTACTGTTTCGCTAAACTCGTGACATTTTTCTCTTTTACTAGTATAAAGTTTTGCGGCTTTTCTAGCAATATCACCTTCGGCTTCACCTTTCACTTTTAACAATTTCAAATATGCATTTTCTACAGGGATTCCACTCAGAATACATTCCTCTAAACCCTCCTCAGCCTTTAGTACTGCCTCAGCTATTTCCGCATTTTTCCTTTGCTCCTGCTTTCTCCTATATAAACTAAAGCTTAAAGTCTCTCCCCGTACCCCCGACATAAATGCATCCCAGACTACCCCCACAGAAGTACTATCCCTATTATTCTCAAAGAATTCTTTAATCCATGTCTTCATATGCTCCACGTACTTTTCTTCCGATAGCAATGCTCTTTCAAAGGACCATTGTCTTATCTGTTTGGTGGTTCTTAATTTTCTCACCGTGAGAATTAGCGGGTTGTGATCGCTTAAAATTCGCGGAAGCCTATCTATCCTGGATTCTGTTAAAATTTCGTTTGAAGCAAAAAAATAATCCAATCTCACGCATATTTTGTGTGGGGCAGAGTAATATGTATAGCCCTTAATGCCTGGCTTTTTTTTCCCCCATACATCATATAAAACATTATTTATTGCTAATTCTTGTAGAGCACGGCACATCCGTTTCTTTCTGCCACAATAGTTGCCAAGTGAACCTAAACCCAAGCCATCAGCCCCATTAATATTCAAATCTCCAGCCATTATAATTCTTGGAGCCCAAGTAGCCAATTCCACATCCAAATACTGAAAGATCTCCGGGTCATCCTCAGTCGATCCATATACACTTATTAACTTTGTCCACTCCCCATCAATCCTACATTCCACCATTGCCCATCTCCCCCATTGATCGTGTGCCTTTTTTCTCACACAAATATTTTTATCTCTGGTTAATATAGCAACTCCCCTTTTTTAACATTTTGATGTGAAGCTACCAAAACCTGAAAACCCAATTGCTTCAAGAGAAACTCTTGTGAACTCATAACATGTGTTTCCTGAATAAAAATAAAATCTACGTTCATTTGCCTCAGTAACAGTGATACCTTGAATCTTTTTTGGGCCTCATTTAGCCCACATACATTCCATGTTACATATTTCGTTCCCATAAATAATTCTTTATGGTTCTATTATTTACCCGGCTACACTTATATTCATACTCAAGCTTTATCACTCTATATCTTTTTATTTTTTCAATTATGCTTCTCCTTCTTTGCAACCTGGTGTCTCTCATCTTATATCTTTTTTTATCTCCTTTTCCTCTCGCTCCTACCTTTACTTTCATTAACAACTCTGTCTTTTTTTGCCTTTTCTGCCTTTTTTGCCTTGTCGTGCCCTGTCCCTCCCCACCCTCCCCCACCCCTAGACTGCACCCCTCCCCCCCTCCCTCCCTACTGGCAAAGAGGTCAGTGATGACCTCTGTCTGACAGCCGATTCTCCCCAGAGGACCTCTCCGTTCCCACCCTCCCGAAGTATCATTTTGTACAATCTATATCCTTATTGGCATTTTCTCGTACTGCTCCACCCTTATATTCTTCTTCTTACATTTTATTGTTTCTTTTTCTGTGTAGCATACTCTGTTTGTCTAATGGCTAATACTCTCTCATTTTGCGTCTTTCCTTCTCTTTGTGCTTTCGTTTCTTTTAAGTAATTCAGGTACTCATGTGCTACTACTTCTGAAAAAAAAAACCTGAACTGGCCATTATGGCCAACTTTGAGGCGGCAGGGAAACATTAAGTACACTTCACAACCCATATTCTGAAAAGGCGTTATTAGCTGCCTCATTCGCCACCTTCTCTCCACAGTCGTGTGGCAAAAATCCGGGCGGGTAAAAAATGTTATGTCCTTGTGTGAACGCTTAGTCATAGGCTTTGCTTTTTTGATTATTTCCTCTCTTAGTAAGAAATTCCCAATATATACTAAGATAGCCCTTGCTTTCTGGTTTGTAGTTTTCTTTTGCGTTAAGGGAAACCTATGTGCGCGCTGCACCTCTTTGTCCCAGTCCCACTTATCAAGCTCTGGAAATGCTCCCTTCAGCAATTCTACAACAAACCCCCGTATGTCCGATCCTTCCTTCTCTTTATCAACGCCCAAAATTCTTATATTATTCCGTCTCTGTCTGTTCTCAAAGTCTTCAAGTTTCCACAGGACATCAGATGATGTTTTTTCTTGATCATCCCTGAACTCCTGTAGCTTTACCACTTCCTCCTCAACTTTGCCTGTCCTCTCCTCAACTTCCGCAAGCCGCTCAGCCATTTCTGTATACAGTTTGTCCACCTTGCGTAGAGACCCTTGTATCTTTTTATTCGCCTGCTCAGCTCTTTGACTCTCCTGGCGAGCCTCTCCCTGGATCTGCTTTAAAGTTGAGAACAAGAGATCAAAGTTTGCCGCATTATTATTTTCCTGTATCTGTGGGCATAAGTGTGTCTGGGGCTGCGATCTATTTGGTTGATCAACACCTCCAACTGCGCCTTCATGATGCATCTGTGAAGTGGGTGCATGATCCCAATCCAGTTTTTTCGCCACCCCGGATTGTATTACACTCCCTCTTTTCTTTGTTCTTCTACAAGTCCTTCCCTTAGCTCCCTTTTTTTTACTCAGCTTGGACCCCAAGTTTCGTTTTAGTATAGTATTATGTTCTTGAGTTGGCTCAGACTCCAGTTCTGATGTATCTATCTGTGAGGTCTCTGAATCACTTTCCGTAGTAATGTCTACCTTATCAGAGGATAAATTAGGAGTCATCTCATCTGGCCCCTCAGATTCAGCCTCTTCCCTATCATCATCGTTTCCAGTAAAGAAGCAGTCATCAGTAGGTGAGCCAGTCACTGCTGGGAGAGAAACAACTTTTCCATCAATATATTGCTTATCTGCCCCCCTGTTAGATCCTTGGGAGCTGTCCTGTAACCCTTCCGCAAGCATGGTAATGGTATTATCCTTACTAATCCCCTCGTTTCTCCTGTGTACAAGAGTAAATGAAACGTTTTCATTTGCAGCAGCAGAGTCACTCACAGAGCTAATCATAGGGTCAATCATGGGTGTTGCTCCTTTATTACTATCCAACTGCAAAGGGATCTCTGATGGATCAGGAATACTCTTATTTGAACAAGACCCCCCCTCTTGCTCCTTACCTATCACCTCTGCCACTGCTGCCAATGGAGGTACAGGCTCTACCACCTTTCCATTAGCTGGCTTGCCCGTTTCGCTCATTCCACCCGTTCTCTCGCTAATAGAGATCGGGTGTTCTATAGCCGTATCTGAAGGCGTATCTAGTTGTATAGTCGCGTCTCCCAAGCCTACGTGGGATTTTTCCATATTCCATTCCTCCAATATTGCTGGCGTTGGTGTCAGCTCACTCTGCTCCGCATTTGTTGCCAAGCTATTTTCTTTTAAGTTTCGTGCATTTTCAGAGCAGCTCAGCGCCTCGCTTAATTCGCCCCGCTCTTCCGCCTGACTCTGAGCAGCAATCCATTCAGAAGGCTCCATTCTCCCTCCTCCAATGGGATCTTCAGCTGCCTTCCTCCCGGGCTCTGAATGGTCAGGATCCGCTACAAACCTCGCCTCAGGCAGTTGTTCTGTAACCTCAGTCAGACCACTGCCACCGCCGCTCATGGTGCTCGTATCAGGTACGTCAGGGGTGCCCTCAGCTCTCAACCCCGGGAAGGTTTGGAACAATGTCTGCTGGCGGAGGGAGGCTTCTTTTGATTTTACCGAGCCTGCCTCTAGATTCCTGCTGGCGCCCTTTTTTAATGCCTCTCTTTTTTTCTTTTTCTCCGTGACCTTATCTTGCTTCCTTCTCTCTGCCACTGAAATTCTCAGCTCTTCACGTTCTTTTAGAGCCTCCCTTCTTAGTTGTGCCCTGCGTCTTGTCCTTACTTTTAGGTTCACTGAAGGGTTCTCGGTCTCGCTAATCAGTGATTCCTCTTCCTCTGACATATCCTTACCAACTCTTGCCGGTTTTGAGGCCATATATTTCTTTCCTTCATTCCATGTATCCTGAGCTCGCTGTATAGCTCCTTCTATCGGTGCTCCTATTAACAGCCACAGACTCCAATGTTCTTTCTCAAGATACGCCAACGCTTGCAGTGCAGACCACTTAGAACCCCTAGCCCAAGCCGAAAAGTTCTTGAACATGCTCTGATGTCGCTTTCGATTTTCTTTTCCTCGCTGATTTGGGCCGATATGGGCTGCTCCTTTTTCTTCCCCCTGCTCTCCACGAAACAGGGTGTTGCAGTTTTTAACAATAGCCCCCAAACTTCAATTCATTCTGAAGTATCAGTGTTCACCTCGGGAGAGTGGACAGGAGCTGCTGCCTCCTACGGTCCGTCGGCAGCCATCTTGCCCCAGTCAATCAACATGCTTATTAATGCATAAGAAATAAACTGAAAAAAAAATTGAGAAAAATGGAAACATAGTGATAAAGAGAAAAAGATGAGAGAAAAGAAAGAGAAAAAAGAAATATGCAAGGAAAAAGAAGGAAAAACTGCTATAGAGCTAATACTGAGTCTGAGAAGGAAGAAAAGAAGAAATAAGGAGAGACCAGGGAGAAAGCGAGAGAGAGTTCAAGAGTAAGAGAGAGAGAAAAAGGACAGAGACAAAAATGAACAAGGAGACAGTACAAGTCCGAAACGAACGACTGAAAGACATACTTACGAAAACGGAAAGACCCAGAACAGGGATGGGGATGGTGGTGGCGGGAGATGATGACGACAACAACCAGAGCGGACATCAAACCTCTAGTACCATAAATCCAATGGGCAAGATAAGAAAACAATAGGAGACATCCGGATGAAGATGAAGAGGGAAATATCTGAAGAAATGAGAGAAACATTAGGGGAAATGTAAGGGTCTACAACGAAACACGAGCTAAATTGGAATGCATAATATATAAAACATTAGAGTGGTAAACAATCATAATAGCAAAAAACGGTAAGTAAAACAGATCAAGCAACGCCAAAGAAGAAAAAGCAGAACCACGTTATAGCAAAATCAATAAGATAACGGACAACAAAGCCTGTCAGCCAGGCCTGAAGGTGTCCATGACATCTGGACTCTGCTGGCGAAGGAAAGCTTGCAAGGCCGCAGGATCTTCGTACGTGGTTGTTTTTTCTTTATAAATGACCTTGAAGAGACAAGGGTGTAAGAGACCATATCTGGCATTAAGGGCTCTTAGCTGCAGCCTTAGTTCTAAATATTTTTTCCTCCGATCTGCGGTGGCCTTGGAGACATCCTGCGAAAGATAAAGGTGGTGGCCTTCCCACATGATTTGCTTCTTGAGCTTGGCGGCTGAAAGGACCTGCAAGAGGTCAGTGTACTGCAGGAACAGCATAATAACACCCCTAGGCTTGGTAGCAACCTTATGGCCTAGGCAGTGGGCTCGTTGAATGTTAATGGAGGATAAAGCCGGAGCGTCTAGGATCTTCGCAAGGAAAGATTGGAAGAAGGTGGTAGGATTAGACCCCTCTGTGAGTTCCGGAAGACCATATAAGCGTAGGTTGTTCCTGCGATTCCTGTTTTCCAAATCCTCTGTTTGACGCCTGAGTAGAAGGATCTCAGCTTCTATTGAAGGGATTCGAGAACAAGTAGATTGCAGAGAATCTTAGGACTGCTCTAAGTTTGCGACACGCGAGTCCAGAGATGACCATTTCTCTTGCATGACCTGCATATTTTTTTGTGGTTGCCTCCATAAATGGCTTGAAGGCACGTAGTTCCTCCAGAATGAGATCCATAGAGGAAGATGAAGAGTTACTCCCAGGAGACGGCGGATCTTTCTTCAGACATTTGGATGAAGTCAAGGAAGGCTGCACCTTACCTCCATTTTGAGCCTTAGGAATGGCCCACGGGCAGAGTCAAACTTCGAGGGCTTGCCTTCCTCCATTTCCTGGGTAGGCGAATCGGAATCAGAACCAACAGGCAATTTCGGTAAAGTGGTGAGCTTCAGAGTGTGGAGTTTCCCCATATAAGCCAGCAGGAGCAGTGAAGTTAAGACAAGAAGTCAGTGGGGAGTAAGGAATCTTCTTGACATAGAAAAGCGCATGGAGAGTAATAACAAGTACCTTGGTAAATAAAGATATAGCACTAAGCCACGGTTAGAAGAGGGAGAAACAAGCAGCACAATAATAGGTGTTAGACCAGGGAGAAAATTATCTCTGATTGAGAAAGCAAATCAAATGAGCCATGGAACAAATTGTAAGGTGTGATGATGGAGTTGCGCAGGAGAAGTAAAGCACCAGGATTGAATCCAGTCAAACACAGCATTCCAAGGACTCGCAAAAGTACATTGTTAGACTCTCAAGCAGGATCATTTATGAGAGAAGCTGTGAGTAATAAGCGTGACCTGACTTCCTGGGAGCAACTCTGAAGTAGAATTTCCTGACGATATACCTCAATGCATGGCACAGCAGAAGGGCGAGATCACAGGCTGGGAAGCGCTGCAAGAGTATGTTTCATAACCGTAGTGCAGAGAGGCAGAGAAATGAAACAGGTGATTCAGTGAGGAGATGCGCAATAATCGCGAAATGGCACCCAAAAGCAGCAAAGACAGAGCGTGAGAGAGAGAGCGCCCCAAAATGTAAGTTCCACACTCAATGAGGCTGACCAGTAGTGGTCAGTGCGGCAAAAGTCCTCAGCTGGGCGAGGGAGCATTAGAAGAAACATATGGGACGGCCGCCTCCGAAATCCGCGGCCGGCGACCTTTTGCACCTGCTCATTGCTTTTGCTTTTGCAAAAATTGTTATTCGTTTTTTTCGCGCTATTCGCGGGGCGCGGCGTCGTGCGAAACCGACCGCGGAAGCCGCCAATTCGTGCGAATGAGCTTTATATTTTTTTGTGGCTTGTTGTTTCGCGAGTTTTTTTGCAGTATTCGCGAGCCGCTTGCAGCGCAACACGCAAATTTACCCCAAGGTCGAGTATGGGCGCGGCCATTTTGTTTGCGTGACGTATTTCCGTTTCCGCCCGCTATGTATAATCTCGCGCAGTAAGCGCATTGCGAGTACAAGTTCGCACGAGATCGCGAGGAAAATCTCGCGCGAACTTACTTTCGCGCTCGTGAACGGGCGCCGGCCATCTTGTTTTTCATTCATTTCCTGTGTCTGGGCATGGTGTTTAATCCTCTTACTATCTTTGCCATCCTTTGCTTGTTTTCAGTTTTTTTTAACGATTTTGCTTCTTATCTATCCCTCTCTTTTCCTAGCTGTATATTTTTGTCTTTTCTGCTATTTTTCTTTACTTTTAAACTACTTTTTTAAACTCTTTTCTTTTCTTCTTCCCTATCCTATTCCTTCTTAATTTTCTACTTCCTACCTTACCTGCCCAGACCATGGTGAAGCCAGGCGCCGTGAAGCTGCCCAGGCACTTGAGGGCGGCAGCAGCAGCAGGGAGGAGGAGTCCTGGACCCCGTGCCAGGACACCATGCGGTCGATTGAGGGGGAGCAGGTGATGCGACGGGAGATCTTCAGCCCGGAGGAAGTGGGCGCGCTGGTCTACTTCGTCCAGCGCCGCCTGCCCAGGACCATCGCGGGAGGCGGCAGGATCGCGGCCGGCGCTACAACATCCGGGAGCGCCGGAAGCGGTGGGAGAAGGTGTGCTGGGCCATATCCCACCTCTACGGGGTCCAGCGCACCTACAGCCAGGTCACCCATCGCTGGACGGACCTCCTGGACCGGGAGCGCGACCTGTTGGACCAGCTCGGCTTGGAGATCCCCGGGCTTGGTGAGTAGTAGTAGCCATTTCATCACTCACTACTATGATGTTTTCTCCTGCTCTGTGTTGTTGTATTGCAAATATTTGTTTTTTACATGGAGCAAGCCAATAATGCCGCTGATGACGATTACATTGTAGTTAAATTATATTTCAAATTCTTCTGTGCATTTCAGGTGCACTGCTCTCCTTCTCAGTGGCGTTGCTACTATGCTTATTTGTTTTCTATTTTGTGGTCTCATTGGCCTGAGTAACTATTATGTATGAGTGTACTTTACAGAACTGCGTAATGCTAGACACTAGGGGGCAGATTACATTTTCAAGCCCCTTGCGCCACGTTTACGTTGCCTTGCGTGACGCAACAGCGGCGTAAACGTGCCGCATCCCTGCGAGTCATTTACAGCATGACGCATCTAGGGAGATGCGTCACGTTATAAAGCCATGGGCCTGCACCACAATGGGTGCGTTCCTAGTACGCAGGGTGGGCGGTCCGGCGGCTGTGCGCCTCGCAAAATTGCCTGCGTGAAATCTACAAGATTTAACGCAGGCACTTCTGCGACGCTGCTACGTCAATTCAATTCCTTATGCCTGCTTGAAGCAGGCGTAAGGACTGACACAGCATGTTAAGTATTGGGTGGCCCTGAGCATTACTGGAGTTGCATTGCGTTGGCGACGTGACTCCAGCGATGCGCCGCTCTTACGTGACGGGATGCGTCACGCAAGTGCCTACCCTTGCGCCAGGGCGCGCCGCATTGTAAATGAGGCGCATCTGCCATGTCGCAGGGGTAGTTTTGCATGACGCATTTGATCTGGAGCATCTCTGGAGATGCGCCAGAACGCGTAAGTAAGTATGCCCCTAAGGGGCAGAATTGCAATTACCGTCGCATCCCTGCAAAGTAGCAGGGATGCGCCATTAATTGTGCGGCCCGCTACCACCACCAAACATGGTGCGCCGTATTTGCAATGCGGCGCACCATGGGCCCAAAACGTCACCGAAGCTTTACTGCTGGAGTTGCGTCGCAACGATGGCGCAGCTCCAGCAATGCTCTGGGGTACCCTATCTCCCCAATGCTGGGTCAAGCCGTACGTCTGCTTCAAGCAGGTGCAGGGTTTGTGTGACGCATCATTGTCCTAAAGGTGACTGATTGAAATTTTGTAGATTTCCCTTAGCCACTTTTAGGATGTGTTCCAGCGCAGGAATGCCCTCCCTTGCGCCGGAACGCCCCCTGATGGCGCAGGGCTTTATAACGGGATGCATCTCCCAAAAGCGTCACGTTGTTATAATATTATACGCCGCACCATGGCGCCCTTTTTTGTTTAGCTGCTGCGTCACAAAAGTCACGCAAGAACGGAGCAAAAGAGCCGCAAGGGGCTTAAATCTGCCCCTTCCTTTGTACCCCTGACAATAAGAAAAATAGTGGCGGTGGATTGATAGTTTGACTATTTAAATGACTGGTAATGTAGCAGGCAACTGTTAGTGTTGTCACTGATCTGACTGAAATCACAATGGAGTTTGTCTGTCACTTTGCGTCTTGCCTGCGGACTGCTGCCTGCCAGTCCCAGGTGAACCTTTCAGTACTTTGTTTAGTGAGTTACGTGACTTTCGAAGTCACAGGTCCGCAAATAAATGAAAACTAACCCTAATCAATATAATTTCGCGGAAATATTTTGTTATTGTTCTTTTGAAATGTTTGATTTGGTTGACATTGACAAGCAACAATCATCCATGTTTTCTGTTCTTTCTTTCATGTTGTACGTCAGCTCCCCCCAGGGGCGAGGGGAGGACACAGAAGCAGCAGGCGGCGGATGCTGTTGAACAGGGCCAGGATCGGGCAGGCGAGGGCTCCTTTGCTGGCCCCAGTAAGTTTTCATTTTAGACTAGTACCTATTTTTCCTAGCGTTCCTCATTTGATTTTTTCAAAATCGTCTTTGATCTTCTTGTAGACTGTATCTAAATTCTTATCCTGCCTCTACTATGACTCCCTGTGGTATTACTAGATTATTCTTATTAGTCTGTCTGTGTAGCTAACTAAGATTGCATGGTTGGCGAAACTCCCATTCTAGTCAGCAATAGCTCTATCAACTTAGTGCAGTCCTCTGGGATTATCCATAATGTCTTTTGAAGTGTTCTATCTGCTTTGAAAATTCCCAACTATAAAATGTGAATGACCACCAAGAAAGAATAAGATACTACCTTTTGGTTTGGATAGGAGAACAATCCATACCACTACAGTGGCGCGGACAATTCTTCTGCAGAAACAGAACTATGGACAATAAATAGTGCATTGCTTATCAATTAAAGTAGGCGCTGTTAGAGTTTCCACATACCTCTGTGATAACAGACTTTGAACCCCCAATGTCCTTACTGACTGACTACATAGTGTGGCACAGTCATTTACCTCCCGAATTCATCGATCATTGATCCCCCAATGATGATTATTATCCAACGTAGCTGAAGAGTACGGAGTAAGAGTCAAGAAGTGTCAGAGGCACGGACTCATGCTTGCAAAAATTGCAAAACCTTTCGCTCAGTCACTCTAGTCACTCTGGACCAAAAAACACAGAGTCTCTCTAAGTTTAAAAGCTTTATTAAAAGTAAACACATTTATTAAAATGAAGTCATAATAAAAAAACGAAACGTTTAACTGAGAATGTAAAAGTGGTTAGTGCTGACGATTAATTGAAGACATTTCTTGTGGTCGAGCCGAGCTCTCACCTTGTTTCAACTTGATCTTGTTGTTAGAAGTCCATCTTCTGTCTGTGTGGAAAAAAATGGTGCGTGTTAAAAAGCCAGCCTTCATCAGTTGTGCCAAAAAGTGCTGCATTACATTGTTTTCACATGTCTTCATTCCTAGACCAAATACTAGTGAGTGGTTTATTCTAACATTCTTAAATGTACTTTGTAGGTGGAACATCTGGTGGCGGGGCCAACGCGGAGGTGGTGGTGCTCGACACGGAGGCGGAGGGCAATTCCTCAGGGGAGGATGCGGCGGTTCCAGTGCCGGCTGTGAGAGTTCAGACGGTGGTGGTGGCGGGCAGAGGTAAGCTCTTATATATTCCTTACTTATTGAGATTGAAGACGTGGCTGGGAAGGAAAGAATATGAGATGCATGGCTGGGTGAATGATGAAGCAATGATTGGTGGAAGGACAACAGCCTGGGTGGGTGACACAGAAACTGTATGTGTCCATATACCTGGATCATGCTACTATCTGACTCTTAGATAGCATATGTGTATCTAGAGCAGGGGTACTCATAGTACGGCCCGCGGGCCGTTGGCGGCCCGGCAAGCCTTCCTTGGCGGTGTGCAGACCTTGCAGACAATCACTGCTCCCCCGGCCCCCACAGAGCAGAGTGGAGATGCAGGGCCACAAAGAGGTGAAATAGAACAAAGCCTCTGCTCTGTGGGGCCGGGCAAGCAGTGATTGTCAGGGTGGAGATGCAGGGGCGCTAAAACAAACAAAGCCTCAATAATATGTTAATGGTCTTTTAAAGACCTGTTAAGTACTTTGGTGTGGCTGTCTGTGTGTGCGCGTTGAGGAAGCTGTCTCAGCCCGGGCTGAAGGCTGACACAGACAGACACACACACAGTGAGATGACAGAGGGGGAGGGAGAGGGAGGGCAGGAGGGAGAGAGAGATGGAGAGGGAGGGCAGGAGGGAGAGCATGATTGAGAGAGATGTATGTAAATGCTGGGTCAGGTGGCTCAGTGGATGAAGGCATCTGCTGCAGGGACCTGTGTGCAACCTCATGGTCACAAGTTTTCGTTTTGCTTTAGCCCCGCCCCCTCTGACTCCGCACCCACCAGTGCAGCCCTCGGCCACAAACTACACTGTAAATTTAGCCCCTGAGAGAAAGTTTGTGAGTACCCATGATCTAGAGAGAGTAGACGGTCAGTGGATGAACTAAGTGTAACTTTGAAGAGCATGTAACACTGCACCCGCACGTCCGTTCCAGTGTAGGAAAGGCAAGGAAAAGAAGTTTTAATTTTGTCCAAATACTACCATCAATAGTAGCAGTAGTTTGTATTGCAAGCACAGCATAGATCCGGTTATTACGGTGGCCACTCCCTACCTCTCTTAATAAGTTTAGTAGTACTCAGTCATTCATGTGTGGATGTATCACTGGTCACTCAATAAAAAGCAAAGCACCTAAAGTCATCCCATATATAAGCAAAAACATCCCATGTGAAGTGATAGATAATCATATTATTTATCTTCTTCAATTTTCCATTTCTAGTACTCATTTCCACTGTAGGGTGAAAGTTAAATTAATTAAGCAGTAGCCCTTGAGTTGTAACAGAGTATTCTCAGTGCCACCTGTAATAGAAAATTAAGAGCTTCACCACCTGCATGTACTGGACGGGTACAGTAACGCAACGCAAGTCTAGGTCACTCATCATGGCGTGCGTCTCTTTTTCTCGGGTGCAAGTTTACTGCGCTGGCATTATGCCGGCTTGCAGAAGATAACGTACCAATTTTCCTAAACAAGAGACAAGAAGAAGAAAAAGACTGGTGTACTTTCATAGTCGACTCCAATGGAAGTCCATAGTGCTCGTAGAATTTGTTCCTTAAACTCCCACTAATGTTAGAGCAAGGATGAAGAAGTGTGAGGTTAGATAGATACTGGCCTCAATAGTTATGTAATGCGCTTGCAAGTTGCTAGTTGTACTGCAACACAAATTTCTGCTGAATGATTGAGTTAATCTTAAAGAGCATTGGTTACAGACTATGTCTTTCTTTCTTCATATAGATTCTCCTTCCAAACGAACAAGGAGGAAGGAGCTGGCTAGAGCGGCCTGGCAATGGAGGATCGATGCCACTGTGGCTGAATATCGGCAGCTGGTGGCCCTGGAGGACAAAGAAAGTGTGCAGTCGACCACAACAACAACGTCGTCTGCATCGGCCTCCGTGCCCCCACGGGCTGCCACCCAGCACAGTGGTCCACCCAGACTGAGCCGGGCTGCCAAAGCCAAACGCCACCGCCGAGTAGCAAGGACAACAGCTTCCTCTCACAGCCGTTGCACCTGCAAGGCAGTGAAGGCACGCCTGCGCCGCAGTACCCTGATGGTGTCCCGCCTCCAGCAGGAGCTCCACCACTTTTCAAACGTGTTGGAGGGGCTCCGCGTAGAGCACGCCTTGCTCCGCCAGGAGCATGATGCCCTGGCCCAAAAAGTAGACAGCATCCACCCATAGTGTCCCTTGCCCCTTTTTTAGAGACTTTTGGGGGGTGGGAATTGGGAGTTGGGTTTTTGGGGACTTTTGAAGGACAATCGTTGGGGTTAGGGAGGGTCTTGCGGGAGATTATTTTGTTAGGGATATAAATATACTTTTTCAAACTTTATCTGAGCATACCCGTTTTTTACTGCTTGCCTGGTGGGTGGGGGTTTAACAGTGACTTTGTTTTCCTGAATGTTTAGTTCCATTTTCTTCCTTTAAGTGTAAATGCCCAAATGTTTTCAACACTAAGTGCCTCTCACAGAGTAAGTGAAGTGAATCCAAGAGTCCTAGGACTTTAGTAGTACTACCGTCAGTCTCTCGTCTCTCCTACTAATACTCCATTATACCCCCAAACCACCAAACGCTTATCTTACCTGTAATTTGTGTTTGAAAGTAGGGCTAGACCCAGGGCTGGCTCCACGGGAAACAGCGAATAAGGTTGGCAATCTTGGTCGGATAAAATTTCCTCATAGCGGTGGTACTAGTGGTGTGACACAGTGGCAGTTGCATGCCTATGAAAAAAAAGAAAATTAAATCTGGTTTGTCCTCCTGAGCAATTCAACGGTACAATAGAGAATATAGCAGGTGACAGAAGTACACTAGAACAGTGCCACATTGTAGCCTAACAAATGGTAAAGTATAACTACTAATTCGGTTGAAGTTCTTTGACATTAGCCATGGGTCTTTGTCAAGCAGAGTAAGAATATATCCTCGGATTTCTTCACCAGCCTGTTGCTATCACCTTATACTCCCCAGCAAGTATGTGGATTTATTGCTGTAATTTAGTCACACATCAATCAAAACCACACAGCCCGGGGGAAGAGGGTTAGGGTTTGAAAAATGGATGGGTATGGGGGTTTTTGGGAAAGGTTTTGGGAGACAAGAAAAAATAGCACAGTATGGACAAACAATTGTGAACATAAACAAATCTTTGGGTACAAACCTATCCATCAATCTTTGAAAGTGCATGCACTACTGCATGCATGTCAGTGAAAAGTAAGTAGTACTTTCGACAACTGTGGAAGAAAGAATGTGACAGTACAGGGCGTGGGTGGAAATATTGATAACTATATTCAACATAAGGTCTCTGTAGCCAGATACCTGAGAGCCTTGCTGGTCACTCTAAATCCATTCACAACACTCAATGGGGTTGGTCTGGAAGGTATAGTAGATAGAAAAGGAGAACTTGCTTTTTTTCTAGGTGTCCCCTCACTCACCAGGGTTGCCCCTTGGTGACATGCTTCATCATTGGGGCCATCCCAGTCCTCTACGGGCTGGGGCGTGCTGCGACTTGCGAATTACGTAGGAGCACTTACAAATGACTATGTGTGGTGCAGATGTGATAGTGGAGTGGACTAAGTGATGTGTTAAGGGATCAATTTAGAAGCAGAGAGAGATCCAAGAAATGCAGTCACAGTCAGAGAAAAAGGCAAGGGATACTGTATCTATGTCTATGTTGTTGTAGTTGTCCGGTTGGAAGTGGTAAGTAAGTTGCCTGCAGAAAAAAAATCCTCTTATTAGCGGCACTTCTCCATTGCAGCCGACGCTTCGTCCATCGATGTTGGTCACCAGAAGACACCCTGTAAAAAAAGCACAGCATAGACAAACAATTGAACATAAACAATTCTTTGGGTACAAACCTATCCATCAATCTTTGAAAGTGCTGCGACTTGCGAATTACGTAGGAGCACTTACAAATGACTATGTGTGGTGCAGATGTGATAGTGGAGTGGACTAAGTGATGTGTTAAGGGATCAATTTAGAAGCAGAGAGAGATCCAAGAAATGCAGTCACAGTCAGAGAAAAAGGCAAGGGATACTGTATCTATGTTGTTGTAGTTGTCCTGTTGGAAGTGGTAAGTAAGTTGCCTGCAGAAAAAAAATCCTCTTATTAGCGGCACTCCTCCATTGCAGCCGACGCTTCGTCCATCGATGTTGGTCACCAGAAGACACCCTGTCCACTGCCTGCCTGATGCTGAATTGTGGCTCGCTTATGTGAAGCCTGACTCCATCCTTTTTTCCCCATTGCAGAGACTGAAACCCGGCCTGTAATTATTCAACAAAAAACAGGAAGTGATATAATATTACAACACCACTGATAAATAAATATAAGGTATGTAGGCTGTGGAGTGCAAAAAGTCACAATTTGATTTTCCTAGTAGACAGTACAATATTTTTGAAAGTGCGTACTCTGTCTGAGTCACCTTTTGAAGGATAAATAAGTAGGGGCAAATTAATGTAGCGGATCTTTCCCCTCAAGCTAGGTGTACTGTAAACTGTGTTTTGGAACAAAATTAGATCTTCCTAGCAGTGCTCCCACCCAGACCCTTACTAAAGCCAGTCGCAAAAATGTAGAAGACCCCCAATCAAATCTCAAAAAATGAGGCCTAGCAGAAAACTGGTGACAAAACTTACTTTGAAAGTAAAAGTAGGCCGAAGTACCCCCTTACTAATTACCCCTTACCCACCGTGGATTGCATTCAAACCACTTGCAAGCAACCAAGCAAAAGTATCCATAGCCAGCATCGCTCCAAGACTCGAAATCCCCCCCACTCAAACACATGCAATAGAAATACTGCTAACCCTAACGAACCCTAAGTTAAGAATAGTGGCAAAGGCTTTCTTTAACTATGCCAAATCCCCCCTTTCCCACCATGGATTTTCTTCAAATGACTTGCAACCAAAATTACACATTCTCACGAGTGCTCTAAGACCCGAGAACTCAGTTGCAAAAATCTAGAACACCCCGAAACACATGCAATCCTGCTGCTAGGGCTAACCCTAACGAACCCTAAGTTACAAAAAGTGCCAAAAGGCTTTTCCGCGAGGATTTTGTCCCAACCACTTCTGCCCGGTATTAGACCTTCCCAGGAATGCCCCAAGACCCGCCAACCCACCCGCCAAAAAGCATAACACCCCCAAACAGGCCAAAAGCAAAATCTCATACTTGCAATATTTCTCGGCCTTCGGTCCAAACACGCTGCGTAGCTTGGCCATAAGTCGGGGTTGCCACCACGGATTTCCTGAAAAGCAAATGCAATCAAGATTAGAGTGTTCCAGCAGTGCTCCCAGACCACGAAACTCACCCACAAACAGACGGAACCCCCCCTAAAAGCACCTCAAAGGCAAGCAAGTCATCAAAAACACAAAAAAATTTCCGCCTGGGATTTGGTCCAAACCACTTTTATCCGGTATTAGAGCTTCCCAGCAATAACCCCAGAGCCGTCAACCCAGGAGAAAACGAGTAGAAGACCCCCAAACAGCCAAAGAGCAAAAGTACAAAAATGGGGTCAGTTTTTCCCAAATTTCCCAAATCACTCCGCGCGCGCTCTGCAGCTAGGCCCTAACTCCCCTCTGCCACCATGGATTTGCTTCAAACCTCTTGCAAAGTAAAGTATATATAGCCAGCAGTGCGCCCAGACCCCGAAACCCACCCACAAACACCAGGAAGCCCCCCAAACAGGCCCCCGAAAACGCTACATTGAGCAAAATGTCAGAAATAGCAAAAAAAAATCGGCCTGGATTTTGTCCCAACCACTTCTACCCGGTATTAGACCTTCCCAGGAATGCCCCAAGACCCGCCACCCACCCGCCAAGAAGCATAACACCCCCAAACAGGCCAAAAGCAAAATCTCATACTTGCAATATTTCTCGGCCTTCGGTCCAAACGCGCTGCGTAGCTAGGCCATAAGTCGGGGTTGCCACCACGGATTTCCTGAAAAGCAAATGCAATCAAGATTAGAGTGTCCCAGCAGTGCTCCCAGACCCCAAAACTCACCCACAAACAGACGGAACACCCCCTAAGAGCACCTCAAAGGCAAGCAAGTCAGCAAAAACACTAAAAAATTTGCGCTTCGGATTTGGTCCAAACCTCTTTTATCCGGTATTAGAGCTTCCCAAAAATGGTCCCAGAGCCGTCAACTCACCTGCAAAGAGGTAGAACAACACCCCCACAAGTGCTGAGTCTTTCTTCATTGGGCGTAAACCAGCCCTCTGGTTTGATGGAAATAGGAGTCTGGAGGAGGAGGATAGAGGAGCATGTTCTTCTGAACTTGTGAACCTGAGGAATGCAGACTGCGGCAACTTCAAATCAATTAGCAAACCAGTGAAGACATTTCTGCTGATGGGCTTGTTTTTGTGATTATCTGATTAAAGTTTGAAATATATTAACTGTGCACAACAAAGAAAGACAGACACACAGGAATAAAACTGAATAAGGACGAAAAAGAAAGTTATTGATTCGTTGTCTCATTTTCAGGGCTCGGTATCACGGTCCAGGAATGAGAATAAGGCTTCGTCATCATACTCTGCGAATTCAGGCAGGGTGAGCTCAGTGTCACCTGACAGAGTAGAAATTCCCTCATCTATGTTGCTGGCCACCTCGTCTTCATCCGGCGCGCTTTCTCGTACTCTGAAATCTGGTGGTATGAGGTGCTGATTCATCTTGATCATTGTTAACCTCTCCACATTTTTGGGCGAGAGGCGGCTCCGTTTGGGAGTTACAATGCCACCAGCAGCACTGAAAACCCGTTCAGAAGACACACTTGCGAGTGGGCAAGACAAGTAGTTTAAAGCCAGGTTGGTGAGCTGTGGCCACAATTCTTTTTTCCCATGCCAATACGCCAATGGGTCAGAATTAACATACACCTCTGTTGAGTCATTCAGATAGTCCTTCACCATCGACTCAAGGTCCTCATCCAAGGTTCCTCCACTTTGCTTAGCTCTTGCTGTGCCTCTGACCTTTTGAGAACCAAACCCACGCAGAGCTAGCCAATCCTCTTCAGCCTCCAATGTTTCTGTTGTGTCTGGTGCAGATGATCCGGTTGCCGGTGTCTTTAACGGCTGAGAGGTCACTTGTGCCACAGCCACAGGTGCAGAAGTGGATTGTTTTGACTGGGGATGGCCTGCTGATGTACTGCCATTTCCTTCAATTTCCAGCCGTTCTCTTTCAAACCTCTTGGCTGACAAGGCTAGCCAATGTTTGTACTTTGGAACATGTTCATCATCAAAAGGAAAGAATGCTTGGCCTGCCAGCGCCTTTTTGTAGCGTGGATCCAGAATAGTAGCACAAATGTAATGCTCTTCTGAGTGAATCTTTTTAAGACGTTCATCACCTTGTAGGAGCTCTAATAATTTCTCAGCCAGAAGAAAAGAGTCTTGGTTTTTTACATCTTTTTCAAACACAGAACACACCTCCTTCAGTTGGTCCTCCAGCATGTACAACAATGGGATAGCTTTTCCCAAATTACAGTCCTCCTTGCTGACTGCACGCGTGAAGAACTCAAAAGGACGAAGCATGCGTGTCAGGCTTTGAACTATGTTCCATTACGCCGCACCCATCCTCAGCTCCTCTGTACCCTCTGTAAGGAAATATTGATCGAGTTTTGTATACTGCTCATACAGACGCTCAAGCATGTAGAAGGTTGAGTTCCAACGTGTTACCACCTCCTGGATGAGTGCTTTCACTGGCATTTCACGTTGATATAGCAGGCTCCTCAGCTGCTTCCGGGACTTAAAAGAATGGCTGAAATGCTTACACATTTTTCGGCAGGTGTCCAATATGCTGTACGCTGCACTGCCTTTATTACCCAAGAATTTTTGGACAACCAGGTTTATACAGTGCGCCAAACACGGCACTCTGAAATAGTTACCGTCCCTCATGGCCTTAACTATATTGGCGCCATTGTCCGTGGAAACATAACCAACCTGGCGTTTTAGTGGGGACAGCCAGTTAAGGACCTTTGTGTTAAAGACATCCAAAATGTTTTCTGCTGTGTGACGTTTCTCCAAACCAAACATGGCTAGTGTTGCATGTTTCCGAGCAGCTTTAAAAACAATGTCCGTGTCAACACCTGTGTTTAGCTTTGCTTTAGCCCCTGAAAAAGAGACCCAGTGTGCAGTGATGCACATGTAATCAGCGCCTGCGCCACTGGTCCACATGTCTGTTGTCATATGTATAGTGTGAACAGCACTCTTCTGCAAAGCTGACCCAATCACCTTCAGAACATCTTCATGTAGTGCTGGAACCGCAACTCGGGCAAAATAGAACCGGCTAGGAACCTTCCATTTAGGGCAGAGCGCTGCCACTAATTCTAGAAAACCAACCCCTTCTACAAAAGAAAAAGGGAGAAGGTCCAGAGCAAGCATTTTAGCCAGCTTAGTGTTATACAGACGCGTCAGTGGGTGGTTGCGTTCATATTGCGCTTCTGTAAACAACATCTTTTTAATGTTGCCCTGGACCAAAGATTTATGGGATGATGATGATATCTTCGACCCAGTTACGCTCGCTGATGAACTTTTTCGCAATGGTGTATCACTCTCTCCCACACTCTTAGTGTGGCTCACATGGGGTGTGCTGCTGACAGGGGTACTGGGTGTAAGTGAAGGGTTTGACACGTCTTCTTCCTCCTCGTCATCATCAGGTGAAACAGCATTACGTGCAATTCGGGCTTCCTTGATCGCCTGTAGGTGCACAAACCATTTGACAGCGTGCTTTCTTTCAAGATGACCTCTCTGGCCTCCGGTACCATAGTTGGAACCCAACTTACCACGACTAACTCGAAGCTTACACATGCTACAAATGGCTACGGTTTCATTTTTTGGGCAAACACTAAAGAAGTCCCAAACTGCAGACTTGAAATGTCTTTGGGGGCCGGAGGAGGCGGCGATACTGGTGGTGGTGGTCCTGCTGCTAATGCCAGATGAAGTGGAGGATGTGGATTGCCGAACTTCAGTACGTTTTGCACTTTCACCACCACGAATTGAGGTCGAGGTGGATGTAGGTCCCTTCTTGCGAGTTAGAAATATGGAAGCGGTAGGTGTTGGTGTACTACTTAACTCCAAATCTAATGATTGTTGTGTTTCCATTTCCATTGCCTCCTCGTCGACATCATCATCACGCTCAGCAGCTTCTCGGGATAGGGTCAAAATGTCTCTTTGCTGCATGCCCGCTGGGGCTGCAGTGACCTTTGTGATGACTGGCTCGTCGTCATCGTGAGAGGCTTCATCACCAGCAGTATCTGTCACTTCTTGTTGAGCCTCATCACACTCCATAGCTATGAGTTTTTCGACGACCTTCCTTTTACGCTTAGGTACCTTTGTCAGATCATGGTGTGCCTCACTCTCAGACCGCAGTGGTGGTTCCCAAGCTTGATCCGTATCATCAGAAGGAGGTGGGCTTGAAGAAGATGTAGACACCCCCCTTGATCTTTTCCTTGCTAGGGATGTGGAAGACAATGAATGATCATCAGGAGGAGTGGCTTCCAATGATACCTCGGCTTCATTGTCGATTTCCTGATGTGCCCCTACTTCGGGAGGTACAACTATTGTGGGCACTTGTGACCCTCCATGCACCTCTGCTTGCGCATCTCCTTTTGCTGCCTCTCCTTCCACATGTACTTGGGCGTGTACTTGCACATGGTGTTGTTGTTGCGGCTGTGGTTGTTCAACACTTGTCAGATGAGTTACAACAACCTGTGTTGATTCAGGGACATTGCTGCTACTTTCTTGCGATGAGCCAACATCACTGGTCGATGGTGATTGGAGAAGTACACTGACTGCCTCTGAAGCACTCAAGGGCTTTGACTTAAGTTGGCGTGGTGGTGGAGGCACTGAACCCAATGGAGCAGGGGTGCTGCTCCCAGCTTGGTCCCCAGCAGATCCTGCTGCTGCTGCAGGCGTACTTTTTTTTTTGCTCCCAAAAAACGTGGCGGTTGGCACACCAGCCTCCTTGGTAACTTGCTTCTTCTGCTCCTTACTAGCAACTTTCTTGCTAGAGGAGCTACGGAGAACTTTTTTTGGGGCCATCTTCTTAAGAGCAGGTCAGACAGCAGGCCGCAGTTGCACGAATTGTAGAGTTGTCTGAGGCCAGACGTGACGTCGCGTGACGTTATGCTGCACACACACACCGCTGCAGGACTTCTTCCTGGCACTGGTGGTTCTCTTGAGTCTTGTGCACCTAAAAACAATGGAAGACAGAGGAACATCAGTTCAGTTATACACCACAAAAAAATCGGAAAAAAAACAGAAAAATCAGCACAATCCCATTCCATCCACGCCCTCCATGATGTTTAAGTTCAAGACAGCCCACAGAAAGACTAGGCCCATGCTAGACTCAAATACCCCTGGTGAAAAGGCCACAAGTACAGCCCCAAAAAACGAAAATCACTGAAAAATCAGCACAATCCCAATCCATCCATGCCCTCCATGATGTTTAAATTCAAGACAACCTACAGAAAGACTAGGCCCATGCTAGACTCAAATACCCCTGGTGAAAAGGCCACAAGTACAGCCCCAAAAAACGAAAATCACTGAAAAATCAGTACAATCCCATTCCATCCATGCCCTCCATGATGTTTAAGTTCAAGACAGCCCACAGAAAGACTAGGCCCATGCTAGACTCAAATACCCCTGGTGAAAAGGCCACAAGTACAGCCCCAAAAAACGAAAATCACTGAAAAATCAGCACAATCCCAATCCATCCATGCCCTCCATGATGTTTAAATTCAAGACAACCCACAGAAAGACTAGGCCCATGCAAGACTACCTACCCCTGGGCATAAAGGTTGAAAAGTAGGCAAAATGGTTGCAGGCCTAACAATAAAGCCTGCATTCAAAATGGCCACTTGCCTCCCAGCACATGGCCAGTGCCTGTAGCAGCACTCAAAATGGCCACCAGCCACATGGCCTGTCCCTCCCCATGAACACCCCCAAAAATCGAAAAACACTGCAAAATCAGCACAATCCCATTCCATCCATGCCCTCCATGATGTTTAAGTTCAAGACAGCCCACAGAAAGACTAGGCCCATGCTAGACTCAAATACCCCTGGTGAAAAGGCCACAATTACAGCCCCAAAAAATGAAAATCACTGAAAAATCAGCACAATCTCATTCCATCCATGCCCTCCATGATGTTTAAGTTCAAGACAGCCCACAGAAAGACTAGGCCCATGCTAGACTCAAAAACCTCTGGTGAAAAGGTCACAAGTACAGCCCCAAAAAACGAAAATCACTGAAAAATCAGCACAATCCCAATCCATCCATGCCCTCCATGATGTTTAAATTCAAGACAACCCACAGAAAGACTAGGCCCATGCAAGACTCAGTACCCCTGGGCATAAAGGTTGAAAAGTAGGCAAAATGGTTGCAGGCCTAACAACAAAGCCTGCATTCAAAATGGCCACTTGCCTCCCAGCACATGGCCAGTGCCTGTAGCAGCACTCAAAATGGCCACCAGCCACATGGCCTGTCCCTCCCCATGAACACCCCCAAAAATCGAAAAACACTGCAAAATCAGCACAATCCCATTCCATCCATGCCCTCCATGATGTTTAAGTTCAAGACAGCCCACAGAAAGACTAGGCCCATGCTAGACTCAAATACCCCTGGTGAAAAGGCCACAAGTACAGCCCCAAAAAACGAAAAACACTGAAAAATCAGCACAATCCCAATCCATCCATGCCCTCCATGATGTTTAAATTCAAGACAACCCACAGAAAGAGTAGGCCCATGCAAGACTCACTACCCCTGGGCATAAAGGTTGAAAAGTAGGCAAAATGGTTGCAGGCCTAACAACAAAGCCTGCATTCAAAATGGCCACTTGCATCCCAGCACATGGCCAGTGCCTGTAGCAGCACTCAAAATGGCCACCAGCCACATGGCCTGTCCCTCCCCATGAACACCCCCAAAAATCGAAAAACACTGCAAAATCAGCACAATCCCATTCCATCCATGCCCTCCATGATGTTTAAGTTCAAGACAGCCCACAGAAAGACTAGGCCCATGCTAGACTCAAATACCCCTGGTGAAAAGGCCACAAGTACAGCCCCAAAAAACGAAAATCACTGAAAAATCAGCACAATCCCATTCCATCCATGCCCTCCATGATGTTTAAGTTCAGGACAGCCCACAGAAAGACTAGGCCCATGCTAGACTCAAATACCCCTGGTGAAAAGGCCACAAGTACAGCCCCAAAAAACGAAAATCACTGAAAAATCAGCACAATCTCAATCCATCCATGCCCTCCATGATGGTTAAGTTCAAGACAACCCACAGAAAGACTCAGTCCACCCACCACTGAGTACCCCTGGGCAAAAGGCCCCAAAACAGCCCAAAAATTGAAAATTCCAAAATTTTAGTTGCAGCAACTGTAATGCCCCAAACAAACTTACTTGTAAAATTTCTAATCCAACAGTGATCCAAAGAAAGTCAAAAAGGCCTCAAATCCAAATATCCAGCAGCATCCACAAAAAGTAATCCTTCCAGCTCCAGATCCAAATGAAAAGTGACCAGGAGATGGACAAAGCACTGGGAGGAGCCTGCTGGACAGGAACAGGAAGTTGAAGACTGTGGGGCACTTCCTTCCTCCCACCCCCCTCCCCCCCTCCCCAAAATGGACTCCTTGCTAAAAAAGTGCAGGCAAATGTCAACCTAAGGAGTTATTCAGATAAAAATCATCATTTCAAGAAGGTTTATGCTGCTTGCTGGTGGATATCTTGTGCAGAATTGCAAATTTTATATTTTCGTGTGTGCGAGATTATTGCTGCTCGCTGCATCTCAAATCTCGCAATTGCGAAGTACCGCGAGAAGTGATCTCGCCGTACTCGCGTTGACAAACTCTCGCTGTGCAAGTTGGCAAGCCGCGATGACGTAATCACGCTCGCCAAATTCCCGCGGGATCACACAGCAAGATCCAAAATGGCGCAGCACTCGCAAAATATCGAGAAAAACAACTCGGCAAACAATGATAAACGCCGCGCGCCGCAAAAATTGTATCACCAACGACACGAGCCGCAAAAAAAATCCGCTGCGTGCAAATTTGCGGATTTTGCGGGAAATTTGCAAATCTCGCGGATTGCGAATTTCCCAAAAATCCGCAAAATCCGCGAGCGTAATGGATTTTCCGCCCATGCTTAAATGAGTCTACAGAGCGGCTGCCCTCACCCTGGCAGGTGGCTGCCACCACGACCGCGGGCCTCCTCCACGCAGGCCCTCTGCGAACCCAGCGGCACAGCACCGCTGACTTATGTCTGTACCGACTACTGCCTTCGATCTACACTGCGGACAACAGGGTCCACAATTTGAGTTCAGCCTTGATTTTTTAATTGCACAGAGAATTGTACTCTATGTCCTCGGATTTTGTCAAGAAGAACTGACAAAAAGCATTCATCGATGTCCATGCAAACTACTGCCTTCGAACTACAATGCGGACAGCAGGGCTCACAATTCAGATGCAGTGGCGATTGCAGATGACGCAGGCCAGTTCGCAAGACACGTTGCTCCCAGTACAGCCCGCCGGGACCACGCATCATCGCAGGATGCGCACACACTGTGTGATTCAGGTTCTACTAACTCACTGCACCATAAGTCATCTCCACGTGCCCTTATCATGCCAAGACAGTGAACCCAGTGCTGCCCGCCCGGACCACGTATCATGGCAGGGTACGCACATGCTGAGTGCTCCAGGTACCACTAACTGTGCAGCTCAACGTCACACGGCTGTGCGCCCATCCTGACCTCTGCCTGCGCCCTACACTGGGCTTACACGGTTCACAATTCAAGATTAGCAGCGACGCAAATTGTGTAAGAGACTATAATGGGTTAAGAAGACCAAATGCTCTCAATTGTGCAGCTCAAGTCAACGTCACCTGCCTGTGAGCCCTTGCTGACCGCTGCCTCCGGTCTACACTGTGGAAGACCAGTGACACATAGTGCCAACTAACCCTGTTTAACACAAGCCGGTCCCACATGTGTAACTGGTTCCTGAAGCCTGAATGACAGCAACCCTGACTTCGTGGCAGCGGCCACAACACCAGACTCCCTTCAATCAGTGAAGGATATTTGCACATGGAAGTCCAGCGACACGTGATGCCACTGAACATGTACTATGCAGTCCGGGGGGGCCATCAACATATGCACTTGGCTATGGGACCTTGCTCACAGCTACCTCTGACCTACACTGTGGAAGACCGGCGATACATGGTACCACTAACCATCTTCAACACAAGCAGATCCCACATGTGTAACTGTGTCCTAAGTCCTGAATAGCAGTGACCCCAACTCCGTGAGACAAATACAGCAGCAGACTCTCTTCAATCAGTGAGGCATATTGACATATGCAACGGCGGCGACCCGTGGTGCAACTAAATTTATTCAACACAAGCTGATCCCACATGTGTAACTGTGTCCTGAGTCCTGAATCAAACTGACCCCAAGTCTGTGGCAGCGATCACAGAACCATACTCCCTTCGATCAGTGAGGCATATTTCGATATGCAAAGCCGGCGAGACTTAGTCCCACTAACCCTCTTTAACACAAGCCGATCCCACACGTGTAACTGTGTCCTGAGTCCTGAATTACAGCGACCCCAACTTCGTGGCAGCCACCACAGCACCTCACTTCCTTCGGATAGTGAGGAGTATTTACAGATTGAAGTCTGCCGACAAATGGTGCCACTGAATCAGCACTACGTAGGCCAATGTCTCAGGACTCAGAGACATGTGTGAGATCTGCGGGGCCACGGAAAAGCTGTAGTGGTCTCCACAATTCAGGACTCAGCGACATCTGGGAGATCTGTGAAGAAGCTGATGTGGTCATCGCCATTCAGGACTCAGGACGCAGCAACATCGGTAAGATCCACGCAGAATATGATGTGGTCTCCGCCATTCATGTCTCAAGACTCAGCAACTTATCTGAGATCGGCGGAGAATCTGATGTGGTCTCCGCCATTCAGGACTCAGAACTCAGCAACACATCTGAGATCGGCGGGATTTTGACGGGCACGTGGAGTCTGACCACTGCTGCACAATCCGCTGGCACCATGTAAATATTTGCTCATGGATGCGCAATTCCCTCTCTTGTCTCTCTCTCACTCACCTCATTCCTTTCCTTCTATCTCTCTCTCCCTTCTGCCTTTCTCACTCCCTTTCTTTCCTTCCCTCTCTTTTTCTCTCTGGCTTGTTTTTCTTTCTCTGTTTCTGTCTCTCAGTCCTTTGATATGCGCATTACACACATCCTTATTTTGTACTTTATTTTCCAGGCTCTGTCGTTGACATTCATTGTCTCCACAGCACTCTTCCTCCTTGTTCTTTTCTATTATGTTTGTTAAATTTTGTTTATTGGTTTATTTTATATATATATTCTTTTTTCTGTCATTATATATGAATATATAAAATAACTATGGATTTTTATGCATTTGCGCAGTTATTTTTAACCCAAAGTTTTAGAGATTAAGGATGCCTTCGGATAGTGAGGAGTATTTACAGATTGAAGTCTGCCGACAAATGGTGCCACTGAATCAGCACTACGCAGGCCAATGGGGCCACCAATGTATGCACATGACTGTGGGCCCTTCCTCATCGCTATCTGGCCTACACTATGGTCAGCAGGCCTCACGATGCAGATACAGTCCCGATTCCACATGACGCAGTCCAGTAGGCAAGACACATTGCTCCCAGTGCGACCTGTCCACATCAACCATCATCAAAGGCTCATACAGTCTCAATGCTTCTGGTACCAC
Organism: Lissotriton vulgaris; assembly: GCF_964263255.1. Classification (NCBI taxonomy): domain Eukaryota; kingdom Metazoa; phylum Chordata; class Amphibia; order Caudata; family Salamandridae; genus Lissotriton; species Lissotriton vulgaris. Next base: position 879,656,504 of record NC_141691.1, read on the forward strand.
TAACCCTATTTACCACAAACCAATCCCACATGTGTAACTGTGTACTGAGTCCTGAACGGCAGTGACCCCAACTTCGTGGCAGCGACCACAGCACCAGACTTCCTTCAGTCTTATTTGTTGTTCTTTTCTTTAAATATTTTTTTTATATGTAAGTCTATACATGACTAAAATTCTTCTTTCTCCAACCGCACTGGGATACTTCCGTGCCAGGGAAGGTTGTTGGGGGTATGTTGGTAATGTGGGAAGAGGGTACGTTACCTACTAATTTGGGGAGAGGGAGTGTCAAAGGTGTATCACTCACAGAAATAACTCTGATATGTTTTCACAAATGCCTTTGACAGATGCCTGCTGATGGACTGAATCACAAAATGGTTTTTCAATACATATATACTGTGAGTTATTAACAGTTTGGACCCAGGCTCACAGAGGGACAGCTGCGGCCCGTCCGCTAGACTCCCAGATGCAGTACTACGAGCAGTCTGCGTCATTGTGTCTATCCCTGCCCTGTTCCGTCGTACACCACGCCACGCCACTCCGATTACGTTCCAACTTTGTCCCCACATAGCTACCTGTCACAGGCGTACTCGCTGTTGGTGTGCAGATCAGTGGTCTGGTTCTCAACATCTCACGGCCACTCCCTGAGGACAGATTTGCACACACACCACACCCATCCGGCACATGTGGCACAAGCCATGTGGCCACACAAATAGATCAACAACATCACATTCTTTATTGCCGGTGCTCACTACGTGGTGAACAATCCACGGGTCTCAACCATAAAGAGTCCATTAAAAGTTGCGCAGAAGGGTAGTCGCTTACTCAGCTGTATGGCCGTCAGCAGCCTACCATCCCCTTAGCGCGGACTTCATATGCATAGGGTTATTACCACCCCAAACTCATGTGGCCACCAGGAGCCTACCACCACGTGGCACGAATTTGAGTTCCACAGGCTCAGTGGCACCAGACCCTGAGGTGGGGTCCGCCATTCATGACTCAGGACTCAGAGACATGTGTGAGATCTGCGGGGCCACGGAAAAGCTGTAGTGGTCTCCACAATTCAGGACTCAGCGACATCTGGGAGATCTGTGAAGAAGCTGATGTGGTCATCGCCATTCAGGACTCAGGACGCAGCAACATCGGTAAGATCCACGCAGAATATGATGTGGTCTCCGCCATTCATGTCTCAGGACTCAGCAACTTATCTGAGATCGGCGGAGAATCTGATGTGGTCTCCGCCATTCAGGACTCAGGACTCAGCAACACATCTGAGATCGGCGGGATTTTGACGGGCACGTGGAGTCTGCCCACTGCTGCACAATCCGCTGGCACCATGTAAATATTTGCTCATGGATGCGCAATTCCCTCTCTTGTCTCTCTCTCACTCACCTCATTCCTTTCCTTCTATCTCTCTCTCCCTTCTCCCTTTCTCACTCCCTTTCTTTCCTTCCCTCTCTTTTTCTCTCTGGCTTGTTTTTCTTTCTCTGTTTCTCTCTCTCAGTCCTTTGATATGCGCATTACACACATCCTTATTTCTTACTTTATTTTCCAGGCTCTGTCGTTGACATTCATTGTCTCCACAGCACTCTTCCTCCTTGTTCTTTTCTATTATGTTTGTTAAATTTTGTTTATTGGTTTATTTTATATATATATTATTTTTTCTGTCATTATATATGAATATATAAAATAACTATGGATTTTTATGCATTTGCGCAGTTATTTTTAACCCAAAGTTTTAGAGATTAATGATGCAAATGTCGAAAATGTACATTTACCCTTTACTATTATGGTAATGATATGCAGTATTTTGTCCATGTCTATTCATTGTCCATATGCACTTGCACTTTAAAAAGCGGTGAAAAAATTAGTAGAGCAGTCATGTGATCAAGGGCGGAGCTGGCTAAATAAAGACATAATTTCTGCGCAATACCTTGGTCCACTGAGGAAATAGAAAATGTTGTGGTCAGAGTGTCCCCCCCACTTGCACCCTATCCATGTACTCATGCTCCCTGTATGTCCATGTTATTATGTTATTCCTTTTCCGTGCCTGTCATAATAATGCTCCTGCATTTCCGTCTAATGTTAGCATGTTAGTTATTAGGCCTTCCATGAATGAAACGTTAATTCTGCACTAAGGCCTACGTAGCCAATGCATTTACATGGTACACGTTTAAATAACGCAAAGCACACGTTTTTGTGGCCCAGCCGAGCCAGGCCCTGAATTCAGGCTCCGAGCCTCTTCTGTCTCTGAAAGCTACAGTTTTGCATCCCTGACCTCTCCCTTACTTCCTACCCAGCGGAGAGGTGCCCAGCCTGGCCTGCCTGCCAAGACGGTATTTTGCTCACAGTTATCTGCTCAGCCTACGCAAAAACACATTCCAGTCTAGTGAAATAGGTAAATACTTTCCGCCTGCAGAGCATAGGGCCTAGCCTTCCTGTCTCCATGCAAGTGATTTACTGAACCCGTTACCATAGTAGGCCCATGGCCCCACGCAATGCACGAAGAAATATATGCACACACTAGCATTCAGTGATGAACGGCCTCTGCTCGAGAGACCTTTACTTCAGACCATACATCCTCTAAACACAAGATATCAGATATGCCAAAGGTACAGGTCGCTCTGACATCCCAGACTCCAGACTCCTCTTCTAGTGCTAAAGGCAACCCCCCAGCTCCCCCAGTTACACGCTAATTCTATGTCATGACCAGCTGCGCGCACATGTAGGTTAAAGGTTTCTGCTGATCCTGCAGACCCCTCTATGCATCCACCCACCTGTGACACTCCTATGACACACCTATGTGTACGCCTCTTTACACGCCTTCTTTCACGCCCATGTGTTCTTATCTCTCTCTTTCCACTTGCTCCGCCTGGAGTGTTACGCCTACTGTATTCATTGCAATTATGTGATTATACTATATATAATGTGAGATGTTAATAAACGTTAGATATCCCTTCCTGAACCTTAGTGGTGATGGAACCCGATTCTCCCCTGGCTCGAGCCATTGAAATAAAGCCCTTATGACTCAGATACCACGGACTCTGCCTCTCATTTTATGAGCTTCCATTATTTGATATTAAAGTATAGAAAAATAGTCCCGGTAATTTTATTTACCACATTCTGGCGCCCGAACAGGGACTAGTCCCCTTCCCCACTCGCCGGCGATGTAAGCGCAGCCCCCTGACCCCTTCTATAGCCGTGACGGACCCATACTGTGCACATCCGCGGGTTTTCCTGCTAACTCCCTCAGGCCCACGGAGGAGAAGGAGACTGCGACCAGGCATCCACACGAGGCGGTGAGGATTGTGGACTGTCCCGACCAGAGCCCAAGCCGAGAGAGCAAGGTCCGAGGTATCCAGAGGCCCACCTGTTCCGTGACGCATGCGCAGCAAGAAGCCGTAGCATTCCAGTCCAGTATCGAGTTTCCGAGGCCTTCAGTTTTGCTTCCCGGTGAGTACCGTTGTTGGGAACGCATATGGACGGGTTCATTTACTTGAGCCCGGTCAAGACGGGTCTGGGTACGCAGATCCGGTACAGACGTGTCCATTTAGGTGGATACGGTATGACGTGTCTCTTTATGAGACCGTATGACTGTACTGTTCTAGCAGTGCATCCAGTATTCCAGTATTGTATTTCGAGATTCTTTGACTTGTGTTATTCTATGTACTAGGTAGTGTCTGTTTCTAGCAATGTTTTAATGTCGTGGTATGAATGATTGTTTGCAGTCTATTATTGTGCCTATCGTATTTCCGTTCAAGCTAGTTTAAACATGTCGTTGTTTTTGAAATTACGTCAGATAGGAACCAGGAAAGGGATACTCGAAGAGGCAGTTCCCGTCCCGCCTAGGGACACTCCCGGACATTTTATGTACCACAAACAAGGCCTAGATGCCATACTGTACTTAGATTTATGGGTGGATTATACTAAAGATCTGGAAGAGAAATATAGATGGCCTGTCTCAGGGACATGGGATGCTGATTGCATCATGAGGGTGGAGGAAGCACTGTGGAAAAAGAAAGCCAGACAATCTCAGAAAGATGCCATAGAATTATGGCGTAAAGAAGGATATAGAAGAACAGAGAAAGAAATTAAGAAAGCAGAGAGAAGTAGAGAAGCATCAGAAAAAGCCAAAGAAAAAGAACTACTAGAAGAAGGTGAACGGGTTAAAACAGAACAATCAGACAGACAGAGAAATGCCCTTATTAAAGGCATGTTTCCTCTCCTCGCCGAGGGCCTGCCTAAATTGAACCCGGAAGTACCCAGTAACTTGCCGCCACCACTGATTCCGACCAAACTCCGTAGTCATAAACAGACCGCAGCGGACATTTTCCTTTCTTCCTATTTAGATGACGCTGCTCCAGAGTATGTAAATGAGAATACACCTCCTCCCAACCCTGTCGTTCCTGATAACCCTACTAATCCTCCTCCTACTCCTCCTGTCACTGATAATCCTCCTGTCACTGACCCTACCAATCCTTTCCACACCGCAACCGTAGTACAAGATCAACCAACATTAACAGTGACAGCGCTGTCAGTAAAAGCCGTTTCAAGCCCAGGCGACTCAAGTCTAGGAGCGGCTGGAGGGGGTCCCTCCACCCCACCACCATTAAAACGAACATCACTACGAGATCTAGCACTACAACACACGGCAAAAGCAGCGACATACGCATCCCTTAGACAGAACCTTACTGATTGTATATATGATCCAGTTCCAGGTGAGGGTACAATGATCATATACTCACTACGATTAAGACGCGTTGCAGACTATTTGATCACTTTACCAGGCATGAGGGAGCATCTAGATAGAATATACCACTTCATTAGAACGGGGGAGGGACCAGACAGTATACATGAAGCCATGGCACATAGAAAGGTGGAGACTCAACGCATGATTTTACAGTTTTTGGTCAATTGTTTGATCAGGGAACAAGATCAGCCAAATAGAGAAGTAACTAAAAGTATGATAACTTAGAGTGACAACATAGCGGTCGGGAAACATGATAAACAAAGTTGTGTAGGGGCAATGTACAGGAAAATTCGAAAGAAATTCTTGAGATACGCAAGAAAGAACGGGCCGAGAAAGAAGCCGAGAAAGAGGATGACGAAGTCTCAGAGGACGATGATGTACAACCAGAGGACACAAGTAGAATAAATTACGTAGGTAGGACAAGACCGTTTGATAGACCCGTACGCCTAGAATACAAGAAACGTTCTCTCTCTCCCATACCAGAACAACATTCCCTAGAACACATATTTCAAGCCACTGACCAAGTACTGAAAAAACGAGTAGGGAGTAGCGAACTTAGTACTATGCATGAACAGGAACTAGCCCGGTCAGCAGTACAATGGGCTAGCAATTCTAATATATATAAAGATGACATAGTAGCGCAGACATTTCTGAGTCTTCCCCCAGATGACCAGCGTCTAGCTGGTATTTATATGATTCAACACCTCATCATACTATACGAGAGTCAGCATTCTGATCCAGGTCCCTTGTATAACTTACTGGACGATTTACTCCTAGCAAGATGGAGAGGTCTAGGTACCGAATTAATTAATAAAATTCTAGAACAACGACATAAATACATGACTTTCCTAACTCTGCACTTTGTTCCTGTCCCTCACCGAGAAAGAAAGACCTTTTACATAGACAGACAGAATCCCTTACGAGAGGTTCATCCCGTCCGGACTACAGGGGGTGCGCTTGAACGAGTATATGTTTACACACCTTTAACGACAATGGAATTATTGGAAATGAAAAACTGATTGCCCTGTCATGATAAAGACCCAGGGGGTTTCACCGTGAATTAAAGGACATGCTTCGCATGGGGGAATATACATACGCCGATATCATTAAAATGTTGAAAGTACTGTTGCCAGCGGGCATTTACGAAAAACTTAAAGAAAAAGAGTGGGAGGTGGGAGAGAAAAAGATTAACTGGACAGAATTAGACGACGAGGATAAAGGACGAACCCCTGGTACTGGTCTCGGGGATAAGGCTAAAGAATTACCTGAGCTATTGATACAGGTTTTGCCGAGATTATTGACTACCAAAAAGGAAGACTGGGATGCTATCTCAGCCTGCAAACAGAAGCAAGATGAAGACACTAGTGATTTTTATTCTAGATTTGAGAAATGTTTTCTTATTAATAGTGGCCTGAAGACAAGTAGTGAATCATACCCACATCTTTTTGTGACCAAATTAGTAGAGAATTCCTTACCCCAGATTAAAAATAGAGTACTGAAGGTTGAGAGTACCTGGCAAGCAAATAGCCCTTCCCAAATGTTACAAATGCTACAGTACCACCAGAACCGAATTAGAGAAGAACAGGAACATGAAAAGAGACGCATGAAAGACACGAAAATGAAAGTACTAGTTGCTCAATCAGTCCCAGCCGAAGGTCAGAAAAGGGGTACGGCACACCCAGGTCATTCAGCAGCTCCTGTTAAAGGGAACTGCAACTATTGCAAACAGCCAGGTCACTATATAAATGAATGTGCTGTCCTGAAACATAATATATCTACAGGCAAGACGAAAGAAAGACCGCGTCCTCCTAGACAGGAACACATCCCGCAGAACACGCAACCTCCACAGAATGCACAACAGACAGTAGCTGTACCCCAACCCATTGCTGCCACACAGCATGTCACACAACAAATGTATCAGTATGCACAGTCAGACTACCCAGATTATCAACAGTACTCGTGAAACAGCCTAGAGAGGGAGGTTGGCTTGCCCCTTATTGAGGTTCCTGTAGATCAAGAGGGTCCCTATGTACATAGTCGTGTATTGGGAAAAGACAGAAAATGTTTGATTGACACAGGGGCGAGCAGAACTACCATTAGTCATGACGAGGTTCCAGGGGCACCCCTCTCAGGCTCACAGAATATTTCCCTGGGATTTTCAGGAAAGCCTATTGTTAACGAAGTATCAAAGCCAGTCCCCCTAGGAGTTGGTCCATTGTCCCGCACTACAGACTTGTTGCTTACGAAATCATGCCCAGAAAACTTGCTTGGTATAAAAACGTTGAAAGAACTAGGAGCAGTGATTTGTTGTTCTCCGGAAGGAGTGAGATTGTTTTTACGTGATTTTAAAGGACATTATGTATTGAGAGATTTCGACCCCAGACTTCAGAATGTACCTCAGCATTTATGGGCACAAGGTCCGACTGATGTAGGTTACATGCACATTACACCATACCGCATCACACTCAAGCAAGGAGTTGTACTGCCACGAATCCGACAATACAAATTACCACCTGAGGCTGTAGTAGCCTTACTGAAATTTGTTGACGAGCTCATTGCACAAGGAGTGGTTGTAGAAACTGACTCAAATGTATGTAATTCTCCTATCATTCCGATTCTTAAACAAACTGACCCAAATGCACCACCAGTCTACAGACTAGTGATTGATCTCCGAGAATTGAACAAATGCATAATACCCCAGTACCCAGTAGTCCCAGACATCTCTTCACTATTGACTGCAATTGACTCCGAAGCAGCGTTCTTTACTGTAATTGATCTCAAGAACGCCTTCTTTAGTGTCCCAATTCATCCGGAAAGCCAGTACCTTTTCGGATTCTGTTTAAATGGCCGAAGCTTCAAATTTGCGAGAGCTCCTCAAGGATTCACAGAAAGCCCTAGTATTTACAGTCAAGCTTTAAAACGACAATTAGACAGTATTCACATGCCTACTGACACTGCACTGCTCCAATACGTTGATGATCTATTGATCACAGCACGAACAGAACGAGACTGCAAACGTGCATCCCTGACAGTCTTATACTTCCTAGCGGAAAAGGGGCACAAGGTGTCCCCTTCGAAGCTGCAATTCTGTGCCCAGCAAGTGGTATACCTTGGACACTTGCTGTCCAAGAGGGGTAGACAGCTGACACCTGACCGCATTCAGTTAATTGCACATCTTCCACAGCCCAAGACACAAAAGGAGGTACGGGCCTTCATTGGCCTCACTTCTTACTGTAGACAATGGATTCCTCAGTACGCATATCTAGCCAAACCACTCATACAGTTGACAACACAGGAGGCAGCGACTTCGACTGTCCTTCCTTGGACTCAGGAACATACACTTGCTTTTGATGAACTGAAGAAAGCCCTATGTCAAGCACCTGTTCTGGCGACACCATGTTAAAGCAAACCTTTTACACTTTTTGTCACTGAACGCGATGGTACAGCACTATCCGTCCTCACACAAGATCAAGCAGGGAAACACAAGCCTTGTGCTTACTTCTCTAGTACACTGGATCCAGTGGCCCAGGCACTGCCTGCGTGCCTGAAATCAGTTGCAGCAACAGCCCTAGCAATCAGACAAAGCGATTCCATAGTGTTAGGACATCCCTTGACAGTACAGGTTCCACATTCAGTGGAAGTTCTCTTAAACCGGACACAGACACAACATTTGACTATAGCAAGACTGACAGGATATGAATTGACATTATTCCAGCCACACATAGAAATCAGACGTTGCAATACACTAAACCCTGCTACACTTTTACCTTCGAGCACAACAGACCCTGCCCCACATGACTGTGTAGAAGTAATTAATACTGTAATGAAACCAAGACAAGACTTGACAGACATTGCATTACCCGACCTAGACCTGACACTTTATGTGGATGGTTCATGCATGAGAACAAGCACAGGAGAGTTAGTGGCCGCATATGCCGTGACCACCGATACTGAAGTCATAGAAACACATCGAATTGACATCCTGTCTGCCCAAGCAGCAGAGCTCATTGCTCTGACCCAAGCCTGCATACGAGCCAAGAACCTGAAAGTAAACATATACACAGATTCACAGTATGCATTCGGAGTCGTTCACGACTTCGGTGTCCTCCGGCAAGAGAGAGATTTTCTGACCTCCCATGGAGCCAAAATACAACATGGTCCTCTCATTCAAGCTCTATTAGATGTAATCCACTTGCCTACAGCAATAGCAATCATGAAGTGCAAGGCACACATGAAAGCGACTGACAGTATTTCCCAGGGTAACGACCTGGCAGATCGAACAGCTAAACTTACAGCACAAACTCAAACAGACATTTCGACTGTCACGACAAAGACTGATGTACCATCATTGACACATTGCATGACGGTCAGGGATCCCTCACAAGATGTACTCGACATACAGACACATGCCACTCCAGACGAAATCAAGAAATGGACTGAACAAGGAGGGGTCCAGACAGATCAGGGATGGATGACGAAAGGCAAAGCCACATGGTATCTCCCCGATTCCATGGTTCAAGTTATCATAAATACCGCACATAGTCCAGCACACTTAGGAGAAAAAGCCATGTTAGACAGTATACAGAATATCTGGTTCAACAAGCATTTACGTGCAGCAGCAAAACAGAAAGTGCGTACCTGCATGATCTGTTGTCAGTTCAACCCAGGCAAAGGCATTCCCGTGGAACAAGGTGGATTTCATCCTCCTGACCACCCTTTCGAAGTCCTCCAGATGGATTATATTCAGATGGACAGATGTCGAGGTTTCAAGTATGTCCTCGTAGTTGTATGTGCCCTTTCTAGATGGACAGAAGCATACCAAGTCCCAGATTACACTGCTGTGACCACTGCCAGGCAGTTGGTCCGTGAATTTTTCCCACGATACGGCTTGCCCCGTGTCGTGTACTCAGTTAATGGACAGCCATTCTCTTCTGAATTGATGAAGCAAGTATCACTCCTGTTAGGGTACCAGTGGAAATTCCATTGCGTACGACACCCAGAGGCAGCAGGTCTCGTAGAGAGACACAATCAGACTCTAAAAACACGACTAGCGAAGGTCTGTAAAGAAAAAGGCGTGGATTGGTTGGTAGCCCTGCCGGTTGCCCTCTTTTACATGCGTATGGTAGCTCATTCCAGAACCGGACTATCCCCGTACGAAGTGGTCTTTGGCAGACCGCCGAATATGTGGGGTACGCCTATACCGCGCAGAATCACCGATGTTGACAGTAACATGCTGACAGATTACCTGGCTTCCTTGATGTCTGCACTACTTTCTTGTCGTTCACAGGTCGCAGCTGCCTTCCCGGACAACACCCAGGTGAAACCGCATGAAATTGTTCCGGGTGATATGGTCTGCGTTCGCAATTTCGACCATTCAAGCCCTCTGGAACCCAGGTGGTGGGAGCCAAAGTTGGTGTTGATGACCACAAGGACCGCAGTAAAAGTCGAGGGCCGGAAGGGCTGGCTGCACTCCAGCCACGTTAAAAGATTCCATGGACTTGGCCCAGTGACAATTTCTGAGAACTGTTCCGACACTGACACTAAACTCCCTTTGCTAGAAAAGACTCCGCAACAGGAGTACAGGTCTAAATTACGGTCTAGTAAGTCAGACAGCGTTTAATTGTTTAATTCCCCCTCGGGTGAAGCGGTTAGACAGGTTCCTGACATGTATAAGACTGTAGACCCAAATAGTGAGAGAGATAGACAGAAAGTAATGAAAGACAAATACGGCAAAAACTTACGCAGTCGATGTATTATTACCCTGATCATGATGTTTTTTCTAAGTATATCGATTATATGTATAAGCTTGATGCTACATGTTTTCTTTCCTCCTCTTGGTTCACATGTACATTCTTCTTTCAATGACTCTGTAGAGCACACATTCAGTGATCTGCCACCTCACGAACTATCCTATCGACTAGCATTGCGCAACAACACTTTCATTCGTATGTTACACCATTCTCATCAGACCAGCAATGTAGCGAATTGCTGGGTATGTGGCCGACTCCCACCCTACCAGAAATTGAAGGGAGCTCTGCCCCTCTTTCCCTATCCGTTTACACACAATGGTTCGTGCGGAGCATGGTTTGCTTTAATGTCATCACTAGACAGTAAATCCACAGTTTCCCAGGGCGATTGGATATGGGGAGACCTGAATACAGTTATGAATAAAGCATGTTTCCCAGACGAAGACGGTCTTCCCCAAAGGAAAGGGACCGATCTAGAAAATGAAGTGTACAAATTAGGAAATTTTTCCCTCAACCTTATGATTCTGAATGTCCAGTCCGAAACCAATACAGGTTCACCGTTTATTACAGTCTTACCAGTGAAAGGTGAATTATGCGTTAGGAAGAATGGTTCAGTACACCGAGGACACAGTGATTGTAATACTGTGGTCGAATTTAGTGATAAAGGAAAGTCTACTTTCAAAGCTTCCCGCCATTCCTATTTTATATGTGGTCAGACAGCTTATGTACGTCTGCCCTTGGATTGGGGTGGAACGTGTTATATCGCGTTCCTATTGCCACCTGTTTTTCTAGCCCCATCCCATTATCATCGAGATTCCCAACTCGTACATATAAGACACAAGAGGGAGACCGAGTCCCCGGTTGTCGATCAGACTGAGACAGCATGGGAGCAATATACAGATTTTAATAGAGGATTCTTTTTCTTCATAGGTCCCATCCAAAACAGTAAACTAATATGCAGGTTAACAAGAACATTGGAAGCAGTAGTGAACGAGACTACTTCTGCTTTAGGAAACTTGACTGAGGAACAGTCTGCTATGAGACTTGTTGTTCTTCAGAACCGCCTTGTTCTTGACGTCATCCTGGCCGATAGGGGTGGAGCTTGTAGAGTGATTGGCTCCAGTTGTTGTGTGTTTATTCCTAATAACGCACCGTCAGTGTATGCAGCTATAACTAGGCTCCATAAGGTAGCTCACGAGATACACCAGAATCCAGGCGCCTGGACTTGGTCCGGTTGGCTCTGGAGTGTGATATCCGCCTGGGGATGGAAAGTGTTGTCATTCCTAGGAATAATACTGCTCGTAGTATTCAGTTGCTGTCTCTGTCTGTAGTGTGGCCCAGCGATTTGCGGCTTGTGTGCCACTGCTTGTATTCCACGTCCACGTCCACGTTCCCGCGCTCGAATGAAAAAAGACGAGCAAATGATGCTATATGAACAAATAGATGGTCTCATGAAGATAGATATATCATAAAGGGCGCAGTAGGGGCCAAGGAGGGAATGAGGAAATAGAAAGCTTTGTGGTCAGAGTGTCCCCCCCATTGCACCCTATCCATGTACTCATGCTCCCTGTATGTCCATGTTATTATGTAATTCCTTTTCCGTGCCTGTCATAATAATGCTCCTGCATTTCCGTCTAATGTTAGCATGTTAGTTACTAGGCCTTCCATGAATGAAACGTTAATTCTGCACTAAGGCCTACGTTGCCAATGCATTTACATGGTACACGTTTAAATAACGCGAAGCACACGTTTTTGTGGCCCAGCCGAGCCAGGCCCTGAATTCCGGCTCCGAGCCTCTTCTGACTCTGAAAGCTACAGTTTTGCATCCCTGACCTCTCCCTTACTTCCTACCCAGCCGAGAGGTGCCCAGCCTGGCCTGCCTGCCAAGACGGTATTTTGCTCACAGTTATCTGCTCAGCCTACGCAAAAACACATTCCAGTCTAGTGAAATAGGTAAATACTTTCCGCCTGCAGAGCATAGGGCCTAGCCATCCTGTCTCCATGCAAGTGATTTACTGAACCCGTTACCATAGTAGGCCCATGGCCCCACGCAATGCACGAAGAAATATATGCACACACTAGCATTCAGTGATAAACGGCCTCTGCTCGAGAGACCTTTACTTCAGACCATACATCCTCTAAACACAAGATATCAGATATGCCAAAGGTACAGGTCGCTCTGACATCCCAGACTCCAGACTCCTCTTCTCGTGCTAAAGGCAACCCCCCAGCTCCCCCAGCTCCCCCAGTTACACGCTAATTCTATGTCATGACCAGTTGCGCGCACATGTAGGTTAAAGGTTTCTGCTGATCCTGCAGACCCCTCTATGCATCCACCCACCTGTGACACTCCTATGACACACCTATGTGTACGCCTCTTTACACGCCTTCTTTCACGCCCATGTGTTCTTATCTCTCTCTTTCCACTTGCTCCGCCTGGAGTGTTACACCTACTGTATTCATTGCAATTATGTGATTATACTATATATAATGTGAGATGTTACTAAACGTTAGATATCCCTTCCTGAACCTTAGTGGTGATGGAACCCGATTCTCCCCTGGCTCGAGCCATTGAAATAAAGCCCTTATGACTCAGATACCACGGACTCTGCCTCTCATTTTATGAGCTTCCATTATTTGATATTAAAGTATAGAAAAATATTCCCGGTAATTTTATTTACCACACCACGCTTGTCTTTTCCGAAAAGGATTGTGTGATTGAGCAAGAAATCATAATTTCCAGATTGACTTCCTCCGGCTACCTGGACCCCCTCCTTGTAAGAAGGCTCCGCAATTGGCAAGTCGCGCCCTGGGCAGCTGTCTGCGAAAAATACGGGATCGTGGTAATAGCCGACGGTGACCCCCGGGGCACTGTTCAAGGATTTCCGGGAACGGGCAAAGCAGAGCCCTCTGTGTACCAGGAAAATACATGGAAACAACTGCTTTGATCGATGTGCTGCCTCGGAAGGGAAGGAGGAAGCTCTGGCTTGTCCTGGGCGACCGCCGACGTGGAGAGACAGACGCAGTGAGTGCAGTCACTGTGAAGCACCGGAATCGGTATTGGTAACAGTCAGGTGGGAAAGTGCGCAATCGGTGACAGTTCTCAAGGGCATTTGCCAGTTGTAGAACGGGGACACTGTGCATTAGTAACATCAGCCAGAATGTCTGCAGATCCTCTTAAAAACCACGCATTAGCTGCCGAGGGGATGTTCTCGGATGCTCCGGATGAAACGCAAGGGGCCGGCATAATCAATAATGAAGAACCTAGCAATAAAAGTAAAGGACTGAAGGAAAACGTTCAAATATTAGAAAAGCTCAAAAGGCAAAAACAGTCAAAATGGTGGTAGGCTACATCTTTAAGGAGGTATCTGGAAGTGAGGAGGATCCCCAGGGGCCTCTGCATAATTATTACCCAAAGTTATGAAACACCAAATCCCCGGATGATGGTAGAGTGGGGAGAATGTAACCTGGAGTCGCCCTGAAGGCTTGTCGAGATATTGGTTAAATATGCAGAAATCGACAGGGGCGAACTCCAGGACAAAATTGAGCTTTTGGAGAAGGAATTAGAACACATGGGGGAACCCCAGACCAAACAGAAGTTTTATGAGGAAATAATTAACCGTTTACAGAAGGAGGAGGAAAAATCAAAACACGCAAAACTTATAATTTTAAACGAGATCGCAACGATTACGCGAATGGACACATTTTCACTTTTGCAAGGCGCTATGATTCAATGCGAAGTGCCACTGCCAACCAACGGATTACAGAGGCTGAAAAATTGCAGAAGGGAGATAAACCAACAGAGTCGCCATCAGCCTCAGAATTAAGCTCAGAGGTCGAAAGTGGGTCGGAATCAGACAATCCAGCCATGAGACCGGAACTAAGAAATGTGAAATTAACCTTGGGGGAAGAATTGGAAATTTTAAAACGCAGTCAAAGGGAGACTCCAAGGCCACGCAACAAAACCCCTGCCCAAATAAGAAAAACCCACAGAAGAAGGGAGCGCAGGAAGGCAAGGAGAAGATGCCGTGAAGCGCGGGAGGGGCAGAGGAAAGCGCAGATAACATCAAACAGAGCCTGCGTAACTGACCAAGAAACTAACCCCGATTAGAACAACATCATTGTAAATCTGGCAACCATTGAATCATCTGCTGCAGAGAAACAGCTTTTGTCACTAGGGCTTTCGTTTTGTCCTGAGCCAAATATTAATTATACTAGGACACAAGCAGATATTTATAGATTCATACGGAAGCTCAAGCTCAAAAAGTTCCATGTACAAAGAAATAAGCCGACTGATAACAACAAGGCAGTTGTCCCGCATCAAGAATCTAGTATGTCTGGGTTATTAAATTCAGATTGTGAACTATTTAGGGACATGCAAAGCCTGGCGCGGGGTGATGGAACTGGGTCAGAAGTGGGAAGTCAAAGTGACACAACAATTTTTGAAAGTACGCAGCAGCAAAGATTAGGTATTAATGCAAAACCTGATACACCTTTTTTTTTTCAAAACCAAGTTTATTGAGCATAGGAGTATCAAGAATGTGGCATCTCCACACACCAAGATCACCACAACAGTATCAATGTAACGATGACATTGACAGTAAAGGATGAAGCAAAAGCCAAATAAGCTCAGTTTTAGAAATGCCCCAACAGCCTACTCTACCCCCCAACTACACCCCCCCGTGCCCAACACTCCCCCCCACCACACGTGTACAAAAAGAGCAACAAAAAAGGAAATGCACAAAGAATAAGCAGGTATAACGCAACCAGGGCTTTGCCGCTTCAGGCCAGAAGTGTCCCTGTGATCAAATGTCCTCCTCCTGCTCCGCCGGGGGTCCAAGGACAGGCCACGGTAGTCGGCCCACCGCTTCCAGATCTTGAAATGTTTGCGCGGGCAGCCCCGCGCCTCAAAGACCGGCTTCTCCAGGCCCATGAAATAATCTAGCCCAGCCTTCCATGCAGACAGGGGGGGGGCCCTCACAGATTTCCATGCCCGAGCCAGGTCTCGTTTGGCCACAACCAGCCCCAGGAGCAACAGGTGACGCTTATATAAGTTGCCCCCAACCCCTTCCATAATATGCAGCAGGCCCAGCCGGTGGGTACGAGGAAGATCCCAACCCAGGACCTCAGCCAGGCAACTCCACACGCCCCTCCAGAATCCAGTCAGGCGACCACACGACCACACCGTATGCATCAGGGAGCCAGGCACTTCCCCACAGCGCAGGCATTCCGGTGACGCAATCAAGCCAGCCTTCCACAGACGCTCACGCGTATAATAAGCACGGTGTAAGTATTTGAATTGGATCAGGCAGAGCCGAACTGCAACGGCGGTGCCGCGCGGGGACTCCAGCGCCTCCCTCCAATCGTCCTCATCAAGGGCGCCCACGTCCACCTCCCACGCCTCCCGAAGGGAGCGGAGAGTGGAGGAGCAGTGGATAACAAGTGTCTGATATATCCTAGAGACTTTCTTGTCTTCCAAGTCTCCCATAAACACTTTTGCCTCAATCGGGCTGAACTCCGGCAGGGAGTCGAGGCCGGCCACGCTCGGGGCGAGGGCATGCCGCAGCTGGAGGTAGCGGAAGAACTGGGACTGAGGCATCTGGAACTCCGCGCGGAATTCCTCGAAGGACTTGAGGGTGGTGCCGGACATGACTTGGCCCAGTTGTGTAACTCCAATAGCCTCCCAGCCCTCAAACCCGGCCAGGGCCGCCAGTTCCGGAAGCAGGCCATTGTGCCACAGCGGCGTTTCAGCTGTTAATTTGCCCCACCAACCCATGCGGCGCAGGGATTGCCGCCACACCGCAAACACCACTTTAGTGACCGACGGCAATCCACGGCGAATGCGAGCCGAATAGAGAATAGTGTGAAGCGTGCGCTCACCCATGAGCAGTCGCTCCAGGGCATAGGCCGGATCACCCCTGTCTCCATACCACCATTCATTGAGGACAAGTAGGTGAGACGCTTGGTAATAGGAGAGGAGGTCTGAGGTGGCCAAGCCACCACAGTATGTAGACAGAAAGCACGTCTTCAAGGCCACCCTGGCTGCACCACCATCCCACAGGAAGCGGCCCAGCACAGAGTTAACCTGGCGGAACCACTCCATGCCAATGGGGTGTGGGAAGTTTTGGAGTTGGTATAGAAGCCTCGGCAGTGCCACCATCTTAAAGATGGCCGACCTCCCAAAGATTGTGAGTGGCATTCTGGACCAAGTTTTAACATCCGTCTGGACCCGTTCCCACACCGGCAAGACACTACGTGCCCAGGCCACGGCCCGCGAGTCCGAGAGAAAGACGCCCAGATATTTTAAGCCATCTGTCGCCACACGCAATTCGGCGGCCCATGGGTCAGCAACCACTCCGCCACCCAAAATCCATAGGGTTGATTTGTTCAGATTAAGGTGGAGCCCTGAGACCTCGCCAAACCCCCGCATGATCTCCAAAACCCGGGGACCCGAGCGCCGCAGATCAGTAAGGAATAGAAGGACGTCATCTGCATACAGTGCAATCCTATCCGCAAGGTCACCGTTCCAGACAAAGCCACGTAGTTGGGCATCTGTTCGTATCCGCGACGCCAGGGGCTCCATGGCGAGGGCAAAGAGGTAGGGAGATAGCGGGCAACCCTGTCGAGTACCACGACCGATGCGGAAGCGCCCAGAGACAGCGCCGGCCACGCGGACCGAAGCCGTAACACCAGTGTAGAGGAGACGAATATATGACAGGAAGACAGGCCCTAGATTAAGGCGGGCTAACAAGGTGAACAGATATGCCCAACTCACCGAATCGAAGGCTCGGTCCATATCCGCAAGAAGGAGTGCTGCCTGTTCATCCCTGTGTTTGTTAGAAACAAGGGGACCCCATACAGTAGAACCTGGGGTAACAAGATGCTTTGGAAGAACAATGGTTCAGGGTAGGCCTCAAGGGGTCCTTGGTAGAAAAAAGAACAGGGAGCAAATACTTAATAAATCGCTTGGGAGCAGAGGTAGTAGGTACAAGTAGGAGTATTTTATTTTACTCTTTTTTCAAGGGTATACATAAATAGTCATACTCTTTTTCAGGTGCTCAAGTGAATAGTGTGGTGCAGGAAGTGACATAAGTGAACAAAGTGAACGGACTGTCACACAACAACAACAAGGATAAAAACACAACAATTATATACAACTAGAACTAGTGAAATTCCTTGGGTAGGTCGACGGCGTTTCGATCTATATAGCTTTTAGATCTTCATCAGGACAGGTGAGCCTCCTGAAACGTGCCTTTGCTTGTGTAGGCAAGGAAGATTGTTTGATGGTGCAGCTAGTTAACTGCCGTGGTTCCCAGTGGGAGATTGTATTATATTGGAAAGTCTTCTAATAGTAGACAACCATGTGGCGCTCAGTCACTGCTACTGGGACGAGGGTCCTACATGAGATAAGGAAATATTTCAAAAGGAATCCGTTTTAATTAGAAGTCCTTTTAGCGCGTTCCTTGCTATTGCTTGCAAAACATCGAGATGCCTGTAACTAATCCAAGCTGGTTTTCAACAGGAGAAGGGGGGTCCGAGTGCCGCTTCCGAGGTTGCCTGTTCATCCCTAGCACCCATAGCATCAACCGCCGCCTGCGCCCGTCGGATATTATGCCGGGTGGCCCTGTGCGGCATGAATCCGGCCTGGTCAGGGTGGACCAGGTCAGCAATGTGAGGCAAAAGGCGGTTCGCTAGGGCCTTCGCCAAGATCTTGGCCTCGATGTTGAGAAGGGAGATCGGCCTGTAAGAGTCGTGCCGGTCCGGCGCCCTGTCCGGCTTCAAAAATACCACTATTTCGGCATGGCGCCAGTCTGGTGGCAACTCGCCCCGAGCCCGTGCTGCCTCCAGGGCGCTGCGAAAGTGAGGTCCCAGCTGGACGTGGAACTTTTTGTAAAATTCACTAGGATAACCGCTCGGGCCGGGCGCCTTGCCAGTGTTTAATTGACCAAGGGCCTCCCCGAGTTCCTCAGACGTAAGCGGGGCCTCCAAGGCGGTTCTGGTCTCGTCAGGGACTGCCTGCGGGAGCAGGTCATCCAGGTAAGAGGCAATCTCGTCCCCCATCAGAGAATCACAAGGAGCGTATTGCGCCTCGTAATAACGGGCAAAGCTAGCCGCCAGCAAATCTGGGTCGGTCACGACCGAGCCGTCGTCCGCCGTGAGACCAGGCAGCACCAGGGGCTGGAAAGTCGCCCGGCACAGCCTATGCAGCATGGTACAGGACTTGTCGCCCCACTGGTATACCCTGCTGCGCGTGGCGAGCCACGCCTGTCGGGCCTCCTCGTACAGGACTGAGGCATACATCTGTTGGGCCTGTAGGAGCTGCCTCACGACGCCCTCATCACCCCCGAGCCGACCACGCTGCTCCAGCTCCTCTACGCGGGCCGCGGCGGTCACAATGGCCTCCCGATGTTTTCACCGAGCTGCCACACACCAAGCAATATCAACGCCCCGGAGTGTAGGCTTCAGCGCCTCCCATACAACCAGAGCGTCGACATCCCCCACCAAATTCTCGCGCCAGAAGTGGTCAATCGCCTCGCGTAAATGGTTGACATACTCCGGCCGCTGCAGCTGCCAGGTGGACATACGCCAGCGAAAAGGTTGTCGTTTAGAGGGGAGGGTCACGGTAGCCAGGACAGGGGAATGATCCGAGAGGCCTCTGGGGAGTATCGCGGCATCCCTGACGCGACTCAGGCAGGCACCCGGCACAAACAAATAATCTAGTCTCAAGAAGGACCCATGCACCGCCGACACATACGTGAATGCACGCTCCGCAGGGTGAAAATGCCGCCATACATCAATCCAGCCCAGACCACTCACAGTCGCACACAATCTGGTGGGAGCAGCCGCTGGGGGGGGGGTCAGACACAACAGGAGCTCGTCTCTGGCGATCCAGGCCCACATCCATAACCTCGTTCCAATCGCCCCCCACCATGGTCAGAACCTCCGGAATCTCGTCCCACAGTGCGAACAGCCGCTCGGACAAGGCCCACTGCAGGGGGGGAGGGGCGTACACACTACCAAAAACCACTGGCTCGGAACCCAGCAGGCCCTTGATAAAGACATACCGACCCTGAGGATCAATCCATTGTTTCTCATGAACATAAGCCACCCTACGGTGTACCAGTATTGCCACCCCCCGCGACCCCCTCGTGAAGCCCGCATGATACACCTGTTGATATCCAAACCTCTGGAGGCTAAGGGCCTTGGAACCCAGCATGTGAGTCTCCTGGAGCAGGAGCACATCCACCATCTCCCTCTTCCCCCATCGCAGCACAGCCCCACGCTTGATCTTATCCAGGATACCTCTCACATTCCACGTCACAACCCGCAGGGTCCTTTGAGGAGACATAGTCACAGTATCAGCCATTATCATCACAAAGTCTAGAATCCGGCCCTCCGTCCCACCCTGGCGCAACCCGCAAATCAACAAAAATCAAAGCCCCAGACACGTGTGGTCCCACCCCCCCAGCCCATACACTCAGCAACCCCCCCCAACCCAGAACCCCCCCAACATTTGCAACACAAGAGCCTCTCCCCACACCCCACACCCACCACCCCAATACCTCAGAGAACTTTGAAGTATCTGTCGCGGCATGGAGAGACCCGGGTCCAAAACAGAGGACCCAGGGCCCGCCATACCAATGGATCCCAACAACCCAACCATGACACACACACCACCCCCCAACAACACTCACATCCGTGAGGGTCTGAGGCCCACAAACGGTACCCCCCGAGCCCCACTGTGTCCCCATGAAAAACAACTGGAGTCCTCACATGGGAACCAACCGGCACACAAAAGACAGAATAGAACAGTCTCACCAGCCAAAGTAGGGCAATTCAGTGTTCAGCAAAAAGAGTCTAGCCCCAGCCATGATCAGCCGCCCGCATCGGAGTGCTCCGAGTCCCTGGCACCACCCGACTGCGATGCACTGGCGGAGGCCGACCTCTTCTTAGAGCGAGACCTCCGATGGCGGCCCTTCCTGTTTGGGCGATCCGTCCGCTCCGGCGACGATCCCTGGGACCTGCCCGGGTCCAGTCCCGGCTGGGGGTGCGGCCTGAGTCGCACCGCTTCGTCGGTCCAGCGGAACACTTCCTCCGGGGAATCAAAGAAATGGGTCCGGGACTGATACACCACCCGCAGGCGGGCTGGATATAGGAGAGAGTATTGGAGCTTGAGGCCCCTCAGCTTAGCCTTAGCGTCCATGAAGGATTGTCTCTGCTGCTGCACCATCTTCGTGTAGTCCGGGAAAATCATGATGGTATGATTCTCGGGCCAGGGACAGACTGATTTGCATATAGCCAGGTTCTGAGCTGGGATGGGGCAGTGAGATAAATAACGGTGATGGATCAAGCCCTGATCTTTGGACTGGGTAAGAGTGGTCTGCTCAATTCAGACACTCTGTTCATCACCACCCCCTTTTGTAAATCGATTTTGGCCACTATAGGTGTGGCAGGGTATACTCAGACATGAGTCCCTTTCTCACTGCTCCATCAGGATTCAAGCAAGCCGGGCCGAAGAGGCTGAAATGCCAGAAACCGGTCCCCGGTAGCTTGGCTCCTTTCTGGTAAAGAATTGGCTTGGTAGTTTAGTCTGCCCTGTTCCCATGATGCACTGGGCCAGGGACAGACTGATTTGCATATAGCCAGGTTCTGAGCTGGGATGGGGCAGTGAGATAAATAACGGTGATGGATCAAGCCCTGATCTTTGGACTGGGTAAGAGTGGTCTGCTCAATTCAGACACTCTGTTCATCACCACCCCCTTTTGTAAATCGATTTTGGCCACTATAGGTGTGGCAGGGTATACTCAGACATGAGTCCCTTTCTCACTGCTCCATCAGGATTCAAGCAAGCCGGGCCGAAGAGGCTGAAATGCCAGAAACCGGTCCCCGGTAGCTTGGCTCCTTTCTGGTAAAGAATTGGCTTGGTAGTTTAGTCTGCCCTGTTCCCATGATGCACTGGGCCAGGGACAGACTGATTTGCATATAGCCAGGTTCTGAGCTGGGATGGGGCAGTGAGATAAATAACGGTGATGGATCAAGCCCTGATCTTTGGACTGGGTAAGAGTGGTCTGCTCAATTCAGACACTCTGTTCATCACCACCCCCTTTTGTAAATCGATTTTGGCCACTATAGGTGTGGCAGGGTATACTCAGACATGAGTCCCTTTCTCACTGCTCCATCAGGATTCAAGCAAGCCGGGCCGAAGAGGCTGAAATGCCAGAAACCGGTCCCCGGTAGCTTGGCTCCTTTCTGGTAAAGAATTGGCTTGGTAGTTTAGTCTGCCCTGTTCCCATGATGCACTGGGCCAGGGACAGACTGATTTGCATATAGCCAGGTTCTGAGCTGGGATGGGGCAGTGAGATAAATAACGGTGATGGATCAAGCCCTGATCTTTGGACTGGGTAAGAGTGGTCTGCTCAATTCAGACACTCTGTTCATCACCACCCCCTTTTGTAAATCGGTATGATTCTCGAAGGCAAGCGAGCCCTTGTTCCTCGCCTCCCGCAGGATAACATCCCAGTCATGGTAATTTAGCAGCCGGGCGATGACTGGCCGTGGGCGCTCACCCTCCGGCGGCCGCTGGGTCAGAGCCCTGTGGGCCCTCTCAATCACGAAGCACGTGGACAGTGCCCCTTCGGGGAGCCAGCTCTCTAGCCACTGGGTCAAGAACCGCTCCATGTCGTTCTTCTCGCACCGCTCCGGAAAGCCGATGAAGCGGAGGTTGTTCCTCCGTACGCGCCCTTCGGCATCCTCCACGCGGGCCGCCAGTGTCTTTTGAACTCCCTCCACCTTCGCCAGTCGTTTCTTTAGGGCGCCAATGTCAGTCTCGGTCGCTGTGATGCGGGACTCAGCCCCAGTGATCCGCTCTACCGCGTTACGGAGGTCCTGGCGCAGGAGCGTGACATCCGCCCCAACCGCCCCAATTTTGGCATCAAGCATGTCCCGGGACTGGGTGATGGCCGCCAGTATAGCTGCATTGTCCGGTCCAGGGCCACCGCTGCCACCGGCCGCCCCAGAGCCGCCACTTGGCCCAGTGAATTTGTCGATGGGGCCATGTTTAGGCGGGCCACCTCCTCTATCCCTGGTCATGGCACATGCCGGGCAGGGCGGGCACTGTCACAAGTCTTGGATGGAACGGCAGCAATGAAGTCTCAAAGGAGAAGGCGGGCCAGTCGACACAGATCCGGTGTCGCGAAAATCGAGGTCCCGGCTTCACCCAGGTGGGACAGGCCTCACCCACACTCGTCGCCACGAGCGGCCATCCAAAGCTCAGAAATAAGCTGCGGCTCCGTGATCTGCGGGCGGCCGTAGCCTAGCGCGGTGTAGCGGACGTCACCACCGTCCGCCAGTCCGTCACCGGCCGCCTCGGAGCTCAAGGACCCCAGTCTCCAGCCGGTCACGAGGCCCCGCAGTGTCGTCGCCTCTCTCGGGTCACACAGGGGAAGAGTCGTCCTCCCGAGGAGTAGGAGCTAGTGGCGCCGTCCTGATCTCCAGGCGATCGTAGCTGTAAAGTTGAGCCAAGGGCGGCGCAGCGGATGCCACCCACACCCGCCAGATCGCAACCGCCACCAGGCGTCGCGAAACTCGAGGACCCCGGTCTCCGGCCGGTCACCAGGCCGCACGTCGCCGTCGCCTCCCTCCGATCACAGGAAGGGAAGAAGTGCAGGATCGACACACCAAAGTAGACAGGAGACTTCGCCAGATCGATGCCAACCACTGGGTATCAACAGCGGGCTCGGGGGCCAGGATAAATGATCGAATTAAGTCCGGGCCGGCGGGAGCTCTACAAGGCTGCGACCGCCATCTTCGCCCGCCAAGCCACGCCCGCTGATACACCTTTTAAGCCTAAGTCAAAATTTGTCCCAATCATGGCAAGGGATTCTATTGATGTTTTTAATGAACAGATAGTGGGACGAATAAAAAAGCTAAATATGTCTGTAAATAGCTCCAAAAGGAAATGCGCAAATCAGGACAGGAAATATCGTCAACTCATTGATAAACTCAGAGATAACCATCAAATCATAATACATAACTCCGACAAGGGAGGAAATATGTGTTATGGCCACTCAAAGTTTATTTGGAGGAAGCATACAAGCAACTCTATGATGAGGAATGTTATCGTTGGACTTCTCCTAATAAATTTAAAGAGACCCAGGAGCAGCTATTTTCATTATTGCTCGCATGGAGGAGTCAGGGTCTTTTAAGTTGGGAGGAGTTCAAATACCTCAAAAAAGACCATCCAACAATCCCAGTGATATATTTTATACCTAAAGTACATAAATACATTAGGAAACCACCGGGAAGACCCATTATAGCTGCATGTGATGGCTTACTTGAGAATGTATCAAAATATATAGACTTTTTCCTGCAAGAATATGTAAAGAGTCTTAGATCATATGTGCAGGACACTGGTGATTTTTTTAGAAAGATCCGAGATACAGAATGGAAAGAATCATATCTATTGATTGCGCTTGATGTATCGTCCTTATATACAAGTATTAGAAATAGGGATGGTATGAGGCCGATTGAATATTTCCTGATGAGAAGGCCAATGATTTATGTGCAACATACCAACATGCTACTGAAAATGTTACTGTTCTGTTTGGAAAACAACTTATTTTTGTTCGATAGAAAAATGTACCAGCAGATTCAGGAGTGGCCATGGGGGACAGCTTCTCCCCCAGCTACGCCTGTTTATTTATGGGCTGGTGGGAGGAGCTGGTCCTCATGAGGCAGCATGAGCAAGTATACCAAACTAATATTGTCACAAAGTTACAATATATCGACGATTTATTTATAGTCTGTGATGGTGAAATGGAGAGTGCTACTGAGTTCATTATTGCCTTAAATGTCAATGCAATCAATTTAGTTTACTAGCAACATCAGTAGGGATGAGGTTACATTTTTAGATGTTCAAGTCAATGTGGTAGGCAATAGACTGTCAACAACCCTGTTTAGAAAACCCACTGCTGGGAATACCCTTCTACACGCTACCAGCGCGCATCCCCTACATTTAAATAAAAGTATTCCATACGGGGAGATGTTACGCATTAGGCGCATATGCAGTGAGGAAGAGGATTGCAATCAGAAGCAGGATAAAAGTCGTAGGAGATTTCTAAACAGAGAATATGAAGCTCAGGTTGTCGAGGCTGCAACTGCCACATCTAAAAATCTGGCAAGACTGGATTTAATGCAGTGCAGTGTCAAAAAGATTATCATGCCTGGTATGGAGGTACCCACTCGGTTGATTTTGACCTACTCGAGACAGGAGAAACAGATTAGGTCCATTGTGAAAAGGAATTGGCCAATTGTCAGAGGGGATCCTGTGATTGGTAAGTTTTTACCTAATTACCCTGCTGTCATGTTTAGAAAAGCGAACAGCATGGGTAGCCCACTTAACAGTAGCAACCTAGATACCAGGATGAAAGGCACATGGTTGGTAGCAAGGAAAGGATTCTTCAAATGCGCAACGTGCAAAGCTTGCCAATATGGAATTAACACAATTAGCTACATAACGACATTTAATACCAAGACGCGCAGCATAGAGAAACATCTCACGTGCAAAACAAATTATGCTGTAAATGTATTAACATGTAGCTGTAATTTACTATATATTGGTAGCATGAAATTACAGGTGCATAAGAGAGTCTTGCAGCACATGCTTGCTATTTTGAATGGTGACGAAAGCTACCCCGTGGCCAGACATTTTAAGTTGGTCCACAATAATGACCTGAACATCTTAAATACTTTGTCATAAACGCAGTCAATCTCCAGAAAAGAGGAGGGAATAGGGAATTAAAACTCAGAAGGTTGGAAACATCCTATATTCTGGAGTTTGACTCTAAATACCCAAGGGGACTGAATACCAGTGAAGATTTATACACGTTTCTATGACAGAGTAATAACAGGTGATCTTTTGCACTAAGAAGTAAAATATGTATTCATGTTTCGATTTTTTACTTACCTCCTTTTGTATGGGTATTTATTTAAGAGAGATATCAAATATATATATTTTTTTAAAAGACAAACTTTAGGACTATTTATGTATTTATATATGGTATTCATGATCGAGGTTTTAGACATGATTTTTTGGGAAACATATTTTATACTTCTATTTATAATGGTCTAAGGTCCCAAATCATCTTATTGATCTTCCATATATATATTGTATATATTTATTGTCATTTGCATTTTTGCACTCCATAAAAGAATTAGGTTTTCAAGTGTTTTGTTTGGTGAAATACATGATTTAACTGAAGCGATACAAATAAGGGAAATACTCAAATGAAGTATCTGGAGTTATGTATTGCAGCAGAAAGTAGTAGAGTAATTGAGAATGTTATATAATTTTTGGGTTTAGGTTCGCACATTATATTTATTTTTTTGTATATAATATTATTGGTTTGCACTAAATATTTGGACACTGTATGGGACCGACCTGCTTGAGGATGTTAACATGATGATCACTGATAGTATAATTGAGCATTTATGCTGCGATTATTTTTTCTGTCATTATATATGAATATATGGAATAACTATGGATTTTTATGCATTTACGCAGTTATTTTTAATCCAAAGTTTTAGTGATTAAGGATGCAAATGTCGAATATGTACATTTATTCTTTACTATTATGGTAATGATATGCAGTATTTTGTCCATGTCTATTCATTGTCCATATGCACTTGCACTTTAAAAATCGGTGAAAAAATTAGTAGAGCTGTCATGTGATCAAAGGCGGGAGCGCCCGAAACGCGTAGTGGCAGAGCTGGCTAAATAAAGATATAATTTTTGCGCAATACCTGGGTCCACTCTCGTCTTTTCCGAAAAGGTTTGTGTGATTGAGCAAGAAATTATATATATATATATATATATATATATATATATATATATATATATATATATATATATATATATATATATATATATATTACCTACTGGCGGTTGCCAGTAGGTAGTTATAGTTAGGATTATTTTGAATAGGGAAATTGCAAAATTCTATTGGGAATAACTTTGGCGCCGGTTGATGAATCTGCCTGAAAATGTCCTCAAAAATGCCTGGCGGCGCTCCGCTCCTTCCCTGAAAGTTTCGGGGGGATTCGTCAAGCGGGGGCCATGATAATTTCCATAGGGCGGTCGACCTCACTTTTAGCCCGAACGGCTGAATGGATTTCTACCAAACTTGGCAAAATTGTAGGGACTGGTAGCCCGATGTGCCTTTGCTATGTCTCAAGATATGTGCTCCCGTGGATTTTGAGTAATTTAGGTTCAAAAAAATATATATATATATAAGCGCATAGACACAAGAGGTGGAAAAAACAAAGGGGGAAATGACCATAAGGGGGCAGGGTAGACCCCCACTGAACCCCTAGGTTTGATGTGGGGGCCATAAAATGGCCCCACGGGCCCAATTTTTTTTTTTTTATTTGCACGCGGGAGCACCCGGTACGCGCACCGGGGAGTGGACAGGGGAGCTTACCATGGGGAAAAAAGAATGACAGAGTTTTAAAAAAATTAAGCCTCTTTTAAAAAATTGGAGGTAGTTCTAAAAAGAACTGTTTTTTTTCTTCTTTTTGTTGTTTTATATTTTTTAAATTTTTTTTTGAACATTTTGTACTTTTTTTGGCTTTTATGAACTATTTTATATTTTTTTTGATATTTTTATGGGGAGAAACAAAAAACAGGGAATTGAAAACGGCTCAACTGGAGCAAAAAAAAAAATCAGGAAAAAATTATGGATTTTTGGGGCAATTGTGGTTGTCACCAGCATGGTTGATAAGGTTTATGCTTTGCTCACCATAGGTGATGGTTTTACCACAAAAAATACAAGTGATCTTGTATTTCCCAAACTTTGGCTGTATGTTTGGGACCATCTCCCTTGTCTCTGGTCCCGATGGAGTGGCTTGCTTTCTTTTGGAGGTGCTGGGTGAAGATTGGGGAGGGTTACTGGCCAGTTCTCTCACCTCTGCTGCAGCATAGTTGTTTGGGTGCGTGCGTTGCATATGGCGAATCATGGTGTGATTGCCAAATGAGTATTTTTTAGAAGGATTCCCCCTTGAAAGTTCAGTGCCACAGATTAGGCAAGTCACCTTTGGCGCATTCACTTTTTTTTGGTCCTTTGGGATGGAAAAAAACTCCCAGATAATGTGCTGCTTTGGCCTATATGGGGTATTATCTTCTGGCATCCACCTCCTCCCCTCCTCCTCCTCCTCCTCCTCCTCCTCCTCCTCCTCCTCCTCCTCTTCTTCAACTCCACCACTGTGGTGTTGTGGTGATCCTCTTGGTGGTGGTGGTGGTGGCTGAGATGCTCCTGCTGCTGCTGCTACTGAAGCCATTTTATAGTACAAAATATTACTCAAAGATCTTCAAACAGGTCTTCCTCAGTCAAAGGACAAAGTCCGAATAAGGAAAAAAGGTGGGGGCTTTCAACAATTGGAAAACAAAACTGTCCTGAACCAATGAAAAGTGTTATCTTCAGGTCACGTGACCCGGGATATCATCATTTGGAAACCAAAACTGTTGTGAAACAATGAAAAGTGTTATTTTCAGGTCACATGACCCGACGCGCTTACGCTACGTGACCCAGGGCGAGCACCGGGGCGTGCACCGGAGCGCTTACGTAGCGCGTTCGTATGCGCGTGGGTGGTTCTGGGTGCGCTTACGCCGTGCATATCACGCGGACGCCGCTACGCGATACGTCATAATGTTGTTTTCGTTCGCGGCAATAGCGCTAACCTGACGTGCCCCGGTACGGGCACCGGGGCACGTCACAAGACTGCGCTTTCCGGGGCGCTCACCGGTACGCGCACCTGGAGCGCTCCAGGGCTAAAAAAAAACATGAACAATAAACAGAAAAAAAATAGTATTACATAAATATACAAAAGAGGATTTATTACAAAAAATATTACATTTCATAGCTGTAGAAATTTTCAATAAAAAACCTTTGAAATTCAATGAAAAAAACATAGGTTTGAGGCCCTATATATAGTTAGGAATTAGCATTTAAAAAACCTGTGAAATTCACTGAAAAAACCATAGGTTTCAAACCAGTTAGAGTTAGGAATTAGCATTTAAAAAACCTATTAAATTCACTGAAAAACCATAGGTTTCACACCAGTTATAGTTAGCTGGAAATTTTACTGACATAAAACCATTGAAATTCCCACGTTATAGTTAGTTGGACTCACTATAACTTGCGCGCCTGCAATGCACTGCTGATGACATCACATATTACATCACTCATGACATGGTCAGTGACATCACTCATGACATCACTGATGACACCATCCAGTGAATGTGTGTCTTTCTGAAAAATAAATATGTTTTATATATGTATATGTAAAGGTCGATGGAAGAATAAATGTTTAAATAAGTGTCTTAATGTATGTTTTTTTTTAAAAAATTGATTGGTTAACTGGCTTATTAAGTGTATCTTAGTGAATACATATATTAGCGAGTAATGTTTAAATATTTACATTTATGTATTAGTGTTTCACTTTGTGTATAAGTGGCTGCATGGGTTGGTGAGTAGCTACATGTGTGTGTATATGGGTTATTTGTTTTTTTTTAGTATCAGTATGAGTGTCTGTATAGTTTGGTGGGGGTGTTACTTAGCACATAGATGCATCAATGACTGACTCACTGTTTTATGTGTTTTGAAGACAGCATATGTGCAGGACTGTATGGGTGGATGAGTGTGTATATGTGTGTCTTAGTGAATGAATGACTCTCTCACTAGTGTCTTTATCAGTAAGTACATATGTTTTAATCTAGTATGTGTGAGTATTGATGCATATAAGTGAGTATATGTGAGAGTAAGAGATTGAAAGAGTTCTTGTTTAAATAAGTATGTGTTTCTATAAGTGATTGTTTAGGAAAATAAGTATGTGTAAGTTTCCTTAGAAGTAATGTGGTAGTGTGTGTATAGCTGTATATGCAAATAAATGGATGTTCAATAGTGTATTTGCATGTGTGAGTATGTGTGTGAGTAACTTTTGGATGACTGTCAGTGTGTAAAAGGATGTATAGGTGTTTCACTACATATGATGAGTAAGTATATGTATGAGAGACTATATAAAACTGTTGGTGAATGATTGGAAGTGTATATAGATGGTGGAATTACTGAATTGGTTGTTCTAACTGGTATGGGTATCTCCATTTATTTGAAAATGTTAGTTTCTATTTTTGAATATGTGTTTCAAGGGTTACATTACACTGAAAGGAGGTCTGTCACTCTGTCACAAGGATGGTGTCATTAGTGATGTCATGAGTGATGTCACTGACCACGTCATGAGTGATGTAATATGTGACGTCATCAGCAGTGCATTGCAGGCGCGCAAGTTATAGTGAGTCCAACTAACTATAACCTGGGAATTTCAATGGTTTTATGTCAGTAAAATTTCCAGCTAACTATAACTGGTGTGAAACCTATGGTTTTTTCAGTGAATATATATATTTATATATATGAAAAAAATAGAATGTAAAAATAGTTTATGCTTTATTTATGTTTATAAAAAAATAAAGTTTGACAAAAAGTTTTTTTTAACCTTTTCGGTTGTTTTCTTAACTGCTGTGTGACTCTTTCTGGTTCTCATTACTGTTATTAGCTGGTAAAAACCATGGTGTTACACTTTTGGAGCAATTATCACAGGAATACTAGTGATCTCTGCAGTTTTCACCAACTTCTGAATACTGTGTTAGATTTATCTCAACTTTAGTTGCATCAAAGTGCTGATAATGAAATGCAGAATAGCTGTCCCGTGCAAAAAGACACAAGCTACACCATTGCAATTTATAAAAAATACTAAAATCCTGTATTCAATTGCACATAGGTAGTGCCTCCACTTACAGTGGACACACAAAATCAATGAAGAAATCTCATTGTATTTATATTGATTAGGAATAGTGCGTTAGGTGCTGCATCTTGATGGGATACACTGCCCAGTTCGTATATTGTTCTGCACAGGAAAAAAATGACATCACTACTTTCACAACTGCAAGGCGAAATTAATTCCGGCGATAATGTAAATGTAAATGTAAATGTGTTTGTCTTGTAAAGCCCACTGCTACCCGGAGGAGTCCTGGCGCTATAGACCGCTGGGGAATCCGTCCTGGATTTCCCTGTGAGATGTTCCCTCCTGGGTATCTCCAAGGTAAAACCAGGCATCCCCGGCGTTTGTGGGGAGCCGTTGTGGAGATGAGGCAAGCTAATGCCCAGATTTGCCGAATGTGATCCCTGGTTAGAGTAGGCACCAAGGCAAGAATTATCGAGTCCGCTGACCCTGGTTCACGACCCTGCCGCGTCGGGAATTGAACCCTGGTCCCGGGCCGTCCTCTGCTTCCGGGTCTGCCGCCTCTAACCAGTGAGCCACACCACTCACATAAATTTTACACCTGCTTTCTTCTGGTGTTAAATAGGACGACTACCTGCACCATGAAAGGAAACACAGCCAAGAGCCACACCAGAACACCCACAGGTGCCATAGAGCACGATACAGGGATACCCATGAGGGCCACAAGACTCATCAACACCAGGACCACCAATGCCCCCGGAACCCGCATCTGAGCAAGTGTGTCCATGTGGACATTGTGTTAGCATGATAGGCACGGGACCTGCAACATCACAGTGTGCTGTCTTCAGCTGACGTTACCATGTCACCTCAGCGTTGGCAGTGACCCTGGGCATGCAGCTGTGCATGCATCCTCCTGCAAGCACAACACACGTGTGCTGGTCCGGGGTACACAGATCAGCACAGGAGTGTGCCTATCCGGGAAAGAAAACGGGGTGTCTCAGACATGTCTGTGTGCAGGAAGTGCGGTAAGTGTGTCTCTGTGTTCTGGACGTGGCCTGTCACAAGGGCCACAGCAGACAATGTAAAGTGGGATACACCACCACCAAACGGCACTCTCATGGTGTAGTTCGAATGCCGCAGGACATGTCAGAATAGTCATTACAATGCTGTGCCGTACGAGTGCAAGGGATTAAACATTGCATCGCACAAAAGTTTGGGGGCTCGGTGGAGGGAGGAGCAGCTGTTTGGAAACATAACACACTGTGAACCCGTGTGCTGGGCATCTCATCCATGATGACTATGGTCACAGACACCCCAAAACACCCACAACCGGCCTTTCTACACATCCTGTATGAATGCAGCGTGTTTTTCACTTCTATGCTCGTTCAGTGGTGTGATGTTGCCAGGTTGTGTGACTTATGCTCCTTGTTGGTGTGTTTCATTTTGGCCATTCTTTATCAATACTTGTGCTGTACTTCATTGTACATGTTTGCCATTGTGCCCATCTCCCTCGTCCCCCCACTCCCTGCTTCTTCCTCTTCCTGGTGCTGTTTCTATAATTGTGTTCCTCTACACATAAATACAAGTAACAAACAAATTAGAATACTTCCTTGATTCTTTTACGTTTCAAAACTTCTCTCTATTAGTTTCTTTTTAATTTTCCATATAAACAGTTTTTTTCATATTCAACGACACATCGAAGTAATCAGTGCAACGTATTCTATCAACACACTGTCTAGAACATTCTACAACACGTACAGGTTAAAAGTTCATCAATTTTTTTAAACCTAACAATATTTTTATGCATCATTTTCTCTAACATTTAACGGCCCGTGCAGGTCAGAAGTTCACGATTGTTTTAAGTTCGAACAGTGCCTTCCAAATGTAAGTAGCAGGTGTGGTTGAGTTGAGCAAATTTGATCCTATATTAACAAATCAAAAACATGCTTTTCCACAAAACGAATGTGCACCCTACTTTAAAAAAGCAATGCTTTTCCTCTCCCAATCAGGTATCTTTTTGTATGTGAAAAAAAACTAGACCCCCATCTTTAAACTTATCTTTTATTCTACGATTGAACTGCTTGTGCTACAGACATCTTTTCATACCTTCCAGCCATACCTTCAAAATGCTGGTGTTGATCGTAGGACATAGCTATGTTTTCTGGTGCATGGGCTATGCAGAACAGAGACGTATTGACTTAGACCTAGGTTTACAAAATGTGGACATTAAATAGTTTACACAGAGAGGATTGAAGTGGCACCAATTGTTTCCTTTGGTTAAAACTTGTTTGCATCTCCAACACCCTGACCTCATGATTGTGCACTGTGGTGGAAGCGACCTAGGCACATTGACTGGGGTAGGTTTGGAAATGCTTATGAAGAACACCTTTGGACAATTGATGTTACTTTTGCCTCAAACTGTCTTTGTATATTCCAATTAATGCCAAAGACAGAAGTGTAAATGGTCAAAACAATTTGTCCTCAGATTGAAAAATCTATGTGTCTACATACCTCAGAGACCACAAAATTGGGTCTGTCTACAACAACAACATAAGTTTTGATATGGCTGATATCTACATAAGTGATGGAATACACTTCAAAGATCAGGGAAATCCTGTTTTGCTGAAGAACTTGAAGCTGTGCATCCACACTTATATGTAGCTCCAACTAATGAACACAAGGGCTCTGCTTAGAGCCACCCTATAACTTACAACTTAGGTCCGCTATTTTAGGGCCAGGTAACGGTATCTCCCGGACCCTCGCTAAAATGTATTCTCCACACAGCTGTGGTCCAGCGGGCACACCATCTCACTTTGCAGCACAGAGCTCTCGCTTCGATCACCGGCTCCACTCACCCATAGGGGTCTGTAGTTTGCGCTATATAAATATCGTATTGATTTACCTTCGCACTCCCTATACACCACCACCTGGGCACCATATACAAGTTGGACAGATGTGGCACAGCGCCCAGAGCACAGGACTTCACAGCATAGGACACAAAGTTTGGGCTCATGGTTTCATCACAGCAGCAGCTCAATTTACCAGCATGACACTCTAGGCAATACCTCACTTAATTTTTGTACCCAGCACTTTCAGACCGGTAGGGGTCAGTAGTTCAGTGACTTCACCCCGACTCCTTTGGCAGCTCAGCTTACGCCCCCAGCATTATCAGACCAGTAGGAGTGAGTAGTTTAGACTTCACAAATACCAAATTCATTTGATATGCACCATACACAAGTTACAATGTTCGGAACAAAAGTTCACCGAGTAGCTATAACTACATGCTGACACTGCTTGAACAGATGTGGCACAGCAGCCAGAGCACATGACTTCACAGCATATGACACAAAGTTGGACTCAAGCTTTCATCGCAAAGTCCGGCAACAGCTCAGCTTAGCAGCATGAGACTCTAGACAGTACCTCACATATTTTCCGTAGCCCAGGACTTTCAGACCAGTACGGGTCAGTAGTTCTTCCTAGTAGTTATAAACACATGGTGACACTACTTCCACAAGTGTGGTGCAGCGGCCACGGCACATTACTTCACAGCATAAGACACACAATTTGGGCTCGCGCTTTAGTCCCCGAGTCCCACACCAGCTCAACTTAGCAGTATCAGACTCTAGGCAATACCTCATTTAATTTCTGTAGCCCACCACTTTCACTCCGGTAGGGGTGAATCCTTTACTTCGCACCCCCTCTATGGCACACCCGAAACACCCCACAGAGGTTACAGTGCTCCTACCCTCTTCTTTCCCACTTTTGTGTCCTTTTTTCCTCTTACCCGCTTCAACAGAATCACAAAATGGCGGCCAACACTTCCTAGTTGCAACCGCTCGTAACGCCTCAGCCAATCAGATGGCAGAATTCCCAAATTTTGATATCTGTAAATTTCAATATTTCTCCAAAACTACTGAACACATTTACACCAAATGAACCAAAGCGTGCTTTCTAGACCACGACCCTTCTCCTTGCCAAATTTGGGGTAATTCTGTTCACCCGTTCGACCTGTAGCCTTGTCTAAAGATTCCTATAGAAATTAACATGGAGAAAACATGTTTTTTGGACCCATTTTATCTCAGCCCCCCCGTTGACTAATCACCCCTAAACTTTTAATGTAGGAGCTGTTATGAACAAAGAATTAGTTTGAAAAATTTCATGAAGATTCATCAAACGACACTAAAGTTATAAGCAGAACAGGAAATGCTCTTCCTATGGAAACTTGGTCCTAACTATAACTACCTTCTGGTGTCCGCCAGTAGGTTATATATATATATATATATGAAAACAAACTTTTTCTCCTGAAAGGGAAAACGAGCCGCCACCTCAGCAATGAAGGGATTTATTTAAATTTGCATGCTGTTCCATCAGGCATTCCTGACGCGTTTCAGTCCTCCTGGACTTTTTTCAAAGGATTGCGCCTGTGACTTGCTTGTAGCAGCGTTCCACAAGTCTGCTGAGTTTAGAGAATGTTCCGCCCTTGGTGCTTTCTCGGGCTGCCTCCGTGGGACCATTCGTCATCTCCACTCACAGGACAGGAATTAATTAAGTTCATTACCCCAGGTGGTGCAGTTTGGAATCACTTCCTTTGAAATTCCGGCGTCTCATTGGTCCTGTGATGGAAAGGTCGATCCAGTTTTGCAGGTTTGGCTGGGACTTGTAGTTTTAACGCTGCATCCCAATGTTGTTTTATTTATTTCCCCTCATGGCTGACCCTTTTGCATGCCTCCTTTGAAAGGCTGCTGAGACACCATACCGAAGTCCAGTCTTCGGGTGCACCCGCTGACCCTGTTCCGTTTGCACGAGTCTACCATATGGTTCAATTGCGGGCAGCTGTGGTGCGCTTTGCTGGTGGTGCGATCCTCTTGGCTGAACCACGCCAAATTAATGAAAACAAACTTTTTCTCCTGAAAGGGAAAACGAGCCGCCACCTCAGCAATGAAGGGATTTATTTAAATTTGCATGCTGTTCCATCAGGCATTCCTGACGCGTTTCAGTCCTCCTGGACTTTTTTCAAAGGATTGCGCCTGTGACTTGCTTGTAGCAGCGTTCCACAAGTCTGCTGAGTTTAGAGAATGTTCCGCCCTTGGTGCTTTCTCGGGCTGCCTCCGTGGGACCATTCGTCATCTCCACTCACAGGACAGGAATTAATTAAGTTCATTACCCCAGGTGGTGCAGTTTGGAATCACTTCCTTTGAAATTCCGGCGTCTCATTGGTCCTGTGATGGAAAGGTCGATCCGGTTTTGCAGGTTTGGCTGGGACTTGTAGTTTTAACGCTGCATCCCAATGTTGTTTTATTTATTTCCCCTCATGGCTGACCCTTTTGCATGCCTCCTTTGAAAGGCTGCTGAGACACCATACCGAAGTCCAGTCTTCGGGTGCACCCGCTGACCCTGTTCCGTTTGCACGAGTCTACCATATGGTTCAATTGCGGGCAGCTGTGGTGCGCTTTGCTGGTGGTGCGATCCTCTTGGCTGAACCACGCCAAATTAATGAAAACAAACTTTTTCTCCTGAAAGGGAAAACGAGCCGCCACCTCAGCAATGAAGGGATTTATTTAAATTTGCATGCTGTTCCATCAGGCATTCCTGACGCGTTTCAGTCCTCCTGGACTTTTTTCAAAGGATTGCGCCTGTGACTTGCTTGTAGCAGCGTTCCACAAGTCTGCTGAGTTTAGAGAATGTTCCGCCCTTGGTGCTTTCTCGGGCTGCCTCCGTGGGACCATTCGTCATCTCCACTCACAGGACAGGAATTAATTAAGTTCATTACCCCAGGTGGTGCAGTTTGGAATCACTTCCTTTGAAATTCCGGCGTCTCATTGGTCCTGTGATGGAAAGGTCGATCCGGTTTTGCAGGTTTGGCTGGGACTTGTAGTTTTAACGCTGCATCCCAATGTTGTTTTATTTATTTCCCCTCATGGCTGACCCTTTTGCATGCCTCCTTTGAAAGGCTGCTGAGACACCATACCGAAGTCCAGTCTTCGGGTGCACCCGCTGACCCTGTTCCGTTTGCACGAGTCTACCATATGGTTCAATTGCGGGCAGCTGTGGTGCGCTTTGCTGGTGGTGCGATCCTCTTGGCTGAACCACGCCAAATTAATGAAAACAAACTTTTTCTCCTGAAAGGGAAAACGAGCCGCCACCTCAGCAATGAAGGGATTTATTTAAATTTGCATGCTGTTCCATCAGGCATTCCTGACGCGTTTCAGTCCTCCTGGACTTTTTTCAAAGGATTGCGCCTGTGACTTGCTTGTAGCAGCGTTCCACAAGTCTGCTGAGTTTAGAGAATGTTCCGCCCTTGGTGCTTTCTCGGGCTGCCTCCGTGGGACCATTCGTCATCTCCACTCACAGGACAGGAATTAATTAAGTTCATTACCCCAGGTGGTGCAGTTTGGAATCACTTCCTTTGAAATTCCGGCGTCTCATTGGTCCTGTGATGGAAAGGTCGATCCGGTTTTGCAGGTTTGGCTGGGACTTGTAGTTTTAACGCTGCATCCCAATGTTGTTTTATTTATTTCCCCTCATGGCTGACCCTTTTGCATGCCTCCTTTGAAAGGCTGCTGAGACACCATACCGAAGTCCAGTCTTCGGGTGCACCCGCTGACCCTGTTCCGTTTGCACGAGTCTACCATATGGTTCAATTGCGGGCAGCTGTGGTGCGCTTTGCTGGTGGTGCGATCCTCTTGGCTGAACC
The DNA here is from genome assembly GCF_964263255.1 of Lissotriton vulgaris. Taxonomy (NCBI): domain Eukaryota; kingdom Metazoa; phylum Chordata; class Amphibia; order Caudata; family Salamandridae; genus Lissotriton; species Lissotriton vulgaris. The sequence continues at coordinate 879,693,480 of NC_141691.1, forward strand.
ACGCCAAATTAATGAAAACAAACTTTTTCTCCTGAAATATATATATATACGTATATGTATATATATATATATCACAGCTACAGAAGATCCACGAACCCTTAGTTCGTAAAGAAAGCAGCACACACAGGGGGTAGTTCCACATAGATTTAATGAAGGAACTTTACAGCATACGACGCGTTTCGCCAGAGGGCTTCGTCAAGATATGCAAAGGGCAAGGTGTTTCAACTCATTTAAATCAAAATTCTTACTTCCGCTATTACAATAGAAAGCAAAGAAGGACTATGTACATGGTTACAAATGAAACCGCCACTGTGGAATTTTAGTTTACGAACTGAACATCATCTGCGCCAGCTTGTCACCCACGTACAACATGCACGACCGCCATTTTAGGTATCATGGTCTCCCTGTCCACAATCAGTCGCCAGCGCGCCCCTCTCACCCAGCAAGCATCCTCCGCGCACCCTGGCTCCCCCTCCCTCCCCCCTCATGAGCATGACCCTTCTGCATGACCCTGTCCTTGGGAGTCACGCCTGCGCCTGACCAGCATCTCCTCTCCTCCCATGAATGCCCCTCTGTTGGTAAACCTTCCCTCCGCGCCCGATTGTCCATGCGGCATGAATACCACTCCTTTGATGACCCCTTCCCCCGTGTCCAGCTGTCCACACAGGTCCGAGGCCATCGCCTAAGCCGGGAGATATCTTTTACTGCCCCTTATTGTATGAAGTCGACCTTCTTCAAAGGACCCTCTATTGATCAAGACCTCCCCACCCCCTGGGACATGATCAGGCGCGCACACCCTAAGACTCGACGGAATACTCAGCTGCGTGATGACCCCCCTCCTCTTATCAGCAGGTTGAGGACCTCTATTGTGGAGGTATATGGGGGTGGGATTGACACGAGGATTACGGGGATGTTTCTTTCCTTACTTCACAATGTTCTGATTGTAATAAAGAAAGGTCACATGCCATAAACCAGTTTATAAGAGGCCAGGCCTCTGAGAGGCTGTTAGAGCACCTCGAGACGATACCTTGTTGTCCGATCTGATGTGTTCTGCTCCGTCGGAATAAAACTTCTGTTTCCTGCCTTCTGGTCTCCGGCGCCTGCCTCATTGCTTGGTAATTTGAATGGTACAAAGGCGGTTAGCGCCGGGCAAATCTTAAGAATGTCTTAGCCCTACCCTTATTTTACAATTGGCGTCCCAAAGCGTGGGGCCCATCAGCGACACATGGATCCAGTGGGAGAGGTCCCAACGACAGAGTGAATGACTGCAACGATCGGGAGAGCTCGTGTCCGATAGACCCTCGTCTGACAGCCGATCATCCGACCTTCACTAGTTCCGAACAGACCTCTCTCGAGTGATCTACGGTCCTGACTGGGAACCATCAGGAGTGCCACGAACATCACGAAGAAGAGAGGACGATCGGGCGCTGGATTCAGAAGACAGGAAACCGTCCATGCGGTCCGGGTAAGGTTGTGTAGACACGACAAACTGAGAAAATGATTGTTTTGTTTGGATAATACTAGTATTACGCTTTGTTGAACCCTCTGGAGATTCACCGTCTGCAAACGGAGAAAACAACAGGCTCTCTCTTTGCAAGCAGTGAAGGATAGGTAACGCAGACTTTTGTCCCCATTGTAATCCGTAGTGCCTATCTTCCTCCCCCACTGTTTTGTCTGGAGATTCTTTGTCTGCAAACAGGGAAGAACAAGGTCTCTCTTTGCAGGTAGAGAAAGAGTGGGTAACGCAAACTTTTCGTACCCACTTATTCTCCCCACTGATTGTCTGATTGAACCGAGCACTGATTGTTCGGTATTGGTTCTTTTGAGGTATTCACCGCCGGCAAACAACGGAGAATAGAAATATTCTGTCTAGTCTTTGCCCGCCGTGATAAGATAGGTAGTGCAGACCTTTGTCCCCGTTGTAACCCGTCATGCCTATCTTCTCCCCACTGATTGGTAGCCTGTATAGCCCGGACCGCTTATTAGAGGTGAACCATCCGGCTCCACTGGAGGGCACCCCTAATAAGGACATGTTCACTAAGCATGGACTAGTCGCTATAGCTTATACTAAGTTATGGCATAAATATACAAAGAAGAACCCTGAAAGTCAGTGGCCACTGATAGGTTCCTTTGATGATCATAAAATAAAAGCATTAGAAATAGCGCTCCAGAAAAATAAGACTACGCCCACTATGCTCGACAGTATTGGCATGTGGCGCAAAGAAACGGAACAACGAAAGAAAAGAGAAGAAGAAAAAATAGGGAAAGAATTACGAAAGGCAGCCCACCTAGCCGCTAAGCAACTAGAAGAAGAAATAAAAGAAAGAAAGGAAGCCGCACAAAACCAAGAAGTAGGGTCGACAGTTCAATGTCCTGTTAGGACCCCCTCTGCGCTCTACCCTGAATTGCCCTCCAAACAGCGGGCGAACGATGAGTTACTACTAGGTCCCCCAATCATCTACATGCCCCCTCCGTATGCCCCCTGCCAACAACACCCGCAGGCCCTAAGTGCAAACGAGAGCGACCTTAGCGCTAGTGCACCGGCCCTCACGGCCTCCGCACCAGCCACATTAACAACATCGTCAGACGACCCCGAGGCTAGCAAACAACCACCAGCCAGACCGAATAGGTTGAGCAAAGATGAGCGGGATGGGATCGACAAAATAGCAAAGACATTAGTAGAACGGAGGGAGAGCGAAGAATACACAATGAGCATATATAATTCACATGCCGACAGCCACAGACGGCATTTCGTTTTACGATTCAGCTACCACACCCTGAACGCATATGAAGATAGGTATCAAAGTAAGGGCCCCGCTAAACTGACAACGCTGTATAGGAAGATTGACGTTGGAGATGGGACTGAATGTGAGGCGACGGAGCTCTTCATGCAGATGCTTGAGGTCCTCCGCCACCTCACGGAACAAAAACCAGAAGCCAAGGTTACAGTCCCTGAAACGACCTCAATAGAAGTAACCAATACTATGATGCCCATCAGAGAGGCGGCTCCTTACTGGATCCCGCCACGTGGCCAGGGAACAAGCGATGATATTAATCATGCAGATGCAAAAGGGAGGGTTGTGTACAATTGGGTTTACCAACCATGGGACCGACAAGATATCCTAACCTTTAAGCAAACTCTGCCCGATTTGAGAAAGAACCCGACAGCATTCTATACCGAATTAGGCACAGCCTTGGGTTCGACGATAATGACTTTAGCGGACATTGACTTGTTCTTCGGGTTATGCCTGCCAGCTGACGTGTGGAAGCAAATCCGGAAGGCTGACCACGCGGATCTGTTTGGGCATACCTGGGACCAACTCGGTAAACTAGATAGACAGCGAGAGCCAGGAAGGAAACCAGTAAAGGACATACTGGAACTCCCAGACAAACTAGTCCAGAAGTTAAAGACACTGATCCCAGAAAGAAAGGTAGACTGGTCGATAGTCACGGCCTGTCGACAGAAACCCCAGGAAGATGTGTCAGAATACTTCTCCCGATTCGAGACAGTGTTCTCCGACTAGAGTGGCCAAGACATGACCACCGCAACCGGACAGCACCTGTTTGTACAAAATTATGTAAAGGGCCTAACACAAGAGGTCTCCCAAAAACTGCAGACGAGTGAGAGTAGTTGGGGGACCTCCAAACCCGCAGCTATCCTTCAGATGGCTCAGTATTACGAGCACCAAAAGAATGAGAATGATAGGGCGTCCGAGAAAAAGAAGAAAGATTTAAAGGAAAGGGTAATGATAGCCCAGATACAAGGTATAGCGGTAGGACGGGAACACCAAAGGGGGAACTACCAATCGACCACCCCCAGAAATCTACCTCCTAAAGATCACTCCCCAACACCACACACCGGACGTAGAGACATTAGCAATGACCAATGTGCCTTCTGCAAAGGATTCGGCCACTGGAAATCCGAGTGTCCGGTTCTGCTAGAGATGAATAGAAATAGGGACCCGAGGGATGTGGCGGGTGGTCAGAGAAACAGAGGACAAGGACGAGGGCACACGAACGACACCAACAATGACAGATCAGGGAGATTGAACACATTTGACCGCCCCCGACAGAACCAATATCAACTGTCCGATGGTGAGAATGCCCCCGATTTTGCATAGGACTGCCAGGGGCAAGGGAGGGATCCAGTCGAGCTCTGTGTTGACCAGCAAGGTCCTTATGTCACCGCTAAGGTCCTGGGTACAGAGTCTCCATTTTTGGTAGACACTGGGGCGACACGTAGCGTGTTATCGAGACGACTGATTCCAAGGGCACCCTTGTCTGGCTCACACATTACATCGATAGGTTTCGATGGGACGCCCTCCACTAACCCCCTGTCTGTACCTATCACCTTTGATCTAGAAAGCAACACCACTGACACAACATTTCTGCTCTCCTCCAACTCCCCTGACGCCATTATGGGCATTGACTTACTGAAACATTTTCGAGCTACTATTAGGGGTTCCCCAGATGGAATCCGAGTCATCCTGTACGACAACCCAGGCATGCCCAGATCCTGCCCCTCACGACACATGTGCTCCATAACTGACGCTGACCTGTCCTTGCTTGACACCCTGCCTCCGTACCTGTGGGCCAAAAATGACTCTGATGTGGGACGAATGATGATTGACCCTATTCATATAACTGTAAGACAGGACGCTATGCTCCCGAAACTCCCACAATATCGGATATCCCCAGAGGGCGAGAAGGCACTGGTAGCGATCATTCAGTCTCTGGTAGATGCAGGAGTGGTTGAAGAGGTGGTCAGCAACGTCTGCAACAGCCCAATCCTACCTATTGTTAAGAAGCAAGGTGAAGGAGATGAGAAAGCGTACCGCTTCATCATCGACTTGCGAGAGATTAACAAAGTGGTTGTACCCCAGTATCCTGTAGTCTCCGATATCACCACCATTCTGACCCTCATCCCGTCCACTGCCACCACCTTCACTGTTATCGACCTTAAGAACGCGTTTTTCTCTATCCCCATCCATCCAGACAGCCGTTATCTCTTCGGCTTCACTTTAAAATCCCGCTCGTACCGATTTTGTAGAGCCCCCCAGGGGTACACTGAAAGCCCCAGCATTTACAGCCAGGCCCTCAAAAGACAGCTGGATGCCTTCCAGCTACCAGATGGAGTGGTGTTGATCCAATATGTCGATGATATCCTTTTGGCGGCCGACACCACCCCACTTGCAACGACAGCCACCGTCCATCTCCTACACTTTCTTGCAGAAAATGGCCATAAAGTCTCCAAAAAGAAGTTACAGTTCTGCCAGCCACAAGTGACTTACCTAGGCCATCTCCTGTCCAAAGAAGGGAGGAAACTCACACCCGACCAGATCCAAACCATCCTAGACACCCCCGTCCCAAAAACACAAAAGCAAGTCCGCTCTTTGGTTGGCCTAACCTCTTTTTGCAGACAGTGGTTACCTAACTTCAGCCTCATTGTAAAACCCCTACTTGCCCTATTAACCAAATATGCCTCCTTCCCGCTCCCTTGGACCCCTGAGTGTCAAGCATCCTTTAAGGAATTGCGAGATGCCCTCTGTTCAGCGCCTGTCCTAGGAACCCCGGATTACTCCAAACCCTTCTCCCTCTTCACCCACGAAAGGGAGGGGTGTGCATTGTCTGTCCTAACACAATCAATTGGTCCTAAGCAGCGCCCTTGTGCCTACTTCTCCGCCACTCTTGATCCTGTAGCCAGAGCTTTACCTGCCTGCCTTCGAGCAGTAGCTGCCGCTGCTGTCTCTATCCGTCAGAGCGAGGGAATCGTACTTTCCAACTCCCTCACTGTGCTAGTACCCCATGCTGTCGACACCCTCCTGAACCAAACCAAGACTCAACACCTGACTAGCGCACGACTGACAGGGTACGAACTGACGCTACTTGCACCCCACATCACACTAAAGAGATGCACGACTTTGAATCCTGCCACATTGTTGCCCCTGCCTGAAAATGACCCCGACGTTCCTCCCATACACGACTGTGTGACCCTCACGGACGAACAAACCAGGAGTAGGGTTGACCTCCGAGACACTGCTTTCACTGACCCCGATGGAGAGCTATGGGTAGACGGCTCATGCATCAAACTCCCAGATGGCACCACTTCAGCTGCCTATGCAGTAACGACAGCCCGAACAGTAGTTGAGACAGCCCGCATCACACAACGATCTGCCCAGGCAGCAGAGCTGATAGCCCTCACACGAGCATGCATCATAGCCACGGGGACCACCGCGAACATATACACAGACAGCCAGTATGCCTTCGGGGTGGTTCACCATTTTGGACTCCTGTGGAGGGAGAGGGGATTCCTGACGTCCCACGGCACCCCGATCCTCCATGGAGATCTAGTCTCCGCTCTGATTGAAGCAGTTCTCCTCCCCAAACGATTAGCGGTGATCAAATGTCAGGCACACAAAAGGGTGACAGACTTAGTCGGACAAGGGAATGCATTGGCCGACATCACTGCACGAACCACAGCTGAGAATAGGACGGTGACACGCATGTATGTGACCAGGTCACAAGCAGAGAAATGGAGTGACGCAAGGGTAATGATCAGAGACATCCAGTCGGCCAGCACCCCTCACGAACTGACTAAGTGGGCAGGGGTGGGTTTGAAGGACGAAGAGGGCTGCTGGCGAACGAAGGATGCAAACAAATGGTTGCTGCCCGACTCATATCTGATCCCCATACTGACTATGGCACATTCCCCCGCACACATAGGATCTGCACCCATGATCGAACTCATTTCCAAAGTCTGGCACAACGACAAAATCCCCGACTCAGCCAGACGCCTAGTCCAGCAGTGCCTTATCTGTCTGCAACACAACCCCGGGAAAGGAACGGTGGTACCCCGGGGAGGGTTTGGGACCCCCAATCACCCCTTTGAGGTCCTTCAGATGGACTACATCCAACTAGAGAGATGCCAAAGCTTGAAGTATGTACTAGTCATCGTATGTGCCTTCAGCAAATGGGTAGAGGCCTATCCAACCCGTGACAACACTGCCATGACTACTGCCAAAGTACTACTGAAAGAATTCTTTCCTCGCTATGGCCTTTGTCGAATTTTATGGAGCGACAATGGCCCCCACTTCATAGCTGAGGTTATCCAATTAATCTTAAAGGGGTTGGGGGTGAAACAAAGGTTTCATGCGGTCTTCCACCCCCAATCCGCCGGTCTGGTGGAACGCCATATTGCCACACTGAAGTTGAAATTATCAAAAATAGTGGCAACCACCGGACTTAAATGGCCAGACGCTCTCCCTCTGGCCCTGCTATTGATGCGCTCCACTCCCACCAAGCACCATTTGACCCCTTACGAGGTCGTATTCGGGCGACCGATGAATCTCTGGACTGCTCCCAAACCGACCTCCATTCATGACGTCCCGGACGTCCTACTATCTGATTATTTGTGCAAGTTAACTAAAACGTTGTCTGTCATTCATCAACAGGTGCAGCAGGCCATCCCCGATGCTTCCAGGGGCCCCGGCCACGACATCCAACCGGGAGATTTCGTCCTAATACGAAATTTCCAACGGACCAAGAGTCTGGAACCTCGGTGGACGGGCCCCTGGCAAGTGCTGATTACCACACGGACGGCGCTTCGAGTGGAGGGGAAGAGGCACTGGCTGCACGCACATCACTGCCAGAAGGTCTCTGAAAACCTGGCCACGACAGAAAGCGTCAGCACCCAAGAAGAGCTCCTGAGCAAAGACCGACCGATATTGAACTGTTATCCCGATACTGAGGCACTCGAACTTGCAAAATTCTCTGATCCCACTGTGCCATCCAGAGAAGGGTATTTCCTGCGTCGAAAGGAGGGAGCCTCGGCTAAGTAGGCCACGGACTAAGTTGAATCTCAGAACGGTGACCTAAGCACAACCAAGGGTTGCCGGGAGAGAAGCTAAACGAAGTCTGTGGTTCTGCCCACTACCGAGCCCCTTGAAGGTGATGGAAGCGCCAGATAAGAAGATGATGGAAGCGCCAGATAAGAAGATGATGGAAGCAACGGGAAATACCCACTATAGAAATCCAAAGACTGACAACTTGCACAAATCAGAGACAATCGCACTCTTCATTGTCTTCCTCTTCTGCCTCCTCCTCATGACCTCCTTCTGGATTCTGGAGGAAAGCACACCGGCTCATGAGGCATTGCTACCTACTGCACAACCAACACCCCTGAAGGAGCACCACCTAATCTCTCTGTCGCCTCAGCTCCGAGAAAGGCGCAGGGAATTCTGGAACAATTCCTTCGTGCAACTATTGCACCAACACAACCTTGCTGCAAATGCTACGAACTGCTGGATCTGCGGGTTGCTCCCGCATGCTACGGGACACTCCATCCCCTTCATCCCTTCTCCTTTCTCAATTCACGGCTCTTGCCTCGCCTGGTTGATCCTCATGCAAGAGAGCCACAAGGACAACGCCACCTCCAGCCAGACAGTGTCGCACTTCTACTCTGGGTTCTGGCTGAACAAAACCAGAAAGACCTCTGCTGCCCTGTGTCCTGCGCTCACGGGCGCCACCTTCCTTAAAGATATTCCAGCCAAAGAACGAGTCGAAGTGCAGGTGCTCCACAATCCAGCTAGATCCACCTTCTCTCATCTGCAAAAACAAACTACTGCCACTCTGACTGTGGCCCTGTCTGTTATCAATGCCACAGGTCTTGTGTGTCTCGAAGGCCATGGAACACAGCTGGTGGGTCACAGTGCCTGCCGAATCACCAGAACATTGGACTCAGTCGACCCCCCTTCCTTTGTTGCTTCTCCAAATATGTACTTTGTGTGTGGCACCAAAGCTTACACCTGGCTCCCGAAAGGTTGGAAGGGCACCTGTTACATTGCCTTCGTTCTCCCCCCCACGTATGTAGCCCCTGCCAACCATCACCGGCAGAGGCGTGCAAATGACATTGGACAAGCCGACTCCACTGGAGCACAGTTCCTAGATGCAGCAAAGGGACTTGTTCCTCTGTGGGGCCCAATGGCAAATAGCCGCGCTATCCGACACCTGACCCAGGCAGTAGAAACAACGATCAACATCACGGCTGGTATCCTCGCTAACAACACGGCTGAGCTTCAGGCGGTCCGCCTTGTGACCCTTCAAAACCGCCTCGTGTTAGATGTGGTCCTAGCCGATCGAGGGGGAGCATGCCGCATCATCGGATCTAGCTGCTGCACCTACGTGCCGGATAATTCACCTTCAGTCTACAAAGCCATTGAACACCTCCACAGACTTTCCTCAGAGGTTCACCAAGAACAGGAAGGATGGTCGCTTGGGAGCTGGTTTTGGGACACTTTGAGGAACTGGGGTTGGAGGCTGTTATCCTTCGTACTGATACCTGTTGTGATATTATGTGGGTGTTGCTTGGGTATTCAATGTCTACCCTCCTTGTGCAGCTTTGTTTCTAACTGTATGTGCCCAAAGACTTTGGACTTCCGAACTGAGCACATGAGTCCACTCTACGAAGTAGAAGTACGTGGCCTTATGGGGATAAATCCGAACTGACAAGTTGGCGAGACATGTTAAAAGGGAGGACTGTGGAATTTTAGTTTACAAACTGAACATCATCTGCGCCAGCTTGTCACCCACGTACAACATGCACGACCGCCATTTTAGGTATCATGGTCTCCCTGTCCACAATCAGTCGCCAGCGCGCCCCTCTCACCCAGCAAGCATCCTCCGCGCACCCTGGCTCCCCCTCCCTCCCCCCTCATGAGCATGACCCTTCTGCATGACCCTGTCCTTGGGAGTCACGCCTGCGCCTGACCAGCATCTCCTCTCCTCCCATGAATGCCCCTCTGTTGGTAAACCTTCCCTCCGCGCCCGATTGTCCATGCGGCATGAATACCACTCCTTTGATGACCCCTTCCCCCGTGTCCAGCTGTCCACACAGGTCCGAGGCCATCGCCTAAGCCGGGAGATATCATTTACTGCCCCTTATTGTATGAAGTCGACCTTCTTCAAAGGACCCTCTATTGATCAAGACCTCCCCACCCCCTGGGACATGATCAGGCGCGCACACCCTAAGACTCGACGGAATACTCAGCTGCGTGATGACCCCCCTCCTCTTATCAGCAGGTTGAGGACCTCTATTGTGGAGGTATATGGGGGTGGGATTGACACGAGGATTACGGGGATGTTTCTTTCCTTACTTCACAATGTTCTGATTGTAATAAAGAAAGGTCACATGCCATAAACCAGTGTATAAGAGGCCAGGCCTCTGAGAGGCTGTTAGAGCACCTCGAGACGATACCTTGTTGTCCGATCTGATGTGTTCTGCTCCGTCGGAATAAAACGTCTGTTTCCTGCCTTCTGGTCTCCGGCGCCTGCCTCATTGCTTGGTAATTTGAATGGTACAAAGGCGGTTAGCGCCGGGCAAATCTTAAGAAGGTCTTATCCCTACCCTTATTTTACAGCCATATTGGAAAGGTGCATCAAAATAGTATTATGTTACATAATTGAGATAAATACACACAATCTATGTACATATGTGTATGAGATGCAGAGCCCGCCATAAAATCTGGAGGTTGCAAGCGTGATCAAGCCCATGATGGGCGTAGTAAGTCCTTCTTACGTAATGTCGCCCTGGATGGGCATGCCAAATGAACAGGTGAAAAATGTAAAGTATAAAGGTGCTAGCAAAAATGAAATGCTCTGTGATGCAGGAAACCAATAAGCACACATAAATACATGTATACAAAAACCGCAAATAAATATACTCTACATGATATGGCTACATAGCACGGAATCCTGTGATCACATGGGGACGCACCTTAAAAGACGTAGCTAAAATAGCAAGCCTGAATCTAGCCCTGGATGGGCCTGAATACTACACCTGTTCAAGGGAAGTCACAAAATAACATAGGATGTAAGAACAAATTCTAAACAATAATAATCATGAAATCCTGAAACCAGAAGTGAAAAAACATGCATGGACTAAAATAACAAATCGAGAATAAAATGCATGTGCCAACATCAGTCCTCATCATAAATACATGCAGATTAACCCAAATGAACTGAAAGTTCTTCGTGCATATTAAGACCATTAGGGTATTTACTCTGCAAGTCGATGATGTATCTCGACTCGAGCCTTCTAAGTTTGAGAAGGCGATCGCCACCCCTAATGTTCGCTGCTACACTATCGAGACAAAAATATGCTAACAGGTCCCTGTTGCTATTATGTTTCTTTTCGAAGTGCCTCGCTACGGGGTAGGTGGCGTCTTTTTTGGCAATGGCACGCATGTGCTCTAATATTCTCAATTTAACTGCATTGGTAGTGCTCCCAATATAGTTTAGGCCGCAAGGGCAAGTGAGACAGTAAATGACATATGCTGTAGAGCACGTGAGGAATTTTGTGATCTTTTTAGGTGCAGGGAGACCTGGGATTTTAAAAGCAAGCGTCCGCTTGCTGTATTTACAGGCCTTGCACCGGCCACATGGATAGAAGCCTTTAAGTGCAGGTAATTTAGCTTTATTTTCAGGAGCAGTATAGTGGCTCGAGACCAATTGGTCTCTAAGAGATCTAGCTTTCCTAAACGTTACAAGGGGATTACTGGGCAGGTCAGCTTTGATGATATTATCTGACATTAAGATGTTCCAATTCTTTTTGAGTATCTTTTTGACTTGGCCGGCATTGCGGGAAAAGGTGGTGATGAGGCGGAATGCCCCATTGATGGATTTAACCGTTTTCTTGGGTTCTAACAGAGTTTTCCTCTGCATCTTGTTGCCTCTGTCAAAAGCCCTGGTTAACAACTTTTCACTGTACCCCCTTATCCTGAATCTCTGAAGACTAGCCTCCGCTGCCTTCTTAAAATCCTCAGGATTAGAGTTATTCCGTCTGAGCCTTGAAAGTTCGCCATAAGGGATGCTTTCTACCAATTGGCGTGGATGGCTGCTAGTGGCGAAGAGGGTGGAATTACCTGCCGTCTCTTTCCTGAATAGCTTGGTTTGCACCATTCCTTTGTCATCTATATATACAGTGAGATCGAGGTAGTTTACAGAAGTCCTACTTATGTGACCTGTGAATTTTAAATTCATGTCATTGCTGTTATCCCCACATCCAGGGCTAGATTCAGGCTTGCTATTTTAGCTACGTCTTTTAAGGTGCGTCCCCATGTGATCACAGGATTCCGTGCTATGTAGCCATATCATGTAGAGTATATTTATTCGCGGTTTTTGTATACATGTATTTATGTGTGCTTATTGGTTTCCTGCATCACAGAGCATTTCATTTTTGCTAGCACCTTTATACTTTACATTTTTCACCTGTTCATTTGGCATGCCCATCCAGGGCGACATTACGTAAGAAGGACTTACTACGCCCATCATGGGCTTGATCACGCTTGCAACCTCCAGATTTTATGGCGGGCTCTGCATCTCATACACATATGTACATAGATTGTGTGTATTTATCTCAATTATGTAACATAATACTATTCTGATGCACCTTTCCAATATGGCGGTTTCATTTGTAACCATGTACATAGTCCTTCTTTGCTTTCTATTGTAATAGCGGAAGTAAGAATTTTGATTTAAATGAGTTGAAACGCCTTGCCCTTTGCATATCTTGACGAAGCCCTCTGGCGAAACGCGTCGTATGCTCTAAAGTTCCTTCATTAAATCTATGTGGAACTACCCCCTGTGTGTGCTGCTTTCTTTACGAACTAAGGGTTCGTGGATCTTCTGTAGCTGTGATAAATACAACGGGTACACCCCCGTTTTGGCGTGCACCCGCTCACGAGTGCAACCGGCTGGTGTTTTGAGCATTTGATATATATATATATTCATTGAAAAAAACATAGGTTTCACACCAGTTATAGTTAGCTGGAAATTTTACTGACATAAAACCAATGAAATTCCACGTTATAGTTAGTTGGACTCACTATAACTTGTGCGTGTAATGCACTGCTGATGATATCACATATTACATCAATCATGACATGGTCAGTGACATCACTCATGACATCACTGATGACGCCATCAAGAGAAACACATACATTCTCTTGATGGTGTCATCAGTGATGTCATGAGTGATGTCACTGACCATGTCATGATTGATGTAATATGTGATATCATCAGCAGGCATTACACACGCAAGTTATAATGAGTCCAACTAACTATAACGTGGAATTTCATTGGTTTTATGTCAGTAAAATTTCCAGCTAACTATAACTGGTGTGAAACCTATGTTTTTTTTCAGTGAATTTAATAGGTTTTTTAAATGCTAATTCCTATCTATAACTGGTGTGAAACCTATGTTTTTTTCAGTGAATTTGATAGGTTTTTTAAATGCTAATTCCTAACTATAACTGGTGTGAAACCTATGGTTTTTCAGTGAATTTGATAAGTTTTTTAATAGCAAATTTCTATAGCTATGAAATGTAATATTTTGTAAAATGAATCCTATATTGTATATTTATGTAATACTATTTTTTTATATATATTGTTCATGGTTTTTTTTTTATTATTATTTTTTGCCTTTGAGCACTCCTGGTACGCGTACCGGCGCATTTTTTGGGCGCGCCCCGGTGCGCGTACCGGGTCGCGACCCTTAAAATGATGAAGGAGTGAGCATAAGGAAAGGGACAGAGAGAGTGGTGTAAAGAGAAAGAAAGCTAGAGGTAGGAACACACTGGGACTGTGTAATAGATATTAAGACAGAGAAAAGGTGTAATAGGAAGTAAGTGAGAAAAGGAAAATGAATAAGGGAGCAAAAGAAGAGAAGAAAGAGGAAGAAGACTAAAGCAGAGGTTCTGGGAGAATGTGAATGGGTGATGAAAGTAAAAGGAAGGAAAGTAAAGGATGGAGAATGACAGGTAGTGACTGAACTAGAGAAAAGGAACAGCGGTGATGGAGGGAAAGAAAAGAGCAGTGAGTGAAAGTAAAGAGGGGTGAAAGAGGGTGGAAAAAAGTGTAAGACATGGGGAGTGACAGAGAAAAAGAACAGAGAGAGTAAAGGAAGGAGTGACAGAAAAGCACTAAGTGAACCAGAAAAAAAAGGTAAGTGAGGGAGTGTGGGTGAGCAGTGGCACTAAAAGAAGTTGAATGTGGTAGGAAAGTAAGGAAAAGAGTAACTGAGGGAAGCAGACTAAGGAAACAAGGGTGAGGTAGGGTGAGAGAAAAGTAGTTAGGTTAAAACAAAAGGTGATGAGAAATAGTCTCCATTACCATTTAATTAATGTAAACTTACTTTTATGTTTAAACTACACTTTAAATCTGTGAAAGACAAAAGAAAAAAGTTATAATTAGTAAAATATATATTTTAAAATAGAAGGAACGGGTCAAGAGGTTAAAAATCTAAAGAAATGTACTAAGAAATAAAGCAAGAGTGAAGGATACAGAAACGAAAATAAAGTAATGTACAAGGACAAAAAAGGGAAAAAGAAATAGAAGGAGAGCAAATTACTGAAGGTAAGTAAGATACCAAAACGAAATCAGGAAAGAGAAGTAAGTAAAAGGAGAATGAGTGAAAGGGAAAGGAGTCTAAATGAGGATCTATTTACAAGAAAGAGGAATGGAAGATGACTGAGAGTGACTAAAGGGGAGTCACAGAGTGAAGGGATGAAGGGAATGAGGTTAATATAGAATGATAGTGGAAAAAGGAGTGAGAAAGTAACTAAACAGAAAGACTAAGGGAAGGACTGAATGAAGTGCAATACAATGAGTAAAGAAAGGAAAAAGAGTAAAGGAGCAAAACAAGGATAAAGAGGGGAAGAGAACTAAAGCAGTGGTACTGAGAGAATGTGAGAAAGCTGAAAAGTGGTGCAAGGGACAGAGGAAATGCAGACAGTTGAAATTGGAGTGAGGGGTTGTGAAAGAAGTGGAGTAAAGAAACAGTGATGAAACAAAGTGAAAAAAGGCAGTGTAAGTGAGTAAAGAGAGCTGAAAGTGGGTGGAAAAATGGAAAATGAGTGTGAGACAATGGGAATACAATAAAAATTACACAATGCAAACTATAGAATTATTTATAGAACATGTTAGATAGTTTATTTTTGCTGTTCTCAGAATAAATTGAATTCAACTAAAAACAGTGAGTTCAAACTCTTCATCATATAACAGCGGAAAAAAACCCCATATAAACTTACAAATTATATATGTAAACTAATCTTACTTTTCCATGAGGACAAATAGTAGATAATGAAGGTCCTTTTCGTAGGAAAATTTTTCTGCTGTTCTCTTAAACTTCCATTTCATCGACTTTCCTTAAAAAAAGCTCTAATAACATCTGAAATAATTGTCAAGGTTTTCATTTTCCTCCTTGTGTTAACTAAAAACTTATTGCTCATACCTTCAACTATCCTTACGGCCAAATAGTGTCAGATATATGAGTATATTGTGAAATGTCTCTAATTAAACTCTGAAATTACCGTTTACCCGAAGTTTTCAAAGAAAAGCACATATAACATTTTCACAATCTTTTAAAATTCATATTCCCTTTTTTGATCACTCATGTTGAACATTTCCTATAATACTGATATCACTTACTATGAGATCCACTTACAGTACCTATTTGACATAAATAATTTTAAACATTAGACTAACTAAGTAACTAACTTTTATTAACTGCACCCGTCTTCATAGACCAATTACCTTTGCTAAAATTTTGGTTTAAAAAACACTAGGTAAGAATTTTTTAAGTCAAAAGGCAAACGTTGTTTATAAGTCAAATGAGAATCATTGCAGTAACTCCAACCTTTTTGACATTTTAAGTAGCATGTATAATGTCCTGATGTTGTTGAAGGACCATCATGATAAATAATAGCTACGGTTATAAAAGTTCTTCCTGCAATTGATAACTGAGAAGCCACAACATTGTTGATACAAGTTGTCAATTTAGTTCCATCAGGTTGGAAAACTAAAATCACATACTGACCATAACTTTGTATAAATAATGTGGACAGCATTGGACACTTACATTGGGTACACACCATATTATGATCAGCTGCTTTAACTAGATTATTAAATGGCACTGATTTGCAGTCTGGTAAAGTTAAATATATAAATCTTTCAGTCTCTATTCTAGTAGTACTTGATAAACTACAATTCTCGCAGTCATGCTGCCATTGATAAGAAAGGCTAAAAAGATTTTCTACATCTACACCTTCATCTTCCAAAACACCAAACATATACATTAAAAATTCCTGACAATCCTGTGAATGTTCTGTGAAAAAAAAAATTCTTGACCAGAACACATATCTAAAATATTTCGAATTTCTGTTTCACTTTCTATTTTTGCTCTATCACTGCTACATTTCTCAAACACAGAATTCAATAAACCGCACAATCTTTGATCCCGATTTTCAACAATCTGTTCTTGTAAAGTTTTAAGAAAAAAACAACATTAACCACTACATTAGCATAGCAGTTGACACCAGAACTGTTTTCAAATTGAAATCCAACCACATCTTGAACAGAACCCTTTTTCTTTCTGCTTACAATTACATTTTCATCTACTTTTTATCTTTTTGCCACTACCTCACTACAATTACTCTCATTTCTTCTTTTTTGGCCTACCACACGTTTTTCAATCAGAGGATATTGTGGCACATGTGGAGCATACTCTCTTCTTAATCTATTGTATTCTTTAACACAATCTAGATCTGCACGAATCTTTGTGTCATCACACTTAATCAAATGCAATCCAGATAAAGTTCTGACTCATGATAATGTCACATATGCCATACCCTCTTTAAACACAGAACTTCCAATGTTCACCAAAGCACTATCTACACTTAAACCTTGAGATTTATGAATTGTCACTGCATATGCCAAACAAACAGGAAACTGTTTTCGGTGAACATATAAGTCTTTTACAAGCAAAAACCTAGCAGAACAATGACTGATTTGTTGAACTTGCTCCCTGCCATCAAATTTAATTTTTAAAAACTCAATTCCATATCTATTTCTATAATTCATAAAATCAACAACATGACCCATTGCTCCATTTACCAGACCTCTTTCAACATTTAAATTCCTTCTCAAAATGATACGACAATTAAAACACACATTCAGAGTCTTGTCAAAACCAGCTGTTTTAGATATACTCTTCTCTAATGAATCCAATTTTGTTTTCAAATTTTCTGACAAAATAATTGTTGCTCCCATATGCTCAATTTTATCTACTGCTTCTAGTTTTACAATCTCTTCATTTTCTAACTCTAACATTTTGTTGTTGAAGATGGAACATTCTTGCAGAGTTGGCATCAAACATATTCCAGATTTGTTCTCAGTAATTTTCTTAAAAATGTTCTCTGGAAGAATGTTTTCATTTGGATACAAATTTGAAATTAATCGTGCATGCAAAGCTTCTTTCGCATGCTCACTTACTTTTCCGATTCTTACATCTTGTAGAATTTTTTTATAATCTTCATCCTTTGCCTGTCACATATTTTGAAACAGTTCTGCATTTTTGAAATGTAGCCATATAATAAAGTTTCCAATGCTTCCAAGGGATTTCCTTGTATCTTCATGCGTGAGCATTTTAAACACTGGTTGTCCTTTTACTGGAGTCAACTGCAATAGATCTCCAAAAACAATTATGTGTTTTCCTCCAAATAACACATCATACTCTGTTCTAAGAATTTCTTGCATTCTCAAATGCACAAAAGCAAGCATTAGATTTGAGACCATGCTTACTTCATCAATGATAAGAAGTTTCATTTTCTTCAGGACTCTTGAAACTTCAGAACACGCATCTCCAGATAACTTGTTGTAATGCAATTTATTATCATGCTCAACTGGCAGCATCAGTAAACGATGTAGAGTAATCCCTTTAATGTTATGTGCTGCCAGTCCAGTTGGAGCAGTTACAACACAAGACAGTGGCGAATCAGTCCTTTTCTGCAGATAAGTTGAAATTGCTTTAATTAGAAAACTTTTTCCTGTCCCCGCTTCTCCACTTACGTACAGTCGGACAGGCTCAAATGATGTACATGAGCACTCTTTTTTCTCATGTCTGATTCCATGTTCAATCTGTTCTGTGACTTCATCATATATCTTTTTCTGCTCAACGTTTAGGTGCTTTACCAAATCTTCTAAGTTAACTACATCCTCTTGAGCTTGTTCCATAGCTCTTTCCACCTCATCCATGGCAGTGGCAGCTTCACTTTGGATAATTGGTCCTCCTAGTGGATCCTGACTCAATGAAGTAGAACTCTGACTATCTTGAGAACTGTTTCTGGCAATCTCTTCAGCAATTGTGGCTTCTTGCTCTATTTCTTCATTCAACATTTGCAGATAATTTGGAAAAACAGGACATTCTATGGTATCCTTCGTTGCATTAAAAGAATCTTCATAACAGAGAAAATCTCCAAGTAGTTCCTCTTCTATACGCCATGGCTTAAAGAGTTGCAAAAGAGCTAAATAGTAAAATTCTCTTTTGTCTGGAGATTCACAACTCAATTTTCGATGATTGATCAAATGGCCTTTTTTCTGCTTCACTAGACATCCTTCATTTCCAATGACAGCATATTTTCCATTATTGATATCTTCTGTGATGTTCCTTTTATAACTATAGTTTTGCAGAACTTCATACAAACAAGCGTTCTCAAGGTGACTACTTCTATTTGGATAGTATGTATCTAACATGTTTGTCTTCAAAATATCTGTACTATTTGGTTCTTTCTCCGCCAAATACTCAATTTCTTGTACAGATTTCAAAACTCGGTTTCGTGTTGCAGCAAGACCTAGACTCACCCAAATGATTGTTCTCGATTTGGCATAGAGACTTGCTGATGATATCCGATCAGAACATTCATATGCTCCAATTTCTCGAAGCGACAACATCTTCAGACTGTAACTGTATAATTTCTTGCTTAGACTCTTTTCATGTGAAATGTCCTCCCACATTTCCTTTAGTTCTGTCTTTTCTTTTTTTGTGATGTAAGATGTCACATATCGAGCCACAGCAATAGAGTTGTCAGCAACGAACTGAATATCCATGTTAGCATTCCACATGGACAAAATCACTGGGTTGTAGTCGTTGATGTACTTGGACTCTTCGTTTCTTTTTAAATTGTATGCATTTTTGGGTGATTTCCTCGTCACAGTATGTCGTAGAGATGACATCAAATTATTTACTCTTCCCTTAGAAATCACTGGTCGTGGAAAAGCAAAACGACATTTTATGTAGAACTTTTCTTTGTTTTTGAATTTTCGACGAAAGTACTTCCCACAACGATGGGATTGGAAGCGTAAAACTTGTTGCCTTAAATTGTTTTCTTCAGCACTTTTAGGAACAGCACATGTTGCATACTCTTCAATGAAATCATCACTGTTTCATCCGAATCTGATCCAAATTTGGGTGCATCTTTAATCCACAACAACATATGTATATGAGGAGCACCTCTCGCTTGATACTCCGTTCTCCAAAATAAATCCAAAACCTCTCCAAGAGGAGGATTTTTTTATTGGTAATAACAGACATCATAGCTTCAAATCTATGATTGAAATATCTGCATACATTCACTGGATCCAAAGAACACAGTTCTCCTGGTGTTTTCAATTCTATATTTTGTATATTAGCATTTGCCTCGCGTAGAAATTCAGGTAAGTCGTCCCATGCATACTCAGCACAGCTAAGAGTGAGGAACCATGTAGGAGTTCCTAAGTTTCTTAGCATACATTTCAATTCCCCATGACGACGGTACCAATACTCGTTTGTACCGCGCTGACATGCCATGAGATTGATTAGATGAGATTCCAAAATATTATCTTGCAGATTGACTTTTTCCATAAAGTCCCTTGCCGAAACATTTTGCAGATGCGCTCTACTTTTCAGTATATGATTTACTGCATATGAAAGTCCAGACAAGTCACTTTCATACAGTAGATGAAACAAATATGGAATGCATTGACGAAACCTTGAATCTTCAGCATATAATCTTAAAGTCCGGTATTCAGAAGCAGGAATTTGAACTGGTCGATTGTCATATCCTCCACCTCGACCTGTTGGAAATAGCAGTGGAAAACAACAAGCTTCCAAACTTTCTTCCCATACACTAATGGGACTTCCTTTTGCTGCTTTCATTTGAAACAAGTCAATTGCATTCCCCATTACTTCTTTGGAATGCAAAGGATGAACAGTATAATGTTCATATATTTCTTCACCTCTAGACACATCAACTTTTTCAATTTGGCCGAGTGAACAATCACTGTCTTCTTCTGCAGCTATTTCCTCTGCTTCAACACATACATGTTTGTAGTACTCATTGTTTTTGACCAAATACAACGTTGCCTATTTGACTTTCCTAACATCCACTAAATCTTGCCAGATTTTCTTACTCTTTGTTAGAACCCCATTAACTAGAATAACTTAAGGTTCCTCTTCCACTTTTTCTACACCAATAATATCAATATTTTTCTTGAAATCTAGAGGCAAATAAACAACTCTTCCCTTTAATCCTCTCTGTAAATCTGAAGGAGGCAATTTGCCTGTCTTAGGCTCCACGCGAACAATTGCCTGAAAAGGATGGACACATTGAATCAAAATAGATTCATATGTATTTAAATCCATCAATTCAGAAGGAATGTCTACCAACTCCAGATTATTATAAACAGCTCTAGCAGGCATTCTGTTTTCATTTAATTTAATATAACAATATTTACAAATACGCTAATCAAAACTCAAATCAAAACAATTCTCCACCAACAAAAAAGTTGCAAAATTCCTCCATTCACTATTATTTTCCATTTCACTTTTTGCATATAAATCAACTAACCTAGTCAGAATCTTATAATGCGTCCGTCGACAACACACACAAGTAAAATTAGGCCTTTCACTTGATTTCAACTAAAACTTGCTAATTTCCTGGTCAAAATTTTTCTGTATTTGAAATCTGTACATTGTCTTCCACATTATCTTGCAATACTGTGTCAATTTCTACACTGTCCTCTTTTTCACAAAAATAACAAATCTCAATTTCTTCACAAATCTTCTTCACATCTAATTCAGTTCCATGCAAAAGAGCACTGTTTAACTGTTTAAGCTTAAGTGCTGGACTTTTTGCAAAAAACAACCTTCTCACTAATTTTCTCATTTTGTTATGATGCACTGCTAACATCCTAAAATGATGAAAAACACTCTGACATATTTTTCTAGAAAGAAAAGCCAATGAATGTCCATGCAAACCTGTGTTTTCTCTCACTCTGCAAGGATCTAAGTCTTGCAATATCTTCATTTTTTGTTTTAGACTTTTCTTACTATATGTACGTAAGAAATTACGAAGCACATCAATAGAATCCTGTTGCACACTACAAATACTACTACATTTCCAATTGTACACTGGACCCTTAGTACGTCTTCCTAAAACTTCATCACTTAATACCTCTTCTACATCTCTAGACACAAGTTTCTCTTTTTCAATCGGACAACCATCTTTCACCTCACATGCTCGACCACTGGTGTCAACTGCATGCACTAAATCATTCTCCTGGAAGTAACTCTCCTCATTAAAAAATGGCCCACAACTTGAACTATGCATCCATTCTCCAGAAAAAACTTTACAAAAATTAGTTCGATTAATTACTCTTTTGAATCTACTGTTTGATTTGAAAACATCAATTGTCTTGTTAAGTGTCCTAATTCTATTGATTACTAAAATAAATAATTTGTTCTTAATTTCTAAAGCTTGATCAACAATCTTCTCTACATTTTTCTTTTTCTTATAAAAAGCAGCTCTCTGTGTACCTTTCTTAATGTTTTTTAATAAATTTAAAAGTACCCTATTGCGAAACATTCGTTTACGTATGTCCCTATATTCATTTTGTCTTCTATTCCTATAAATATTATTGTCTCCTGCTGCAGTAGTAAGATTTTGGGGAGACCTCTCCTTTCTCTTCAAATTTGCTGTCTCCTTCTGAAAACTCACATGTATATTTACATTTTTTTTTTATCTATAAATATTCAGAAGAAAGGACTTCGTTGTCTTACCAGAAGCTTTTTTCGCATTTTTTGTAGTATTTGTTGTAGGACACTGTTTTATTTGCGTTGCTCTTTTTGGGTTTTTTCGCATAGCATCTTTCCTTTTCCTCTGGCTTGTGGGCATTTTGCCTTAATATTGAAATGTTGATTTAAATCTGTGGTAAAAAAAACACACACATTATAGACCACTATTATCAAACAACAAAGCAATGACAATAAGTAAACAATATAAACGCTATAATACTTCTACATATAACCTTATCTCTGTTTTTTAAATGTTATTCTAAAAAAATATTTTGAGCACATGAATTGGTTTTACATTATTGACAAGGATTAGACAGTTCCATTGATTTGCCCCCAAAATCGTTTTTTGAATAACATTTTACCAACACAGCGCAGGTCCTATGTACAAGCATTCAATTTCACTAGTGAAACCTCAGTGTTTCACAAAATACAAATCCTCTGTCTTGCAAATGTTGATAGCAAGCATTATCCAATTCCAATTCCAAAAATTCTTTATTTCGGCCGCATGGGCCATAAAAGATACAGTAAAATACAGTACATAAATACACAGTAAAATGGAATGCATAAGTTACAGAATATTTACATATAAAAGGGCAAGAGGATCTGCATGGGGTAAGGAACACAATGGCACCAATTCAGGGGGACATTCTCTTCCTTATTAACCAAGCTGCCATTAGGAATTTTGATACCGCAAAGACAATATGACCCAGGGTATTGGTTTTCATAACCCTGTATGCTTGTAGGTATTCCCGAAAACCCAGGTTCCGGCACAGCGGAGCAATCCAACGCTTCCTGGGATTCCGGTATGCGTGGCAAACAAACATTATGTGCAAGTCATCTTCATTCTTGGTTTTACAACAAGGACAGAGTTTGTCACCCCCAGTGCGCCATTTGTGAGTAAATACTTTAGTGGGGAGTGTGCCAAACCTCCATTGCAGGAACAATTTCCTCGCCAAAAGAGGAAAAATAAAATCCATAAAAGGTTCAAAGAGGTAAGAATTTTTGGACTCCATAAAACGACTCGTAAGGGTGCCGGTGCTATGAGCATTATCCATGTCAGCCAAATTTTTGTTTTTGTACAGCTGGGCAAGAGTTTTGCGTGTGATCCTTTGACAACCCTGAACTGGATCATCCCAGAGGTCTGGTAAGTTCAAACTGGACAATTCTGATTTAATAAAAGCCAGCCAGGGGATTTTGTTACTGCCATTCAACCTCAGTACATGGATAAGGTCCTGCCTATAATGATGCAGTTCCTCAGTGGACCATATCCGATGCCAGAACTTCACGGGTTTGGATAAAAGATCTTCAGCGATGGAGTATAGGCCCAAGTCCAATCTTAGGGGGAGCAGTGGCGTTCCCTGCGGGAGAGCAAGCAGGCGTCTCAAAAATGTATTTTCCACCGCTAACAATGCCTTCCCTGCTTTGAAACCCCACAGCTCGCTGCCATACATGGCTGCTGCCTTCGCTTGAGTTCTATAGGTTTCAAGAGCCGGGCTTACAGGCTTAAAGGTGGATTTATTTGCCACCTTCAGGAGTGCGCCCGCTAGCTGGGATAGCTTCAACTTTGATCTCGCTATCTGGCAGTCCCAGGCCAGGTTTTCTTGTAATGTTACCCCCAGGTAGACAAAGGTCGAGACCCTCTCAAGGCTAACTTCCCCCAGTTTTGGGTTGGGTCTGGTTCTGGCTGGGGGATTAAAGATCATAAACTTAGTCTTTTCTGTGTTGACCTCCAACCCATGTTGCCGGCAGAAAAGGCCAAAACCATTTACAATCCTCTGGATCCCCATGGGGGATTTGGAAAGCAGGAGGGTATCATCAGCAAACATGATTGCCGGAACCCTCCTGCCTGCCAAAACCGGGGCATCATTGTCCTCGACAGTGTCAAGATGTTGAATGACACTGTTAATGAACAGGCAGAAAAGGGTTGGCGCCAAAACACAGCCCTGTCTGACTCCTCTAAGGACAGGGAATTTGCCCGAAGGCTTACCGTCCCTCCCACACCTTACTTGGGCATAGTTGTTCTCGTGAAGCCTGATGATAGTACTAAGAAGGTGTGGGGGCACTCCTAGCTGTTGCAAAACCTCCCAAAGCTTCCCTCTAGGGACTAGGTCAAAGGCTGACCTCAGATCCACGAAGACCATGTACAGTCTTCCACCCTCTATGGTGACAGTCTTCCAATACAGGAGAAGAAGGCGGAAGATCTGATCCATGGTCGACGTGTTCTTTCTGAAGCCAGCCTGAAGGGGGGTCATGATGTCATTTTCCTCCACCCAGTCCAGGAGGTGATTAAGGATGAGGCGCGCAAAAAGCTTTTGGGGGACATCTATTAGGCTAATGGGCCTGTAGTTGGCGGGGAGCAGAGTAGATCCCTTCTTATGGATCGGAACAATCTCTGCCCCCAGCCACGACCCGGGGATTGACATACCTCCTATGATGGCATTAAAAAGAACAAGGAGGTATGGGCCCCAGATGTCCAGGTGGTGCCTAAACAGATCCCCAGGTAGCCTGTCTAGACCCGGCGCCTTCCCCGCTGGTAGTTGCTTCAGGGCTGCCTCCACTTCCCCCAGGGATAATTCCCATTCACGGTCCTGCATGCCAGAAGGCGCATCCAGAGCTGTGACAGGACAAGGATTGGTTTCTTTATAGAGTTCCCCGAAATGGGCCTCCCAGACCTCGGGGGCAATATTGGGTTCTACTGCGTTTTTGAGTTCCCCTGTGCCATTATTAACAAGAGCCCAAAATTTACGAGAGTCCCTAGTTTTTAGGGCATCACAAAGATCATGCCAGTGGTTCCAGTCCCACTCGGTCCTGGCAGACGCCATCACTGTTTTATAGTGTTTCCTATGGGCACGCACCTCGGCCTTGTTTGACCCCTCTTTTATTGCAGCAATGAGCTCAGACTTTGCTGCCCTACAAGAGGAGGTATACCAGGTGGGAACATGGGTCTTTTTCTTTCTATTTGGCACCAGCGGGTGGAATACCTCAGCCAAATCTCTTACAAGACCCTGGTGGATGTCACCCAGTTTCTCATTGTAATCCGGGGTTCTTGGTGCGTTTAGCAGTGCATCCACCTCCATAAACCTTGGGATTGCCAACCCGTATAATTTGCTAATGGCCTCTTCTGAGCTCACAAGTTTTCCCCACTTAACCCGTCGCCTGCTGGTTGTGAGAACCAAATCCCCCTCCTCTCCCCCTGAGTTTTCTACCACTTTTCCCGCTACATGGGGAGGCCACTGGATATTTAAGCACAGGGCGTTATGATCGCTATCCGACCTGTTTATTACCCTGAAATTGTGGACTTTAGGCCAGAGTGAGATATCCACCATGATGTAATCTAGCCTCGACTCATGACCCCTCCTATTAAAGGTGCACACTGAGGGAGTATCGGAGATGGTGCGCCCATTACAAGCCCTCAGTGCATAGTTCAGGGTGAGGGACATAAGTTGTATTGCAAGGGGGGACCAGGCTTTAGGATATGGGGCGGACGAAGGTGGGACTCCCCAGTAGTCATCTTCAGCCGTGAGGGCACCCTCCGACATGCCCTCAAGGGGTTCAAAGTGGCAGTTGAAGTCTCCTCCAAGCACCACCTTGAGGTCTCCCGGCAGCTGCCCCAGGAAGGAGGAGAGGTCGTTTAGGGTGGGGGATTCGTCAGGCGCGGCAACCGGTCGAGAGTAGACATTCACAATGGCCCATGATGGTGTGCCAGGCCATGTGAGCCGAACACACTGGATGTCCTGCGAGGACGTAAGTACCTGTTCCGCCTGGCATCCAGTGTGACTCGCAATCCAGATTGCCAGCCCGCCCGACGGCCTCCCCCTCCCACCCCATTTGGCAGGAATCTCAAATACATCAAACCCATTCCTGGTTACAGTGTCCCGTGCCCACGTTTCTTGAAGGAGGAGGATGTCGCTACTGGCCAGTAAATGGTCCCACTCCGGTGTGCCTTCCTTGTTTGCAATACCCGCTACATTCCACGAAACAATTCTCAGGCCCTGATCTATGGGTAGAGCGCCTTGACCCGCAGTGGGGGATTGCGTATGGACGGTAGGTGGATGAGTTCCTGGCACGATGGTAGGTGGACCAGCCAGCTCGTCCCCCCCGGGTTGCAGGATGTGGCCAGTCCCGGTGTTGTGAGAAGTCCCCTGTAAGCCCAGACTGTCACCGCTGTTAGGTGGTCGATCACTAGCGTTAACCTGCGGGGCGTATTCTATTACGGGGGCTGCAGTCATTCCCACCCGACTTTGCGCTTTGCCTTTAGCATTAACCTGGGGGCCAGGTTCAGCTACAGGGGTTCTGCTCTCTCCCACCCCCCTGAGAACCTCATCTACCATCTTTCCCGAGCCAGACGAGGTGTCACTGATTTGTAGTCAGTCGACCTGGTCTAGGCAGGAGAATCTGTTGTAATGTATGAAATTTGCCTGGGCATGCGAAGGGTGGTGCCTTGGTCTGTAGCGTGAGCCATCCACAGCATAGCCCACCCTAGTCCACCCCTTCTCCCCCCTTGCCTCTGTGCTGCTTGCATTTGGGTAGAAGTACGAGAGGGGGACTAATTCTATGTTGGACTTGTCAGGCCTAGCAAGCCAATTAGAAATGTAGTTGGCTACGTGGGGGCTTTTAAAACTTATGATGATACAATCCCCAGCCTTGTTCTTTGGGGTGTAACCAATCCAAGGGATCCTCCTAGCCATCAGGACCTCGCCTTTCAGGTTAGGGGGCAGCGGTCTGTTGATGCTAAGCCAGCTTATCACCTTGTTGCGTAACGAGTCTTGGGGCTCCCTCATATCACCAGTTAGCTCAGGTACTCCCACCATGATTACCGTATAAGGGACCGCTTCTGGGGGCAGGTTGACCACCCTACGCCTATCACATTGGGGAGCAGGACCATCAGTAGTGCCATTTGTAGGGATCACGGCTCCCCCAGTCTGTGGCGCTGGAAGTTGCTTTGATCTCCTTGGGGCCGGAACAGGGGGCCTGGGAGCCGAGGGCAACAAAGGGGGCGCCTGAAGAACCGGCGCCCCGACCGTGCCTAGCAGTACCGGATTAGCCCCCTGTGACGGTGTACCGGACCGCAGACTATTCACCAGGGAGGCCCGGGGGACTGGAGTGGGGTTGGTCATATTTCTATCTGTCCCGGGGCTTTTCCTTAGGTGACTGCTTTCCAGGGCCTTCAATCTGGACTCTATGGCGTCCAGTTTAGCTGCAATGGGAGTTAACAAATTCCTCATAATATCAGTGAGTGTGTTGACTAGTGAGTCAGTGCTGGTAGAAGTAGAAGTTGCCCCACCAAAAATGAAAGGACCCGTGTGCAAGGGTAGGGAAGCTGGAGCTGGAGAGCCCGTGCGAATCGGCCTGGACCCTGATAGGTTGAGGTCAGGAGAGGCAGAAATGTCTATGCTGTCAGTCTGGTTTAGCTCTACTATGTCCACTTTGGCCCTCTTTGCCTTCTTTGCTTTCCTAACCCTTTTCCTTTTGGGGGGGTGCTGTACTATGCTACCTACATCATCTATGGGCAAGTCGGCCTGACCTGCATCTTGCAGGACTGTTCCTCTGCTTTCCGGAATGGTAGTATGATCAGAGATCCCAGATAGCCGGGAGGAGTTCCTGTCCCTCTGCGTCAAGGGAGTTCTTAACTGCTGAAGGACCGACTCAATCGTCATTATCAAAAAGAAAGACACAAACCAACAGCATAGAAACTCAGGGCCTTATTTATTAAGGCCTTGCGCCACTGGTGCGTCATTTTTTTCCCATGTTAAAGGTGACGCACCTGCGGCACAAGGCAATCAAAAATAAGGCCCAAATGTAAATACCATTGATTTGCCCCCAAAATCGTTTTTTGAATAACATTTTACCAACACAGCGCAGGTCCTATGTACAAGCAATCAATTTCACTAGTGAAACCTCAGTGTTTCACAAAATACAAATCCTCTATCTTGCAAATGTTGATAGCAAACATTATCAAAAAGCAAGACACAAACCAACAACAAAGAAACTCAGGGCCTTATTTAGAAAGGCCTTGCGCCACCGGTGCGTCATTTTTTTCCCATGTTAAAAGTGACGCACCTGCGGCACAAGGCAATCATAAATAAGGCCCAAATGTAAATACCATTGATTTGCCACCAAAATCGTTTTTTTAATAACATTTTACCAACACAGCGCAGGTCCTATGTACAAGCATTCAATTTCACTCCTGAAACCTCATGTTTCACAAAATACAAATCCTCTATCTTGCAAATGTTAATAGCAACAATTATCAAAAAGCAAGACACAAACCAACAGCAAAGAAACTCAGGGTCTTATTTATGAAAGCCTTGCGCCACCGGTGCGTCATTTTTTTCCCATGTTAAAAGTGACGCACCTGCGGAACAAGGCAATCAAAAATAAAGCCCAAATGTAAATACCATTGATTTGCCACCAAAATCGTTTTTGGAATAACATTTTACCAACACAGCGCAGGTCCTATGTACAAGCATTCAATTTCACTCCTGAAACCTCACTGTTTCACAAAAGACAATTCCTCTATCTTGCATATTTTAATATCAAGCATTTCCAAAAAACATACCACAAACCAACAGCAAAGAAACTAAGGGCCTTATTTTTGAAAGCCTTGCGCCACCGGTGCGTCATTTTTTTCCCATGTTAAAAGTGACGCACCTGCGGCACAAGGCAATCATAAATATGACCCAAATGTAAATACCATTGATTTGCCACCAAAATCGTTTTTGGAATAACATTTTACCAACACAGCGCAGGTCCTATGTACAAGCATTCAATTTCACTCCTGAAACCTCACTGTTTCACAAAAGACAATTCCTCTATCTTGCATATTTTAATGTCAAGCATTTCCAAAAAGCATACCACAAACCAACAGCAAAGAAACTCAGGGCCTTATTTTTCAAAGCCTTGCGCCACCGGTGCATCATTTTTTTCCTATGTTAAAAGTGGCGCACCTGCGGCACAAGCCAATCATAAATATGACCCAAATGTAAATACCATTGATTTGCCACCAAAATCGTTTTTGGAATAACATTTTACCAACACAGCGCAGGTCCTATGTACAAGCATTCAATTTCACTACTGAAACCTCACTCTTTCACAAAAGACAATTCCTCTATCTTGCATTTTTTAATATCAAGCATTTCCAAAAAACATACCACAAACCAAGAGCAAAGAAACCCAGGGCCTTATTTTTGAAAGCCTTGCGCCACCGGTGCGTCATTTTTTTCCCATGTTAAAAGTGACGCACCTGCGGCACAAGGCAATCATAAATATGACCCAAATGTAAATACCATTGATTTGCCACCAAAATCGTTTTTGGAATAACATTTTACCAACACAGCGCAGGTCCTATGTACAAGCATTCAATTTCACTCCTGAAACCTCACTGTTTCACAAAAGACAATTCCTCTATCTTGTATATTTTAATATCAAGCATTTCCAAAAAACATACCACAAACCAACAGCAAAGAAACTCAGGGCCTTTTTTTTGAAAGCCTTGCACCACCGGTGCGTCATTTTTTTCCTATGTTAAAAGTGACGCACCTGCGGCACAAGCCAATCATAAATATGACCCAAATGTAAATACCATTGATTTGCCACCAAAATCGTTTTTGGAATACAATTTTACCAACACAGCGCAGGTCCGATGTACAAGCATTCAATTTCACTCCTGAAACCTCACTGTTTCACAAAAGACAATTCCTCTATCTTGCATATTTTAATATCAAGCATTTCCAAAAAACATTCCACAAACCAACAGCAAAGAAACTCAGGGCCTTATTTTTGAAAGCCTTGCGCCACCGGTGCGTCATTTTTTTTCCCATGTTAAAAGTGACGCACCTGCGGCACAAGCCAATCATAAATATGACCCAAATGTAAATACCATTGATTTGCCACCAAAATCGATTTCGGAATAACATTTTACCAACACAGCGCAGGTCCGTTGTACAAGCATTCAATTTCACTCCTGAAACTTCACTTTTTCACAAAAGACAATTCCTCTATCTTGCATATTTTAATATCAAGCATTTCCAAAAAACATTCCACAAACCAACAGCAAAGAAACTCAGGGCCTTATTTTTGAAAGCCTTGCGCCACCGGTGCCTCATTTTTTTCCCATATTAAAAGTGACGCACATGCGGCACAAGCCAATCATAAATATGACCCCAATGTAAATACCATTGATTTGCCACCAACATCGTTTTTGGAATAACATTTTACCAACACAGCGCAGGTCCTATGTACAAGCATTCAATTTCACTCCTGAAACCTCACTGTTTCACAAAAGACAATTCCTCTATCTTGCATATTTTAATATCAAGCTTTTCCAAAAAACATACGCCCTCCCACAGGATACAATCTGCGCCTTCCTACCCAGCAGCGCTGTGACTCGCTCTGTGCCCTGACCGGAGTGGTCGCTCCCAGTGCTCCCTGGCGTGGACTGGTATCGTTTGTGCAGCGCTTCTGTTCATTCAGCTTCATCTGTGTCTCGTATTGCCCTGCCTGTCCGCCGCTTTAACATAACGCGCATTGCCTTCGTTTTCATATTGTCAGCTATTTAGCGCGTTGCACCCAAGCGCTCTGTTGTGCTCCCCCCTCCTCCATTTTGTTGGTTGTTGTTTGTTGGGAAGCCCGCCCCGCCTCCCAGCTGAGTCGCCCTCGCCCCTCCCCCTCCGCTATCCATATATGACAGGAGTTCCCGCGCGCAGCGTCCACGCGCAGCGACCGCGCCCAACCCGCGCCGAAGGTGCGCCAAAGGTAAGCCCATCTACGCCCGTCCGCGCCTGGACCGCGCCCAGCGCCAGACCCCCTGCCCCTCGCGCTGCCCAGCCCTCCCGCATTACCTACGATGCCGCCACCCTCCTAGCCCTTAACCCCGGTCGCGCCCCCAACTGCGTCCAAGCCGCTCCTGGACGCACCCATGGACCTTTGTCCTGCTTCTCCTGCAAATTCAGCTGCACCGACAACATCGCCGCTACGACCACACCACAGATTCCCGACCCCAACCACCTACAATGCATCCTTCTCAACACCCGCTCAGTCCACAGGCACGCCATTGACCTATGGAACCTACTAGACACCATCTCTCCGGACGTCGCCTTCCTTACGGAAACATGGATGAACGCTTCCTCCGCCCCTGACATCACCATTGCTATCCCTGATGACTATAAGATCACACGCAAGGACCGCACCGACCATACAGGAGGAGGAATCGCTATCGTCCATAAGAAATCCATCCGCATCTCTACCAGCTCTGACACCAACCTCGCTAACTCCGAACACCTTCACTTCCAGATCCACATCGACCCTAAGACAACTCTTAGAGGCACCCTCCTCTACAGACCACCAGGACCCCGCGCAAAATTCAGTGAAGACATCACGGACTTCATCACCCCACACGCACTCCCCTCCAAAGACTACATCCTTCTGGGAGACCTCAACTTTCACCTCGAAAAAATCTACGACCGCAACTCCGCCACCCTCTTAGACAACCTCGCCAACCTCGGACTTAAACAACTGGTCACCTCCCCCACCCACATCGCAGGTCACACACTCGACCCCATCTTCTCCTCCAGCAAACATGTCTCCTTCAGCCACACTACGGAGCTCCTCTGGACTGACCACAGCTGCGTTCACTTCACCTACAACAAGCCGAAACCCATCATCCACCTCCAACCAACTCTACAAAGAAACTGGAACAAAATCACCACAGATCAGATCTCCGCATCGCTCCTTCGAACCTCTCCAGCCCTCTCTTCTAACGCCAACGAAGCCGCCTCCAACTTCACCCTTTGGTTATCCAACACCGCCGACACCTTAGCACCACTGAAAAAACGTCAACACAAACTTGTCAACAAGAAGGCCTCATGGTTCAACGATGATCTCAAGAAGTCCAAGAAACTATGCCGCTCCCTTGAAAAGGCCTGGAAAAAAGACCCATCCACCAGCAACAAGGACGCCCTCAAAAGCGCCACCCGCACTCACCACCAACTGATCCGTAAAGCCAAGAAAACAGCATTCAAGGATCGACTTGACAACAACGCCCACAACAGCAAGGAACTTTTCAACATCGTCAAGGAATTTTCCAACCTCTCGGCAAACTCCAACGACATCACCCCCTCTCAAACCCTCTGCGACTCCCTAGCCTCTTTCTTCCACAACATGATTGCTGACATCCACAACAGCTTTGATAACCAACCCGGAAGCCAACCCACCCTACCATCTGCTGACCATCTTCCCCCCGTAAACACCCTTAACGCCTGGAACCCAATCTCCACTGAGGACACCATCCGCCTGATGAATTCCATCCACTCTGGATCCCCCACAGACCCATGCCCTCACCACATCTTCAACAAAGCAGACTCCGCCATAGCACCGCACCTCCGAGACGTCATCAACTGCTCCTTCAACTCCGCCACCTTCCCGGAAGACTGGAAACACGCTGAACTCACCGCCCTTCTGAAAAAACCAACAGCAGACCCCACCGAACTCAAATACTACCGCCCCATCTCGCTTCTTCCTTTCCCGGCCAAAGTCATCGAGAAAACCGTCAACAACCAGCTCGCCGCCTTCCTCGAAACCAACAAATCCCTCGACCCCTCACAATCTGGCTTCCGAGCCAAACACAGCACTGAGACCGCCCTCATCGCAGCAACAGACGACATTCGAACTCTTCTGGACAATGGAGACACAGTCGCCCTCATCCTCCTCGACCTCTCTGCAGCATTCGACACAGTCTGCCACAGCACCCTTCTACAACGCCTCAATAACATCGGAATCCAAGGAAAAGTACTTGATTGGATTACCTCGTTCCTCACAGGAAGAACCCAGAGAGTCCGCCTCCCACCATTCAAGTCCGAGGCCTCCGAAGTCATATGCGGCGTACCTCAAGGATCCTCACTCAGTCCCACCCTCTTCAACGTATACATGAGCCCCCTCGCGGCCATCGCCCGCCAACACAACCTCAACATCATCTCTTATGCGGATGACACTCAACTGATCCTTTCTCTCACCAAGGACCCCAGCACCGCCAAGACTAACTTACACGAAGGAATGAAAGAAGTCGCCGAATGGATGAAACAAAGCCGTCTGAAACTGAACTCAGACAAAACAGAAGTCCTCATCTTAGGTACATCCCCCTCTGCATGGGACGACTCCTGGTGGCCGGAAGCCCTCGGAAAAGCACCCATCCCGACAGACCATGCACGGAACCTTGGCGTCATCCTGGATTCTTCACTCTCAATGAACAGACAAGTCAGCGCCGTATCCTCGTCCTGCTTCAACATTCTTCGCATGCTCAGAAAAACATTTCGCTGGATCCCCTCCGAAACAAGGAAAACAGTCACCCACGCTCTGGTCACGAGCCGACTGGACTACGGAAACACCCTCTACGCAGGTACCACCGCTAAACTCCAGAAGAAACTCCAACAAATCCAAAACACCTCAGCCAGGCTCATATTAGACATCCCACGCAACGAACACATCTCTGGTCACCTTAAAGACCTCCACTGGCTACCCGTCAATAAGAGGATCACTTTCCGACTGCTTACCCACGCACACAAATCACTCTACAACATCGGACCAGATTGCCTCAACTCTCGACTGTCCTTCTACACCCCCTCCCGCCAACTACGTTCTTCCAGCCAAGCCTTCGCCACTGTACCTCGCATCAACAAGACCACCATGGGAGGCAGATCCTTTTCATACCTGGCTGCTAAAACATGGAACTCACTCCCCGCTTACCTTCGCCTCACCCAGAACCACCTAGCGTTCAGAAAGCAGCTTAAAACGTGGATATTTGACAAATAATCCTCCTCCCCTTCCTAAGCGCCTTGAAACCCTCTGGGTATGTAGTGCGCTATACAAATTTTATGACTTGACTTGACTTGACAAGAAAGAATCTCAATCTGCTTCCTAATTTGAGTTAACGCGGGTAACTTAATTCTAAAACATTCAAATATATTTCTTTACAGAGGCAGACACTATTAATTGCTTCTCAAAAAAATAAAAGCCATTCTTTTACCCCAAAATCGTTTTTTAAATAACTTTTTACAAACACAGCACAAGTCCTATGTACAAGCATTCAATTTTACTACTGAAACTTCACTATCTACTTCCAAATATTCTCCATAGAGCAAATAATTCTCTATCTAAATTAAGTAAATCATTACTTACCTTTACAAATGCTTTCGGAGATTAAGAACAGTGTCAGACACACACACCAATTTTTCTTTAGCAGAGCAAAAGTTATGCATTCAATACACTGAAACTAAGACTGGCACAGAAAAGCTCTGATTCAACACACATATGCCTCATTTCAACCAATCAAACCTCTTCCCTCACTATTTTCAAACCATCACCCTTCCCCCTCTGAGACCTTTCTACCTGTTACCATAGCAACTCCCTCCTAATTGAACTCTCAGGTTCAAAGGTTTATTCAACAATGTTGCAAAATAAGTCAGCAAGGATGTTTGAGCTCTCAAAACACCAGCTTATCCAGGGCATTATTGCTTTAATTGACTTTTTCTTAACCATTCAAATTGCTTCTTTCACACAACACAACCATGCACCCTAACTTTCAGTTTTCAAATATCTGAATCCACCAATCATTGCTTGTGATTCAAGAGCAGGGAAACTCCACAATTTTTTTTTGTAAACTCCTACTGTTCCAACTGCCATTTCATTCCCACACTTCATCTGACTGCACCAGAACCTTCTCTCATCATGTATTCTGTGTGGATTATTGGACATAGCTACATCCACTGGGCTCAAAGGTATGCAGCTTACAGAAAGTTTCACAACCTTGATTTAACAAATTTGGAAATTAAATGGATTGGCCAGAGGGGATTGAGATGTCACCAATTGATACCATTGGTGAAAACCTTTTTGCATCTGCCAAACCCTGACCTCTTAATAGTGCACTGTGGAGGAAATGACTTGGGCACTTTGACTGGGGTTGGTCTGGAAATGCTTTCAAAGGATACCTTTGATCAATTGATGACACTTTTTCCACAAACTGCCTTGGTATATTCCAATATATACCAAAGACAGAAATGGAACTGGTCCAACGAATTTTGTCCACAATTTGAGAAAGCACGGAAAAATGTGAATATATCTGTTTCTGCTTACATGAGAGACTATGGAATGGGTTCAATATAAAACAATAACTTGCGTTACAACATGCAAGACATCTACAGAGGAGATGGTGTGCACTTCTAAAGGTAAGTTAATATTTTTGAAGGGGAACTATGTTGTGCACTTTAAGTTAATTTGACAAAACGTTTTCAGATAGTTATATACTGTCCCTCTGTAAGAGTTAGAGATTGAGATAGGCTTCACTGTTATAATTATGGACTGAGTTAGGCTTCTCTGATATAATTATGAATTTACTTAGGCTTCATCACAGGCACTCTTTAATAGTTCTACTTCCTGCCTGAAACCATACACTGCCCAAAGATAACTTCACTGTCAAAAACTCACAAGTACCTGTCTGATCTTAAACCCAACAGTGCCCTATCTCTACTGATATATTTATTTTTTATGCAATTTACAGCAAGAAAATGGAAGGAGAACAAAATAAAATTAATATTTCATTTGAAATTAATATGGAAAACAATCCTAAGGAAGACAAAGATGAAATAGACTTTTTGGATCACTCTCTGGACCAAGACTTAATTAATTGTGTAGAAGAAATTGACTCATGGAATCCAAATGAGGACATACCTGATGAATTAATGTTGGAAATTCTTTTAGATTTTGAAAAATCACAGCAATACATTTTTTTAAAAAAATTAAAAATTGTTTGAGACATTATTCTTTTTTATATGTAAATTATGAAATAGTACCAAAATAGATATAATATAAAGTGAGACTTAAAATATACTGTGCAACTTTTTTATGTTACATAGTAATTTTGCTCATAGTTACTTCCATTCTCCCACTATATTATCTCCAATGTGTATTTAACATTTCTTTATCATCTCCTGCCTCCATGTTGTTTCTGCTTTCCTGACAGACTATGGTATGAATTCCATATACCACAATAACTTCTGTAACAACATGCAAGATATCTACAGAGGAGACGGTGTATATTAAATTTTAGACTCTGCATTGGTACCTACATGTTGGTACTGAATAATAAAAAAAAAAAAAAAGGACAATAATAAACATACAGTTTTTGAAAAGTCTGTCATTCTTTTTTCCCATGGTACGCTCCCGGGTGCGCTCCCCGGTGCGCGTACCGGGAGCTCCCACCGCGAAAATTGAAAAAAATAATTTTTTTTGACCCCGCAGGCCCTTTTATGGCCCCCACATCAAACTTAGGGGGTCAGGGGGGGTCTACCCTGCCCCCTTATGGTCAATTCCCCCCTTTGTTTTTGCCACCTCTTGTGTCTCGATTTTACCGAGAGACAAGATGGCGGCCGCTGCGGACTGTTTCGAATGTTTACAGACACCCGAGAGCCAATCAGCTTTTCACGCGCTAGTCGCGTGGCGTGCCCGGTACGCGCCCCGGTGCGCGTACCGGGGCGCTGCCATAGATATATATCTTTTTTTTAACCTAAATTACTCAAACTCCACTGGAGCACATATCTTGAGACATAGCAAAGGCACATCGGGCTACCAGTCCATACAATTTTGCCAAGTTTGGTGGAAATCCATTCAGCCGTTCGGGCTAAAAGTGAAACCAACCGCCCTATGGAAATTAACATGGGAAAACACGTTTTGGGACTCCCCTTGACGAATTCCCCCCAAACTTTCAGGGAAGGAGCGGAGCGGGCCATTTTCTTGGAGAAAGTCGCGAAGATTCTTTCACCGGCGCCAAAGTTATTCCCAATAGAATGTTGCGGATTTCCTATGGAAAGTAAATCCTAACTATAACTACCTACTGGCGACCGCCAGTAGGTTATATATATATATATATATATATATATATATATATATATATATATATATATATATATATATATATATATATATATATATATATATATATATATATATGTATATATATGTATATATATATATATATATATATATATATATATATATATATATATATATATATATATATATATATATATATATATATATATATCCAGAACGAAAATTCAGTGTTGTACGCTCTCAGAAATCAAACACAGTCCAAGAGTGAAGTGGAACCTTGGTTTTAATCACACAACGCGTTTCCGCGACCTGCCTTGATCACGTGTGACATCAATGTGAAAAAAAGTATAAAAAGTATGCTATTTACAAAACAATACAGTGAAACCAAAGAAGGACTATGGGTACATCAGCACATAAGCGTCAGACATATTGGAATGGTAATCATACGTTTACACTGCTGGTTAGAACATATCTAAATTCACATTGGTAAGATATTTAACAACTGTGGTATTAATGAATCATACCACATTGCCCCCCGTCTGCTGGGTGAAATAATGATAGTAATCATCATCCCTACCGCATGTCCATTACTCAAAGACCACGTAAGGATAGACTATTCATGTCGGACATATTGAAATGGTAAGGTACATTGGGGATAATAAATGGCATTAAGTACTGTGTATCTCTTGAAGTATCAGAGATGCACTTGCACGACCATCAAATTACCTCTAATCATGCACATCCAACTAAAGAGCGGTAATGACAAGTGTCCAGAAAACCAACACTAATAGGTGGTATGCCAGGCGGGTATCGTGATCTTACCCACATGACTGGAAGACGGTAATGACCTGAGGAAATATAAATTTTATGGTCAGAAATGTTCCCTAACGTGTACCCCACCGTCTCCATGTACGAGCTTAAAGTGCATGTAACTTCCCTCCTGTGCCAGCTATGAAGACGCAAATACATTTGCGTCCAACGTTAACATGTCCTCTTTCAGATCCGCCATGAATGGGTTGGATATTCCGTTCCTAAGTGTGCCTTGCCAACGTCTTTTCATGGTGCACTTTTCACGTTTTCCCTAGCTCAGGCGAGTTAGGCCCTGATTTCTGCCATCGAGTTTATTCCTGCTTTATGTCTCTGAAAGCTCCAGCCTGGATGAGCATCTGTATCCATGACCTTTGTCTTACTCCCTGCACAGCTAACGGTGCCTGGCTCAGCCTGTTGCCTGCCGAAATGGTATTTTGCCTTCAAGGTATCTGCTCCGCTCCTCGAAAATACATTCCTGTCTGGTAGTTTAGGAAAACATCCCTCCAGCTGCAGAGCAAAGGGCCCGGCCTCACTGTCTCCATGCAAGTAATTCATAGCTCCTGTTACCATGGTAGGCCCATGCCCCCTCACATCTTCATGTAGACACGTAGACGCATATGCACGCACTAGCAGTCAGTATAGAATAGCCTTTTGCCCGAGAGACTTTCCTTCCAGATAATACAGTTCCTTAAACACAAGATATTAGATACGATTTGGGACTAGGTTGTTCTGACACCCCAGACTTCTGTCTCCTCATGTAAAGCAAAATGTCAAGTCCCCTTCACCCTCCAGTTACACGTCAATTGTACGTCATACTGCTGCGCGCGCATCTCTGCCATATATTTCTGCTGACATTACAGAATTCTCTTATGAACACACCCACCTATGACATCTCATAATGACGTTTTCTAGTACATGCCTTAATGCACGCCTACTGTAACGCCTCTTTCATTACGTATGTGCATTCTTATCTCTCCTCTCAGCTGTTACGCCTCCTGCATCTGTCTTTACTGTAATGCATTGACTATATATATGATGTCTTGTCAATAAAGTATTGTCGATCCCTTCCCGAACCTTCGTGGTGACGGAATTGTGGTTTGCCTGGTTCGAACCATATATCCAATTCCTTTTTAAGGAATAAAACCCCTTTTAAAACCTCAAATACCACGGATTCTGCCTCTTATTTTTGACTGAGTTATTCTTATTGAACTTTACCGCATAAATTAAGTATAGGTAATTTAAATTTACCACAGACCAGTGTCAAAGGAGACCAAACCAGACAACCTCAAAGACGGGACTGCGTACTAAAATTAATTGCGACGGAGTCCTAAAATGTGTCCATGGGTGATGGCAATGAAGGTGGATCGTCCGGTCAATAAACAGTTCGTCATGGACCCCTTTCCCCACTACAGGAATTTCATAATAGTGAAAAGTGCTCAAGTGCAACATGCAATTCTGCTGAGACCTGCAAGGAAAATACTGTTGGGTCTCAGTCAAACAACATATAAGGCATGAGTTAGAGGGTAATTCATGATCAGTGTCCAAAATCTGTGCCAGTGTGATGAACAGTCTCCAACTTTGGGTGCTTAGAATCCAACTCAGCATAGTCCTACTGGCGACTGTAACAATTGTGCAGAACAGGTGAGTAAACAATAACTGACCGTGAAAAGGTGTCTAAAGGTAGAAGTGCAAACTGGAAGTGCCAATGACAGTGGTGCCCAATTCTTGAATCCATTCATACTGGGAAACCCTGCCTGTACACCTGCAAATGAATACACAAAAGATAAAAATAATAGTTAAAATAATGCTATAGGAATTATGTTTCTAGCACACATAAAACATGTTGGAGAGAAACAAGCAAAATGAAAAATAAGCAGCACATTTTCATTGTTACAGCAAAATCCTGTGAGCTAAATAGGTTACTCATGAGTACATAGACAGGAAAGCAAACATTAGGAGTCAACCCTGAGATGTATTTCTAACTCCTCATCCCAGTTGAGCCCACCCGGGTACTTGCTTTGGAAGTTAATAATATGTCTTGACTCATGTTGTCTTAGGGATAACAACCTATCCCCTCCTCTGGGTTTGGCTTGAACCTGTTCAATGAGCATGTAACTCAATAAATTGGCATCCGAGTAATGTTTTTCCCTGAAATGTCGTGCCACCGGATACTTAGGGTCATGGTTGGTTATCGCCCTCCGATGCTCCAATATTCTCTTTTTAGCACTGCACTTGGTACTCCCTATATACCATAGGTGACACGGACATTCAATCACATATACTACATAACTTGTGCTACAAGTCAGAAATTGGGTTATTTTTCTTTTGACTCCATTATAAGAAAGTTCATTTTTATATACACTGTTACTACACGCTTTGCAGTGACTGCAGGGGTAAAAACCCTGCAGTCCATGTTCTGTGGATTCCTTGTATTCTGTAACATCATTCCTAGATACCAGATCCCTGATATTAAGGTTCCGTTTATACGTTATACTGGGTCTTTCTTTCACAATATTACCTATGGTGTTGTCATTTCTCAAAATGTCCCAATGTTTAGCTATGACTTTTTTGACAGAGGTCGACTGAGAATTGTAAGTAAGTATCAACCTTGTCGTCTCGTCAGACTCTTCACCCACAGGTTCTGCCTCTTCTAGTGTTTCCTTCCTATCTACCTTGTCTGCTCTCATGGTAGCTTGTTTAATAACCCAATTGGGGTAACCTCTTTCCTTGAACCTCTCTGTTATGATGTCGCGTTCTCTCTGAAATGCTTCAACCGAGTTACAGTTTCTCTTAGCCCTCAACAGTTCTCCATAAGGTATGCTCCATTTGAGCACCACAGGATGGCTGCTGAGGGCATGCAGTATGCTGTTGCCTGCTGTATCCTTGCGAAACAATGATGTACTAATGGTGTTATCTTTAATCTCAAGTCTCACATCCAGGTATTCCACCATAGTATTGCTGATGGTTCCTGATAGTTTGATGTGGTATCTGTTGGCATTCAGTTTAGTTAGAATGGTTTCGGCTTGTACTTTGGTCCCCTTATAGACAATAAATAAATCGTCTATGTACCGTAGCCATACCATGACTCTACCAAAGTCTTCCTGCAGGGTGGCACTGCCATGGATCTCCTGCTCCCAGTGTCCCATAAACAGATTCGCGAAACTGGGAGCAAAGCAAGAACCCATGGCAGTACCATTAGTCTGCCTGTAGAGGGCGCCATCAAATGAGAAGATATTATTTTTGAGACAAAA
The DNA here is from genome assembly GCF_964263255.1 of Lissotriton vulgaris. Taxonomy (NCBI): domain Eukaryota; kingdom Metazoa; phylum Chordata; class Amphibia; order Caudata; family Salamandridae; genus Lissotriton; species Lissotriton vulgaris. The sequence continues at coordinate 879,734,364 of NC_141691.1, forward strand.
ATCAATCATATTCATCACCATGGTATTATGTTCAAAGAACTTGATTGATCTATTGCGTAAGTAGAATTCGCATGCCTCAAGCCCTTGTTGGTGTTCAATTATGGTGTAGAGTGAGTGTACATCTAACACCATAAAGGTCCAATCTCTTTCCCATTTCAGAGTATCAATCTTGCTGAGGAAATCTTTGGTGTCTCTCAGGTAGCTCGGTAAACTGACCACATAGTCTCTCAGGAAGTGATCCACGTACTTAGAAATATGTTCGCAGACACTACCTATAGAAGAGACTATGGGCCGGCCTGGTGGTTGTGTCTTATGCTTATGAAGCTTCGGTAATAGGTACAAAATGGGAAGAATGGGATTATCCTTTTTAAGGTAACAGTATTCCTCCCACGAAAGCAACCCTTGGTCTTTCCACATTACAAGTTTATATATATATTCACTGAAAAACCATAGGTTTCACACATGCTATAGTGAGCGGGACATTTCACTCACACAAAACCATTGAAATTCCCCCGTTATAGTTAGTTTAGCTAACTATAACTTGCGCGCCCGCAATGCACTGCTGATGACGTCACATATTACATCACTCATGACATGGTCAGTGACATCACTCATGACATCACTCATGACATCTAAAATGACATCACTGATGACATCACTGATGACATCATCCAGTGGCTGTGTGCTTCTGTAAAGTTTCAATATGTTTAATATATATAGGGAAAGGCATATAGAAGAATGAGTGGGTGTATAAGTGTCTGAAAGGATGATTTAGTAGGTGCGTGATTGACTCTATAAGTGAGTAATTAAATGTATCTTACTGAAACCATGGTTTAGTGACTAAACTGTGTGAATCCCTGTATCCGTCTGTCTGTTGGTGTGTAAGCGACTGCATGGGTTTGTGAATAACTACATAAGTGTCTATATGAACTATTGATTGGTTGTCTGAGTATCTGCATGGGTGCCTGAGTGTTTGTGTGGGTGTGGTGTGTGTGACTCTGTGCATAGATGCGTGAGTTGGTGATTCACTGGGTGCATAGTTTGAAGTGTGCATCTGTAAGGGACTGTATGGGTGGGTGAGTGTGTGTATGGGTGTGTTAGTGAGTGAATGTATATCTCTTTTGTACATGTATAAGTGACTACATATATGAAAGGCAGTATATATGTGTGTTAGAGTATATAAATGGCTATAAGTGAAAGTGTGTGATTGTGATAGTGGCTGCATGGATGAGTGTTTGCTTGTGTCAGTCATTGTATAAGAACGTAAGAATGTGCTAGTATTTGTATGACTAAGTGAACTGGTGTGTGTATAACTGTATAGGTGAGTAAATGGGAGTGTGAATAATTATTTGCATGACAGAGTAGGTGTGTGAGTACCTCTATGGATGAGTGGTGGTGTGTGAGTGTCTATATAGGTGTATGAGTGCATATGATAGTCCTGTACTAAGTGACCATAAGTATGAGTGACTGTACGGATAAATGAGTGGATATGTGTGTAGACCTAAGAATCAGTGAGTGGGTGTGTAGTTCTTGGTGTTAGAGTGTCAATGGTTTTGTGACTGGCAGTCTGTAATTTAGAGTGGGTGTATGTAAAGTTATGTTAGGGTGGAAGATGATGCATGAAATTATCACATGGATGATGTCATCAATGATGTCATTTGAG